>NC_086015.1:133872500-135195000 GCF_028858775.2 Pan troglodytes
ACCCAGATAAGAAGCATAGTACTAAATAAGTATTTTTTTCTGATCCTTTCCCATCCTTTACTTTCAAGTAGGCCCCAGTGCCTGTTGTTCCCCTCTTTGTGTCCATGTGTTCTTGTTGTTTGGCTCCCACTTATAAGTGAGAACATGTGGTATTTGTTTTTCTGTTCCTGTGGTAGTTTGCTTAGGATAATGGCCTCCAGCTTCATCTATGTTGCTGCAAAGGACATGATCTTGTTCTTTTTATGGCTGTATACTATTCTATGGTATATATTTACTACATTTTCTTTGTCCATTCTAATGTTGTTGGGCATTTAGGTTGATTCCATGTCTTTGCTATTGTGAGTAGTGCTGCAATGAATGTACACATGCGTGTGTCTTTATGGTAGGATGATTTATATTCTTTTGGGTAAATAATAATGGGATTGCTGGGTTGAATGGTGATTCTGTTTCAAGTTCTTTGAGGTATCACCACACTGCTTTCCACAATGGCTGAACTAATGTACAGTCCCACCAGGAGTGTGTAAGTGTTCTCTTTTCTCTACAACCTCACTAGCATCTGTTATTTTTTGACTTTTAATAATAGCCATTCTGACTGTATCTCACTGTGGTTTTGATTTTAATTTCTCTAAGCAGTGATTTTGAGCAGTTTTAAATAATACAAAACTGTGTTTAACACTACAAAAAATATAAGTGTTTGTTGTGCTTCTCTCCCTGGGTTTCATGGGAGGACTGCAGGGCTCCTCTGACCTGTAGCACAACACAGGGTTGACAGCCTGGGCGTAGGGGATGCCGCTGGATTAAAAAATGAGAATGAGGCCCCTCTGGTGAGGTCTATGTACATGAGGGTGAGAGGTGGGTTACAAGCATGGGGGCATCAGAAAGGGGAGGGTTGTATGGAGTGGGATTGAGCATATTTTCTTATGCCTGCTGGCCATGTATATATCTTCTTTTGAAAATTGTTCATAGCCTTTGCACACTTTTTAATGTGGTTGTTTTTGGCTTGTAAGTTTGCTTAAGTTCCTTAAGATTCTAGATATCAGACATTTGTTGGATATATAGTTTGCAAATATTTTCTCCCATTCTGTATGTTGTCTGTTTACTCTGTTGATAATTTCTTTTGCTGTGCAGAAGCTCTTTAGCTTAATTGGGTCTGTCAATGTTTGTTTGTGTTGCAATCGCCTTTGTCATCTTTCTCATGAAATGCTTGCCAAGTTCTATGTCCAGAATGGTGTTTCCTAGGTTATCCTCCAGGGTTTTTATGCTTCTAGATTTTACATTTAAGTCTTTAATCCATCTTGAGTTGATTTTTGTATATGGTATAAGGAAGGGGCCCAGTTTCAATCTTCTGCATATGGCTAGCCAGTTCTCCCAGTACCATTTATTGAATAGGGAGTCTTTTCCTCATTGCTTGTTTTTGTTGGCTTTGTCAAAGATCAGATAGTTGTAGGTGTGTGGCTCTATTTTCTGGGCTCTCTATTCTGTTCCATTGGTCTAGAGTCTGTTTTTATGCCAGTACCATGCTGTTTTGGTTACTATAGCCTTGTAATATAGTTTGAAGTCACATAAGGTGATGCCTCCAGCTTTGTTGTTTTTGCTTAGGATTGTCTTAGCTATTCACATTCTTCTTTGGTTCTGTATAATTTTAAAATAGTTTTTTTCTATTTCTGTGAAGAATGTCATTGGTAGTTTGATGGAAATAGCATTCAGTCTGTAAACTGCTTTGGGCAGCATGGCCATTTTAACAGCATTGATTCTTCCTGTCCATGAGCATGGAATGTTTTCCTATTTGTGTCATCTCTGCTTTCTTTGAGCAGTGTTTTGTAATTCTCATTTTAGAGATCGTTCACCTTCCTGGTTAGCTGTATTCCTAGATATTTTTATTTTTACATTTTTGTGGCAATTGTGAATAGGATTGCATTCCTGATTTGGCTCTCGGCTTGTATGTTGTTGGTGTATAGGAATGCTACTGATTTTTGTATTTCAATTTTGTATCCTAGAACTTTGCTAAAGTTGTTTATCAGATCAAGGAGCTTTTGGGCAGAGACTACTGGGTTTTTTAGATATAAAATCTTGTCATTTGCAAACAGGGATAGTTTGGCTTCCTTTCTTCATATTTGGATGCCTTATATTTCCTTCTCTTGCCTGGTTGCTCTGGCCAGGACTTCCAGTACTATGTTGAATGGGATTGGTGATAGAGGGCATCCCTTTATTCTGGTTTTCAAGGGGAAGGCTTCCAGCTTTTGCCTATTCAGTATGATATTAGCTGTGGGTCATAGATAGCTGTTACTATTTTGATGTACATTCCCTCAATCCCTGGTTTGTTGAGGGTTTTTAACATGAAGGTATATTGAATTGTATCAAAAGCCTTTTCTCCATTTATTGAGATAATCATGTAGTTTTTGTTTTTAGTTCTATTTACATGATGAATCACATTTATTGATTTGTATATGTTGAACCAACCTTGCATCCCAGAGATAAGGCCTACTTGATTGTGGTGAATTAGCTTTTTGATGTGCTACTGGATTCGCTTTGCTAGTATTTTGTTGATGATTTTTACATTTATGTTCAACAAGAATATCAGCCTGAAGTTTTCTTTTTTAGTTGTGTCTCTGCCAGGTTTTGGTATCAGGATGATGCTGGCCTCGTAGAATGAGTTAGGGAGAAGTCTCTCTACCTCAACTTTTAGGAATAGTTTCAGTAGGAATGATATCAGCTCTTCTTTATATATCTGGTAGAATTTGGCTTTGAATCTTTCTGGTCCTGGCTGTTTTTTGGTTGGTAGGCTTTTTATTATTGAGTCAACGTTGGAGCTTGTTATTGGTCTGTTCAGGGATTCAGTTTCTTTGTGGTTCATTCTTGGGAGGTTGTTTGTGTCCAGGAATTTATCTATTTCATCTGGATCTTCTAGTTTGTGTGCATAGAGGTGTTCATAGTAATCTCTGAGAGGTCTTTTTGTATTTCTGTGGGGTCAGTGGTAATGCCCCCTTTTTCATTTCTCATTGTGTTTATTTGGATCTTCTCTCCTTTTTTTGTATTAGTCTAGCTGACTAGTCGATCTTATTTTGGCAAAGAACAAATTCCTTGATTTGTTGATCTTCTGTATGATTTTCTGTATCTCAATTTCCTTCAGTTCAGCTCTGATTTTGGTTATTTCTTGTCTTCTGCTAGCTTTGGGGTTGGTTTTCTCTTGCATTTATTGCTATAAACTTCCCTCTTAACACTGCCTTATCTGCATCCCAGAGATTCTGGTATGTTGTATCTTTGTTCTTATTAGTTTCAAAGAATTTCTTGATGTCTGCCTTAATTTCATTATTTACCCAAAAGTCATTCAGGAGCAGGTTGTTTAACTTCCATGTAATTATATGGTTTTGGGTGATTTTCTTAGCACTAGTTTTTATTTCAGTGTGGTCCAAGAGTGTGGTTGATATGATTTTGTTTTTTTTCTAATTTGCTGAGGATTGTTTTATTTCTGATTGTGTGGTCAATTTTATGGTATATGCCATGTGGCGATGAGAAGAATGAATATTCTGTTGTTTTGAGATGGAGAGTTCTCTATATGTCTATTAAATCAAGTGTTCAAGTTCAGGTTCTGAGTATCTTTGTTAATTTCCTGCCTGCATGATCTGCCTAATACTGTCATGATGCTGTTTTAAAGCATGTTAATTATTGCTTGTGAAGATATTTGTTTTTAATTTTGATGAAGGTGCTTCTTCAAAAAGCATAAAAACTTTAAAATGTCATGGTAGAAATAACTTGATGAAAATAACTATTTCACATTCATATCCTTGAATCAATAAAAGCTTGCTGGTACCATAAGTTGAAAATTTTAAAAGATGGAAATGCCAAGAAAAACATATATCATGTGATTATCTCATCTGTTTATATAAAATATGGAGATGTGAGTGGGTGGAAATCCAAAATCTTGGTATTTCTCTTGGTCTAGAATCCAAAATTGCATCCACGGGCTGTGCAGAGCACGTCTGTGAATGAGTGCCCTTTAATCTTGCTTTGGCAAGATTGGTCATGGCCATAAATCTTTCAGCCTCTTGGCATCGTCAGAGTTAGTCAGAAGGTACCACTTCTCTCTAGTCTATGTCTACCATTTTTCTGACTGGAAAACATGGTTTTTCTTTCTGTGCTTGGTTTTCTTGAAACACCTTTGTCAATACAGTGAAAATGCTATTTCAAAGATGTGTACAACTTTTTATGTTTAGGACATGGATGAATGGGGTCACAAAGTTGTTGTGTCCAAAAGAAAGCCACAGAGATGAACACAATCAGATACACAAGAGAGTATTATTCTTCACTGGTTCTATAAATTCCCTGCCATAGGTTTCATATTGTTTTACAGCACACAAGGACCAGCCACTGGAATAGAATAACATGAGTGCTTTGTAATTTCAGGATTTGAAGTTTTTCTTAGGATATATGTTTAGGAAAAGATGTGATTTCTGTTGACCATGTTCTGAAGGCTTATTTAACTGGCATTCTGTATAAATCAAATGTGTGCTAATCCAGCCAAGTATATGACTATGATACAAAAGAATACAGTCCATGGCACAATGAAAAGGAAGAAAGAGCTTTGAAAGGAATGGCATATTCTTCTCTACCTTCCTTCATTCCCCCTTTGGTTTACCTTAAGGCCCTGTTCTAATTTAATCAATGCCTGAAAAAAAAAGGATGGAAAATCAGACACAAAAATACAAATTTCAATTGAAGCTGTAATTATTTTTTAAATACTTATGCTTTCTTAGTGAATGAATCACTAGTGGCTTGTACAATATCAAGAAAGTTTGGAGATGTTCAATGCAGTTTGGAGTCCGGAGTAGAATTTCTGTTTTTGTCTTCACAAAGCATAGCATAGTGGTAAATGGTATACGGTCTGGAGCCAGACTGCCTAGGATTGATTCCTAACTTTGTACCTTACTAGCTCTGTGACCTTGGGGAATTTATGTAACCACTTTGTGCTTCAGTTTTTTACTGTAATTATAAGGATGGTAATAGTAGCTACCTCATTGGATTGTTGTGAAAATTAAACCATTTAATGTATGTAGGTGCTTAGAACATTGCCTGCAGTCACAAGCTCTATGTGTTTGTTATTGGTGATTTATCTCGGTAACCATTCACTGAGGCTTGAGCCTTATTCATCTAAGTCACAAACCTCACTTTGGTGCTTTGCAAGATCCTGCATGGGAAACAGAATCAGGTTTTCTGATTCTCTAATGGCAAGGTCCTGTATGTATCCAACCATCTACTCATCCAAGACATTTTTTATTTTGAAAGTTCTTAAAACAGGATAATCTCTCATTGTTCTTGTGTGTGTTTGAGGTAACTACACATGAAATAATCTCCCAAAATCATCCTCTGTCTCAGAATTGATGTCTGAATGAAGAATGGAGAGTAGGCTTCTAGACAGATCTTCCAATGTATACATTGCTTTTCAGGACAATTAGAATCTCTCTACTTCTCTGTGCAGTGCATGAAAATTTCATATGGAAAACCAACAAATTAAACACAGTAGTTCATCCCTCTTGAGAATCTTTCCTGGGTAGATAAATGGATGGGTTGATGGGTTCTAGGTATCCTATGATGCGCCAGAGATATGAATTAATAGGACGTGCCCATTAAAGAAGTATACAGTCTAGTCTCTAAGGAATGAGAAAGAGAAATACACTAACAATTACTTACAGCGTAGAGGAATCGGGGGGACAAGCATGAGACCCAACACAGCTAGGAAGTTTGAGTATTCTCCCTGAAACAGTGATGCTAAAGGTAGGATTTTTCAGAGGAGGGAGATTGTACCTCTCCCTAGAGGGAAAAAAATGGACCAGCTGAGGGAAAAATTTGCATGAGTGTGGAGACGTAAGACAAACATTTGATGAATCACTTGCTTTGATGTGCCTGAACATAAAGCGATGGAAGTAGTCACAGAAAATGAGGCTGCAGAGGCATGCAATTCCAACATTTTGAGGGATTTTACATATTAAGAAGACCTTAAACTTTATTCTGAAAGATATTCAGAATTTCAGACAAAGCGGTAACATCAGCCTGACATTTTAAATCTCTCTCTAAAAAGGGTGGAGAATGGATTAGAGGAAGACCTGGCTACAGTTAGGAGAGCCAAGAATTTAGGCAGGATGCAAGATGGGCCTGAAGGCAAGTAATGGGAATGGAAGAGGGAGGGGTACAGAAAGTAGACAGATTCTACTGTGGGCCTTGTAGCTGAGGGGTTTTGAGAAGTGAGGTAGTGGAAGGGTCTAGGATAATTCTCAGGTTTCTGGCATGGGTCTCAATGGTAGTAAAGGGTGATACTATTCCTTGATGAAAAGAAAATGAGACTGGAAGCATGATTTAGGGTAAATATGATTATTTTGAGAATCCATTTCTATTCAATAGGATGTCCAATGGGAATTTTATTTATTTTTTTAGACAGAGTCTCACTCTATCACCCAGGCTGGAGTGCAGTGACACAATTATAGCTAATTGCAGCCTTGAACTTCTGGGCTCAAGTGATCCTCCTGCCTCAGCCTTCCAAGTAGTTGGCACTACAGGTGTGTGCTGCTGTGCCTGGTTAAGTCTTGAGTTTTGTTTTGTTTTTTGGCATAGAGGCTTGCTGTGTTACTCAGCCTTTTAATATATGGCTCTGGTGTTCAGTTGAGTGGTTGGGACTGGAGAGCATGTATTTAGGAGTCATTGTGTAGAAGTGATATGTGAATTCATACGGGTGCCATTCAGGAAGAGGGGATAAAGTGAGAAAAATAAGGTCAGAGGATGGAGCCCTGGGGCACACAGAATTTAAGAGGCAAATAGAATAAGGGGAGCCTTCAAAGGTTCATGAGAGGAGCCTAGAGAGGGACCAGGAAGACCATGGTAACTTGGTGTGACAGAAGTTAAGGGAAAAGTTTCAAAGAACGCATGATCAAACTCAAAAAAGGTGACGGCAAAAAAGTGTCAACTGGACTGAACATGAAAGTCAAAGGAGTTAGCTCCATGTAGTGGTGGAAGTGAAAGTTAGAAGGGAATGGGTTGAGAGCTATCTATGGAGGGTGACAATATTGAGAATTTTCTTTAAAGATGAAGGAAGGGGGAGAGATAGGGTATTATGGAAAGATTCTTATCTTTGTTAGTAACCAATTTATTGTTCAACAATCCTTCCTATTAGGAAATTTTTTATGTCCAATGTATTGCTTTTTAAATTTTTTAAAAGATGAAAATGTTAAAGTTACAATATTTTTGTTCTGAATGAAATAAATTTGCAAGTATCATGCTCATTACATAAAGGCTGGTTTATTTACTTTTAAATTACAACAACCATGATGAAAAAATTGTGCAAATGATTTCAGCTCACTGGGGTTGGGATTATATACAAATACCTGTAAACAGTTGTACCAAAAGAGATTTCTCTTTCCATATGTTTAGATATCCCAAAGGAAAAATCTGATTCCAAGTGTTAATAACAGAGGAAGGTAGTTGTGTCATCTCTGAATTGGTATTTTAAAATGTTCAGTCTAAAGTTGTTCCAATGAAACATGCCTTCTAGAATGTTGGAAGGACTTACTTCCATTATATCTGATAGCTTTTCCATATAGATAGGTGTTATATTTATCATCTGTTTAAGTTTTGCTATGTTCTTCAATAAGATCTTAAGGCTTTCTTTCTTTAGGTTTTGCATCTTTCTTGATAAATTTATTCTAAGCATTTTACAGTTTTTTTCTTCTTTTGGTAAGTGGGAATTTATTTACATTTACTTTTCTAACTTATCACTAGGAAAGAGAAAATTATTTCAGAATATTTATCTTATGCTACCTAAACATATCTTATGAACACTGTTTTAGTAAAGTTTCTTAAGCTTTCTAATATACATATCATATGATTTTCCAATAAAGATCATTCTGTCTTCCAAAAAATGTTTTCTACCAAAGCCAGTCCTTTCTACCAAAGGACAAGAAGGCTTATAGTTCAAGGCAAATGTCATTTGGAATGGCTTCTTTAAGTGTTAGGCATTTTAACAACATCTGTTCTTAGAGCAAAACAACCTGAAATCACTTTGGAAGAGAAAACTCACAAGGAAGCACAATTCTTTAGACAACATCTGGCATGAATTACTTTATTAATTTTCTTTTATTTACCGGTCTTTATTTGATGGTGGCAATACTTTTTTCCAGAGCAAGAATCGATACAGCCATAACTCTTCTCTCGTCTGTGGTTCACTTTCCTCTTATAAGACAGAGGGTTTGAAGAAAAGTTGCTTTATGTTTTGCTATATTTGCAAACCCCTTGTTTTGTTTCAGGGGCCTCCAGGACCCGGAGGAGAGGCAGGGAATCAAGGCCGTTTGGGAAGCCAAGGAAATAAAGTAGGTCACATTCTTTATACTCACCAAAGTTGAGGTTTTCTGCTCAAGAGAACTGTGTCTAATTGTATTAGCCAGGGCCCTTTCAACACAAACAAGAACACATTTTCTGGTCCTTAAACCCTGGCTTGATTCTTAGAGAGCCAACAACCTCTAAGGACGTGGGTGTGGACCTGGATGAAATCAGGGATTCCAGCTCAGTGTAATTTAAGAGGGGAGGGATACACCCTATTGGAGCTGAAGGATCTCAGGGAACAAGGGATATTCTGGGGCAGGCCTTCCTTTCTCTCTTCCAATCTCTCTTAATTTCCTCCCCTCACCTACCCCCCCTTTTTTTTTTCCTTTCCTCCATTCACACAAACTTTTGGTAAGCACCTTTTAAGACCAAGGCACTGTACTGAGCGTTCGGTTGGGCTGAAGAATCAGCTCCAGGAGAGACATCTTTGTTTTGGTCATTGATTGCATCCTCCATGCTTAGAACAGTGCCTGGCATGTAATATGTGATTAGTAAATATTGAATAAATGAATCTGTGGGTGGCATAATATATATGACATGAAACCAACCCCAAAGAATATATTCATAACAATCTATGACATAAAATAAAGATAAGGGGCTAAAATGGAGTTTTAAATGGCATTATTAGAAGTATTTCTGGGATGCAAAAAGAGGCATCATAGAAAATACAGACTTTGAGCCGGGCATGGTGGATCACGCCTGTAATCCTAGCACTTTGGGAGGCCGAGGTGGGCAGATCACGAGGTCAGGAGATCGAGACCATCCTGGCTAACATGGTGAAACCCCATCTCTACTAAAAATTCAAAAATTTAGCCGGGCGAGGTGGCGGGCACCTGTAGTCCCAGCTACTCAGGAGGCTGAGGCAGGAGAATGGTGTGAACCCGGGAGGCAGAGTTTGCAGTGAGCTGAGATCGCACCACCGCACTCCAGCCCGGGCGACAGAGCGAGACTCTGTCTCAAAGAAAAGAAAATACAGACTTTAAGTAGGACTTAGAAGATAAAAATTTTGGCAAGCAGAGAAGGGAATGGGGGGACTGTAATGAGAAAAAGCGGTGTGAAGGAAGGCACAAGGTTGGAAAATCCTGAGAGAAGAGGAGGTATCTAGGCATGAAAAATGATCCTGTCTGGCAGGCCAAAAACAACAAGAAAGTCTGTGGTGAATTTATTCAGTGGCCAGCATGGTGTTATCTAAAACTTTTGAATGGAGTGGATGAACACAGCCAGACTTTTGGAAGATTTTAAATAGGCAACTCAGTGTAGAAATATTATGAAGCCTAGGCTGTGCGTGGTGGCTCACCCCTGTAATCCCAGCATTTTGGGAAGCCGAGCCAGATAGATCACTTGAGGTCAGGAGTTCCAGACCAGCCTGGCCAACATGGTGAAACCCCATCTCTACTAAAAATACAAAAATTAGCCAGGTGTGGTGGCACATGCCTGTAATCCCAGCTACTTGGGAGGCTAAGGCAGAGAGAATTGCTTGAACCCAGGAGGTGGAGGTTGTAATGAGCCAAGATCCTGCCACTGCACTCCAGCCTGGGTGACAGAGTAAGACTCCATCTCAAATAAATAAATATTATGAAGTCTGAGAGATGGAAAGCTAGGAAAACAGTTGGTACACTGTTATAGTCTCCAAGGCAAATAGTGATTAGGTGACTTAACGGGGTGAGGACTTAACTTGTGATGATTCCATAGAACTCTTCCAATAGGGGACTGAGACAGAGAGGAGTGGGCTAGATGACTTGGCGGCTTCGTGTATGAGGGGTAACCCTATCACAGACATAGGAAAGTCATTAGGAAGAGTGGGTTTAAGAGGAAAGAAAATCACTTGGGGGATAGAGGAAAGGGTTTAGGTCTGGTTGGAGATGTAAATTTCAGAGTCATTTGGATTAAAAATAGCTCTTGGTGATGCCTCTTTGTAAGAAGTCCAAGAGGAAACAAGACAATGAATTATTGGGAAGGAAGGAAAATCAACAAAAAAGCACACTGGATTTTGAGTAGAGTTCAAGAAGGGAGGTGAAGAGTACCAACTGGTAAAGAAAAGTTAAGGAGGGGAGGAGTGGAGAAGCCATGATGTCTGGTGGCTAAGACATTCTAAAGAACAGTTTCAAAAGTGTAGCAATTGAGAGGAGAGAAAGGGAGACAGACTGCAAAGGACCGAGAAATGTGTGAGGAGAAAATGGATAAAAAGCTGTAAACTACTCTTTGGAAAACCTAGGCCTTTAAGGGGAAGAAGAAGACATTAACTACTCATACTGGCAAGGTCTAGGAAAGGTTGATGTGGGATATTGGTTTGTTTTTAATGACAGGAGAGACAAGCATGTTTATAATCAGAGGAGAAAGCCAGGGAGAAAAGAGGAGATTGAAAATGTAAGAAAGAGTAGACAGAGTAGATGATTAACGGAGAAATTTGGCAAAGAGGATGAGCTTGAGGGCATAAGAAAAGGGGTTAACTTTGTACTGAAGAATTGTTCAAGGCTGATATGATGGAGTCCAGAAGTTGAATGTTGCAAAGACAGTTTATTGTAGGACATAACAAGATATGTGGATGACAAGAACAGTCAACTGCAAAAGGAAGGGACTTCTATGGCATGTAGTGTAGCAATATATGGCATGTAATCGGGAAATCAAAGTTTGGAACAAAGACAATGCTGCCTTCTTGTCCCTGAAGAAGGCTCTAGGGGAAGTGGTGTCACTGGTAAAAATCAAGTTTATCTTACCAGGGATAGACATAGATAAAGGGACCCTAGAGTTGGATAGAGGTGACCGTGGGGAAGTAGATAAACAGGAGCAGGGCAGTTGTGCCTTAGAAGATCATTATTAATACAAAAGACTTGGTCGGGGGTCGGGGGTGGGTCAAGAATTTAGATGGCAAGTGCCCCAAAGAAAACCCAAATCCTCTGTATTGCCCCAGGGTGGACTGGGCACTCTAGACTCATGATTCACTGAGATAAACCTCAAACACTTACCCCTACCTTACTCCAGTAAGTTCACATTTCCAGGAGGCAAGCAACCTGGCAGTTAATCCTGGGCTTAACACTTGACTCTACCAATAACCAAGCCATGTGGCCCTAGAAAAGCCATATGACTTTCCTTGTTTCCTTACCATAAGGCAGATGTTCTTAAATTTTAGTGTGCATATGAATCAGCTGAGAAGCTTATGTAAAAGCACATATTGTTGCGTTCCACTTACCAGAGTCTAATCCAATGGGATCCAAGAATTTTCTTGACACATGAACCCTGGATGTGGCTGTGGTCCCCACAGCACACTTTGAGAACCGCTGTCCTAAAAGGCATCAAGGCAGATGATCTCCTGCTTCCCTTATATAGAATCCTATTCTTCGTTACCCCAGAGTTCAGTGCTGGTGGTCACTTGTCCATTTTCCCTTATGTTGGTTTTCTGTCCTTAAGAAAGATGTAATGATTCCCCACCTTTTAAATGTAGGTTGCACATACTTTCACACTTTCTTCCAAAGAGTACAGTAGAGAAGGGGAGGGAGATGGAGAGTAACTTGGCATTAGGGAAACTTGACTGCCGTTATCTCAACCAGAAGATCAAGGTTAACATCAACAGTGATGTCATGTTGATTGTATATACCCTTAATATGATGTGATGAGAATGGCCTTTTACCTGTGTAATGTTCCTCCCCCAAACCCATAAGCCCAGTCTAATCAGAAAAACAGCAATGGGGGACATCCTACAGAATGCCTGGCCAATACTTCTCAAAATGGTCAAGGTTATCAAAAAGTCTGAGAAACTGTCCCAGTCTAAAGGAGCCTACGGAGACATACCATGTGGATCCTGGATGGGATCCTGGAACAGGAAAGGAATATCAGGTTAAAAAGAAAAAAAGAAAAAATCTGAATAAAGTATGGGCTTTAGTTAATAAATCAGTATTGATTCGGTTGTGACAAATGTACCCTACAAATGCAACTAGTGTAATGTAATGTTAAAAATAGGGGCAAATTGATGTGGACATATAGGAACTTTCCATATTATGTTCACAACATTTCTGTAAATTTAAAACTATTCCAAAATTAAAATTGTTACCTTTTCTTAAAAAGGAGTTAACCTTCCTCTGTAAACCTGTGTTGATTTCCCATGTAACTGAACTTTCCTCAACATAATACTGAGATTGATTAATAACACACAGTAGATGTTCTACTAGTCAGAAGTTAGAAACTATTGCCAGGATATCATGCTCCCTTGGTTAACTTGATTCTCCCTCAGAATATTAAAACTAGATTAATCAATCTGCCATCTTTGCAGAGGCCAGATGATTTGCATGAATCATCCTGGAAACGATTTTGTTAATTTTTTTAAAACAGTACAGAGCTTTTCTCTTGACTCATTTTCATGGCATTGAGCTGCTAAGATGGCAACTTGCACTAAACAATAAATCATGCTTGCTGAGGCTTCGCTGATCAATGGAGGACACCTCCCTGGCCAACAACAGCAGTTCCTCTTGTATCACTTGCAGGACACACAGTTCTGGGCACAAACCCATTGTTGTGTGTGATCCACACAGATGAGCTGAATTAGTGCCATCATTTCCAATTTCCAACCTAAAAACAATCTTTCTGTTTAACAGGGAGAACCTGGAGATCTGGGAGAAAAAGGAGCTGTTGGGTTTCCTGGTCCTCGTGGCTTGCAGGTTTGTATTTTGACACTAGTTTTGATTAGATTCTTGGAATCTTTTAGTTCAGTAGACATCTGGTGTGGTTCTCTGAAGAGAGTTTTAAGGATACAATCCTCATGAAGTTTTATAGTTTTCTAGAAATTAGGAGGGATATTGTCTTCATCTTAGTTCCTTGGCCAGCTTTCCCAAGGTGGCAATTCCCCAGGTGCCAAACATCATGGCCAGAATGCTTTTGAAGCCAAATAGTAAAATGAACAAAACTTGTCTTCAGCAATCCCGTAACCCTTTTTCCAGCCTTTCCTTTTATCAGAGCCTCTTCGTCAGAAACCCATTCCATCCTTCCCCCACTGCTCAGGGTTTCTACAAGGGTCAGACAGTAGCCAATACTGGGGCATTTACTTCTTGTTTTTGTCTAGCAAACTGAAAATGGTATTAAAATAGAAGTGTTATCAGGGAGAGGTAATACTATTATCTCCTCTTATTGAAAGATTATTATATGCCTGATTTTTTGTTCATTTAATCCTCATGACAACCCATGAGTAGGTATAATTATTATTCCCAGCTTACAGATGGGAATACCTAGGGACAGTGCATTGTCTGTATCTGTTACTAACAATTGCCTTTAGTACTACTATCATAAAATGTTGGTGTCCTGCCCTAGAAGGAGGATCCTGTGTCCTGGTTTTCCTTTATCAAACCAAAAAGCTGGCAATGTTGTCCTCTTGAGGAATAAGCCTGTCTCTATCTGTAGTCTGGGATGTTGGTAATCAATTGCTCTGTTTACAGGGCAATGATGGCAGTCCGGGTTATGGTAGTGTCGGACGCAAGGGAGCAAAGGTAAGTCAAGTCTGCTGGAAGCTGGACGTTTTCCATTTATTTTTTGTTGCTGGTTTTGTTTGCCATATTTAAGAGCAAAAGGGAAGCAGGGAATAAGGCAATCTTGGACAGTTAGAAATATATTTCAATAATTTATTTGCTGCTATCCCATGAGGAATGTGATAGAAAAGAATGTGATGGTTTAAGGTGCAGGCAACAACTGAAACTTGAAAATAAATTTTCTGTTTTCTGCAGTGATATGCGGCCCTAGTCTGACTTGTTCCAGCCTGAACAGTGCGTGTAATCTTAGCCGCTCTAGGCTCAAGTTTACTCAGGGAAGCATTCCAAAATTAGTCCTCTTATTATTATGTTTGATTTAGCCAGTAGTGAGAGGTTGTGCAGGAGTTTTCTAAATATACTGGCCCGAGCAATAACTTAAAAATAAAACTGTATATCAGAATAGTAATTTGATATTGTCACTGAATATTTAGGTGGCTGGAACTGAGGGATAAGTTTACCAAGACCAGTGATTTCTGTATACTAGCAATTACCACTAAGAAGTCAGAATGAAAAAGATCCCACCATAATTACAAAATACAAAAAACATAATATAGTTAAGGATATCATGTCTGCAAAATGTTTGAGACCTGTAACAGTGAATTGCTGAGACAGAAAAGAGAACTTCAATAAATGGAGAGGCATTCCAAGATCTTGTTGGAAAGTCTAAAATATTGAAGGATGAACATAATTCCAAGTGAAATCCCAACGGGAATAATGCAAGAGGCCATCTGGAAGAATAAAGAACCAAAAACTAGAACTATTTGAAAAATAAAACTAATGAATGAGGGATTTCCAGTGAAATGTTCATTAGAACAGAGAACAGTTAATATTCCATAATATAATCCCTTAATATCTTACAAGAAGGGAAATATTAAGTAGCCTATGGCATTGGAACATTAGCCACCCTATAAAATGAATGTATATGAAGTTTATAATTATGTAAATAAATTTTTATGTGACACTTTCAAGTAAAAATTTAGAATATACTCTGAAAAACATTTATCCCAATTGTGTTACATTGCATTTTTAAAAGCTAAAAGGAAATAACAAAATGTATATAATCTTTCTGGGCAGTAAGATTTTGGTGATTTTTCTTCTTTCTATTTTTTGATTTTATACATGTTTGAGGATTTATTATAATCAGGAAATGAACTTTATTTTAAATTAATTATATACTTTTTTATCCAGTAGGGATTATTATATCTCTTCAATTATAGTCTTTGAACAAAGTAAGGTAAACAGAGGACCCTAAAATGAATGATCAAGTTTAGACTCTCCATAGGCTTTCCAAATTTCTCCAATGAAATCCATTTTAAGATTGTGTCAGAGACACATGGCCAAATGACCACCTATGCTGTTATATGCATACAAAAGAAGGAAAGCCGAATTGTAACTCTTCAGATGTATACTTTTAGCCACCTAGGTAGTTATGATATATTGATGAAACCCTTAAATACTTTAACTTATAATTTAGTTTGTTTCTCAAATACTGCTATTTCACTTCCAGATTTCAATTGTTTTGGCCCTTCCTTAATTCAGAGGTACCAAAACTACACAGGGCAGCAGGTAAATTGAAAATCAATGTAGACTTCATTGGGTGATGTGTGCCTGTATAAATCTTCCCTCCTGTCCATTACAGGGACAAGAAGGATTCCCTGGAGAAAGTGGACCTAAGGTACCGTGTGCTTCCTAGTAACTAGAGATCAGTCAGAAATACTCCTGGGGTTTATGAAATGTATCCTAAGCCAGTAGAAGAACAGTTAATGATAAATAAATGTCCTACCTTTGTGGGGAGAAGGAGGGAAGAAAGAAATAGACCAATATTTTTTCAATTTTTAAGATTATACATTTGTTTAGGAGTGTAAGGCTTAAAAAGTATTTGTAGTTTTTTAATTAGTATGAGAAGATAGAAAACTTATCCTTTTAAAATTTTTTCCTCAAATTTACTCCTTCCCTCTACATATATATTTTCTTATTTACTGAAAGAAAAGTATAATGTAAGGCCAGGCGTGGCGGCTCATGCCTGTAATCTCAGCACTTTGGGAGGCCAAGGCAGGTGGATCACTTGAAGTCAGGGATTTGAGACCAGCCTGGCCAACATGGCAAAACCCCATCTCTACGAAAAATACAAAAATTAGCTAGGCGTGGTGGTGCATGCCTGTAATCCCAGCTACTCAGGAGCCTAAGGTGGGAGGATCACTTGAACCCAGGAGATGGAGGTTATAGTAAGCTGAGATCTTTCCACTGCACTCCAGCTTGGGTGACACCGCGAGACTCTGTCTCCAAAAAAAAATAAAAGTAGAAAGAAAAGTGTAATGTAAAGAAAATAAGAGTTATTTGATTTTACCTGTCTCAGTTTTCCCAATATGTTTATAAATCATCTTTAGATAACTAGTTAGCAATGACATCTTCTACCTTGGAGATACCACTTTTTCTAGAAACCCTTACTGAACTCAGTAAATGCCAGGTCCTATGATAGAGTCAGAGGATAAAATAAAGAACAAAGTTCATTTCTCCAAAGAGCCAGTGTTCTCACTGGGGAGACAGCAGAGTGAAACAATGCTGATGCAGTGTGCTATGTAGAGAGTTACACAAATGGAAACACATTCACACTCTTCAAAGAAGACTGTTAAAAATGCATATGAAAAATGTCTTCATGTTAGAATCAGTTTAAAGATGCAAATATGTTACATATGTATATGTTTGATTTTAATAACTATTTTACTTTAATAAATGTATTTAGGGTGAGATTGGGGACCCTGGTGGTCCAGGAGAGACTGGGCTGAAGGGAGCTAGAGGCAAAATGGTAAGCTTCTTAGATTCCAATTGCTGACAACCTCACTACATTGGGAAGTCCTCCTTCGTGCATTTACAATAATTTGAGTTGTCTTTTGTTACCAGTGACTTGCAAAATGCATGTGTTTTCTATTAAGGCAAACTTGGGGAAGGGGAATGGATAGTCATCTCTCAATGCCAGTGCAAAAACAATGAACTGTTTGCTTTTAGTGAGCAAGTTCACCTGTTCTAGCTGCCAGGGTACCATACTTAACACTGGTAATAAGATTTTTTAAAAGAAATCCTTGTGATTCAAAACAGCTTTTACACTGCCAAAATGTAGTTAGTTTAATCCTGTCTCCCTGGCAGGTTTACTGCAACCTAATGCCCACTGGCATCTTGTCTTCACTATTCAGGTTTTGTTAATCTACTTTTAATGAGATACATGCAGAAAGGTCTTCTCATTTAGCTCAAGGAGGTTATCTCTTGAGCTTTGTGAGAAAGTTTGCTTACTGTGTAACTGAGTAGGTCTTTATTCTGTAGAGGGTCTTAGATATTGCCTAGTGCTTTGAGTCACTTGGAATAAACACAGGTCTCCAGTACAATTCATCCTGTAGGCTTGCCTTGGGTTCCTGTGGATTAAGAATGGATTTCTTGCATTTGCTGACTCTCTATATATCTTAGACTGTGTATAAGTGAGAATGCTGTTTTAGTTTTTTAAAAGACAGTCCTAAGATAATTGTCTCTTGATACAGCGATCATCTTTTTTCTTCAGAACAGCACTGATCAGGCAAACTGGTCTTAATTTATCATGTCAATTAGCAAGAATTTTAAAAGTCTGATAAAAATGTATACTTGAAATTGTTTTCCAGTTTTGTCTTCATAGCTAATTTTGCTCTGATCTATTTTTGTTTCTACAATCTATACGATCTTTATGTATAGATATTACTTGTGTAGGTTTTAGGGGTACAAAATAAGGAAACTCCTCTTCTTCTGCCTCTTCCTCCCCCTCCCCCTCCCCTCCTCCTCCCCTCCCCCTCCCCTCCCCCTCCCCTCCCCCTCCCCTCCCCCTCCCCTCCCCCTCCCCTCCCCCTCCCCTCCCCCTCCCCTCCCCTTTGTCCCCCTCCCCTCTGTCCCCCTCCCCTCCCCCTGCCCTTTGTCCCCCTCTCCCTCCCCTTCCTCTCCCTCCTCTTCCTCTCCCTCCTCTTCCTCTCCCTCCCCTTCCTCTCCCTCCCCCTCCCCTTCCTCTCCCTCCCCCTCTCCCTCCCCTTCCTCCCCCCTTCCTCCCCTCCCCTCCCCCTCCCCTCCCCCTGCCCTTTGTCCCCCTCTCCCTCCCCTTCCTCTCCCTCCCCCTCCCTTCCTCTCCTTCCCCCTCCCTTCCTCTCCTTCCCCCTCCCCTTCCTCTCCTTCCCCCTCCCCTTCCTCTCCTTCCCCCTCCCCTTCCTCTCCCTCCCCCTCCTCTCCCTCCCCCTCCCCCTCCTCCTCCTCCAATGAGAACTGCCTCCCAGCTATAATGCTTGTCCTCATACATGTTTTTGGATGGCTATCCATTAACATTATGCTCTAAAAAAAAAAGACGAACACAGATATAATTAGAAAAATAATTGGAAAAGACTTTCAAATTAATCCAGATGTCATCTGCATTGAAGTATCTCTGGATCATTTATTTCCCTTGGCTTATTAATGAAGAAGTTTAACCTTGAACATCAGAAGCACGCTAACAAGTTCATGGTTGGATCCCTCCCCACAAAGGCACATTAATCATTTTTAAAGACAATAAACGAATGGGAAACATAAACTTTTTCTGTTGGCCTTTGAAAATGTTTGGAAATTTTTTTTTCTCCATGTTGGACAATTTATCACTGTTCTTAACTTGCTCTTTCCACCCACCCAGCTACTTTTTCCAGCTTTACATTAGTGTTTTTGGATTTGAAGTTGAAGTTTAGACATTGAAAATATCCAGGTTTTCTCTCTAAAAGAGCTGAAGTTTCTGTTGGAAGATTTTGGTAAAACTTCAACTTAAATTCTGAATGCTTCGTCAGTTCTCTTTGAATGATTATACTCCTTGTTTAAATTCTCTAAATCTTCACCTTGATTTTTTTTTCCTCAAAAAACATTTTTTAAATTTTGCCATGATTTTTAACCTGTTTTATTTTGTGTATATATGTATGTTTGTATGCATTTTGTTTTTCTTTTTCCCACCTTTAAAAGCACGCACATAGTTTAAAGCAGGGTTTCTCCATATCAGCACTGTTGACATTTTGGGCTGGATAAGGCTTTGTTGAGGGGCTGTCCTGTGCCTTGTAGAATGTTTATCCACATCCTTGGCACCTACCCACTAGATTCCAGCATCAGCTACCCTCTGTCCTTCCCACACCCCAGGTTATGACAATCAAAAACATCTTCAGACATTGCCATATGTCCCAGGGAAAAAAAGGAGTCAAAATTCTCCCTTGCTAAGAACCACTGGTTTAGAGAGTCAAATAACAAAGTTTGTTATATTTAAAAAAAAAAAATCCTTCACCCCCTCACTCACTCCCATTTCCTTCTCCCCAGAAACAACAGCTGTCACTTCTGAACTGATTTGTTTCAGAATTGACAATATGCCTCTAAATATCATACATTCTTACTTTTTTGATTTATAAATTTTAAGCATCATGAACTGATTCCTCCTGCTATAAAAGTTGCTGATGTACCTTTCTTAATTTTCCCTTATCTAAATCCTGTCTGAAAACATTTAGATGAGGCAAGCGTTCTCTCCAACTTAATCCCAACCCAGAGCCTTCCAACCTGACCCACCCGATGGAGGTTCGTCTGTGGCTGGTGCCCAGCTGCCATACTGCAATCGTCCTTCACCTTCACCCTTCCCTTTTTCTCTCTTCTGCGTTGGATCTCTGCTTCTCATTCTTATTCTCAGACTCCTCTTGTTGGATTTCTCCCTTGTTTCATGGAAAACTCATCCAGTAGCCTGCTAAGAAGGGGTGAATGAAAGGTATAGTTTTTGAAACAGCTAACATCTGAAAGGGATTTGTAGTACCTTGAGATGTGATTGGATATTTTGGCTGGTATACAGTTCTGGGTTGGAATTAATTTCTCAGAATTTTGAAGGCTGTCATTCCTCCATTATTTCTAACTTCTTTTGTTACTTGGGGAAGCCCAAAGCCATTCTGATTCCTGATGTGGCCAGTGTTCTCTCTCTGGCACCTTATTGCATAATTTCTCTGTCTGCAGTGTTTTGATATTTCCTGGGTTTTATGAGTTGATGTCCATTTTTATCCATTTTCCTGGGCACTAGGTAGGTCCTTCATAGGCACTAGGAGCCTGGAAATATGTGTCCTCCAAAGAAGTGTTGGTCAATTATTTTGATGATTTCTTGCCCTTTATATTCTCCATTCCCTATTTATAAAATACCTATTATTGTGTGTATTAGTATTAATTTTCTTATTTTTTCTGTTCTGTCGTCCAGCTTTTTGTCTTTTTGCTCTACTTTCTGGGAGAGTTCATTGAGTTTATTTTACAGTGTTTCATACTTGAATTTTCAAGAGCTTGTTCTTGTTCTCTGAATGTTCCTTTTTATAGCATACTGTTTTTGTTTCATGATTGAAATATCTTCTCTTACCTTTCTGAGAATATAAATATTTTTGTCTTTTTTGCCCAACATAGTCTGTTTCCTGCATTTTATTTTCCTTTCTGTTTTGAACTCTATTACTCAGATTTTTCAGGAATGAGCTATTTCTTCATATTTAAGAATTGAAGACAAAAAGACTGATTGGGGTCAGGTGCGGTGGCTCACGCCTATCATCCCAGCACTCTGGGAGGCTTAAGCAGGCAGATTGCTTCAGCCCAGCAGTTTGAGACCAGCCTGGGCAACATGGCAAAACCCCATCTCTACAAAAAATACAAAAATTAGCCACGCGTGGTGGCATGTACCTGTAGCCCCAGCTACCAGGGGGCTGAGGTGTGAGGATCACCTGAGCCCAGGAAGTCTTGGCTACATTGAGCTAAGATTGCACCACTGCATTCGAGCCTGGGTGAGACTGAGATCCTGTCTCAAAAAAAAAAAAAAAAAAAAAAAAAAGCGACTGATTGGAAGCTCTGAGAACATGAGTGGGGCTTGTCAACTACCAGTTTCCCAGAGAGTGATCTAGCTAAATTCTTTGTTTAGCAAACCTCTGAAATCAATATCTTTTGGTCTTTCTTCTTTGTCTAGTGAAGTTCTCCTGAAAAAACTTCTTACAATTTCCTACCTGGAGAGTAAAGGTCTGGCTGCCAGCTTTCTAGGAGCCATATAGAAAAAGAGAGCTGGAGACTCACACATTTACTGTACATACCCTCATTTACTCTCCCTGTCTCAGATACTGTAGGTTCTCAACTCAGTCTGGAGTCCCACCTTGGTTTTACCTCTCTTTGTTGCTAGGGTGGGAAAAGGGACATTCACCCAACCCTTGAGAATAGAGAGGAGATTTGGAGATTCCTAAAATGATTTTCAACTAAACATCTTTACTTCACCTTTTTCCCTCACCTCCACTTCTGGAGGTTCCCGGTGCTGCCAAATCCTCAGCTTTCTGGGACGTATGATATAAAACACATTGGTTCTTGGCTTTCCCTGCTGCTGGCTTAGGATTCAACTTTCTCAGGTCTGTTCAGTCATTTAACACTTACACATTTGCTTTCCAGATTCACATTTTATGGCTGTCATCTCCTTTTTCATTCTCCCCACCATTGTTTTTTGCCTTTAAAATAATCTACTTACTGTCATTTTAGTAAGATATTGGAAAGGAATGAAAGTAAATATATGTACTCAATCTGCTATTTTCTCCTTGGAGGTTAACCTTTATCTTCTAAATAAAAATATTTTATTTTTCACTCAAGCAAGCACACTGTCAATATCATTGGAATGCCCAAAGGATATCAATCATTATTTACTGTTTTATAGGTAATGCTTTTACAAATTAAGTTGATTTTAAACTTCATTTTTTATTCCTGTAAATGTTGTAAATCCTGTGGCATTTTGAATGAAGAAAGAAATATTCCAATTTTTAAACTAAGTCCTAGCTTTATGATAAACTTATTGTTGAATGCACATGAAAATATTTCTGACATCTAGTAAGCAGATAACAACTGTTTTTGGTGCTGTTATTCCCCATTTCATTACAATATTTCCAAATAATGATTGTGTTTCTGTTGTTTTAAAAGTTTTTGTATTTCAATTTTGTTTTTCTAGACTTTTTGCTTTTTGTTTTTTCAGTTTAGTTACCTACCACTCCATTTAGATAAAAAGTTTTCCGTTGACCAGCAATTCTAGTCCTAGCAATCTTCCCTAAGGAAATAATCAGAATTATGCATATAACTTTATAATAGTATTGCCTTATAATAGCATCACCTAATAGTGAAATCAATCACTTGAGAGTCACACGGAACTTTTAAAAAGATGATTATTAATGCCTGACAGTAACTGACAGAATTGAATTCACCTGGTATGGAAGAAGCAGCTGTGATAATAGGGTGTCCTGGTGGGTGGGGGTCCTATTACCTGTTGCCTATTACAACAACAAACAGTAAGGGACTGACTAAATTACCTATTGCCTGTTACAACAACAAACAGTAAGGGACTAACTAAATCATGGTACAACCATGTGATGGGATACTATGCAGCTGTGAAAAATGATTTTGCCAAATAATGTTTACTAACTGAAATTGTCCAGAGATATATTTAGTTTAAAAGGTAACAGAGAAAAGTATGATTCAAATGAGTTTTAAAAAGGAATATATGTCTTAATACCAAAAAAAAAAATAAGAAAAGACATCAAAATGTTAATGAGGATTATTTGGGGAAGAAGGGATTGCTGGCAACATTTTTTCCTTCTTTATGTTTTTTGGAAAACTCTCAATTTTCTAAAATAAAAGTGAAATTTTCACTTTTGAATTTTCACCTTTGAGTTTTAATTTTTTTGAATTTACACACACACATACATACATGTATAAATACAATTTTAAAATAAATTCTCCTTTGAGATATCTGCTGGGCTTCCAGGAGAGATGGGATCCCCTGGGGAACCAGGACCTCCTGGACGTAAGGTAAGTAGAAAAACTATAAGCCACAGCAGGTCCTTTTCCATTAAAAAAAAAAAAAGTCCGTGCATGAAATCTTCATTGTCCAAATGTGCATGCCTTCTGTCTCTGCTTCTTGGCCACTTTTTTCCCACTTTTATGGGGGAGAAAATACTGATTAAATATTTAGAGGTGAAAAAATACTGATTAAATACATCTCTTGAGAGAGAGGGGAAATCGAAGGAGGAAACCAAAAGTGTTTAGACTAAAATGGTATTTCTCAATTATCATATTCTGTATCTGTGCAATCTTTCTATATGTAATAAATGATCATTGGATGAATGGAAGTGAAAGGAAATAAACAATGACTGTGATCAATGTTGCATTCACATGGAACTTATTTGCTTCAGGAGGTCAGGGGGGGCTCTGTTGCATTTTTTTCTTGGGTGTCTCTCTTTGAAAGAAGCCAGACTCTTCTTCTGAAGATGGGATTGAACACATGAGATTAAAACCAGTTCCATTTGTTCTTCTATCCCAAACTCTGACAGATATATGTGTGTGTGTGTGTGTGTGTGTATTTTTTGTTTTGGGAAGGTAGTTGAGATAACCTTTCCAGATGTTCAATTGAGTCCGATCCTTTTGTCAGCTAACAAATGATGGGAACAGATGAAGGTTCAGCTCTGGCTGCTGTTCAGTGGCTCAGTCAAAGAATGGGGGTTGAAGACCTTGAAACTTCTGCTATGAAAGAGGGCAGCTGCACATGTGTGGCTCACTTTAGCTAGTCCTGAGGCGTAGGCGTGCTCCAGAGCTCTGCGGCAAGTGTCAGGTTGTCAGCTCCATCCTGGTAATTCTGGACAATGCTTGTTAGCCAGAGATGGACCCGGAGGAAAGCGGCCTCTCAAGGCTTGTGTGCACCAAGCTTGCTGCTTAAAGTTTGTTCTTTCCAGAATGTTACTGTTAATTAGGTAATGAGTACCTACCTGCATTCTTTTTTGCCTCTTACAATTTAATGAGAATAAAACTTTTAAAAGTTATCACTTTCTGAGGGCAATGTTGGTGCACACTGGCTACTGATGTGTATGTCTAGAGGCACTAAAACAATGTTTTGTTTGTTTTCTAGGGTGTGAAAGGAGCCAAAGGCTTGGCTTCATTTTCCGTACGTATCTCCCGACTACAACAGAGTGCTCTGAGTGCTCCATTAAATTTACTTATTTTTAAACTTCAGGGCCTAGCAATTTGTTATTTAATTGTTTCTGTTTTATTTTCGAACTGCAGACATGTGAGCTCATTCAGTATGTGCGAGACCGCAGTCGTAAGTACCCTGCTTAAAATGATCACCCAAGTTGTCAGCATTCATACAAGAAAAGCAGAGAACTCTACACTCAGAGTTGAATTCGCCAGCCAATTTCTTAAAATTGGAGATGTCACTGCATGTATTTTTGAGTCAGCATAGACTGGTGACTTTTAACTCCCTCTCTGGTTGCTATCATGTCTATTGAAACCCATGTCAAGCAGTAAGAAATAATCTATTGAGTGCTTTTAATCTAAAGAAAATTGAGATTTGATGTCTGAATTCACCTAATAGTGAAATCAATCACTTGAGAGTCACACGGAACTTTTTAAAAGATGATTATTAACGCCTGACAGTAACTGACAGAATTGAATTCACCTGGCATGAAAGAAGCAGCCGTGATAATAGGGTGTCCTGGTGGGTGCGAGTCCTGACTTTGGTTTATTGTTTGTTATTCCTTTCCCGGGAAGATATGTTTGATTATTTTTTGTTGGACAGATTGATTTGCTTTAAAAATTCATAGTAATACTCATTCTGCCAATATTTTTTCTTTCTCAAAATTTTAAAATCAAAATGACATTTTGATTTGGCAAATGCTGATTAGAATTTGTTTTAAACCTTTCTAACAGCCTGTTCTATCAAAATATGTGTTGATACCATCAAAAAAAATTTCATGTGCAAGATTAGGAGAGAGTTGACTCTTCAGTGTTCATCTACAAATGCACAATGACTTTCCAAATAACAATATGACAGAAAAGAGGAGCCAAAAGTTTCCTCCAGATATTTCGGGGGAAGAAAAATAAATTAGAGCCTATTTCTGTAGAGAACATTGGTCTCAAAGACAGACATTTAAAAGCTTTGAATGCAGTGTCTATTGGAACTCTGTCTTGTTGTAGCAGAATAGAACCATGATGGGAATCAAAACACGTATATACATTGAGTCATGAAGATGGGTTGTTTTGGGGCTCAATTAGTGCGGTGGGTTTTATGACATAGGAACCATGTAAATTGTAATGACTCAAGGGCAAATCCAAGTATATTGAGACCTGATGTTTTAAAATTTAAGGGACTCCATAAAAAATCGCAAATCTAAAAGTGGGTGCAAAGGTATTTCAAAAGTAAGTGTTATTTAGAACAAAAAAGAAATCATAACCATTAACTTTTGCATATTTTATTTTATAAGAGTATGTGATTGTGCGAACAACATGGCTAGGGTTCCTGCCAGGAAAGGCATTGCAAGGGGACCCCTGCAAGAGAGAAGTCTAAAGCAGCGTTGTCCAATAGAAGTTTCTGCAGTGATGGAAGTGTTCTCTGTGATGTCCAGTACAGTAGCCACAAGACACATGTGGCTTTGAGCATTTCAAATGTGGCTAGTGCAACTGAGAAGCTGAATTTTTATTTAATTTTAATTAATTTTAATAGCTGCATGTGGCTTGTGGCTGCCATGTTGAACAGTACAGGTCTAAAGCAAGTGTACATTTAATTCAGAGTAAATCCACCTCTGATACTTACATAAAATATAAATATGCATATAATATACATATAGTATATACATATATACTATACAAAGATATAGATACATTTGTGTGTGTGTGTGTATATATAAATGATAGTTATAGATATCTACATGGGAAAAATTTAGAGTAAAGAGAGGTTGGATCTTTCAGCTTTCCAAATTCAGCGCACCTCCCTGCAATGTCATTTTCCCTCCCAGGCAAAAAGTCTTTGTTTCTTGACAGCCGGCTGCAGGCCGCTGATTTATGGCTGTATGTTGTCCCATTTCTCACATCCTCTTCCCTTTGGAAAGAATAGTGCTTTTACCAAGATGTTAGACTCTGTCTGCATTTTCTCCAAACTCTGTTGCCTTGATTTTTGAGTCATCTACAAAAAGCAGACAGGATAGAACCTTTCTTTCCTGCACGATACAGAACTCTCTTCTCCTACCAAATAATAATCCAATCTCCTTTGTTCTTCTTCCCCAGCTGGCAGGCATGGTGAGTAATCTTTATTTACAGCATGCTTTAATCAAGCTCTAAAATGTCATACATCTGGAAAGATGAGTTAGAGCAATGTATTGGCTTCCAAATGACACAAATTTTATCTGGGCTTTCTTTGCTGCTGCCTCATACTGGTAGCAGAGTCTTGCCTCCAATAAATCACTCAGCTGTAGCTGAGCTTCACAGCTATTTCTCAACCAAGCGATTTGCTTTTTTATTAATAAAAAATCATTAAGATATTAATATCTTAATGACTAACATCACCATTCACCTTGCTTTTAAAGGTTTAAAAAATATGTTGGGGTTTTTTTTAGACAGGGTCTTGCTCTGTCACACAGGCTGATCACTGTTCATTGCATTCTTGACCTTCTGGGCTCAAGTGATCCTTCCACTTCAACCTCCGGAGTAGTTGGGACTACAGGCACATGCCATCATGCTTGACTAATTTTTGTATTTTTTGTAGAGGCAGGGTTTTGCCATGTTGCCCATGCTGGTCCTGAACTCCTGGGCTCAAGTGATCCACCTGCTTTGGCATCTCAAAGTGCTGGGATTACAGGTGTGAGCCACTGTGCCTGGCCAAAAATAGTATTTCTTACTCCCTTCATTTTCTCCCTGTGTCATATCATCTCTGTCATCCAGTGGTTAATTAGGGATTAAGAGGCAGAAGGCAGAATAAAAGCAGGGATGATCAGATAGCAAGTAAGTGGGATGTGCAACTCAGATAATGCCAGAATCCATGGAGCTCATGCCTAATATTAATTATCAAGTTGGCTTCATATTTTTCAGTGCTAGTTTTCAGGTATCTTACAAATGCTTCTTACATGATGTTTTTGTATAAACTTATCACCCTCTTATACATTTATACACTTTTAACTTTTGTATAAGCCCACAAACCCATGTCCTCTGATTGCTTGTCCATGCATTTAAGAATATTTGTTGAAAGCCTAGTAAGTGCCAGTATGTGTAGTAGGCATTAGGGATACAGAGTTGAATAATGAATCTGCTTCCTGTGCTCAGAAACTTCCATTCTTATGGAGGATCCAGATCACAAACAAATAAACAAAGGGAAGCCCAGCACATTAGGTGCTATTTGAAAGAGATAACCTGCACATTGTGCACATGTACCCTAAAACTTAAAGTATAATAATAATAAAATAAAAAATAAAAAGAAAGAGATAAAGCATAGGATGCTGTGTCCTGGGATAATGTAAGGGGGGAGATGTTTTTGGACAGAGGGCTCTTTTTGGGGGCAGTGAAATTAAAGTTTAGACTGAAGAACACAAAGGAGCTGTCTTTTGGCTGGGCACGGTGGCTCACACCTGTAATCCCAGCACTTGGGAGCCCGAGGGAGGCGGATCACGAGGTCAGGAGTTTGAGACCAGCCTGGCCAACATAGTGAAACCCCGTCTCTACTAAAAATACAAAAAATTAGCTGGGCGTGGTGGCACACGCCTGTAATCCCAGCTGCTTGGGAGGCTGAGGCAGGAGAATCGCCTGAACCTGGGAGGCAGAGGTTGCAGTGAGCCGAGATCACACCACTGCATTCCAGCCCAGGTGATAGTGTGAGGCTCCGTCTCAAACAAAAAAACCAAAGGAGCCATCTTTCAAGAGCTGGGCGTAGGGAACTTTAAGTGCAAAGGCCATGAAACAGAACAGACCTGGGCATTTCCTAGGAACTGATGGAGCCCAACAAGGTTGAGACATAGGGAGGGGGAGAGTAGTGCATAAAAACATGGGGAATAGGCAGAGGCCAGAGCAAGCTGAGCTTTGCACATTATAAGGAGGCTGGATTTTATTTGAGTTGTGATGGGGAGGGTATTAAAGAGTATGTTGAAAGTACGTAGGGGAGGAGCATGATCTGATTTTAAAATATTACTTGGGCTGCTGTGGGGAGAGTGGATTGTGGCAAGGGTGAAGGGTAGGAAATGTCAAAGCCAAAGGCCTAGTTTAGAGAGGACTGTAGTATTCAGGCAAATATGGTGGCGACCTGGATAAGGACCATCAGTGTTGTGTTTAGGTTACATGGCAGTGGTTTGGGCTGATCCTTGCCTCCCTGTTCTTTTTTTCACCTCCTCTGTGGCAAGTAGCAGTCCTCAGTACATAGTGTGAGGTCACAGAGCCATGTTAGTTGGGGAACCGCACGTGGCAATCCTTCCCTTTTTGAGGAGGGCCTCCTAGGTACCACTGCCATCCAGCCTGGGCTTCTTCAGAATCCTTGGGACTCCTGGCAGCTTGCTGGGTTTTTAGGGCTTGTGTTTTGGAAGCTGAATTAGTCCTTAGGTTTTTCCCCTAAAAACTTGAATTTTTTTTCATATCTTCAGCCAGTGCTGTGAACCTTCACCCACCCTTCTCTCTAAATTGTATCTGAAGCATTTTTGTTGTTGTTTCCATGTGCAAATAACCACCCCCCAAAAAATCAGAAGAATCACCTTCATGTTTAGTTCTACTGACTTTTTTAAACGATAAAAGTGACACCTCAATTTATAAAAATCTGTTCAGCCCAGTAATTTAGACTTAGAGACTAATACATGATTTCCTGTCTCCATTGAGATGAACAGTTTGATTTGGGTTTGAACATTTATTCTCACTGGTACTTCTTTTGCCTTTGAAGGATGTGGAGTCAAGGACGGGAGGAGGTCATAGTTTAGCACTAAGGTGGGCAAGGCCCAGTTGGCCCATGGCAGAGGGATGTCTCCTTGCCAGCCTACGTGAGCCCCAGCAAGTCTGAGTTCCTGAGCTTGTTGTAAAGCAAGATGGTCTTTGCTGTGTTTATTATCTCTGAATCTGACTTGCTGAAATCTGAATGAAAGGAGGCACCTCTCCAAGAGAAACACGTCACTGGGGTGTCCTTTTACCAACCAAATCCCAGCAACTAGGCATCTCACGTATTATTAAACTTTTGTTATTTCTATACCTGTTGCAAAGAACTCTTTGTTGAGCTCTTTTTCATTCATTCAGCATTTGTTAGATATCTGATACATGGCAGGGACTAATAACTTAGAAGGTCAGCAGATACTCTTCCTATCCATGCATCATAAACTAGGATAAATGAACATAATCAGATAATCAAAAATAAGTTGTCAACTGTGACAAGTGCAAAGTACCGAAATTAGAATGATTTGGAACCAATGAGTATGGATGCATAAATATGCAATTAACACTTACAGTAGAGTTTACCAACCATAATCAGTTTCTCTAAGTAATAAGGCATACTTATTGAGTAAACTTGCATTTGTAACTGTTAAACAAAAATGTATCTGTTAAAGCTTTCCTCAGTCTCCTTTTAGTGATGTATTTCTCACAATGAAAAAGTCTGGAATGATAATTATAACAGCAATGGTTGACATTTATTGAGCACCTACTATGTGCCAGGTTCTGTTATTCTAAGTACTTTACCTGTGCTGATTCATTTAATGCTCACCTCAGGCCTATGTAGCAGGTGATGTTATGACTCACATTTTACAGATGAAGAAACTGAGGCGCAGACAGGATGAGTAATTCAGACAGGGTCACATGGCTGGTTAGTGATTGGGCCAGGGCACTAAACTCTACCCTGTATTGCCTACTCTCTTTGCGTCTCATTCTTTGCTCTGTAAACTATGTCAGTTTTCTTCCAATTTTTCTAAAATTATCAGAGCTTTCACAGCCTTTCCTTTTTAACTCTTATTACATTTCCTTATTAAGTAAAAAAAGAAATGTGTTTAACTGAGTAAAGTTCCAGCAACAAAACTTGATACTTTTGATCCAGTCTCTGCAGGTGAAGGGTATTTCCAGGAGCTCTCTATTGTTTAGAAGGAATTTGATAATGAACTTTAACATTTCATATAAAATAAAACTGAATTCCAGATGTTTTCCTTTTGTGCTTGATTCAAAAGAGCAGACTCAGCTTTTGGAATAACATCTATAATTATTCAAGATTTAAATATATTTTACATGTTTGTTTTAATACTTAAATTATTCTCTTTAAGTATTTGAATGCTTAACATTTAAAATTACTTTGCCTTCTATGTATCTTTTTTTTTTTTTTTTAAATAAGGATGCTATGTGTTAAGGGATATGGTCTTTTAGGAAAACCGGAATGCCCAGTGCACCCAACCGAGTTGGTGTTTGCCCTGGACCACTCCCGGGATGTCACTGAGCAGGAATTTGAGCGGATGAAGGAGATGATGGCTTTCCTGGTGAGAGACATTAAGGTCTGGGAGAACAGCTGTCCCGTGGGAGTGCGCATCGCCATCCTCTCCTATAACTCCCACGCCAGGCACCTTGTGCGCTTCTCAGACGCCTACAAGAAGAGTCAACTTCTCAGAGAAATTGAAGCTATTCCTTATGAGAGATCCTCTGCCAGCAGGGAGATTGGCAGAGCAATGCGGTTTATTTCCAGGAATGTCTTCAAGCGGACGCTTCCGGGGGCACACACGAGAAAAATCGCCACATTTTTCAGCAGCGGTCAGTCCGCGGATGCCCACTCCATCACCACGGCCGCCATGGAGTTCGGCGCCCTTGAAATCATTCCCGTGGTGATCACTTTCAGCAACGTGCCCTCGGTCAGGCGCGCATTTGCGGTATGAGGATGAAACCTTTCACATGACAATTCTTACTTATCTTGCCTGTATTCAGAAGCCCCTATACTACCTTGCCTTCAAAATCAGGGCCATTTGTTAGGAAGTTTAAAAAATTCTGGATTGGCAGAGTAGAATAAGTATTTCTTACTGTGTACTGGGAACATGTTAAGCTCTTTCTATTAAATGGGATAATGTCTATTATTTATCTGTTTAATTTTCACAAGTAGTATGTATAAAATAGATGATGAGAAAACTGAGCATGCAGAAGTTAAGCCACTTTTCACGGTTCCCACAGCTAAGAAATGGCAATGTCAGAACTTTACTCCAAATTTGCTGTTCTAGTGCTTCCCCAAGCTACTCTTTGAGTTGCCTCTGAATCTAAAGATACTGAATCAGGAGGCCGGTAAACATACATGTCACTTAGTCAGGGTAGTAATTGTTGCTGTGTGATGAGAGCCAATTTGCCGATTTTATAACTTCACTAATTATGTAACGACCCACAATTTATAAAGGAAAAGCCATTGCAGTTATAGCTTCTTAGCTTGAGGAGTAAAATCTCAAATGTGTTGCATTCCTAAATAAATTCCCTGGGATTAAGACGACTGATGATAACTTTAAAATATCCCGTTAATAGTGGCTCAGTGGCAGGGCTTCATCACTGGGGACCTGCTGGGCCCAGCAAAGGGTCCTTCCAGTTGGCCTCTTGGCACCACATGGTGTTCTGTTCTCCATGTGGAGACCGTGAAGGGGGGGGGGGGGGCCAGGGAGCAGCAAAGAGGCATTGGAAAATTTAAATAAAAAGTCCAGGGCCGGGAGCGGTGGCTCACGCCTGTAATCCCAGCACTTTGGGAGGCTGAGGCGGGTGGATCACAAGGTCAGGAGATCGAGACCATCCTGGCTAACACGGTGAAACCCCGTCTCTACTAAAAATACAAAAATTAGCCGGGCGCGATGGCAGGCACCTGTAATCCCAGCTACTGGGGAGGCTGAGACAGGAGAATCGCTTGAACCCAGGCGGCAGAGCCAAGATCGTGCCATTGCACTCCAGCCTGGGTGACAGAGTGAGCCTCTGTCTCAAAAAAAAAAAGAGAGAGAGAAAAAGGCCAGCCATTTGAAAATATATTTAGAGAAAATAAGACAAGAAACAATCATTGTCTTCAAGCGTATGAAAAAGTATTACTGTGGAGAAAATTAGCCAGCTGAATTCCAAATTTGCAAAATCTCTTATTAGAGAAACTAGGGGTGACAGCAGTAGGAAACTTTAGGTTTTAAAAAAGAATTTTTGAAAGGCAATGTTGATTGACTGGGCATGAATTAATGCCAGTAGTCAAGATGTTACCTTTATCTGCAGGTCTTTTGTAAGGGCGGTCACTCACCTGTGGAGGGTGACTTCTATTTTTCCTAGATTAGAGGCTAAAAGTGGCCTTTTGAGGCCATTTCCACTGTTCTAAATTTTCTGTGAAAGTGTTGAAATAAGCATAACAGAGTTGGAATATATTTCTCATCTGTAAAATATGGAAAGCAGAAAGCACCTGGTTCCTAAAGTTAGTGTGAAGATTAATTTATGCAACACTGCATTAGTGCCAGTATGTAGTGAGCAATCAAGAATGACAGCTTTTGGCTGGGTGCGGTGGCTCACGCCTGTAATCCCAGCACTTTGGGAGGCTGAGGCGGGCAGATCACGAGGTCCAGAGATCGAGACTATCCTGGCCAACATGGTGAAACCCCGTCTCTCCTAAAAATACTAAAATTAGCCGGGCACAGTGGCGTGTGCCTGTAATCCCAGCTACTCAGGAGGCTGAGGCAGAAGAATCGCTTGAACCCAGGAGGCAGAGGTTGCAGTGAGCCGAGATTGTGCCACTGCACTCCAGCCTGGGTGACAGAGCGAGACTCCGTCTCAAAAAAAAAAAAAAAAAAAGATAGCTTTTGCTTTAATTATTAGCATTCAGTTGCTTGATCCTGAACAAAAATTTGTTTAATAATAATCTAGGTTGTAAAGGAGCTGAAACTGCTATTATTAATAGTAGCATCATTGAACTAACCTTAGAATTATGCAAATGAAAGGCTGATGGATCAGGTTCAGATAGGGAAATGCAATAAAGTAGAAAAGAGTGGGGCCGGGCTATGCGAATAGAGTTGCTATGAGAAGTAGCAGTAGCTAAAAAATTCAATAAGTGATTTTGGTTACATAGTCCTTGTAATTCCCTTATCCCTTGGTTTTGTTTAGTCATAAAAGGAGACAACTTTCTCTCCTGATGCAAATTGTGATATAAACTTAAACTGACACAATTCCACTCACCCACTCAAAGGTGTGTGTACAACATTTAACTTCTGAAAATGTACTTTGTGTTTTAAACTTTTGAGTGTTCACAGTCTCACCTAGAAATTGATGAATCTGGTTTCTTGATTCTACTCAAATCTTCTAGAAACTCTTAACTCCTTTTTTGAAGAAGTTCATCTCAAAAGAGCACCAATGAAGGTTTAAATTCTTCATAATGACCCCCATTAATGTAAGCAGCATTGGCCCCCAACACTGCAACTTATATGTGATTATCTGATTAATGTTTATTTTTCCTAATTTATGATGTGTGGCGATAGGAACAGTAACTGCTGATCTTCTAGTTTATTGGTCCCTGCCATACATCAGATATTTAACAAATGTTGAATGAATGAAAAAGCTCAGCGAAGAGCAGTTCTTTGCAACAGGTATAGAAAGAACAAAAGTTTAATAATGTGTGAGATGCCTAATGCTGGGATGTAGGTTGGTTAAAGGAAACCCCAGTGATGTGTTTCTCGTGGAGAGGTACCTCTTCTCATTCAGATATCAGCAAGTCAGATTCAGAGATGATAAACACAACAAGGACCACATTGCTTTATAACAAGCTCAGGAACTCAGACTTGCTATGGAGTCAGAGATGAAGTCAGAATTGCTCCCAAGTTTCATCCAACAGATGTTTAGTGAGTGCCTCATCTTATACACCAGGTACTGTCCTAGGGTCTGAGGATACAGGAGCAAACTGGAAAACCAAAAGGCCCACCCTGACGTTGGAAGATGAAACCAAGCAGGGTTGTCTGGAAGGGCTCAAAACAGAGCCATATATGCAACTTGGTTAGAACCCAATGTCTGATATTACAGAAGAGAAATTACATTACTACCTCTATTTGCCGCCTTCTTTCTTTTATCCATTCTCTTCCATTGTGCTTTACCTACATTTAAACTGTTGTCCATTATTTTTTAAGAACAGAACTTGAAAGTCTCATGATACGATGCATTTTTTATTGTGGGCCCACATTTTAAAACCCTAGTTTGTTTCATACCTACCAAGGCTTTTCTAAATCTTGATCCATCTGGGAGTTAAGTAGTCCAGCATGAAATTTGGTACCTGTGCAGCCATGTGTGTTGGGACTCAGAAGCACCCGCTCTGACAGCATGTACTGATTTCCCTGTTTCTTAGCAAATGGACTGTGATCACCGTCTTGGAAGTTTTTCATGATAGTATGAAGTTGAGTGGCAAGCTGTGCCTTCCTTCACAAATGGAGGACCATTTTTTAATGGAAAAACATGTTTTTTGTTTGTTTGCTTATTTTGTCCCTAGGAATTTGCCTTTAGATTTGTTTAGCAATTGCTTCTTCTGATAAAATTTGACGTGCTGCACATTGAGGCTTCTAATCTAGGGTGAATCTCCCTTTCCAATATTTTGATAAGAAATATGTCTTTTAGCTAGCCTGGCTTTTTATTTTACACTGCTGTGTGGCGTCGCAGCTAAGAGGAAAATTAAGTGTAGTCTTTGACATTATAGATGATTCTCATGATTGGAGACAGAGTTGAAATGGGGGGAGACTTCTCATGGAAAACAAGAATTTTGGCACCCAACCTTTTTATTTTGAAGATAATTTTTATTTGTTTATATATAATTGTCTAGAAGAGAATTATTCATAATATTCATTGTATTTTTTCTTAGATGTTTAGACATGCCCCATGATGTTTAGAGAAGAAAGAGTAGGGTATCATTCAGAACCATTTGCTAACTGCCCCAAACCTCCCATCTGTGAATGTAATAGCTGTGCTTTCATCCAAGCTGGTGCTTCTTTGAATCCACAGGAGAGTGAGCAATAAGAAACATAAATAATAGGACCATTTTATTTTAAATCTTTAGCCCACATTCAGTTTAAGGAATTTTTCTGTAATATGCTAACTATACTTATTCCAGTGATATGTGGTAGGATGAATGAACTCTAAAACTACATCTTCCCGACTTTATTGACTGAAAGATTACTTGGTCAAGGGGGAAAGGTTGGGGGAAGTGGGGAGGTATTGGGTGAGAGTGCAGACCCCCTGTGGACTCTCCCCATAAAACAACTCACTAGAATCAATGAGAAGGTTGATGTTGCTCTAAGTTGACACCAGTGTGTTGATACGTGATTAAATGTGAGCCTAAATTATCAGCAGGGACCAACACCAGAAATATGGAAGTGGTCATGTTGTAGACATGTAGAACATGTAGAATACAAGACTAGTTAGCAAATGGCAGCAATGTTTGGGCAATGTCTTGAGAAACACTGCTCTAAATTAAGTTAGAGACCCACTGATAAAAAACTGTAATCATAAAGGTAGCTAATACAGAAGATGGAAGGTAGCCCTTGTTTGGGGAGAGCAAAACTTAAATCGGAGCCTTCCATAATCCACCCCTTCTGAGGCTCACTTGGCTCATCTTTAAATGGTTGCAATAGATGACATTATTCCTGATTTCTTCTAGATCAAATGTTCTGTGATTTTTTCCCCCTGGATCCTGATAGTTGGCAATAAGAAAGCTCTTGGCCCTTCCCAGCTAGTCTGAGCTATGCTGTCTGAACTGACACTGGGTTTGGTTTCCAGTCATTTACCACAATCCAGTTGGAGTGAAGGCATGATTCACTTAAAACATTGCAAAGAGACACCTCTTAATAGCTATTAATAATGCAGACTAACTCTCCTGGTGTATAGTCAAGACTACTTTGTTTACAGATCACAAAAACCAATTTAAGCTAGCTTAGGTATACCCATATACACACATCCTAAGTAGACTTTATAAGTATCTGGAGCTCAGGTGTCCTCTGGTCCTAAGTCCAGATAAGCAGCCTCTGCTCTTACCCTGTGCTCATGTAACCTTCCAGTAGGTTCATTTTGCCTACAGCCCACATAGAGCTGACTTAGCAAGATGGGGAATTGCAGTAGAGAAAGAGCTTAATTAATGCAGAGCCAGCTGAACAAGAGACCGGGGTTTTATTATTTCTCAAATCAGTCTCCCTGAGAATTTGGAGGCTAGGGCTTTTCAAGGATAGTTTGGGGGAAGAGGGGAGTGGTTAGGCAATGGCACTTGCTGCAGATTGGTTGGAAATGCAATCATAGGGGTGTGGAAAATGGTCTTCATACACTCTGAGTCACTTCTGGGTGGGGCCACAGGAGTGGTTGGTGGGTTCAGGTGGAGCCATTAGTTATCAGAAATGCAAAATAACCTGAAGACATCTCAAAGGGCCAATCATAGGTTCTACAGTAGTGATGTTATCTGTAGGAGTAAATTGGGGAAGTTATGTATCTTGCGAGCTCCAGAATAATGGCTAGTAATGAGTAATATAGCCCATTGTTCCTGAGGTGTCCAGGATCCCCTTTTTACCCTCCAAAGTGCCTCATAGATAAGCAATTTTGTTTGGGTTAAATCTTTCCCACGGTGGCCATTGTAACTCTTATTTTTGGTAAGGTTCACCCATTTCTCTAGAAGAGAATAGGTTCCAAGATAGAAGACTTGTTGAATCCAGATGATCCCACTCTTCTCTGTCTTCCTTAATCTTACCAACCTACTGGACCCAGTCCAGCTTCTGCCTGACCCAGTCAGACATCTGAGGCCTCTAATTGGATGCAATCCTATTAATTACAGGATCCAATCTGATCTTGGACCCAGCCAATATAAAAATTACTCAAATAAACTTGAAGAGCTCAAAACACAAGTTCGTGGAGCTTGAATCAAAGAGAACTCACCCATGATCCCAGTTGCTGTGAGAGATCAATGGGCACAATGGACCAGGCAGGTATATATACCTGGTTACTTGGTGCACCTGGGAGTCACTGGAAGTCTACTTTGGATCCCATTTGTGATACCAAAGTGTTAAAAACCTTAGGCAAGTTAAATTTTGCAGAGTTTATTTGCACTAAGAGCCATTTGTAAATCTGTCATGGGATCTTTGGGGTGTTGCTCCACCAGCTGGAAACCTCTGTGGCCAGTGGTGCCTTTGCCCAAGTTTTTACTCAGGCCCACTAGGCTTGTTCCACCCATTCAGCCTGGAAGGCTGTGCTTGGCTCATGCTACCAGCCTGAATCTCACACCTGCCAAGGGCAAGCCAGGCATGGAGCAGCGAGGGGTGTGTGAGCAAGTGATTGTGGGGTGGCAGGGTGGGCAGCTCCCAGCGAGGCTGTGGCTGGACCAGGTGTACCTCAAGCAGCTTCCACAGCTGGCACTGGGGAACACGGTGGCACCTGGAAGCTTGGAGATGCCAGGAACTGCAGACCCCCAGAGAGGGTATCACAGCCCTGACTTGAGGAGCTCCTAGGTCTGGGCTCCCCAGAGGGCTGCAGCTCTTCTCTCTTCTCTCCTCTCTCCTCACCTTGTTGTCACCTACAACGTGGTGAAAAAGGAGCATGTTTCAGCCCTGTTTGTGTTACAGCTGTTTTAGCTCTACCATTCAGTAGGTCCTGAGTTTTTGTCCTGCATCCTGGAAGAATGAGGTACACAGACGAGGGTGAACAAGGTGAAGAGGAGCTTTATTGAGTGACAGAACAGCTCAGAGGAGACCTGCAGTGGGTAGCTCCTTTCCGCAGACAGGGTCTCCTGATGAGTGTCTGGCTCTCAGCAGAGGAGGCCCTGAGGTGGGTAGCTCCTCTCTGCAGCTGGTCATCTGGTGGCCTCCTTGAGTCTGTCCGAGTCCAGGGTTTTTATGGGTTTCAGAGGGGAGGAAGTGTGTGCTGATTGATTAATGGGAGGCCACTGATGGGCCAGAAAAAGCACCATAAGTTCCCATTTTGGTCAGCCCAGCCCCCAGGCTTCGGGCCCCCCCTGGCTTGAAGGTGGGGTTTCACTGAGGACCCACCCCTTTCCACACAGAGGCCTGTCTGCCTCCTTCTGTCATCCAATGGAGCCCAGGCTGTTTGCACTGAGGGGTGCCTACAGGTCAGTACCAAGCTGCCCTGAGCACCCCCCTTGGACTCCCTCTCGTGCTTGTTAGCACCCAAATTCGGGAGGGGGCTGAGGCAGTGAGGCTGGCATGTCAGCACTGCCCATGGTGTGTGCACACCTGGCCGGGTTGCAACAGTGCCTGGGCTCAGCCTCAACTTTGCTCCAAGATCAGAGCAGGTGCTGGAGCAGAGAGAGGCTAGGTAGCAGGAGCAGGCATTTCTGAGCTGGTAGGGGCAAGGGGTTTCCCAGGTCTCTAAGAGCGCAGAAATGCCTGGGCCCACAGCCACGGCCAGGCGGCTGCAACTGCTCCCAGGAAGGCAGGGCCCCTGCCTACTCCCAGCCCCCAAGAGCACAGGGATGCCTGGGTCTGGAGCCACAGCTGGATGGCCGCAATTGCATTCAAGAAGCAGGAGGCTCTTACCCTGCCAACTCAGAAGCGGGTGGGGCTTCCACCTGTTCCCAGCTCCCAGGGTTCCATGGAGTGTGCAGCCCCGACTGCACTCAGGTAGCATGAGCCAAGCACAGCCTGCCAGGCTGAATGAGTGGGACAAGCCTAGTGGGCCTGACTGCAGCCAGCATCATGGCAGTGGCCACTCCAGATGGGCCACCACTGCCATCAAATTGAGCAGCCCTCAGAACCAGAGGAGTTTCAGAGAGCTGCTCGTCACAATGTGGCAGGCAGTGTTTATGGATGAAAATGGAAGTGAACTACAGAAACAGCTTGACTGATTACGGTTCGGCCTTTGCCTCATTTGAACATGGTCTAATCAGTTGGCCACTTGTGACTAACAAGCGTAGCTGCTATGATTGGCTAAGACTTGGCTATTTGTTTAAAAAAAAAAAAAAAAAAAAAACTCCTAAGATAGGTTTTCAGTTAGTACGTACTAAGTTAGGTTGCAGTTGGTTACATGAGGACTCAAAGTACAGAGGTGTCCTCAGGCCAAATGTACTTTAACACCATATCTAGTCCAGTTAGCTCTGGTTGAAGACAGAGTTACGCCATACAAACAACTGATGAAGTTCTACCTCTGTGGATTAATTATGGTGATGGGGGATCTTCCCAGAGAAAGAGGGTAGTCATTAGCTTAGGACAGGAGAATCAGGAAAAAACTAAAATATCATCTGACTCATCTCTTAGGCATTAGATAAGGTCATGCCTACAGTTTTTCTTTAATTATCAATGATCTCTGGGTCAATTAGCAAAGCTCATAATTCTTGTTCAGAGCCTCCTTATCTTCCACCTGTTCTCTACCCTCAAGCTCCCCCTGTGGGTTACTAACAATGGGGCCGAGTTGGGAAAGGGCTGGGAGTTGTTCAGAGAGCTGCATGGACGTAGATCTGAGTGTATTTCAAAGACAGCTTCAATGCCTAGTTTATAGTAGAAACCTAAAGATAGTTTATAAAGGGCATCCTGTGATTTTACATGGGTCTCTGAGACTTAGGTAGGGGAGAGGAGGTCTCTGATACTCTTTCTTAAATGGCTTCAGTGTCTTTTGATCGGTCCTTTTAATGTTTCATTGAGCTTCAGTTTCCCCATCTGCAAAATGGGGATGATGAGCATAATAACTCACTGTATTGCTGCAGTAATAGATACGAAAATGTTTTGTGATCATTAACCACCCACACTGTACTCAGTCTGTGCAAGTGGTTTACAAATATGAACCCATTTAATGCTCACAGTAGTCCTGTTAGGAGGTAGTAGTACTCTTATTTTACAGATAAAGAAACATGGAAAATAACTTGTCATACAGTTAAATTGAGAGTCAAGGTTTAAACCCAGACAGAGCTCTTAGCCATGCTTACATGCTGTGCCTCCCCCGTACCTTCTTAGAAGGAGCAGTGTTACTCTCTCCAGATGTCAGTTCTCTATATAGTCCTAAGAGGTTCTTGCAGCCCTACCCACTAAGTTCTTTCTGTTGCTTCTGCTTCTTTTAGATTGACGACACTGGCACATTTCAAGTAATAGTGGTTCCCTCCGGGGCCGACTACATACCAGCATTAGAGAGACTCCAGCGGTGCACTTTCTGCTATGGTAAGACCCACAGAGAGAAGATAATTTGGTCAGGCCTATTAAGCATGATGAGTCACCACTGGCAGGGGCAACTGGAACTTGGCAGCAGCGATACTCATGGCCTTGGGAGGACCTCTCTGGGGTTCTGGGCGCACCCTGTCACACTTCATCTTCCACAGATGAATCCTCTCAGCTCAGCAAACATGGTCTCTTCCTATATATCCCAGCAAAAGAGTTGCATTCCAGGCCTTTCTACATAGTGCAGCTTACAGGAAACAGTAATGATTCTTAGAAAAACAGCCTATTTCATTGCCAAGTTTTTATGCTATAAAGTATATTTATGTGTTTTCTAAATCTCAAATGTTCACAGCCACAAAGAAATGCTTGAAAGCAATTCAGCACCCTCCTACCTGCTTAGGAATATTTTTTAGTACAGTCAAAGTGGAAAATAGCAGAAATTCATACATTTCTCATTGAAAAAAGGCTTCATAGACTCCCAAATATTAAGCATCAGAAAGATTTGCAGTGTTGATTTATTTGTAGTGTTTTATACATAATGTATAGGTCTAACTAGAAAACTGGACTCTAATCTTCCATTTGAGTGTTCTAATAATTACAAAGACAGTGGAAGCCACTGGAATCATTGGTGGCTGTAATAGCTAAGAGATATAAAGCATTTTCTATAGGCCATGCACTGTTCTAATTCATGTAATATCAATAATGGTGATAATGACAGTTAATACTTAAACTATTGTGCTTATGTTCCAAGCACTGTTTTAATAACTTTAAATGAATTATGTCATTCAGTCTTTAAAATCACCCTAAAACATTTAAACTACTATTAGTTCCATTTTACAGATGAGAAAAATAAAGCTTAGAGATAATAATTTGCTCAGGGCTTCACAGCCATATTAAACCCAAGAAGGCTGACTCTAAACTGTCTGCAGTTTATGAAAAACAGGTCTCATTCTTCTGCTCCCTAAACCTCTCCATTTGAGCCTGTAGAAAATGCTTGATTTTTCTCCTTCACATGTATCAGTGAGATGCAAATGCCTGCCATATAAATGACCTAAATGAGGAAGGTAGTAATTCTGAGGGAGAAGTAGGGTTTCTGGTCTTCTAATAACCCCTCTTCTTTCTGTCTTCCCTCTGCTCCCCTCTATCAAATTTCCCTCTTTCCCTCTCCTTCTCTTGACTGCACAGAATTGGTTTAGGCGCTGACAATCTTACTCAAAACAGTTAAAGTGCTTTACATACTGTGGGGAGATACATTCCACCCTATGTATTCTCAGTTGCTTTTTCAAACATGTCAGTTACAACAGTGTGATGGTATGTTGCATAGTCAGAAGTTGCACATGTGTGACTGGGGATAGATTTTGGCTTCATTTCTTGGCTTAAACCCTTGTTTTGTCTCTTAGGCATATAATAAAAGAGATTTTGGCTGTTGCTTCCTGCAATTAAAAATCCTACAAAACTGAGCAAATGGGCAGCCTGCTGTCCCTGATTTTAGAAACTGCTTTGCACACAGGTGACTGTTCTATCATCTGACCATTATACAGGACCATAAAATTTTAGTTAATTTCAGTAAGGGAACCATAACTTATCCAAAGTCACATCTTTATTGAGTCCATGAACAAGACTGTAGTGAGAATTTTCTTACATCCCCTAGGATCAGCACTCTGGTTATTAATCTTTCATCTAAGTTTTTATTTGTGGCCCATGCCTATATATCTAGTACCAACTGTCCATACTCATGTTACTCCATTTTTCTTTCTTATCTTTGGTTATTAAAGAGGCTATTTTCATCCTCAACCATCAACTACTATTGAAAACCCAGGATTACAAAATGTCAGCCCTGAAAGGGGTCTGTAGGTGAGTCTGGTCCTACCACCTAATTTTGCAGAACTATGCTGAACTGAAGCCCAGTGGTGACTTGGCTAGGGGCACACAGCTTGTTACTGAAACGAGACCAGAACCCAAGCATCCCAGCTCTCAGGCCAAGGGGCCTCCCCACTACTATACCACCTGGCCTCATCTCTAACAATAAAATACTGACTTCCTATATAGAAACTTCTAGAAATACTGGTGTGTCCTTAGGCAAAATTATTTTACTATCCTGGCCACAGTCTCTTCTGTAAAATTACAACATTAAATGACCTTTAAGAACCTTCCATTTCCATTTTTTTATTCCTCTGAATATTCATTGTGGTCATATTCAATAAAATCCCCTGTTTTTATTACTATGCATTCTTTTATTAAATGAGATATGCATATTTATAAAATGACCTCATTTAGGAAAGTCCATTAATATCTAATATTCATTTAACAAACATGTATTCAGTTTTCAACTAATGAGCACTATGGAAATGCAAAGATGAGCTTTGTCCTTAAGGATCACTCATAGGTAGACATTGAGTTATAAACTTATTTAAATTGAAATAAAAGATACATTACTTTGTTCACTTTTACTTTGTAAGCACTTCTTCATAGTAGAACAATATAAGCATAGTGATAATATTGTCAATCTAGAGGGATCAGTCACTGTTATGTTGTGATACCGTATACCCTTGCATGCATGAGGCCAGTTGTCCACTTCAAATGACATAAACTTGAGACACAGCCAAGATTAAACTTCTGTTGAAAACAGCCTAATCTTTAAAAGTCTGATAGCATTAGTAAATGGAGTCCAAGACACAAGCTGGGTATAAAATCTGTACTTTTGGGAGACAGATGCAAACCATGTACTAGGAAATCTTCCTGTTACTATTAAAGTATTTAGTCACTATTTTAACATCAAAGACTATGCAGTTTCCAAATGTCAAAATATTTGACATGCTATCTTCCCTTTTCTATTTCTACTTAGTAACCCAGAGTGACTTTTGGTTCACAGATGTATGCAAACCAGATGCTTCTTGTGACCAAGCCAGACCACCCCCTGTGCAGTCTTACATGGATGCTGCTTTCCTTCTGGATGGCTCCCGGAACATGGGAAGTGCTGAATTTGAAGACATAAGAGCCTTCCTTGGAGCACTGTTAGATCACTTTGAAATCACCCCAGAGCCGGAGACTTCTGTCACTGGAGACCGGGTGGCCCTATTGAGCCATGCTCCCCCCGACTTCCTACCCAACACTCAGAAGAGTCCAGTTAGAGCTGAGTTCAATCTTACCACCTACAGAAGTAAGCGCCTCATGAAGAGGCATGTGCACGAGTCAGTTAAACAACTAAATGGAGATGCTTTTATTGGTCATGCCTTACAGTGGACTCTGGACAATGTATTTTTAAGTACACCCAATCTGAGAAGAAACAAAGTCATATTTGTGATATCTGCTGGGGAAACCAGCCACTTAGATGGGGAAATCTTAAAGAAGGAATCCTTGCGAGCCAAATGTCAGGGATATGCCCTATTTGTGTTTTCCCTTGGCCCTAATTGGGATGACAAGGAACTGGAGGATCTCGCCAGCCACCCTTTGGATCACCACCTGGTCCAGCTTGGCCGAATTCATAAACCTGACCACAGTTATGGTGTGAAGTTTGTGAAGTCCTTTATAAACTCAATCAGGCGTAAGTCATAAAATCTGTTCTCTGCACTTTAAGAATATACTTGGTATTACTAAAAAAAAGGTTGATGAGCTAACATGGATACTTGGAAACCTCTTGTCTGTCTTCAAGGGCACTTCAGGGTCAGAAAGGAAAATATATAATGACGGATGGTAGAAGGGAGGAAACCTCTGATTCCTACACATTTAGTTTTCTGGCTTATTTTTTTTTTTATGCCTCTGGTTCCTATAGAGAAGGAATCATAACAAGCAGCTGTTCACACATCTGTCTTCATGGAGCAGTGCAGTCCGGGGGTGTGAAGTCACAGCCTGGACTTTAGCTACAAAGTAGAAATCCTTGCCGTGTAACCTTAGCACACTGCCCTTTGATGGAAAGTTTCATCTGTTAAGGCACCAAAAAAGAGAGCCAAAGAAAAATTAAACAGTTCTTGGCTTTGCTTTCACAAGTTCCTGAGGCAGAGTTTGAAGTGTTAGGAGATACCATTTTACCTGTCAGAATGAAAAATAGAGCCTTGCAAAACTTTCTTAGCCTTGTTAATGGCTCTTTTTATGATGCCAGTAATTAGAGTAACTGGTGCCCATAAAAAAGAAACATGGGCTGCATTTCTTGGAGTAAGTTTGCCTTGAAAATATGCAATCCATTTTGAATGCAACAGGATGGATAAAAAGCTGAATCCTAATATGATTCTGAAGGGTGAAAAGCACTTGGTAGGACTTGCAAACGTTTTCATGGTAAATGATCCCTTGCAGTCCAGATACAGAAAAATGAACACACAGGCAAAAGAGTACCCAGTGTGGTTCAACTGAGGTCCTGATTGTGTCTCAAATGTGCCTCTGATATTACGTGGCAAGCCCAGTTAAAGCTGTAGAGACACAGACTTATCAGTCAGTGTAGGGTGAGGTCTAAGGAGCCTTGGAGATGGTTGTTGGGGCTGATAGTATATCCTCTATGATTCAAACTGACTCTAGAACCAGTAGTACCAGTGTCACTTGGGAGCTTGTTAGAAATGTAGAATCTTAGGACCCAACCCAGTCATTCTGAACCAGAATCTGCATATTATAAAGATCCCCAGGTGACTCATATGTATATTATGGTTTGAGAAACACTTGGATGGGAACAATAAGCCCCCAGAATGAAATTTATGTGGATGTATTCTGGAATAGAAGCCAGAAAGAAGAGCTGAGGAAAAAAAGGAAAAAAATGGGGATGGGGCCATTCTGAAGAAAGGAATCATAAGGCATTTGTAAGGGTAAAAAAAGTACATCTCTAAAGACTGATAACTTGTAAAGAAACTCTCATCAGGCAAGAAGTTGCAAGAAGTCTTATGATGGAATTTCCTTCCCCACTCCCCCAAAATTCTTGGTAGTGTTTCATGGGTTATTAGTCAAATTATATTATTAGATAAATGGCACCACCCCAACCCTCAACTGAGGAAAGGTAAAAAGATGTTTTAAGAAAAAAGTACTTAGGGTACATGAGAGATACATAAAGTGCTTTGGGAAAATTATAACCATGATGAAATTATACACCATTCTTCTAGAACTTAGATCTATAAATCTTCAATCTTTAAAATGTAACTATAAAAGTACAAGTCAAGAAAGACTTTGCATAATCATGTTCAAGTCTACATGCTTAATTCCATAGCAGGCTCACAGACTTGCACTAACACATTCAACATTAACATATATTTACTGGGGAACTTCTCTGAGCCACTCACTGTTCTGATGCTGGGTATCAAGGAGTGACCAAAACAGTCTTGGTTACTGACTGGTCTTCTGGTCTAGCTCCCTCGCTTTGTGGCTCTTATTTAGATATACTGTTATAATAGAGTTGACTATCAAGCACAGTCCACATCAAAATCGACACATTTTCTAAGAGAAACAAAACTGCTGACAAACCATCTGATACTTAACACAGATAAAAAAAATTAAAAATCAGGTGCACAATAACAGAAGCATCACACAGTCTTAGGCCATTCAGTCCAGAGCACACAGTCTTACTTACAACAGCAGCTCTGGAGACAGTGTTGGGTCACAGTCCAGGACAAACTTGCTACTTATGATGACCCTGGGTGACCAGGAAGAGATCTAGTTGTGTTTAGCAAATCTATTTGATTTACTGCTTCAAAGAAATAGATAATACATTTTTAAGAATTCCCATCAAAAATGGCTTTTAAATCTTTACATGGTATAAAAAGAGGCATGCTTCATTGTTATGAAAAATTAATACACTTCCAAATGAAATGAGCCACTAATGAACTGAACCCAAGATGTTAGTGCTATTGTTGCTGTTGTTAGTGTTTCAAAGATCATAAAGAAAATGTCTTTTTTCCTTTGCATTTTGATATTGCAAAGGAGCAAATAAATAACTACTCTTGTTAGTTTATATCAATTAAAAGCCAGACCATTAGGACTGGCTCATTGTTATCTCCTCTAATGGTTGACCCGCTTTAGCAGCTAAGAGGATCTTACTGAAAAGTTAGTTGAATTCACCTATAAATTCAGAAGGGATGTGTTTTCTAAAGTCAGTTTTAAAGATTCCCCTGAGAAATCTGCTTTCATTTCATGTGATCACCTTAGTTGGTATTTTTCTTGATGGCTATTTAAAACAGTAAAGTGGCACTTTGTGTACAGAGCAGATTGCAGTAATGTTAACAGTCATGAATACAAGACTTATCACAGACTTTTCTCTTCTAGGTGCAATCAACAAATATCCACCAATAAACTTAAAAATAAAGTGCAACAGACTTAACTCTATAGATCCAAAGCAGCCCCCACGACCATTCCGAAGGTATTGTCTGTTTGGTGTTACTTGATAAATGAAAATGCCCCCTGCCTTTCTTCTATTTTCCTCCTCCTCCTTTTCTTGCTTTTCTTCCTCCTTCATCTTATTTGGACAAAAATCTATTGCTACATGATATTAAAATATAATTCGAAGGAACAAGAGATAACTTTTTAAAATGACCATGCTGATCTGAAAAACAAATTGCTTTTTTTTTTTTAATGGAAAAGCTAAGTGTTGAAATAAAACACCCAAATGGGACACCCCAGTGACAATGAGCATGCCTGATAACCACATTGTGGTTTCTAAATATCTTTAAAAGGAACCAGGGTTTCGTAGAGAAAGTCCTAATTCTAGATTGCCCCAGGGAAGGTACAATATTAGCCTGGAGAAACTTGTTATGCCAGAAAGCAAGAAAATAATTAAAAACCAACAATGTCTTTTCAAAAGGACAAAGGAGTCATCTTGATGGGATTCCCACTGGCCTAATTTTGAGTAAGTTGAATGTTAGAAAGTATAAAGATAATGAATTATAACACTTTGAATTTTTAAAATCCGCAAGTCTATATAGACACCTCCAAAAATGGAGGAAGAGAGAAAATGTTCTCTATACAAGAATGCTAGCTAATAAATGTAGAAGGAATGGTAGAATTAGAAAATCACCAGTTTGTGGTTCACAATGTAATAACAATATTAATAACATATACAATAACTGATCATTACAGGGTGCCAAAACCATCGTGTGACAGGTTGTTGGGGAACAGGCTGTTTAAATAGTCTGACAGAACCACTCACATGTTACTTATTAATTACAAACAGGAAAATGTGCCTTTACATGGTGAGATCTGGCGTTATGTGCCTCCTGAGGGGATGCAGTGGGAGGTGCACAACGTCACCTAAATGAGCGTCTTGGTGGACCTCAGATAGGATGTTTAATCCAAGTCTAATAATGAGGAAACCAATGGACAATTCCAGAATCTAGAATGTTTTTCAGAACACCTTGCCTACATTGTTTATAGGATTCATATCATGAAGAACAGAGGGACATGGGGTACTGTTCTAGAATGGGAGACAAATGAGACAAAATGGTCAAATGTAATTGTGTGAATCTTAATTTGATCCAAGATTGGAAAAAAGCTAATATAAATGATATTTGGGGAACAATAGGGAAAATTTGAGTATGAACAATATGTGGGATGATATTATTGAATTAATGTCAGTATCCTTGTATGTGGTAGTAGTATCATGTTTTTATAAGAGAATGTCTTTGTTGAGATAGGTATGCTGAAGTACTTAAGAGTAACATGTATGATGGCTGCACCCTACCTTCAGATGGTTTTCCTAAAGGGAAGTAGGATAGGGTGTGTGCGTGAATGAATATATGTGTACATTATATACATATATACATATAAAGAATAGCAAGATAGTAACAGTTGGAGAATATAGGTGAAAGATATACAGGTTATTTATGATTCTGTTCATTCTAATTTTCTGTGAATTTCACAATTAAAACTTGTAAAACTTAGTGAAAGAGTAAACAGTAATAAATGTGTCTGCAGAGAAACATAATTACAGAAAATGCTGAAATAGAATGCAGAGATGATCAAGAATTTTAGAGACGAAATGGGAAGATCTAACCTATATCTAATTGGAATTCTAGAAAGATAAAATAGAAATAATGAGAGCCAATATTCAAAGACATAAAGAGATTATCATTTTCTAGAACTTATGAATGACATGAGTTCACAGATGAAGAAAAAAGATATAACAGGCAAGATAAATAGAAAGCAACAGTTGGACATAGTATGGGGAAATGCAGGACACCAAGACAAAAGCAGCCAAAAAGAAAGGGCAGATTATCTACAAATAAATTATAATTAGGCTGGTAGGTGATTTATCAATTGTAACAGTGGAAACCACAAAACTACTGAATAACTTTAGTGGAAGAAAATTTTGTCAACTTAGAAAAACTGTCTTAAGACAATTTAGACTTAAACAATAGTTTACTACAAAAAAGTCTTTATTAAAGAAACTTCTACAGTATGTACTTCAAGAAAAATAAAAAATAACCACAGAAGAAGGGAATGAGATGCAAGAGGCAATAGTAAGTGATAAAGTTTATCAGTATTTAGTTAAATCTAAACAAATGTTTTTTTGTGTGTGAGACAGAGTTTCACTCTGTCGCCCAGGCTGGCGTGCAGTGGCACGATCTCAGCTCATTGCAACTTCCACCTCCCAGGTTCAAGCAATTCTCCTGCCTCAGCCTCCCAAGTAGCTGGGATTACAGGTGTGCACCACCACACCTGGCTAATTTTTTGTATTTTTTAGGATAGATGGGGTTTCACCACGTTGGCCAGGCTGGTCTCGAACTCCTGGCCTCAGGTGATCCACCCGCCTCAGCCTCCCAAAGTGCTAGGATTACAGGCGTGAGCCACTGCACCTGGCCTAAACAAATGCATTTTTAAGTAATATATCTTAACTTGTGGGATTATAAAAAAGCTGTACTTGTTAACAAAGCTATGAAAATAAAACATTTCACCTGGTGGTTTTAACAGAAAAAGTTCTAAGACTATAAATATTAATAAATGTTTTTGATTTATTTAAATATGAGAAAAGACATCAACAAAAATAATCTTGTATTATTAAAAAATGAAGCCTTAGACTTTAAGGAAAGCAAGGTGGTACTAAAAAGAGGGTAATAATAATGTAAGTCACAGGGAGATAGATGGAGTTAAAAGATTCTAGGAGCTTGTATCATTTGGGCCGGGGGTTAGGCTATTGAAAAACTTGAGATGCTTAAAAAATGCATAACAAATTTTAAGGGCACACATGAAAAAGAAAAATAGAAATTAGCTAACTACCAAAAATCTAGTGAGGGAAAATAGGATAAAAAAACAACAATGTAATAAATATTTTTTAAAAATAAAAAGCCAAGAAAGTTTCTTTAAAAAGGCCAAAAAAAAAAAGACAAGTAGAAGGCACAAAGACAGCAGAATCAAGTCAATTTAAATATATGAGTAATCACAAAAAAAAAAAAATAGGTTAAACATGCCAGTTACAATCAGAGATTGATGGATTTGATTTTGAAAACAAAATAAAATCCAGCTTCAGCTGGGCGCGGTGGCTCATGCCTATAATCCCAGCACTTTGGGAGGCTGAGGCAGGTGGATCACCTGAGGTCAGGAGTTCGAGACCAGCCTGGCCAACATGGTGAAACCTCATCTCTACTAAAAATACAAGAAATTAGCTGGGCGTGGTGGCGGGTATCTGTAATCCCAGCTACTCGGGAGGCTGAGGCAGGAGAATCGCTTGAACCCAGGAGACAGGGGTTGCAGTGAGCCAAGATCACACCACAGCACTCCAGCCTTGGGGACAAGAGCAAAACTCCATCTCAAAAAAATAAAATCTAGCTTCAACTGCTTTCAAGACACACATCCACAATATAAGGAAATGGAGAGGCAGAAAGTAAAATGATGGAAAAAACATACCAGGCAAATATATCAAAAATAAAGGTAGAATAGCTATATTTATATCAGATAATATATACTTTTAAATAAAACCATTTTGTAGAGATAAACAGGATGACTACATGATGACAAAGTGTTCGATTTATGAGGAAGATAAAACAATTTTAAATTGATGAGGGTCGTAAAATCTTAAAATAGACAAAAGAGAAACTGAAAAACCATAAGGAGAAATTGTCATTGAACCATCAAAATTTGAGATTTCAGTACACTAGTTTGAATATTGATAGGTCAAACAGACAAAAATTAGTAATGATATAAAAGATGTAAACATAAGTAACAAATGATTTAATAGATACATGCAGAACCCTGGACAGAAAAATTAGACATTCTTCTGAAGAACATATGGAATATTAACAACTGTTAAATCAAGGTAGAGTGTTTACAAGTGTTCCTTGTGCAACTTCTAACTTATAAAGCAAGTGTCAACAAATCTCTGAGAACTGGTGTCATACAATCCACACTGTCTGACCACAATGCAATTAAGTTAGAAATTAATAATATTTTAGGCTGGGCACGGTGGCTCACGCCTCTAATCCCAGCACTCTGGGAGGCTGAGGTGGGTGAATCACCTGAGGTCAGGAGTTCAAGGCCAGCCTGGCCAACATGGCAAAACCCCATCTCTACTAAAAATACAAAAATTAGCCAGGCGTGATGGCACACACCTGTAATCCCAGCTACTCGGGAGGCAGAGGCAGGAGGATTGCTCCAACTCAGGAGGTAGAGGTTGCAGGGAGCCAAGATCATGCCACTGCACTCCAGCCTGGGCAAGAGTGAGACTCTGTCTCAAAAATATATATATATAAATAAAAATAAAATAATATTTTAAAAACCTATACATTTTAAAGGGAATAAATAAATAATGGGACAAAAATTATAGTGAAAACTTAAAAATACTTAGAACTGTGTAACAATCAAAATGCTATATGTCAAAACTTGTAGGATGCACCAGAAGTCATGATTTAGGAAATTTTATCTTAATTCTCAAGTGAGAAGTTATTTAAATTCAAGAAGCTAATGAGCTAAGCGTTGATCTGAAGATGTTATATATTTGAAAAAACAGACTATGTTCAAAGAAATGAATGAGTAGAACTTAATATTTTTTAAAAATTAAGATAGTATCAACAAAGGCAAAAGTCAGTTCTTTCAAAACTTAAGAATGTGCATATATATTGTGTCTTTAGCATGTATGAATATTACTTCTTAAAAATTAGAAATAAGCGAAATCAAATGGGACTGTCTTTATTTCTGTGGTAAATTATTTTGTACAAACACACATATACATTACCCAGCCACCAACCACAGTCGAATGTCCACCAGCACCTGGAACCCACACTTAGGCAAATACCTTTGGCGATGTGCCTACTTTTATTGTGTGATGTGTGCATTTCTGCATGGTGATCAAGGCCAGGGAGGCACTCCTAATGCAGTAGCCCCAGCTCTGTCACCTCTGAGAAGCCTCCACCTGGAATCTCTTGCTTACCTTGACAGGTGAGCTGTCCAGGGAAACTGTCCAGCAGCAAATAATTCCTGAAGTCAAGCCTAAAACAGGCCTGTGAATTAAGTCCAAGGAGAGCAGGTCTCCCCCTGCTGCAGGTGTCTGGCAGCTTGGAAAAGGGACATAGACAAGATGCCGTGCATGTGACTCTTGCCGAGGACAGTATCTTTGGCATGGAGAGTACATTAAAGCTGGTGTTAAAGCAGTGTTTTCACCAAGTCAGGCTAAGTGCTACAAGCTGGTTAGCTTGCACAGGGCCTGGGTGCTCAGTAGAGCACAGCACTTGGGGTTTAGTGCTCTACAGTCACTATTAATGTTATTTTTGAATTTGAGTTTTATAGTGAAGTCCAATGGGATAATAAAGCAAGTGTTGGGGAGTCGGAACCTAGAGACTTGGTTCACTTGCCAGTCAACCTCCCTCCACTTCCCCAGGACTGGTTCTCATAGACCACTGTGTACCTCCCAGCTCCCTGGGGTTCCCCCACCCCACCTACCCTAGACTGGGAGGCTTAGGGTCAGTTATGCTCCCACAGTCTTGGGACAGGGAAGGCAGCGGCCATCCACCCCAAGCTGGCAGTGCCACGCTGCATTTCTCTTTTGCCCACCTACATCGAGGCACCCAGCATGTCCCAGCAAAGAGGCTGCAACACTCTAGAGCAAGTCTGTCCAATCTGTGGCCTACAGGCTGCATGAGGCTCAGGACAGTTTAGAATGTGGCCCAACACAAATTTGCAAACTTTCTTAAAACATGAGATTTTGGTGTGACTTTTTGTTTCAAGCTCATCAGCTATCGTTAGCATTTGTATATTTTATGTGTGGCCCAAGACAATTCTTCCAGTGTCGCCCAGGGAAGTCAAGAGACTGGACACCCCTCTGCTGTAGGTTGGGATGGCCAGCCAAGGGAAGAGGGGAGATGCCTGGCTTGACTTCTGGCTGTTGGGAAAAGGAACTCAACAGCTGGCCACACACCAAGTAAAGGGGATGGGGAAAGCTTATTGAATGACAAATAGAAACCTCCATGGCAGATGGAGAGATTGCAGAAGGAAGAAAGCTTTTTTCCCTGCTTTTAGACTTAAGGGCCTGAATTTGCATTTTGCCGTCGGCTCTCCACATATGTAGCCAGCCATGAATGCTACAAGGACACATGTGGGAGCCAACCTATGCAATTAAAAGGCATTTTTGAAAACCACTCCTACCATGCTTTATGTTTGCAGAGAAATATGAGTGGGAAGAGGGGATCCACAGTGCTTTTGGACAGGAAGTTTCTTCCTCTTTCGCCACACTGCCCCAGATTCACTGGATGCTCAGCTTCTCCTATGTATTTGAAATGGTGAAATGTCAGCAAATGGCTGGGGCATCAAGGAATTGAGACATGAAATCCATACCACTGTCTGTGCATTCGCCAGCCATTCTATAAGTGATCAAAGACTCTAACTAATCAAAAGTTATGAGCCACACAGCTGCTTCTGAAACTCCTTACCTGAGCCATTCAAGAGAGGTGAGGCACAATTGAACACACAGGATTGAGGGAGATGAGAATACCTGCTAGGAAAGAGGTCTGGATATAAAGATGACTCATCAGGTCTTTAGAATGACTTGCATAGGAATTAGGTCATTCTGTGAGATTATGACAAATACATGTAGAAGCTGGTGCTTATCAGATAGAAAAGGAAGGAGCTGAATCAAACCACAAGCTACCAAGGAGACAGGTGGCCCATGAGGATGAGAGAGCAGGGCACCCTCTTTATATAAGCACTTAGATCTACTCAGAAACAATAAAGGCAGAAAGCCACCTGTTTATTGCTTCATCCAGCCAGGGAAGAACCTGTGCCAGACTTTAAAGCAGTGATAGGCCTGAGCCAGAACAATTGAATTGTAAAAATGGACATAATCACTAATGCCATATGAATAATGCATCTGTTATAATTCTGCTTTCCAAAGTACGTTTTCTGGGCACACCAAATGTAAAAGAATTCTGGAAATAGAAGCAATCTTGTCTGCATTTTCTATTTCAGTGCATCCAGTCAACTAATAGATGTAGCATGGCTGACTCTTGAATATCTGCATAGATGGAGGAATCTGATCACAGAGAACTACAATTAGTCCCACCTAACCTTATCTAGAATTTGTCACATCCATCTTTCCACAAACTTTACTGGAGCTGAGCACAAGTTGCAAAATAGACGATTTCATTCTTTGTCTTGACAAGCTATTGGAGTTACCAATCAGCAAAGAATTATTTGAACAATATATAGTAGGATAAAGAGAAACAAAGTCTTATAATTCTCAAATTGAGTAATCAAATTTTTTTTTTTTGGAGATGGAGTCTCACTCTGTCACCCAGGCTGGAGTGCAGTGGCGTGATCTCAGCTCACTGCAACCTCTGCCTCCCGGGTTCAAGCGATTCTCCTGCCTCAACCTCCTGAGTAGCTGGGATTACAGATGTGTACCACCACACCCGGCTAATTTTTGTATTTTTAACAGAGACAGGGGTTTTACCATGTTGGCCAGGCTGGTCTTGAACTCCTGACCTCAAGTGATCCAACTGCCTCAGCCTCCCAAAGTGCTAGGATTACAGGCGTGAGCCACCGTGCCCGGCCCAAATGATTTTTATTAAGTGATTATTGCCGGGTGTGGTGGCTCACACCTGTAATCCCAGCACTTTGGGAGGCCGAGTCGAGTGGATCAGGAGGTCAAGAAATCGAAACCATCCTGGCCAACATGGTGAAACCCCATCCCTACTAAAAATACAAAAATTAGCTGGGCGTGGTGGCACACACCTGTAGTCCCAGCTACTTGGGAGGCTGAGGCAGGAGAATCACTCGAACCCGGGGGGGCAAAGGTTGCAGTGAGCCGGGATCGTGCCACTGCACCTCCAGCCTGGCAACAGAGCAAGACACCATCTCAAAAAAAAAAAAAAAAAATTAGTTGGGTGTGGTGGTGGGTGCCTGTAATCCCAGCTACTCACGAGGCTGAGGTAGAAGAATTGCTTGAACCCGGGAGGCAGAGGTTGCAGTGAGCCGAGATCGTGCCACTGCACTCCAGCCTGGGCGACAGAGCAAGACTCTATCTCAAAAAAAAAAAAAAACAAAACCCAAGTGCAAACTCCTACATATAACATAGTGAAAAACGGAAATTCAAAGATAAGGTATTAATGTTCAACCTTTTGAGAATAAAAATATTTGAGAGGGGAAAAAATATAGCAATATCATGCTATATAAGCACTTACTAATTTAACAATTTTTTCTTAACAAAGATGGGAAGAAAGGTAACAGTAACTAAACCTGCCATAAAAGAAAACAAAGGACCTAACGGAAAAGGCGGGGAGGTGGGGAGAGGTGCGGGGCGGGGGGAGGCAGCGTGAAGGGGCTAGGGAAGAGTCCAGTAAAGGTAAGACCATGAAAACAGCGTGCTTCAGACTCAAAAGAATGCCCTTCCCATATCAGTGGAGCCAATGTTCTATGCATACAATCGTCACTTTGGGGAATTTGAGTTTATAATGTTCACTCTGCAAGATAATAAGGAAATGCTGGGATGGTACATGGGTGGCTAACTCCTGTAATCCCAGCACTTTGGGAGGCCAAGGCAAGAAGACTGTTTGACCCCAGGAGTTCAAGACCAGCTTGGGCAACATAGTGAGACCTCAGCTCTCCAAAAATAAAACAATTAGCCAGGTGTGGAGGCACATACCTGTAGTCCCAGCCATTCGGGAGGCTGAGGCAGGAAGATCACTTGAGCCCAGGAGATCTGGGCTGCAGTGAGCTATGATGGCAACACTGCACTCCAGCCTGGGAGACAGAGTGAGACCCTGTCTCAAATAAATATATATACAACTAGTCTAGGGGACTTCAGTTGTTGCTCACAACAACAGAAGTTATTTTTCATTCCCATTTTACACCTGAAGAAACAAGGGTCACTCTAGTTAAATGATTTGCCCAAAGCTGCTCGGCTAGGGGCTAGAATATTAAAATGTAAGAATGTGTTTGAACCCAAAACTCTTTCCACAACATCCCTGTAAAATACGATTGTCTGAAATGGCTCCCTTTTTATACTGGCCAATACAGTAGCCACCAGCTATATGTGGTTAATTAAAATTAAATTTCAGTTCCTCAGTCACACTACATTTCAAGTGCTCAAAAGCCACATGTGGCTCATGGCTGCCATATAGGTAGTACAGATTCTAGGACACTTCTGTCAGCAGAGGTTTTTTCAGACAGGCTCTAAGTTCTGCTTAGCACTTGGCTTCTATGATTCCCTGATTTCTCAACCTGTCCCGCAAGCCCTTCCAGAGTCTGACTCCAGCTCCTCTTTACTGTTGGGTTACTCATGATTCCCAGCCAGGCTCTTTCTGTGCCTGCCAGACTGGGCTCTATTTCTATGTCCCCCATTGTACCTAACACCGTGCCTTCTATTAAGCAGATAGTAAACATATGGATGGATGGACCTATGGAAGAAAGGAAGAGATGAAATAAGGGAATGGCATACATTCATGCTTTCATTAGACAAATACTTATTGAGTGACTGCTATGTGTTAAGCACTTTTAGGTTCCTGGGATTACTATAGTGAACAGACAAGATCTCATGAACCTTCTGTCTGGTTGGGTGGAAAAGTGAGGAACAGACCATAAGGAAGTTTACAGGTAAATAAAAGTTCAGATAGTGCCAAGTGTTATAATGAAAATAGCATGATGTGCTGAGGGACTGTAAGTAGGAGTGGATCTGGGAAAACTATAGATATGGTGGTCTGTGATGAGGTACCATTTGAACCCAAATCTAAACAATCAGAAGAACCAACCATAGGTAGAAATGAGTGGTACATATTCCATGAAGAAACTTTGCTGCTGAAATAATACTTTTGCATACTTTGATGAGATGTATCATTTGTCAGCTTCTGATATATGAGCCAGTTTAAGTACCCAGTTTAATTTTAAAATTACCCTGGAGGAAGGCTGCAACAAGGAAATGGGTGAAACAATTAATTTACTAAGACAGATTAATATGTAGTCTATTAAAGTTGAAATGGCATTTATCTTCTATGATGTTCTCTTTTGTTGTATAGCTTTGTTCCTGGACCACTTAAAGCTACCCTCAAAGAAGATGTATTACAGAAGGCAAAATTCTTTCAAGATAAAAAATATCTTTCAAGAGTAGCAAGAAGTGGCAGAGATGATGCTATTCAAAATTTTATGAGAAGCACCTCCCATACCTTTAAGAATGGAAGGATGATAGAAAGTGCTCCCAAACGACATGATTAAAAAAATGCTTGAACAACTTAGCCTTAGGAAGCATGGTAAGACTCTGGACTTAAATAGTAACTAAATCTGCTGCCAGAACTCAAGCAACAGTTTGTAGGTTATCAGGTGACTTGACCCCCTGCATTCATTGGAATTAAGATATATCTTGTTCATTTATTTGACCACTCCTGACAATTCCAGCACTCTACGACTGATATGTCGAAGAACTGTTTCATTAGAAGACAGAAGAATGAAAGAAGTGTTTTGAAAAGTCTAATGGAGATATAATTTGAAGGTAAAATTTATGTGATGTATGCATATGTGTACATGGGTCAATGTTAATTCTTTTATCTCTGTCCAGTTCATTTTCTGCAAACCCATCCTCCTTTCCTAATTTAGTAATGTCTAATGCTCATCTATTTAATCAAAGTTATTTTTTAACGTTTTAAGCTACTCCAAAATTTACCCTAGAAATGGATGCTGTTTATATGTCGTATTTTTTTAAAATGTAACCTTCTATTCCACTTAAACACACCACTGTGGGAGTTGTTTGCTTGGACTGATGAGAAGAGGGTAATTTTCTCCATCTCTAAATCCTCCTGAACTCACTGAAAAACTCATTAATTCCCGCAGAACATAAATTATTGCTTTTGAGCTGGAAGTTTTCTCTTCATTAGGAAGCTTACTGCCATTTTGATGGAGCTTGAAGCCCCCATTTTGATGGACTTCTAGTCTGTCTTTCCTGTTATGGTCATTTATTAATTTTCACTAATCCATATATTCTTTAGACAAGGAGAGTCAAGAAACAACTTGTCATAGATGAAGCTCTGAGTTACTTTTACCCATCAGGTAGCTGTTTAGTCAATAATAAACAGCACCAAAACAGGATGGGCAGAGCTCTTAAAAACAGCCTTAAATACACACTGAGTTTAGAAAAATGTAAGAAAATCATTGTTTTAATCTACAAATTCATATGCAGTTGCAGAGATGCAAAAGAGATCAGAGTAAGTTAAAGTAGGAAAGGTTTTATAAAAGTATTGATGGCTGTGTCCTCATCTGCATTTTTGTTTTTATGATAGGGCTGATATTTTCAACAACGAAACACCCAATGTTCAGACCTTACCTCAGTCTAAGAGCTGGCTCCACAGTTGGTAGCAATGGCCCTGTTAGGCAGACTGTCCCCCTCTTTGGGAATGGAAAGAAGCCCTGCCTGGATGCATGCAGCAGATGGATACTGACACCAAGGACATTCAGATTTTCTTTCCTATACCTATTTTCATAAAATTTGGAAAGAAAAACTATCTGCAGTATTTTTTTAAAACGACTTCTGCTATTCTTACTTAGAGAAATCCAGAGATAGCACCTCATGTCTTCAGAGGAGCAAGAAGTTCAAGGAGTTAAATGTCACATTCATACTCAGGTAATAGAGAAGAGTAAAACACATCAGGTTTGCTTCATCTATCCTAAGTGGTGCTTAGGGGTTCAGAAAAAATGTTTCAAGTACAGGAAATTAATGAGCAATATTTACGATGTATTTTAATAAAAGGGATTTTTTCTAGTTAACTCTGAGTTAAGCACGAACTCCTTTCTTTTGTTAATTGTTGGAAATACCATTAAGATGTATTTGTCTGTTTTTCTGCATTGGCAAGTAAAGAACATCAAACAAATATTCCCTTGGTGACAGATTATTTTTAGTATTTTGGGCCATCTTTTGAATCACTAATAGGTGAGAGCTCTAAAGCATGCTGCAAATAGAAGTTCGTTTTTAAAAATCCCTAATATTAGTATTTTCCCTGATTTACCTCTTTCTCCTAAAAGTGGAAACAGCAAAAATTAAGTTGAATATAAATTTAATAAAGCTATATTTAACCCAAGAATCACACAAGCAGGATGCTTCTTGGTTTAAAAATGTGAATTAATCAACTGTAAAGGAACTGCCTCCCATTATCTCTGCACTGAGCTATGAATCAAACTTTTTTTTTTTAAGTAGAGGTCAAAAGGAGATGCAACTTAACACGGCATCAGATTGTAATACTTAGAATTCAACCAAATAACTTTTTTTCAAAACTGGGGCTTTTCTGTGGGGCAAGGAGACAGAGAAGAATGGGTGGTAGCAGGAAATAAGGGGAGAAAAGGATCATATCTCTGTCAGCCCACTCCATTTTTTTTTCTTAGCACTTCCCGTATTTATCAGTCTTACAGCTTATCTAATGGCTCCAGGCTGAAGTCCAATCTCAGCATTACAGTTTATATATCAAAAAAAATTTTCCCCAACCCCCTTGGAGACTCTAAATCTGACTTAGTAGCTAGAAACCCTGTAAATATGGTCTTAGCAGACATTAAGGGAAACAAAGGCAAGGCAACATGACAATGCCAAATTTGCAATTTCTACCAATCCACTAAGCTATCAGGCCTAGTTAGTCCATCATTCCTAACTTTGACATTTCTGAACGACTGGCATTTTCTGACAGTTTTGTTGTTTACCTGTCTAAAAACTAAGTACAGTTGGCTCTGTATCTGTGGGTGTTCCACATCCATGAATTCAACCGTGGATAAAAAATATTCAGAAAAAGAAGGATGGTTGTGTCTGTACTTAACATGTACAGACGACATTTTTCTTTTCATTCTCTAAACAATAGAGTATAACAACTATTTAGCATTTACAGTGTATTATGTATCGCAAGTGACCTAGAAATAATTTGAAGTATATGAGAAGATGTGTGTAGATTATATGCAAATACAACATCATTTTATGTAAGAGACTAGAGCATCTGTGGGTTTTGTTATCCTTGGGAGGTCCTGGAACCAATGCCCCAGAGATACCTAGGGATGATTGTATTGAATCATGAAACTAGATATATGTTTTGTAAACTATATGTACTGTAACTTAATCATATAATTATAAAAATATAGAAAATTCTTACAGTATTTCTAAGCAAGTAGGCTTTTCCCTTGGCTGAGATTTTTACAGACTCATGCAACTAATTTTAAACTAAAATATTCTGAATACCATAAATCCTTCTGCAAGTGGATATGAATTAAATATGGAGAGAGTCTGTATGCAAATAGTAATCCATAACCTTGAAGGGTTTTATCTTAGTGGAAAAGACCAATTTTGGCCTTTTAAAAATGTATATTTTTGGTGTACTTTTATTTTTCTTTTTCATGCATTCAATAGTCTATACTGGATAGAAGCAACCTGTTGGGCCAAGTGTCAGAATTTATGGTACAGCCCATAAAAAATAATGATGGCCAAGAGGAGGCACACTTGTATAACTAATATGCAGGAAATCAATTCTAAAGTGTTAAATAACTAATAAGACAGACTGTAAAACACACAGGAAATATTAGAGCAGAAAGAGCACAATATTTAGAGTCCAGAGATTTGGACCTAACAAACACCTGGTTCTGTCACTGATTCCTTGTGACATCGAGTCCATTTCTTCACCTTAGAACAAATGCTGCTGGAGAGATTATTCCTCTGCTTAATGGAGAGATTATTCCTCTGCTTAATGGAGAGATTATTCCTCTGCTTAAATTTACCATTTAAAAATACCACCAAAACCACAAACTCTTAGGATGCATGAATACAGTTTAACTGCTTTGAATAGCATTTTTAATAGCAAAAATGTGTTTATACTATAATAGCTTACAACCATCTTTTCAACCATCTTTTTCAATACAAAATAAACATATTCATTTTCATATTTTACATTTCTCACCTCTATAACATATACAATAAAAATCCCAGACATTGTTGGCTGGCTGATTCTTGCAAAGAGATGCATAAGTAAACTAGTCAAGTACATCTTAACCATTTTGGGTGTCATTTAGTCAGTCAGTCATGAAACAGTAATATGGAGACATAATTTTGAAAATTAAGCAAATGAATCTGTTCTCTAGAAATGCCTTTTCTCTTGAGTTTTAGTATTATATTTATAACTAACTATTAAATTTATACAAATCAGTAGGTTTTATTTCCACACCTTCACAATCCCATCTCTAGAAGCAGTTACGATGAAGCCCTGTGTGGTCTGGAATGTGGCGACATCAGTGATGATGTCATGATGTCCCACGGGCAGGGACTCTGGGCCCCTTCGAGGGGTGTCATCACTTGGTCCTACTTTCTGCTTATTCTGAATTTCCTGTTTGGTGATTAAAAGGGAGCAAGCCAGAAGTTAAAAGTCTGTACCACATTTTTCCTCTCGTCAGTAGTCCTGCTTCTGAGATACTGTTGTTGTATTTAAGTTAACACCTTTTGTAGTCATGCTTTCACGAATACACTGAGCAAAAGGAGTAGAGGAGCCAAAATGACATTCTAGGGTCCTAGTCATTGGATTTCATGAGTAGCCACTTATAACTATGGAAAACTTATTTTAGGTCAATATTCTGTGCATATTAACTTTTGCCAACATCAAAAGAAAAAAGGGATAGAATATAATTAAAAGATGTATAGGCCAGGCGCGGTGGGTCACGCCTATAATCCCAGCACTTTGGGAGGCCAAGGCGGGTGGATCACAAGGTCAGGAGATCGAGACCATCCTGGCCAACACGGTGAAACCCCGTCTCTACTAAAAATACAAAAATTAGCAAGGTGTGGTGGCGCACACCTGTAGTCCCAGCTCCTCAGGAGGCTGAGGCAGGAGAATCACTTAACCTGGGAGGCAGAGGATGCAGTGAGCAGAGATCGTGCCACTGCACTCCAGCAAGACTCCGTCTCAAAAAAAAAAAAAAAAAAAAAAAAAGAGGTATAAATGACCAAAATATAAAAAATACATAGCAGATGTTCTACCACTTCTAAAGCTCGTTAATATTTGTCATGAAGGAAGCACACTTTCATTTACAGAGCACCTACTTTGGCCCAGGTGCTAAAGGTATATTCTCTCACTTGAAGTTTTTGCCTGAGTCAAGAATACAAACTTTACAGTCCCAAAGCCAGGTTTAAATCCCAGCTTTCTGTTTACTAGCTGTGTGACCTTGAACAAGTTACTTAACTTCACTGTGCCTTTTTCATTTGTAAGAGGATAATAAAAGTGCTTCCTTACGATGTTATAAAGTACATACTGGTCATTTGAGCTATTACTTATATGCACTTTCTTTATGCTTATTTTACCTTAATAAAAGTTAATTTTTTTAAATACAGAAAATTCAAGAAAAAATAAATTTCCTAAATTCAAAGTACTCCTCGCTTGGTCAAGCCATTTATTTTAATCAATTCTGTTTACAAAAGCCATGTTTGTGCTTACAAAAGGTGAAAGGAATGAAAAGACTACAGTACCTGGACAACTTCAGTGCCTTCAATTATTTTCCTGTAGTAGGACACAGATGGGGAACTAGTACTTCCTGCAACAACATAGGACCTTTCTGGGTAAGCCAAGTCCCAAAACCTAGGAAAGAGGAAATAAATGATGACAATCTCTTTAGGACAATGGGAGGAACTAATAATCATTGGCTTATCTTCATCAATGCATTTTTTCTTTTGCATTAGGAAAAGAGGTTTTCATAGAACAGCATACCATTCGTTACAAATAAAGTATTAACAGCTGTCCTTATAAGATGATTTTAAACATTACAGTGCCATCAGTATCTATAATAACAGCTTGTAAAAGTATCCATTTTATTAAAGTATTGAGATAGTGTACCTTATTTTCATATCTGAGCCAGCTGTTAGCAGGATAGGATTTCCATCTGCAGGACTACAGTAGATACCATGGACGCTATGAGGAGAAGGCTTAAAAGAAATAGATGTGGAGTCAAATAAAAGACATCCGTGTATTCCATAAATGATAGTGCTATTTCTAGAGGCAAGTTAACTGTCAGTAGCTTTACAAGCACCTGGTTAACTGAAGAAATGAGAGACCAGTTATGTATGCCCTATCTACTTCAATCTGGCCTTTTCCTAATTATGCTAGATCTTATTGGGGTTCCAAAGAGACATCACAAGCTTTATGGGCTAGCAACTTTTATTTACCCAATAATGCAGAACACTAACAAGGAAACACTCATGTAGCAATGGCCACATGATACTTGATGTTATTAAAAACCCAAATTTAAACATAACCCAAAAGCCCAGCAGATACTAGGTTTGATTAGATGCCTGAAAGTACTTAGGATGTGGGGAATAATATCATCCTTTACAGTAAAAACTGAAGTCAAACCTGTAATTCAGAAAGTGGTGGTGCACTGCTGGCCCAGAGAGTAAATCTTCTGTCACCAGTCTCCATGTCCCACATGGACACTTCGTTGTTGCCCTGAACAGCTAAAGGAAACAAAGGCCAGAATCTTGACTCAGACAAAAAGAGTTGGAGAAGATTACAACAAAACAAATTGCAGTCCTGAGAGAAAGAAAGAAAAACTTTCTTTCAGGGGGAGAGACAATATAATATTCACTTAATAATATTTACTGAGCCAGTAAATACAGTAAATATTTTTACTATGGGCTAGTCACTGCGCTAGGCACTGAAGAAGAGATGGCAAACAAAGCAGAAAAATTCCCAGTTTCATGGAACTTCCATTCTAGTGGGGACAACAGACAAAAATGCAAAGGCCCTTCTGAAGCAGGAGTGTGCTTAGTTGAAAAAACAAGTCAGTGTGGCAGGAACAGACTGAGAATGGGAGATAAGTAGGAAAAAGGGCAGTAGTGCTGGTCATTTTCCATTTGCTGCTCTAAATCTGACCTGAATGAACCACATCAACAAGCTTCTGTACCCGCTCTGGCTGGGTCCGCCAGCCTGTGGTAGGCTAAATAATGGCCCCAGAGGTATCCAAGTCCTATCCCCTGGAACCTGTGAATGGTACCTTATGTGGCAAAGTGACTTTGCAGATGTGATGAAATTAAGGACCTTGAGACAGATTATTCTGGATTACTCAGGGGGCCCTACATGTAATCACAAATCTCCTTAGGCGAGGGAGGCAGATTTGGCAGCAAGAACAGAAAGCAGTATAACAATGAAACAAGATGCTATGTTGCTGGCTCTGAAGATGAAAGAAGGAGCCAAGGAATTTGGTTCTAGAAGCAGGAAAAGGCAAGGAAATAGATGTTCCCCTAGTGCCTCCAGAGGGAATACAAGTCTGCTGCTACCTTGATTTTGGTCCACAAAACCCATTTCAGACTTCTGGCCTCTAGAATTATTAAAAAAATAAGTTGTGGTGTAATAGGAAACTAATACATGCCTATGGGAAACCGCAGCAGGAGATCAAAGGGAGGGAGGGAAGAAAGTCAAGTCATTCACATCAGGCTGGTTGTATCCCTCATCTCAAAGTCACTGCTCCTTTCAAGGTGGCCTTCTCTACTCCTTCCCAAATTCAGTAACCATGCCCTCTTCCCCTCATGCCTTCTACTGCTACTCTGCTGTTACCAGCCCATATTACTGTGCTATCTTTTGTAATACCCCCTACACCTTTGTAAACAATTTTATTTGAAAATAAATTCTTAAATTATCCTACCTTGAGTGTGCTACTGTTTCCTGTTAGAATTCTAACTGATAAGGGTCAGAGAGGTGGCAAGAAGGCTGGTCCCATAAAGTCTTTTGGACCAAGAAGCCAATGGAAGGTACTGAGCAGAAGAAAAAAATGGTCTTAAGAGGTACAGACAGAAGCAGGCTGTGAAGAAGATATTACATTAATAGGGGAAAGAGATTATAGTGGTTTGGACTAGGGAGACAGTGATGGAGGTAGAGAAGAGTGATCAAATTCTGGCTATACTTTAAAATAGAACTTACAGGACTGGCTAATGGACTGGAAGTGGGATGAGAAAAAGAACAGTCGAGGATAATTCCAGGCTTCTGAGCACCTAGCTGCCATTTACTGAAAGAATACCATAGGAAGAGCAGGGTAGGAGGCAGTGGTGGAGACATTTAGTAGAGAGGAAATCAAGCATTCATTTTAGTTAGACATGTTGAGTTTACAATGGCTATTAGACATCTTAAGAGAGATTTTAAATAGGTATGAGTCTGAATAAATTTAGTAGTTAAAGCATGAGATTGCATGAGATCACACACAGAGCCAGTGTAGGAGAAGTGGTTGAGACCAAAGACTGGGTCCTGAGGCAGGCCACAATTTAAAAGCCAGGAAGATGAGAAGGAAGGAGCAGATCAAGAAGTAGGAGAACCAAGAGAAATGTCCTTGAAACCAGGTAAGGAAAGTATTTGAAAATAACAGAAATCAACTGATCAAATGATAAGTCAAATAAGAAAAGGGCTCACAATAACAGCCTTACAACTTGGCAACACGGTGACTTTGATAGCAGCAGTGTATGCGATGGACTATGTGTACAAGAAGGGACCACAAAGAGCCTAGAGGCAAGAGGGCTGAGGGGAAAACATAAGAATAATAAGAGCTATTATTTATCAAGCTTTAATTGTGTGCTAGAGTATGTATTTTGCATGTTTTATCTCAGTTCCCTATAACTCTACAAGGTTAAGTATTTTTAACTACGTATTAAAGATGAGGAAAATCAGTTTCAAGACTTGCCCAAGTATCATGCCCAGGAGCCATACAAGAAAATTTGGGTGCCCAATGAAGGAAGGGAAGGGAAGCTTTCAAGCAACACAAAGGAAGCAGAGCAACAAGAAATTGCAACAAAGAAGGATGAGTCAAGGTTTCTAACTTAGCTCTCTAGGAAGATGGTGGCAGCTGTAACAAAAATAGGAGACACAGGAGGAAGAAAAAAAGGATAGGAGATGGTGGTGGACAGTTAAGAATGGAGTAATGATGGTGACTGATGAGATCATTTTTGAACATAGATGACAGTGAGGTATCAATAGTGGCAACCTCCATAATCAGAAGAGAATCAAGCATTCAGTTCATATGTAAAATAAAACTAAAAACATGAGTTTTGGCAACAGGTTATTATGTACTTTCCAAGAAAATCTCCCAACACATGAAAGCCAGCCCTCCATCTTACCTGCAATCACCCAGGACTGATACAGAGGGTGCATTGAGAGGCGTCTGATTCGAGCCCTGGAAGGATGACAGTGACTTGAAATTGGCAACTGGAACCTCATGTCCCAACAAGCCATGGTACCACTGCTTGTACCTTAAAGAAAAAAGGAAAAAAAGATTACCATCTAATGATCAAAGTGCATCAAGCTGCATTTATACAAATGAAAAATAGTATTAGCTTTTTATGAATTTATTTGAAAAATGCCTTCGTTACTTAAAAAAAAGTTTTGTTCTCATGAAGCTGTCTCACCAGTTTCAAACAATACCCCTTTGGTTGATAAATAACTGAGATATAAAGTGCTTATCATAATGCTACTACTAATAATGTAAATTGAAAATGAATAATTTATTAGTTGCTGACATTGTTATTAATTGCCGAAGGCACCCACAAAAACAGAAGCTATTGAGAAGATATAAAATGAATTTGGTAAGTCAAAATGTTCAGATTGCCTTAAATACCCAAAGATGTTTTACTGGTATTCAATGATCACTTTACCAATCCCAAAGTAGCAGCAGCTTTGTAGCTATCATCAGATTTCAATTGTTTCCATTTGCCCTTCCCTCTTAAACATTCTATAGACAGGTATGTTACATCTTTCTATCCCTGTGCAGTTTATTCACACAAAAGGCAAAAAAAATGCATTCCATATAAGCTATATAAAAAGTAATAAAGCAAAGGGCACACACTTAACAGTGTAACAGATGTGAGTTAGGGAATCTAGAAAACCTAAATTCAAGCACAGAAGATAACTCTCTGAATAAGCATGCCAACCAAAAAAGAATAAGATGTGGTAGTTTCTCAAGCGGCAGGTTCAAAACACCATGAGGGAAAAACGTGAAACTTAAGAAAGGGGCAGATGGGAAAAGGGGAAATGTTGATCAAAGAGTACAAAGTTTCAGTTAGGAGGAATTAGCTTTAGTGATCTACTGCAGAGAATGGTGATTATAATACAGTGTATATTTCAAAGTTGCCAAGAGTAAATTTTAAATGTTTTCATAGCAAATAAGTATGTAAAGTGACAGATTTGTTAGTTTGATTTAATCATCCCACAATTAATACATGTATCAAAACATCGCACACTGTACCCGATAAATATATACAATTGTTTGTCAAAAAAAGAAATTTTACAAAAGCAACAATCCCATTCTTGGGTATATATATGCCTGAAATTAATGGAAATATATGTCCTGACAAAGACTTATTTGCAAATATTTACAGCAGGTTGACTCCGAAAAGCCAAACAAACACTAGAAACAACTCAGCTATCCATCAACTGAGGGATAGAGGGATACACAAATTGTTATCTATAAAATGGAATATCATGCAACAATACATTTTTTAAAATCCTGCTTAAGCAAGCTGGATCACTTGGTTCGTCTTTAGCCTTTGGAGACAAGGCAAACAATAAAGTAAGAAACCATTGCTTAGCTCTTCTCTCAGTAACAGGCACTGTGACAGATCCTTTTACTTCATTAAATCCTCAAAGCTGCCCTTGAAAGGATTAGCCCCATTTGAAGATGAAGATAGCTGAACCTCAGAGGAGTTAAATAACCTGCCTAAAGCTATTGGAATTTAAACCATGCCTGCCCAAACTCGGATGCTATTTTCCTTAAGTCTGCTGCTTCACTGGCAGAGTAAGAGAATGCCAGCAAATCTGATCACTTAATGATTATAAAGTAAGGAGGCTCATTTAAGAACAAGGACAATGAGGAAACTGTTTTATGCCTTAGGATACTGATTCCACCCTTTCAAACCTGTTTTTTAATGAAAAAAAAATAAAATTGCAAGTTATTTTAACATGACTATGAAAAAAAAAGACGGGAAAAATTACCAATGAACAAAGAGGAAAAAACTGATTTCACAAGACAGTAATTGCAGGCATTAGTGGCATTCAAAACCCAGCCAATGACTTGAAAGTTAGCTTACCAATGCAGAGCCAGCATTGGTGGATGTCCACAGCAAAGGAAGTGATGAGGCCCGACTTTAAATCATGCTTTAAAGTCCACGCATTGCTTGAAGACCTAAGGTCCCAGCCAACCAGAGAGCCATTCACAGTGGCATAGGCAAGAACAGACTGTGCCCCAGAGTTGAAGTGATGCATATCCACAACACAACCGTCCTCCTTCTGATCTAGAATTCTAGAGAAATACACAAAACACAGACGTTTCCAGTCACTGAAAACATAGCACTAGTCTGCCTTTAAGATGACTTTATATCCTACCCATAGTCAAGAAACCAGAGCTATGTGACTCTATCGAGCAAACGAAAGCCGACACATTAAAAAAATTCCAGATGTAGAGAGGAATTGCAAAAATAGTAGAGTTGCTGCATATCCTTCACTCAAGCTTCCCCTTAGGTAAACAACTTATATAACCATAGAACATTTATCAAAACTAAGAAATTAACCTTGGTATAATACTAGTAATTAGAGTACAGAACGTGTTCTGATTTTATCAGTTTTCCCAATAGTGTCCTTTTACTATTCCAGGATCCAATCCAGGATAACACAGGGCAATATTAAATTTCTTCCAATCTGTGACAGTTCCTCAGTCTTTCATGACCTTGATATTTTTGAAGACTACTGGTTATTTTAGAGAATGTTCCTCAATTTGGGTTTGTTTGATGTTTTCTCATTATTATCCTGAAATTATGCCTTATTGGGAAAGATACCACAGAAGTGATGTGCCCTTCTCAGTGCATCATGTGACGGAGGACCGGATGTTAGCATGTACAGGTTAATTATCACTTAGCCAAAATGCTCACAACCACAACTGTTTCAGATTTGGGGTTTTTTTTTTTTTTTAGCATGAAACATTTGCATATACATAATGAGGTATCTTGGGAATGGGACACAAGTCTAAACATGAAATTCATTGGTTTCATATATACCTTATACACCTAGCCTGATGGTAATTTTGTACAAAATACTTTTGTGCATGAGACAAAGTTTTAACTGCAACCTGTCCCATGAAGTCAGGTGTGGAATTTTTCACTTGTGACATCATATTAGCATTCGAAAACTTACAGTTTTTGGAGCATTTTGGATTTTCAGATTAGAAATGTTTAACCTGAATCACTTATGATGTTAACTTGAATCATGTGAATTAAGCTGGTGTCTGCTAGGATTCTCCATTGGAAACATTTTTTCCCTTTATAATTACTCAATATTTGGCAAAAATACTTTGAGACAATGCAAAAATTCAGTTTCTGCTTTAACTTTGGCCCACTAATTTTAACATCCATTTGAGGAAGCATGCCTGTGGTGAGCTAATGGTGACTTTTTGTTTCCCTCAGTCCTTCTACATTAGTTGACTGGGATTCTTCTGTAAGTTGTCACTTCTTCCCCATAAACTCATTTATTCACTTATTTATACCACTATGGATTCATAGATATTTATTTTATTCTTTGAGTTATAATCTAATACTACAATTATTTATTTTGTTGCCCAAGTTGTTCCAACTTTGCCCACTGGAAGCTCTTTCATGTTAGCTCTTGTGCCCTTTCAATGTACTTTTTAAAATACTTCCTAATTTTTTGACACCACAAGATGCTCCAGGCTTGTTTTATTTTTCCCACACACCTGGAATCAACCAGTTCTAGAAGTACTAGTTCCTTTTATTGAAGAATGGTATTTAGAAACAAAAATCTAAGCCCTATGTGTTCATTGCTACGGCAGTGTGCCTGCTTCTAGTTCCTCTCAATGGCCAGAGCTAAAAGATATATTATGTACACTACTTCAGGCATGTGGACACATCTATATTTCTGTATCTGTTCGTGTGTTTGTATACATGTATATATTTATGCCTATGCATACACAAATATCATGAGTCCATACTGATAATCTCCAACTCCTATCTAGCACCAGAGTTCATTCATCTGTAATACCTTTCTCTAACAGTGACAAACCTGGCTCTCATAACTACAATACATTTACTTATTTGTTCAACCTGAGTATACAAACGAAGGGTAAAGTTTCAGAATTGTTAAACCTGAAACTGCTAAAATGAAATTGTTAACCCTGTGAAAAACAACCAACTAGAATACAATGTTTGAGTTGAGTTCCTTTTGTCATTGGCCTCCCAGTGTCAAATTTAAAAACTGTTTTCCAAAGTTACTCCTTTATTCGCCATGCCCTTCAATGTGATTATGTGATTCACTTGTAAAACAGATTAATTTGTCACAGACTGCATTCCATCTTTCCCCTTACATCCTGGTTAACTTTTTAAATTTTACATACATTTAAGTTCATTTTTTGTGGTATACAGTTCAGTGGGTTAATTAGCAAAATGCATTTAAGATTCATCAATATTGTTGCATGAGTCAATAACTCATTCCTTTATAATGCAGATTATTATTCTACTATGTAAGTATACTAGTTTTTTTTGAAGCTGAGGCATTTTTAAAACTAAAAAGAACATCATAAAACATTGGCCAGTCTCCTTTATTCACACATATCATGCATTCATACAGGCCGTTTTAGTTTTATCTTTTAGATCAGAGGTCAGCAAACATCATCTATAAGGAGTCAGATTGTAAATATTTTAGGCTTTGTGAATCACATACATTCCTGTTGAATATTATTTTTATTTTGCAACTCTTTAAAAATGCAAACATCATTCTTATTTTATGGACCATACTGCAAGCTGTAGTCTGCTAACCCATGGATAAACACTTATACTTACAAATATTCTAATTTTGACCATATTTTCCCATTGAGGAGTGATGAAAAAATCCAACTGCCAACTAAAATGTAAAATGGTTCCTTCCACAAATTCTAATTAGTAAGAGCTATCTATGAGAACAGTTGATATAACCAAAACAATCAAAAACTTATGACCTTATGGCAAAGTTTCTTTGAAGCACACACTGTGAGGCAGAGTAAAAGCTAAACATCCTGCCAGTCTCCTTATCTAGGTAGTTAGGTAGTTATCTAGTGTTTGCTTTAAGACAGTAACATTTACAGTGAAAAGTGCCGTTGGCTGAGAGACAACCGTGCACTGAATGTGCATGTCTGTCTGCGTGTAGGGCCTGTGGGCTCAGTCATCACACAGTGCACTATGCCAAGTTATTAAACAATTTACATGAAACTCAATAGATATGTTACTATACAGACATCATCTGCGGAAACAGACTTTCTTAAAAATAGGCTGGTATTTGTTATTAAAGGCCATAAAGAATATGTCCTGGACAAAAGCTGCTTAAATCTGTTCAATGAATGTGTGGAAAATCTTTTTAAATGCAAAAAGCAAAACAAAACAAAACAAAAGCCCAGGTGACCCAACAAATATCCCTTTCTGCCTTAAGCTACCTAATGGCCATGGCTTATCATCCACTAAACAACTCATTTTGCTTCCTTCTGTGGGGTCCACCACCTCCACCTGGCCCTTCTTAACCACCTTGCTTCACCTGGCTAACTCACACCTGGTCTTGCCTGTTGTCTTCCCTTTCAAGCTGGCTCCTGTTATCCATGTAAAAATTACCACATTGCACTGAAATTGTCTGTTCACTTGTCTATTTCTTCCACTAGACTGTAGATTCTTAAAGCATAACATATCTTGTCTTTGAAATCTTCAGTGTGTAACACATATTGGTCAAAAATTGTTCTGCTTTGTCTTTAAATATCTTACCTTGTATGCATTTAATCTGCAAGCAACCACAATTTATAAAAAATGAAAATTCTTAAATAAAACCACTGCTATTTTGTTTTAAAATGATAAGCAAATCATCTGTCTAAATGCTCTTCTCCATGTCCCCATCAACTTCAGAGATTTTAATGCCAAGCAACGGAATGCTGACATTTGAGTTTTCCTTAATGAAGAACACTCACATTCTCAAAATCAGGCACAGTTGTATTTTTAGTAGCTGAGACAGAAGATATAACTGGTAATTTTAGGTTATTCAGACAAATTCTAGACTGGGATGAGCTGCAAGTTCAAAGCTGCCCCTTTAACCTCTTGACAAGTTTGCAGAAGATAAGATACATAGATACCATCTTCTGAGACTAACCACATTTGACAGTTTTGAGCTGGAAGCACATTTTTAAATTTTTATTTATTTATTTATTTATTTTATGGGCTTAAAAAAAGAAGTGCAATGTAAGAGGCCCTTAGTTGATCCCAACTACATTGCAGGGTAGAAAGGAGACTTAAGGTACTGTACTGCACTAAATACAATGTTTAAGAAAGACAAAAGATAAGATACCTGCTTTGTAGAGGATGGATTTTAGGAGACTTGGGCAGCTTAGAAGCCTCAATTCCAAGAAGCTGGACAGCACCATTATCAGATGCTATGGCTAAATAGTGGGAGCCTTGGCAGAATGTGAGCGTCTTGACTCGTCCTCCAATTCGGCTGTATGTAAGAATAGATCTGAATGAAAGAAAAATAAAATTCATTTATGAACCAATGTCACTGCTAATGTTAAATATCCACATGGCCATTAGCAAGCAAAATTATTACTTTGAGGTCCATTTAATCTCCCTGATCTCAGGACAAAAACAAGAATTTCCTCTCCAAAGAACTGTTACAAAAATTGCCTTTTCTTCCGATATTTTCAAATGGCCATCTGCACACACTTCTCTCTATCATAGACTATCCCTCCTTCTCTTTTTTTTTTTTTTTTTTTTTTTGAGACAGGGTCTCACTCTGTTGCCAGGCTGGAGTGTAGTGGCCAGTGGTGCGATCAAAGCTTACTGCAGCCTCGACCTCCTGGGCTCAAGTGATCCTCCCACCTCAGCTACCCTGGCAGCTGTGACTACAGGCGTGCATCACCATGCCTGGCTAATTTTTTGTAGAGATGGGGTTTCGCCATGTTGCCCAGGCTGGTTTTGAACTCTTTTCTAATGAGAACTCCCATACTTGTGGTCCTGATCCTATCTCCTTCAACTCTTGGAATATCTTAAACCCTCACTCTTATACCCTTCAGTTATTCTATCACACAGCTTGGCACAGAAGGAAAAGCATTGGCTTTGGAATCACGGACTTCTACTACCAACTACTTATATGATGTTCGTCAAGCTACTTAACCAGTTGTATGCCTCAGTTTACTCATCTACAAAACAAGTACTGACCTATTTCCCTAACCGGACCATAGGGAAAATCAGGTAATATGTAAACCATAAAACATTCATAAATGCAAAATTATAATATTCAGTCTCTCCCACACATATGCTGACCTCTCAAGCTGTGTTTTCTACTCTCTTTGAATTCACTGCCAAACTTCTTGAATATATCATCTACACAGGGGACCTCCATTATCACCAACTCCCTCCTCCATTACCCTCCACACAGACTGCAACTTTACGCTTCTAAGGGGCCATACCTCTAAAAGGTCAAAAGCCCCTAAACACCGAACACATTCATCTATCTTGTGTAATTTATTTCACTTTATTATAAAAGTTAATGCACATTAAGTGTAGTAAATACAGAAATGTAAAAACATTTATAATAATACCACCCAGAAACACTTAACATTTTGTTACATATCCTTCAAAAGGTTTTCTATACATATTACAATACATTCACACTTGTTTTTTTAAAAAAAATCTGTAATATTTCATATATTTTATCAGTATCTCTCTCTAGTTGTTTTTTTTTTTTTTTTTTCTGAGACAGAGTCTCACTCTGTCGCCCAGGCTGGAGTGCAGTGGTGTGATCTGGGCTCACCACAAGCTCTGCCTCCTGGGTTCAGGCCATTCTCCTGACTCAGCCTCCTGAGTAGCTGGGACTACAGGCGCCCACCACCACACCCAGCTAATTTTTTTGTATTTTTAATAGAGGCAGGGTTTCACCATGTTAGCCAGAATGGTCTCGATCTCCCAACCTAGTGATCCGCCTGCCTCAGCCTCCCAAAGTGCTGGGATTACAGGTGTGAGCCACCACACCTGGCCTAGTTGTTTTTCTTACTAACAGCTTTGCCGAAATGATTTTCAAATACCATAGATTTTAAAGTGCATAATTCAATTATTTTTAGTATATTAACAGAATTCTGCAAAGATCACCAGTAATTCCAGGCCATTTTTATTAATTATAAGAAATCAAAAAATAAGCTGTCCTCACACCCATTAGCATTCATTCCTTATTTCCCCCTCTCCCTAGCCTCTGGCAACAACTAATCAACTTTATTTTCTATGAATTTCCCTGTTCTGGACATTTCATATAAATACAGTCATACATTGTGTGGTCTTTTATATCAAGCTTCTTTCATATAACATAATGTCAAAGTTTATGGTGTGGTATGTAATACCTCATTCATTTTTAGGCTTAATATTATTCCACTGTATGGCTACATCACATTTTGCTTATCCATTCATCTGCTGATAAACATGTGAGTCATTTCCACCTTTTGGCTATTATGAATAACACTGCTATAAATATTTGTGTATAAGTCTTTGTGTGGACAAATGTCTCAAACACAATGCCCACAGGGGCCCCACAGGGGCCCAATCAGTACTGTAAATGAGTAAAGACAGCCAGTGACAAGCAATGGCAGAGATGGGAGTGCCAATATGCTTGGTCTCTCACACACACTTAGGCTTTCTCTCCCCATCTCTTTTAATATTGACATATAATTCACATATCACCAAATTTACCCTTTTAAAGGGGTTTACAAAGTCACCACATTTTACAACTATCACCATTATCTAATTCCAGAACATTTTCAGCATACCCAAAAGAAACCCTGTATCCATTAGCTGTCTCTTCCCAATGCTCCCTTCCCCCAGCACCTGGCAATTACTAATCTACTTTGTGTCTCTATGGATTTATCTATCTGAATACTTAATATAAATGAAATCATACAATATGTGGCCTTTGGATCTGGCTACTTTCACTTAGCATACTGTTTTCAAGGTTTACTCACATTATAGCATGTAGCAGTACTTCATTCCGTTTTATGGCTGGTTTTCAACTGTATAGATATACCACATTTTATAATTTCCATTTTTTGGCTATTATGAATAATGCTGCTATGAACATTTGTGTACAGATTTTTGTGTGAACATATGTTTTCAACTGTCTTGGGTATATAGCTAGGAATGGAATCATAGGGTCATATGGTAACTCTATGTCTGCCGTTTTGAAAGGCTACCAAACTGTTTTCCAAAGTTACTGCACTGTTTTTACATTCTCACCAGCAATGTATAAAGCTTTCAATTTATCTACATCCTAACACTGGTCACTGCCTTTTTTACTATAGCCATTGTAGTGGGTGTGAAGGAGTATCTCACTGTGGTTTTGATTTACATTTCTCTAGTGACTAAGAAGCATCTTTTCATGTGCTTATTGGTCCTATTTGGAGAAACATCTATTCACATCATTTGCTTTTTAATTGGGTCATTTGTCTTTTTATTGTTGAGTTGTAAGTGTTCTTTATACATTTTAAATAATAGATCTTTATCAGATATATGATATATAAGTTATTTCTCCCATTCTGTGGATTGTCTTTTCACTTTCTTGATAGAGTCCTTTGAAGCACAAAGGTTTATAACGTTGATGAAGTCCCATTTGTCTATTTTTTCCTTTGTTACTTGTGTTTTTCACGTAATTTCTCAGAAATCCTTGCCTAATCCATGGTCATGAAGATTTACATGCCTATGTTTTCTTCTAAGTTTTATGGTTTTAGTTCTTACATTTAGTCTATGATCCATTTTGAATAAGTCTACTGAAATTCATCTTTTTCCATGTGGAAATCCTATAATCCCAGCACTGCTTGTTCTAAAGGCCATTCTTTTCCCCACTGAAATATCCTGACACCTCTGTCAAAAAAAAATGACCATAAATGTACTTCTGCATGTCAGTTCTATACCATGAATATATGACACAGACATAGACATAGACATGATCTATGTCTATCCTTATACCCGTACTACACTGTCTTAATTTACTGTAGCTTTGTAGCAAGTTTTGAAATACAGAAGTGTGAGTCCTTCAATTTGGTTCTTTTCTTTCAATATTGTTTTGGTTATTCTGAGTCTCTTGTAATTCTTTATGGATTTTAGGATCAGATCATCGATTTCAGGGAAAAAAAAAAAGGCAGCTAGAAATTCCATAGAGATGGCATCGCATCTGTACATCGAGAGATCTGCCATCTTACTGATATTAAGTATTCCACTGCATGAACATGGGGTTTCTTTCTATTCATTTGAGTCTTCTTTAATTTCTTTCAATGATCTTTAGTATTTTTCAGTATACAAATCTTATACTTTCTTGTGTAAAATTTATTCCCAAGTATTTTGTTCATTTTGATACTACTGTAAATGGATGGTTTCTTAAATTCATGTTTGGACTATTCATTGCTACCATAAAGAAATGCAAGTGATTTTTATATATTCATCTTGTATTCTGCAACTTTGTTGAACTTATTAGTTCTAGTAAGTTTTTAAAACAATTATTGTTTAATTATTGCTAATTCTCCATATACATGATCATGCTGGCTACTAACAGAAAGTTTTACTTTCTCCTTTCCAATTTGTATGCCTTCAATTTCTTCTTCTTACCCAAATGTCCTGGCTAGAACCTTCAGTACAGTATTCAAATAAGTGGCAAAAGTGGACATTCTTGTCTAACTCTTCATCTTAGGGGGAAAGCTTTCAATCTTTTAACATTAAGTACAATGTTAGCTGTAGGGTTTTTTTGTTGTAGATGGCCTTTATTCATTTTCTATTACTAACTGGTTTGTTGAGTTGGTTATGATCATAAAATGATACTGGACTTTGTCAAATACTTTCTGAGAGTTTGTTGAGATGACCATTTGGTCTTCCCTTTATTCTATTAATATGGTACATTCATTGATTTTCATGTGTTGAACCAACCTTATATTCCTAAGATAAATTGTACTTGGTCATGATATTATTTTTTACATGTTGGATTTAGTTTACTATTATTTTGTGGCAGACTTTTACACCTATATTAATTATGGGTATTGGTCTATAGCTTTCTTGTGAACTGTTTATCTGGCTGTGGTATCAGATTGACATCTGCCTCAAAGGATGAGTTAAGAAGTGTTCCCTCATTTATTTTTTGGAAGACTTTTTGAAGAATGGATGTTACATTAGTCCCTTCTTATCCACAGTTTCACTTTCCCTAGTTTCAGTTACCTGTGGTCAACCGCAGTCAGAAAATATTAAATGGAAATTCCAGAATAAACAATTCATAAGTTTTGACTGTGCACCATTCTGAGTAGTGTGATAAAATCTCACACTGTCCTGTTCCCTCCTGCCCAGGACTTTAATCATTCCTTTATCCAGCTGAAGACATTACCTGCTAGTTGATCAGTCAGTCACTTAGTAGCTGTCCCAGTTATTAGATTGATAATCACAAGAAGGGTGAGTACAGAACAGTAAGACATTTTGAGAGATAGAGACTCTATTCACATAACTTTTATTAAAATATATTATTGTAACTGTTCTATTAGTGTTGTTGATCTCTTACTGTGCCTAATTTATAAACTAAACTTTATCATAGATATGTACACATAACAAAAACCACAGTATACATAAGGTTTGGTACTATCCGAGGTTTGGGACATCCACTAGGGGTCTTGGATTGTCTCTTCCACACATAACGGAGAACTACTGTAATTCTTTAAACCTTTGGTAGAATACACCATAAAGCTATCTCAGCCGGGGCTTTGTGGGAGGTTTTTTGATTACTAATTTCTTTATTATTATAGGTCTATTCAGATTTTATATTTCTTCTTTAGTCATTTTCAGCAGCTTGTGTCTTTCTAGGAATTCATCCATTTCACCTAGGTTATCTAATTTGCTGGCATACAATTGTTCATGGTATTCCTTTCATAGTACTCTTTTTTAATTTCTGTCAAGTCAGTAGTAATGTGCCCCCTTCAATTCCTGTTTTTAGTAACTTGAGTCCTCCCTTTTTATTGATCACTATAGTAAAGGTGTGCCAATTTTGTTGATCTTTACAACCAATTTCTACTTTTGCTGATTTTTTTTTCTATTCTCTATTTCATTTATTTCCTCTTTAGTCTTTATCATTCCTTTCTACTTGCTTTAAGTTTGCTCTTCTTCCAGTTTCTTAAGGTTAGGGTTAAATTACTAATTTGGGATCTTTCTTCTTTTTTAATATAAATGTTTACAGTGATAAATTTCCCTTTTAATACTCCTCTAGATGCATTATCCAAGTTTTAGTATGCTGTTCCCATTTTTATTCATCTCAAAGTATTTTCTAATTTCCCTTTGAAACGCTGGGTATTTAGTCATATGTTGTTTAATCTCCATGTATTTCAGAATTTCCTAACTTCCCTTCTGTTACTGATACCTAGTTTCATTCCAATTTGGTTAACAAACATACTTCATATGCTTTCAATCCTTTTAAACTTATTGAGGTTTGTTTTGTGACCTAATATATGGTTAAATATAGAAAAGATTACATGTACACTTAAGGAAGATTTATATTCTGCTGTTCCTGAGTGGAGTATTCTACTGATACCTGTTAAATCTGGTTGGTTTGTAGTGTTGCTCACATTTTCTATTTCTTTGCTGATCTTATGCTTAGTTGTTCTATCCATCTTGAAAATAAGCTATTAAAGCCTCCCACTATTATAACTGAATTATCTATTTTTCCCTTCAATTCTATCGGTTTTTGCTTAGTGTGTTTTTGGGGCTCTGCTGTTAAGTATGTTTGTAATTGTTATGTCTTCCTGATGAACTGATCCTTTTACCATTATAAAATCTCCTTGGTTGTCTCTAGGAGTAATTTTTGCCTAAAAGTTTATGTTCTATCTGACATTGGCCACTCCAGCTTTTTTTTTTTTTTTTTTTTTGAGACGGAGTCTTGCTCTGTCACCCAAGCTGGAGTGCAGTGGCACAATCTCAGCTCAGTGCAACCCTCACCTCCCGGGTTCAAGCAGTTCTCCCACCTCAGCCTCCCGAGTAGCTGGGACTACAGGCGTGTGCCACCACGCCTGGCAAAATTTTTTTGTATTTTTAGTAGAGTCATGGTTTTGCCATGTTGGCCAGGCTAGTCTCGAACTCCTGATCTCAGGTGATCCACTGCTTCAGCCTCCCAAAGTGCTTGGGATTACAGGCATGAGCCACTGTGCCTGGCCTAGCTCTTTCTTAGGTACTATTTGCATGGTTTATCTTTTCAATTCTTTTACTTTCAGTCTATTTATGTCTTTAAATCTAAAGTGTGTCTATCATACATAACATACAGTTGGATCATGTTTTTTCACCCTTTGTACCAACTCTGCCTTGTGATTACAAGTTGTGGTTGCTCTGAGAATACAATGAACATCTTAAAATAATCAAATTAATACCAACTTAATTTCAGTAATACATAAAAACTTTGCTCTAATATGTCTCTTCCCTCCTCCCTCATATGTATAACTATTGTCATACAAATTACATATCTACATGTTATACGCCCATTGACACAGTCTTCTAATTATCTCTTCATGCCGTCATCTTTCAAAATCAGATAGCAGGTAAAAAGAGTTACAAACAAAAATAATTTGTACTTTTATATTTACTTATGTTATCTTTACTGGTGCTCTTCATTTCTTTATATGGATTGAAGTTATTGTATCATATTCTTTCATTTCAGCATAAAGGACTCCGTTTAGTATTTCTTTTAGGGCAAATCTGCTGGCAATAAATTCCCTCTTTTTATTTATCTTGAAATGTCTTAATTTCTCCTTGGTTTCTGAAGGACAATTTTACTGCCACAGAATTATTGGTTGACAGTCTTTTCCTTTCAACACACTGACTTCTGGCCTCTATCATTTCTGACTTAAAAATCAACTGTTAATTTTATAGAACATCCCTTGTATGTGATGAGTCACTTTTCTCTCTCTGCTTTCAAAATTCTGTCTTTGTCTTCCAACAGTTTATGATGTGTCCAGGTATGGCTCCCTTGATTTTGTCCTATTTAGAATTCATTGAATTCTTGGGTCTGCAGATTAATGTTTTCCATCAAACATGAAAAGTTCTCAGCCATTATTTCTTCAAATATTCTTTCTGTCCCCTTTTCTCTCTCCTCTCCTACTGGAACTTTTATTATGCATGTGTGAGAATGCTTGATAGTGCACCACAGGTCTCTAAGGCTCTATTCATTTTTCTTTATTCTTTTCTTCTTTGTACCTCTGACTGGATAATACCAACCATCTTCAAATTCTCTGATTTTTTGCTCTTATCAGTGGAAATCTGCTATTGAAGTTCTCCAGCAAATTTTCTGTTATTATACTTTTCAGTTCCAGAATTTCTATTTTATGATTTCTACCTCTTTATTGATATTGTCTATTTGGTTAGACATTGTTCTCATACTTTCCTTTAAATATTTAGACACGGTTTTAGTTCTTTGCACATATTTTTAATAGCTGATTTAAAATCTATGTCTAGTAAGGTTTTTTCCTAGGTATAAGCCATCCTTACTTGTTTCTTTGCCTAACTTGTAATCTTTTGTTCAAAACTGTGCATTCAAAATTAATATAATGTGTCAATTTTGGAAAAAAGATTCCAAAGTGTTGCTATTTGTTTGTTTAATGACTTTCCTCCACTAATTCTATAAAGTCTGTATTCCTTGTCATATGTGGCCACTGAAGTCTCTGTTCAGTTAGGTAAGTGATCACCTAATAACTGGCAGGTATTTCTTTCAATGCCTTGAACAATTAAGTGAGGGTTTTGTTTGTGTTGTGGCACACCTTCAACACTCCATCACGCATTTTACATCTCTGCTTTAGCCTTCAGTTCTTGCTTGCACAGAGTCTCAAAGCCAGCCAGACATGAGAATTTGGTCTTTTCAGTTTCTTCCTGGGTATGTGCACAACTCTACACATACATGTGGTCTTATAAGGACCCAGGAATAGATCAAAACTTTTCAAAGGCCCATATGGACATCTCATTACCCAGTTCTTCCTTTTAAGCTTTCTGTCAGCCTCCTGATGCCACCTCAAGATGACTGCTATGTTAAATAAATGGTGCTGATTAGTTTCAACAAGTGCCCTGTGAGTAAGAGTTTTCTCAAAGAACAAGGTATGGGCCAAGTCAAATAAAGATCGGCCCTGAAAACAGAACTTTTCAGCCAGCTGGCACAGAGGTCAAATAGTGACAATTCTCTGGAGATGTGCTTTTGGGGAGCTCCAATGCCATTATGACCCCTCCACTGTCTACTAAGGGGCTAGTTTTCATAACTACCATAGTTGTGAGGCTGTTTTTCCAGACTACCACAGAGCTGGTAAAGGGGGATGAGATTACAGTAAGTTAAGGACGACATGGCTCACTATTCTTACTGAGAGTCAGGTGTTTTTCTTGAATCCACTTTAGATTGCTGAAAGGTGTTAGCTGATTTCCAAAGTTCTCAAAAAATTGACTTTGACAGTCTTTGCCAGTATTCTCATTGCTTTATGGAGGAACAGATTTTTGGAGGTCCTTACTCTGCCATTCCAAAATAGAAACCCCATATGCTTTTCTTAAACCTAATTTTAAAAAACACAATTATCAATGTTTTTCATTGATAACTGCTGCTGAACTTTTAGTTTGCTCCTAATTTTTTGCTATTATAAAGAAAGTCAATCTGAACAGTCTTGAAACTAAATCTGAGTTGATTCTTAGTTACTTCCTTAGGATATGTACATCATAAAGGCTTGTGATACATATATTGTAAAAAAAACCTCCAGGAAAGAGGTATCAATTGCATTCCACCAGAGGGCACTATATGAGAGTGCACCAATGGCATTATGAGGTTTTCATGCTAGTAGGGTTTTTGTCTCATTGAGAGGCCTACATATTCTTTTCATAAGTTTTCTCTTTCATTGTAGTTTATATTAACTTAAATGGTTTCTTCTCTTTCCCTTTCTTGCCCCTCTCTTCCTGTTCCAAAAATTTAACTTCCTAAGATTCAGACATCAGGCTTTTGTTGCCCTTCATATTCCCTTTACTTCATAGCCATTCAAAAACGCTGACTTTCAACACTACCGGTGACTCCAAAACATGTAACCCTAACATTGACAACTTTCTTTTGTACTGCTCATATTGTTTTAAGTTTTCACTGTGATAGAACTCCATTTAGATATTTTACTACCACCCCAATTTCAACGAATACCAAACGCATCCATCTCCCCTAAAATTGAGAAGCTGAATGAGCCAGAAATAAGGTAGCACAAGAAAAAAACATAGAAAATATAATTTAGAATACTATAAACAAATAAGTTGAAAAAGCTGTGCAAAAGTTTAGAAAAACAGCAATTTTTCAAGAACTAGTCCCAAAGGGACAAACTGAAAGTTTAACTCAAATAAGAAAAAGAAAATGGCAGAGCCAAGATCTAGGTAGTCCAAATCACCAGTCATAATTCAGTAAGAAAATCAGGACTGGGAACTGAATGGTCTGCCAACATCACTCATGGGGGAAACTCCTCTTAGTCAGAATGTACTAGTAACATTTCCTAAGAAAACACATTAGCTTTGCTGTTCTTTCCCTGCCACCAGCTGTTTCCCACTTGGCTCTGGCAATAAGAATTGCTTCCTTCTCCCCTCACCAGTCAATAAAGGCATGTGATAAGGGCGACACATTGCATTTTCTTACCCTCTTTCCCAAGCCAAGGCCCATGGTTGGCCACAAACAAGAGAGCAGGTGTTACAGCAAAGCAAAAGAGTAATTGCATTCAGAGGAGATCCAGTCTCCTAACCATACAGACTTCCCAAATTCTATAAAGTCAGCTAAATTACCAAAATTTGGGGGATATTATCTGAAATGTGATACCAAAATACCACTGTCTAAAGCATGACACTGGGATACAGAAGGTATGACTGTAATAAAAATCACTTGAGAACTAACAAGCAGGGTTTTTGCAATTTACCATCCTAATAAAGGGGACAATGAATCCAACTGATAATAACAAAGAACTATTTGGAAAACAATTATCTGAAGAGGTACTTAAAATGCTAATTAAAATGCTAAGCATGGGCTGGGTGCGGTGGCTCACACCCGTAAACTCAGCACTTTGGGAGGCTGAGGCGGGCGGATCACTTCAGGTCAGTTCAAGACCAACCTGGCCAACAATGGCAAAACCCCTCTCTGCTAAAAAGACAAAAATTAGCCAGATGTGGTGGCACACACCTGTAGTCCCAGCTACTTTGGAGGCTGAGGCAGGAGAATCACTTGAACCCAGGAGGCGGTGGTTGCAGTGAGCCAGGATCGTGCCACTGTACTCCATCCTGGGCAACAGAGCGAGACTGTCTCAAAAAAAAAAAAAAAGGCTAAGAATGGTTAGGAAAAAATCAAAAGAATGGTAGTAGCAGGGGAAGGAAAGAGCAGGGATTTAAAAGAAAGGGATAGAAGGGAACCTGCTGGTATGATGGTCAAATTTTGCATCTTGAGAGGGATTCAGGATGCAGTGGTATTATTTGTCAGAACTGATGGAATGGTTCATTTAAGATCTGTGTACTTCATAGCATACAAATTTTATATCAAGAAGAAAAAAGAGCTATAAATATTGAAATCCTGTTAATGATGTGCATGCTGAACTTTTTAGAGGGCACATACTGATGTCTGTATCTTATTTTGAAATCATTAAAAAAAAATGGGGCCAGGTAGTAGCTCACACTTGTATCCCAGCATTTTGGGAGACTTGAGAGGGGAGGATCGCTTGAAGTCAGGAGTTCAAGACCAGCCTGGGCCAATGTGGCGAGACCCCATTTCTCAAGTAAAAAAAAAATTTTTTTTAATTAGCTGGGTGTGGTGGCATGCGCCTGTAGTCCTAGTTACCTGAGAGGCTGAGGTGAGAGGATTGCTTGAAACCCAGGAGTGCAAGGTTACAATGAGCTATGATCAGGCCACCGCACTCCAGCCTGGGCAAAAAGAGACCCTGTCTCTAAGAAATAAAATAAAAATAAAAAATTTAAAGAATAGATTGATGGGAGGCAGATAAATGAATAGTTATAGAACAGAGCAAATATAGTAAAATCATTACAAATCTAGGTGGCAAGTACATGGATGTTCACTGTGAAACACTTTCAACTTTGCTTGCATATTTGAATATTTTATAGTAAAATGTTGACAAAAAAAAAATTGCTACACGGACCTAGGAGTCTTTACTTCTGTTTAAATTATGTTCTGACCAATACAACACAAACAGAGAATGAGGAAAAATACAATAATTAAGCATGGTGTAAAAATATAGAGCTAATCGGCACAAAATCTTAGGTTGATAAGTAAAGAGTAAATTTTTAAATTATTTTAGTTATCAAAGATATTTTGTTGTTTGATGATTTTGTGGCTAATTATGGTCAATGAACTTATAACAAGAAAAGCACCAGAGATTCTCCACATCTGTTTACATAGATGAGAGTCAATTCTGATTTCTAGCATCTTTCTTTTCAGACCAAACTAGGCAAAGAACAAATAAGAATATGGTAGAACCAATACAGAGAAAGAAAGAAAGACAGGGAGGACAAACTGCAAATCAGATAGGGACATACTTATAAAGTTGTACAAATCTACAATATTTATCATAATCACATTTATTAAAATCACATCATGCATATTTAAAGTCTTAGGGATTTGAAGTCATAAATTATATCCTTCTTGTCCGCAGGAGTGTGGCAATGGTACACTATTTGTTTTCCTTACACAGTTAGCCATTCTATAATTTTTTTACTTTTTTCATGATCATATTCCATCTAATCCATTCATTCAGCAAATCTTGTTATATCCAGGATCTGATCATTTCCCACCACCTCATACTGCTACCAAGCGACCAGCTCTTGCCTGATTATTTAATAGTCTTCTAACTGCTTCTGCCCTGCTCCTCTTCAGTCTATTCTCAACATAACAGCCAGAGTAATTCTGTTGACAACTAACTCAGATGACATCTCTCCTCTACTCAGAACTCTTCAAAGGCTCCCCACCTCACTCAGAGTCAAAGTCAAAGTCCTTTACAACAGCCTACAAAGCCATATCTAACTGGCCCCTCTTACTCCTCCACCTCGCTCACTTTGCTTCAGCCACAAAGACCTTTCTGCTGTTCCTCAACCATGCCAAACATGTTTCTTCCTCAGGGCTTTTGAAATGCCTGTTTCCTCTGCCTGGAATGTTTTTCCACAAGATATCCATATGGCTTTCTCTCACTTTTTTCAAGTCCTTCCTCAAATGTCATTTTCCCTGTGAGGCATTCTCTGGTTAATTTATTTAAAATTCTATCCTACCCCACCTCTACTGCATTTCCTAGCTTCCTTTCCTGCTGTATTTTTTACCACAATTTTTTTTAACCATCTAACACATTAGCTGTTTTACTTATACTTTCATTGTCTCTCACTTTCCACTAGAAGGTAAACTCCGCAGAAGAAGGATTTTTGTCCATTTATCGTTGCTGTATGCCTGGTACCCAAAACAGTGGTTATTATAGAGTAAATACTCAATAAACATTTGTTGATTTGAATTAATGAACTGATTCATTCCTGAGCATATGGTACCTGGTAGTGGTGGTCTTCCCCTCCATCTTTTGACTGTTCCAGATTTTCACTGTGCCATCATTTGAACATGTTGCAAAAAGTGAGTGTTCATCAGAGACTCTAATTCGATTCACAGCAGATTTATGCTCATGAAGATGGGCAACTAACAGCCCTTTAGGACGCCATCCTAAGGAAAAGCAAAGGAGTATATCATAAACTGTAGTTTACAAATACAATGTCCCCATCATCCCGTTATAATAACCAACAACCAGCTTGAAAACAATCATAAGAACTAAAATATTTGAAAGTACCAATAGTTGCCAATAAAGAGTGGTCTACTGGACCATGACAGATATTATTTACTGAGACATCAATTTAGCAATTAAGTGTTGCTTAAATAGCTTCAGAAAGGCAGCCCCTGGGGCCCTTCTCCAGGATCTGAGAAGGCACAGCAGTTACCTGAAAATGAAGGCACAGGGGTACCTGCTACCTCTGAAATCCCTGAACTACAAAATTTGACATCTTTTCTGTGATTTATTAAATAAAATGTGTTACTCTAAGTATAATACGCCACTTACAAAGACAGATTCTATCATAAAATACAGCAGTTTATGATCAACTTTTCACTGTTTTTAAAGTTGTGCTGGTATATCACAAAAACCGTTTGAACATTAAACAATTCCAAAATATTTATTTTGATAAGAAAATTTATGCAACTAACGATGCCACTTGCCACTTAACAATACTTTCTAAATCTTTAAATCATTGACCTTTACCAGCATTTTCCCCAAGTCCACATCAGTAGCCCATGGGAATTCACATGATTTGTAAATATCTATATATAAGCACACTATGCATCTTCTCAATTTCAATGTTTATCATTAAAATGTAGACAGAAACTCAAAAAATATTTTTAAACCTACAAATCTAGTATCAAAGACTAACTCTGCTACATTACACTAGGCAAGTCTGTTAAGATAGCTGAGTCAGATTTTCATTTTAAGTATCTCTAAATTGCTTTTAATTCTTAACAGAATATGGAACTGTTTCCTCAAAATTTTAATGTTGATCATCGTTAAGGCATAGGGTTAGAGGTGATGTTGTTTTCTTTTTAATTATTTATTTATTTACTTTATTATTTATTTATTTTTTTGAGACAGAGTCTTGCTCTGTCGCCCAGGCTGGAATGCAGTGACATAATCTCAGCTCACTGCAACCTCTACCTCCCAGGTTCAAGCAATTCTCTTGCCTTAGCCTCCGGAGTAGCTGGGATCACAGGCGTGTGCCACCACACCTGGCTAATTTTTATACTTTTCATAGAGATGGGGTGTCACCATGTTAACCAAGCTGGTCTCGAACTCCTGACCTCAAGTGATCCGTCCACCTCAGCCTCCCAAAGTGCTGGGATTACAGGCGTGAGCCACCACAACCAGCCTGTTTTCTTTTTAAAAAAAGTACTCATCATTTTCTAAATTTTCTAACTTTTTCTTAAATAATATTAATGAAAGTATGTTAAACCTTCCAGAAATTAAAAGCAGGAATTTGGTCAAAGAAGCCAGACATTCAAGTGAAAAAGTGGCAAGGCATTTAACAGGTAAAACCTAGTACTATAAATGGGGAAAATGAAGCACAGATAGGCTAAATTATTACGTGATTGGCCTAAACATGACTTTGCCAGTTGTAAAAAGATCCAACTCCACAAATAATGACAAGATTTCTTACTTACTACTGCTTCTTCCTCTGGGTTTCCCAAATAACATTTTTGTTCTTACCTCTTTTGTCTGGTAGTTAAGTATTCATTTCCTCTATTAGATTCTAGCCTTAAGCACCTAGACTAGACTACAACTACCTATCAATGGAACTTTTACCAGGTGGTGGTGGTTTACTCTCCCATTCAGCATTTTCCATCATCTGCTTAGCTATTCTCTCAGCATTGCACTGCTCCCGCTTTTGCTGGATGAGTTGCTGAAGTTCAGTTTTACAAGTTGTAATTCGAATCTGATAGGTGGATGGTAAGATTGTACTACTTAAAACCGGTATTACTGGTTTTTTATTTTGGACAGTTGTCACTTCTGGAACCTACAAAACAAATAGAATTCTAACTATTTACGTCATAAGCAAAGTATATTTGAAGACAGAAGTGTACCCATGTTTTTATCTATAAATTATAACAGCTTTTTGTCCTCATTAATGTACCAATTTTAAAATCGATATAATTGCAATTACATTTTTTCAGTGAAAACCCAGTTAAAATGAAGTATAACCACAAATGCTACATTTCCATTTTTTATATAAATCCTACATTTTATATATAAAAAAACTGATCAGCACGAAAATAACATTAAACAAAAATTATCATTAAGTGAAAAGAAGAAATGGAATTTCAATTCAATTAATCTGGTTCAATTAATGTTTTTTATTTAAGATATGACTGACTAGGAAAGAGCTGCCTTAAATTACAAACTTATTTCAAATACAGATGCTCCTCGACTTACAATGGCATTACATCCCAAAAAGCAGATCATAAGTTGAAAATATCATTAAGTCGAAAATGCATTTAATACACCCAACTACTGAACATCACAGCTTAGACTAGCCTACCTTAAACATGCTCAGAACCTTACATTAGCCAACAGTTGGGCAAATTATCTAACACAAAGCCTATTTTATAATAAAGTGCTGAATATCTCATGTAACTTACTGAAATCTGTAATGAACACGAAAAATGGGATGGCTATATGGGTACCGGAAGTACAGTTTCTAATGAATGAATATCACTTTCACACCATATAAACTCAAAAAATCCTAAGTCTAACCATCGTTAAGTCAGGAATGATCTGTACATAAAAAGCATCATGACATTTATCACACATAGGAAATTTGGGACTTCTTCCCAGAAGTATTTTTGCTATTTTATAGATATGGCTATGTTATACTGGAGGAGGAATAAAAAAGATTTAAAAGGTTCACTGCAGCCTAATTATAATCACAGTTCATAATAATGTCTTCAACCCACAATCTCAGATCACTGTATTGCCAAGTACTCTAAAATGAGATCTTTTTAGTACTTTCAATAACTAGATTTCCTCCTCACCATAAAATTAAAGATAAACCTGTCTTAGAAAGAAATATGACCTCCCTAAAAGACAAGTCACCATATTGATTTTTTCACTACAGTACACAGCCTTTAAACAACCAAAATAGCAGAAGAGCGTTCAAAGGCATTAGGAGGACTACTGACTGGGTGACACAGTACCTGTGAAGAAGTTGACAAAGGGACACAAATGCCAGCAGAGGACTCGGAACGAGGAGGTTTCCCAGTCTGAATCACCTCCTGATCACTCCCTTTAGGTAGGGCCTGTGGCATGTTTGGTGGGTCCAGTGACCCAAACATGCTTTTCCATTCTTCATTTACATTTGAGTCTTGTTTTACATGTTTTCTGGCTATGAAAATATATTCAGAATAGTTAGTCTGAAGGTAGCCTTTAAAACCATTATGTGCTTTTATTGCCTTTGGAGGGGACAGGAGAGGAGGCAGGGATAGCAATACACTTCATATTCTATTTGTTCCTTAAGATTTCTAATTTATTCATATTCATGTATCAATTCATTAACTCTCACTTCATTTCTAGGGCAGATGGAAGAGATGTGCTTCCAATGATGTTAATAATAAGACCTAATTACTTCCTAGTTTCCCAAAGCCAGCTCAATTTCAAGTAACCACTATATCTAAAGTAGTGAATAGTAAGAAAATAGCATGTTTTAATTCGCATTTATTAAACTATTTACCTTTTCATATATATGCATTCTATTCTATCAGTTGTCTGTTCATATCCTTCAATCTTTCTTTTTTTGGCTTGCTTTCTTATTAATTTCTATGTTTTATATATTATGGATATAAGCCATTAAAACTTAAGTTACAAATACTTTTTCTCAAATTTGGCAATTAGAAGTTTATTTTAAATGTAATTCATTAGCTGCCTTCAAAATCTAATGCTAGAATAGAGGAAATTTTAAAGGCATGTAACTGGCAGTGAATATATGTGCAAAAAGGGTATGCACAGGATCCTAAAAAACTTCATACAATGTCAATGTCACAAGAGCTCACAGTTTCAGATCTCAAGACTACAAATGGTTAAGTCTTGTCTGGTCTCTACTCTTGTATTTCATTGTTAATAGCAAGACCTTTGTTTTTAATTCATTGGGCATTACCTACTACTAATGAACTAGAAAACTTGATACCATTTTACACAAACTATTGTTCTTGGGTTGCTGGTTAAAGGGTTAAAAAACAGAATTTCATCTTCAATCATACACCTCCATGGTGACAACGTGATTTTACTGTAAAAGTAGAGCTTTGGAATCAGACCTTGGTTTGTCACATACAGAGCTGTGATTCTGGCAAGTTACTTCCTTAACTGTTAGTTCGCTTCCCTATTTTTCTTCCCCAAAATCTCCCTGCTAAGTAACGGAGTCACTGTATTTGAAAGTTCTTTATCTGTGAAATGGGGCTTTTTATTTTATTATTAATTAGCTAAAAAACAGTCTTATGAAATAACTAACAACAACAAGCTACACACACACAAACAAGCATACTAACCCCGTTTGTCATCTGGTTCTTGTTTGGTTTTAACAAGATCAACTTGTCTCCCAGTTATGCCTAAAGCTGCCAAGTCAATTACACCTTTCTGACTACTATCATGAAGATGGCTCTGGTCCACTATATTGGCCTTTGCTTTATTAGATTTCATCATGAAGTCTTTCAGTGCCAGAAGTTTGTCTTCCTCTTCCTCTGTCATTCCCTAAAACCAAATAAAACCATATGTTCTAGTTTATTTTCAAAAATAATAAAAACAAGCCTCAGAATGACTAACAACTGAAGGGACAAATCACCCAATTTAAAACTGAAAAGAGTCAGAAGGGTGAAACAACCAAGTCCAAGTGAAAAATAAAGCTAACAATACAGAATGACATGTCACGACTAAGATCTCCCAGAACACTCTATTAGGGCACTTTGTAATTTGTATCATGATTTATATCTTAACTTTCTTCCTAAAGGACAGTATTCACACATAACTCATCTTTGGGATTTCCAAAGAACACAATGTGTGATATCTAGTAGTATTTAAAATACAACTGTTGAATAAATATTTATTATGTGAACAAAACTCTGAATGTACAATATTAAGCAAAAGAAAGTGTACCTACTTCAACTTTGCTCCTGGTTGTGTTGAGAAATTTATATTGAATGAGTATGTAAAGGCATTCTACGATATATAAAACATACTATGCAACTAAGGGATTGATTGGAATGCTGCCTCAACTGCAAATGTGAGCAACAAACCCAGTAGCAATCTAGGATAATGGCTGAAGTCAGACTGCCTAGGTTCAAATTCCAGCCCTAATTACTACTTACTGTATCTGTGCACCTCTATTTAGCTATAAAGATAATTACTGGCACCCATCTTATCAGATTATAGTGAAATTTACATGTTAATCCACCTAAAATAGTGCACTTGAAACGGACAAATACTAAGTAATCAATCTAAATAATTAATTCCTTGGCAACTTAAATATTCTGGTAAATGTGGCAGCTCTGAGTGTCTTTCTTTCCAACCATCCACAGAATCCTCTAGTACATTTTCATCATGTAAAGGAATAAAAAACATTCATTTAATAAAATATCAGTTCTCTGAGGCCTCAATCTAGAATCCCACTAGAGTTTAGAGTCATATTCACAATTCTCAGGCAGACTATGATAAAACCAACCCTAGGAGGGCACAAAGCTAAAAAACATGAAATAAAATTGCATTAAAGTACAATAATAATAGACATATTCTTGACTAAATCCCAGTGTTAACTTGCAATACTTGGTTTATTTTCATGTCTCCTCCTAAAATTCGCTTTAAATAGACAATAGCTACCTTATAGCTAAAGTAAGAGCTCTCTTTTTGTTAGTCTATGTTTTAGTCCACAAAAGGGAGGGCCACAGTAAGGGCTATAAATAGTAATGAAATACTGATACATGCTACAACATAGGGGGACCTTAAAAACATTAAGATCAGTGAAAGAAGCCAGACACAGAAGGCCACATATTGCATGATTCCATCAATATGAAATGTCCAGATTAAGCAAATCCATAGAGACAGAAAGCAGATTAGTGATTGCCAGGGGCTAAGGGAAAGAAAATGACTGCTAATGGATACAGGGTTTCTTTTCAGGGTGACGAAAATGTTCTGGAATTTAACAGTGGTGATGTTTGCACAACTTTGCAAATGTATTAAAAACCAGCAAGTTGTACACTTTAAGAGTGAATTTTATGGTAGTGAATTGTATCTCAATAAAAAACAAAAAATGTTAGCACTGCACCATGAAAAAACAAATTGACAAGGACATTACAAGAAAGGAAAACTATAGGACAAGGTTGTTCATAAACGCAAATGAAAAAATATCCACTAAAGTGAGCAAACCAAATCCAGTATATATAAAAACATTTTATATATTTATATTGTATTTATTTTCTAAAACTACATTTATATATAGATATAATATGACAAAGCTGTGTTTATTTCAAATATCCAGGGAATAAAGCAAGTTTAAAATATGAAAAATCAATCAACATATTTCAACACATTAACAGAACAGAAAAACCATATAATAATCTCGATAAAAGACATTTGATAAAATTTAACATTCTTCCAATAATCATCTTAGCTCCAGAAAGAGGATTTCCTTAATCTGTTCAAAAGATTGTACAAAAAAATTAATAGCAAAAATCACATTGAATGGTATAATGTCGAGAGTTTTCCCTCTGATATGAGAAACAAGGATGCCCACTCACACCAACTCCCTTTAATACTATACTAAATATCCTAGTCATTTAAATAAGGCAAGGAAAACAAAGGTATTCAGATTGGAAAAAAATGAATAAAATAGTCACTGTTCACACATGATACAACTGTGAATGTACAAGTTCAAAAGAAAATGTTTAGCAAATTATTATAATTAATAAATTTTATGAGGTTGCCAGATAAAAGGAAATATAAAAATTTTTCCATATACCAGCTACAAACAAAATAATGTTTTAATATGCCAATTGTAATAGCACTCAAAATAATCAAAAGTGACAAGCTGACTTCTATAGGTTCAATGCAATCTCAATCAATACATTAGTAAATTTTTATTGCATAAAGTGACAAGCTGACTTGAAAAAAATCACATGGAAAATGTGTAAGAATCAAGGATAGCCAAGAAACTCTTGAAAAAGAAAAAGAAATATTAAGAACCAAGGATAGCCAAGAAAATCTTGAAAAGGAAAGAAAAAAAAAAAAAAACAAGCTGGGAGATGTTTTTTTCTACCAAAGATCAAGCCTAAGTTATGGTAACTAAGAAAGTGCAGTACTAGTGTTAAGTCCATAAACATACCCACAAACTTCAGCTTCTGACCATGATGAAATAACAGGGACCAGACTAGTTTTACCCTTCCACTTTAAACAACTTCAAACTGTACAAAACACACACACACACACACGCACACACACACAGACACACACTTTTCAGGCATGGGAAAACAGGCAGACAGGGCTACAATGCCTAGAATATTTAAAACTGAGTCCTATGACTGTCCCAGCAATACTGTCTAGAGAGAGTTGCCAGGCTATGGCAGAAGGAACATAGAGTAAAACAGAGCTGATTTCAAGAGACACATCAGAGTTCAAGACAGTTACAAAGGCTAACTCTGTGGGGCAGAGAAATGAAGGAGGATCTGCACAGAATGAGAGCTTCAGAGGGCTACAGAAGGGTCTCCTCAAGTCTTTGGCTGAATATGAAACTATGTATGCATAAGGAAACCACCTGAGGCCATAGAAAGAACAACACAAGGTTGGGAACAGTGCAAGACCTCTTAATATACACAAAGCATCATGTTCTGAGTTCTTAGTAGTGGGACTAAAGTGACCAACTAAGGGTTGGTCTGGACCTATCCTAAACCTATCTTAACAAAGCTTAAAAGCAAAGCTTAAAAGGATGAAACTGATTCCAAGTAACTGCACAGCAGAACAAGTCCAACACTGCAAAGCAATTCAACACCCAACATAAAATTCACAATCCACAGAGAAAGAAACTGCATGGCTGGAGGGCAGGAATTAGATAAAAACTTAACATTGCATTATATATCTTCTTATAGTTTTTGAATTTTAAACCTGTATTTATACTAATCTGTCAAAAAGTGCAAAAATAAAAAATCATTAAAAATGTAACTCATTTTTTAAAGGAGTGAAATCATTTTGTATTATTTATTAGCACCTGATTAAATGGATACAAATAAAACAGGGAGCTATTGTAGATAAATGAAAACAGCCCCTCCGTGAGTCATCTCCTGATTTAGGTTCTACTGAAAATCTGGAGTACAGATTCCAACTCCCATATGGGTAACGTTCCAAAAGTGTACGTTAAGTCTATTAACTGGAACTACTAACATATTTTCCCATAGAAACAATGCTACGCTGGTCTAGAAAGGCCTACTTTACCCATGATGTGTCTCAAGTACAGTCCCGTATAGAAGAGCACTGAAGAACTCTAAGCTAAAAAAAAAATTATGTAGGAGTGTTCATATTGCCTGCTTGCGGAAGCTAAAAATACGGCCCTTCGCTCTGTAGCCCTGACATTAGAAACAAGGACTCGCCGGGTGAGGTGGCTCACGCCTGTAATCTCAGCACTTTGGGAGGCCAAGGCGGGCGGATCACCTGAGGTTGGGAGTTCATGACCAGCCTGACCAACATGGAGAAACCCCGTCTCTACTAAAAATACAAAAGTAGCCAGGCCTGGTGGTGCATGCCGGTAATACCAGCTACTCAGGGGGCTGAGACAGAAGAATCGCTTGAAACCGGGAGGCGGAGGTTGTGGTGAGCCGAGATCACACCATTGCATTCTAGCCTGGGCAACAACAAACTCCATCTCAATTAAAAAAAGAAAAAAAAAAAAAAAGAAACAAGGACTCAATTCCTATCTCCAAAGCCTCCCCTGGATCCAAGTCTCTACTAGTAATCCTAAGAAACTCAGGTAGCACAGGGACCAAAAAGAAGTGAAGGTAGATAAAAGGCTTGTAAGGGGCTGGAGGAGATAAACTGCACATGGGCTTCTCCCTAAGTCTGTATAAAACCCAAGCCAGCTTCTGGGTCTTAGCTCTCTGTCCTCTGTTTATTTTACTTTAGAGGCCACACAGCACAGTGTAGGAGTGTAGGCTTTGGAATCAGATAGGTTTAGATTCAAATGCCAACTCTGAAACTTACTGCACTATATGAACATAAGCAAGTTAACTACCTTCCTTGTGTCTCCATTCCCTTATCTATAAAATAGGAATAACACCTGTTGCTCAAGTTTGTTTTAAGGATAGTCAAAAATATGGAAATCACAAACTGCACTGGTAAAGTCATTGCTGGCTTTCAAAAAACCGGAAGCTGGTGTTGTTATGCTGTTATTTCTGGTAAGAACCTCAGAGTTTCTGGCCTGCTCTCCCTTCTACTAGCAGTGCTTATCTCTTGAACAGAGGATTGTCCCCTAATCTTTAGGAGTCTCCTAAAGCCACTGGCACCAGAAATAACATAAAATGGGGGATTATTTGTTCCTCTTTTTCCACTCAGACAAATGAGGGGATCACTGACAGACCAATGAATATACCAAGCACTAACATTTCAGAGGAATACGGGTCAGGGAGTTTTAGTGATTTTTATCATGGCACCCAGTAACGGGGGCTGGCATTGAAGGAGCAGTAGTGGTAGAAGGGGTTACAAGAACCGTAGGAAGCAGGAAGTAGAAAGGCTATGGAAACTGTTCCTTCCCACTCCTTCCTTTTACCCATGGCAGTGTCAAAACCTATACCTTAGCAAGGTAAAAAGAAGAGATGAGGGGCTAGGGTGGCCCCATGAGGTAACTAATGACTGATAAGGAAAAGAAAATGTCAAGATTAAGGTTTGTTTTGTTTTTTCTTGAGATGGAGTCTTGCTCTGTCACCTGGGTTGGAGTGCAATGGCGCGATCTCGGCTCATTGTGACCTCTGCCTCCCAGGTTCAAGCGATTTCCCTGCCTCAGCCTCCCACGTAACTGGGACCACAAGTGCCCACCACCATGCCCAGCCAATTTTTTGGATTTTTAGTAGAGACAGCGTTTCACCATGTCAGCCAGGCTGGTCTCAAACTCCCGACCTTGTGATCTGCCCGCCTCAGCCTCCCAAAGTGCTGAGATTACAGGCATGAGCCACGGCGCCGGGCCTGGGATGAAGGTTTTTAAATTAATATACAGGATAGGTAGGGGAGAGAGAAATAGTCACAATGGCCAAGGCTGAAGAAACACTTAGATTGAGATGATTTTTACTGCACATTGAAATCTCTTTGATAAGGATTACTTACTCAGGAGAAACAACAGAAAAACGTGATTCAGAATCCAATTTTCCACAAATTGCTTTCTAAAATACAAAACATATCTAACGTACAAGCCAAGGTTAAAAGAAAACCCAAAGAAAAAGCTCTCCAGGAATTCAAGTCACATCAAATTAAATTTTTAAAATTTGCATTATGGCTGATAGAGCACATATTCAGCGACTGTATTCTTTATTTTTAACCATTTTTATTCCTATCTTGGCTTCCCTAAGTTCCACATACCCCTCATAAAACAAGATGTACATTTAGATTTAACATTTCTTTTTTTCTTGGCTTCCCAAGGTGGGATTACAGGCATGAGCCAACATGCCTGGCCTAGACTTCATGTATTTATTTTTTAATTTGTTTTTTCTTTAAAAAGCAAAACAGGATACATCTGCAGAATGTGCAGGTTTGTTACATGGGTATACGTGTGCTATGGTGGTTTGCTTCACCTACTGACCCATCCTCTAAGTTCCCTCCCCTCACCCCCCACCCCTCAACAGGCACTGGTTTGTGTCGTTTCCCCCTGTGTTCATGTGTTCTCACTGTTCAGCTCCCACTTATGAGTAAAAACATGCAGTGTTTGGTTTTCTGTTCCTGTGTTTGCTGAGGATGATGGCTTCCAGTTTCATCCATGTCCCTGCAAAGGACATGCTCTCATTCCTTTTTATGGCTGCATAGTGTTCCATGGTGTATATGTACCACATTTTCTCATCCAATCTATCATTGATGGGCATTTGGGTTGGTTCCATGTCTTTGCTATTGTAAATAGTGCTACAATAAACATATATGTGCATGTGTCTTTATAGTAGAATGATTTATATTCCTTTGGGTATATGTCCAGTAACGGGATTGCTGGGTCAAATGGTATTTCTGGTTCTAGACCCTTGAGGAGTCACCATACTGTCTTCCACAACAGTTCAACTAATTTACACTCCCACTGACAGTGTAAAAGTGTTCCTATTTCTCCACAGCCTCCCCAGGATCTATTTTTTCCTGACTTTTTGTTTTGTTTTGTTTTTTGGAGACAGAGTCTCACTCTGTCACCCAGGCTGGAGTGCAGTGGTGCGATCTTTGCTCACTGCAACCTCCGCCTCCCAGGTTCAAGCGATTCTCCTGCCTCAGCCTCCCGAGTAGCTGGGATTACAGGCACACAACACTATGTCTGGCTAATTTTTGTATTTTTAGTAGAGATGGGGTTTCACGATGTTGGCCAGTCTGGTCTGGAATTCCTGACCTCAGGTGATCCACCCACCTCGGCCTCCCAAAGTGCTGGGTTTATAAGCCTGAACCATGGCACCTGGCCTGTTTCCTGACTTTTTAATAACTGCCATTCTGACTGGCATGAGATGGTGTCTCATTGTGGTTTTGATTTGCATTTCTCTGATCATGAGTATTGTTAAGCTTTTTTTCATATGTTTGTTGGCTATGGAAATGTCTTTTTTTGAGAAGTGTCTATTCATATCCTTTGCCCACTTTTTGATGGGATTATTTTTTTCTTGTAAATATGTTTAAGTTCCTTGTAAATTCTGGATATTAGATCTTTGTCAGATGGGTACATTTCAAAAATTTTCTCCCATTCTGTAGGCTGCCTGTTCACTCTAATAATGGTTTCTTTTGCTGTGCAGAACCTCTTTAATTAGATCCATTTGTCAATTCTGGACTTTGTTGCAATTGCTTTTGGCCTTTTTGTCATGAATACAATTCATATTTCTAAAGAGGCATTACCAATGCCAAATGTAGTAAGATTTTGTTAATTGATTCAAATTCATAGGCTTTTAAGATATACCAGTAAACTGCTGGTCTATTAAACCTAAGATGCATTCTAAATACAAGTTATTTCAGCTGTTTACAAATATTAATTACAAATTTGGATCGAAATGAACCAGGATTTTTCTATATTGCATCTGTGTTTTGCAATGTTTCTTCCAGCTAAATTTCATTACATTTTTGGTAAAACATAGAACTGAATCAAGACTACTAACTAAATCTAAGATTGTTTCTACTGTCTTTCCCTCATTTATTTAGCCAGTAATTACAAAAGAAACTTAAGAGGTCTCCCATGATTCCTTATTTAGCTTAACCTGATACCTTATCATCATCTTATTATTATCTTTGTTTAGGAATCAAAAGCAAATGCCTAAGATGTTTGCCAGATTTACTTACTCATTTTTATGATGTAATCTAATCAATCAAAAACATTTTTAAAAACTAAATGGACACTTCAATATTTTTATGAAATTCGCATTTAAATGTAAGACTTCGGAAGGGTGATACAACCTGTGAGAGCAGCTTCTTCAGAAGCTGTGCTATGGCAGGATCCTCTGGCGGAGGGCAGTCGGGAAGAGAACCATTTCGTTTCTTCTGACGCATGTGAAGATGTCTGAACAAGCTAGTAATATCTTTAGACCTCAAAGCATAATCAAATATAGAACGACTTACTGGTTCCTTTAAAACACTGAGCAGAACAAGTTTTCTTTCAATCTATATTGGAAAAATAAAAAGGATCAGCCAAAAATATAACATGTACAGTTATTTTCAAATTCAATAAATACAACTTGCGAAAAGTTAACATATTCATTTTCTAAGAAAATATCAACATCTGTAAGTGTGTAGAAGAAAAAAGAATACTAGTAAAATTTAAAGAGCTAAGGTATCTCTTACTTTTCATTGTAGCACTAGACCACACATGTGCGTCTATCATTGGAAGACTAATCATCCAACCCAGGAAATTTTAGAAAACAAAAAGAGCCTTTTCTAGATCCCAATATGTCAGACAACGTCCTAGATCTAAAAAGTATGTGCAGTTCACACGTCTGACAACCAGCAGGTACTGATCCAGAAAAGATGCTCAACAGCCACAGGTCTTCCTTCAGTCATCACATTTTCGTGGTAGATTCAATCACTTCTAAAAAACATTGCTATCTCCATAGTGTTTATAAAATCTTTCCTTTAATTATCCAAAAGGAATACATTCCTTGTCAATGCAAATAAAATGGATGAGTACTGCTAAAAGTAACCAAGAAGATTATCTTCTTTTTTTTCTTTTTTTTTTTTCTGTGACTCTAGCAAAAGAACCAAGAGGACTTCCTTTAGATATATTTAACTCCTTGGTGAAGTCAGCCAGTGGAAACCAGCATAAAAAGATATCTTTTGTCTAATCCAAATTGTAGGAAAATAAGATTCATGAAGCAAATGAATAATTAGCCTCTCAACTTCTGATCCTGGCCTTTCAAAATACGAAACAATGACAAAAGAAAAAGTTCAATGAGCAAACTTTTAAATAGAGTAACTATTCAAAAGGAGTAGATATCTCTAGATTTAATTTCCAAGGAAGCATAAACTTTTCTAAAAAGCCATTTTTTTCTGATAGTGCTATCCATCTTTCATGTATATATAAGTTGCTCTTGGGGTAAAAATAAAAAAAAAATCCTACAAACTCTATGAAATAAAGAATGATAACCTCTAGAAATGAATGAATCTATGAAGAAAAGAAGGTATAACCAAAGCTTCCTAGTTTCCAGAGTTTATCCAAGGCCATTTTCTCCAAAGGGAAGGCACATTGAAATACAAAAGTGGGAGAAAGCCAGAGAGGTGTGTGAATTCCAAATGGGAAATGGAGTTCTGGTAAAAATAGGAACTTTCAGATGTTTTAACAGCTAGAATCATCCTTCGCCATTTCAATCCATTTAATGCCTATCTTGATAGTTTGCTGTCTAGCAAGATGAAGGGTATAAACACTGAAAATCTAGGTGAATAATATTTGCCCTGTACAAACCAAAGACCCAAAGTTTATCACCAAGTACTGCTAAACGTGGAGCAGAGGTTGCGGGGTTGTTAGAATAAAAAAGAAAAGACATCAAAACAACCAGTTAGCGGTGAAAAACTTAAATCTGAAAAAGACTTTTTCTAATTTATTATAACTGGATGCAATCAGTTATACTTTTTAAAATAAAAAGCAGAGGGCCATCAATATACATTTTTGCTAGACTATATTTCACTTTTAACAGATGCTTTATAATATTACACAAAAGAAAATATATGAACTACTGTACGCTACATTAAACATGATGTAAAACATAATAATCTTTTGCACTTTTCTGACCTTCAAAGGTGCTTGGTTCATTAACATTAATTAGCTTGAAAGGAATATAAACATGCTATAGCCCAATTTAAATACTTAAAAAATGTTAAGAAAAATAGGACTCTCTAAACATTTTTTTTAAAGAGGCACAGTTTGGAGGAAAGACTGACTCCAACTTGGAACATGTATACCTGTATTATTGGTTGGGTAATATATGGGTCAAGATAAGGCATCAGTTTACAGTAGACATCAGCTGTACTTATTTGACGAGCTACCACTGTGATAAATCCCACGGCACCATAACGTATCCATAAATTGGGATGACACAGGAAGGGGGCTAAAGAGGAAAAGAAAAGGTAGGGATCAAATAAGTTATTTCAAAGTATCGGGATAAACAAATTTTTACCTTATAACGTAACTGACAAAAGGATTTTGCCACAGTGTTACTATCAGGAGCCTTCACATACTCAATTACCCTGAAGCATAAACTCAATCAAGTGGACACACTGTTATTATAATATTCTCGTATTATAAATATCACAGCGGTACCACAAAAGAATAAAAACAGTTACCTCATAGCTGAGGACTTAAAATTTATATTTTTTTAGTCAGAAGTAAAAGTGTGTGGGCACCTACTCATTTATAACACTGGATTAAAAACTGTTAGAGACATAACAAGTCCCAACAGCATATAGCTAACTATTATTCCCCAACTTGTACCCCCACAGAAGTTCAAGGACATATCCCCTCTACCACCCAAGGGGCAGAGAAATTGGGGAGAAGTTACTTCTCCAAGCTACAGCATAAAGATTAAGGGAACAATCTAGCCTATCTGATATTCTTTTTAATGCAGGAGTTTGATCAAATCTAATACATAACTCACAGTTACTTTCACAAGGCAATGACGAATGGAAACAAAAAGGCTGAAAACATGATACCTATTCTTAAAAAGTTTAAAATATAACATTAAACCAGAAAATTAAATGAATGTCTTTTCATACCTTTTAACGATTTTATGTATTAAACATAAAATCAATGATTTCAACTAGTCGACATTAGACTAACCTGATTTAGAATAAAATCCAAACTTTTAAAGGCAAGAAAAATTGTATTAGCTCTGAGCATGCAAACACACCAGCATTCAGAGGATATTTCTTTATCTTCTAATATTTATTTAGTGTATATAAGAAATACACATTAATAGAGAAATAGGAATACAATCATAGGCTAATAATACTTATATTAACAGGGGAAGGAGAAAAGATGCGTTCAAAATATCTATCTCCCAAGGTCTCGCATTTCTAATTCTTCTAATTATAAATGAAGAAGATTTTGTTTATTTCATAAATACCCTGCAGCCTCTGATCCATCCAACAAGGGACACTGGGTATTTTCCCTGCGATAAGAGGGAAAATGAGGACTGGAAAAACATTGGTAAACCTCCAGAAAGTAGCTAAACCCATAACGGTTTGACAGGAGTTGGGAACTGTATTATACTGAATTATTTACCCCAATTCTTAACTTCCCTGTATCACACAACCACACTCATTCACTTTGTATACACCTGTAGTATACAAAGGATACTTCTCTGCCCCCTTTCTTTTGGTTTATATCACTTGCTTTGGCCAATGAGTATTACGACAAACAGGAATCTGAAATGTGCTACATAGCTGGGTTTGCCCTCTCGTGCTTCTGCCATCACCATGAGAACATGATGTGGGTAGCTACTGCCCCTACAATGAGGGCCCCAGAATGAGACAGATGAATCACAGTCATCACAGACAACCTGGAGATGCAGAACCTGAAGCAGGGCCACCTATACAACCCACAGGTGCATGAAGAAAAATTTACTGAAGGATTTACTGAGATTCTGTGGTTGACTGTTCTACAGCATTATTATATCATTAAGTAGCTGCCTGATACAAAGCACCTCAAATACTCAAAACAAGAAGAAGCCTGAATCTAAAGAACTGCCTATGAAATAGCATATTCAATCTTTTCTTCCTTTTTTTTTTTGAGACGGAGTTTCGCTCTTATTGCCCAGGCTGGAGTGCAATGGCGCGATCTCGACTCACCGCAACCTCCGCCTCCTGGATTCAAGCAACTCTCCCAGCCCAGCCTCCCGATTAGCTAGGATTACAGACATGCGCTGCCAAGCCTGGCTAATTTTGTATTTTTAGTAGAGACGGAGTTTCTCCATGTTGATCAGGCTGGTCTTGAACTCCCGACCTCAGGTGATCCGCCTGCCTTGGCCTCCCAATCAATCTTTTCTTTGTCTAACACATTCAACTTATCAGAAGACAAATGTGGGGGAAAATATTCATAATAGCTAAGTGGGAAGAGTATAGTTTTTAAAAGGAGTAACAAAGAAATCATAATCATCATCAAAACCACCACCACCATTCTCTTTAAGAGTCACTAGGCAGTGAAAACAATATGGCTGAATAGGACATTTCAGTGTTCATCCTCTTGTAGAAAAAAATCTGTTTTAACAACTATCAATGCATGAAAACACCATTACAAAGGAATCCAGGTGAGAGATTACAGCACCTGGGTATAGCACAAAAATGAGAAAAGCCCCAATGAAGAGGGCAGGAAGGGTAGTTTCACATAACCCATGTCAACATTCCCCAAAGTCCAGGCAGCCAGCACAGAGCAACAAGAGTGAAACTCCGTCTCTAAATAAATAAATACTAGCCAGGCGTGGTGGCACATGCTTGTGGTCCCAGCTACTCGAGAGGATGAGGCCAGAAGATAGCTTGAGCCAGGGAGATCCAGGCTGCAGTAAGTTGTGATCATGCCACTGCACTCCAGTCTGGGTGACAGAGCAAAATCCTGTGTCTTAAAAAAAAAAATTAAAAATGGAACTACCTGTGATCTTGCAATCCCTCTTTGGGGTATATATCCAAAGGAAATGAAATTAGTATGTTGAAGGGATATCTGCAATCCCATGTTCACTGCAGCATTATTCACAAGAGTCGACATAGGAAATCAATTTAAGTGTCCACTAAATGAATAAAAAAAAATGGTATATATATACAACTAAAATACTACTCAGCACTAAAAAATAAAAATATCCTGTTATTTGCAACAACACAGATGAACCTGGAGAACATTATGCTACGTAAAATAAGCCAGAAACAGAAAGACAGATACTGTTATGATCGAACTAATACATATTATCTAAAAAAGTTGAACTCTTAGAAGTAGAAAGTAGAATGGTGGTTACCAGAGGCTGGGGTAGAAGGGAGGGTGGAATGGGCAGGTGTTAGTCAAAGGATACAAAAATTCAGTTAGACAAGATGAATAAGTTCTTGTACAGTATGTGCAAGTACAGCATGGTGATTATAATTAATAATAATGTATACTGGAAAATCACTAGGGTGTAACTCTTAAATGTTCTTACCACTAAAGAAAAAGAACTATGGATATGTCAATTAACTTGATTGCCATAATTACTTCACAAAGTATATATATATATCAAAATATCATGTTGAACATAATATACTATATTTGTTGATTATACCTCAATAAAGCTGGGGGAAAAAATCACAACAACAGAATACACATAGTTTAAAAACAGAATGAGAGAGATGTATATAGTCTATCATTTGTTTTAAATAAGTAGGTGTTTCTAAGTTACTAAAATTGTTTTTTACTTTTAAACAGTTTTAAATGCCAAGAAATTACTGTTTACTTGATTTTTCTTGGTAAGGTGTTTTTTTCTCCCCATAGTTTTCATATCAAATTCAGTTGTAGTTCTAAGGGAGTTATCCATTGAAGAAGTAGTACTACACTGGGTTTATTCTGTATATAAACATAATTTATTTTGACACTAAAGATATATGAGCACTCCATATATTCATCCTGGGATCAAAGACTAGAAATAGCAAGGTCCAGAAAAATCTCCACAAACTTTGAGTGCAGGGGTAAAAAACTATTTTCATGATGATTTTTGCTTTAAAATTGATGGGCATCTGTTTTGTAGATAAATAAAATGCTAATTATAAGCTATATTAAATTTCAAAAATAATTTCCAAAAATTATTTTGAAATAACTAATTAGGCCACAGAAGCAATGTATTATGTGAAATTATAATAGAATAAACATATTATTCAAGTCTATGAATTCTTAACTGGTAATCAATGCAGTGACAGACCCTTCACATCCAATTTTCAACTTGACTGCTGGTCAAGTGCCCAAAAATAATTTTCATCTTCAGACCAGTCAAGGCTTTACCCACATCATGGTTTTTTTAACAACAAAGTCTCGGCCAGGAGCGGTGGCTCGTGCCTGTAATCCCAGCACTTTGGGAGGCTGGAGCAGGCAGATCATGAGGTCAGGAGTTCAAGACCAGCCTGGCCAACATGGTAAAACCCCGTCTCTACTAAAAATACAAAAAAAAAAAAAAAAAAAAAAATTAGCTGGGCATGGTGGCAGGTGCCTGTAACCCCAGCTACTCAGGAGGCTGAGGCAGGAGAATGGCTTGAACCCAGAGGTGGAGGTTGCAGTGAGCCAAGATCACACACTGTACTCCAGCCTGGGCGACAGAGTGAGAGACTGTCGCAAAAAAAAAAAAAAAATTAAAAATAAAAAAAAGAAAGCCAAAAGAAAAACCAAAGTCTTCCTTTTTGACAAGGGTAACACAGACTTACCAACAGATGAAAACAAAGCAGTACTTCCCAACCGGGCTGGAGGACCCAATGAGTCAGCTTGTCTGTCTCTCACATACATATAAGCATGCACACATACACATACATACATGCACACCCACACAATCAATAGTAGGAACCCCACACAATCAATAGCAGGAACAATAAAGTTGCAATTCTTTATATTACCTAGAAATTTTATAAAGTTCTTCCAATCTCATTCTAATTTTGAGAAACAGAAACTTACCAATATCACTGGCAAATTCGTAAACATGGGGTTTTTGTAGCAGTCCTAACTGGCACATACAAGTAAGGGCATAAAGAGCTTTCACAATGACAAATTCCTCAGCATCACTAAGACCTTGTTGCAGCAGGGGCTTGAGAATTGAGGAGCTTTGCCAGCCAACATAGGCAGCAACACCTGGAAATGAAAAGCAATATTATGTGATTATTCAATACCTAAAAGTACATATATCATTAAGTAAAGCAATAAAATTAAGCAAAAGCCAAACATATTAATCAATTACCTAGGAAAGAACATTGCACTTCCTACCCAGCATGATAAAGTTAAAAAGACCCACAGCAAGGCAAATCATCAGGAAATTCTCGGACACCACAGAAAAGCTAAGATCCTAAGAACTTACAGAAATGAAAATATAGGTCTCCTAAAAAGGAAGAAGAATCAGACTGTAATTATATAATCGTCAGCAACAATGGAGGTTAGAAGACAAGACATAGGCAAGCAAGGCATTAAAAGTTATGAAAAGAATTCTATTTTCAGTCAAACTGTCAATTAAATTTAAAAAAAAGTCATTTCAAGACATGTACGGACTATTAAAAGTTTGCCTCCCATGCAACCCTTTCTAGGAAAGTTTCAACCTAAGAATTGAAGGGCAAAAAAAAAGCTAGCAAAGACCTAGAAATCAGTCAGCCCAGATTAGAATTAAAAGCTAATAAATTTCAAGAATGTCATCAAGAAGAAAACGGAATAGATTCTAAGCAACAAATAAAATTAATAAGAAAGAAGCTAGCTATTACGGATATGGTGACAATTTATTACTTTTCTTTCTAAAAGGAAAACAAAGAAATATAAAATTCCGGAAATTGCTCAAGAAAATCACAGTCCAAATATGAAATTAAAATAAATAGTGTATTTAGTAACTAGAAGAGGGAGTAAAGTAGAATCCACTGGCCTTGCTATAAACATACTCAAATGGTGAGGGGGGCAGTCACTGAATTGGGATTGTGATGAAGCAAATATAATTACAGTATATTACTTGGCTCCACAGTCAATAAAATTTACACATTCATAATCATGTATTTTGTTTTGAAGCTTCATAATCAGTCTATACATAAAAGACTTCATTGTGTTATAGAACAGAATGTATTATTAACTATGACAAAAAAATTGTTGAGAATTCTCAATTCTCAACTAACCAAACAATAAAAAAGAGAGACATAGGTAAAGAGAAAGAAAAGGGGCACTAATCTTGTACTGCAAATCAGAGGTGGAGCACACAAAATAGATTTAATTACTTAAAGTTATTAAAACAACAAACCAAAAACTAAAGCACAGAAAATAGTAGTCAACATCTCAAAAACTGAAAAGAGAAGAAGGATCAAGGAATGTTATGAGGGAATTAAATCTTCATCTGGCACAGAAAAAAATTCAAGAGATAAAGTCCAAAGCTGGTTATTCTAAAAATAGTAATATGAAAATATTATTTAGAGATATGGTAATAATCACCTGAAAACACTAAAATAAAAGCAGAAAGCTGAGTAGTTGCCTCTGGAAATTTCGACTACTGTTTTTCATACATTATAAATTTTGATTAAATTTTAAATAATTTCTAAAAGCCTATTTCCTTTATGATTAAAAAAATATGTTATAATTGTTTTCTTTAATAAAAGGAAAAATTCTATCTAAAATTCCAGTGAATTATATTTAGGAACTTTACAAACTGAAATGTACAATGAGCTAAAATAGCTAAAACTATTTTGAAAATGAATGACATCTGAAACTTACCCTATCAGATGATAAAGGTGATTAAAAATATATAATAATGTAAATTGAATATGGCTATGAATATGAGTACAAGAAGAGAAAAATCAATGGAACAGACTAGATAGCCAGAAAACTGACCTTAACAGACAGAAGCATGCAACAGATTATAAAACAGTAAGAAACAAACCAGTAAGAAAAAAAACAAAAAAAATGCTTAATAAATTATGCTGGAAAATCAGTTACATATCTGAGATGAAAAAGAAAATTTAGTTTTCACCCCACATCACAGACCAAAAATAAAGATCAATTAAACAGTTAAGTGTAAAAACTAAAGCATGAAAAAGAAAAAAAGACAAGCACACAACAGATTATTAATCTAATTCTGGAATGGGAAGAGACTTTACATACAAAAGTAAAAAAAAAAAATCACAAAGCAAAAAGATCGAATAAACTGACTTCAGAAAAACTGTCTACAGAAAAGATTTAAAAATCAAGTTAAAGAACTAAGAAACGTGAGCTTAAAATTGATTTAAAAAATCAATGTTCTTAATATGTATATAAAGGCTCGAAAAGAACAAGAAAAGCATAAGTATCAGAAAAAAATAAGCCAAAATAATGAATTTTAAAATTCATAGAATTAGAAATATGAATGCATAATCAACATGAAAAAGTTTTTCAACTTGATAGTTAAGCTAAGAAATATATATCAAAACAAGTTATCATTTTACCCTTCCAACAGGCAAGGACTAAGTAAAGCCTATTTCACACTGGATGGGTGTGCAGCACTTAACGGAGATGGGGATGCAAAATGATATAATCTTTTTGAATAGCTTATAAATGTGTCATGAGTTTTAAAAATAAATTCACATTCTTTAACACAGTAATTAAAATTTTTTTACTTCTATCCTAAGAAAATAATCAGAAACAACTACTTACATACATACGTTGCATATTTATACCAAATATATAGATTATCTATATATGACAGAAAAAAATGAAAATAATTTAAATATCCAAAAGAAGGGTTAAATTTGTGCAAAACTATATAAAGGAATAGTTTAGACCTATTAAATTATGATTTCAAATAAATTTTTAATGATATGAGAAAATGCTTAAAGTATGTTATTAGAAAAAAGTTTAAGAAATAATAAAATAAAATTTGGAAGTAATATAATATATACATAGCACTTACGCCAGGCACTATTACATATATTAATTCATTCTATCCCCCAACAACCAGTAAGACAGGCACTATTCTTATTTCCATTTTACAGATAGGTAAACTAAGCCACAAAAAAATTAAATGATTTTCCAAGAACCACAGCTAGTGACAAAGTGAACACCTGAACCCAACAGTATAGCTCCACAATGCCTGCTCTTAACGATCAGCATATGACAGAAAGGGATAAATGGGATGGAAAGAGAAGAGGAAGAGCTATGGGAAAAAACATCAAAGCTTTAACAGACATTGTACATGGGTTGTAGGATTAATGGTCATTTATTTTCTTCTGGTTTCTGTATTTTCCAAATTTTTCTAAGTTTTATTTCCAAAAGTAATATAAGCATGTATTACTTTTATAAATAAAAAATTTATTTTTAAATTAAGACAAACTAGTATGTGTTTCAAAGAACACATGAATTGACCAATAGATAGGGGAAGTTTTAAGAACCGACTTTTCCCGAGAAAAGAAATAAATATCATTATTTGGAAGAAGAAGAGAGCAAGCAAGACAAAAAGATGTAAGAATCAAAGAATACTGTATTCAGGAACTGAGTTAGATGAAGTCCTAGATGGAAGGCTAAGATGCATCTATAAATTAATGCAAAAATAAAAAACAAAAGATGTCTGAAAAGAAAAAAACAGGTACAGTAATTTCCAAAAATAACCGGGAATTTGAAAGTTTTTCAAAGTAGAAAGTACCCTTTCCTCCAAAACATATGATAGCATTTGCAGAAATATCAATCCTGTTGCCACATAGGTTTCTTGCATTTTATTTTTTTAGCAAACAAAAATCAAACAGCAAACCTTTCCCAGATTATTGGGAACCAAAACTTAAAAGTCTTTTTTTTTTTTTTTTGAGACGGAGTCTCCCTCTTTCACCCAGGCCTGACTGCAGTGGAGTAATCTCAGCTCACTGCAAGCTCCGCCTCCTGGGTTCACGCCATTCTCCTGCCTCAGCCCCCCACCCCGCCTCCGAGTAGCTGGGACTACAGGCACCCGCCACCGCGCCCGGCTAATTTTTTGTATTTTTAGTAGAGACGGGGTTTCACCGTGTTAGCCAGGATGGTCTCGATCTCCTGACCTCGTGATCCGCCCGCCTCGGCCTCCCAAAGTGCTGGGATTACAGGCGTGAGCCATGGCGCCCGGCCCTTAAAGTCTTACAGCTTCCTGCTGCCTCACAAGAAAGTCTGGATACCAGCCAAGCTTTCTATTGTGCAGAATAGTCTTTAAACTTTTCGGGTTAACAGATAAACTGTTACAACTATGTGGGAAATGATATAATAGGGGGTAGTGGATAATCATAATAATATGAATTTAGCATATATTTCATAATTGGCCAAATCTTAAACTGAAAAGATCAGTACATTCAGGGAAAAGGGGATCAGTTATTATTCAAAAGAGAAAAACATTAAATCCTGTATCAAACATGACTTAACCCATGCAAAATACTGTCCACTTCATTTACTTCTAATTCTGAATACAAATGTAATAGAAGTCATGCATATAAAACACAAGATGTCTGACTTTAGATATATCTAAAAATCAAGAATTGTAAAATGAAAGAACAGCAAAAAAAAAAATGCTGCTTAAATTTTCACAAATTTTCAGTTACACAAAACAAAGCCTTTAACTTAATTCTTTCCAACTACATTGATTTTCAACCATGATATTTTAACTTATTTTCTGATTCTAAAAGTGATGCATGTTCACTTTTATTAACATGTTTACAAACATATATGATTTCTGTTATTGTTACCTTTACACTACAGAAATCATTCTTTAAGAGGATTTACAACCTACTTATGTCACTTTAACATACTTCATGGTACTTTCCAGGTCATTATTCTGTCTAAATATAGTTAATGACCACACGGTATTCCTTCATACGGATGTAACACAGGTTGATATACCAACCCTTTATTTTACCAAGCCAAAATACTTACATCATCCAAAAGCAGCATGAAGACAGAAATACTAGGAATTCATTTCATTATTAATGAAATTTGGTAGTATCATCTATCCTTCAGATTGCATGGAAGTATTTGAGAGGATGATTAAAAATCTTAAAGGAATTTAAAAGCAAAAAACATACCAACTATACTATCAAAAAATGCTCCACGTAGATGCCAATCATTCTTATCATTTAGGAAAGTAATCATGTGGGACAACAAAACATCGTTGGCTTTCTGACGTCCAAAGAATACACACAGCCGTGTTATTCCATTTTCCATCAGGGTTTGTTTTACAATATTTTCAGGGTCACTTAGCAAAGTAACAACTTTCTGCTGGACCATTTCATGTAAGGCTTGGAGCTCTAAAAAAAAAAGAAAGAAAGAAAGAAAAGAAATAGTTAAGAAAAGATCAATTTTTCCCCATACAGATAGTCCCAGTCTTCTTTCTACACTTGATCTTAGCCAAAAGGCCGAGAAGCGATCCCAGTCTTCTTTCTTACTCATCAGAGAGACTGATTACAGAATCCACCGAAGTCTTTAATCACCAATTTTTTGCATTATTCAAAGCTCTGAAGGATGGGAAACTGAAATATAAAGTGAAGAATATCCTAACAAGCAGATGCCACAAACATAGTTACTATCTCACTAATCAAATAGTTTCATTTATTAGCTCAAGGAGAAAATTATAGAGAAGCACCAGAAAGGAAATCACATTGCCCCAGTAAGATCCCAGTTAATCAAGGACTTGAAAATACTGGAATAGGATCAGGATATAATATGATGGTACTGAGCAATCCTTTTAGAAAATGTTTTTAAAGGTCAGTTTATTTTAGAAAGCCAGAAAACACACTGCAAGTTCCGTCAAGGCTTTACTTCATCTGGCCACTGTCTTCTCTGGCCTTATCTCTTCTCTTCCTCACCCTCACTTTTTCTCACTTATTTATTTACTTAGCTGCCTGTCTTCTTTTTACTAAAATGTAAGCTCAAGAGCAAGGATCGTTTCTATCTTATTCACCACCATGCTCTAGTGCTTAGGGCAGGCTCCTAATTGCCTGATGCAGAGCTAATCTTTAACAATTATCTGTGAATAAACAGAAGACAGGGGCCACTCTTGGTCCAGCTACTACTGTCAAGGAAAAAGGTAACTGGTCTGACATGCAAAACTATATGCTCACATTAAGAAAAACTTTAGACTCCCTCCCCAAAAATTTTATCATTTAACTTTATTATCTCAACAGGTCCAATTACATGGTTATAGGACAGTATTATTTTCCAAGTAATTCCATAAAAAAAGGCTAGGATTTCCTGATACATCCTCCTATAACTTCAAAATTATTCCACTGTATTCAACTCTAGATAATATATGTTGTCTAAAAATGGTGCCATTCTAACAAGTAACAACAATTGTAGTTGTTTGCAGCATAAAATTCTAAAAAACTAGATTTCTCTAGTTTTTCACAACTAGAAGCATCTTGGAGAAAATTACATCTATTACTTTACTTCTAAATCTTTTACTCAACAAACATTAAGTAAAAATCTGTAAAGAGTTGTATAACACAAAGAAACCTAAGACAAGGACTTTGACATCAATAAGTTTACCATCATCACATCTGTTCCTTTATGGTTTTTTGTAAATAACAAATAGTATGAAATAAAAACAATTTATGATTGAGGATACTCAGAATATACTCACGTAAGGAGAAAAGGTTTAGCTTCTTTAGCTATGATGTTTCTAATTTTTTCTTTTATGAGAATTATATAATTCAGCCAGCTCTACTGTTCACACAAATCAATTCTGGCTGACAAACAATTGAGTTTAGTATCCATGGTGACAAGCTGATTATTTTTGAGCAAGATAACAGTATATGAGGATAGAGAGAATAATTAGACACCAGGGACTCTTCCTAACTAATATATAGATCTGGTATTCCTTCACCTTACATGAAAACTACAAATGATAGTTTTACAAGTTAGCATCAGCAATTCATTCTAAATAACAGGAAATCTAGAAGAGAAAATTATACAACCTGTGTCATAATTTCCATTTGGATGTGTAACTTCATCTATTTCTTCATTATTGGGGTCATTTTCCATATTAAGATTTTTTAACTGTACTAATTCCAGGAATCTCAGAGCTGTTTCTGCCAGCAGAGCTATGTTTTCTATAAAATAAAAAGGAAGAAAATTTATAATTACAATCTTAACTCTCTGTAAAGCTTATTAACTTTTCCTCCCTGTCTTTATACATAAATAATCATAGGCCTATGGGAAAAACAGAACTTTTCAATTTAGCATTTAACCTAATCAGATTTTAGTAACCCAGCTCATAATCTATAACTGTCTCCAAACCACTAGTCTTATTTTTGAAACACAGCTTAAAAAAATAATAATATAAAAATAATCTAATACCCCATCTACTTAGGACCAAAAAAAAAAAAGCCTAATTCTCTGCAGGGACTTACCTTTTAAACAGTATCCTTGACAAGTGAGAGATATTTATTAGACTAACAAAGAAACATCCACATTAAAATAACAGATAAAGCTAAGCTTTGGCATCAGAAAGACCTGGGTTCAAATCTCAACCTTGCCACTTACTAACTTGACCATTTAAGCAATCTGAGACTGTTTCTTCACATATAAATGAAAAGTCACAACTGCCTCAAAGAGAAACCATTGTTAGACTGCTTTACAAGTGATACTCAAGTTCTTAGTGAACCAAAGTGGCAGACTGTTTGCCACATTTCTACAGTTGTCTATATCTTCTCCTTTCTCTTTCTGATGACCTACAAAGACTGTCTGATATTCCTCACCACTACAAAATAACTACTTCTAATTTCTGCTGTCACATTTACTATCAATTGTATCTGCTCTTCACTTACACCTTCTTCTCCTACCTTGCCTGCCACTTAACATATGTGTTTCTTAACATATGATCACAACCGGTCAAAGACTGTACTCTTTTCCTTCTTAGCAGTGAAGAGCACTGAACATAAAGTTTAACTACCTTAAACTTAAAATAACCTTACTTTTTCCTTGCTTTCCAACATCTCTGAAATCAAAATGTACCTTATGGCAGTTGAGATCTTTGAGTCAATCAAATACAATTATTCCCTTCATCCTGGGGTCCCACTCCCCACCCCTGCTAGGTTCAACAATGCTCTGAATAGAATAAAAATTTACCTCTAAGTAAGCAAGATGTAAATACCCTATAACGCCTGCTCGCCCTAAAGATGGAAAAACTCTGGGCCATATCCTGATAATATGTCAAAATTCTAGATGAATATCCCCACTTTAATGAGCAAATCTTTATTAGGAAAAGTCTCTTACTTTCCTGGGCACCTCTAAAGTCTGAGTAGATCTATGCTTATTTCCCCTTTTGAGTCCATAAACCACAGCACACTTGGAAGTTCACTTTACACAAATCTGTACCAGCATCTATGATATTTAAAAAATACTGTAAAGAAACAAATGTTGATTTTAAACTTTTATAATTACTAACACATGTATTTTAATTATATTTAACCATACACATTCAAATACACTGGCTCTATTTTAAAAGACCGCAAATTAGCGAGGCGTGGTGGCACACACCTATAGTGCTTGGAAGGCTACGTTTGGAGGATGGCTTGAGCCTGGGAAGTCAAGGCTGCAGTGAGCCATGATCTCCCCACTGCATTCCAGCCTGGGTGATCACATACTGGGCCTTGAAGAAATAACAATGCAAGGTGCTGGCACTGACCCTGGGTTATCACGGACTCTCACCATAAAGACCCAGAAGACCAAAGAAAAGCAGGATTGCTTCAAAACCAAGGTGTAGAGCAGGAACTCTGAGAACTGAGAATTAGACCGGATACATTTGGGTCATATTATTTAGTCTCTCCTAACCCCAGTTTCCTCACCTGTCATATGAAGGTAATATAACATCTAACGCTCAAGGTTGTTGCAGCTAACCCTTGCAACAACCTAGAGCAGATTTTTCAATAAACAGTAGCTATTATTTTTATGTGATAGCTATTAGTAACTGAGTGTCAATATGTTAATATGGCACCTCATCAGAACATGACCTGTTTAACACAATTGAGAACAGATTAAGATACACTGCACCAACAAGTAGGATCATAAAATTCTGGTAAAGAAGACAGAGCTTGTTTTTAAAACTGATAAACTTTGATTTGATTTGATTTTATCTGGTTCAATTATTTATATTTGCCAAGTGAGTTACAACTATGCTTTGTTATAAATGATAAACTTTGATGTGTCTTAAGAGAAATCCTGGATTTCTGGGCCTGAAGTTCATACCTGTATGGTTATAGAAACCATAAATAAATAAATAGGCAGAGATAAACATAAATAAAAATATATGTATGAGGAAACATAAAAACACCTAACAATCACCACTTTGTGGGTGTGCCTAGAGATAAGACCAGAGTCCAAAGACCACTTTTCACATGTTTCATTAAAATAATGACAAGCAAATCATAAAATGAATGAACTACATTTCTTTAAAAAAAAGACAATATCATTACCACACACGTACTATTTACAAAGACTTCAAAACAGAATCCCTGATTTCTATCAGATTATATTATAGAAATAAATTATATATATTCAGTGATATTATATATATTCAGTGGTATTTCTCATGCAGAAATAAGCTTTCAGAATTAATTTGGGGAGCTAGAAACATGAATCTGTATCACCTGATTTTGAGTGAGACAGGCAAAACAGGTAGGTGTGTATAACACACCCACCTCATCACAAAGAAGATGTATATCCTAAACAGTACAGTAACTGGGAAAACAACCTTAAACTTCAGTAAGTTAGTATGCTAGGTTCTTTCAACATCAAATTATCTAGCAAAATTAATCTTTTTCAGCAGCAATAGATTGTTGCATGCTAAAACTGACAGTCAAATAACCATATTTGTCACAGAAACTTCATAAAGGCCTAAAGACACTAGATCAGAAGCACATACTTGTAAACATTAGTCTTATTCCAAGTCGAATGTAGTATTCCTAAGAAAACCACAAAATTCCATCACTTGATAATTCTGATCATTTCAAAAGTGAGAGAACACACAAATGTTGATTCCCAGGAACAGAGGAACTAGAAATATTATCAAAATGTACACAAATAGTTCAAAGAGCAAAGTTCATACTTGCAATTCTCAAACAAATCAGAAAAACAAGCAGTATTATAGTCATTAACTTAAAAAATATCTAAGTGGCTAATATTTGGACAATAAACTCTTACCAGCATAGGCTAGTCTAACGATAGTAGCATCATCTTGGGCTAAGTGGGCTATGCCTGGCAGAATGTATTCCGGATAAATATTGATATCATTACGAGGAACCTCTTTGACGAGAGCAAGAACTTTGGTCAACGTCCTCAAGGCTTCAGCCCTCACCCTAGGAACAGAGTCATTGCTGAAATGCAAAAGATATGGAGTAATACGATCCAAAAGGATTTCAACACTTAATCTTGGAGCCAAATGAAGAATAAGTTCCAAAGCAGCTAGTTTGGAATCACAGTATTTAAGGGTCTGTAGGCAGGATGTTATAACAGATACCAAGATAACCAGCCCATTTTCCTTAGGCTCTCCTTCGGCTTTTTCTGGCAGATCATGTCCACAGAGATTGTGAATAATGTTGCCCAAATCCTTCCGTATAACCAGAATACGCTCATCTGCAGAAAGAAACGTTTCCTTGGCAAACTGGGCCATGTAGGGCTGAAGAAAAGTGTAAAATATTTCAGGAAAGGCGTTGCCACGCTGCTGTTTTAAGTAATCTTCTGCCTCTAAACGTTTATCTGGCTCACGGTGAATCATCTGAGTTACCTATACCAAGGGAAGAAAAGGAATTAAAATAGATTTGAGAATAGAAAAGTAAACCAGATGAAAGCTACAAAGGCAATTTACATACGATTTAAAGGATCTTTCAGAACCTGACTGCTAAGTGATTTGTGACTCCATCATCCCAGAAAGCAGTAAAAAATTATATACAAATATATTACAGATGGCCCTGACACATAAAGAGGAGGTTATACCATGGCTCAGTATTCCCCATTTATTAAAATAGGGACTAACATATTGCTGTCCACAACTCAAAGATTCTTACAAACTTTTCTAAGTAGGAGATATCACTAAGAAGCTGAGGAAAGCAATGGATCTCTTCCAGAGAAAAATGTATACACACAATTTTTGCATTAAAAAACGCATACAATTCTGGAAGGAATCACAGAACCCCTAAAATCCATTTACATATCCCGGGTTGAGTTATGGTTCAGAACCTTATTGCCACAAGTGCAAAGGAATCTGTGGTTTAAGTATAGCTCTAGGATCTAATCAGTAGGGGAATCAGTGGCTTAAAGTTTTCAAATAGTGTCAAGGAGATGTTAAATTCTGCAAACACTAGAAATGATACACCTAATTTGAATTTATCCTATGTTTTCTGGTATCATAGGGAAATAAATATTTTTCAATGCACAGAACATAGTTTAATCTTTCTGGGACACTCATAGGGTATCAGTCATTATTTAAATACAATATCACAAAATGTATTGAGTTATCTGAACTTTCTGTTTACAGTTTAAATAAGAGCTTAGTAGTGAACATGGGGGACTCAAATGTACTAAAAGAAAATGTTAACTAGTTAGAATTGCTTTTAGTTTGGACTAGGCCCTAAAAATTAAACAAATTCACTTCTTTCACAGTTAAGAAAATGTATGCCCAAAGACATGAAGTTATATAACCAAAGCAACGTAACAAGTATGTGCCATACCCAAAGACAGAACACTACACCAACTCCTCATCCAGTGCACTGTTCAATAAATATGGCCTCAACTGGCTTTCTCTGAAGCACCTTATTTTTTAATATTTGACATACTTAAGAGAAATTAAAATGTATTACATATCTCCCTACATAATTAAAGAGTATTCTAAACACACCACAATCTTTTCCATGACTCAGAGTCATCACCACAATATCAGTTACCCTATAACTGACTTAGAAAAGATGCCCTCAAACAGTAACGTAGCTATGTGGCTTAGGTGATCCCCCACACGACTCCTTACGCCCATTCTGCTATACTAATTTGTGCTTCTGTAGCTGCCTTTCCAGAACTGCCCTCAGCTTCATATTTTAATACAAAGCTATTTGCTTCTATATGCAATGGCCCTGTATTGCTGTATTATATTCAAGTTGACATTTCCTGTCCCCTCCATTTCAAATGTCTGTCTTCTTCATTTCTTACTAGCAAGCTCTAGCCAGGACAACCTCACAACCTCTCCAACCCCTAGAAACTACCTTACCTCCTTCCAAATCTGTAAAAAGCACACTGAAGATTATAGTGGGAAAATAGATAATAAATAGATTTTTTTTTTAAGTCAAATGAGCTCTGTGCCTGAAGGGGAAAAAAACAGTACATTCTTCCCTAACAAAGTAATAACAAAAGGCTGTTTATATTAGTCTATGGTGTTTTACTGCTTGATTCCAAATTTACAACATTCCAGAAATCTGATTAAAGCAAAAGTGGGAACAAGATCCTATTAAAAACTTTATGGCGAATATTTGTAGCATAGTTACCAATTCTCTGATACTGCGATCTTCAATTTTATTTAGCACTTGTTCAGGGAAAAAATGTCCATTTCTATAAGCCAAAAGTTGAGAGAGATCAAATAATGGTACACCTTCTGTAAAAAGCTCAGCTATCACACAACCTGAAAAATAGCAGGTATAATTCTGTTAGAAAAGAGATAAAAAATATCATGCAATATAGATTGAGAACTCAGACAGTTCATAAAACCCAAAATGCAAAACCCCAAAGTAAATGAAATTAAAAATTTTAATGCAACATACAACTACAATCAAGCTGACAGAGAAAATGTCTATTACCCGAACACTGGTTTCTAAAGCATAAAGTCAAAGAAGAGCCATACAATTTTTCTCCCTCTTAAAAAAACTTAAATAATTCCCCCGTTCTATAATTTAAAATGAATGTATAGGCCAGATGTGGTGGCTCACACCTGTAATCCCAGCACTTTGGGAGGCCAAGGCCAGCAGATCATCTGATGTCAGGAGTTCGAGACCAGCCTGGTCAACATGATGAAAGCCCGTCTCTACCAAAAATACAAAAATTAGCTGGGCATGGTGGCACACACCTGTGGTCCCAGCTACTTGGGAGGCTGAGGCACAAGAATCACTTAAACCCAGGAGATGAGGTAGAGAGAGGCAGAGGCTGCAATGAGCCAAGATCGTGCCATTGCACTCCAGCCTGGATGACAGAGTGAGACTCCATCTCAAAAAAATAAAATAAAATAAAATAAAATGAATGTATATATGTAATATATACAATTTACATAGAATGATAAAACAAGAAACTTTTTTTTTCAAGTATGGACTTACAGACATTAAATTCATAAGGAATTACTACTACAAAGTCATATCCGACAAATCATTTACTCATGATTAAACAGAAAGTTTATGCCCTAGGCACAAGCAGTACATAAAGCAGATAAAATCCTTGCCCTCATGAAGCTTTCATTCTAGGAAGGAAGACAGAAAATAAAGCAGTGAACAAACATAATATGTGAAATGCTAAAACGTGTAGCTGTAAGATTAGGGAGAGGAAAAGAGAGATAACTCTCGTTTTGCACTTATATAATCTTCAAACCAGAAATTTTTTAAGTATCCACATTTCCAAAATGACAACACAGTTTAACCGAAATCATTACATGACAGGCATTTAACAAGTCTAAAGAGATCCTTAAATAACCTCACCTCACAGCCTGTGCATTTGCTACTCCCTCTACCTAGAATGCTATTCCCCCAAGGATCCATGTGGCTTATACCTCCACCTCCTTCAGATCTTCAGGTGCTCAAATGTCACTCAGCAGTAAAGCCTTTCTTGATTGCCTGTTTAAAACTGCAGGCCCCACTACCACAACTACCGCCACACCCCTCACCGGACACATTCCCTTTTCCCTTTCCTTACTGTTTTTCCCCCATAGCAACAACTTCCAGGTTATATTTTATGTACAGATGCTGCTCTATTTACAATGGGGTTAGATCCCAATAAATCAACGAAAAGTTAAAAATATTGAACGGTGGCTCATGCCTGTAATCCCACCACTTTGGGAGGCCGAGGCAGGTAGATCACTTGAGGTCAGGAGTTCGAGACCAGCCTGGCCAACACAGTGAAACCCTATCTCTACTGAAAATACAAAAAATAGCTGGGTGTGGTGCTGCACGTTTGTAATTCCAGCTACTTGGGAGGCTGAGACAGGAAAATCGCTTGAACCTAGGAGGCAGAGTTTGCAGTAAGCAGAGATTGGGCCACTACACTCCAGCCTGGGCAACAGAGCCAGAGTCTGTCTCAAAAAAAGAAAAGAAAAAGAAAAAGAAATGGATTTAATACATCTAACCTGCTGAATTTTCCAGCTTAGCTTACCTTAAACATGATCAGAACACTTACATTAGCCTACATTTGGGCAAACACATCTAACTCAAAGCCTATTTCACAATAAAGTGATTCATCTCACGTAATTTATTGAATACTGAACTGAAAGTGAAAAACAGAATGATTGTATGGGTGCTCCAAATACATTTCAACTGAATGTGTATCACTTTTGCACCATGGTAAAATCAAAAAATCATAAGCTGAACCATTGCAAAGTGGGGACAGTCTCTATGTTTCTTCTTGTCTACATGCCCACTAGAATGCAATTTACATGAGGAAGGGATTTTTCTATTTTTCTCTATTCATTGAAAAATCTCCAGCAACTAAGTTCCTAACACATAATAAACACTCAATAAATTTGTTAATTTCTCTCTGTATAGTGTCACATTTTAGAATAAAGGACTTCAAAAAAGAGCTATTAAAAACACCATAAGCAACAAGGAAACAGAGGACCCGAAAAATACAATTAAAATTAACCAGCTAATGTAAGTAAGTTTCTGAGCAAGTTTAAGGTAGGGTAAGCTATGAAGTTCAATAAGTTAGGTGTATTAAATGCATTTTCTATTTATGATATTTTCAACTTCTAATCAGTTTACTGAGATGTAACTCCATTGTAAGTTGAGGAACATAAGCACATAAAATATAATCTAGAAGTTGGTGCTGAGGCGAAAAAAACAGTAGGGAAAAACACCAACTGGATCTAACAGATATCAACAGAACACTCCACCCAACAAAAGCAGAGTACAACACACACACACTACATATATTGCCTGGCTTTGTCAGCTGTAAGAGCAAAGTGTCAAAGACAATCTAATGGCAACGAGCACTAGATAGAGGCTTCTAATATCATTCACTACACACTAAAAGAATTAGGATTCCTTAATGGCTGGTTTGAGCACTAAGGCAGGGTAAGTACGATATCTTATATCAAAAAGTAAAGAAATGCTTAAAAAAAAAAAAAAAAGATGAGGACTGTCACAAGGACACAGGAATCAGCCTGAGAAGGCTCCTTCTCCCACTGGCCAAATCTGAGACAACTGGTGCACCAATATAATTAACAAGGTAATAAATATATACAACTGAAAAAAATTAAGAATTAGTCTATACCAATAATAAATAAATAAATAAATGGGGCAAAACAGAGGATCCTTGAGTACAGCAGAATGCTGAGGTCCTACTGTTGAATGTGGAGGACGTATTTGAGTGGAAAAATCATTTTTGCAACCATCATAACAAAAATTCAATCAGGCAAGAATCATCAATAGATGCCAAATGTCAAGGGATAAACTGTGGTAATGGGCAGGATATTAGCACACCTTTTTTTGTTTTTTTGTTTTGTTTTTTTTTTTGAGACGGAGTCTCGCTCTTTCACCCAGGCCGGACTGCAGTGACGCCATCTCAGCTCACTGCAAGCTCCGCCTCCCTGGTTCACACCATTCTCCTGCCTCAGCCTCCCGAGTAGCTGGGACTACAGGAGCCTGCCACCGCGCCCAGCTAATTTTTTGTATTTTGAGTAGAGACGGGGTTTCACCGTGTTAGCCAAGATGGTCTCGATCTCCTGACCTCGTGATCCACCTGTCTTGGCCTCCCAAAGTGCTGGGATTACAGGCGTGAGCGACCGCGCCGGCCTTTTGTTTGTTTTTTGATACAAGGTCTCACTCTGTCACCCAGCCTGGAGTGCAGTGGTGTGATCACAATTCACTGTAGCCTGGACCTCCTGGGCTCAGGTGATCCTCCCACCTCAGCTTCCCGGGTAGCTGGGACTACAGGCGTACACCACCACGCCCAACTAATTTTTTACATTTTTTGTAGAGACAGGGTTTCACCATATTGTCCAGGCTGGTCTTGAACTCCCAGGCTCAAGAATCTGCCCACCTCAGCCTCCCAAAGTGCTGGGATTACAAGTTTGAGCCACCACACCAGGCATATTTGCACATCTTAAAACTTCTTCCCACAGGTTATTAGTTGCAAGGGATTGAAAAAAAAATAAAAAACTATAGAGGGGAGACAATTTGGGAAGACTTTGACCAGATGATTAAAATTAACATCACAAACAACCACCATTTGTTTACAGATGTGACCCTGTGAAAATCCATCACCATCTATGCAGTATTCCTACTAAGTTATAACGTAAATCTAATCATGAGGAAACATTAGACAAACTCAAAATGAGAAACATCCTATCAAAAAACAAAGGAGTGGGTGACATAGAGAATGCATGTAACAGCTAGTGAAAACTGAGTAAGGGCTATACTCTAGTTAACAGTAATGCACCTATGGCAACTCCTGATTCTGATATGGTACAACCGTCATAAAATGTCATCATTGGGGGAAGCTGGGTGAAGGATACATCACTATTCTTGCAACTTCCTTTGATTCTACAATAATTTCAAACGAAAATGTATAAAAATGATTTTGAAAAATTAAGTGGGGGGAGGCATTCTTCAAAAAATGGCAATGTGATAATAACAAAAAGAAAAAAAGGCTGTAGAAATATTAAAGGAGGCTAAAGAGATATGACAACTAAATGTAATACCTGAACCCTAAACAAGGTCCTGTCCTGAAACAGGCAAAATGCTATAAGAGACATTATTGGGTCAAATACAAAATTAGAATAAAAAGTGTAATTACTGTATCAATGTTAAAATTACTGCAGCCATTAACTATATTGTGTTTTGTAACAGACTATACCTCATCTTAGAAAACACTGAAGGCCGGGCACAGTGGCTCATACCTGTAATCCCAGCACTCAGGGAGGCCAAGGGGGCACGGATCACTTGAGGCCAGAAGTTTAAGACCAGCCTGGCCAAAATGGAGAAACCCTGTCTCTACTAAAAATACAAAAAAATTAGCCAGGCATGGTGGCACATGCCTGCAATCCCAGCTACTCAGGAGGCAGCAGCATGATACCCAGGAGGTGGAAGTTGCAATGAGCCAAGATCGCGCCACTGCACTCCAGCCTGGGTGACAGAGCAAGACTCTGTCTCAAAAAATAAAAATAAATAAAAATTTAAAAATACACACTGAAATGTTTCAGGGTAAAGGGCCATAATATATGTAACTTATTTCATAAGGTTAGGGAAAAAATGGGGCGTGAGGAAGAAAACTATACCAATGATACAGCAACCAGGGCAAAACGTTAACAATAGGTGAATCTGGGTAAAGTGTATATGGGTGTTCCTTTGTTCTATTTTTATTTTTGCAAGTTTAAAAGTCTGTAAGTTTTTAAGGCTTTCAAGTTTGAAATTACAGTATTTCCAAATAAAGTCAGAAAAAAACACAGTGACATATGACTATTTATAACTAAATGGAGGTTTTATTGACTGAATTGTGTGTCAAGTACCCCCTGCCTCCCCTCCTGCAAGTTCATATGTTTAATCTCCATACCTTAGAATCTAAGTGTATTTGTAGGCAGAGCCTTTAAGGAGTTAATTAGGGTTAAAGAGGTAATAAGGGGTGCCCTTAATCCAATATGACTGGTGTGCTTATAAGAAAGGACACCATGTATGCTCATTCACAGAGAAAAACCCATGAGGACACAGCCAGAAGATGGCTATCTGCAAGCCAAGGAAAGAGGTCTCAGAAGAAACCAACCCTGTTAGCTTGATCTTGGACTTCCAGCCCCCAGAACTGAGAGAAAATAAATCTTGTTTCAGCCACCATCTCTATGGTATTTTGTTATGGCATCCCTAACAAACTAATGCAGCAGTGAATTCATATTTATTTTCTCAAAACTTTTACAATTTTATTCTGAAAGATGTTATTGGGTGGTATTTCCCTGTGGAACAACTTGTTTAAGTCATCACTATCATCACTGAGTCTGTATCATTCAAATCTCAGCTCAAATGTTACCTTCATCAGAGAGGCCTTCCCTGACCATTTTATCTTAAAGTAGTGCCCTACCAGCCTTTTCAATATCATTCTGCTTGGCTATAACACATCACTAACCAAAATTAACTTTCTTATTTACTTGTTTATTCTATCTCTCTCCCCACTAGAATGAAAGCTCCATAATGGCAAAAGCTTAGTCAACTGTACTCCTGGCACCTACGTAACAATGGCTTGCACATAATATGCTCAAATGCATGTCAAAATGAATGAAAGATCTTCAGCACACGAGGCTATGCCTATGTATTGGACCAGAGGCAGAATATATATGGTAAGTCCTCAACGGTATCGATGGGTTCTTGGAAACTGCAACTTTAAGTACAACAACGTACAACAAAACCATTTATTTTCTCACCATTTCAGTATAATGAAAACAACGACATTATTTGATGGACCTGCTTTACACTGTTTCACTTAAAGTAGCAGTTTCCAAGAGCCTATCAAGGACGTCAGGACTCGCTGAACACTTCTCCCAAACCAGCAGCCTGGAACCATGGATATCCATCAAGAGGGGAAAGTAGCACTCAAAACCCAAGCATTCAAATCTTAAGAGCACTGGGAAGTGGACAGATGCCACCCACCTCTTTTTCAAAGGAACGGAAGGGCCTACCTTCAGCCAAAACAATGTAAGGCTCTTTGGTCTGGAAAAATAAATGCTGAGTGTGAATTTTGTTGAAGTTTACAAAACTATAAAGCACAAAAAAAGGATAAATATAAGCTTATCAACCACTGAAATTTTAAACCTATGAATGATCCCCTGAAGTTTGAAAGTGACGCAATTCCTAAGCTAAAGGATTACATAACAATTAGTGAGTTTAAAATGTAAAAATGGTTCAAGAAAATTTTAATACACTGATCAACAAAACTGGAACTTTGATGGATTACATTTCTAACCTTGTTATACTGTATTTACAACCTTGAGGCTAACCCTATCTCATCAAAACATCTCTCAGTATTATCTTGGGACACAGATTAGTGAGCTAAATAGACCAACATAGGTGCAATCCTGAATAACATTATTCATTCTGGTAGATGAAATACATTCATTCATCAATTAATTTTCCTAAATAATCTAAAATTTGGCTCAATTTATGTTTTTTGTAATAAACCTACAAGCGAGAAAAAAATTAAGCCAAACCATCACAAAATTTACCAAAAATGGCACTGATGCCAGATTTCTTTTGAAGTCTATCAGAGTACCACTCTCAACACACTTCTCCTTCCTCTCTATCCCACAAATTCTTAAATAATCTGGAATCCATAGCTCAGCTTCATGTGGTCTGTGTATGTGAAATAATATATAGGAATGAATGCATGGTACATTTTTCTGGGGAAGGAGTCCATTGATTTCATTAAATTTTTTAAGGGTATCCAAAAAAGCTTCAGAATCACTTCTGTACAACCTTTCCCTGGCTACAATTACTACCTATTTCCTGATAACTCCCAAATCTCCATCTCTATCCCAGATTTCTATGCCCAAAAATTTATAACCAACTGCTGGGTTAGGTGTGGTAGTTCATGCCTGTAATCCCAATACTTTGGAAGCTTGAGGTGGGATGACAGCTTGAGCTCAGGCGTTCAGGAACATTCTGGGCAACACAGTAAAATAGTCTCTACCAAAAATGTTAAAAAAAAAAAAAATCAACTGGGTGTGGTGGTGCACACCTGCAGTCCCGGCTACACGAAGAAAGCTGAGGCAAGAGGATCATTGGAGTTGGAGGCTTAAGTGAGCTACAATTGCACCACTGGGCACCAACCTAGGCAACAATGTGAGATCCTACCTCTAAAAAATAATAATAAATTAAAAATAAATAAAAACATAACCAAATACATGTTGTACATCTTCTCCTGAATACTTGGCAGAAATCTCAAACTTACCATATCTAAAACAGACCTCATCATCTTCCCAACCTAACCTGTTCCTCCTCCTGTGTCTCCCTATCTCAGGGACCAGCATCACCATCCACTCAGTTTGGTGGGCGAGAGAAGTTCCTGTGACTTCATCTTCCAATGACAGAATCCTAACAATTCTATCTACTAATTATCTCTTAAGCATTACCACTTCTCTCCACTCCTTCCAACTCTGCCACAATCTTAAGCCAGTCACAATCATCTTACCTGGACTGTGGCAGTTTTCTCCTAACTTGTTTTCCTGTCTTCTGTGTAGCTCCCCTGCAAAATTCACTCTCCATGCTCCAGTCAGGCCAGACCCTTTCTGATCTGGCTGAGTTTGGGCCTTGCTTAATTCACACTGTGTTCCAGAAAACACATCAGTGCATCATGTTCTGGTCTTTAAGCTTCTGTATAGGCAACATCCTCTGCCTGAAACAAACTACTCTACGAAAGTTAACTCCCAATCAACTTTCAGGTTTCAATGTAAATATCATCTTTCTATTAAAGAGGCCTTTCTTGATCCCACCTCTTGACTCATCACCACCATGAGGACTAATTTAAATATCTATGTGTTCCTATAGCAGCACCCTATGCTTATCACCACCACAGCAAACAACACCGCATTGAAATGTCCTTTTGCAATATCCACGGTCACTTTAAAATGGAAGCATTATGAAAATATATTATCCACCAATATCCCTAGCACTTAGGACAGTGCCTGACGCATACAATAAAAGTAGGCAAGCAAATATGTTTAGATGTTTGCGTAAATAAACTGCTGTTTGCATTTCCTAGGCATTTAAACATATCCAATGCAGGAATGCTGCCTCTAACTGAAACAGCGTCTGAGGACAAACCAAGACATTAACTTTTCAGTATCTGGTGACTAAAAAAAGCCACATTTCTGTTTAACAGTTAAAAGAAAAACACAAGCTCCCTTAGCAAATGTGACCCACTCAAATACCTGCTGAAAAGATGTCCATTGCTCTCTTCAACTCTCCTCTTGTTCTCTGATTGCTATTTAAGTCTACAAGCGGAGTTGAAGGATCTCTCATATATTCTAACTCAGTGGCAAACATCCCACCATCAACAAAACGTTCAGGAGCAATATAGCAAGTTCTCCTCCGTGATGTGTCAAAGAAATAATTGAAATCTGCCGGGTTGTCTTCTGGAAGATAAGTGGGCTTAAAACTGGCAAAATCAGTTAGAAGAACCCAATTCCAACTGGTGACCATCACATTCTCAGTCTTGATGTCCCCATGACGAACTCCAGATTTGTGTGCTTGGTCCACAGCTGTCAGGATCTGGAAAGCAATCCAGCGCTTCTCAATGTTATTCAAGAATGGACGGGTACTGATGCGATCATAGAGATTGTCTCGCACATACTGCCTAAAGAGCATAGCTGCTTTCTCAGATGCTTTTTCTGATGCTTTCTGGAAAGGTAGACAATTCTGTGCAGAATTAAGCCTGATTTTCAGTTCCTCCAGCTCTTGTTTATAGCTGGTTAAAGGCAATGTGGGATCCTGAATTGCAAAAACCTTCACAACGACCAGGCCTTCTCGGTGCTTGGCTCGAGCAACTTTAAAAAACCGAGTACTCCCCAGGCTTTTATCATATTCAAAGTCATGAATATCTGAAAAATAACTCTCTACAGAAAGGATCTGGGAGGGAGCAATGCCAGCAAGCTGATTTCCCATAATGGCAAGCACCTCTGGGGTCAGTAAGGTTAGGATATAATACCTGTTTAAAATAAAAACAAATGAAGAAAAAAGACAAGAAACAAAGAAGCTGTGAAACACCATTATTCCATTATTTGGTCTCTTCCAAAAAGACAGATGCAGCATATTTCTCTTCCACTAACAGCACTGTACCTAGCCTTCTGGGGCAGCCTCTAAATTTCACACACATTTATCTAAAAAGACCCTGTTATTTTCTCCAAGAAGACCTTGTTATTTTACCTAAAAATATCCTGCTATTGTGCATCGCCATTTCCAGGAGCTGAACTATATTTAGATAGGCCTCTTCCAACTTTAAGCCAAAAATGTTAGTTTGTGTTATTTTCTCATATTTAAATTTAAAATATTAATGAGCCTTTATACTATGTGTTCCGTGCTGTGCTTGGGGCTATGAGAATCACAAAGTTACCATACGACATAGTTCTTGTCCAAGAATCTGTAGTTTCTTGGAAATAAGAAAGAGACTGGCCGGGCGCGGTGGCTCACGCCTGTAATCCCAGCACTTCGGGAGGCCGAGGCGAGCGGATCACGAGGTCAGGAGCTCAAGACGGCGCTGGCCAACATGGTTAAAATCCCGTCTCTACTAAAAATACAAAAATTAGCCGGGCGTGGTAGTGGGCGCCTGTAATCCCAGCTACTCGTGAGGCTGACGCAGGAGAATTGCTTGAACCCAGGATGCAGAGGTTGCAGTGAGTGGAGATCCCGCCACCGCACTCCAGCCTAGGTGACAGAGCGAGACTCCGTCCGTCTCAAAAAATAAAAAAAGAAAAGAAAAACTGAAAACTGAAAAGGTCAAACTAAGATCTAAAAATTCAGTTAACTCCTGGACACTTCCTGCCTAATTCCAGTGTGCCCTCTCACCCAGCTAAAAGAAGGTGCAAACTTCGCTGGTCTGCAACAAGAAACCTTGCCACAGATGTTAAAGAAAAGTAGACCAAAGTATACACTAGCTAAACGTACCCCAGGGTTCTGCTAACTCAGGTTTTGCAGGAAATAAATGCCACACATATACACACACGACCTTGAGCACACAGAAACATTTACCCTAGGCCTCGGGAAAGTGTCAAAAATCGTTCAGAGGCTCACAACGAGGTCATAGTAGACTACTTCGGGGACGGGACGGGAAAACGCGTCAGCAGCGGGGAAGTTGTTTCTACGAAGGGTCTTTCTTCATAGACAGGAGATGGGCTGTTGGGGGAGGGGCGCAGAAAAGTCCCGATCTTCAGGAACCCCGGTGGTCCTGGGAGGAGAACTGGGAAAGCTCTCGGGGTCTCAGCAGAGAGAAGCCACGCTAAAGAGTCTCCACAAGTACCCCGGGATTTGACCCCTCCAGCCCCCTAACCTGCCCTGGGGGCCATGCGTTCCCGGGCCTCGTCTTCCTCTAGCGCGGATCGCTACACCCTTCCGAGCCCTCCTCGAGGGCCTCACCACCGGGCGGGGGGAGATGGAACCCGGGAGAGAAGTGCAGACCGCCAGTCCCAACAAAACACTACACTTCAGCTGCTGCAGCCCCAGCAAACGCCGAACTCCCGGGAAAGCAACCGGTCTGACCTCACTTCCTGTCGCCGAGCGGAAGTGACGAAAAAGAGTGAGCCTTGAGGAATTGCCAGGGTAGGAAACTGGTTGCTAGGAAACTAGGGAAGGCGTGGTCTCACTTTGGGCGAGTCTACAGGGAGAAAATGATGCTCTGACAAAGATCTATTCCCCTTCCTGCTCCTCTACCTTTCATTCACGAACGCTGAGGTTTCTGACATCCCCTAGAATCTGCTCAGACACGCCTTCACTCCCAGGACAGCAGAACAGAGTTAAGAGAACTCAAGAATATTTAGGAAAACTAATATATACCAAGCTGGATTTTTAGAGTTCTGGTGAGATATAACTTACATACCATAAAGTTCACCTGCTTAAAATGTACAAAGCAGTAGTTTTTAATACATCTATCGAGTTGTGCAATCATCCGTATAATCTGATTTTAATTTTATTTTTTTTTTTATTTATTTTTTTTTTTTGAGGCTGAGTCTCGTTCTGTCGCCCAGGCTGGAGTGCAGTGGCGCGATCTCGGCTTACTGCAACCTCCACCTCCCGGGTTCAAGCGATTCTCCTGCCTCAGCCTCCCGAGTAGCTGAGACTACAGGCGCCCGCCACCACGCCCGGCTAATTTTTTTGCATTTTTAGTAGAGACGGGGTTTCACCGTGTTAGCCAGGCTGGTCTCGATCTCCTGACCTCGTGATCCGCCTGCCTCAGCCTCCCAAAGTGTTGGGATTACAGGCGTGAGCCGCCGCGCCCGGCCTTTTTTTTTTCTTTTGGAGACAGTCTGGCTCTGTCACCCAGGCTGGAATGCAGTGGTGCCATCTCGGCTTACTGCAAACTCCACCTCCCGGGTTCAAGCGATTCTCATGCCTCTGCCTCCAGAGTAGCTGGGACCACAGGCACGTGCCACCACGCCCAGCTAGGTTTTTTTTTTTTTTTTTTTTTTTTTTTTTTGAGACGGAGTCTCGCTCTGTCACCCAAGCTGGAGTGCAGTAACGCTATCTCGGCTCACTGCAAGCTCCGCCTCCCGGGTTCACGCCATTCTTCTGCCTCAGCCTCCCGAGTAGCTAGGACTATAGGCGCCCGCCACCGCGCCGGGCTAATTTTTTGTATTTTTTTTTTAGTAGAGACGGGGTTTCGCCGTGGTCTCGATCTCCTGACCTCGTGATCCACCCGCCTCGGCCTCTCAAAGTGCTGGGATTACAGAAGTGAGCCACCGCGCCCGGCCGCTAGTTTTTGTATTGTTAGTAGAGATGGGGTTTCACCATGTTGGCCAGGATGGTCTGGATCTCCTGACCTCAAGTGATCCGCCCGCCTCGACCTCCCAAAGTGCTGGGATTACAGGTATGAGCCACCGCGCCCAGCCTGCCTGATTTTAAACATTTTCATTACCCCAAAAGGAAACCCTGAAACCATTCGGAGTCACTCCCTGTTCTCCCCCATTTCTCCTCCCCCTTCCAGCCCTAGGCAATCATTAATCTACTTTCTGTTTCTATACACTTGCCTTTTCTGGACATTTTATATATAATATGTGGTCTTTGTGACTGACTTTCACTTTGGGTAATGTTTTTGAGGATTATCCCTATTGTAGCTTGTATTAGTACTTCATTTATTTGTTGTTGCAAATAATTTTGTTTATCCTTTTGTCAGCTGATAGACATTTGAGTTGTTTTACTTTTAGGTTATTATGAATAATGTTCCTATGTTCATAGCATTAGTCTATAAGTCTTTGTGTTGCCGTATGTTTTCATTTCTGTTGGATAGATACTGAGGAATGAAATTGTGGGCTCATATGGTAGCTCTATGTTTAACATTTGAGAAACTGCCAAACTGTTTTCCAAAGTGCAGGCACCATTTTACATTCCCATTAGCAATGTATGAGGGCTCTAATTTCTCCACATTCTTGCTGACACTGTTATTATCTTCTTTTTTTATTATCCTGGTGGCTGTTAAGTGGTATCTCATTGTTGTTTTAATTTGTATTTCCCTAATAACCAATTCCGTTAAGCATCTTTCTTATTGTGCTTGTTTTCTATTCATATATCTTCTTTGAAGAAATGTTTATGATTGACTATTTTTTAATTGGTTTATTTGTCTTTTTATTATTGAGTTGTAAGCATTCTTTATATATTCTAGATACAAATCCCTTATTGGAGATATTATTTGCAAATATTTTCTCTCTGTTGTCTTTTCACTTTTTTGATAGTATTCTTTGAAACACAAAATGTTTTAATCCAAAGCTGAAATCGTTATTATCCCTGCAACATTCCCTCCTCCCTTCTTCTCCATCTCAATATGCAGCACTACTACCCACTGAATTCCTCAAGACTATAAATTTGGAACTCATTAAGTCATCCTTAACATATTCCTACTCTCCCCCTCCTTCCTCACCACACTCATTCCTCCCATTCAGTGATCACCTGCTCTTGCTGATTCTATCCCCAAAATATGCCTTGAACCCATTCACTGCCATCTTCTCAAGGCCTAGGCCAAGTAACCATCATTGTCCTGATGTCTACATTTTGAAACCCACAAAGAAAAGGCACTCCTCACTCCTGATATTATTTTGTATACTTCTCCCAAAATTTTTTCTGGGTCTTTTATGGTTTCATTTTGTGCTCTTAAATTTCTGAAGTATAGCTACAACTTTATTTTTTTCTAGAGAGTTACTCAGTTATCTAAAAATGTTGAGTAATACATTTCCCCCCACCTAGTTGAAATGTCAAATTTACCATATAACAGATTTCCTATGTATATCTGGGTCTTCTGCTGGACTTTCTTTTCTGTCCATTGAGGTACTATTTAATTCATCTACCAGTACTTTTAAAATAATTGTATGATGTTTTAATGTCTGACATGGCTAGTCCTAGAGTAGTCTTTTTTAAATGAAATTATAATCAAAAGACATCTATGCCTACATCCTTCTAGAAGATCCTCCTTATTTTTAGGTTAACTTTAAAAATCCATATCTTGGCCTACAAAACCTTGCATGATCTGACCCCTGCCCACCTGCTGCACTCCAGTTGACATTACTCACTGTCCCTCTCAGCTCCCACACTGGCTTTCTCTTTGTTTCTATCCTGTTCTAATTTGTCAAACCTTTTCCTACTGCTCATCCTTCACATTTACTCTTTCTTCTGCTTAGAACACTGTTTCCCCTATTCTTTAGCCAAAATCTTTTTATCCTTCAAGTCCCAGATTAGGTGCCATCACCTCATGCAATTCTTCACTGACTGCCCCCCATTATATACTTTCATGGACCTTCTACTTTTCCTTCACAGTGCTTATTATTATTGAATTATTTTAAGTTTGATGGATAACTATTTGCTTATTGTCTGTTTTACCACTAGACCGTAAACTCCACAACAACAGTGATTGTGTGATTCTTACTCACGAGGGTGTCTTCAACACCTAGAACCATACCTAACAGATGATAGACATTCAATCGGTATTTTTTGAATCAATAAATGTGGACTTTGTGAGATTTGTGATCATTAGGGCCAAGGTCAGGAGTCCCAGGACTGGGAACATCTAAAATATATACATAAAATCAGTGGAAGCACTCAGTTAATTACCAGATAATATTTTTTTAAAGAGTAAGCTTATATTTCAGACTCTGAATACCATGTATGTAAGTGCTTTAGATATCTCTCCAATAGAGAAATAATGGCATGGAAATATGGTAAATATGTCTCAATTTAGATTATTTCTGCTTTTCCCAACCTGTATTTTTCCCCAACATTACATTTTGTGAAATAACTTGTGGATTTTTTCAATGCCTTCTATACTCACTACTATGGTTTTCTTTTCTTTTTTTTTCCAATTCTTCGTTTTCTTTTTTCTTCCTTTCCTTCTCGTTCTTTCTTCCTTCTTTCCTTTCTTCTATTGTTAAACAGCAATCATGACTGTCCATGGAGAATTATTTAAAGAAATCTCACCTATTTCTTTTCAAAGCAAATCAAAGATAAAATTTACTTGCTGCTGTTGAAGTCAAACTAAGAAAGAGCCAGCAAACACTGGACCATCCTCTAGCCAGTGTCCTTGCAGCTGCATTTTGGCAGTGATGGCTAACTGTCCCCTTCCACAGAAAACAGATGTTTCTGGGAAGTGCCTGAACTATAGGAACCAAATTTTTCAGTCCCACGCCACTGTTTGCATCTAAGTGGAGCCATTTTACTAGCTTTCACTATGAAGTTCAGGTGGAAATTTTGTTTCATTTCTAGTACACAATAGTTAAGAGGTGAATGATTTCCACTTTCTTTCCTCTTTAGCCTGGTTGCAGAAGACTTAAAGGCCCTAGTTAATGCCAGAGCCACAAGATGATAGGAGCCTGTGTCCCTGAATCACAGCCTGGAGAAAGACCCTTGCTTAGCAGGCACACTCACATAGAATTTTTACATACGCAAAAGTATACCCCATTATAAGCCAGCAAAATCTCATAATCTATTAATTATAGCAGTTAGCCTTGCCTTTATAAATACATTCATCTGCCTGATCTCTATTCATTTCCTCCCTCTCCTGGGCTGCTTACTCCACCAGTGCACTTGCAGTCCTGTGAGATGTCCATGTGAGCTCTGCTATCCTTGCATCCTAAGGGAAAAAAATAAGGCAAGGGGGAAGGATCCCTAATGTAAACAGCTCCTTCAAGTTAATAGTAAATATTTTATCTTCTTATACAAGAATGCCAGCTAATACATGCAAAATAAATTATAAGAAATTACCATTTTGTAACCTGCAGTGCAATAATTGATTTCTACATGGATTGTCAATGGGTTCTAAAATCACTGGGTAAAAGTTGTGGAACAACAAGATAGTCTCATGGTACCCAGGGAATACCTACAGATTATTTTCTATGTTAAAAAGGAATGAAAATGAACTTTTTATAGTGGAAAACCTTTTCATAACCCCTTTATCCAAGTGATCAAAGTTAGTATCACTAATAGTAGGACACAGATATTATGAGGCTCCTGATATAATGCAATGGGAAATATATACTGTCACCCAGGAAGCATTCTTGCCAAGAATATTTTTGGGTTTTTTCTTTTCTTTCTTTTTTTTTTTTTGGACAGTCTTGCTCTGTTGTCCAGGCTGGAGTGCAGTAACATGATCTCAGCTCACTGTAACTTTTGCCTCCCGGGTTCAAGCAATTATTGTGCCTCAGCCTCCCAAGTAGCTGGGATTACAGGTGCATGCCACCATGCCTGGCTGATTTTTGTATTTTTAGTAGAGATGGGGGTTACACCATGTTCGCCAGACTGGTCTTGAACTCCTGATCTCAAGTGATCCACCCACCTCAGCCTCCCAAAGTGCTAGGACTACAGGCGTGAGTCACCTCACCCAGCTGCCAAGAATGTGTAACCTGAATTCAATCAAGCCCCTAGACCTCACTGCTCAATATGATAGCCACTAGTTACATTTGACTATTAAGTTCTTGAAATATGGCTACTACAAATTGAGATGTGCTATTAGTACAGAAAACATACAGATTTTAGAGAACTTAGTACAAAAAAATGAAAAAATCTCATTAATATATTTTTGATAAGTATTATACATTGGAATCACATTTTAGATATATTGGGTTAAGGAAATATTTAATTAAAATGAATCTTTCTTTTTACTTTTTTTTTTGAAATGGAGCCTCACTTTGTCACCCAGGCTGGAGTGCAGTGGCGGGATCTTGGCTCACTGCAAGCTCCACTCCTGGGTTCACGCCATTCTCCTGCCTCAGCCTCCCAAGTAGCTGGAGCTACAGGTGCCCGCCACCACACCCGGCTAATTTTTTGTATTTTTAGTAGGGATGGGGTTTCACCATGTTAGCCAGGATGGCCTCGATCTCCTGACCTCGTGACCCGCCCACTTTGGCCTCCCAAAGTGCTGGGATTACAGGTGTGAGCCACCGCTCCCGGCCTCTTTTTACTTTTTAAAATGTGATTACTAATTTAAAATTACATATGTGGCTTATGTTATGTTTTTATTAGACAACCCCACTCTAGACCCAATTTCCAGCCTATAAAAAATAAAAGGAATAGAAAAATTAATTTAGCAATACCATCAGGAAACAATCAGACAGATCCAGAAAATGGAATATTAGCCTGGATTCTTCAAAGAGTCAATACCGTGAAAAATATGGACGGACTTTTCTAAATTAAAAGATTCTAAAGAGACATGAAATTAAATGCAATGTGTGAGCTTCAACTGGATCCAGGATTAGAAACAGCTATAAAAAACATTTCATGCATAATTGAAGAAATGTGAATATAGATTGAATATTTCAGAGAGAAACAAAGTGGCAGAAATGTTTTTAAAAGTTGGTAATTATTTCATTGCTATCACTTCTCTGGGTCTTATTTAAAAACACCTAAGCTGCCTGGCCTAAAGCTCTTTCACCATTACATATGAAAAAGTTGGCAGACAAAGGACAGGGAGAACTAGATTCCAATTTTCTTGGAATGTATAATCTTGGGTAAAACTGTTCTTGAATAAATGGAAATGAAAGGGCTAATGTTTTTTAAAGAAGATGATTAGTTAAAAAAATCAAAGGATTTCATTGATAATAAGTGTTATGGAGAAAAAGTACAGGGTCCATGAGAATATATAATAAGGGGCAGTCAGGGAAGACATGCCCATGATATGGGCATTTAATCTGGAATGTAAGAGATGAACAGGTTTTGGCTAAATAACGAACAATGGGAATAGTGTTGTAAGCGAAAGGAAGAGTAAAGGTAAAGGACTAGCAGTGGGGAGAAGTTTGACAAGTTAGGAACAAAGAGTAGGCCACTGTGGGGGATTGAAGGGGCAGTGAGTGAGATGCTGGCTGCAGAGGAGGAGGTGGGCAAACAGAATACATATATCCAAGCCATTCCTCTATCTTCCACTATTATCCACTTCTAATCCTTCACCACTTCTCTTCCACAAAAGATTTGAAATGATTTTACAAAATTAACTCAAATAAAAGGATGAAAAAATAAATAATAAATATTCATTCAAAAGGAGCAGAGAAATAGTACTTGGAATTAATAAATTAAACTTCAGTTAAATTTGGCCAGGCGTGGTGGCTTATGCCTGTAATCGCAGCACTTTGGGAGGCCAAGGCGGGCAGATCACCTGAGGTCAGGAGTTTGAGACCAGCCTGGCCAACATAGTGAAACCCCATCTCTACTAAAAATACAAAAATTAGCCAGGCATGGTGGCAGGTGTCTGTAATCTCAGCTACTCAGGAGGTTGAGGCAGAAGAATCACTTGAACCTGGGAGGCAGAGGTTGCAGTTAGCCAAGATCACACCACTGCATTCTAGCCTGGCTGACAGAGTAAAACTCCGTCTCGAAAACAAACAAACAAACAAACAAACAAACAAAAGTTAAATTATTAATTTAGCTTTGAAATTGTGGCAGCTAATCACAAAAGGTAAATTTGTGGCTTATGTAGTTCTCATTGTTCAGTAAAGGGGAATAAATTAGTTTATATGAAATGAAAAGCTTTTCTTTAGGCCAAAATCCAGATGAGATTTTTTTTTCTTTGAATCTTTACAGTGAAGACATTTGTTAACATGTTAAACATCACGGGCAAAGTTTTTCTTTTTCTTTTTCTTTTCTTTTTTTTTTTTTTTGAGGCAGGGTCTCACATCTGTCACCCAGGCTGGAATGGAGTGGCATGATCTTGGCTCACTGCAACCTCTGCCTCCTGGAATCAAGCAGTCCTCTTTCCTCAGCCTCCTGAGTAGCTGTGACCACAGGCCTGAGCCACTATGCCTGGCCAATTTTTAAAAATTTTTTTGTAGAATGGGGTTTCACTGTGTTGCCAAGGCTGGTCTTAGACTGCTGAGCTCAACCAATCTGCCCACCTTGGCCTCCCAAAATGTTGGGATTACAGGCATGAGCCACTGTGCCTGGCCAGGGCAAAGTTTTTCTTTTGAGTTAGGTAAGTGGTTTGGCAAATATGGTGCTCACTACAAATATGGTGCTCACTACAAATATGGTGCTCACTACTTGAGATCAATTCAATAATATGTTTATAGCATCTTCTGTTTTTCTAGGTACTTCATCTCAATTTAAAATTTCTCCTTAAGTGACTTTTTCCAGTTCTGTGGATTTAAATATCATCAGTATGCTGATAATACTGTTTTTTCCCCTCTCAAACCTTTACCTGGTCACTGAACTCATGTATCCAATATCTATTTGACCTTTACATTTGAACATGTAATATTACTTTTTTTTGAGAGAGAGAGAAAGAGTCTCGCTCTGTAGCTCAGGCTGGAGTGCAGTGGCACAGTCTCCATTCACTGCAACCTCCACCTCCCGGGTTCAAGCAATTCTCGTGCCTCAAACTCTTGAGTAGCTGGAATTACAGGCACCCACGACCACGCTTGGCTAATTTTTGTATTTTTAGTAGAGATAGAGTTTCGCCATCTTGGCCAGGCTGGTCTCAAACTCTTGACCTCAAGTGATCTGCACACCTCGGCCTTCCAAAGTGCTGGGATTACAGGCGTGAGCCACCGCGCCCGGCCAGAACATGTCATATTACCTTGAAAAGTTAACCCTGGTATAGGGCATAAAATATGCCAGATATTAATTCATTTGAACTGCCCATCAATTCTGTGAAAAAACTGTCCCTGTTTTTCAGATAATAAAATGAAGGTGCAGAGAAGTAAATGACTTTCCTAACATCACATTACTAATAAGTCAAAAGTGGTAACTGAGAAGCACAAAAGGCTGTTTTACAGTTAACCTTGTTTTCATAAATAGAAGGCATACACTCTAATGATATAAAGTATAATATACTAAAAATAGCAGTAACATAGTTGTTTATTGTCATTACCAAGTATTCTGTATTGTGCATAGTTGTATGTGCTAGACTGTTATATGACTGGCAATGCAGGTTATTTTGCACCAGCATCACCACAAACAGGTTAGCAATAGAAATTTTTCAGCTCCATTATAATCTTATGGGACATTGTATATGTGGTCCATCATTGAACACATTTTTATGCGGCCATTGGCGGTACTTGTTTTTCCAGTTTTCCTTACACTGAGGCACAGCCATGCCTTATGTTTTGTCCAGTGAGATACAAGGAGAAATCTGCTGGCACCACCCATTTCCCCTCTGACGTTCTTCCAGCCTTGAATACAGATGCATTGCTCAGAGCTGCAGTAGCTATAATGTGACCACGATTCAAGAAGCATGAGGAAAAGGTAAAGAGAGTAACAGAAATGCTGGCCCTAGGCCAGGCAAGGTGGCTCACCTGTAATCCCAGCACTTTGGGAGGCCGAGGTGGGCAGATCACCTGAGGTCAGGAGTTCAAAACCAGCCTGACCAACATGGAGAAACCCCCATCTCTACTCAAAATACAAAATTAGTCGGGCGTGGTGACACGTGCCTGTAATCCCAGCTACTCAGGAGGCTGAGGCAGAATTGCTTGAAACTGGGAGGCGGAGGTTGCAGTGAGCCAAGATCACACCATTGCACTCCAGCCTGGGCAACAAGAGCCAAATTCCATCTCAAACAAACAAACAAAAAGAAATAAATAAATGCTGGCCCTGATAATAGTCAAGCCTCTGAACCCACAGCCCTGATCTCCAAACATCTTATTACATGGGAAAAAGAAACATTTGTTGATGTCAGTGTTGGTTAGATTTTCTGTATTTGTAACCAAAGATTACACTACTGATAAAGTAGTGTAAAAAGTTGACTAATTTATCTTGTTCTAGAACTTTGAAGTCACTTAATTCCAGGGGATGTCACTGTGCAGAGTTTGCAGTTATACTGGAGATGGCTTTTTTATTATAGTCTGACCTTTATGGGTCTCTTGTTTGTAGCAGGTGGGTATGCCCATGTGGCTTGGAAAATAAAACCAAATCCATGGCCTTTAGTTCATGTGTTTCTAGCAGCTGAATGTGGTTTGCTTGTAGGAATGAAATGGCCCTAAAATGTTAATTGATTCAGTTTGACAGTGCTTGCCATATCATAAATCAATATGATGTTTTGTGCACTAGTGATAAAGTAGTGGTATGGGAGAAGGACCTGGTAGTTATGGGATGAGAATGGTTGTTTTTAGTCATTTAGTTTTGTTTTTAATGGAACTCGGGAAGACAGAGATTCTTTCTCCTTTTGGAATGCTTGTACGTTGTGGAGAAGGACAGGGTAAAATCAGTATTATTGGCCAATCTTAATCCTAATCAATAATATTAGACTCTGCTTATTTAAAAAATTACATCTATATCATATACATATTATATGTACACACATATTTGAGATCTGATTCAAACTATATATTTTAGCTATATATTGCTGTATAAGAAATTACCCTAAAACTTAGTAGTTGAAAGTAATTTAAAAAATTTATTGTCCATCTATTTCTGTGGATCTGGAATTAGACAGGGACAGCTTGCCTCTGCTCCATGATTTCTGGGTCCTTAGCTGAAGCCTTAAAGACTAGAGGTTGGAATTATCTGGAGGCCCTCTTATTCATAAGTCTAGAGGTCAGTGCTGGCTGTGGTGGAGGCCTAGCTGGGATTGTTGGCCAGAATACTCACACATAATCTCTTCCTGTGACCTAGGCTTCCTCACAACATTCTGGATGGGTTCCTAGGACAAGCATCCAGAGAGAGAGACATCCAGGTAGAAGCAGTGTTGCCTTTTATAACCTAGCTTCAGTGATAGACCTTATATTCAGTGAGACAGTTACAAAGTTACAACCTGGTTCAAGGGAAAGGAGCATAGATATCCTCTCCCCGACACACACACACACACCTTTCAATTGATGCATGTCAAGGTCACATTATATGAAAAGCAAGCAAGATGATATATATACATATATGATATATGTATATGAAATTATATATATTTATCATATATATCTCATATATATATATGTTGAAGCAGTCATCTTTGAAAAACACAATCTGTAATACTATACCATTATCTCATCTCTTGAATGAACAGCCATGCCATATATACAAGTGTTTTGATTTTATTGGCAATGTCTAGAGATATTTTTGATTGTCATATGGGGTATGGGTAGTATTTGCTACTGGCATCTAGCCTTAGGGGCCAGGGATGATGCTAAACATTCTACAATTCATAGAAAAGCAACACACACACACCCACACCCACACACACACGCACACATACAGAGAGAGAATTATCGGTAACAGAGGTTGAGAAATCCTGTCTTATAATTTTAAGACTCTACAAGTATTTAGAATAATTAAACTGTAGGGGGAGGAACCAGAATTATCGGTAACATAATAGAGGTTGAGAAATCCTGCCTTATAATATTAACACTCTACAAGTATTTAGAATAATTAAACCGTAAGGGGAGGAACCTATAGAAAACATCAACATCCTTCAAGTCTTCTAACTATAAGATTTTATTTGCAATGTGGTATTTATATATGGCATGGTCTACAAATAGCAAAGATCATTGCCTAGGCAAATTTTCATTTCGTATATAATATGCTGAATGTCAATTCTCAGTGAACAAAAGAGTTTATCAATATACATAATCCATGATTTTTACCTATCCTACATTTCCACACTTAGAAGGCATTTTGCCATCGTCTTTTTTTTACCCTTGTGTGGGTAACTTATTTGTGTACTACTTGGAAGAGTATTTGTCTTAAAAATTGCTTTATGTTAGTTTTGACCATCCTCTTACCTGTCCTGAAACCTAAGCTCAAAGAAAATAAACAATTTTAATGTAGAGCACAGAGATATTAATATAATTTCCTTAGGAAGTCTTGTATGATTCTGTCTTTTATTAAATGTTATACATGCTATATAACCCTGTCTTTGCTGCTTCTCCTTTTTCATATTGGTCATTCACTAAGCACAAGAAGACATCTAATTTTGAAGAGCTGGCTTTCTAGTAAAGATGAAGCTGAAGGGTTTTCCCCTCCCCTCCACAGCATGTTCCACTGGGTGCACACAAAGCAATTACAACTCATGTCAGCCCTTTTCCATGTGATAGCATCAGCAATTTTGCCCAGGGCTTCTTTTCTGATGAACAGTAGCAGAAATAATGGCCTAATTCACTAAAAACAAAGCAAAACAAAAAACATTATCCCTGTTGCTTTCTCTAAAACAATGCGATATTAACCAAAGTCCTTCCTAATTAAAACAAAGCTATCCAATTATGCATTTTAACACTGTGAGGATTTTTAACAATATCAAACTGAAAAAGATTCATTAGAAACATATTAAAAACTAGGCCATGCGTGGGTGGCTCACGCCTGTAATTCCAGCACTTTGGGAGGCTGAGGTGGGCGGATCACTTGAGGCCAGGAGTTTGATACCAGCCAGAGCAACATGGTGAAACCCCGTCTCTACTATAAAAAAATACAAAGCCAGGCGTGGTGGCCCCCACCTGTAGTCCCAACTACTTGGGAGCTGAGGCAGGCGAATCCTTTGAACCTGGGAGGCAGAGGTTGCAGTGAGCCAAGATCACACCACGGTACTCCAGCCTGGGCAACAGAGTGAGACTGTGTCTCAAAAAAAAAAAAAAAGAAAAAAGAAACAAAGAAAAGAAAAAGAAACATATTTAAAAATGAGGAATTAACCTGAGCTCAGACAAAAACAAATTCTGGTCTATTTGAATTTCTTGTGTTTTAAATATATCTCCAAGTTATTTATGGATCCCAGGAGAGTCTACTTTGTCTTTCAGTGCTGGTCCTATCACAATTTGACATATCCTCAAGCCTTTAAATGTAATTTTAGGAGAGATGCTTTAAATATCCTGTTAACTTCAGGAAATAGTGGCGCCATGTTTATTTCAACGTGAGGAACAATGAATTCTTTCTTGAAGTACATTTCTGAACTTCTCTGGGGTTCAATTTATTTTCCACATACCCCCCAAAATAGGAATAATCATATCTCTCTACATTAAAGAATACAAGATAAAAGACCTTGTAACATTTTATCATGTTTAAAATAAAGCAGTAACAATAAACAGTTATGCAACAAGAAAACAACTTTTTATCCTGGGGGCAGAAAGAGGGCAAAAAGTTTCTTAAGAATAGTATTCCACTAGAGGGCAGTGCACCCCAGTGGAGGCTCAGAGCAAATGTGCACAGGACGTCTGATTAAGAAGTTATGTGGCAAACACGGAAAGTGTTTGTGATATAATATTACTATAAATAAAACAGCTACAGGAATTTTTTTAAATGACTTCAGATGCTCCTTGAAAATTACGTATGTTTGTGGTCAAATATCGTGCAGTATTTGAGAACATGATCTTAGACCTGGGGTCATTCCTGTGTGCACCACTGTCCTTGAATGAGTTGTTTAAAATCTCTTGAGTCTCAGTTTCTTTATCTGTAAAGCAGAGGCAATTACAGATACTACATAGGGCTGTTGTGAACATTAACAGGGATCATATATATATAAAAGTCCAGCATGGAACCAGGCATATAATATTGCTCAGCAAAAAAAATCACAGGATGATGATGACAAAAAATACTAAAAAGGAAAATAAAATAATTTTAATTATTGGAGTAGGTTGTTTAGAGATTTATTGCATAGTATATCTTATTTACATTTACAATGGAGAGCTTGTGATGGAATATATATTTTTATTGACTGTAAATGAAATTATTCTCATATCGATGAGAGAATAATTCTATTATTATCTTCAGCATTTTAAACTCCAGAGAGAAAAATTTTCATGTAGCTACAAAATGTTATTTTTCTCATTTTAATGTCTAGAATATCATTATCACATTTTTGCTATTTCTTTTCATTTCCTAAATGAATAAACTGTCAACACCCAAAGGAAAAAAATGGAATATACAAATAAGTTATCTCTGAATCCTTTTAAATATTATTCCTCACAAGTTATGTAGCCTTGGGATAGTATAGTATATTTCTCTTAGAACTCTCAGTGTAAGAAAATTTCATCTGATGAAAAATAGAAATATGTCAAATATGACAATTACTCTTTATCAAAATGATTGTTTAAATATGAGTTCCTGTAATCATTTAGGAATTTCTTTACAAAATAACAAAAAGGCAACAGGGCATTGTAACTTAAGGCTAAAATACTCCATCACTGACAATGAAAGGTCATTCAGAAATAAAGATTGAATGTCTCTGAAATTATAGTATGAATCAAAGTGGAAATATTTAATTTATAAAATTTTGATTTATACATGTCCACTCTGTTCTTAGCCTTTTAAAAGTAGCTGACTCACCCACCTATCATGTGAAAAAGATCAACTAAAAGCCAGCCCCAGGCAATAACTGTCATCACAGGCATTTGTCAAGATTACACCTACTATTCCTACATCATGGCTGCATCAGTGTTACACAGATGACCGATATCACCATCATCACCAACATCTCCACTATAACTACTACTTCCTCTGACTATATAAACTTATTGTTCACTTTTTTCATCTCCCTATTTATTTGACCTCACCTGGCCAGTTAAGAGAGGAAATTGGTTAGGAATTTCCTGTACCTACTTGAATTCTAACCTCAGATGTAAATGACAACACATTCTTATGAAACTAAGGATGGCAGTTACCCAAATCCGTGTTTAAACCAAGGATAGATTCTTGGAACATCAGGCTTTTGATAACCACTAGGAAATATCATCAGACCAGGAAGCTGAGGAGCTGTCCCCCTAACCCACCTGCCCATCACAAATGAGCTCTAATGGAAGATGGCTGAATAGAAGGCTCCACACTGATTGTCCCCCACAACAGGAACACCAAACTTAACAACTATCTACACCCAAAAAGCACCTTCCTAAGAACTAAAAATCAGGGGAGCACTCACGGTACCACGTTTGAACTTCATATCACTGAAAGACGCATTGAAGAGGGTAGTAAAGACAGTCTTGAATCGCCGATGCCACTCCTCCCCCATCCCCCTGGCAGTGGCTGCATGGTACAGAGGAAGAATCTGTGCACTTGCAAGAGAGAAAGAACAGCGATTGTGAGACTTTGCATTCAACTCAGTGCTGTCCTATCACAGCAGAAAGCAAAACCCAGCTGAAGTCAGCCAGTGTGTGCTGAAGGAGGGAGCATCTAGATAAGCCCTAGCCAGAGGGAAATTACCCATCCCCATGGTCAGAACTTGAGTTTCAGCAAGCCTCATCACCATGGGCTAAAGTGCTCTGGGGCCATAATAAACTTGAAAGACAGTCTAGGCCACAAGGACTGCAACCCCTAGGAGAGTAATAGTGCTGAGCTGGTTTCGTAACCAGTGGACTTGAGGGGTACACCACCTACTAAGAAGCCAGCCGAAGTGGCTAAGAGAGTGCTTGTGCTACTCCTCCCATAAACTCAGGCAGCACAGCTCACGTTCCAAAAGAGACTCCTTCCTTCTGCTTGAGGAGAAAAGAGGGGAGAGTAAAGAGGACTTTGTCGTGCATATTGGGCCAGCTCAGCCACAGTAGGACAGGGCACTGGTAAGAGTCATAAGGCCCCCATTCCAGGCCCTAGCTCCCAGACAACATGTTGAGACACACCCTGGGCAAGAAGGGAACCCACTGCCTTGAAGGGAAGGGCCCAGTCCTGGCAGGATCCATCACCTTCTAGCTAAGCAGCCCTTCAGCCCTGAGTAACCAACAGTGATACCCAGGTAGTATACCAGGGGCCTTGAGTAAGACTCTGAGATGAGCTGGATTCAGGTGAGACCCAGAACATTCCCAACTGTAGTGGCTATGGTGAGAGACTCTTTCTGCTTGAGAAAAACAGAAAGAAAACTAAAGGGGGCTTAGTTTTGCACATTAGGTACCAGCTCGGCCACAGTCAGGTAGAGTACCAAGTAGGCTCTTGGGGTTCCCAATTATAGGCCTTGGCTCTTGGATGGCATTTCTGGACCCACCCTGGACCACTGGAGAGCACACTTCCCTTAAGGGTGAGTCCTAGGCCTGGCAGCATTTACCACAAACTGACTGAATAGTGCTTGGACCATAAGTGAACATCAGCAGTAGCCCGTTAGTACTCCCAGTGGGCCTGTGGTGGTAGTGGCTACAGGGTGAGGCTCCTTTGCCTATGGAAAGGGAAGGGAAGAGTAGGAAGGACTGTGTCTCATGGTTTGAGTTCCAACTCAGCTGCAATATAATAGAACACTGGGTACATTTCTAAGGTTTTTGACTCTAGTCCCTAGCTCCTGCATGGAATCTCTGTGTGCACCCTAAGCCTGTGGGAACTTGCTGTCATGAAGGGAAGGACACAAGCCTGGCTGACTTTGCCACCTGCTAATGGTAGAGCCCTAGGGCTGTGAGCAAACGTAAGTGGTAGCCAAGTAGTTACAGTGGGCTTTGGCAAAACCCAGTGCTGTGCTGGCTTTAGATATGACCCAGTGCAGTCCTAGTGGTGAAGGCCACAGGGGTGCTTGTGTCACTCCACCCGCAGTTACAGGTGGCTTAGCACACAGAGGGAGACTCTGTTAGGGAGAAAGTAAGGAAAGAGAACAAAAGTCTCTGCTTGGTGATCCAGAGAATTCTTCTGGATTTTATCCAATACCACTAAGGCAATACCTCTACAATCTATAAGAACTACAATATTACTGAGCGTGGGGTGACCCCTAATGCAGATACAGATTAGATCACAACACCCACATCCTTTCAAACACCTGGAAAGCCTTCCCAAGGAGGACAGGTACAAACATTCCCAGACTGTGAAGGCTACAATAAATACTGGACTCTTCAATGCCCAGACACTGATGAACAACCACAAGCATCAAGACCATGCAAAAAAACATGACCTCACCAAACGAACTAAATAAGTCACCAGGGACAAATCCAGGAGAAACAGAGATATGTGACCTTTCAGACAGAGAATTCAAAGAAATTCAAGATAACACAGAGAAGGAATTCAGAATTCTATCAGATAAATTTAGCAAACATTGAATTAAAAAGAATCAAGAAGAAATTCTGGAGTTGAAATAATATACACTTGACATACTGAAAAGGGCATCAGAGTCTTTTAATAGCCGCATTGATCAAGTAGAATTAGTGAGCTTGAAGACAGGCTACTTGAAAATATACAGTCAGAGGAGACAAAAGAAAAAAGAGTAAAAAAAGAATAAAACTCACCAATAAGATCTAGAAAATAGCCTCAAAGGGGCAAATCCAAGAATCGTTGGCCTTAAAGAGCAGATAGAGAAATAGATAGGAGTAGAAAGTTTATTCAAAGGGATAATATCTTGGAACTTCTCAAGTCTAGAGAAAGATATCAACATTCAATACAAAAAGGTTAGAGAACACCAAGCATATTTAACTCAAGGAAGACTACCTCAAGGCATTTAATAATCAGACTCCCAAAGGTCAAGGATAAAGGGAAGATCCTAAAAGCAGCAAGAGAAAATAAATAAATAACATACAGTGAAGGTCCAGTACACCTGGTAGCAGACTCTTTTTTTTTTTTTTTTTTTTTTGAGTCAGAGTCTCACTCTGTCACCCAGGCTGGAGTGCAGCGGCATGATCTAGGCTCACTGCAAACTCTGCCTCCCGGGTTCACGCCATTCTCCTGCCTCAGCTTCCCGAGTAGCTGGGACTACAGGCACTCGCCACCAAGCCCCACTAATTTTTTTGTGTTTTTAGTAGAGACGGGGTTTCACCATGTTAGCCAGGATGGTCTCGACCTCCTGACCTAGTGATCTGCCTGCCTTGGCCTCCCAAAGTGCTGGGATTATGGGCATGAGCCACCACACCTGGCCGGCAGCAGACTTTTGAGTGGAAACCTCACAGGGCAGGAGAGTAGCATGACATATTTAAAGTGTTGAAGGAAAAAACTTATCCTAGAATAGTATATCCAGTGAAAAATATCCTTCAGCATGAAGGAGAAATAAAGGCTTTCACAGACAAACCAAAGCTGAGGGATTTTTCGTCAACACCAGACCTATCCTACAAGAAATGCTAAAGGGAGTACAGAAAGTAAAGGACACTAATGAGCAATATGAAATCATCTGAAGTACAAAACTCGCTGGTAATAGTAAGCACACAGAAAAACACAGAATATTATAACACTATAATTGTGGTATGTAAACTATTCTTATCTTAAATAGAAAGACTAAAAGATGAATCAATCAAAAATAGTAACTACAACAACTATGCAAGACATAGATAGTACAATATAATGTAAATAGAAACAACAAAAAGTTAAAAAGTGGGGATTAAGTTAAGATCTAGACTTGTCATTTGTTTTCTTTTTCCTTGTTTGTTTATTTGTACACTGTTAATTTGTTATCAGCTTAAAATAATGGGTTATGTTAGTATTTTCAAGCCTCATGGTCACAACAAATAAAACATACAATGCATATATGTACACACACAGAAGCAAGAAATTAAACCATACCACTAAGAAAAAATCACCTTCACTAAAAATAACACAGGAAGAAAGGAAAGAAGGAAGAGAAGATCACAAAACAACCAGAAAACAAATAACAAAATGGCAGGAGTAAGTCTATTTATCAACAATGACATTGAATGTAAACTCTCCAATCAAAAGAAATAGTGGCTGAATGGATAAAAAATAAGACTCAATGATCTCTTGCCTATAAGAAATACACTTCACCTAAAAAGATACAGAAAGACTGAAAATAAAGGGATGGAAAATGATATTGCATGCCAATGGAAACCCAAAAAGAGCAGAAGTAGCTATACTTATGTCACACAAAGTAGATTTCAAGACAAAAACTGTAAGAAGAGACAAAGAAGGTTATGTAGTGATAAAGGGGTCAATTTAGCAAGAGGATATAACAATTATAAATATATGTGCACCCAACACTGGGGCACCCAGATACAAAAACCAACTATTATTAGAGCTAAAGAGAGAGATGGACTCCAATGCAATAATATTGGGAGAGTGTAGCACCTCCATTTTCGGCATTGGACAAATTATTCAGACAGAAAACCAACAAAGAAACATCAGACTTAATCTGCACTATATACCAAATTGACCTCATAGATATTTGCAGAACATTTTATCCAACAGCTCCAGAATACATGTTCTTTTTCTCAGCATATGGATCATTCTCAAGCATAGACCAATTGTTAGATCACAAAACAAGTCTTAAAACATTTTTAAAAAATGAAATAGGATCAAGCATCTTCTCTGACCACAAACTAGGAAACAATGACAGAGGAATTTTGGAAACTATACAAATACATGGAAATTAAATAATATGCTCCTGAATGACCAGTGGGTCAATGAAGAAATTAACAAGGAAACTGGAAAATTTCATGAAACAAAGGAAATGGAAACACAACATACCAAAACCTATGGGATATAGTGAAAGCAGTACTAAGAAGGGAGTTTATACCTGTAAGTGCCTACGTTGAAAAGAAGAAAAACTGGCCAGGCACAGTGGCTCACACCTATAACCCCAGCACTTTGGGAGGCTGAGCCAGGTGGATCACGAGGTCAGGAGTTCGAGACCAGCCTGGCCAACATGGTAAAACCGCGTTTGTACTAAAATACAAAAAATTAGCCAGGTGTGGTGGCATGGACCTATAGTCCCAGCTACTCGGGAGGCTGAGGGGGAATCACTTGAACCCAGGAGGCGGAGGTTGCAGTGAGCCAAGATCGTGCCACTGCACTCCAGCCTGGCGACAGAGCGAGGTTCCATCTAAAAAAAAAAAAAAGAAGAAAAACTTCAAGTAACCCAATGATGCATCTTAAAGAACTAGGAAAGCAAGAGCAAACCATACCCAAAATTAGTAGAAGAAAAGAAATAACGATCAGAGCAGAAATAAAGGAAATTGAAACAAAATAAATAATACAAAAGATCAAAGAAACAAAAAGTTGGATTTTTGAAAAGATAAGCAAAACTGACAAACTCTTAGCCAGACTAACAAAAAAAAAGAGAAGACACAAATAAATAAAATCAGAGATGAAAAAGGAGGTATTACAACTGTACCACAGAAATTCAAAGGATTTTTAGTGGCTGCTATGAGCACCTATATGCCAATACATTGAAAAATCTAGAAGAAGTGGATAAATTCCTAGACACATAAAATCTACCAAGATTGAACCATGAAGAAATCCAAAACCTGAACAGATCAATAGCAAATAATGAGATCAAAGCCATAATAAAACGTCTCCCAGCAAAGAAAAGCCCGGGACCCAGTGACTTCACTGCTTAACTCTACCAAACATTTAAATGAATACCAATCCTACCCAAACTATTCCAAAATATAGAGGAGGAGGGAATACTTTCAAATTCATTATATGAGGCCAGTATTATACTGGTAACCAAAACTGAACAGAGACGCATCAAAAAAAGAAGGCTACAGGCCAATATCCCTGATGAATATTGATGCAAAAATTCTCAACAAAACACTAGCAAACTGAATTCAACAACATATTCAAAAGATCATTCATCATGATCAAGTGGGATTTATCACAGGGATGCTAGAGTGTTTACCATATGCAAATCAATCAATGTCATATGTTATATTAACAGAATGAAGGACAAAAACCATATGATCATTTCTATTGATGCTAACAAACCGTTTGATAATATTCAACATCTGTTCATGATAAAAACCCTAAAAAAACTGGGTATGGAAGAAAAATACCTCAACATAATAAAGGCCATATATGACCATAGCTAGTATCATACTGAATGAGGAAAAACTGAAAGCCCTTCCTCTAAGATCAAGAACATGACAAGGATCCCCACTTTCACCACTGTTATTTAGTATAGTACTGGAATTCCTAGATAGAGCAATTAAACAAGTGAAAGAAATATAGGGCATCGAAAAATGGAAAGACAGAAGTTAATTATCCTTGCTTGCAGATGACATGGTCTTATATTTGGAAAAACCTAAAGGCTCTATTAAACAAATATTAGAAGTGATAAACAAATTCAGTAAAGTCATAGGATAGAAAATAAACATACAAAAATCAGTAGCATTTCTATATGCCAACAGTGAACAACCTGAAAAAGAAACTTAAAAAGAATCCTATTTATAATAGTCAATTTTATCATATTTAATAAAAGTAAAAACCTAGGAATTAACCAAAGAATTGAAACATCTCTATAATATAAACTATAAAACACTGATGAAAGAAATTGAAGAGGACACCAAAAAATGGGAAGATATTCCATGTTCATAGAATAGAAGAATCAATATTGTTAAAACATCTGTACTACCCAGAGCAATCTATAGATTGAATGCAATCCCTATCAAAATACCAACGACATTTTCACAGAAATAGAAAAAAATTCTAAAACGTATGTGAAACCCTAAAAATCCAGAATAGCCAAAGCTATCCTAAGCAAAAAGAACAAAACTGGAGAAATTACATAGTAAAAAAAACAGCATAGTACTGGGATAAAAAAACAGACACATAGACCAATGGAGCAGAATATAGAACTTACAAATAACATCCACACACATATAGTGAATTCATTTTTGAAAAAAGTCCCAAGAACATACACTAGGGAAGGCACACTCTCTTCAAGAAATGGTGCTGGGAAGACTGGATATCTATATGTAGAAGAATGAAACTAGACCTCTATCTCTCACCATATACAAAAATAAAATCAAAATGGATTAATGACTTAAATCTAAGACCTCAAACTATGAAATGAATACAAGAAAACATTGGGGAAACTCTCAATACATTGGTTTGGGCAAAAATTTCATGAGTAATACCCCACACGCATAGCCTACCAAAGCAAAAATGAACAAATGGGATCACACCAAGTTAAAAAGCTTCTGCACAGCAAAGGGAACATTCAATAAAGTGAAGAGACAACCCACAGAATGAGAGAAAATATTTGCAATCTATTCTTCTGGCAAGGGATTAATAACCAGAATATTTAAGAAACTCAAACAACTCTATAGGAAAAAAATATATAATAATCTGATTATGAAATTTGTGAAAGATCTAAATATATGTTTCTCAAAAGAAGACATACAATTGGCAGACAGGTATATGAAAAAGTGCACAAAATCGTTGATCATCAGAGAAATGCAAATCAAAACTACAATGAAATATCATCTCACCCTAGTCAAAATGGCTTATATCCAAAAGACAGGCAATAACAAATGCTGGCGAGGATGTAGATAAAAGGGAAGCCTGGTACACTGTGGTTGGGAGTGTAAATTGGTACAACCACTATGGAACACAGTTTGGAGGTTTCTCAAAAAACTAAAAATAGAAGTACCATATGATCCATACCAATCCCACTGCTAGGTGTATACCCAAAAGAACCGGTATATCAAAGAGATATTTGCAGTCCTGTGTTTACTGCAGCACCATTCACAATAGCTGGAATTTGGAAGCAAACTAAGTGTCCATCAACAGATTAATGGATAAAGAAAAGCGGTACATATATACAATGCAGTACTATTTAGCCATAAAACAGAATGAGATCCTGTCGTTTGCAACAACATGGATGGAACTAGAGGTCATTATGTGAAATGAAATAAGCCAGCCATGGAAGGACAAACTTCACATGTTCTCAGTTATTTGTGGGAGCTAAAAACTAAAACAATAGACCTTATGGAGATGGAGTAGAAGGATGGTTACTGAAGGCTGGGAAGGATAGTAGGCTTGGTGGGTGCAACAGAAGTAGGATGGTTAATGGATACAAAAAGATAGAAAGAATGAATAAGACCTAGTATTTGCTAGCACAACAGGGTGACTAGAGTAAAAAATAATTTAATTATACATTTAAAAATATATAGAAGAGTATGATTGAATTGTTTGTAACACAAAGGATAAATGTTTGAGGTGATGAGTACCCCATTTACCCTGATATGATTATTATGCATTGTATGCCTGTATCAAAATGTCTCATGTAACTCATAAATATATACACTTACTATGTACCCACAAAAATTGAAAATTAAGGAAAAAGTAAGCTCTAATGGATCCCAAGGCAAGTTCTTATCACTGAGGTATACTCTAGAAACAGGAAACAAGGGCTCCATAAGCATCTAGAAGAATGTGAAACTAGATGTATATAAAATAGTTCAGAAGCCTCAACTTGACACACTCTGATCTTTGCCTTTTGGGTGGCCCTGACCCACATAAAGCTGGACCTCTAGGGCACCTACAACCTTGACAAGTTTAGCAAGTCAATAATTGCCTGAACTACAGGATTCTTCTACTCAACATCCTGGATCCAAAAGCTATTACCTATCAGTATTTCCTAAACCTGGCTGATAATCAGAATCACTGGAGGAGGGGTAATTTTTTGTTTTTATAGTTCAAGTTCCAGAGGTTTTAAATTCTATAACTTAAGAAAACTCCCCAGGCCAGGTGCGGTGGCTCATGCCTATAATCCCAGCACTTTGGGAGGCCGAGTCGGGTGGATCACTTAAGGTCAGGAGTTCGAGACCAGCCTGGCCAACATGGCGAAACCTTGTCTCTATTAAAAATACTAAAATTAGCCAGGTGTGGTGGTAGGCACCTGCAGTCCCAGCTACTCGGGAGACTGAGGCAAGAGAATCACTTGAATCGGGGAGGCGGAGGTTGCAATGAGCCGAGATCATGCCACTGCACTCCAGCCTAGGTGACAAAGCGAGACTCCGTCTCCAAAAACAAAACAAAACACACACACACACACACACACACACACACACACACACACACACACCTCCCCAGATGATTTGATGACTCTCCATGCTTGAGAACCACAGGACATAGATGACCATCTCATCTCTTCACCAATCCTGGCATCACAAAATTCCCTGATGTGAGTGTTCTTTGATTGATGGCAATAGAACTGCTGTGGGCCCAGACTAGGATATATATCCTTGAGAGCCTGAGGTAGAATCCCTGGCTCCTCCCTGCCTAGCCCTGGCCCCACCAGGCAGAAAACTCAACCTAAAATAGATGGCAAAGTGAGGGCACCAGGCCCTAGGACACTTTGGCACAAGAACTCTGGCTATCCCTCCCCAGTTTCAGGTGACAAAGATGATGCAGTAGCTCCTGCTAGAGCTCAGAGCTATGCAGATGAGGCCCGGGGTCAAGGGTTGCAAAGGCCACTAATCTAGTAGGATGACCTGCTTTGTTTCACAATCTGAAATGCTGTCATCCTAGAACTACCCTGGATAACTGATTAAACATAATCTTCAGAGACTTTGAGAGAAATAAGCCAAGATGACGTAGCTGTTCCCAACTCTAAGTCTAAATGAAACATTATGGCAATGCACTTCATTTCAGACTGTCCCCTCCCCATACAAGGACACTATCCTGCTTGTGAATATCCTCAAGAAAATGTATATGTCCCCTCTCTACCATTGTCCTCCTCTCAAGGAACTTACCCCTCTTCATGGAAGAGCCAACCACACACTCTTTGATTTTGATAGCCTATTTCTATTTTATAGGGCTCTACTAAAATAACAAAAAAAAATTCATTTGCCTTTCCACTTCCCACCTCCTATAGATCATTTATTAGATAGAGCACAAAATCTACGTTCGAAGTTCACCCATGTCTATAGCTGCTGAGAAAACACTCCTACAGTCAAAGGCTGATCTAGTTATCTTGGCATATGGATATGATTCACAGTAGCACCTCATCTAGAATCTTACCTTTCACAATAATTAGGATCTATTCTGTACTAAGATGCGGTACCTATAGTTCAAGAAGAGCTACATGCCAAAAGCATCGAGAAATTCAAAGTGCTATCCTCCATCTTACTCCCCTTCCATTCATTGTTAACATCTCACTCACAACAAGGACCAGATGACCTCTACTAGGACTACTTCTAGATGACAGAGATCATCTGCCCCATCACCTATACTATAGTACCCACCTTCCCTTCCATGTGCATCCACAAAATTTTTACTATTCTCTGCTGCCCACAAAGATCCTATCCTCAGTCCCATATTTCAGTGCCTAGCCCCAGTGAACCAAGATTGAGAAGATGCAATGGGTTCCTGGGCACATCAAATCTCACTTCAGTGTTTGGTTCACTAAGAAAGGAGTGGCTGAAAGGACAGTAATGGAATGCTGCCTTTGGAAACAGGATCTACCAGAACATGTAAAGCAAATTGAACAAAGAGGGTCAAAACACATCCCATACTTGTCCCTTTGAATGGGTCTGACTTTCCTATGCATTGCCCCACATAGGGCAAAAGGAAGACAGAAAACTGGCCATAGCATATCTCAAGATTTGCCCATAATATCCTCTCACACACCTGCTCATGACTTTAACTTAAATGCTTCTCTTTGTATTGGATTCTCATTCAACACTATTGAATACCAGACCATGCCCCTCCATTGCCCGCTGGCACCTACCCACACACAACTTGCCTTCATCTGTCAGGTCATAGGACTTATATAGATTAGGCTGGACTCTCTAGTCCCTCCTCAGCTTCCCCACTATGGGTGAATATTTGACATAGGCTTTAAGACTATCCTTAGTGTGTGAGCAAGGTTCTTCCTTCCCAGTTTAGTATCTTAGATTCAGGGAACCTCTGTCTTATGCCTGGCCATGGATTCCAGGAAAGACCTAACCCACAAAGAAGCTAACTTCCCCATATTCAGGGAGGCTAAGCTTTCTTATGGCAGCAATTACTATCCATCTGTGTTCTTCTCTTAATGTAGATCCAGTGTGTAGGTAAGGACTTGGCAGGGTGACAGAAGATATCTTTGTCTAGGGGCAAAAGTAATTTACTAAGGGGATATGCAGAGAGACAAACAGGTGTTCCTTGAATTAATGATAAGAAAGCTCTCTGGGGATTTCATTAGTAGTATTATCTTAAATGTGGTCAGTTTGGATGGTTTCTGACTTTTCAGAGGATGACCTTTGAATTCAGCCTCAAATCCTGAAGCAGAAGGTAACCTTATGGGAAGCTTTCAAAGATGTCTGAGCTTCGTGCTTGGATTTAATTATCTCTTCCCAGTTGTGAACTTTGGCAAAGTTACAGAAGAGCTACTGCCCTGCCAGCAAGCTGGCCATTCCTGTAAAGACTGATTCACACTTTGTAGTCATTGATCCACGGAAAGCAAATTAATAGCACAAGTAGAAAGGCAAGGCATAGGATGTAGGTTATTTGCCAAGTGGGCCACTGTTCTGGCATGCATTTGGTGATAAATTTCAGCACTGGACATGTTTTCAGCATTTAAATCTGGCCCATTAATCCAGTAGCTGCGACAGGGAGCACCTTTCTCTTTTGGGCCACCCTCAACATTGAATCATCACAGTTTGGTCACCTTCTCCTGGAATCCCTCATTAAGCCCTTAAGCAGGATGACGTAATTTTATATCTATCCTAGTAAACACAATTTCCATAGGATATATTTCACATAATACAGACAAGTTATATATTTTACTGCCTGAATATGACTCAGTGGAAACAGATCTCTTTTTAAGGAGGATTTAAAAACTTTTAGGACATAGAAAAACTGTGCTAAAGATAAGAGTACCCACATGAACTAGAATAAAGAGGAAAAATAACCAGAAAACCAGACTTATGAGCTGGCAAATTAGGCAGCATCTGTTCAGCTTGGCAGAGTTCCTTGAAATAACTTCACACTACCCCACGGCTGATAATAAGCACAGCCAAAGAGGCTCATTGACTGAATGAGCCTAAATCTCCAGCTAGATCTCAAAAACAAACTTCCTTTGTTTCTCTGAGCTGAACTTCAACTTCACTGATTATTTTCCAGATGGGCCTCGGTCCTGCCTTGAACTTGACCATGCTTCATATTCCTGGTCATGACTTTGGAACCTTCCAGTGACCACCTTGCATTTTTTTCCTGGCAATGAATCCACAGAATACTTGGTTTAAACACCCTCTTGATTTGACATTATTCCCAGACCTCTCCTCTCCAATACCACCTCTAACCATGAAGTACCCCCTTGGCTTAGTCCAATAGCAACTTCCTGGTGGAATTTTAAAGGCACCGGAAGGTCTCCTTTCCTCCTAACTTATATCTCTATAGAAGCTTTCCTAATATATTCTTGTAGAGTTGGCAACTCCCTCCTCTGTGCTCTCACTGTTCTAAAATTTGTTAAATTAATAAGTTTACTCATGTGGCTATTTCTCCTACTTATCTCCTTAATAACAGATACTAAGTATCATTTAACTTTTTATTTCCTCCATTGTCTTGCACAGGGCATTCATGGCACAAAGCAGTTCTCTAATAAATGCTTGATGAATGGATGGATGAATGAATAGATGAGTGCTTTCATAACATAGTCATCTTTTCTCCAATACCAGGATGAAATCATTTCCACATAAGTTACCCTAAAGTTGCTGGTGTTCCTATCAACCATGAAAAAAATATATATCTACTTCCAGGAATGTCATATGAACTCTCAGAGTTCTCCACTCAAGATAAGAATCTGCATTTATATAGTATATTTTCATTTATATGTTACTTTTCAAGATGATAATTGTAACTGACATTGAGTAGTTACTATACTCTAGGCATTGTTCTTATACTTTCATATATTACTCCATTAATCATTACTTCAATCCTATAAAGTAGGTGCTATTTGTTGTCTTGAGGAAATGAAATCTGGAATGGTTATAAAACTTTTCAAGTTGTCAAAGCTAGTAAGTGACAGAACCAGCAACTACACCTAGAACCGCCTTCCATAGCCCCATTCTTAACCATATACAACCCACCCCAGACATTAATCTGTTCATTTTCCTCAAACACCGAAGATATACCTTCAGAGGCCATGAAAGAGGTGGACACTCTAAAACGCAAAGTTACAAAATATAAAGACAAAGTCTAAAATCTAAATTCTACGATTCCCTTTCTAGTTCCTTAGTAAAATATTAAACTAGTGTTCTTCTCAATCCAATGAACAAAATAGGGATTTTATAATGCTAAACGCCAATAGATTGCAGTCTCTATTATATTTCTTTTTATTCTTAATTTTGAGCTTATTTCCTTATTGTCTTTCCTCCTTATTCTAGTTCATCTGCCTTCTCTCAGATACCTCACACAATAAATGCACAGGAAGAAGGGGGAAGAGACACACAGATTTAAGATAAAGATGTAAGTTGGGGAGGAGACTAGTGAGGACTACTGGAAATCTGTGCCAGTGTATAAGTGATCTTCCACCTCCAACTTTTCTCATTACGTTGATCATCCTTCAGCAATTTGAAGAACACTGCCCAAGAACTCACAAAAGAAAAAAGAAAAGAATGGCCAATAAGTATATAAAAAGGTATTCAACTTCTTTAGTAATCAAGCAAATAAAAATTAAAACATCAATGAGGTACCATTTCATATCTATCAGGTTGGCAAAAATTAGAAGGTATGATATACCAGAAATGGGGAAAAAGGAATTTTGAACCCCTTCTGATGGACATGTAAATTACCATAACCAGATCAATACAGCCGTTACAGAAAACGTTGTGGAGGTTCTTAAAGAAATTAAAAATAGAGCTACTGGCTGGGTACCCTGGTTCATGCCTATAATCTTCACACTTTGGGAGGCCAAGGCAGGTGGATCACTTGAGGCTAGGAGTTCAAGGCCTGGCCAACACAGTGAAACCCCATCTCTACCCAAAAATACAAAAATTAGCTGTGCATGGTGGTGTGCGCCTGTAATCCCAGCTACTCAGGAGGCTGAGGCAGGAGAATCACTTGAACCTGGGAGGCAGAATTTGCAGTGAGCCGAAATCCGTGCCACCACACTTCAGACTGGGCAACAGAGCAAGACTCTGTCTCACAAAAAAAAAGCTACTATATGAACCAATAATCCTTCTTCTGGGTATATACATAAAGGAAATGAAATCATCACCTCATAAAAATATCTGCACACCCATGTTCATTGCAGCATTGTTCACAATAGCCAAGATATAGAAATGACCTAATGACCATATTACCCAAAGCAATCTCCAGATTCAGTGCAATCCCTATCAAGACACCAAAGACATTCTTCACAGAAACAGAAAAAAAATCCTAAAATTCATGGAACCACAAAAGACCCCAAAGAGCCACAGCAATAAAACCAATACTGAGTGAAAAGAACAAAGCTGGAGGCACTGCACTCACTACCTGACTTCAAAATATACTATAAAACTGTGGTAACCAAAACGGCACAGTAGTTGTATAAAAACAGACACATAGACCAATCCAACAAACTAAAGAACTGAGAAATAAATCCACATACATACAGTCAACTGATTTTTGACAAAGGCACCAAGAACATACATTGGGGGAAAAACAACCTCCTCAACAAATGGCGCTGGAGAAACTGGATATTCATATGCTAAAGAATGAAACTAGATCCCTATTTCTCACCATATACAAAAATTAACTAAAACTGAATTAAATAATTAAATGTAAGACCCGAAACTATAAGAAGAAAACATAGGGGAAATGCTTCATAGCATTGGTTTGCATAAAGATTTTACAGATAAGACTTCAAAAGCAGACAAAAAAAGCAAAAATAGTCAAATAGGATTATATAAAACTAAAAAGTCTCTGCAGAGCAAAGGAAACAATCAGTAGAGTGAAAATACGACCTGCAGAAGAGAATAAAACACTGGCAAATTATTCACCTGACAAGGGGATTAATATCCAGAATATACAAGAAACAGAAGACTCAACATTAAAAATAATATTAGCCTGATTTTAAAATGGGCAAATGATCTGAATAGACATTTTTCAGAAGAAGAAATACAAATGGCCAACCCATATATGAAAAAATGCTTCAACATCACTGTTCATCAGGGAAATGCAAATGAAAACCACATTCTCACCCCACTTAGAATGGCTATTACCAAAAAGACAAAAATAACAAATGCTAGCAAGGATGCAGATAAAAGGAAACCCTTGTACACTATTGGTGGGAATGTAACTTAGTATAGCCATTATGAAAAGCAGTACTCCACAAAAATCTAAAAATAGAACTACCACATGATCCAGCAATCTAATTACTGGGTATATATCCAAAGAAAAGGAAACCAGTATATTGAAGAGATATCTGCATCCCTATGTTTACTGCAGTACTATCCACAAAAGCCAAGATATAGAATCAACCTAAATGTCCATCAATAAATGAATAAAGAAAATGTGGTATGTCTACATAATGGGATACTGTTCAAAAAGAATGCAATCCTGTCACTCACAACAACATGGATGAGCCTGGAGGACACTATGTTAAATGCAGTAAGTTAGGCACACTAAGATAAACACCACATGTTGGCACTCATATGTGGAAGCTGAAAAGTGAAACTCATAAAAGTAAAAAGTAGAAAAGTGGTTACTAGAAGCTGAGAAAGAGTTGGAAGTGGGAATAGGGAGATGTTGGTTAACAGATGCAAAGTTACAGCTAGATAGAATAGGTTCTAGTGTTCTGTAGCACCGTAGGGTGACTATAGTTAACAATACTTTATTTTATATCTTCAAGTAGATAGAAGAGAGAATTTTGAATGTTCCCATCACGAAGAAATGATACATTTTCGTGGTGATGGATATGCTAATAACTCAAATTTGATACATGATGTGTAATGATCAAAGTAATTTGAAAATAAAAATCTTCAAAATTAAATTTAATTTAATAGGCTTAAATGAAAAATAAACTGTTATATATAACATTATATACATAACAAAATATCATTTAGCCTTAAAAAAGAAGGAGATCCCACAATTTGCAACAACATTGATGAAACCGGAAGACATTATGCCAAGTGAAACAGGGCAGACACAAAAAGCAAAATATTGCATGATCTCACTTATACGTGGAATCTTTTTTTGAAAGTTAAATACACAGAGATGGAGAATAAAACAGTGGTTTACCAAAGATGGGGGGTTAGGAGGAGATAGGAAATGGGGAGATGTAAGTTAAAGGATACAAAGTAGTAGATACGTAGGATGCCCAAGTCTAGAGATCTAATGTACAACATGAGGACTATAGTTAATAATATTGTATTATATTTAGGATTTTTGCTAAATTAGTACATTTTAGCTGCTCTTGCCATACACAGAAAAAATGCATAACTATGTGAGATGATGGATATGTTAACTTGTTTCACTATAGTAACCATTTTATTATCTGTATGTACCTCACACATCATGCTGTACACCTTAAATACACACAATAAAATGTTTAAAAATATGTAACCACATCAGAGAGTAATTTGATATAGTTGAAGATATATGAGACTCTGTACCCCAGAAATTCTGCTTCTTCATCTATCCTTAGAGAAACTCTCCCACATACATATTTAAGAATATTATTTGAAGCACTGTGTTATAATAGGAAAAAATTGAAACATAAATGCCCATTAACAAGAGAATGGATACAACAATGAAAATTAATAAACTAGATGTATTAACATAGATAGATTCCAGGCCAGGCATGGTGGCTCACACCTGTAATCCCAGCACTTTGGGAGGCCAAGGCAGGATGATCTCTTGAGCCCAGGAGTTCAAGACCAGTCTGGGCAATGAGACCCCCTCTCTACAAAAAAATTTAAAAATTAGCTGGGCATGGTGGCATGGCCAGTAGCCCCAGGTACTCAAGGGGCTGAGGTGGGAGGATTGCTTAAGCCCAGGAAGTCAAGGCAGCAATGAGCCGTGATTTTGCCACTGCAATCCAGCCTGGGTGACAGAGAAAGACAGCAACAAAACAGCAACAAAAATAGATTCCCAAAATGAAACATCCAGTGAGAAAAGCAAGTTAGTGGATGAGATGCCAAATAGTATAATAACATTTATAAAACTTTGAAAAGACACAACAATTCTAAATATTTTTCATAGATCTAGACATGGAACATAAGCATTAAAATATGCATAGAATGAATCAACATTCATTCAATCATTCGAATCAACATCAAAATAGTGGTTGCCTCTGCAATGAGGGAGGTAAATAGAACTAGTGTAGAGAATTAAGGGGACTATGTAGTTATTATATTTTTTCTTTTTTAAAATGGTCTGAAGCAAATACTACAAAATAATACAATTTGGGAATTCTAGATAGTCATTCTACAGATGTTTATAATACTTCTCTATTTATTTATGTTTAAAATATTTTAGTAAAAAAACAAACATTTGCCATAGTTTCTAAGGGGTTAAAAATAGAGCCTAGTAAGGGAGGCTGCAATTAAGGACAAAGAGGCTTGAGGACATAAATGAACCCAGACAGCGCTGTGCTCCAGAGACTGTGAATTATTGTCAAAGCCTGGCTATGCATCATTTAGAGAGGAAAGTGGTTCCCCTTCAAGGCCAGCTGTGGTTATTTACCAGTAAGAGTGATAGTTTACACCTGTCAGACAATGTTTATTTCTCTAGAAGTTAGGTAGAGTTTCTGTAATTCACATTCTAATACTGCTTGTCTTTGGTAAATCCTGCCACTCACACAGTCATGAGACTAAAAATAATGAAGCATAATTCAGTTTCTAGTAAAATAGGGCATGTACAGACTATAAAACAAAATTGCTAGATGAGCCAAAGCAAATCCTTTTGGTGCAAAATTCTTATTTCCTTTGTGGTCTTTTCTCACAGCCAGATTCTTGTTAGAAAGAATTCTAAAATACATCTTTTGTAGACTTGGGAGCCAACTCAGAGTTGGCCCCAAAATGAGATAATTTTAGCACGAATAAGGGTAGTATCTGTCAGATTTCTAAACACATGAAATATGTATAAATCAATGAGTCAATTCTCTCTCTCTCGCTCTCACACACACACATGTGCGTGCATGAGCTAATTGATCACCTTGGAGATGCTAGCAAACCAATTACTTATTTTGGAAATTAGTAAATAAAAGGAAAGAACTATTTATCCTTCCTTTCCTATATGAACTCTATCACACATAATCAAATGGTAGATAAGGCAAACTTTCTCATTAAAATTTTCAGCAAATAAATGAAGAAGGAATGTGACAATAGGAATACTGCCGTTTTGCAATTTGTAAATAATTAAATCATTTGGGCAATATGCAACCAAAGCTGCTCAGGGCACAGAAAGAGAGACAACCAAACATTGTGTGCCTCCTGATGAAGTATATACATCATCGCCTGTGAAAGTCTTGCTAAAACAACCAAACTTGAATCTGACTAGTTTTCAAGATCCAAATATCAATTCATAGGAATACAGAGGGCAGAGGAACCTGTGAAAAGGGGATATAATCAGTAAACCCAGACTGTTGGAAAACACGGGAGAGATAATCATGTTTCTACAACAAATAATTGCAAGGCAAGAGAGGGAAGAAGAAGAAACCTATAAATTAAAAGATTCAAAAGGCAAACTTTAAAAAAAACAAGCAAAAGTAAATGGCAGTTTAGTGATGCACACTTGGGTTGTGAAACTGTACAGAAAAATAAGAAAGTGAATATCATAAAGTCAGCACAGTGCTTACTGTTGGGGGAAGGATGAGTTGAAACTGGGACTGAAAACATGTAAGATTTGTGGAGTATTTGGAGAGTCTCTGTCTTCTGACATGAATGGTGGTTGTAAGGATGTTTGCCTTATACTAATTTATTAAGCTGTATGGACCATTAATTAAAAACAGAAAGCCTATTGAATATAAGTGTTGAAATATAATAAGCTGATAAAAATAAAAAATAATATCACTATTGGCCGGGCATGGTGGCTCCCGCCAGTAATCTCAGCACTTTGGGAGGCCGAGGCAGGCAGATCACGAGGTCAGGAGTTCAAGACCAGCCTGACCAACATGGTGAAACCCCACCTCTACTAAAAATACAAAAATTAGCCAGGCATGGTGGTGCCTGTAATCCTAACTACTCAGGAGGCTGAGGCAGGAGAATCGCTTGAACCCAGGAGGCGGAGGTTACAGTGAGCCGAGATTACTGTACTCCAGCCTGGGCGACAGAGTGAGACTCTGTCTCAAATAATAATAATAATAATATCACTATTAATTTGCCTCAAATAGAACTTCAATAGATCTGTAAATTGCATGATTCTTATCAAAAGCGTTGAGAGTGCATCAAATAGTTACAAAAACAGTGTTAAAAACATGGACAGCATAGTGACAATTACATTCCATTTGGCTCTTAATTTTCAGGAATGAACATAATGCATTCCTGCCATGTGTTATTTTCCAAGAGAATTCTGAACCCTTATCTCCCATCATGCCATTAAGAAGCAAAACATAAAAAAGATAAACACAAACCTGTTGATCTCTTAAAGTAAAACAGGAATTTCAAATATCAGGACATGAAAACAATTTGAATACTTTTTGATCCCACAGAATAAAATTAAATTTCACTTCCACATTTCAGTATATATTAGGTTCCAAAGCCAAACACAGTATATGTCATATTTTAATTTGTTAGCTGACAAATCACACTTTTTATAGAGTTTAAATTGAACAGCATGCATGCATTCTTAATAGGGGAATAGGCAAGACTTGTCTTCATATATTACTGATATTAAATAGTGTACCTAAAATAAACTTTTTAATAGTTATATATTTTACTTCAGTTCATTCAATTGTCATGCACATAAAAATGATTAAATGATCAAAAAATTATTTGCAATGTTATATATTTCTGTGAAAGTGGTTCCAGAAATTGTTTTAAGGGCCTGAGGAGAGGAGATCTGGCAAATGCTTGTCTACTTAGCTTGTCTAGATGTTCCTTCACAATCTGACTCCACCCATCCTCTAGCTTCTTCCTACTTTATATAAGTGCATGAAAACATGCTCATCATTATTAGCATTCAGGTAAATGCTAATTAAAGCTGTAATGGATATCACTGCACATCCACTAGAATAACAAAAATAAGAAAGTCTGACAATACAAGTGTTGATGGAAATGTGTAATAACTGAAAGTTTCATATACAGCTGGTGAGAATGTAAAATGGTACAACACTTTGAAAAACAGGTCAACAGTTTTCTTATAAAGTTAAACATATATTTACCATACAAAATCATATATGTGTATGTTATACGTATGTAGGTACATATACATATATAGCTGGTATATATGTATGCATACATGTGTGTAAGAGAGAAATAAAAATATATGTCTGCACAATCGAAAAGAAATTGTAAATGTAGAGAGTAGAAGGGTGGTTACCAAGGGTAGGGAGAGGGAGGGAATTGAGAAGTGTAGGCCAAAGGATACAAACTTGCAGTTATGTGGAAAGAATAAGTCTAGGTATCTAATGTACAGCATGAGGACTATAGTTAGCAATACTGTATTGTATACTGAAAATTTGCTAAGAGTGGATTTTAAGTGCTCTTTTCACATAAACTATGTAAGGTATGGATATGTTAATTTGTTTAACCATAGTAATTTCACTATTTATATGTATATCAGAATATGTTAGACAATTTAAATATATGCAATAAAAATTAATCGATTAATATTTTTAAAAGAAAAATATATGTCCACACAAATATTGTACAAAAATGTTCATATTAGCTTTTTATAGTAGCAAAACATGGAAACAACTTAAGTCTCCAACAGTAGGTAAATGGATCAAGTAATTGAGATCTATTTGTACAACAGACTACAACTCAGCAAGCAAAGGGAATAAAATACTGACAGAACAGCATAGGTAAATTGTAAGAATATTATGCTGAGCCAAATAAATTGGACACCAAACAGTACATATCATACGATTCCATTTATATGAAACTAGAACAGGCAAAACTAATCTACAGTGACAGAAAGCAGATCAGGAGTTGTCTGGGGGCAGAAGTGGTGATATAATGGAATTACCTACAAGGGCATGATAAAATTTTGTGGGGAATAGAAATATTCTGTACCTTGATTATGGTGGTGGTTACAAGGGTGTATACATTTGACAAAACCCTTCAAACTTACATTTACTATGGGTAGCATTATATGTGAACTATAGCTTAATAAAGTGGATATTTTTTAAAGTGCTAGAAGAAACTATGCCTTAAATGTGCCAAAAGTGGGCCTGGTGGGGCACACCTGTAGCCCCAGCTACTTGGGAGGCTGGAGCAGGAGGATCATTTGTGTCCAGGAGTTGAAAGCTGTCGTGTGCCATAATTATGCCTCAAAATAGCCACGGCACTCCAGCCTGGGCAACATAGTAAGATCCCATCTCTAAAAATAAAAATAAAATAAAAAGTACTAAAAAGATTCAGAATGGGGGAAAATTTAGCATGCTGTGATCCCCAGAGAGGGTTTCCTAGAAAAGAATCTTAAAGAGATGTTTTAAAGAGACAAGAAGCCAGAGGCCAGGTGCAGTGGCTCACGCCTGTAATCCCAGCACTTTGGGAGGCTGAGGCGGGTGAATCACGAGGTCAAGAGATCAAGACCATCCTGGCCAACATGGTGAAACCCCGTCTGTACTAAAAATACAAAAATTAGCTGGGTGTGGTGGCACGCACCTGTAGTCCCAGCTACTCGGTAGGCTGAGGCAGGAGAATTGCTTGAACCTGGGAGGTGAAGGTTGCAGTGAGCCGAGATGGCACCACTGCACTCCAGCCTGGCAGCAGAGCTAGACTCCGTCTCAAAAAGAGAGACAAGAAGCCAGCCCAGGAAGAGGAAATGGCAGAAGCAAAGCACAAAAGTAGGGAATTTACACAGTGAATTAAAAAAAAAAAAAAAGGATTATTGTTAGTATGTTTTGAAGTTGATTTTTTTGATGAAATATTGTTGAGAATTTGGGCTTTTATTATTTTCTCAACATTGTTTAGCAGCAATAAAGCAATTTTTTAAATGCACCAATAATTAAATATTGCAGCTTTTAAATAATGTTCTTTATGCTTTTGTTTAATGGATTTTCTGGAGGTTGAATTGTTGTGTCTAGTCCTTGACCTACACAGTTTAATTATCCTTATCGACTGACTCATGAAATTCTATCATGCGCAGTGGTGTGCTATAAATGAAGCTTTGTTCCTTTTGTGAAATTGAGAGTTCTCTGCCTTTCCTCCTGGCTCATGATCAAGAATTAGGCTATATCTTATCCCACTGCCTGAAACAGAAACCTAGCAAGTTAGATGACTATGAAAAAGACATCCTGATATTTTTTCAGAAGTCCAGACAATGACCTATCATATGAGATTCTTCTATATTACACAATGAGACCAGATTTCAGAATCAGGGTTAGGCATACCAGCAAAAAGAGGGGTGGCTGAGGTGGGGTAATTTCTGAACATTTCAAAGACCGGGCTGTCTCTTAAAATGTAACCCTCTTGCTGACTGGTGGCCAAGCATCTATAAGAAAGTGCCATTCCTGTAATTTGAGGCCTTTTTAAAATAGATGACCTCTGAGGCTCTTTTGCACCCTCAACTTTTAAAATTCCAAAACAGTGCTTGAAATTTTGAGGTTCCTGAGCTAAAATAGGCCTGTGTCTATGTTTTTTCTCAGACTGCCCAGTTTTAAATTTGTGTGTATGTGTGTATTCAGAAAAAGAATAATAAACAAAATTTTAAAGGTTTTTTTTTTTTCACTCTAGCTCACCCATCCAGGTTATCACTTCTTTTCACTGTCTGAGCTGCTTTTAAAAATAATTCTGCTAGTTATAGAAAACAAATAATATAAGTGATTCTTGTCGAGAGACATACAAATTCATTGTGTTTAGTGAAACACAATTGATTATTACATATAGATGATTGATAGATGATATAGATAGGTAGATCTGTTTAAATCTTTTTTGCACCTGTTTAGAAATTTATTTCATAATTTTTTATTCCCTTGTGTAAGTTTCTGCTCTTTAAATGTCTTTTGAACTGGTCGTAGCATCTTACTGGTTCCCACTGTAGCATCGTAACTGGTTCATACTGATTAATGAGTTAATCAAAATATTTGACACATGTACATTTTATAGTTGGTTTTACCTTTTAAAAAATCTTTTAAATATGCATTATTTTAGATCTCAAAAGGAGAGAGTTGAATGAATCATTAACTATTTATAATTTAGGATGCATTGCCACCTTTGATTCTGAAAAGTCCTTTCTTTTTTTTTCTGAAGTGGAGTCTCACTCTGTCACCCAGGCTGGAGTGCAGTCGTGCGGTCTTGGCTCACTGCAACCTCCGCCTCCCAGGTTCAAAGCGATTCTCCTGCCTCAGCCTGCTGAGTAGCTGGATTACAGGCATGTGCCACCACACCCAGCTAATTTTTGTATTTTTAGTAGAGATGGGGTTCCATTTCTTATATGTTTGTTTTCATAATATTTTTTTCCCATACCTCACTTCTATTTTCTCTTCACCCCCAACATGGACAGCTGTTTTAATGAGTGTAATGGAAATCTTGTTATTTGAGTGTGTTCTTGCAGATTGGTGGTATTTTGTGTGTATATATGTTTTTAATTGACGTGAGACATATATGAAAGTGCATAAAGTATACTAATCTTAGGTATAGGGCTCAATGATTGCTCAATCACCATATGTATATCCATGTAATCACCACTCAGTTATAGAATATTTTCAACACTGTAAAGTTCCCTTGTGCCGCTTCCCAAGTAATACCACACCTACCACCTGCCCTACCTCCTCAGAGGTAACCACTATTCTGACTTCTATCTCTATAGATTAGTTTTGCCTATTCTTGACACTTTATGTATATGTTCTTGAACATATCACACTGTTTTCTCTTCTGCATCTGGCTTCTTTCACTCATCATCATCCCTATAAGAGTCATCCATGTTATTGTGTATAGGAATAGTTTGTTAATTTTTTGTTGTTGAGTAGTATGTAGTATTCAATTTTATAAATATGCCAGAATGTATTCATTCTCTTATTGAAGATGAGAACCCAAACCATCTACATTTATACAGTTCACTACCTACATTAGCATGACTCTGCTATTTCACTGGCATCATCAGGATCATTTTACTATTTTAAGAAACTCTTGTCTAGGAAGATAAAAGTCACAAACCACTTTATTATTCATTCCAGGAAATTCTTGAAACTCTTCAATAGAAATCAACAAACAATAATTTACACCTTTAGTTGCTTTAAACCCTTTACCTTGCCTTGCTGTGTCCATCAATCCTAATTATCGTATCCTTTTCTGCTCCTAACCAAGACCTACTCTCTTACACTGAAAGACCCACCTTAAAGCACTTCAAGCTATCAGTAAATATCCTAACTTGGTCCTTACCACTCTGAGACACTACAGAGACTCTGTCACACTACAGAGACTCTGTCACACTACAGAGACTCTGTCAGGATCATTCTCGATTCAGCTTTGTCTTTATCAACAGGTAGTTTGAGTGATAATTTAGGGAGCCAACATTAAATAAGGGACAGTTGGCTTGTTTCTCATTTTTTGGCTTTTATAAATAAAGCTGCTATGGGCATTCTTACACATGTTTTTATGGACATAACCCCTTTCTCTTGGGTAGATATTTAGGAGTGGGATTGCTCACTTGTATTCTAAGTTATCTATTTAACTTACTGGAAAATTGGAAGATTTCCCCTAAAATCAAGCTTTCTGGCTTTTCTGAAAACCTGGAAAATACTTGGCAATACTGGGCCAGCATTCCTCATTGTCACAGTCAGCTAGAGCTGAGTAGCAGCTCATCACTAGACAATGATGAGCTCTCCTCTCTGGCTCATCCACCCAATTTCCCCATGTAAGTCATCTGTCTGTCTGCTTCAGTAGGAATGTGATTAATAGCTGGTAATCTCTGTTCTAACCATAGGCTTGGAAAGGGTAACTCTTTAAGCTTTTATTAATTCTACTCCAGTATAGATAAGCAAGAGTGGTTTTTATTGAAAAGGAATAGGACCATCAGGGGCTGAGAAATGAGGCCCCTCTGCCACTGATGGGGGAAAGCAGCAAGAATAGAGAGCAAAGATGACTTTGGAAATCTTGATCTATTTTGCAATTTAATCCAGAGCCAATGCTCTCTAGAAGGAGACTGGCAGTGGAGAAATGAGAGGAATCAAAACCAAAAAAGACCTAAATCAGTCTCCCTTACTTATTATCATCATAAGTAACATTTATGAAATATTTTTTGCACTTAGGGTACTGCAGATGTAAAGAAAAGTTAAAATGGCTCCCTACTGAAAGAATTTAACCCAACCCAGAGTCCTTTATGCTATAAAAAAAGAAATAGGTCATTAAAGACTAATACAGCTTCTTTTTATTTTGGTAGGTATGTGAAGAGAGCAGAACAGAAATCAAGTGTATTTCCACATAATCAATGGGGGCTCATCGACTCCAAGGGCCTGGGATAAGACTCTATGCTAATTGAATAAATTTTTTCTTCCTCAGAATGGGTTTTTTTTTCCCTCCCAGCCTATTAAGATAATGCTTGGGAGGCATGTCTGTGCTTGGTATAATAAGCCTATTAAAAGGAAGTGGTCTGTCTATACCTGATACAGAGTTGCAAAAAAGATGTCATTCCTTCCCATAACCCTGCATCCAGGGGAAGGAGAAATCAACTCTTGGCCTTCTTTATAAACTTATGCTAAAATTGCTTAACCCTCCCATAAATAAAATTTGTGTCTACCTGCTTGGCCTGGTATGATGGTCTTAGGGCAATTGAGTGGTCAGTGAGGAAAAAAAAGTGAGGCTTGAACCATCTCGTTCTCATATTGGCTCAGCCTATTCTGTGTACTAAACCACAGAAACACCAGCAGGAGAAGGAGGGTGGCTAGGGGAGAGATGGAAACATAAAGACCCAGGATGCTGGGGCACAGCTCTGGTAGTATAGAATCTTCTGTTTGTCCTGGTAGCTAAGAAGATACTGTCTTCTGATAGGTGAAGGGAGGGAGACCATATATCTGAATTGCACTTACACTGTTTAAGAGCCAAATAAATCATATCCAACATCATTTGTCAAAGAGTTTGACGTGAATTGAATGACTCCATCAGATGTCAACCATGAAGAAAGATAAATGAGAGGGCTTTTCACACCAGGCTAATTGTTAGCTGCCCAGAACAACCTTGCGGTTTGCAACTGCGGTTTGCAACCTTGCAGTACTTGACCTCCAGACTGTCAAAGTGCATGATCCTCAATCATTCAGGCCAGAGCCTGCTGCTGTTAACCCTCTCCAGGCCAGGCCAGGCTATGAAACATCTGAGCCTCTATCTCCAATTTCTACTCTGCCTTTCTTTCTCTGATCCTCTGCAATGTCTTTCCAGGTTCTCTCTACTCCTACCCAGTATCCAGCTTCAGCCTGTCAGTCAACCTGAATCCTCATATTTCAACCCACAAATTTGTCCTTGAGTTAATCACCAGTCTCCTTTGTTCAAGTTCTAACAATGCTCAACAGTCAGGCTGAACTCCCTGGGTCTCCTCTCGAGAATTGTTTCAACAAGCAACCAGGCCAAGTTTCTTGCTTCCCATGTAGATGTTGGAAAATATTACAATGAAAAGCATCCCAAGATATTCCTCCAACCTAAGTCAGAAGCCCTTAGCCCTTTATGTAATTTTTGTTGTTTAAAAACTTTATCAACTGCTTTCTTTATGCCAAGTGTATTAGTCCGTTCTCACATTACCATAAAGAACTACCTGAGATGGGGTAATTTATAAAGAAAAGGAATTTAATTGGCTCATGGTTCTGCAGGCTGTACAGGAAGCATGGCTAGGGAGGCCTCAGGAAACTTAAATCATGGCAGAGGCAAAGGGAAAGGAGGCACATCTTACATGGCCAGAGCAGGAGGAAACGGGGGAAAGTGCCACACACTTTTAAACAACCAGATCTCGTGAGAACTCACTTACCATCATGAAAACAGCAAGGGAGAAATCTGCTCCCCTGATTTAATCACCTCTCACCAGGCCCCTCCTCCAACACTGGGGATTACAATTTGACATGAGATTTGGATGAGGACGCAAATCCAAACCATATCACCAAGCATGGTACTAAATGTTAGTTTAGGCATTAACTCATTTCATTGACATTTCCATGTTTCTAAAATGATGTATCCTCAGCAAACTGATGCTTGGGACAGTTCAAAAAGTTATGGTATGGGATCACTTATGTTTTTAAAGTGTGAAGTATAAGCCAATTGCCTTAGCTACCTCAGTCATCAGCTCCAATGAACTAAAATCAAGTGAGGCCTTTACCAATGAGTTTGTGGGAAACGTTGAGGATATAAAACACATTTAGGAGATATTAGAAGCATCATACAGAGAATTAAGTTTAATGCCCTCCATTTTCTGTGCAATAACCTGTAGCTGCCGCCCCTCAAAGCTCATCAGTTTTGGCTGGACAAGATATTTCTTTTTGAGATCATAACCACACTTAAACATTTATATTGAGCCCTACAATTTAATAAATTTATCTAACTCAGTCTCTCTGAGGAGTCAGCCTCGTCATAACCCACGTGTAGAAGCACTGAATGAAGCTGAGCCCTAGACTAAGCAACCCCATGGGAGTCAGGAGACATAGGTGCTACACAGTCTCTCCCACCACTAGCGCTGTGACCTTATGAGAGTCACAACATCTGGGAACCTCCTTTCATAATCTGTAAAGTTAAGGGAGAGGTTCAAATAATCTAAGTCTCTTCAGTCTAACATTCTATCATCGTGTTAATCTCCTATCACACGAGTTATGCAGTCACCACATGAAAATGCATATAGGAGCCAGGCCAAATAATGAAATGGCTAAATGTTGGGGTGAAAACAAAACTGGGCTTGGGGAGGGAGGAATTTAACACAAACTCCCTGAATCCCCAATACATTCTCCAATCTCAGGTATGGACAATTGATGTTTTCTCATCTTGTATAAAGTGCTAAGTAAGCACAGCCTCATGATAGCATTCCACTTCCAGCCACAGTGTCATGCCAATCCCTCCATTATAGAAACCCTGGCGCTGCAGCTGGCCAGGAGTGGGAACTGGAAGTGGTAGGACTGTGGCACATTAAATAGCATGTACCCCATTTGTAGTGGACCTTGTTGGTGCCCCAACTGGAACCTACAGATCTCTTTCACCAGCTGCGTGCCCTTCCCCCACTTCTTACATGCTTTGCTGCTAATACTTCACCCGTGTGGCCTTCAGAGGCTTGCTCTTGGGCCCTAAAGTTAATCACTGATAAGGACGAGGGAAGAACTTGGTGATTATGCTGTCTCCTCTTCCTGCATGGGAGTAGGGTATATAAAAGCGCAACTCCTTTAACACTAGGAACAATAAACTGAGATATCATTTGTTTTAGTCTGTAACTTCAACTGGAATCACACCCTTACTGGGCTTCTCCCCTTCCTTATCATGTTTCCCAACTCCCTTATCAGTTTCTCTTGGGAGCACTTTATTTATTTTTGTTTTTAAGGCAGGGTCTTGCTCTAGAGTGCCCTGGTGTGAGTGCAGTGGTGTGATCACAGCTCACTGGAGCTGGAGTGCAGACTGGAGTGCAGTGGCGTGATCCCAGCTCACTGCAGTCTCAACCTGCCAGGCTCAAGTGATCCTCCTGCCTTGGCCTTCCACCGTGCTGGGATTACAGGCATGAGCCACCATGTCCAGCTGGGAACACTTTTTAAATAAATCACTCACACCCAAATTCTTGGCTTAGAGAATCTTCTGGGAGAACCTGATCCACAATACTACCTAAATGCATTCACATGCATCTTTTTAAAAAGATTACTATTCTGTCACATGAGGTGTATCAAAAAGTCAAATTTAGCCAGTAAACTGCCAGTTTAAAATGTCTGATTTAATCTAAGAAAAACTTTTATTCCCAGTCCAGTAAAGAAAGCAAGGAACTTGACAAAGGTACTGAAAAATTTGACAAAGATGTTGAGAGTCTCCAGAGACCTGTATATCTAATGCCTATGGCTATTACAAGCTCTTAAGCTTCCTAATGCATTTGGTTCTTTCTGCTCTATATATCAACATCTGCTATAAACATTGAAGAACAGAAACAGAGTGCTGTAATTCTTGGGCTGGTTTATGATGCAGAGTAGAAATCACTTATTCTTCTATATTTTAAAGGCCCTGTAGTATTCTTCGTATTAATAATGCCTAACATTTGTTTAATGTAATATACTATTCAAGTACTTTCTAATACATGACCCTGTGCAATCCTTACAATGTTTCTGTGAAGTAATATTATTGTCCCTATTTCACAGATGCGGAAACTAAGGCTGTGAAAACTGCAAATCAGAAACATGAGTCTAAAGCGTGGATGTTTTTCCAGCATATAGAGCGTAGGTGAAAGATCTACTCTTTCAAGATCAGAAAACTGCTGATTCCAAACCATCTAGTTTGTAGCAGGAGAAGAGTATGTGAGAATTGAGATGGAAACAATTAATAGGGAATGTGAAAAAAGGGAAAATAAGATGTTTCCAGGAGAAACCGAAGAAGGTGATATTATGAAGATTTAAAAAAATAAGTAAAATAGAGAGGAGGCAGAAAATGATGTGGTCCATAAGAAAGGTGGAAAGGTAGAGGGAGGAAAGTTTGGTGGAGTCAGATGAAGAGCCCACTAAGAAGATAAGTGGGAAATGACAAAAAAAGGAAGGGTCAGAACTGAGGCTGGCTGGGTCAGTTTTGAGGGTAACAAAAACCATGAACAATATGCACTCATTGGGCAAGCCAGGTGTTAGGGCTGTCCTGACAGACATGAAGGAAGTCCAGAGAGCTGTCTGCCAGCCTTAAGAGAGGTAGACAGCTAACAAACTGGCCAAAGACTGGGCCAAGTCAGGAATGGAGAGGTTTGGTAGTAGGCAACAGGCTATAGCAAGCCGCAGAGTCTGCAAGCTGATAAGGAAGCAAAGAGTACTTAGCAAGCTAGGATCAGGAGCTCCAACATCAGGTTGTGGGAATTCTTTCCCATACATAAGTTCCAAAAAAAAAAACCTATCTTGTGCAGGAACTATGGTTTGAGAGAGCAAGAGGTGATGTTGAAATACATACCCAATCATGAAAACTGAGGTCTAAGGCAAAGCAGATCAAGTCTGAGCTGCAGGCCAACAGGATGCTGATCTGGCCTTAAATTTTTCTTATTTGCTGGTCAGTTTGATCTTAGAACCTGAAGTCAGCTGTAAGACTGTGGAACACAGTGGTTAATAGTATAGACTCCTAGAGTTCATCTGCCTGGATTCAAATCCTGGTCCCACCACTTGCTAGCTATATAGCCTTGGACAAACTACTTAACTTTTCTGTGTATCAATTTCTCCATCTCTAAATTGGGGATAAGAATAGTATCTTCTTCATAGGATTGTTAGGAAAATAGCATTAATACATGTAGTAGCTAGGAGGGAGGTTCATATGGTATACATTAAATAAGTGTTACCTGTTATTTAGAGTAGAGCCTGCAACTGGTATGGGAGAAGGGACTATATGGCTAGGAAACCAGACAGGCTATTACAAATGGGGAGAAAGGAAAAAAATCCTTAATAATCATTACAGTATTATACCGAAGGCTGTCAGGTAGCTTTGGAAAGGGACACTGTGAGGAAAAGTCACTGTCAGAATTTTATAGTTTTGTTTTTCTCAGTGGCCTTGAATCTTCACTATGCTGAGAACATATCCCAATCTTTACAAGTCTTTAAAAGGTCAGGAACTTGGCAATAAGGCTGCACTTTGTCAGCCCTTGTTTTTTGTTTTGTGCAAACACAAAGAACTTCAATCCTATTAATACCATGAGTCATACAAACCAGGACATTTTCTGTAACCTGTCCTGAGTTCCATAATCTTTCACCTGAAAGTAGATATACCTCTGAATTGGGCCAAGGATGGAATCGTGATTTAAAATGTGTGCCTTTTTAAACAGGAAATGATGGAGATAGCTTTTGTCATGCCAAAGTAGATTCAGAGAGGCAAAGATTTCGCTAAATTATTATTACATATATGCATAAATTAATTACAAAAGCTTTTGGTCAAAAGCTTTTATCTGGGAAAAGAAAAAGGAAGCCATGGCTTTAGCTTCATAAGAAGACAGGGTAGAAGAAATGTAACAATGAGAGAGATCCTCAAGTACCTAGGAATAGCAGGATATTGTAGAATCACACACAGTAGGATTTGATACTCACCTAACACTGATTTTGGAAGTCCATGGCATGTGATAAACTATGCTAATCACATTAATATCATACATAATTTTTCCTACCATAGATGTAGTTTAAATGCTAACATCACAGACTATTTGAAGATTAGCTAATGGTTCAGTTTTTCCATTATATGTAATATTACACTAGCAAGCCATGCACAAAGTTGAATTAAAATATTAATTTTCTAAGAGTTCTGGGAGTTGCAAGTTTTATTTCCATAGATATTTAACACCTCCTAAAAATGAGCTATGACTGCTGTGATGGTTTTAGTAGAATTCCCCTAAAACCTCTCATTTTTTTCCAGATAGTCTAGGTTCTGGCTAATGCAGAAGTGGCATAGAGCTAAATGAAAGGTAGCAAACTCATTTGCTGAAACCATTTTCCCAGTCTGAAAGATAATGACAGTGGCAGCCTCGCATGGGAAAAGGATTTGAAGATAACCAATAAACCAATCTGTGCACCTGCTGAGAATCATAGATACAATATGACAATGGGCCAGCCAGCCATGATCCTCAGTAAACAAACATTTCTGGAGGGTTTACTGCACAAAGGGCATGCCATTAGGTGTGGTAGGAGATCTAAAATAAACAGAACTCATAACCACTACCCCTGAGAATGTTCTTAGCCCATTTTGTGGAGAACACAAACATACTTGAAAATGTGGCAAAACTTCAGAAGGGAGGACCTCCGTATGTCCACTAGGACTCCCTCTTGCAAGAAGAGAAAATAAACTTGAACATTAGAAAAAACTTGGTCCAGTCTATCATTGTTGGACATTTGGGTTGGTTCCAAGTCTTTGCTATTGTGAATAATGCCGCAATAAACATACGTGTGCATGTGTCTTTATAGCAGCATGATTTATAGTCATTTGGGTATATACCCAGTAATGGGATGGCTGGGTCAAATGGTATTTCTAGTTCTAGATCCCTGAGGAATCGCCACACTGACTTCCACAATGGTTGAACTAGTTTACAGTCCCACCAACAGTGTAAAAGTGTTCCTATTTCTCCACATCCTCTCTAGCACCTGTTGTTTCCTGACTTTTTAATGATTGCCATTCTAACTGGTGTGAGATGATATCTCATAGTGGTTTTGATTTGCATTTCTCTGATGGCCAGTGATGATGAGCATTTTTTCTTGTATTTTTTGGCTGCATAAATGTCTTCTTTTGAGAAGTGTCTGTTCATGTCCTTCGCCTACTTTTTGATGGGGTTGTTTGTTTTTTTCTTGTAAATTTGTTTGAGTTCATTGTAGATTCTGGATATTAGCCCTTTGTCAGATGAGTAGGTTGCGAAAATTTTCTCCCATGTTGTAGGTTGCCTGTTCACTCTGATGGTAGTTTCTTTTGCTGTGCAGAAGCTCTTTAGTTTAATGAGATCCCATTTGTCAATTTTGGCTTTTGTTGCCATTGCTTTTGGTGTTTTGGACATGAAGTCCTTGCCCACGCCTATGGATTAAGAAAATGTGGCACATATACACCATGGAATACTATGCAGCCATAAAAAATGATGAGTTCATGTCCTTTGTAGGGACATGGATGTAATTGGAAACCATCATTCTCAGTAAACTATCCCAAGAACAAAAAACCAAACACCACATATTCTCACTCATAGGTGGGAATTGAACAATGAGATCACATGGACCCAGGAAGGGGAATATCACACTCTGGGGACTGTGGTGGGGTGGGGGGAGGGGGGAGGGATAGCATTGGGAGATATACCTAATGCTAGATGACGAGTTAGTGGGTGCAGCGCACCAGCATGGCACATGTATACATATGTAACTAACCTGCACAATGTGCACATGTACCCTAAAACTTAAAGTATAATTAAAAAAAAATAAAATAAATAAAAAGAAAAAAAAAAAAAAAAACTTGGGCTTATATCTCAGGAAATCCAAAGATCAAGTGGGCTGCAGTTGGTTTGCCTGGTAAACTCTGCAATGTCATCGAGGTCCTAATTTCTTCTTGTTTCTCTACTCTTCCTCCTTTAGGCCAACTTCCCTCATTATCCTGAAATGATTGCCACAGTTCCAGGCTTCACCTCTGAGTATTACACCAACCACTCTGAAGAAAGAGCATGTATTTCCCAGCGATTTAAATAAGAGTCTTGAAATTTAGTTTGATTGGGCATCTTAAATCCCACAACCAGCTGCGTGGTGGATATGTTCATTAACATAAGGAAATTGGGATCCACCCCTGGAATGAGGGAAAGAGTGAGATTCCCTCCCAAACACTTTTGGGCTATTTGAAAGAGGGATAGATAAGCATAGAAGATTCTGGGTACTATTAAAAAGGGAAGGCTGAGCACAGTGGCTCACGCGTGTAATCCCAGAATTTTGGGTGGCCACGGCAGGTGGATCGCTTGAGCTCAGCAGGAGACCAGCCTGGGCGACATCATGAAACCCCGTCTCTACCAAAAAATACAAAAAAGGAGCCGGGCGTGGTGGCACACGCCTGTAGTCCCAGCTACTTGGGGTCTGAGGCAGCAGGAACTCTTGAGCCCAGGAGATTGAGGCTGCAGTGACCCAAGATCGCTCCACTGCATTCCAGCCTGAGTGGCAAAGTGAGAACCTGTCTCAAAAAAAAAAAAAAAAAAAAAAAAGGGGGGGTGGAGGGTGGGGAAGAGGAAATGGACATTGTATAGGCAACTACCCATGTCCATCCAGGAAATTCTGCAATCTCTCCTAGAATTGAGTCTAAGATTTCACAGTTAAAATAGTGACCATTTTGTTGAGCATAAACCCCTCATTGAGTTTTAATTCATTTTTCCTTTATCCAGAATAAAACTGAAACGGTATGATTCCTTTTTTGTCTTCATAACACCTCCTCATGTATTTGAAGAGGTCTATTAGGTCATGCCTTCAATTGTCATACATCCATTTCAGATAATTTGAATTCCTTTTATTTCTTAAAACTTGCTTGAGAACGACCTGTTTTTCTACTTCAGGATACGTACTTATCTTCTTTGGGTGCTCTTCAGTGTCTCAGAATGTGTTGTTAAAGCAGAGTAACAATCTCAGTGGAGTCCTATACTTGCTATAGCTACCATTAACTGAGAACTCTGTGCTGACAGAGTCTATGTGGTTTTCATACTTTAGCTAATTTAATGTTCCTTACAATGTAATGAGATAGTACTCACATTTTTAAGATGAGAAAACAAGACCAAAGAGGTTAAGTAACTTGTCCTAAAGCATGCCATAGCAGAGATTGGATTAGAACCCAGTATTCTCTGATTCCAAAACTTACTCTCTTTATGTTAAGCCAAACTGCCTCTAAAACACTCATCTTCTAGCTTGAGCAATGCTAAGTATGATTGTTGAATAAAAAATATTCCTGCACATTATGTAAATATAAGGAAAGAATAAGTGCCAGCACCTGCAAACCTATCACTTAAAAATTATTCCAAGGTTAAAATATTAAAACAATCTATCCTTCTTCAGTATTCAAATTGTGTCCCACAAATCACTTAATTCTCCTCTAAAGTCAGGTTTATGAAGTGGTGTGGGTTGAATGCATTATAATATATCAATGATTAATGATTTCCATATGCTAATAACATTTTTATAACCCTACTTCAAGTCTTGCTGATTAATTTTAGACAAGGTTACTTAGCTTTCAAAATATAAGAAAATGAATATCCTTTGCTTTAAAGTCAGTAGAAATTCACTGATGAAAGCAGTTATCGGAAGGGGTTAAAAAGGAAAAATGCAAACAATTATGTAATGTTGAGTTTAAGTGAGGAATAGGGGATAAAGGGCCTCAATTGAAGCCAAGCCAAAAAAAGTAATTAGGCTGCACATAATTGTCAGAATGAACTGGAACAAGAAAAATGAAAAATCTGGTCAGGAAAAGAGAGAGACACATCATAGTGCTGTCACCTACATTAGCACAAAATTATCTTCTGGGTGACATCCCTTTTCCCCTCTCTTAATGAGGAATGCAGCTCTTCACACATTTGCAAATGCTTCTGACTGTCTTAACTTGGTCTTACTCCTAACAATCAAAGCACTTCTTTTCCAAATGCTTTTTAGATTTTCTTTTCTCTAAAACCACCAACAGAACATATACTAAATAGGATTCTGTCTGGGTTATGTGACTCCAAGAAGAACATTTGGCCTTGGTACACTTTTAGAAGGAAAAGAAACTTCATCCCGTATTACATAAATGGAGAGACTCAGTATATTCAATCCAAATATTTTTATTTTCTGGAAACATTTTTAGTTACTAAAAAAAGTTTTTAAGTTTTTCTGCTCATTGTAACCTATTTTTCTGATCCACTATATATTTACTTATTATATAAATATTATAATAATCATGTTTATTATATAATAATTATACAAAACAATGTCCCCCTTTTATAAAGAAACATACACAAATTTCCATTAGCCTAACAACTCAACTATTCTTTTCTCATGTCCGTTTCCAGTTTGTGTCTTTATGGATATAAAACTTAAAATTTGTTGAAATTTTAATACAAATAAAATTTTGTATTCTGCATTTTTCATTTAGCATTGGTTGATAAACATTTTACATATTGCTATGTGAACATCATGAATATTTTTAATAATTTCATGATAATTCAACTAAAATAATGTTCTATAATTTACCCAACCACTTCTCTATTGTATACACAAAATATTTTCAATTTTTCCTGATTACAAATGAAGCTGCCATGAATTTTATCCTGCATAAAACTTTCTCTGCATTTTGATATTTTCTTTGGACAAATTCCCAGATATTTTGCTATAATTTTTAAAATGTGCCTAAGTCCATTTGGTCTATACCGTTGCTCAAGTCTAATGTTTCTTTTTAGTTTTCTGTATGAGTGCTCTATCTATATTGAAGTCTCCGTCTATTATTGCGTTGCTGTCAATTTCTTCTTTCAGATCTGTCAATATTTGCTATAGATGCTTATGTGCCCTGATGTTGGGTGCACAAATATTTACAGTTATTACATCTTCCTGTTGAATTGATCCTTTATCATTATGTAATGAACTTCTTTGTCTCTAGAGACAGTTTTTGACTTCAAGTCTACTTGTTTGACATAAGAATAGCCATTTCTGCTTTCTCTTGGTTACTATTTGCATGGAATATCTTTTTCTACCCCTTCATTTTCAGTTTGTTTGTCCATGAATTGAAACAGAGTCTTTTGTAGGTAGCATACAGTTGGATGCAGTTTTTGTTAATCTATTTGGCCATTCTGTGTCTCTTTCTTGGGTTTAGTCCATTTACATTTAAAGTAATTATTGATAAGAAAGTATTTACTATTGTCATATTGATAACTGTTTTCTGTTTGTTGTTGTTGTTGTTGTTGTTTGTTTCTTTGTTTTTGAGACAGAGTCTTGTTCTGCTGCCCAGGCTGGAGTGCAATGGCACGATCTTGGTTCACTGCAAACTCCACCTCCCGGTTTCAAGCGATTCTCCCACCTCAGCCTCCTGAGTAGCTGGTATTACAGGCACCAGCCATCATGCCTGGCTAATTTTTTTTGTATTTTTGTAGAGACAGGGTTTCACCGTGTTGGCCGGGCTGGTCTTGAACTCCTGACCTCAGGCGATCTGCCCGCCTCGGCCTACCAAAGTGCTGGGATTACAGGCGTGAGCCACTGCACCCGGCTCATGGGTTTTTTGTTCCTCTTTCTCTTGCCATTTTTTTATATTGCTAGGTTTGGGTTCCTTTCTCTTTTTCTTTTGTGAACTTCTATAACTATTTTATCTGTGGTTACCAAGGGCCTGATATAAAATATCTTATACTTTGATAGTCTATTTTAAGCTAATAACAATTAACTTCCCTTGCATGAAATAACACTCTGCCTTTACCTCTCCTCCCCCTGTGTTATATGCTATTGAAGTCATAATTTGCAACTTCTTATAGTATATATCCATTAACTTTTTTAGTTACAGTTGTTTTTAATATTTTTGTCTTTTAATTACCATAGTAGGATTATAATGGATTTACCCACTACTGTTATGGTAATAAAGTATTCTCTTTTTTGTCTTCTTTGCCAATGAGTTTTATACTTTTTAATGCTTTCACACTGCTGTTTAGCGTTGTTTCATTTCAACCTGAAGAACTCCCTCCAAAAGACTCCTAGATTTGATTAATAAATTCAGTAAAGTCTTAGATTAAAAACTCAGTGTACACAAATCAGTAGCACTGTTATACACCAACAACAACCAAGCTGAGAGCCAAATCAAAAACTCAATCTCAATTCCTTTTACAACAGCTGCCAAAAAATAATTAAAATACCTAGGAACATATGTAACCAAGGAGGTGAAAGATCTCTGCAAAAATAACTACAAAATACTGCTGAAAGAAATCATACATGACACAAACAAATGGAAACACATCTCATGCTCATAGATTGGAAGAATCAATATCATGAAAATGACAATGCTGCCCAAAGCAGTCTGCAGATTCAATTCTTCTCAAAATACCAACATCATTTTTCACAGAATTAGAAAAAAAATCCTAAAATTTATATGGAACCAAAAAATAGCCTGAATAGCCAAATCAATCCTAAGCAAAAAGAATAAATCTGGAGGCATCACATTACCAGACTTTAAATTATTCTACAAGAGTATAGTTATGAAAACAGCATGATACCAGTATAAAAATAGACACATAGACCAATAGAACAGAATAGAGAACCCAGAAATAAAGCCAAATACCTACAACCAACTGATCTTTGACAAAGCATTAAAAAATATATAAATTGGGGAAGGGAAACCCTATTTAATAAGTGGTGCTGCAAAAACTGGCTAGCCACATATAGAAGAATGAAACAGGATCTCTATCTCTCCACCTTATACAAAAATCAACTCAAGATGGCTCAAAGATTTAAATCTAAGCTCTGAAACCATAAAAATTCTAGAAGACATCCTAGGAAAAACTTTTCTGGACATTGATCTAGGCAAAAAAATTCATGACTAAGACCCTGAAAGCAAATGCAACAAAAACAAAAATTAATAAATGGGACCCAGTTAAACTAAAATGCTTCTGTACTGCAAAAGAAATAATCATCAAATGAATAATCCACAGAATGGAAGAAAGTATTTGCAAACTATGCATCTCACAAAGGACTAACATCCAGAATATACAAGGAACTCAAACAAATCAGCAAGTAAAAAAATTCCATCAAAAGTGGGCAAATTACATGAACAGACATTTCTCAAAAGAAGTTATACAAATGATCAACAAACATATGAAAACATGCTCAACATTGCTAATCATCAGGGAAATGAAAATTGAAACCACAATGAGATACCACCTTACCCCTGCAATAATGGTCATGAAATAAATCTCAAAAGACAGTAGATCTTAGTGTGGATGTGGTTAAAGTGGAATGCTTATACACTGTTGTTGGGAATGTAAATTAGTACAACATCTATGGAAAACAATATGAACATTTTCTAAAGAACTAAAAGTAAATCTACCATTCTATCCAGCAATCCCACTACTGGTTATCTACCCAAAGGAAACGAACTCATTATATCAAAAAGACACCCGCATATGTATGTTTATTGCAGCACAATTCATAATTGTAAAGATATGAAATCAACCTAAGTGCCCATTGACCAATGAGTGGATAAAGAAAATGTGCTATACATACACCATGGGATACTACTCAGCCATAAAAAAGAATAAAATAATGTCTTTTGCAGCAACTTGGATAGAACTGGAGGCCACTGTTGTAAGTGAAGTAACTCAGGAATGGAAAACTAAATACCATATGTTCTCATTTATAAGTGGGAGCTAAGCTATGGGTATTCAAAGGCATACAGAGTAGTGTAATGGACTTTAGAGACTCAGAAGGAGGATGGTGGGAGGTGGGGTGAGCTATAAAAATTTCACATTGGTTGTGGCTCACGCCTGTAGTCCCAGCACTTTGGCAGGCCATGGCGGGCAGATCACGAGGTCAGGAGATCAAGACCATCCTGGCTAACACAGTGAAACCCCATCTCTACTAAAAATACAAAAAATTAGCCGGGCTTGGTGGCGGACGCCTGTAGTCCCAGCTACTCAGGAGGCTGAGGCAGGAGAATTGCTTGAACCCGGGAGGTGGAGCTTGCAGTGAGCTGAGATTGCGGCACTGCACTCCAGCCTGGGTGACAGAGCGAGACTCCGTTTCAAAAAAAAAAAAAAACAAACAAACACTTCACATTGGGTGTAATGTATATTACTTGGATGATGGGTGCACCAAAATCTCAGACTTCACCACTATGCAATTCATCCATGTAATCAAAAATCACTTGTACCTCAAAAACTATTGAAATAAAAAATATTTTTAATAAAGAAAAATAAAATAAAAGGCAAAGTAGTAGAAATAGTTCCTGCCTTATGGCTACAAACTGTAGAGAAGCCATTAAAAGGAATATTTCTACAGTTTGTTTAAAAAAAGAAAATAAAAGAAAAAAATCGTTATTAAATACACCTTCTGTGATAGGAACCAGGCCAGGCAATTTTACATACAATATTCACTGTATTATCACAATAACCTGTAAGTACTGTTATTCGTATTTTCATGTAAAGAGACAGACTAAGTGAAGTTAGGAAATTTACTTAAAGCCATGTGATGAGAGAATGTTAAGACTTTTACCTTTGTAGTTCTGAAAATTATCAGTTATAATTTCTAAACTTCTTTCTGTTTTGTTCTTGATTTTATTGTAGGGCTACTCAACTATTGGAACACATTATGATCACATATTATGCATACTGTATTCCCACAACAGTTGCAATATTCACAATTATTAAGAGACTTGAAAATGAAACCAAGGCACAAATAAACCTATTAACGTACTTTAGTATCTTTTAAAGTTTTACTCTCACCCCACAGAGGTTATTCTTTCATGAAAAATATAGCAGAAACAGTCTCTGAAAGAAAATATAATTACCATTGAAATCAATGTTACACGATTAGTTCAAATATTAACAAAGAAATGTAAAATGGTTCTTGATGTATTTAATATTCAAAGATTAATTAAATATTTACTGCAAGAAAATAGATAAATGATTCAATGAAAACAAAGCAAAAGTTTCATGTGATTGCCAATTCTGTTTCTTAGCAAACTATGTGTATCCCAAGAACTAAATTTAAATCACCTTCAGTCAATCATGCAATAGGGAAGTTGACCACATGGTTGCTTTTATTTTAATTTTCTAAGACAAAGAACAAAATCCAAATGAGTCACCTGGTGGTATTAAATCTCCAAAAGCAAATACAAAAGAACAGGAGGCAAATATGTAAAGAATGTGAATTAGCCAGGCGTCGTGGCTCATGCCTGTAATCCCAGCACTTTGGGAGGCTGAGGTGGGCAGATCACTTGATGTCAGGAGTTTGAGAACAACCTGGCCAATATGATGAAACCCCCGTCTCTACTAAAAATATAAAAATTAACCGGGCGTGGTGGTGCGAGCCTGTAGTCCCAGCTACTCGGGAGGCTGAAGCAGGAGAATCGCTTGAACCTGGGAAGCGGAGGTTGCAGTGAGTCAAGATTGTACCATTGCACTCCAACCTGGGCATTGCAGAGAGACTCCATTTCAAAGAAAAAAAAAAAATGTAAATCATATAAAAAAATGGACACTATTTTTTAAAAATGTCCAGCAATATTAAGTTAAAATGATAGCTATTTATTTAATTGTATTAACTATATGTTCAGTTGAGAATAATTCTACCTTATAGTGGCTGTCTTAGATTTCATGTCATACTTATTAAATTATAATTTAAAATGGATGCTACATAAATAAAATATGCTTTGACTTATTAATTTTAAATATTGTTATTTTAAGCATTTTTGCTAAAAAACAATAAAGTGAGACTAATAAGCAAAACAAATTGTGGCATTTATATAAAATGAAATATTATTAGCCTTTGCTAATGGAGGAGATCCTGCCATTTGCAACAACATGGATGAGCCTGGAAGATATTATGTTAAGTAAAATAAGCCAGACACAGAAAGAAAAATACTGCATAATGTCACTTACATGTGAAATCTTAAAAAAGTCAAATATATAGAAACAGAGAGTAGAATGGTGTTTACCAAGGGCAGAGAGGGGGAGAAAATGGGCAGATGTAGGTTAAGGGGTACAAACTTGTGGTTACATAGGATAAATAAATCCAGAGATCTAATGTATAGCATGGGGGCTATAGTTAATAATACTGTATAGTATACTGAAAATTTGCTAGAAGAATAGATTCTAGCAAATTTTAAAGATAATTATTTGAAGTGATAGATAAGTTAATTTGTTTGATTACAGTAGCAATTTCACTATGTATATATGTATCAAAAGATAACTTTGTACATGAAATATATACAATTTTAAATAAATAAATGCCCGCTAGGAAAAAAAAGAAACGAAAAGTAGATTCACATGCCCAAATTGTTCAAAACTTACTTAAAATTTTCAAATAACTCAATCAAGTATCAGTTTTTAATTTAAGTGTATTAAAATTAAATAAAATTTAAAATGTAGTGTCTCAGCTCCACTAGCCATATTTCAAGTGCTCAACAGCCGTATGTGGCTATTGTGTTGGACATCGCAAATGTAAATAGAGGTATTATAACTGATTTTTTTTTTCCTGAGTAAGGGCCATAGTTCACAGAACCATTAATTGCTTTAACATTTATTTCCTTTTTGGAAAAAATTTTGTATTGACCTTCTTAAAAGCATTTGCCTCCCTTCCAACAAGAAAAATCATTCAATAATCATTGGGATTCATGCGGGTCAAAATGGCCCGGGGGGATCCAATAGATGGAGTACCAAACTCTTCTTAAAGTCTTGAATAGATGGATACTAAAAGAAGATTTTTGTGAATAAAATATTCCCATATAAAAAGAGAATAAATTCTTTTAGAAGCTTTTTTCTGAGGGAAGTGGAAAAATCCAATTAACTGTTTTTATATCACCAGCTGGTTCCTTGGAGCCGAAAGAAATAACACCTCCCAGGAGTGAACATTTATTTCACTTGTAGTTAGAAATTCAGTCACCCTGCTTCCCTCAGAGATCAGGCTACCTGTTAAACAATATTGATGGTAATTAGGATGACAAATAACAACAAGTAATAAGGACACAAATTCTTACCCTTGCAGCTCTTCTCTAATCTTTATTTAATTTATCTATGTGTTTTCGGTACTAATGAGATTTTTTAAATCTATCTCAAATTGAGGCTCACTTTCTTGTCTTTTGAGAGTGTGGTGCTTCATGATAGTTCCATGATGCTAAAAATAATGATGATAGCTTCTATTTTATTTTAAGAATTTCCATTTTCCAGTGCCTAGTATGCACCAGACACTATTATAAGCATTTCATAATATATTAAACTATTTAATGCTCACATTTACTGAATAAAGTAGAGGTTAAGTAACTTGCTCAAAACCATACAGCTATGATCTTCATAGTCATTATTTTAGATGGGGAATTTGTTATTGAATACTATGTGCTGCTTCCTAATGACACCTTTCCACACATACCCCATTCATTTGCCTTCATTCATTCCTTCCTCCCTCCCTTCCTTTGCTTCCTCCCACTCTCCTTACCTCCCTTTCTTTCTTCCTCATTCTATACCTTTTCTCTCCACTGCCACTATTCAATCTATCACACAAGATTGTGTCTTCACCACCCAAAACTGCTTTTGTTGAGGTCACAAGTGACTTCATAAATGGTCATCTCAAGGGGCCAGCTTTCAGTTGCCTTGAAAATATCTTCAGCAAGTGGTCCCTTAAACATTCTCATCTCTGGATTTCTAGGGCACATTCTCTCACCTGATTGTCTATCCATTTTCTCCACACTCCTAGTCAGTCACCTTTGCTGTGCTCCTTCTGTTTCATCTTCCCCTTAAAGGTAGGTGTTTCACAGATTTTCTTTTATTCATATATGTGTATTAGTTTATATATAACTGTGTATATATAACTGACCAAACAATCCTCTCTTCTCTACCAACACTCATATCCTGAGCGAGCTCATCTAGTCTCTTGCCTTTAAATAACATGTATAAACTGCCAACTCAATCTCCATTTTGGACTGAATTAAAAACTTATATACTCAACTGTCTTCCTGACATCTCCACGTGGATGTCTATGAGGGATCCTCAACTTAGTATGTCTAAACCTAACACCAAACAGCACCCCCACCACTAGCACACACTTAAAACCAAACCTGCCTCACCTTTTCCCACACCTAAGTTACCAAACTGGATTAACTTTATCTTATGGATTTCCATGAATTTGTTCCCTTTCATCACTATCCTAGTTCAAGCCATTGTTGTCTCTTACTAGGATCAGAATTACAACCCCCTAATTGGTCCCTGAAATGCAGTCATGTGACCTCATCCTTCTAGTTCCATCTTAACTCTTCAGCACCATCTCTGGTCTTTTTTTCACTCACACTCTATGCTTCTATAATACTATAATTATTTTTTCAGTTTTAAAAATATTCCAAGACTGCTCTTGCCTCTGCGCCTTCAAATATGCCATTTCATTTACCTGGGAGGCTCTTCCTTATTCTTTTCTCTACTCATCTTTACCTGGGCACAATAAGAGCACCTACACATAAAGATCTTTAAACAGTGCCTGGTAAAAAGTAAGCGCTTTTTACTCAATATCTTTTACCATAAGTATTATTTTCAGAGATATTTTCATGTCAGTCTATAATTCTCTTTACAGGCCACATAGTCCATCTAACCTGTCTGCTTCTGTGGGCATTTATGTTGTTTCCAATCCTCGGCTATTATAAACTATCCTTATGCACATGTAATTTCAAATATGTCTTGGATCGGTTCTCTGGAAACAGGGAGTTGTGTGCAAAATACTTATTGGAGGTGCTCTTAAGAGATACATGGCAGGAGAGGAGCCAAGATGGCCAAAAAGAAACAGCTCTGGTCTACAGCTCCCAGCATGAGCGATGCAGAAGACGGGTGATTTCTGCATTTCCAACTGAGGTACCGGGTTCATCTCACTGGGGAGTGCCAGACAGTAGGTGCAGGACAGTGGGTGCAGTGCACCGTGCACGAGCCGAAGCAGGGCGAGGCATCGCCACACCCGGGAAGCACAAGGGGTCAGGGAATTCCCTTTCCTAGTCAAAGAAAGCAGTGACAGACAGCACCTGGAAAATCGGGTCACTCCCACCCTAATACTGCGCTTTTCCAACAGGCTTAAAAAATGGCACACCAGGAGATTATATCCCGCACATGGCTCAGAAGGTCCTACGCCCATGGAGTCTAGCTCATTGCTAGCACAGCAGTCTGAGATCAAACTGCAAGGTGGCAGCGAGGCTGGGGGAGGGGCACCTGCCATTGCCGAGTTAGTTGTTTGATTAGGTAAACAAAGTGGCCAGGAAGTTCGAACTGGGTGAAGCCCAACACAGCTCAAGGAGGCCTGCCTGACTCTGTAGGCTCCACCTCTGGGGGCAGGGCACAGACAAGCAAAAAGACAGCAGTAACCTCTGCAGACTTAAATGTCCCTCTCTGACAGCTTTGAAGAGAGTATTGGTTCTCCCAGCACGCAGCTTGAGATCTGAGGTCAGGCAGACTGCCTCCTCAAGTGGGTCCCTGACCCCAAGTAGCCTAACTGGGAGGCACCCCCCAGTAGGGGCAGACTGACACCTCACACGGCCAGGTACTCCTCTGAGACAAAACTTCCAGAGGAACGATCAGGCAGCTGCATCTCTGGTTCACCAATACCCGCTGTTCTGCAGCCACTACTGCAGATATCCAGGCAAACAGGGTCTGGAGCGGACCTCTAGCAAACTCCAACAGATCTGCAGCTGAGGGTCCTGTCTGTTAGAAGGAAAACTAACAAACAGAGAGGACATCCACACCAAAAACCCATCTGTACATCACCATCATCAAAGACCAAAGGTAGATAAAACCACAAAGATGGGAAAAAAACAGAGCAGAAAAACTGGAAACTCTAAAAATCAGAGCGCCTCTCCTCCTCCAAAGGAATGCAGCTCCTCACCAGCAATGGAACAGAGCTGGATGGAGAATGACTTTGACAAGTTGAGAGAAGAAGGCTTCAGAAGATCAAGCTACTCCGAGCTACAGGAGGAAATTCGAACCAATGGCAAAGAAGTTAAAAGCTTTGAAAAAAAATTAGATGAATGGATAACTAGAATAACCAATACAGAGAAGTCCTTAAAGGACCTGATGGAGCTGAAAACCAAGGCACGAGAGCTACGTGACGAATGCAGAAGGCTCAGTAGCTGATGCAATCAACTGGAAGAAAGGGTATCAGCGATGGAAGACAAAATGAATGAAATGAAGCAAGAAGAGAAGTTTAGAGAAAAAAGAATAAAAAGAAACGAACAAAGCCTCCAAGAAATATGGGACTATGTGAAAAGACCAAACCTACGTCTGATTGGTGTACCTGAAAGTGATGGGGAGAATGGAACCAAGTTGGAAAACACTCTGCAGGAAATTATCCAGGAGAACTTCCCCAATCTAGAAAGGCAGGCCAACATTCAAATTCAGGAAATACAGAGAACGTCACAAAGATACTCCTCGAGAAGAGCAACTCCAAGACACGTAATTGTCAGATTCACCAAAGTTGAAATGAAGGAAAAAATGTTAAGGGCAGCCAGAGAGAAAGGTCGAGTTACCCACAAAGGGAAGCCCATCAGACCAACAGCTGATCTCTCGGCAGAAATTCTACAAGCCAGAAGAGAGTGGGGACCAATATTCAACATTCTTAAAGAAAAGAATTTTCAACCCAGAATCTCCTATCCAGCCAAACTAAGCTTCATAAGTGAAGGAGAAATAAAATACTTTACAGACAAGAAAATGCTGAGAGATTTGGTCACCACCAGGCCTGCCCTAAAAGAACTCCTGAAGGAAGCACTAAACATGGAAAGGAACAACCGGTACCAGCCACTGCAAAAACATGCCAAATTGTAAAGACCATCAAGGCTAGGAAGAAACTGCATCAACTAACGAGAAAAATAACGAGCTAACATCATAATGATAGGATCAAATTCACACATAACAGTATTAACTTTAAATGTAAATGGGCTAAATGCTCCAATTAAAAGACACAGACTGGCAAATTGGATAAAGAGTCAAGACCCATCTGTGTGCTGTATTCAGGAAACCCATCTCACGTGCAGAGACACACATAGGCTCAAAATAAAGCAATGGAGGAAGATCTACCAAGCAAATGGAAAACAAAAAAAGGCAGGGGTTGCAATCCTAGTCTCTGATAAAACAGACTTTAAACCAACAAAGATCAAAAGAGACAAAGAAGGCCATTACATAATGGTAAAGGTATCAATTCAACAAGAAGAGCTAACTATCCTAAATATATATGCACCCAATACAGGAGCACCCACATTCATAAAGCAAGTCCTTAGTGACCTACAAAGAGACTTAGACTCCCACACAATAATAATGGGAGACTTTTACACCCCACTGTCAACATTAGACAGATCAACGAGACAGAAAGTTAACAAAGATACCCAGGAATTGAACTCAGCTCTGCACCAAGCGGACCTAATAGACATCTACAGAACTCTCCACTCCAAATCAACAGAATATATGTTCTTTTCAGCACCACACCGCACCTACTCCAAAATTGACCACATAGTTGGAAGTAAAGCACTCCTCAGCAAATGTAAAAGAACAGAAATTATAACAAACTGTCTCTCAGACCACAGTGCAATCTAGAACTCAGGATTAAGAAACTCACTCAAAACTGCTCAACTACATGGAAACTGAACAACTTGCTCCTGAATGACTACTGGGTAAATAATGAAATGAAGGAAGAAGTAAAGATGTTCTCTGAAACCAACGAAAACAAAGACACGACATACCAGAATCTCTGGGACACATTCAAAGCAGTGTGTAGAGGGAAATTTATAGCACTAAATGCCCACAAGAGAAAGCAGGAAAGATCCAAAATTGACACCCTAACATCACAAATAAAAGAACTAGAAAAGCAAGAGCAAACACATTCAAAAGCTAGCAAAAGGCAAGAAATAACTAAGATCAGAGCAGAACTGAAGGAAATAGAGACACAAAAAACCCTTCAAAAAATTAATGAATCCAGGAGACGGTTTTTTGAAAAGATCAACAAAATTGATAGACCGCTAGCAAGACTAATAAAGAAGAAAAGAGAGAAGAATCAAATAGAAGCAATAAAAAATGATAAAGGGGATATCACCACCGATCCCACAGAAATACAAACTACCATCAGAGAATACTATAAACACCTCTACGCAAATAAACTAGAAAATCTAGAAGAAATGGATAAATTCCTCGACACATACATCCTCCCAAGACTAAACCAGGAAGAAGTTGACTCTCTGAATAGACCAATAACAGGCTCTGAAATTGAGGCAATAATGAATAGCTCACCAACCAGAAAAAGTCCAGGACCAGATGGATTCACAGCTGAATTCTACCAGAGGTACAAAGAGGAGCTGGTACCATTCTTTCTGAAACTATTCCAATCAATAGAAAAAGAGGGAATCCTCCCTAACTCATTTTATGAGGCCAGCATCATCCTGATACCAAAGCCTGGCAGAGACACAACCAAAAAAAGAATTTTAGACCAATATCCTTGATGAACATTGATGCAAAAATCCTCAATAAAATACTGGCAAACCGAATCCAGCAGCACATCAAAAAGCTTATCCACCATGATCAAGTGGGCTTCATCCCTGGGATGCAGGGCTGGTTCAACATACACAAATCAATAAATGTAATCCAACATATAAACAGAACCAAAGACAAAAACCATATGATTACCTCAATAGATGCAGAAAAGGCCTTTGACAAAATTCAACAACCCTTCATGCTAAAAACTCTCAATAAATTAGGTATTGATAGGACATATCTCAAAATAATAAGAGCTATTTATGACAAACCCACAGCCAATATCATACTGAATGGGCAAAAACTGGAAGCATTCCCTTTGAAAACAGGCACAAGACAGGGATGCCCTCTCTCACCACTCCTATTCAACATAGTGTTGGAAGTTCTGGCCAGGGCAATCAGGCAGGAGAAGGAAATAAATGGTATTCAATTAGGAAAAGAGGAAGTCAAATTGTCCCTGTTTGCAGATGACATGATTGTATATCTAGAAAACCCCATCATCTCAGCCCAAAATCTCCTCAAGCTGATAAGCAACTTCAGCAAAGTCTCAGGATACAAAATCAATGTGCAAAAATCACAAGCATTCTTATACACCAATAACAGACAGAGAGCCAAATCATGAGTGAACTCCCATTCACAATTGCTTCAAAGAGAATAAAATACCTCGGAATCCAACTTACAAGGGATGTGAAGGACCTCTTCAAGGAGAACTACAAACCACTGCTCAATGAAATAAAAGAGGATACAAAGGAATGGAAGAACATTCCATGCTCATGGGTAGGAAGAATCAATATCATGAAAATGGCCATACTGCCCAAGGTAATTTATAGATTCAATGCCATCCCCATCAAGCTACCAATGACTTTCTTCACAGAATTGGAAAAAACTACTTTAAAGTTCATATGGAACCAAAAAAGAGCCCACATCGCCAAGTCAATCCTAAGCCAAAAGAACAAAGCCAGAGGCATCACGCTACCTGACTTCAAACTACACTACAAGGCTACAGTAACCAAAACAGCGTGGTACTGGTACCAAAACAGAGATATGACCAATGGAACAGAACAGAGCCCTCAGAAATAATGCCGCATATCTACAACTATCCGATCTTTGACTAACCTGAGAAAAACAAGCAATGGGGAAAGGATTCCCTATTTAATAAATGGTGCTGGGAAAACTGGCTAGCCATATGTAGAAAGCTGAAACTGGATCCCTTCCTTACATCTTATACAAAAATTAATTCAAGATGGATTAAAGACTTAAATGTTAGACCTAAAACTGTAAAAACCCTAGAGGAAAACCTAGGCAATACCATTCAGGACATAGGCATGGGCAAGGACTTCATGCCTAAAACACCAAAAGCAATGGCAACAAAAGCGAAAGTTGACAAATGGGATCTCATTAAACTAAAGAGCTTCTGCACAGCAAAAGAAACTACCATCAGAGTGAACAGGCAACCTACAGAATAGGAGAAAATTTTTGCAGCCTACTCATCTGACAAAGGGCTAATATCCAGAATCTACAATGAACTCAAACAAATTTACAAGAAAAAAACAAACAACCCCATCAAAAAGTGGGTGAAGGATATGAACAGACACTTCTCAAAAGAAGACATTTATGCAGCCAAAAAATACATGAGAAAATGCTCATCATCACTGGCCATCAGAGAAATGCAATTCAAAACCACGATGACATACCATCTCACACCAGTTAGAATGGCGATCATTAAAAAGTCAGGAAACAACAGGTGCTGGGGGGGATGTGGAGAAATAGGAAGACTTTTACACTGTTGGTGGGAGTGTAAACTAGTTCAACCATTGTGGAAGGCAGTGTGGCGATTCCTCAGGGATCTAGAACTAGAAATACCATTTGACCCAGCCATCCCATTACTGGGTATATACCCAAAGGATTATAAATCATGCTGCTATAAAGACACATGCACACATATGTTTATAGCGGCACTATTCACAATAGCAAAGACTGGAACAAACCTAAATGTCCAACAATGGTAGACTGGATTAAGAAAATGTGGCACATATACACCATGGAATACTATGCAGCCATAAAAAATGATGAGTTCATATCCTTTGTAGGGACATTGATGAAACTGGAAACCATCATTCTCAGCAAACTATCGCAAGGACAAAAAACCAAACACCGCATGTTCTCACTCATAGGTGGGAATTGAACAATGAGAACACATGGACACAGGAAGGGGAACATCACACACCGGGGACTGTTGTGGGGTGGGGGGAGGGGGGAGGGATAGCATTAGTAGATATACCTAATGCTAAATGACGAGTTAATGGGTGCAGCACACCAACATGGCACATGTATACATATGTAACTAACCTGCACATTGTGCACATGTACCCTAAAACTTAAAGTATAATAATAATAAAATTAAAAAATTAAAAAGTAAATAAATAAACGAGATACATGGGAAGGGTGTGAGAAGGGCAGAATTGGGAAGAGGGAGAAGCTGGCCTGCAATGTGTTCTTAACTGAGGCCTCAGCTGACCTATGGAGAGCTCTCAAGAGGTCTCACGGTACCATATGACTTCTACTTTTTCTCTCTTGAAACCCTGTGACTGCTATGTGACTGCCATGTAAAAACACCTGGCCTAGCCTCCTTCATGATGACAGACCACATGGAGAGAGATACCTGGTTGATACCCAGCAAGTAAGTAGGCCACTTAGATCATCCAGCCCCAGTCAAGCCACCAGATAAGTCCAGCTGCTTGAGTGATCCTGGATGATATCAGTAGAAGAGACCATATAGCTGAGTTCAGACTAAATATCTGAACCACCTAAAAACCACAATAAGCAGAAAAAAAAAATTGTTTTAAGTCATTAACTTTTGGGGTAGCTTGTTATGCATCAATACCTAAGTGATACAAGAGGCAATACTGTAGGAGATTGAGAAACAACAAGATAGTAGAAACATGATGCCTGGGCTGCCTCACAGAACAGAGAGGCCTGAATGTGCTAGATTATTATATGAGACAGAAACTTCTATCTAGTTTGAATCACACATATCATATTATTTCATTTCATTTTCATGCCATCTATGAAGTAAATAGGAAGATTATTTTATTTTATTTTATTTTGTTTATTATTATTTTTTTTTTGAGATGGGGTCTGGCTATGTTGCCCAGGGTGGTCTCAAACTCCTGGGCTCAAGTGATCTGCCTGCCTCAGCCTACCAAAGTGCTAGGATTATAGGCATAAGCTACTGCACCCGGCCTTCTTTATTTTATAATGAAACCAAAGCTCCCGATGGTAAGAGAAATTTTTTATACCTAGTGGTTTAAGAAAAAAGCATTCAGGAAGCTTAAAAGCATTTTTGGCAAGGACCTGTGGATCTGGACAATAAGATGATTTTAGCACTAGGTTTGAATTGCTCTCTCACTGCAGGAAAAAAAAAATTATGTAGCGGTTACTATTTGAGAGCTTGGTTAGAGAGTCTAGCAGGGGAGTGCAGCTACTCATATTCCCTTGATCAAATAATGGTCCTCTACTCTCAAGAAAGGTAATCGTCTTCATCTACATGTACAGCTTCAGGAGGGATGCACATGGAGCAGAGAGGGAAGGAGACACCCTCCTAGCCAGCCTGGCCGGCCTGATCAGCCAGATCAACCCTGGTGATCAATGGGGTGACAGATGTTGCAACCAGATCACCCTCACAGCCATATTACTATTTGAAAAATGCTGTTCTCAAGCATTTTATATTAATATGTTTACTCAACAAATATTTATTGAACTCCTGCTATGTGCATCACGCAAGACATTTGGGATACATCAGTTAAAACAAACAAAAAAACCAGAAAATGATGTTTGGCTTTGTAGAGCATGTATTTTAGCAAAAGGACACAGTAAAAAATAAATAAATAAGTACAATCATTGGTATATTAGAAGATGATTACAGCTATAATGGAAAAAAGCAAAGTAGAGTAAGGTGAGGGACATGGGTGGGTGGAAGCAGATTATACTTTAAATAGAGAGGCCAAAGTGGACCTTTCTGAGAATGCAGCATTTCAGCTAAGACAAGAAGAGAGTGAGGCAACATTCATTTGTGATAAAAAATACTCAAGCAACTAGGAATATAAAAGAACTTCCTCAACCTGATAAAGGGCATCTACTAAAAACCCACAGCTAATATTAAACTTAAAGATGAAAGAATAAATGGTTTCCCCCAAAGATCAGGAATAAGATAAGGATGTCCATTCTCGCCACTTCCATTCAACATGGTAGTGGGGATTCTAACCAGGACAATTAAGCCAGACAAAGAAGTAAAAGGAATCCATATTGGAAAGAAAGAATAAAACATTCTTTATTTGTAAGTGCCATAATCTTATATACAGAAAATTCTAAGAAATCCACTTAAAAAAACTACTAGACAAAGAAGGATGTAAGATTAATATACAAAAGTAAATTGTATTTCTATAAGCTAGCAATAAACAGTCCAAAGATGAAATTAAGAAACAATATCCATTAACAATAGCACCAAAAAGAATAAAATACAGTATTTACTAATAAGTTTAGCAGTAGAAGACTTGAACACTGAAAGCTACAAAAATACTGAAAGCAATTAAAGGAGGCCTAAATAATATAGAAAGACATTTCCATGTTCACAGATTGGAAAACTTAATGTAGCTAAGAAGGTAATACTTCCCAAATTGATCTATAGGTTTAGCACAATCCCTATAAAAATCATAGCTTTCTTTTCACAAAAATTGATAAATTGATGCTAAAATGTATATATCAATGCAAAAGACCCAGAAGAGCAAAAATAATCTTAGAAAAGAACAGACTTGGAGAATTCACAATGACTATAAAGCTACAGTAATCAAGACAGTGTGGCATAAGGATAGAAATATAAATAAATGGAATAGAATTGAGCCCAGAAATAAACTCTTGCACTTACAGTTAACTAATTTTTGACAAAGGTGCAAAAGTAATTTAATGTGGGTAAAATAGCCTCTTCAACAAATGGTGCTGGCACTACTGTATGTATATTCACATGCAAAAATATAAATTTGGACCTCTATCTCACATTATACAAAAAAAATTAACTCAAAATGAATCATAAGTTTAAATGTAAGAACCAAAATTACGAAATACTTAGAAGAAAATGTAGGTGTAAATCTTCACAAACTTGGACTGGGTAATGATTTGTTAGATATAACACCAAAAGCTCATGCAATAAAACATTAATAAACTGGACTTGATCAAAATTTAAAACTTTTGCATTTTAAAGGACATCAAGAAAGTGAAAGTGTGTCCGAAATTGGTGGGTTCTTGGTCTCACTGACTTCAAGAATGAACCTGCGGACCCCCGCGGTGAGTGTTACAATTCTTAAAGATGGTGTATCCGGAGTTTGTTCCTTCTGATGTTCGGATGTGTTCGGAGTTTCTTCCTTCTGGTGGGTTTGTGGTCTTGCTGGCTTCAGGAGTGAAGCTGCAGACCTTCGCGGTGAGTGTTACTGTTCTTAAGGCGGCCCGTCCGGAGTTGTTCATTCCTTCTGGTGGGTTGGTGGTCTCACTCGCCTCAGGAGTGAAGCTACAGACCTTTGCAGTAAGTGTTACAGCTCATAAAGGCAGTGCGGACCCAAAGACTGAACAGCAGCAAGATTTACTGCACAGAGCAAAAGACCAAGACTTCCACGCTGTGGAAGCCAACCCCAGCAAGTTGAGGCTGCTGGCTGGGGCAGCCTGCTTTTATTCCCTTAACTGGGCCCACGCACATACTGCTGATTGGTCCATTTTTCAGAGAGCTGATTGGTCCGTTTTGACAGGGTGCTGATTGGTGCATTTACAATCTCTGAGCTAGACACAAAAGTTCTCCAAGTCCCCACTAGATTAGCTAGACACAGAGCACTGATTGGTGCATATACAATCCTCTAGGTAGACATAAAAGTTCTCCAAGTCCCCACTTGACTCAGAAACCCAGCTGGCTTCGCCCAGTGGATCCCGCACCAGGGCCGCAGGTGGAGCTGCCTGCCAGTCCTGTGCGGGGCGCCCGCACTCCCCAGCCCCTGGGCAGTTGATGGGTTGCGGAGGCTCAGGCTGCGCGGGAGCCCACTGCAGCAGTGGGCCGGGGTGGGGGGTGGTGCGGTGCTTGGGCATGGCAGGCTGCAGGTCCCGAGCCCTGCCCCGCGGGGAGGCGGCTGAGGCCCAGCAAGAATTCAAGCATGGCGAAAGCAGGCCGGCAATGCTGGGGAACCTGGCACCCCCTCCGCAGCTGCTGGCCCGGGTGCTAATCCCCTCACTGCCCTGGGCCGGCGGTGCCGGCTGGCTGCTCTGAGTGCGGGGCCTGCAGAGCATGTGCCCACCCGGAACTCACGCTGGCTCAGGAGCACCACATGCAGCCCTGGTTCCTGCCCGTGCCTCTCCCTCCACACCTCCCCGCAAGCAGAGGGAGCCGGCTCTGGCCTTGGCCAGCCCAGAGAGGGGCTCCCACGGTGCAGCGACGGGCTGAAGGGCTCTTCGAGCATGGCGAGAGCGGATGCTGAGGCCGAGGAGGCGCCGAGAGCAAGTGAGGGCTGCTGGCACATTGTCACCTCTCAAAAGGATGCATAGATTGGAAGAAAATATCTCCAAATCACATGTATAAGGGTCTTGTTTCCAGAACATATAAAGTACTCTTACAACTCAATTACAAGAAGACAAGTCACAGAATTTAAAATGGGCAAAGAATTTGAATAGATATTTCTCCAAAGGAGGTATATAAATGGCCATTAAGCAGATAAAAAGATGCTCAATATCATTAATTATTAGGGAAATGCAAATCAAAACCTACTGTACATTCACCAGAGTGGCTAGAATCAAATAAGTATGAGAGAGGACGTGGAGAAATTGGAACCCTCTTATACTGCTGGTGGAGATGTGAAATAGTACAACCACTCTGGAAAATAATTTGGCAGTTCCTCAAAAGATTAAAGCTAGATTACCATATGACCCTGCAATTCCACTACTAGGTATATACCCAAGACAACTGAAAATATGTTAACACAAAGATCTATACATGAATGTTCATAGCAGCATTATTTATAATAACCAAAAAGTGGAAACTCCATCAAGGAGTGAATGGATAAACAAAATGTGGTAGAGATCCATACAACGAATATTATGAGACCATAAAAAGAAATGAAGTACTGATACATGCTACAACATGAAAGAACCTTGAAAACACACTAAGTGCTGGGAGGGACAGGAGAAGTGAAGAATGCTAGCTAAAGTGTACAAGGATTCTTTTTGGGGTGATGAAAATGTTCTAAATTGATTGTGGTGATAATTGCATGACTCTGTAAATATGCTACGAACCAATGAAGTGTGTATTTATTTTTATTTTTATTTTATTTTATTTTTTTGAGACACAGTCTCACTCTGTCACCCAGGCTGGAGGGCAGTGGCATGATCTCGGCTCACTGCAACCTCTGCCTCCTGGGTTCAAGCAATCCTCCTGCCTCAGCCTCCCAAATAGCTGGGATTACCGGTATGCACAACCACGCCTGGCTAATTTTTGTATTTTTGATAGAGATGTGGTTTCACCATGTTGTCCAGGCTGGTCCTGAACTCCTGGCCTCAAGTGATCTGCCCACCTCAGCCTCCCAAAGTGCTGGGATTACAGGTGTGAGCCACTGTGCCAGGCCTGAAGTGTGTATTTAGAGCAGGTGAATTTTATGACATGTAAATTCTGTCTCAATAAAGCTGTCCAAAAGGGGAGGGAGGAGAAGATGGAGTGAACTATGTAGATATCTGAAGAAAGAACATTCTAAGCAGAGGGAACAGCCAGAGTGAATCCTCTAAGGCAGAAGAACAGCTGGTGTGTTCAAAGACAGCAAGGAGGCCAGTGTGACTGGAATAGGTGAGGGAAGGAAAAGCCGACAGGAGACAAGGTCAGAGAGATCATGAAAGGCCTGGTCATTTAGGGTCTATAAGACCCTATAAGGCCATTGTGAAGACTTTGTCTTTCCAGTGAATGAGATGGAGAGCTTTTGCAGGGTGGTGAGCGGAAGGATGACATTACATCTGATTTACATTACAAAAGAATACATCTGGCTGCTGTGTGGCTGGGCAAAGGTAAAGACAAAGAGACTAGTGAGGACATTGTGACCCATAAAGAGATGATGACGGCTTAGACAACATTGATAGGTATTAATGGAGATGGTAAGTAGTTGGGATTTGGTGATATTTAACTCTAATCCTCACAACAATTCTATGAGGTAGCTAATGACATCATCCACATTTTACAGGTGACAAAATGATTACATATGATTTCACAGCTTGCAACATCCGACACAGAATAGGTCCTAATTTTATCAAATGTTAAACCCAGGCAGTCTGAGTCCAGAGTCTGCATCTCACTCATCATCCTATACCACCCCTCTGGAAGCTCGTCTGTGTCGGAAATCTCACCTATGCCTGTCAGTTCTGCCACGTAAACATACGAGGATGTTTAAAAGTTTTCAAGCCACAGCTGTATGCTGGAATTCTCTTCCTAAAAACAAGCAGTATTCCTGGGGTCTTGGTCTGACAAGTTCATACTCATATTGAAATAATTTGTTTCCCTGAAAAGTGAGTGAGCATCAGTGCTGAGCTAGACAGAAAAAAAAGTTGAGGCCTAAAATGAGAAGAAAAAAAACAAGGCTGAAAAGTATGGCATTGCTCTAACAAGGAAGAAGAAAATAAATTCATGAGAAGAGAGACTCTGACAAATACCACAGAGGGGAATTATCCTATGAGCCTTTGTGAATTGAAATTTGGGGTTCTACTAAAATTATATAATGGGATTGGAATTCTTTCTACTTTTTAAAATGTTTGAATTGAGCCATTGTGTAGCTTTTACTCATAGCTCTGATGAGAGCCTTAACTACAATCCTGAAAGCTTATTCTGGCCCTAGTCGGGCCTATATCCAAGTTTTCTATAAATCCAAATATTTGAATTGGAAGTAAATTGCATGTGATTGGTTTTTCTTTTGCTTCCTCCAAATAATGGCATCTATCAAGGGTAGATCAGAGCACTTTGCCAGAATTCATACTTGCCTCCCCCACTTCTCTCCTCCCTTCTTCCCATCCTCTTTAAATCCAACCCATACTCCTTACATTTATAAAAGGATATTTTATTTTATAAACAAAAAATAAAATTCAAAGATCCTCCTGTTATATATAAAGTTTCAGTGCTGCAAAAGGAATAGCACTCGAATATAAAGTTTTCCTTTTAATTCTCAGCAAGGCAAGTTACTTCTATAAAGGGTGCGCCCTTACAGATGGAACAATGGTGAGCACACACTTGGACAAGGGAGGGGAAGGAGTTCTTATCCCTGATGCACATGGACCCTGCTGCTGTGCCATTCCCCCATTGGCTAGGGTTAGACTGCACAGGCTAAAGTAATTCCAATTGGCTACTTTAAAGAGAATGACAGGGTGAGTGCTTTGGCGGGAGTCAGGGCAGAGCAGGTAGCAGGTAATTGGAATGAGTCAGGGTGGAGCAGGTAATCAGAATGAGTCAGGGTGGAGTAGGTAATCAAAAAAGGTTGCTTTATAAGGAAGTTAAGTTTAAAAGTAGAAGGCAAAGAATTGAACATACTGACATATTAATTCTTTGAAAAGAAATTTAGAACTCATATCTAACACTCCAGCCATCTGAATGGACCCCTCTCAGCCAAGGGCATTCCAAAGTTAACCCAAAAAACTAGTTCAGGCCATGATGGGAAGAGGGAGTAATTCATGCCTTATTATGCCCTTCTCCCTTTTGGAATTCAGGCACAGCTGACCAGCATCCACATCAACACAGACCTTAAGACTAATAGAACAGCCTCTTTAAATCTGATAAGAAACATTTACAATCTATTCTCTCTGAAACCTGGACGCTTCATCTGCATGGTAAAACCTTGGCCTCCACCACCCCTTACTGTAATTCAGACATTTCTTTCTATTGATTCCAGGTCTTTAGATAACAACACTTTCAACCAATTGCCAATCAGAAAATCTTTGAATCTGCCTATGACTGGGAAGCCCCCTTGTCCTGGCTTTTAGTTTTTCTGCTTTCCAGATCAAACCAATATAATACATCTTACATGCATTGATTGATATCTTATGTGTCCCTAAAATGTATAAAGCCAAGTTGTGAGTTGTAGCCTGACCACCTCGGGCACATGTTCTCAGGCTCTCCTGAGGGCTGTATCACAGGCCATTGGTCACTCATATTTGGCTTAGAATAAATCCCTTCAAATATTTAACAGAGTTTGACAATCTTTTCATGGACAATTTCCAGTTCTGCTCTGTGTTTTGGCTTCTTGTGGTCATGTGAGACTCATCCCTTTTACTGTTTCTGTGCATACCTTCCCCCAGCCCCCACCCTGCATCCTGTAAGGATAAGATGCTTGGAGCAGTAGCTACCACCTTGCAGCTGGAGGAGAACGCCAGGAGAATTTTAGAGTGCCACCTCATACTGAGATTCTCCTTCCTCCAACTTCTTATTATAGGAGCTATTTCATGATTTTGTTGCCTCAATTTAGTTTTCTATTATAGCAGAGGTATCCTAAGGAATCAAATAATTACCAATCTCACCTTTTCTTTTTTCTTCCACAACTCTTCTCTAATATTGGATCAGGGTAGGGGAGTTGGGTAGAGGGGGATATTTGCCTTCACCTGTACCCCAGCCAGTGCCCAGTCATACTAGGTCTAACTTTCTAAACTTCTGGATCTTCTCTCCCTCCCTTCTTCTCCTCCTCACTGCTCTCCCCCATGCCCCTAGCAATCAAGTCCTGTAAGAATCAGGATCCACTTTCAAAAATAACAACTACATTTTCCACTGTGGGTCTGTGTCATAAAGGAATGGCAAAAGGTTAGTGTAATAGCAGCTTCCCACTGACTAGTCTGTAATCACCATTCTTTCGTGGAACTCAATCAAGTACCTCATTACATAAAATACTGAACATTATTTTGTCATTTATTTCCTTGGTTTAACCTGCTTAAATAAATAGTTCCCCCAATTCAAAAGCAATTTAAAAAGCAACACGGTTTTGTAAATTGTATGTATTTTTTAAAGTTTGGGTGGCAAAAAGTAAATACCTTGTCTTCTTTTATACACACAATAGTATTGTATAGACTTGAGCTTTGCATGGACTGCCTTTATCTGCTTCTACAGTATTTTAATAAATTCAGCTCAGCTAAATTCTCTGCTTTCCTCCATGACCTTTCTTTACTGTGACATTATCCTGCTGTGATTGATGGGAGCACTGTACAATGTACTGGCATATTATAAAAATTGTATTTGGGCTGCCTAACTTACTTTTGATGAAAAACTTTAGTATACCTGCTAAAGCAATCCCTATTCCCTATGAAGACCAGCTTGAGTTTCTATTCCCTTTTTCAATTTTTTTTATGAGTTTGAATGAACTTGGAATCTGTCTCAGACTCAGGAGCAGAACACACTTTATGTTTCTGCAGAGTTGTTTTTCATCACAAACCAATAAACAGTAGACAAAGCTCTCTGTGGAGTCTGCTCATCAAATCAGATCTATACTGTATCACTATTTAGACAAAATGAAAAAAGGCCAAGAAATCAGGCACATCCACAGATATATGCCAACCTCTATGATAAGGTTGTCATGACCCTGTCATGAGACAGGGTCTGTCTTCCCAGAAATAAAAAGATGATGGGACACTCTGACAGAGGTGTCTCATGCGTTGACAATTTTCTTCACGGAGGCTGTGCCATTGATCTATCTCCACTGCATTTCATTGGGAATTTAAATTATATCCAGACATGAGTATTTCTGAACTGACTTAAACTGAAAAATAGCCTTTAGTCTTTTTCTTCTTCTATGGACATTTGTTAAATCTTTGTTTGCATGTATATAGAAGCTGTCCTTAGGGGAAATAGAATTCAGCCCATGTAAGAGAGTATTGAGTTTTCATAGTATATCTGCCTAGGTTCACTCTAAGGGCTCTGCTAGTTGTTTTATCATCATAAACCACCTGGAATCTCTCAACAAGACTGGGTACTACGTAAATTACAATCCAAGACAAGAAAGGCTGTTTTAAACCCTCTTCAAGAGAGTTTATATTGAAAAAAGGAAAGGATTCAATCATAAAAATGTATGAGCATGACTTTGAGGGCAGTCAAAGGTGTCTCTAATCCTACGACTTGAGACTCATGTGACAGGACAACTCCATGTAGCAAAAGGGGCAGATGGAGAAAGGAGGGAACCTAGAAGTGTCAGGGAGGCAGTGTGGCATGGCTCTGATCCCTGCTCTGCCACGTAGCAGTGATGTAATAGTAGTGGGCACTTCCTAAGGCCACCTCCAATGAGTCACACCCTTGCATAATCCTACATCCTTATGTAATCCTCTCCCTTTGAGTGCAAGTGGAAAGTGTGACTTGCTTCTAACCAACATAATATGGCAAATGTGATGGAATGTCACTACTGATGGAATGTAATTATGTTGCATTATATGGCAAAGGCGATTTGATGTCACTCCTATGATTTATGTTATGATATATAAAACTCCATCTTAGTTAACTAGAGTGAGAGACTTTGCTAGCTTTGAAAAAACAAACAGCCATATAAACTATCTATGAAAAGGGCCATATGGGAGGAACTGTGGGTCATCTCAAGGACCTGAAGGGGACCTCCAGCTGAAAGCCAGTAAGAAGTTGGGGCCTCACTCATACAGCTGCAAGGAAATGAATTTTTCCAACAACCTGGATGAGCTTGGAAACAGATTCTACCCCAGTCAAGTACTCAGGTAAGGATACATCCGATCTGACACTTTGATTGAAGTCTTATGAGATCCTGGGTAGAAGACCTAGACCAGCTGTGCCCAGACTTCTCCCATGAGGACTTGGAGGTAATAGATGTATGTTGTTTTAAGGCACTAAATTTCTGGTATGTAATTTGTTATGTAGCAATAAAAAATTAATACAGTAATCTAGGAACAAGTTTTTTCTTTTTCTCTGAGTCTAATTCTCCTCATCTATATAATGGGGATAATAACATCTACTTATAGGTAGGTTTAATCATCAAATAAATTTTAGCATTTGCTAAAATGGTAGTTGTTTTATTGTATTATTAATATTACTATTCTTTTCTGGGTACATGAGACCCAGAGCACCAGGCTAAGGGTTTCAGGAGTTGAAGTCTGATCCTGGGCCCTAGCCCACAGGAACCCAGGGAATGCCATGCACGAATAAAGAAGAAATACAGCCAGCTGTCCTGTCTCGACTTTCCTTGAGGCTGATACAGTGGTGCACTAAATCTTTTTCTATGATCTACTCTGTGCCCAGCAATATGCTAAATATGCTAGGCACAGACAATACCAAGAGAAGTAGGAGGTTCTCCCTGCCCTTGAAAGTGTCCAGGCTAATGGCCATAATTTAGACTCTAAGACTCACATTGCAGTTCTGTGTTCAGAACTGGGATTCCAAAATTTGAGGGCAACCAGTGCCAAGCTCTGCATATTTTAGGGTGCAGTGGGAAGTTTTGAGGCTGCTTACATCCTTGGGTGTCCAACACCTGGGGTAAGTAAAGGCTCCCTTAACACAGGGAGCAGGTAAGGCTGAAGCCAAGGGAATGATGTTGCCCCTTGGCATCACTATCATGAACTATCTTGAATCTCCCAACAAGGCAGGGCACTGTGCAATTGACATTCCAAGACCAGGCAGGCCTATTTTAAATCGTCTTTAAGAGGATTCACAATCCACCCTCTTGCTGCACTAGCATGGGTAGAGCAGGAAAATTCTCTATATTATCATTGAAGCTGTAAAGGTTTGGGAGATGGGTCATTCAAAATTTTCAGAAGTTCTTGAAAGCCAAATGTTAGTGGATGAGGAACTAAATTGGCTTCTGTTTCATCTTTGTTAGGTTTCTACAGCAATGTTATCTTGAATGGTTTGTCAACATGTTTCACTGAGAAAACTTAAAGCAACTCTGGTAACTACAAGTGGAACCTTGTTACAAGTGGAACCTTGACAACTTCAGAAGTGACCATCACAACCAAACATTCCCTGCTCTGAATCACCTGACATTCACTGTCTCATTCACACCAGCTTCTTCAGGTGGCCCTTGATGATCTGCCTGCCTCCACAGAGGCTCAGAAAATTAGCCTTTTCTTTTTTTCTAGATTTCACTCTTCATGATGGATGTGAAAGACAGTAAAGTATGCTAGTTAAAACCCAGCCTCTGGAGACAGACTGATGTGGGGTAAATCCAGCTTTGCCACTTAACAGTTCTCTGCTCTTGCACAATTTTACTTAACCTCCCTGAACCTGAAATCGGGCTAGTTACAGCATATTAGTGAAGCATTCATCACAGAACCTGAACATAGGGAGTCCTCATTAACGACAGTTATTATCATCGTTATTAATATATTATAATCACATGGCTATTGCTTTGTACTTATCATATAGTCATTAATGTCCCTAGAATAGTGCAGATCGGATGACACCAGTTATAAGACCCTGAGAAGCTTAACTCAGCAAAACTAAGTTGTTTAAATCTATGTTCTAGCTCAGAGGTTGGCAAACTTTCTCTGAAAAGGGCCAGATAGTAAATATTTTAGGCTTGCAGGCCATATGGTCTGTGTTGCAACTACTTAATTCTGCTATTATAACTCAAAAGCAGCCATAGACAATACAAAAGAAAATGAGTATGTTTGTGCTCCAATTAAATGTTATTTACAAAAAGGATTGGCTGTTTGAATTTAACGCATAGGTCATAGTCTGCCAACCCCTGCTCTAGCCCCTTGTCCATGTACAGCAAGGTACTCCCAAACAGAACGCTAATGGGAAGGGCACGTGGCAGAGTAGACACAATAGAGTTTGAGTCTAAATTTTGTCATGTCCTGACTGTAGCATTCAGGGAATATTACTTAACTCTGTAGAATTCTGAGAATATTACTTAATTCCTCCATGCCCCAGTTTCTTCCTCTGTAAATCCTAGGCAATAGTACTTCCTGGGCAGGGTTTCTGAGGATAGATGACCCCAAGTATATAAAAGATAATTAAGTAAAAGAGATAACATATGTAAATGAGATAATGTAAGTGTGTATATTTCAGGCTTTTTTGCATGAATTTACTTTGTATCTATCTGTTCAACCGGATTATGAGTTTGTTGAAGACGAAACATCTGTTATCTATTGCCTTTATTTCTCTCATCCTTGTCTCTAGATCCTAGAAAAGTCCTCTGCACAGAGCAGGGCATGGCCTGCATTCCAAATTTTGTTATTCTCAAAGGTCAATTGTTCTCAGTGGCAGACAACAGAAGCCAAGACTTGCTAAGTAAAACAGAAGACAAATTTGCTGGAAGGACATGTGAAAATGGGCACAAATTAGGGAGCAAGGTCATACTTGCATCACTGCTGTTAGGCTGCTACCACTGACTCCTCTGCTCCTGCACTCCCAACAGCACCATCAAGAAAAACCCCACACACAGTTCCTTCATCTTTGCCTTACTTGCTGAAGATTAGAAGTCCCAGGTAGGAGTCTTTCAATGACTAAGGCCAGATCACCTGCCCATATCCTGGCTACAAGGAAGCAAGGAAAGAAAATGTTAGCCAGCCCTTTTGGCTTTTGGAATGAGAGCATTTTACCAAGTCACTTAATGGTGTAGAGCTCCCCAGTAGGAAAGGTTTTAGGGGCTGGGCAGCTAGAAGAATGACAAATGGCTACTCCTCTGACTATCTGCTTACCTGGGCCACCTGTTTGTAGAAAACTTTGAGGTCACAACATAGTCCACCACCATTATGACTTTCAAATTGGTTGCTTGTTGCATAGGTAGTGGGATTTTAATCTAAGCCCTCCAGCCTCGCTCCCTTGGTTCCCTACAGTAGATACACCAGTGCCCCTTCCATATGGCCTCACTTTGGTGCATGCCAGCCTGCCTTCCAACAGTCAGCATCTACAACTTTGTTAGAGGGCTGCCCTCAGACTGCTGGAACCCACTTTGCCTCCATGCAGGGCAGATCCAAAGTGCCTAGGTAACTCATAACCCATCAGTGGTATCCTTTAACAAAAACTTAATAAGTACAATGTATAAATACTCCAGCTCCCTTGCCCCTTGACTGGAATCATAATGAAGCATGTGTTTTGCACCATTTTAAAACACTTCTCCACAGGATGAAACTTCAGGTGGACACTATGGTAGTTGCCTTAATAGTGTCCCTTTATAGACTAGCTTCCTTATATTATTTCTTTCTCTCTCTTCTGCCCTTCTCTCTCAACATTCCAAATAGACTATGTGCACTCAATCTTTGTCTCAGCTTTGCTTCTGAGAGGAGCCCTGCTAACACATCTCTCTTATATCTGGTATTGGCATGCTATTTTGCAGACATATCAGGAATACTGAGACAACTATTACTACAAAACTGTATAATTCACAAGACCACTTGCAGATACAAACTAGGTAAATATGAGATCAAGAATGTATTATTTTCTTTCTCTATTAGAATTACAGTGCTCTGTGTTTATATTAAATCTGCACCTGTGATGAAAACACAGATGTCAGAAAGAAAGAAAAGCAGAAAGAATGACAGACAGAAATGAAGGAGGGAAGGCAGGGAGGAGGGAGGGAGGGAGGGGAAGAGAGAAAGGAGAGAAAGGAAGGAAAAAAGGAAGGGAGGGAGAAAGATAGGAAGCAGGAAGAAAGAAGAAAGAAAATAGACAATCATTATTTAGGAGAATCAAAACAGCATAAAGGAGATAGGCCTTGAAATTCCAGGAGATGATAAGAAAAATTGCTTTGAGGCAACAGGAGAGGTTGCCTCCTCAGAGTAAAAGGAGAGCTCCCTATACTCTGGAAAAAGGAGATATGAGAAGCAAATGAGAAGGGCTGTAAATCACTGGGTAATCAAAGCAAAAGTTATTCTGCAGGGCCCTGCAGAAAGCTTTCAGAAGAAGAAAAGTCAGATCAACTCTCTGTGCCTGAAAAAGCACAAAGCTGTCAAGTCTTGAAATGGAGGGGACTCATCTTGGTATTTCTAATGGCATTCAGTAATTGCAGTGGCTGCTGTCCTCCTCTGGGAATTGGGAGGAGGGGGGTGTTGCTGGATGTTCTTGTACAAGGAGGAAGATAACTTGAACATGATTTTTTCTCTTCAATGTATCCTGAAAAATTGAATTGTGATGATAAAGATCAGGCAATTGTGCTGAAGCACTGAACTCTTTATGAAATAATAGCCCAAGTGCTGAACTCTAATCTTGTTTCTCTCTTTGTTGGAAAGGTGAGGGGTGGCACTTGTGCTATCACCTAACTATGCACAGGCAGGATGATGGAGTAATAGTTACTGTATGCCCTGTGACCAAAGTTCTCTTTGATGCAGGGAGCCAGCTAGGCAATCAATCTAATATGGAGGAGCCGAGATGTCCATTTGTATCCAGAGGAGAGAAAATCCTTGGGACCAAAGGAGGGTTAAGAGAAGTGGGGAAAGGGAATTGGCTGGTTGTGGAGATAAAATTCAGCAAAACAACAGACAAACTCCAACTCTCACCCCAAAAAAAATTAGGAAGGAAAAAAAAACTAGAATGAAGTTTGAGTGAGCAACCCTAAAAGCTGTTGATAACCTAGTATCCTACAGAAAGTAAACTACATGAATTTGGATAGCAGAGAAAATCTAGTTAATATAGGAAATTCTGGCTAAAACATATTTTTTTGTGGACTTAGAACTGAATTGTGTCATAGTCATCAACTGCAAAGAAGATTCTAGACCACACATAAGGGCTACAGAGAGTTTTCACAGTGGTTCCAATAGCTAACACATGCTGGGCTGGTTATAAGTGGATTTTCCCCACTGATAATATCAGTTTTCTTTCCTGAATGTCATAACTGAGGCCTTGTTAGCCCCTTCTTCTTATGGAACAGAGAGCACATAGCCTGTCTTGAGTCTTGGAAATGCCAATAGGTTTCTGTCATAACGGGTGTGGTCCAGGAAGCCCAAATCACACCGGCTCATCTATGGTGGCAGGCGGTAAATACATTTTTTAAAAAAGATTACCTATTAGCAGCAATGTTGTAAGCATGGTTGATTCCCTCCCTGGACTGGTCACTTCTTTGTCTGAAATGCAAGGCATGATTTCTCCCAAGGTTTAGCTGAAAGTAGTTCATATAATGATTCTGGACGATTTATGCACAGGCATGCAAATGCAATGAAAACAACATGAGGTCATTAATAACTGTAGACACTGTCAGGTGACAGATGAGAAATGAATGAGCTCCTGAGTATTTCTTTACTTAATCTTTAAAAACTGAGTTTTGAGGCCAGGCACGGTGGCTCAAGCCTATAATTCCAGCACTTTGAGAGGCTGAGGCAGGTGGATTGCTTGAGGCCAGGAGTTTGAGACCAGCCGGGCCAACATAGCAAAGCCCCGTCTCTACTAAAAATACAAAAGTTAGCTGGGCGTGGTGGTGCATGCCTGTAATCCCAGCTATTCAGGAGGCTGAGGCAAGAGAATTGCTTGAACCTGGGAGGCGGAGGTTGCAGTGAGCCGAGATTGCACCACTGCACTCCAGCCTGGGCAAAGGAGCGAGACTCTGTCTCCAAAAACCAAATAAGAACAACAAAACAAAACAAAAACCTGAGTTTTGAATTTTTTTATGAGTAACATTAAATAGAAATGTATCTTCCTTTTTGAACTTAATAGTGTAGTTATAAGATTGTCCTACTAATCTAAATGTGTCAATACTCAATGATTACTCAAAAATAATATGTGTTTGTATAACTTTGGAGATTTTTTTTACTTCACTAAATATTTTAAAGTTTAAAGAGATGTCAAATGTTCAAAATGTCGATGTCAAGAGCCCGCAGCACTGGCAGCTTGGCCTGCGCTGCGCTGCGCTGCGATGTTAGAGGACTCAGCCAGGAGCCTGGGGAAGGGAAGCACGCCCCTGGGGCTGGTCCCAGAGGGGCTGATCTGCATCTGCAGCATGAGGTTCTGCCCGTTTGCTGAGAAGACGCGTCTGGTTCTGAAGGCCGAGGGAATCAGGTATGAAGTCATCTATATCAACCTGAAAGATAAGCCTGAGTGGTTCTTTAAGAAAAATCCCTTTAGTTTGGTGCCAGTTCTGGAAAACAGTCAGGGTCAGCTGATCTACGAGCCTGCCATCACCTGTGAGTACCTGGATGAAGCATACTCAGGGAAGAAGCTGTTGCCGGATGACCCCTATGAGAAAGCTTGCCAGAAGATGGTCTTTGAGTTGTTTTCTAAGGTGCCATCTTTGGTAGGAAGCTTCCTTAGAACCCAAAATAAGGAAGACGGTGCTGGCCTGAAAGAAGCATTGTGTAAAGAATTTAGCAAGCTAGAGGAGGTTCTGATTAATAAGAAGACAACCTTCTTTGGTGGCAATTCCGTCTCTATGATTGACTATGTCATCTGGCCCTCGTTTGAACGGCTGGAAGCAATGAAGTTAAATGAGTGTGTAGACCACACTCCAGAACTTAAACTGTGGATGGCAGCCATGAGGGAAGATCCCACAGTCTCAGCCCTGCTCACTGGTGTGAAGGACTGGCAAGGTTTCACAGAGCTCTACTTACAGCCTGGAGGCCTGTGACTATGGGCTCTGAAGGGGGCTGGAGTCAGCAATAAAGCTATGTCTGATGTTTTCCTTCACTTACAAAAAAAAAAAAGTTGGTATCAAAACTCTAATAAAACCTTAGAGAAGAGATCAAATAGTACACAAATCACAAAGGACTAGTAACAAGGAAGACAGGCAACCCTGAAGAAAAAAATGATGCAAAAAGATGAAGAGTGAACATAAATCTCTCTGAAATTTTCCTGTATTAACCAGATAGCCTTTGCTGCCCACATTAATATACTAATGTACTCTGCTTTCTGCAGAGTGATGGGACAGTAACAGCTTTTTAATATTACTTATCCAAATTTGATTTTAGGTCTTTTTTCCTTTCTAAATCCCTTTTAGGTGAGAGCTAGAGTCTATCTATAAATAAATAAATAGAATGAATTTGAATAATCAACAAAAAGTAATTAACATAGATGTAATTAATGTTAGAAAATGGCCCAAACTGGGAAGACTTCAATGAACTTGGTTTCTTTTCTTACAGTACCTTATAGTTCAGTTTAATATAACTACCTCTTTCATATTCAGAATAGAATAATGCTTCATTGCTTTAGCCTTTTCATGATAATTAACAAATTATGGAAAAAACCCACATTTTCGATTGTATATTTTTAAATTTTTCTATGTTATGATGTTTTGACATCTTAAAAAAACCTATCTAGCTGGGGAGAGACAGCCCCTTTCAGGGTTAGCCAATTCTTAGAGACAGCAAAAGACTCAGCCAGGAGCATGCATGCCTTTGATATGCAAACTAACCAATCCAGAGTCTTGCCTCAACTATCTGACTCATACACCCAAGAGACAATATTCCTCTGCCTTAATCATCCCAGTGCCAGGTACCAGGCAACTAGTAATATAGGAGTTAGAAAAAGCTATTTAGCCAGATAGTGAGGGCATAGGAGCTCCCGGTAAGGCTTTTCTTTTAATAAAAAGCAGCCTCCAAACCATTTGTTTTCTAACAAAGAGCAGCCTGTAAAATCGAGTTGCAGACAAGCCAATGGGTGAATGTATTCCAGTTAGTTGCTTGGTTGTCACCCATTGACTTGTGAATAACAGAGACTTACTACGACATCCATTTCACTTTATTTTTACCTTATTTTTCTCTTAAAAACATTTGTTCCTTAGTTTTTCATGGCAATTTTCCATACAAAAGCTTTGTATGGAAAGCTTTTATAATTGGTTTTTCAGGGAATCCAACCTTATTTTATCTTTGAAAATATCCTGAAGTGCCAAATAAACCAACAATCTGAAGCGGGGGAAGACTCTAGCCCCAGCAATACCTGCGACTACTAATGAAAAAGACTTGACGGACTGAAACTGCCTGAGATTTCTCACATAATGTCATCATTACGTGGATGTGCTTCAGTGCTCTGAAATAATGGCACTTTAATCTCAAGTCCACCTGCCACCATCTGAAAAGGGGGAAAAAAAAAAGCTAAAGATATAAAATACTGAAGAAAGGTGAGGGTACTGCTTCATTACCCATACAATACAGTTTTATTTCAGTGCTACAATATAATTCTCTTTCCTTCTAGTACTAAGAGTTATTTAGTGTTATGCATTCAAAATTTTACTTCATGATTTACCATGAAAGAATCTCATTTTACTGAAAAATTTTAGTTTTTGGTCGGGCGCAGTGACTCACACCTGTAATCCCAGCATTTTGGGAGGCCGAGGCAGGCGGATTACCTGAGGTCAGGAATTCAAGACCAGCCTGACCAACATGGTGAAACCCCGTCTCTACTAAAAATACAAAAATTAACCAGGCATGGTGGCGTGTGCTTGTAATTCCAACTACTCAGGAGGTTGAGGAAGGAGAATCCTTTGAACCCAGGAGGCGGGGGTTGCAGTGAGCCAGGATTGTGCCACTGCACTCCAACCTGGGTGACAGAGTGAGAGTCTGTCTCAAAAAAAAAAAAAAAATAGTTTTTGTGAAAGTGTTTTCTCTGCAAATAATCGGTTTCCTTACTCATTCTGAAATGCATTTATTGTCTATAATAGCAACCCAGTGATGTCCTGGTGTTCTGCAGAGGAAAATGCATATAGAGCAGCAGCCAGGACAGATCAGTTAAAAGCTAAATAGCAAACATCCTGAGAATTGTAACGGGTCAGAAATGGGATAATTAGATATTATCCCATTTCTGTATTTACTTGATGCCTTTGTAACAGTCTGCACAATTGACATATTCCTTCTAAAACAAAAAACAAAAAAATTTCTTCCTTTTAGTCTGGAACACAATAACTCACTTATCCCATCCTATTGCACTTAATGGTTCTCTCTCTTTCTTTTTAATTTGCTTTCATCTTCTAAATGTCTTCTGGCTATATCTATGTTCTTTGCCAGCATTTAAATCCTGGCTCTGCTGTATACAAACTATGCAGACTAGCTCCTATGCTTAACCTCAGTGAGCTTCAGTTGCCCTATCTATAAAATGGGGCTAATAGTAGCACTCACTTAATTATGTTGTAATGATTAAACTAACAACACAAGTAAAGTACAATCCTAGGCAGTGCTGGGCCTATCATAGGCTCCTCATATTTTCTTCTCTCTATCTGTTATCACCCTCAAAGACCTCATCTCCCTCATAGGTTTAGCAGTCACTGCATTTGAATGATTCCTAAGTTGACATATGCAATCTTGATATGCCTACCTGGGCTCCACTCTTGCATCTTCAACTCATGGTGGGCATTTCTCTCTGATAGCTCAGCTTCTCCTAAACATCAGTGTGTCTGAAATCACTCTTATCATCTTATTCTCCCCGAAAAGAAAAGACTAAAAAATGGTTGAAAGTTCTTCAAAAACATAAACATAGAGTTACTATATGACCCAGCAATTCCAATCACAGGTATATACTCTGTGGATATATTAATACATATACGTACAAATGAAAACATATGTCCACACTAAAACTTATACCTGAATATTCATAGCTGCATTATTCGTAATAGTCCCAAAATGGAAACAACCCAAATGTTAATCAATTGATGAATAAATAAATAAATAAAAATAAAATGTATATCTATACAATGGAATGATAGTCAGCCAAATAAAGGAATGGAATACCGAAACATGCAAAAACATGGATGAACCCTGAAAACATGCTAAGTGAAAGAAGCTAGACACAAAGTCCAAGTATTGTATAATTCAATTTATATGAAATAACCAGAATAGGCAAATCCATAGAGACAGAAAATAGATTAGTGGGTACCAGGGAAAAGGGAGATGGAGGAATCAGGACACGACAGTTAATGGGTACAGGGTTTTTTGTGGGGGTGCTGGAAACCCTCTGGAGTTAGTGCTGATAGCGGCACAACATTGCAAATATACTAAAAACCACCAAAATGTACACTTTAAAAAGGTTAAAACAGTAAATTTTATGTTATATGGATTTAATCTCAATTTTTAAAAAAGAAGAAAAAAGCAACCTCTGTAGACAGCGGAGTGACACTTCTCCATGGAAGCGGGAGGAAATGGAGCCAGAGCTGCAGAAGGGGATCTCTGATCTCCAGGAAACCAAGATATTCACTAATAGCATCAGAGCAAGGCCCCAGGGGATATCGCTGTGCTCACTTCCAAGAAGCAATCAGAATCTGACTCCCAAGACTCAACCAAATAGGTCATTATGCAGCTTTGCTGAAATATCTGCAAATTTAGACCTAAAAACTAGAAAAGGATAGAGATTGGAGGGTGAAAATAGCCAAAGGAAGGACTTGAAGTGGAAAAGAAGTTCCTCAGGGGGGCAAATTTATTATATTCTCTATTGTCAGATTGAACTGGAAGGGCAATACATCATATGCCCATTCGGAGCCTCACTCATTGCCAGCACAGCAGTCTGAGATCGAACTGCAAGGCGGCAGTGAGGCTGGGGGAGGGGCATCTGCCATTGCTGAGGCTTGAGTAGGTAAACAAAGAGGCCGGGAAGCTCAAACTGGGTGGAGCCTACTGCAGCTCAAGGAGGCCTGCCTGCCTCTGTAGACTTCACCTCTGGGAGCAGGGCATAGCTGAACAAAAGTCAGCAGAAACCTCTGTAGACTTAAACGTCCCTGTCTGACAGCTTTGAAGAGAGTAGTGGTTCTCCCAGCACGGAGTTTGACATCTGAGAACGGTCAGACTGCCTCCTCAAGTGGGTCCCTGACACCCGAGTAGCCTAACTGGGAGGCACCCAGTAGGGGTGTGAGGCACCTAGTAGGGGCAGACTGACACCTCACACGGCCGGGTACCCCTCTGAGACAAAGCTTCCAGAGGAACGATCAGGCAGCAACATTTGCTATTCAGCAATATTCGCTGTTCTGCAGCCTCCGCTGCTGATACCCAGGCAAACAGGGTCTGGAGTGGACCTCCAGCAAACTCCAACAGACCTGCAGCTGAGGGTCCTGTCTGTTAGAAGGAAAACTAACAAACAGAAAGAACATCCACACCAAAACCCCATCTGTACGTCACAATCATCAAAGACCAAAGGTAGATAAAACCACAAAGATGGGGAAAAAACAGAGCAGAAAAGCTGAAAATTCTAAAAATCGAGCACCTCTCCTGCTCCAAAGGAATGCAGCTCCTCACCAGCAACAGAACAAAGCTGGACGGAGAATGACTTTGACGAGTTGAGAGAAGAAGGCTTCAGACGATCAAACTTCTCCGAGCTAAAGGAGGAAGTTCGAACCCATTGCAAAGAAGCTAAAAACCTTGAAAAAAGATTGGACAAATGGCTAACTAGAATAACCAGTGTAGAGAAGCCCTTAAATGACCTGATGGAGCTCAAAATCATGGCACGAGAACTACGTGACGAATGCACAAGCTTCAGTAGCTGATTCGATCAACTGGAAGAAAGAGTATCAGTGACTGAAGATCAAATGAATGAAATGAAGCAAGAAGAGAAGTTTAGAGAAAAAAGAGTAAAAAGAAACTAACAAAGCCTCCAAGAAATGTGGGACTATGTGAAAAGACCAAATCTACATCTGATTGGTGTACCTGAAAGTGACAGGGAGAATGGAACCAAGTTATTTTCAATATATTTTCTGTTTGTCATTCTTTCTCCTTGATATTTCTTCTTTAATCAACTTTTGACCAACAAGGCAAGTAGACTTTATAACATTTTACAAGTAAAGCAAAATCAGCCCTTACAAGGACTCAGTCTAAATTCGGGTTCTTTGAAGGTAGCCTGTCAGATGACCCGATTAAAGGTGATGAGAATATTTCAGGGGGTTTTCAAGACATTCTGTATCTGCCTCTATTGAAATTTCATTAACCTTTTGTTTTGGAAAAGTTTCCATGAAAAGGACCTAGGAGAAAAGCATTCCCAAATCACCCCCCTCAGACTATAGAATAGATCTTAATAGCCACTAACTGAAGTAGTCCATGTGTTCCCACAGATGGCTGTGAAAAATGAATCGTGCTTATCAATTCAAGAAAATGGAAAGAAAAGAACAAGGAGTATAGAACTTCAGGATTTAGCCATTCCTATTCAGGGTCTCATGAATGACCAAAGTAAAAAATCTCGAGTTAGTTTGCTCTTCCCAAGTTATTTTCTCCCCAATCTCAATTTCTATAATGAAGTGTTTCCAAAAGGGCAGACACTGCCTTCTGATCCTCTGTTGTACTTCACATGATTTGAAAATGATGGAGAAAAGCTAATGCATCCTACCTGGTTGTATTAATTTGCTAGAGCTGCCTTAATAAAGTACCACAAATGATGTGGCTTAAACAACAGAAATTTATTGTCTCACTGTTCTGAAGCTAGAAGGCTGAAATCAAAGTGTCAGCAGGGTTGGTTCCTTCTGAGGGATGTGAAGGAAGGATCTGTTCCAGGTTTCTCTCCCTGGCTTGTAGATGGCTTTCTTCCTTGTCTCTCTTCACATCATCTTCCCTCTATTTGTTTTTATGTCATGGTGTCCAAATTCGTTCAAATGTCTGTTATCTGTATTCAAATTTCCCCTTTTTATAAGGACACTAGTCATATTGGATTAGAGTCCACCCCAATCTCATTTTAACTTGATTACTTATATGGCCTTATATGGAAATAAAGACCCTATCTCCATATAAAATCACATTCTGAGGTACTGGAGGTTAGGACATCTATATATTTTGGTGGGGTGGAGGGAGGGATGCAATTCAACCTATATCACTAGTCTATGCAACTTAATGAAGAGCTGAGGAAAAAGCCCTTTCTCTTAACATCTAGGAAACCCTTTCAGGGATGAATCTAGAGGAGTTTGGTTCTGGGCCAACCAGGAAGTACTGGGGCCAGGGGCTGTAAGGTAGTTCAGGAAGAAGTATATGCAGAAAACTGGAGATAAAATGCTGTGTGGAATCACCAGGAGTCTTGAGGACAAAGCCATAATCAGATGACCTGGAATCTGACCAAACTGACTCACACAGGCAAAAATCAGAATCTATGTCCTTGGCATACATCAAAGATGCTCAGCAAGAATTGAAATGAAAAGAAGTGCAGAGGACCAAGCTGGGCACAAATGCAAGACAAATGCAAGATAGGATTATATCATCTAGGAAGTCTCAGTTTTAAGCAACAGAAACTGACTCTGGCTGATTTTTAATAGAAAAATGAATCAATTGAGAGGATACTGGAAATATAAGGAAACTTTTGGAGTTGAATGATACTTATATTATCTTGAATGATACTTTTACTATCTTGCTTGTGGTGGTGGTTTTACAGATGTAAATATAATGTATGTCACAATTTATCAAATTGGATAATTTAATATAGAATGTATTGTGTGTCCATTATATCCCAATAAAACTGCTTTTAAAAAAGATATTGGAACCGTATGTTACACTGATGCTGGGAGTGTAAACTGGCACAATCACTTTGGAAAACTCTTTGGCAGTATATATAAAAGCTGAGCAAATGCTATATTCTATAATCTACCATTTTCACTTCTAGTTAACCACCCAATAGAAATGCATACAAATCTTTAACAAAAATGTGTACAACAATGTTCACAGCAGCACTATTCATATTAATAAAAATGTAAACTGCCTAGATGCTCATCAGCAGTATAACGATACGTATAAATGGTTAACCCTGTAGGCCTGGGCTACTCAAACCCTGTATATTCCCAAGTTCTTCAGCAATGGCCCTTAGCCTGATTCCTGGGAAAAGGTGTCTGAGCCCTTGGACTATCGTGCCCGAAAAGAGTATCTTTTTATGCCTAATGCCTTGGGCTATGCCAGCTAGTTAGCACTAACAAAATGCCTATTTTTGTATGCCTGAGGCTTTAGGCCTCACTGTATCCATTTGACCTATGGGGGCTGGAGACTGAGTAGTTCAGTCTCCAATAAGTATCCTGGATGCCAAGGCTCAAGTAGCTTCCCTAGTTGGCAACACTTTGCATGTGTTGTCACATACCATTGCTGAAAAAATTAAGCGCTATCTGTGTGACTCAACCAGGAGATGATAGTTAGAAACTTGTGCCTGGTTTCTCCTGGACTCAACCCTGTGTACCTATTACCTTTGCTGATTTTAATCTGCATCCTTTTATTGAAATAAATCTTAAGCATGAGTATAACAGCTTTTCTGAGTTCTGTGAGTCTTCCCAACAAATCATTGAGCCTGAGGGTGGTCTTGAGAACCCCCAACACAAATGCATAAATATTATATTTATAGAATGGAATACTTTGCTATACTTGTAAGAGTGAATGAGATACAACTAAACCAAACAACATGGATAAATTTCACAATCATAATGTTGGACATACACAACAAATGTGGTATGATTCTATTTGTATAAAGAAAAACAAGACAAGTAGAATTAATCTATGATGCTAGGAGTCAGGATTTTGGTTATCCTTGGATGGCAGATGGTAGTGACTAGAGGGGGAATGAGGAAGCTTTTAGGATGTTGGTAATATTCTGTTTCTTTATCTGAGCACTGGTTATAAAAATGCACTGTCTGTAAAAATTCATTTTGTAAAAAAAATTTATGTGCGTGTTTTTCTGTATATATGCTATACTTTAACAATGCAAAATGTTAAAGGATACTGGATGGCATGCAGAATCTTTGGAAGAACAACCAGATTGCCAGGCAACACAGCTAGAAAAGTGCCCCAAATCTCACCACAGAACAGATTTAATGAAAATCGCACTTCTGCACTGCTGGGCCATTATTACTATGACCACCGAGAATGCTGCCTCTAAAGAGTGGATGGAGCTGCTCTCACTGCCCTGCTGCTTCCTGTCCCTAGAATAAACTCAGTGTTGTCTCTGCTTCTTCTCTGACTTGCTTCTTTGCAGTTTCTATGATGGCAGACAAGCTCTGCCTGATTAGAAGAAATTATAGATGCTGGGTAGTCAAAAGAATGAGACGGCCAGGCGCGGTGGCTCACGCCTGTAATCCCAGCACTTTGGGAGGCCGCGGTGGGTGGATCATGAGGTCAGGAGATCTAGACCATCCTGGCTAACACAGTGAAACCCCGTCTCTACTAAAAATACAAAAAATTAGCCGGGCGTGGTGGCGGGCACCTGTAGTCCCAGCTACTCGGGAGGCTGAGGCAGAAGAATGGTGTGAACCAGGGAGGCAGAGCTTGCGGTGAGCCGAGATTGTGGCACTGCACTCCAGCCTGGGTGACAAAGCCAGACTCTGTCTCAAAAAAAAAAAAAAAAAAAAAAAAAAAAAGAATGAGAAAAGTCCACTAAAGTTTATTGTATCTGGAGATCTAAATTTGATTTTTAAAATATTTATTGAGCCCCAATTATATGTTGGGCAACAAGTTAGAGGCCTTTACATATATAAAAACTCTTGATCCTGAGAACTGCTCTGTGACAGAGCATAGACCCCAGAGAGACCTTAGAAATATACTCAAGGTCCCCTTGAGCATTTAGCTGGGTAGTGATCTGTGTATATATGATCTGCAAGCTACCTAAGGCTGGGGAAGAAACATCCAAAAGAAGTAGAGAACAACAGTACCTAGTTAACATGATGTCAGGAATAGTACCTGTTCTTAAGCCAGTTGGGGAAAAACTCAAAATTCCTGATGCATTGGGTAGAAAACTCAGGAAGGTTTTATTTTACTAAGAGGAAATAATTAGCTCTGACTGAATACAGCTAAGAAATCATAAATCATAGATGTGTACACCTAACGAATCATACAAGTCATACCCAAAAAGATCAAACTGTATCTAAGTAACTTAACCAACATTTCAGAATAAAACTTAAGAATATTTATAACAACACAAAAATATTCCACACTCAAAAGGTAAAATTTATAATGTCTGACATTCAAACAAAAATTACAAAGAAGCAGAAAAATATGACCCATAATGAGGAAAATAATTGGTCAATTGAAACTAACCCAGAACCAACATAGATGTTAGAATCAGAAGATGAGGACATTACAATAGTTATTATAACTGTATTTCATATGTTCAAAATGTTAAATAGAAATATGAAAATATAAGAAAAGACTCGACTAAAAACTAAAATGACGGAGATGAAAAGTACACTGGATAAAATTAATAGCAGATTAGACATAGCACATGAATTGAAGACATGAACAATAGAAGGCATACAAAGTGAAACATGGGGAAAAAGAATACAGAAATTGCCGGGCTTGGTGGCTTACACCTGTAATCCCAGCACTTTGGGAGGCTGAGGCAGTTGGATCACTTGAGGTCAGGAGATCAAGACCAGCCTGGCCAACAGGGCAAAACCCCCATCTCTGTTAAAAATACAAAAACTAGCCGGGAGTGGTGGTACATATCTGTAATCCCATCTACTCAGGAGGCTGAGGCAGGAGAATCACTTGAACCTGGAAGGCAGAGGTTGCAGTGAGCCGAGATCATGCCACTGCACTCCAGCCTGGGTGACAGAGTGGCTCTATCTCAAAAAAAAAAAGAAAGAAAGAAAGAAAGAAAAAAACTAATGAGCTGTGGGACAACTTTAAGTGGCCTAAGACACATGTTATTGAGGACTCCTAAAGAGGGAGCAGAAGAAATGTTTGAGTAAATAATGGCCAAAATTTTTTTGACTTGATTAAAACAATAAACCCACAGATTTATTGTTTTTAATAAACAAGAAATGAATGTATTGTTCAGTGAAAACAAGCACAAGAAGCATAACATAGAAGACACCAAGACACATAATCAAACTGCTCAAAACCAATAATGAAGAGCAAAATCTTACATGATTTGGAGTATTTCAGAGTTACTGGACAGATCTGGAACAGTGTTCCGGAAATTATAAATGTGTATTATCTTTTTATATCTTTTTTAGAACCACACACACTCTAGAAATATTAGGTTACATTAGAAACAGCTGGAAAGCAAAGAGACAAGTTAGGAGGGTTTTAAGGAGTACCATAGAAGTTTAGTAGTGAACCTGAACTGGGATTGTGAAGTAACAATGGAATGTAGGAAACATTTAAGAATTAAAACTGACAGCACTTGAAGACTGTATGAGAAGGTGAAAAATAGCACTTGCTAGGAACTGATCAATAATATCAAAAGTCATTGATCTAAGAGAGAAGATAACGATTTAATTTTGTACATGCTGAATTTGAGGTACATATAGGTTCTTATATTGGGAAAGATATCTGGTATTCAGATACAGGTTTGGGAGTCATTAACACATAAATGGAATGTTCCCAAGTCCTTAAGCCTTCTTATGACATCTTTACCTGTAATATATCCAAATAAAATGGGCTGAATTTCAATTCTCTGCATGTAAATGCAAGAAATCTGGGCCTACTACGTATTCCTAGTGCAAAGTGGGGAAGTCTAAGACCCAAACCTCTGAGGAAGGAGGCACTGGCCAGCTGGTACTCCTGTGTCTGAACTCAGAGGAGAGGAGGAGGCTCCTGGGGGCTGGAACCCAGATCTTTGAGGAGAGAAGACTGGCTGGGAGTGGTAGAAAAACTGCAAGCTGGATTCAGCTTCTCCTAAAAAAGTGAACTACTGCTGCTGAAGTCCAGTCGCTGGGGTGAAAAAAGTGTTGCTTGAGTGATTGTCAAGAACAGGAAGCAAAACTAAAAAAGGAATAAGTCCCCTCTTATTCCTTCAAACTTTCTGTTTCTTTCCATTGGCAAAGGCTAATGGGGAACAGCTGGCAAAGCAGAAAAAAAGTGTGTAAAATCCCAGCGTTGCTAAGTAGAGAACAGAATTTTGAGTCTGGAGTTGAGAAACAATAACTTAATAATTGGCATACTCCTCTTAGTGGGGACACTGTCTTTTTCTGGCTCTGATAAGGAATTATGCTTCCAAGGAATGGTTGTCTTAAGTATAGCTTGATGGTCACATGGAGCTGGCTGTGCTTTCAGAAGGAAAGGTAGAGCATGAATTCTGTCATAAGTGACCCCTTGTTTTCCACAAACAAGGCGAACTGTGCATTTGAGAAGAGAGAAGCTAAGCTAGGACCACACTGAAAAGTTGGTGTCCTGTAAAATTCTTTAAAAATGTGTTCTTTAGCACTTGCATGTTTAAAATTAGCAAAATGAAATCTTCATTCAGATGTTCTAGCCAATCTGATCCATTTTACATTTCAAATGGTAGTCTCCACATTACATCTGCCACAATCAATTGCAAGAAGCCCAGCCACAGACTGGAAGAAACTCAAGTGGCTCTGGCAATGTTAGCTGCCAAATAAAGACACCTGTTACAAGGCTGCCTCTTTGCAAAACAAAGGAAGTAACTCCTAATAAGGACAGAAGTGTAAGAAATAATGCAGATGGAAGTTGAAAGTTGGACACCTGCTGTTAAGTGGGGGGCGGGGCAGTCAGTTTTCTTATGTGATATGCCTGGTAGGAAGTCATGAAAAACACTTGGGGAAAAATTCTTGGGAAGGAGAAAACCTTGACACACCTTGGAAACAGACTCGTTTATGCATTTGTAGCCACATGAATAAAGGGGACTTAACCCATGCTGTCATTTTGAGCTACTTTTCCAATTCTGCAGAACAGTGGCAATAACAGCACTTCTGTTGCCCTATCCCCCTCTTCAACCTTATATTCTTTTGGAGCTTGACAAGCTCAGAGTTTAAAACATTGTTTTCATTGTGGAGCATCTCAGAATCATAACATGTCAGATCTAGACAGGACCTGGAGCAGGAGAAATCATAAAGAGCTAAAAGGAATTCTATAGCAATAAAAATGTTAGAACTATAAACAAAGGCTTCTGGGGAGATAGAGTAATATGTAAGTGTTTGAAAGCTAATATTGAGGAAGGGAAGAGATTGTTTGGAATAGCTTAAGGAAATAACTTAAAATAATTTAAAATAAAGCAACTGTGAATTAGAATAAGGATACATTTTAATGCTGAAGATAGATAGTAATGGAGAATTTATTCATTTTGATGAAATGTTTTACACAATTAATACAGGGCTCCTTCATCCAGGGAACTGAAGCATCAAATAAATAAATTTTTAGTAGATAATATTATTCAAAATTGTATAAAGATGTTGATTCCTCACATTTAGGAAAGATAGAGCAATTTAGGTATAAACAGGTATTGTTTTAGTCATAATTAATGAGCCCAACAATGGGCTATTACTACCACCACCAGGAGCCTTCCGTCCATATTTCCATCCTAAAACAACTTGACTCATCCAATCAACACATTGTTACACTATTCATAGGTCAACCACTGCACAAATTCTTCAGTGATCATGGATAATTAGCATTTATTGACTACTTATTTGCTAATTAATCTTTCATAAAATTATTTTATTTTGATCTTTAAATGAAAGCTTTTCATGGCATTGATTATTATTATTATTATTTTTTTTTTTTTGAGACAGAGTCTTGCTCTGTCACCCAGGCTGGAGTGCAGTGGTGTGATCTCAGATCTCAGCTTACCTCAATATCCACCTCCCGGATTCAAGTGATTCTCCTGTCTCAGCCTCCCGAGTTCCTGGGATTACAGGAGCATGCCACCATGCCTGGCTAATTTTTGTATTTTTAGTAGAGATGGGTTTCACCATGTTGGCCAGGTTGGTCACGAACTCCCGACCTCAAGTGATCTGCCCACCTTGGCCTCCCAAAGTGCTGGGATTACAGGTGCTAGCCACCACACCTGGCCTATGGCATTGGTTTAACGTGCTGAGTAATGGTAGCATCAAGTACACAATGTAATGGAATTTGGTTTGAGGTTATATTAAAGACCAGGAATATACAGGAAGGAAATGATGACTCTCAGTATTGGGAAGCATACACTCTATGTGTCATGGGGATGAGGAGGACCTGATCACATATCTGTTACTTCAGCCACAGTAATCCAGACCTAAAATAGCTCATTAGTCACAAGAATTTTTAAATAGAAAGAATGACATCAAAAAAACTTGTTGGTTGGTGTGCTTTTCAGCTTAGTTCACTTTCTAAGCACATATATTAAATACCTACAGTGCAGCAGGCACTCTGCAGGGAGAAGGAAGCGGGTACAAAACAGCTGTCAAGGCAGTGATGCATAATGGCTAAGAATTTAGGATTTGGAGTAAAATAGAAATGGTTGGAATCTTAAGTGGGTCACTAACTTGCTATGTGCTCTCAGGCAAGTAACTTGACTTCTTTAAGCCTTATTTCTACTTCACAGGATGCAGATCCAAGCAAAACTCAAAACACAGTGTTCAACACAGAGTAAGCATCAACAAATGATTATTAATAATATCAAATATGAATATTTAATAATATTTAGTAATAATTTAGTTACTTGAGCCCTGGGAGCTTGCAATCTGGTTTGAATACAGAAGTTGGAATACCTCTTTATAAAGTGAACAGTATTATAATGGAGGTTGAAATAAAATACAGGGAGAGGCATTCGTTTCTAGCAGGAGAGTTGAAGAGATTGGGGACAGTTTTACAAACGATGTAACACATTAACTATTAAGAAAAGTTAATTTCTAAATAGTAGATTGTCTTCTAAGTAATCTATAAGTTTGTACCTGTGATGATAACACAGGAATAGACATGTAGAGCATCTGAAAATAGATTCAAGTTGTTATGGACTGAATTGTTTCCCTCCCTAAATTTATGTGTTGAGGTCATAAACTGCTGTACCTCAGAATGTGATGTTATTTGGAGATAGGGTTTTTATTTGGAGATAGGAAGACCATGTGAATATACAAGGTGAAGATGGTCACCTAGAAGCCAAAGAGAGAGGCCTCAGAAGAAACCAATCCTGCCAACACCTTGATCTCAGGCTGCTAGCCTCCAGATTTATGAGACAAAAAATTTCTATTGTTTAAGCCACTCAGTCTGCAGCACTTTGTTATGTCAGGCCTGGCAAACTAATACACAGTATATACTAGAAATGAATAGATGATAAATGTGGAATTATAATTCTGTGGAGAATGAATATATGGGGCTAGGAACATCACCTATCCATTTGTAAGAAAGTAGAATAGGGCTGGCGTGGTGGCTCACACCTCTAATCCCAGCACTTTGGGAGGCCAAGGCGGGAGGATCACGAGGTCAGGAGATCAAGACCATCCTGGCTAACACAGTGAAATCCCGTCTCTACTAAAAATACAAAAAAAAAAAAAAAATTAGCCAGGCGTGGTGGCAGGCGCCTATAGTCCCAGGTACTTGGGAGGCTGAGGCAGGAGAATGGCATGAACCTGGGAGGTGGGGCTTGCAGTGAGCCAAGATCAAGCCACTGCACTCCAGCCTGAGTGACAGAGCAAGACTCTGTCTCAAAAAAAAAAAAAAAAAAAAAAAAAAAAAAAAAAAAAAAGAAAGTAGAATAGATCTCTACTTCATTTCATATACAAAAATATATTTTAAATGGTGTTAAATATCTAAATGTAAAAGACAAAGCATATTAGAAAACATGGAGAAAGGCTGGGCGTGGTGGCTCACGCCTGTAATCCCAGCACTTTGGGAGACCAAGGTATGGGGTGGGGGAATGGATCACCTGAGGTCGGGAGTTCGAGACCAGCCTGACCAACATGGTGAAACCCCGTCTCTACTAAAAATATAAAAATTAGCCAGGTTGTGGCGGTGTACACCTACAGTAATCCCAGCTACTCAGGAGGCTAAGGCGAGAGAATCGCTTGAACCCAGGAGGTAGAGGTTGCAGTGAGCTTAGATTGCACCACTGCACTCCAGCCTGGGTGACAGAGGGAGATTCTGTCTAAAAAAAAAAAAGAAAGATAAATATTTTATAACATCAGGGTCAGGGAAATCTTTCTTAGCAAGTTGGTTAAACCCAGGAACCAAACACTGGTAAATTGGACATGCATTAAGGGTGGTAGCAGCCCTGTGGCTGACAGGATAACTTTGAGCCAGGTGCCTAATGCTGCAATGAATGAAGAGCCTGCCAGGGAAAGAGAACCCTCTAAACAACTGTCAGGCCCAGAGAGAATGAGGCCAACTTACAACAGCACCAGCCAAGTGAGAGCTTTCTATTCACAGTGTCTCTCCTTCCAACCCCTGCCTTTGCCCTGGCAGATTCAGAAATCTCAGTGAGCAAGCTAGGAGAGGAGGAGAAATGCAAGAGTGAGACCACTCCTCTCTCTTCTGCTGAAAGTAGTCAGTGCTCAGTAGGTTTCAGCTAAAGTGAAGCGAGAAGGTCAATCATGTTGAAAATATTTTCTTAGACTAGGCTATATCAAATTGAGACTTGCTTAGGATGAAATTATTGTAGGATTTTCTAGTTCCTTTGAGTAACTAAAAAAGTCATGCAGCCTGCTCCAAAATTTACTCATATACAGAGGAAGGTGTGCACACACACACACACACACACAGGTCATATATAAACGGATAGTAGGAGTAGAAAATAATTTCTTTTTATAATATCACCCCATGACTTCCCTGTGTTCGGTGAAGAACTTACACACAGAAAGAACTTACCTAGTGAGAAAAAAAAATCAGGGGGAACCTATTCTAGATAGAAAAGTATGGAAACCCCCTCCAAGCAGGTATGATTTAAGCTGAGGCCTAAAGAATGAAAAAGAAGGCAGCTGCATACAGGGAGAAGGATTGCTATTTTTTAAAGGTACAAACTCAAAGAGCCAAGAGAACAGGAGTGAAAATAAACGCCAATCTTCCGCAAAGAAATTTCTATCCTCTCCTTAATGGAGTAAGAAGGGGTCTGGTCAAAATGCTTCTTAACAATTGCCAACCAACCACCTTGTTTCTGCCCCCATTTCCAGAATTACTTGGTCTGCCAATTCTGGAGCCTTTGGGGAATTCTGTAGTGCAAATTGGGTTTCTTCTCTGTGTTCCTTGCTGTTGCCTTAACCTTCAGCTCATTTGTTAAGTGAGTTACCACTTGTTCTTCTGTTCCCTGGCTTCCACATTGTTACCATCTGTGCTAAGTTTTGGGGACAAAATGGTGACTGAGATGAACAAGATTCCTGCCCTCATGGAGCTTATGTTCCAGTAGAGGAGACCAAAAAAAAAAAGAGTAAACAAATGAATTTAAAAATAGCAAACTGTGATGAGTATTAATGGAAGAAACTCACGCAATTAAAATTGGAGTTTAAACTAAGCCTCTGAGATACTGTTGATTTTGCATTCCAAAACAGGTACTGGACTCTTGCTAATTAAAGTAAGGTACACGGAAACGGAACATCAACATCATCCAAGAACTTGTTAGAAATGCAGAATCTGGGGCTCCATCCCAGACCTTCCAGGTAATTCATGTGCACATGAAAGATTGAGAAGCATTATAGTAAAACCATATTTTTAGTTTTCATATAGAATTATCAGTAGCATGCCCACCAATTTGAAATTACCCCATTTTCCTTAAAAAGAAAAGCCTCTTTCCTCTTCTTCTGAGTTGGTGCTAGGCCTCCCAGAGGAGCAAATCATGACCGCTGGGGAGAAGAAGGCAACACAGCTTCAAAGACCTGCCCCAAATCCATCAAAAACAGTAAGTTTGCTGGGAGATTTGAATGTTTCTGTTAAAGGAATAATTTGCAATTCCATCCTGAGTGGGAATTCTCAAGACTGGATGAAAGAAGATAGAGTTAGAGGATTCATCCCAAACCATGGGCATGTTGGAGACAAAGATGAGCAGGTTGTACTTGGCGATGGGTTTGAGAAAGGATGTGATTTGGGAGATTCTTGGTGGTAAGGGGGTTCCCTGTTTCAGGTTTAGGATCCCTCCATCCCAACTTGAAAAGGACGAGAAGCTAGTGGCAGAAGAGGGAGAAGAGGGGGCATTGGGTAGAGCTGGCTCTATTTTTTGGTCCTGGGCCTAAAGCAAGAGTTGATTTCCCTGAACTCAGGCTACTAATAGCACCACTGTACCTTGACAAGAGAAAATGAGTGAGAGAGAATGTGGGAGCAGTCAGATATCAAGTCAAGATATCACCTGATGGGAGGCCCATGTGAAGACTGATACACAGGAATTTCCTTATGGGAAAGTGGCTGCAAAAAAAGAGATGGGCATTGGCCTGAGGAAAACCACCCCTACTGGGGAAGTGTATTTTAAATCGTGGGCCTGCTGGAAGCTCTCAAAGTGCTTTAGCAAACAGGGCATCTATCTTTCAAACTCCACCCGGGAAATCCCTCTACAGCCATGTCCCTACCTGATAGCTCCCAAACCAGTCGCTCTCAAAGTGAGGTTCCCAGCAGCATCGGCATCACTGGAGAAGTTGTTAAAAAAGCAAAATCTCTGCTCCTCCCGCAAGACCTACAGAATTAGAAACTCTGAGGGTGGGGCCCAGCCACCTGTGCTTTAACAAGCCCTCCAGATGATTCAAATGTATGTTCAAGTTTGGCCTAAACTATGCAGAAAATGTCTTTTTTTCTTCAGTGGAGGACAAGTGTCTCATGAGTATGGAAATATTGTTAAATTTGAGAAATTAATACTTGAAACCGAAGAGCAAAAGGCATAAAAGTTGCACAGTTTATAGAGCAATTAGAAACATCAATGTTGCTGAATGATGGTTGTAATGGGAATATAGAGGGATTTTTGAAAGTGAATTTTGGGAAAGTAAAAATGCACCATCTGCAGATGTAGGATAATTATTCCCTATGTGGTGAGGGCACTAAGAAAATGTTGTCCTGTGAAGTAGCAGAAGTGCTTTAATCATGCAATAAGGTGGAATCTGGTGCTGCATAAACTTGCCCTGATGAGCAATATTAAATGCCTCCCATTCCTCTCTTGATTGTATTTGATGCTGTCCTTGGGGGAGTGTAAGACTGGACCAGTATCTACAGATCTAGTGGGATGAGAGTGATTTCTCAGTGGAATTCATAATAATAAATGATTTCTGTTTTCTGAGCTAGCAGCTTCTCCATCATCCTAACTGCCGGCCCTTCACTCTGTATCCGGGCTGGGTTAATTCCCAGAGAATGGAATCATTTTCCTGATGGGAACTCTTAGCACTGATTGGAAGGAGGAGATTAGTAGGGTTTTCATTTTTGTCCTGATGCAATTTGAAAATCTCATCAATTCAAAGGTATCCTGGAGACACTGTTTCTCAATTCTTGTTTCATGTTTCTCAACCTGTATTTAACCCTTGGATCCAATTCTTTCTTCTTTGTCATTCTCTTTCAATGAATATGCATTGGTATATGTTAACTAAACACCTACTGTGTGCAATGCACAGTGCTAGATGACTTCACAAACCTACATTTTCATCCTTTCTTCTTTAACATTTGAAAAAGAATAAACTGTAAAATATCTTTCTGCTCACTCCCTTACCACTATTTTTCCTGGTGTTGGCTTTGCCTCATTATGTTGCTTTTCAAGTGAAGAATCTGGGATTCCCCATACTTTAAGCCATTTGCAAAAAAGCAGATTATTATTAGAAAGCACAGAGAACACACAAATATCCTTTCATTGTGGGATTACAGCCTTAACCTATGACTTTCCTGGATTCATGGTTTCTGTTAGTTAATTTTCTATCGAGGACGAGGGGTGGGAGTGAGTTCTGCAAAATAACAGATAACCGCTTCCACTCTTTTTTTTTTTTTTTCTTTTTCTTTTTGAGATGGAGTCTTGCTCTGTCACCCAGGCTGGAGTGCAGTGGAGTGATCTCGGCTCGCTGCAACCTCTGCCTCCCAAGTTCAAGTGATTCTCCTACCTCAGCCTCCTGAGTAGCTGGGATTACAGGCACACACCACCACGCCCAGCTAATTTTACTATTTTTAGTAGAGACAGGGTTTCACCATCTTGGCCAGGCTGTTCTTGAACTCCTGACCTCATGATCCGCCTGCCTTGGCCTCCCAAAGTGCTGGGATTACAGGCGTGAGCCACCGTGCCCGGCCTGCTTCCACTCTTTATTGTGCTACTTTGCAGAGGGCAAAATATACCTCATATACTTGTGGAAGAAACATTGGGCCCTTCAGTCCTTGCAGATATAGATTGTAGCCACCAGGACTCTGGTCAGCTGTCTTTCATTAAGGCACCTGAGCCACAGGGGCAATAAAAAATGGCACGCCTTAAAAAAAAAAAAAAAAAAAAGGCACTTCTCCAAGCTGTGATGGCAGAGATGTCCATACTGTAAACTTAAGGAGACTATGCCTACCACCTGAGAAACAGGGTGCATAAATTCCCACATTCATATTTTATTAAATATAGACGGACCATTGAAACCTATGTCAAACAGAAACTGAGATTGTAGTAGTTTTCAAAAATTGGGAAGCAGAATATCTGTATCTACAAATACAGCTTATTTTAGCATCACCAGAATCATTTCATAAAGGAATCTTTAAGAGGTAGGTAATGATATGAACATTATTTATAGAGAATTCAGGACAGGAGGTTGTACGATTGTTTGAGAAGACGTACTTGCTCTCCAATCGTAGTCTGCAAATTCCTAGCCATCTGTATTTGTATTTCTCTCTCTCTTTTTTTTTTTTGGAGACAGAGTCTTGCTCTGTTGCCCAGGATGGAGTGCAGTGGCACGATCTGGGCTCACTGCAACCTCCGCCTCCCAGGTTCAAGTGATTCTCTTGCCTTAGTCTCCCAAGTAGCTGGGATTACAGGCACGCACCACCACACTCAGCTAAGTTTTTGTATTTTTAGTAGAGAAGAGGTTTCACCATGTTGGCCAGGCTGGTCTCAAACTCCTGACCTCAAGTGATCTGCCCGCCTTGGCCTCCCAAAATGCTGGGATTACCAGCGTGAGCCACCATGCCTGGCCTGTATTTCTCTTTAACAAGGTAACACCATGTCTTTCCTTCTTCAAGTTAATAGGTCCTTGAGAATTCATTTCTGGGAGTGGGTTAAGTGGTTCTGCAGTATACAGGTTGGATACAGATACTGGAGTCAGGTTTATCTGGTTAGAATCCCCTTCGCCTCTGTTTTTGCAGCTGTGCGACCTCAGCAAATTGTTACCCTCTCTGAGCTTTAGTTTTCCCATATGTTACTGTAGGATTACATGTGATAATACATGTAAAGACTTTAGCACATCACCTGGCCAAAGGGCCCAATTAGTATTAGATATGATTTATATTCGTTATCAATTAAATTCCTAAAGGTATTTTAATTGAATTTGTTTCACACATTTTTCTTTTTTGTGCTTCATCTAATAGAACAGTTTTTGTTTGGGGATGCTGCATTTCTCCCTCCCCATTTCTTTTCATCACTCACCTCAGCCCCAGAAAAAGTGATCCTGAAACAACTGTGGAAATGAAGTCTGCTTTGTGTTCGTCTGTTGGGAAAAGATTGGATCACCAGTCATGCTGTGGGTGTTTAGCAGGCTGCTGGCTTCTGCCCACAATAAAGAGGCATCTCTGAAGGTTTAGATATTTTTAAAAAGAGAAGCAAAAGGGCAGTTAGTGGATCTCGAGGGTTCGTATGAACGACACATTTCCCTGCCCACACAATCCCTAGGGCTGCCTCTCTTTCCAGGGCTTCAAGTTGGCCCAGGGTATCTGGCTTTCTACACTTCTTGTTTTTCTGGGTCATGAACTGGCAGGGAGCATGCAGCACTGTGCCCTTAGCATTCAGGTGTTTCACAAGCACACTGCTTCTCTCTTGCCCTCATTAGAGTCAGCTGTCTCCAGCATACAGAGAAGGACGTGCAGAGCCTCTGTAGGCATGTAGCATGGTGCACCTGGAGAGGTGACAGAAGGGCAGGGCCTCCTCCTAGGAGCCAGCTCCAGTAGCAATATGTAAATGACTTCTTGGAATTGCCAGGCTGGTCCTGGTGAGTCTGGAAGATCACCTTGCTAGTGGGCCCAATGCCAACCTGACAGATGGCCTGGGCTGCTTGCAGCACAACCAGCTTTAGGCCATCAAGTGTGTTCCCTGAAGGCAGGTGACCCATCCAGGAGTGTCAGGGAGGCTGTCCAGGGGGACAACTAAGGCTGCAATGTAATTTCCCCAGCTCTGCCTACCTCCTCTTCCCCGCAACTTGCAGTGCTCTCTAGGAAGAGGGAAAAACCAGGGCTTTCTTTCACCCTTAAAGAAAACTCTGGGTCACATAATTTTTGTTGATGTCCAGTCTGTTTTCTACATGACAGCCCCTCACAGAAGTGACCAAATGTTTCCATCAAAGGAACCAGCTACTGTAAAGTTTAAAAGGATAATAAAATAGTAAAGTCTATTTGGGGCCCTAGTTTAGAAAAACCCTGTGATCTCTATAAAGTATTAAGAAAATATTGAACTTTCAAATTTTATGATTTCATGTCCCCTAAGACCACAGACCTCTTGGCATTATTTTTCTTTTTTCTTTTTCTTTTGTTCTTTTTTTTTTTAAGCATGAATCTTTTTTTTAATAAGAGTTAGAAAGTAAACTTAAAACATTTTCTCTCACATTCATAGTTTTTAAAAGCCTGGGGAAAGTTAATGTTTCTGAATTCAGCCTGTGGATTTGAGATAAGGATTCAAGGAGAGAAGGCTTTTAACTCAGAACAGAATCTGTTTGCAGCTATTGTTCAATTAATGTAAAGTATCTGGTTACTGGGCATGTTGCATAATGCATCACAGTGCAAGCCAAACGTTTTCAGTGCTGACAATGAGCTCCTTGATAACAATGAAGAGTGAGGTAATTTGTTAAGTTTTTTTTAGAAGTCCCCTAAAACAGTCTTCTCAAGACTGAATGAATCAACACTTTCGAGCTCAGACCGCAACTGAGCCGTGTGTCTGTGTGTGCGCATGATGATAAGAAATCTAGAAGGAAACTGGGAAAACCACATCTCATGCCCTGTTTAAGAACTAGAAAAAGTGTCAGAAGAATTAAAATTAAGCCTCACGAGAGTCTGTGGGTATGGAAAGTCACCAGCTAGCTAATATTAACATAGCTCGCAACAGAACACTGTTGCTAGAAATAGGACAGTCGCATCACTACCACTAAGCAATTTGCATTCTGTGGACCAGCCCCTGAATTCCTATTGCCCTTTGGGCATTGCATTTCTGGACGCTTCTAGACAGTGTTCATACTTGGCTGTCTGGTTTCACCAGGAACTCTACCCAAAAGAGGAAACAGCAAGGAGAACATTTGCTTTGTTTGTAGGAGGGAAGTGGTCGAGCTACAGACAAATCTTTAGGCATCTGAGGAATTGCTAAGTTTCTAATTTCATATGGTTGCTGACAAGGAGGTGCAGACAAGGACCCTCTTGCTTTCCTCACTATGGATAGTCTGTTGCCTCCATCTAGATTCTCTTATTTCAAAAAATATCCTCTCCATGCAATTAGGAGATATTTATCGACGCTGAGAAACCAAAGAGCCGAAGAACAGGTATCATTTTGTTTATATTATCTTTAAAATTAACGGGTGCTTGTTCCTTGTTGCTTTTACGTCGCTTAGTGATTTCATTTGTGCTGGTTTACATGTTTATAGGTACAGGTCAGATCCTGCTTGTGGCTGTTCATACTTGGCAATCAGAAAGCAAGCAGGCTTGTGAGAATTTATTTAAACTTGGAACATTCAGATACTGAGATTAAGCGGAGTTCTGTAATGAAGCCACATGCTTTCTTTCTTCTAAAGAGCTACTCTATCAAAGTTAAATTTTGAATTCTTTGATCATTTTCCAATGCCTCAGATACAAAATTTGACACTATTAATATCTCAACAAAGAAAGTATCAGACCCTAGAAGTACACTTGTCTTCTTGTATTTATGGTTATGTTTACATAGCCAGAATTTGCAAAACAAAAAACATTTTATAAACTATAATAACCTTAAACAGATCATTAACAAGCTATAAAGATCATTCAGAAGCAGTTGGTCATTTTTGTGTGTGTAAAAGGTAGGAGGTAGAGCACTGCCATTTTCAGTCTTTTTAGCCAATCAAAAGCTATGATTTCCAGCAGGAGACACTATCACTTGGGAATATAAGCATTTTAAAAACTGTTAAAATGTCTGATCACATCTCATTTAAAATCATGCAGTCATTTTTATGGTGTGAGATTTATATCATTCCATTTCTTTGATCTCCAAAAAAGACATTTCTAAAAATGATTTTTATGAATTTTACCAAATTGTTAGAAGAAGTAGCAATATCTGATCCATTTAAATCTAGTGATTCATTTAGGAAGAAGTGTGGCGGTGGTATACAAATGTGAAGGACAAATGTATAGCCATACCAAAGACCCAGCAGTCATAAATTGCTTGTGCATTGTGCTTGTAACTAGAACTGCAAAACTGTGCAGGAGATATCACCAGTGTCCTGTATTTTTTTCTCCTTTGTGATATGAGATGACCCACTTAATAAAACACTTCCAGGAAATGCAAGATAGGTTTAGCAGACAGAAAATCCTCTCATGACAAGTTTCCCAAAAAGGCAATGCATAATTTGGAAAATAAAAATCATTGCTACTGTTTGAGAGGAAACTGCCTGTATGCCCTGCTTTAATAATTTTACAAAGGCCAGAAATTCAAACAGACTCTGTTCACTAAGGGAGCTAGGCTGGTCCAGTTTATCTTACTTAGGCAAGGTGTCACCATTAAAAGACAAACCTCTTGGTTTCCAAGTTTCAGCCTGCACTTGCTTTTGAAGTAGAAAGCTAGAGAACCAAGTGGTAGGGCTGTGTAAGTTTTTGTTTGCCAATCTTTTAATGTTCACAGGCTTCTTTAGGCCTCATTTATTATGGGAGGAAGAGAGGTGGCTGAAAGGATGGGACCACAACTGTGGAATGTGAATTGAGTGATTTTTTTTTCTCTCAGTATTGTAAATTTTCAGAGATGTGGCTATATTGCTTGTGTAGTTCTATGGTTCTTTGTTTTTAGTTTATTGAAGAAGTATTACAAAATGCATTCAGAAGACCATTAGAATTTACATAAAACCTCTGACTTGGACAGGGTGGGTAGTCCCTTCCCCAGTTTACAACCATTTGGGACAACCCAGGAACAGCTAGGAGTGAGTATTATGCTGAGTTCTTAAATTCTTATATAAGTGAATTGAATAATTAAGAGAAATAATATATTTGATTTCTTTTTAAAGCCAACTACAGCTCTGCAGACCTAATGTCTCACAGAATTAGAGAAATTAGGTCAGAGTTCGTCATAACTAACCTTGAAAGCTTGTTGGGAAGTTATAAAGGAGGTTAATAATGTCTACAATCTTATGACCTGCATATTTGTTGCCTCTAATCCTTACATTCTTGTATAACTGATCCTTGATATAAAAGTGAAGGGATTGAGACTTAGAGCCCTTAAGAGCCCTTGCCCATGCAGCTAGAAAGTACCAGAGGAAGATGTGAATTTCTATCTCATGGCTTTAAATTTTATCCATTTTACCACGCTTGATCCCTGAACAATCTAGTAATAGCAAAATATCAGCCTGCTAACTTTTCTCCTTGAGAGTATTTCTAAAATTTCCTATATTCACATACCACTGTCATAATTTTTACTGTTTACCACATCTGTATGATTAATTCCTCAATATTTTTCTGTATTTATACTTAAATCACATTATTAGAGTTTATTTAGAAAAAAAGTTCATATCATGACTGTAAATGGAAAACCATTGTCATTAGCCGTAAGTAAAAATAATTAATAAAAGCAAAATAATATTAAATTCTAGGTAGATACTATTGCCTGTAAAACCTCCAAGCCTGAAACCTGCTCATTTGTTAATACGGAAGATTAGCTTTTAAGAGAAAGATTAGAGCATCCTAGGAGCCAACTGAGAAAGTTTCCTGGGTGAGGATGGAAAGGAGTTAAAAGGTAGATAATGTTTTTCAATCCCAAATGATTCAGCGTTATTGAATGTAGTGTCTGCATGCCACTTAAAATCTTCTCCCACCTCACTTAGCGCTGCTAGGTACCAACCATGTTGACTTCCACATACTTGGGGAATATTATAACAGAACACCATCTGCTTCTTTACTTTTGCACATTTAAATGAACTCCCCCCTCTAGCCTAGAATTCTCTCCTTTACTTACGACTTGCCCTCCTGGAGGTCTCCTGTACATCCTTCAATACTTGGATTAAATGGGCTCAGTGAAAAGCTTTCTCCAGTGCTGCTGGGAAGAATCAAGTCTTCCTTTTCCAAGATATTTTGTTTGCTTCAGACACAGCTCTTACTACATTCTATGTAGTAAATCATGTGATTTCATGTCAATATTCGTGCACACATGCACACATGACACTGGATGTTATCTTGTTCTTTGTTCCCTGAGGCATACTGGAGCCTGGCAGATACTGGTGTAAAGGTGACCCACACAACAGGCAGAGGGTACACACTGGATTGACTGTGACACAGACCTCCTTTGTTGTTTTTACTAGGCCTAGAAGTTCCCCATACCCCTTTTCTGTGGTCCAAATTATGATCATTGTTACACTCACCTTGTTCACATATGCTTTATTGTTTAAAACTTCTCCTAGTGCTCTTCTCGCACTTGGTGTCATACAGACAAGAAGATTTGACACGAGGGTTGATTTGTTTGGTAGCTTTTTCTGGTGGTGGTAGTGTTATTCCTGTGATACAGCCATCAATAGGTTGGTAGGTTATTTATCAAATTGAGAACAAATATTTCATCCTTTGCTTCCCTAGATTCTCTTGCAGCAAGTGTTTCACAAAGCCAAATCCCCACATATGTAGAAGATTAACAGCATTAATGAGATGAAGATGCTGAAGGTTGGGAAAATTTGTTAACCTTTCTCTCAGAATTATTCAAATGGTGTGGTAGTAACAGTGGTGGTGGTGAACGTTGGGCAGCCTGAGCCTAAATGGAGTCTCAGATGAGTTTGAGTAGGTGTGCTGAATGCACGCATAAGGGTGTTTGGTTTCAGTTATTTTATTTTGGTCTGAGGGCAACATCCAGCACCTGGCTCAGATGTTGGTGTCTAGTTTATAAGGAATGAGTGAGACTTGCAGGCAATGTTCCCCTAAGTACTAGAGACTCAGCAGCCTGATCTGTGGCTCAGGTGATCAAGCAGGACACTGAGTGTGGAAGGGAGAATTTGCTCCACTTCTGGGCTGACTGTAGTCTAGCTTTAGCCTGGAGATGCCTGCCAAGAACCAAATACCTCATGAACCCCTGGGGAGTACTGCTCTTAGGGGCCAGCACCCCTGGGCTACATATGGGTGCTAGCACCAAACAATGAGAAGACAGTTTGTCAGCTCATGTGGGACAGCCTATTCTCTCTCCTTGGGTGAGTTCCTCTATTCCCATGGTTTCAAACACCTATTTGCTGAAAACTCCCAAATGTTTATATCCAGAGCACTTCAGCCTTGCATCCAATCATCTACTTGATATCTCCATCTGAATGTCTTGTGAATGTTGCAGACTGAATGTGTCCAAAGAGAACTCCACAAGCTCCAAACATGCTCCTCCCCAGGTTTTTCCATCAATCAACACAAAAGCTCAAACCAGAAACCTGGGAGTCACCTTGGCACGTCTCTTTTTCCCTTTCTCCCCCTTACGTCCCCTTCCTAATCCTTTAGTAAGACTTCTAAAATAGTTATTGAATTCTCCATCTTCACCCTTCTAATCCTGCCAACCATCCTTTCTTACTTGAACTATTGCAATAGTTTTCCAATTCGTGTCTCCATGTTCACTCTGGTTATCCTACAATCTGTGTCTCCTGTAGCAGTCAGAATTTTCTGCTTTAAATGAAAATCTTATTTTAGCTCAATGCAGGGAATATGATATTATTTTGTTTTCTAGTTTAGTCCCAGTGCTAAGCATAAATCTGGCACATAGATGATAAATTAATGTAATTGAATGGAAGAAGGGGACTTTGTAAGTATTAGAGAAGCCGTGGGGCTGGAGGGTTCATGGGGCTGAGGTGTTTTTATGCAGGTAAGGGTAAGAGATGGTGAAAATAGGGTTATTATCCTTAGTAAGCAGAGGCTGTTGAGATCTAGGGGAAATCATGTAGAGGAATTTATTTTACAGACGTGAAACTAGTGTCACAAACTAAGAGATTTGCCCAAGCTCGCATGGCTCATCTGTGTCAGTGCTGGGATTAGAATTTGGTTCGCTTGACTCTCATTCTGTTATGTATAGTGAACCCCTAAACAGAGATGTAGAAAAAGGCCATAGGAGAAAAAAACTCTACAGGATGGGTTCAGAGAATAGGTGATGCCTGAGGGTCAACTTGTCAACTTGTCAATAACAAATAAGACCTTTTGATGAGAGACTGAGGCAGAGCAGAGCCTGCTCTTTTTTGCCTTGTCCCTCAACTTACACTGCCCTTCAGCAGCCTCGCCAGTCTGAATCCCCACTTCTATGTGTCCCTGCAGGAGGAAAGCCGACAAGGAGTCAGAAAACACAGGCCAGCTAATTTAATCTACAAGAATTTGGGATGACCTGTACCAATGTCTCGCTCTCTTGAACAGAGATTTTTTTTTTCTGATTGAGAAATACCATTCAAGGGCTGATCTGACAAGTCTTGCCTGTTTAACAGTGAATCTGCTTAAAATGAGGAGAGTGGTCTTTGGGCCCGGGGGCATGTACTGTAGCTACATTTTAATTACAGAGTAGAATCAAATTTTGTTTTGGAAGCTGTTCTAAAGTTTCCTTTCAATGGCTTAAGAAAATGTTTCTAGTTGGAACGGGATCACTGGATTTTTTTTTCTTTGCTGCTTTGTTTCTTAATGAATGCTAACCTCAAAGTTGCATTGTTAAATAAATATTTGAATTTAATTTGAATTTTAGAAACTTATTTCTGCATTTTGGCTCTCATACTTACTCTGAATGATACTATAAAAATTAAGAACTCCCCATTCCAAAGAAAACTATATTGAGATTTCCAAGGCTAAATAAGGATTTGAGATTGCTGATGTAGGCTCTGATTCTCTAGGTAAAATGATAGACGTTTCACTACAACTTGATTTAAGAAATGTTTTTAGCTCCATAAAGTCAGTAAGTTGGTTATATCTTGAGTATATACCAAAGCTATTCATTGTAAAAAGTCTTTTTGAAAAGTCATGAAATGCTATCCATTGTCAGTTCAAATGATATCTGAGGGGAAACTAAAAGTGCTTCTCCATGTCCCCCTAGCCCCATGCTTATGATCTTTCATTGGCTTCCATTTGCTTTTTGGATACAGACAAAGCTCCCTAATGTGGAGGGGTTTGTGTGGTCCAGCTCTGATTCTCTCCCTGCTGCATGTTGACCTTGCCCCCTGTGCTTGTGCTTGAGTAGAAAAAATTTCAGTCCTTCACAAACAGGAGGAAAAGATTTTCCTTGTAGAACTTAATAAATGTTATCTCATTTATACCTAGTGTTCCATTATTGGAACAATAAGCATGTGGGAGTTATTTACATCCTACTGCTCAAGGCCATCGCCAAGGTCTGATTGCAAAAATTCAAAAAATTGCAACTTTGGGAACAAATGGGTTAAGATAGAGGACAGAGAGTCTATGCCACTCCTGTGGAGGAATTTGTATAATTATATATAGGTAACATTGACAGTTAAATTGTGACAACATGAAGTTGAACTTTAATAATTCTGATTATTAAATGTGACATTAAAAGTGGAACTATTTTATTATGGTAATGACAACCTTTTCCTCTATCTGAAGGGAGAAATTTTTTTAATGAGCTATGTATTTACCAACAAATAAAAAGCTACCAATGGTTTTTCACATTATCTACAAGATGCCTGAGAGTTATCATTGATAGCTTGCATAAAGATAAATGGCTTTCTAGTTGTCAGCAACCACCCTCATGGTCTTTCTGTCTCCCAAATATGTCTTCACTCTCTAAGAAAATATCACCATCCTGATATTTAGGCAGAGGCCTAGGTTCATCTTTGGTGCTTTCTGCTCCCTTAGTCAATATTTAATCTATCACCAACTCCATTCAATTCTACCCCTAAATAACTCCCAAACCGGTTGGTCTACTTCCCTCTTTCACCACCCTAGCCCAAAGACCGTCATTACTTCTTGCCTGAAATACTGTAATACCTTCCTCATTGGTCTCCCAGTAATCCACACTACAGTCAGAGAGGTCTTCTGAACACTACCACCTAGCCCCATGCTTATGATCTTTCATTGGCTTCCATTTGCTTTTTGGATACAGACAAAGCTCCCTAATGTGGAGGGATTTGTATGGTCCAGCTCTGATTCTCTCCCTGCTGCATGTTGACCTTGCCCCTCTGTGTTAGTTAGGGTTCTCTAAAGGGACAGAACCAGAGGATATTTGCATATATGATGGGGAGTTTATTAGGAGAATTGACTCACATGAGTCACACGATCACAAGGTGAAATCCCACAATAGGTCGTTTGCAAGCTGAGGATCAAGGAAGTCAGTCTGAGTCTCAAAACCTCAAAAGTAGGGAAGCTGACTGTGCAGCCTTCAGTCTGTAGCCAAAGGCCTGAGAGCCCCTGGTAAATCACTGGTGTTAAGTCCAAGAGTCCAAAAGCTGAAGAACTTGGAGTCTGATGTTCCAGTGCAGGAAGCATCCAGCATGGGAGAAAGATGAAGGCCGGAAGACTCAGCCAGTTTCCTCATGCCACTTTCTTCTGCCTGCTTTATTCTAGCTGTGCTGGCAGCTGATTAGATGGCGCCCACCCAGATTGAGGGTGGGTCTGCCTCTCCCTGTCCACTGACTCAACTGTTAATCCCCTTTGGCAATACCCTCATAGACACATCCAGGAACAATACTTTGCATCCTTCAATCCAATCAAGTTGACACTCAATATTAACCATCACACCCCCTGTTCTCTGAACCCTAGCTATAGCACCCTTCTTCTATGTATGCAAGTTTTCCTGCTACTTCCTGGCTAGGGCATCTGTTCCAATAATCATCTTTCTATCCTCCCTCAGTTAGTATCTACTCTTCCTTCAGATTTTAATTCAATATTAACTCCTTTAGAGCAGCCTTTTCTGACTTTTCCACCTTGCTTCATTACATCCTTTGAAGGCACTTGGTAACTGTCCTTTGCTGTATTTATCCTAGTAGCAATTTCACATCTTTCTGTGGGGGCTATTTGATTCCCGATGTATCCCAGGTGACTAGCAAAGTGCCTGACAGATGGAAGGCACTGAATACAAGTTTGTGGAATTAGTGAATGTGGGGAGTAGGGGTGTAATGAATTCCATCTTGAGACTGAAGTACTTGAAATAATCTTGAGACTCTGTGAGGAAGATATATGACTGCTTTTGTATATGTGTTTGTGTATGTGTTTTGTAAGAATCTTAGGGCTGTAGTACCAGAATGGCTGAGTGATTAGGGTATTGGACTTAAGAATCATAGGGCTAATTCATGAAGAAAGATAGGTATGCATTTGGGAGGTTCCGGAGGAAATAACCATGACCAATGGGTAGAATTGCAGGGAGGGGTTATGATATACTAATAAAGATGAACTTTCTAAAAATGGAAGGTAAAGGAATGAATTATCTTCTGCAGAGTGCAGGGGTGTGTGACCCCTCCTTAGGGGATGTTGTGGCAATGGTTTCTGCATCATAAAAGAGAAGATTGAATGACTTATTAGGTTCCAGCTCTGATATTCTAGTATAATAAGCAATAGAGAGATGAACAATTCAGATATTTTAGAAATAAGGAGAAGGCAGAGGGCATAGATGTGTAGTTAGAATTCCCGTTTTATTTGGTTAGTGGTAAATACTCCATAGTCTTAGCATGTTGCTCTAGAGTCTAAGACCAAAGAAGACAGAATCAAATGCCTTTGGTGATTAGAGTAGCATGTAATTCTCCATCAAGGTAAAAAACAAAAGTTACATCTAGCAAAGACCTCAAGTGAAGAGCTATGTACCTGTGACTAGCTTTTCTAAGCCTAATCGACCACTTAACTACTTCTAATCCATAGTTTGTAAGTTATCTAACCCCTTCCAGTATAACGATAAATAGCTAAATATACATAGCAGTCATTGATAAATGGGGGCGCCAAGAAATTTCAGGTTATTTTGTGGCACTTTAACCACTGTTGTTTTTTCTTCTTCTTCAATCAAGCCTCTTTTACCTTCAGATTTTCTTCAATGCAGTCAGTGCTGGCAACTTGCCGTTTATTATGGTCCCTTCTGAAGGTGTTCCATCCTTCTTGTCCACAGCATCACAGCAGTGAAGTGTCAGACAAGCCTAAGAGACACCTGGACCCTGGGTTGACTTCTGAGCTATTTCTAATCCTTTCATTTACTTTAAAATTGTTCTAACCTACTGTGCTCAGGTGCCTTTGAAACATGGGAGTCAGTAAATGGATGAATATCAAAACTGTTGCTTTGTCTTTGAAATAAGCACATTATTAGAATAAGAAATTGAATTAGAAATCACAACAAATTACAAATTCGAATGACAAATATCACAAGCATCAAAAAAATCTAGGAAATAAGTGTTTTTACCAATTAAAAGTTAACAGATGCATCCTAAAATATTTTGTTCCTACATTGTGGGGGCCACACGGTCTTTAATCACCTCCTCATACAGTGATGGTTTTTAAATATTCTGTGAAGAGATAGTAGAAAGATAATTTGGATACTGCCCTAATACAGTTAATGTATGATTATTTTTCATTAAAACAAACATAAAATGCAAAACCCTTTTCTGTGACAGTGTAGCTTTTTATAAAGATTCCTAAATTTGCTATCCCATTCCATGTTTTAGATAGTTCATCTACAACACTTTGTTAGCTTTTGTTCAGAATGAAAGATGACATGTTTTTGCACCTTGTACAGACAGTCCCATGTCTTGACAGAAAACAAAATGAAAATACCCACATATGTTGTACTGCTCGTGATTTGCTGTGAAGAGAGCAGGAAAAATGTTGGAATTATTTCTTTCCTACTCACCCTAAAGGTGGCATATTAGTAAGGCTATTTCAGGAGATACAACTTGGGTTATGCATTCAAGAATAAAATATTTTAAATTTGTATTAAATGCCTTATATGTGTCAGGCACTTGACAAGGTGCTTTACGTATGTTGTAATTTATTTCTCATAATAACCTTGCAAAGTCAGTGGTATTATCCCCATTTCGTGGGTGAGAGAACTGAGGTTTCAAGAGGTAAAGTAACTTGCTACATAGCTCATAAATGATGACTCTGAGATTTTAGCTCCAGGTTTGTCTGTCTGACCTCAAAGCCCAATTCATTCCCTCATACAGAGATACCTCCCATAGATAGGATTCCTTTCTCTCCTTCTTCCCTTCACTCCTTCCTTTCTTACTTTTTCCTTCCTTTTTTCCTTGACCTCAGATTTTCTCTCATTTATGAGGATAAAGGAGTTGAAAATAAAACCATCATAACTATTGTGTTTGGAAGATACCTTAAATCTTTTATAGAATGAGAAATATAGGTGGAAATACAGGTTTTTGCAAAGTTTAAAGTTTATTCAATTTGGGAGACTTTGTTTAAGAAAAAGAATATAAAATCTGTATCAGGTTTCTCGACATGGTGTGGTGGCTCACGCCTGTATTCCCAACACTTTGAGAGGCTGAGGTGGGTGGATCAGTTGAGGTCAGGAGTTCAAAACCAGCTTGACAACATGGTGAAAGCCTGTCTCTACTAAAAATACAAAAATTAGCCAGGCTTGGTGGCATGCACCTGTAGTCCTAGTTACTCGGGAGGCTGAGGCAGGAGGATCACTTGAACCTGAGAGGCAGAGGTTGCAGTGAGCCGAGATCACGCCACTGCACTCCAGCCTGGGTAACAGAGTGAGATCTTATCTCAAAAGTCTGTATCAGGGTTCTCTAGGAGGTGAGGTATTTATTATGGGAATCGGCTCATGCAATTATGGAGGCAGAGAAATTCCATAATCTGCTGTCTATAAGCTTGAGAACCAGGAAAGCCAGCAATGTAATTTATTCAGAGTCAGAAGGCGTAAGAACTGGGAGCACTAATGTCTGAAGGCAGGAGAAGATCAATGTTCCAGTTCAGAGAAAGCAAATTCACCCTTCCTCTGCCTTTTGGTCCTATTTGGGTTCTCAGTGGATTGGATGAGGAACGTTCATACTGATGAGGGTGAATCTTCTTTACTCAGTCCACTAATGCGAATGCTAATCTCTTCCCCCAAACACCTTACAGACACACCCAGATATAATGTGTTTTTTTATTTTATTTATTTATTTATTTTACCAGCTATCTGACCATCCCTTAGCCCAGTAAAATTGAGACACAAAATTAACATCACAAAATTGTCAACATTAAAGTAGATACAAAGTGAATACTTATTTAGAATGGAAGAAGAAATCACAACAAATTACAAATCTGAGTGACAAATACCATAGGCATCACAAAATCTAGGAAATAAGTGTTTTTACCAATTAAAAATTAATGAATACACCCTAAATGTTTTGTTCCTACAATGTGGGGGCTACAGGATCTTTAATGACCTCCTAACACAATGATGATTTATTTTTATTTTGATTTTTTAATTAAAAAAATTTTTTTTGAGATGGAGTCTCGCTCTGTCGCCCAGGCTGAAGTGCAGTGGCGCCATCTTGGCTCACTGCAAGCTCCACCTCCTGGATTCATGTCATTCTCCTGCCTCAGCCTCCCGAGTAGCTGGGACTACAGGCGCCTGCCACCACGCCTGGCTAATTTTTTTTTTTTTTTTTTTTTTGTATTTTTAGTAGAGACGGAGTTTCACCGTGTTAGCCAGGATGGTCTCAGTCTCCTGACCTCGTGATCCCTACTCCTTGGCCTCCCAAGGTGCTGGGATTACGGACGTGAGCCACTGTGCCTGGCCTTTATTTTTATTTATTATACTTACTTATTCACTTTATTTATTTATTTATTTATTTATTTATTTATTTTTAGTAAGAGACAGGGTTTCAGCATGTTGGCAGGGTGGTCCCGAACTCCTGGCTTCAGGTGACCTGCCTCGGCCTCCCAAAGTGCTGAAATTATGGGTGTGAGTCACCGCACTTGGCTGATTTTTTAAATATTCTATAAAGAGATAATAGAAAGATAATTCAGATACTCCCCTGACATAGTTAATTGTTTTTCATTAGAGTCTAGAAAGGTTCCATTGCCTAGCTTTTGGCTCTGTTTCTCCTTTACTACCCACATACTTCAGGTGCTGAGCACCATAGGACATATTTATATGAAGATTTGAGCCCAGTGATTTAGTACAGGTAGTAGGGATATTCCTGTATGTCATTTCTCCACCAAAACAGTTAGCAATAACTTAACCATGCACAGGCATGACTACAAACCACAATTATATAATCCACTAAATCCAAATGAAATCTAAGGGTATCCCCATCTCAACTTTCTTTGAGCCAGATCCAAGACATACCTATGGCCACTTCAGTGCCACCTGATAGGAGTAGAATTGTGAAGGAGGGATAGTCAGTAAAAAGAGTGCTCTCAAGCCAATTGCAGTTAAAACATATTTTGCAAATTTTTAATGAAACATAAGATTATGAGAACAATGCTAGAGAGTCTTTCTCAGGGCCTTAAAGAGGGTTCTGCAAGTGAGGGACCTTGAAGCTTAAGCTTTGTTGGCTTCCAAGAAAACCCAGCTCTGGAGGAAAGGTGTAACCAAAAAAAATGGTATTACACTATAATACACAAGAGTCCATGCCATATAGCGCTTCAAAAAATGATGTTATATGAGATCCTATTCTGAGCAGCTTCAGCTCCCAAACTCATTGAATGAAGTAGAGGATGTTCTATTCAGTATATTTTATAAATAATATGTTGAAGATATAGATGTTCTGGTACTGCTAAAACTCAAAGGTCTCAGACTCCTCTGCCACCATTTATATTCAAAAAAGAATTATTTGCAAAGGGATTCTTTGCAAATACAAATAGATCTCTATACTCCTATATTAGTCTAATTAATATTAAACACACCATTTACTATTCTTCCAAGCAGACCAGTTAACACACACACACACACACAGAGAAAGACTGTGTTATTGCTGTTTAAGATCACACAGTGGAAAAATTAAAACGTCACTAAAGAAAGATAAAGTCTTTAAGAATTCATTAAGACGTAATCAAGCTTTTGCAAACTCATGTGTTATTTGCAATTATAGTATAGTGATATGGTTTAGCTGTGTTCACACCCAAATCTCAATAAACTGTATCTCCTAGAATTCCTAGGTGTTGTGGGATGGACCCAGGGGGAGGTAATTGAATCATGGGGGCTGCTCTTTCCCATGCTATTCTCATTATAGTGAATAAGTCTCATGAGATCTGATGGGTTTATCAGGGGTTTCTGCTTTTGCTTCTTCCTCATTTTCTCTTGCTGCTGCCATGTAAGAAGTGCCTTTTGCCTTCCGCCATGATTCCAAGGTCTCCCTAGTCATGTGGAACTGTAAGTCCAATTAAACCTCTTTTGCTTCCCAGTCTCAGGCATATCTTTATCAGCAGCATGAAAACAGACTAATATAGTAAATTGGTACCAGTAGAGTGGGGTGTTGCTGAAAAGATACCCAAAAATGTGGAAGTGACTTTGGAACTGGGAAACAGGCAGAGGTTGGAACAGTTTGGAGGGTTCAGAAGAAGACAGGAAAATTTGGGAAAGTTTGGAACTTCCTAGAGACTTGTTGAATGGTTTTGTCCAAAATGCTGATAGTGATATGGACAATAAGGTCCAGGCTGAGATGGTCTCAGACGGAGATGAGGAACTCGTTGAGAACCGGAGTAAAGATGACTCTTGTTATGTTTTAGCAAAGAGAGTGGCAGCATTTTGCCTCTGCCCTAGAGATCTGTGGAACTTTGAACTTAAGAAAGATGATTTAGGGTATCTGACAGAAAAAATTTCTAAGCTGCAAACATTCAAGAGGTGACTTCATCACTGTTAAAGACATTCAGTTTTATAAGGGAAGCAGAGCATAAAAGTTTGGAAAACTTGCAGCCTGACTATGTGATAGAAAAGGAAAACCAATTTTCTGGGAAGAAATTCAAGTTGGCTGCAGGAATTTTCATAAGTAGCAAGGAGCCTAATGATAATCCCCAAGACCATGGGGAAAGTATCTCCAGGCCATTTCAGAGACCTTCACAGCAGCCCCTCCCATCACAGGCCTGGAGGCCTGTGGTTTCATGGGCTGGGCCCAGGGTCCCTGTGCTGTGTGCAGCCTAGGGACTTGGTGCCATGTGTTCCAGCCATGGCTGAAAGGGGCCAATGTACAGCTCAGGCTATGGCTTCAGAGGGTGGAAGTCCGAAGCCTTGGCAGCTTCCATGTGTTGTTGAGCCTGCGGATGCACTGAAGTCAAGAATTGAGGTTTGGGAACCTCCACCTAGATTTCAGAAGATGTATGGAAACACCTGGATGCCCAGGAAAATGTTTGCTGCAGGGGTGGGGTCCTCATGGAGAACTTCTGCCAGAGCAGTGTGGAAGGGAAATGTGGAGTCAGAGCCCCCATACAGAGTCCCTACTGGGGCACTGCCTAGTGGAGCTGTGAGAAGAGGGCCACCATCCTCCAGACCCCAGAATGGTAGATTCACCGACAGCTTGCACCGTGCTCCTGGAAAAGCCGCAGACACTCAACGTCAGCCCATGAAACAGCAAGGAGGGAGGCTGTACCCTGCAAAGCCACAGGGGTGGAGCTGCCTAAGACCATGGGCACCCAATCTTGCATCAGCATGACCTGGATGTGAGACCTGGAGTCAAAGGAGATCATTCTGGAGCTTTAAAAATTGACTGCCCTACTGAATTTTTGGACTTGTATGGGCCTCGTAACCCCTTTGTTTTGGCCAATTTCTTCCATTTGGAATGGCCACATTTACTCAATACCTGTACCTCCATTGTATCTAGGAAGTAACTAGCTTGCTATTGATTTACAGGTTCATAGGCGGAAGGGACTTGCCTTTCTCTCAGGTGAAACTTTGAACTGTGGACTTTTGGGTTAATGTTGAAATGGCTTAAGACTTTGGGGGACTGTTGGGAGGGCATGATTGGTTTTGAAATGTTAGGAGATGATATTTGGAGGGCCCAGGAGCAGAATAATATGGTTTGACTGTGTCCCCACCCAAATTTCAACTTGACTTCTATCTTCCAGAATTCCCATGTGTTGTGGGATGGACCCAAGTGGAGGTAATTGAATCATAGGGGCCAGTCTTCCCCAAGCTATTCTCATGATAATGAATAAGTCTCACAAGGTCTGATGGGTTTATCAGGGGTTTCTGCTTTTGCTTCTTCCTCATTTTCTGTTGCTGCCACCATGTAAGAAGTGCCTTTCACTTCCTGCCATGTTTCTGAGGCCTTCCCAGCCATGTGGAACTGTAGGTCCAATTAAACCTCTTTTTTATCCCAGTCTTGGGGATGTCTTTCAGCAGCATCAAAACAGACTAATATACATAGTTTCTGAAACTTGTCTGATACTCTAGATAAAGATCATCTTTATGTTGATTTAAAAATTTTTTAACTTTGTTTAATCCCCATAATCATATGTTGACCTTTTTTGCTGAATTTTGCTCATTGAGAATGTATTGAAATGTCTACTTTTTTCATATATATCCTATTCTTAGCTGAAACTCTAGAATCCTCCTTTTTTTATTATATATGCATAATTATCCTTAAATGTAAGCAGTGCTTACAATTCTGTTCTGTACCATTACTATATTACCCAAGTTTACAACTTAACTAGATCATGGCTTATAAGTCATCTCAAAATAAATAAAGCAAATTATAGAAGTATTTTAGCCTTAAATAATGAAGACATAAGTTTGTTTCAAGTGATTAAATAGTGAGAATAGTGTAAAGCCATTTCACTAGCGTCAAAAAACTCCTTTTGCTCTGTCCCCAACATAAAATTTGTGTGTAATATACTTGAAATTTTTAGAGCCTCTGAAATGTTATACAACTTATTTTCTTTAAGGATAAAATTATTTGTTTGAGAAACCCAGTTTCAAGAAAATGGCATTTTATCCTTACTTTGTGAAGCTTCCCTACTCCTCTTCTTTCATCTAACTGGTGCTGCTAAAGCCTGATACACCTCAAAGAAGCATTGTTCCAAAGGTCCTGACCTGGAATAAGAAAACAAAAACTGGCTTCATAGCTAGGATGACAACTGTAGCTCCATTATCACTGAATTGCTAACTTTTGTTCTTATTCTCTCAAACTGTGGTTTTGCCAATGTGATACTCAATTACCTAAGAGGGGAGAAGTATGATTTCTTTATGATTTTAATACTCTTTCCTCTCATATTTTAAAATAACTGGTTTTAGGCCAATAAGTGTCTACTCAAAGAAATTCAAATCCTTATATAATTTAAGAATGCTGGAGGAGGTTTAAATATTCATATACGGTCATATTTCCATTTTATTCCACTTCACTTATATATACATAGCACTTAACAGGTAATTGTGTTTTTTATAAATTGAAGGTTTCTGGCAACCTTGCATTGAGGAAGTTCATTGGCACTATTTTTCCAAAATCATGTATTCACATCATGTCTCTATGTCACATTTTAGTAATTCTTGCAATGTTTCAAACTTTCCCATTATTATTATACCTGTTATGATGACCTGTGGTAATTTTTGATGTTACTATTGTAATTGTTGTGGGGTGCTCTGAATCATGCCTGCATTAGACAGAAAACTTAATGGATAAATGTGTGTGTTCTGACTTCTCCACTGACCAGTGATTTCCCCAGCTCTCTTCTCCTTGGGCCTTCCTATTTCTTGGGACACAATAGTACTGAAAGTAGTCCAGTAATAACCCTACAATGGCCTGTAAATGTTCCAGTGAAAGAAAGAGTCATACATTCCTCTCTTTAAATAAAAAAATAGAAATGATTAAGCTTAATGAGGAAGCATGTTGAAAGCTGAGGTAGGCTGAAAGCTAGGCCTCATGCATCAGTTAGCCAAGTTGTCAATACAAAGGAAAATTCTTGAAGGACATTAAAAGTGCTACTCCAGTGAACACACAAATGATAAGAAAGCTAAACAGTATTTTTGCTGATGTGCAGAAAGTTTGAGTGGTCTGGATACAAGACCAAACCAGGCATAACATTCCTTTAGGCCAAAGTCTAATTCAGAGTAAGTCTCTAACTCTCTTGAATTCTGTGAAGGTTGAGAGAGGAGGGTTAGCTGCAGAAGAAAAGTTTGAATATAGCAGAGGTTGGTTCTTGAGGTTTAAGGAAAGAAGCAATCTCCATAACATAAAAGTACAAGGTGAAGCAGCAAGGAGTGATGGAGAAGTGGCAGTAAGTAATCCAGAAGACCTAGCTAAGATCATTGATGAAGGTGGCTATACTAAATAATAGATTTTCAATGTGGATAAAAAGCCACAGGCTGACTTTCTTGTTTGGAACCAATACAGCTGTTGACTTTAAGTTGAAGCCAATGATGATTTATCATTCTGAAAATTCTAGGTCCCTAAAGAATGATGCTAAATCTACTTTGCTTGTGCTCTATCAATGGAACAACAGAGCCTGTAGGACAGCAGATCCATTTATAGCATGGTTTACTGAATATTTTAAGCCCACTATTGAGACCTCAAAAAAAAATAGATTCCTTTCAAAATATTACTGCTCTTCACAGTGCAGCTAGTCACCCAAGAGCTCTGACATGAGATAAAAGGAGAATAATGTTTTCATGTCTGCTGTCTATTCTGCAGTCCATGGATCAAGGAAGAATTTTAACTTTCAAGTCTTATTATTTAAGAAACACATTTCATAAGGCTATAGCTACCATAGATAGTGATTCCTCTGATGGATCTGGGCAAAGTAAACTGAAAACTTTCCAGAGAGGATTCACCATTCTAGGTGTCACTAAAAACATTTGTGATTCATGAAAGGAGGACAAAGTGTCAACATTAACAGGAGTTTAGAAGAAGTTGATTCCAACCCTCATGGATGACTTTGAGGGATTCAAGACTTCAGTGGAGGAAGTAAGTACAGATGTGGTAGAAAGGGCAAGATAACTAGAAGTGGATCCTGAAGATGTTACTGAATTGCTGCAATTTCATGATAAAAGTTGAACAGATGAGGAATTGCTTCCTCATAAGAAAACACAGAAAATGTTTTCTTATGATAGAACCTATTGCTGGGTAGATATGCTGTGAACATTGTTGAAATGATGACAAAGGATTTAGAGTATTTTATAAACTGAGGTGATAAAGCAGTGGCAGGGTTTGAGAGGACTGACTCCAATTTTGAAAGAGGTTCTACTATGCTACTAAACAGCATCAGACAATACAGAGAAATCATTTGTGCAAGGAAGAGTCAATTGATGCACCAAACTTTATTATTGTTTTATTTTAGGAAATTGCCACAGCCACTTCAACTTTCAGCAACCACCGCCCTGATCAGTCAATAGCCATTAACGTCAAGGCAAGATCCCCTACCAGCCAAAATATTATGACTCATTGATGGTTCAGATGATCATTAACATTCTTTAGCAATAAAGTATTTTTTAACTAAGGTATATACATTTTTTAGACTTGCTATTGAATACTTAATGGACTACAATATAGTGTAAACATAAATTTTGTATGCACTGGGAAACCAAAAAATTTGTGTGACTTTCTGTATTGTGATATTTGCTTTATTGTGGTGGTGTCAAACCAAGCTCACAATATCTCTGAGTTATCCCTGTACATTCTTATTCACTTTTAGAATTGAGTACTATTGGCATGATCAAAATATTTTTAGATGAAAGATTAATGCTTCTTGTAAACAGTGCTGAAACTTTAACATGCATTGGAATCACCTAAAGGACTAATTAAAACAGAATGCTGGGCCCCACCTCCAGAGTTTCTAATACAGTAGGGCTGAGGTGGGGCCCAAGAGTCTGCATTTCTAAAAAAATTCCAGGTGGGAGGGACCACACTTTCAGAACCACTGTTGCAGATCATTTGATGATGTATATTTCCAAAATCAAAGCTGACAGGGCTTGTCATACCTACTCAAGAATAGCATGTATGCTGCTTAGAAGATGGTAAGTCATTGTCAAAGCCAAAGGGATACTAATCATGACTTACAGTTTCACAGGTTCTTAATTGACCATTTTCATTCACCTTGGCTGATGCCTAGTGTTACTTAATGCTTAGTAAGAAATCTTTAGGCAAGGGGTGATGGCTCACCCCTATAATCCAAACTTTGGGAGGCAGAGGCCAGCGGATCAGCTGAAGTAAGGAATTCCAGACCAGCCTGGCCAATGTGGTGAAACCCCATCTCTATTAAAAAGTACAAAAATTAGCCAGGCGTGCTGGCGCGTGCCTATAACCCCTGTTACTCTGGAGGCTGGGGCTGGAGAATCGCTTGAACCTGGGAGGCAGAGGTTGCAGTGAGCGGAGATCATGCCACTGCATTCCAGCCTGGGCAACAGGAGTGAAACTCTGTCTCAAAAAAAAAAAAAAAAAAAAAAAAAAAAAATCTTTAAGCAATGTCTTGGCCCTAAGAATATAATCTAAAATATGTTCTTATGTTTATATCATCTTTGATAGCTGATTAAAGTGATGTAGCAACTGAGAATTTCAATTGTTGATTTAAATCATGGAATATACAAAAAGATATAATCCTTGTTATGTCCTGCATATTTTCTAAAGCCATTATGAGGTCTTAATTAAAAGAAACAAAGAATAAAACCCTCATTTTTTCCCTAGCCCTTACTCTGCTTATTGTTTAAATATAATTATAAAGACTCTGAATAACAAAAATTTAACTGGAAAGATGAAATCAGTATTCTTAATACTACTTAGTGGCTTTTAGGTTTAGGACATATGTTTAATATGTATTCTGTTGATTTTTCAATAGATCATGTTAATTAACATGTCTCAATTACCTATTGAATAATCTCTCTAAAATGCCTATCTGTGATTATTATTCATGAGATTACACTCCCATTTTACCAGTACTATGCCTATCTGTGATTATTATTCATGAGACTACACTCCCCTTTGAGGAGTACTTTTCTTTTCTTTTCTTTTTTTTTTTTAAAGATGGGGTCTTACTCTGTCACCCAAGCTGGAGTGCAGTGGCACGATATTGGCTCACTGCAACCTCCACCTCCTGGGTTCAAGCGATTCTCCTGCCTTAGCCTCCCGAGTAGCTGCGATTACGGGTGCCCACCACCACACCTGGCTAATTTTTGTATATTTAGTAGAGACGGAGTTTCACCATTTTGGCCAGGCTAGTCTTGAGCTCCTGACCTCGTGATCTACCTGCCTCGGCCTCCCAAAGTGCTGGGATTACAGGTGTGAGCCACCGTGCCCAGCTTGAGCAGTACTTTTCAACTCTGAGAAGATAAACCCAAGGGATTCTAGAAGAGGGTCTGCTTGGAGAATAATTTCTCCAGTAATGGTATCTGAAGGTTGAATAAAAACAAGTGAATAGATGTAGATATTGACTAAGAGTGACTAAGAAAGACAGTTACCTTATTAATTAATACAATCTTGAGTGTCATCAAATTAGCTATGGGGCACATATCCTACACTCAGAAATTAGGCACTATTAAAGTTGAAGGGGGCCACACTGAATTGAAAGAGGCAAGAATTTAACAAACAAAATGATAAACTACAAAAGGTAACTAAATAAACAGAGCAGCTTCTTATATATTCTCCAATAAGGCATTGTGGAAACATTGAGGGATGGAGGGATACCCAAGCCAAGATGGGTATTAGACTCCTAACTTTGACATTAAACACTGAGAAATTCTTGAGCAGGGAGCTTCCTTTGTATAAGTCTCATCTTCATCACCTTTAAGAAGCAATTAATGAAATCTAGTCTGCTTACTTCGCAACGTTTTGAGCATTAAATTTAATTATACATAAATATGTACTTTTGGTGTCTGTTCAGTGAGAATTGATTCTCACTTCCCTAAAAGTAATTTAAACGTTTTAATCAAATGTGTAATGTTGACATCTTTACCTTTCCAAGTACTTTTGTACTTTTCCAGGGTTAAAATAACATTTTTGTCATTTAAATGAGGAAAAAATAACTATAAGTTTTTTAAAAACTCAAATGTCATAGCTTTTTAACTGTTCTAATTGTGTCTGCTAATAGAAACAAGTTGATGTGCAAACCACAAAATAGTAAATATTTTTGCCTAGCTTTTGGGAAAAAGAAAAGACTATATTATACTTTAAGTAAGTGTAAACTTAGTTTCATTTTAGCAATTCCATAGTCGAATCTGTCACTAAGTAATCATTAGTTAAAGAAAAAAAATCTAGCCAGGCACCGTGGCTCACCCCTGTAATCCCAGCACTTTGAAAGGCTGAGGTGGGCAGATCACAAGGTCAGGAGTTCTAGACCAGCCTGACCAACATGGTGAAACCCCATCTCTACTAAAAATACAAAAACTAGCCCGGCATGGTGGCGGGTGCCTGTAATCCCAGCTACTCAGAAGGCTGAGGCAGGAGAATCGCTTGAACCCGGGAGGCAGAGGTTGCAGTGAGCTGAGATTACACCACTGCACTCCTGCCTGGGTGACAGAACGAGACTCTGTCTCAAAAAAAAAAAAAGAAAAAAAGAAAAAGAAAAGATAAGAAAAAAAATCTAGTGCCCAGGGCATGCAACTATATAAGTAAAAATTCTAAAAGATCATCAATGTTTAAGAATAAAATACAGTCAGTTATATAATTTTAAAATATTTCTAATGAGTGATAAGGAAAACTTGTCAATGGAATTTCTGAAGTCAATAGCCAATTTTTAATTTTATCTGCTAATATGGCAATTATTTAACTTAAAAAACAGACACACTTCTTATTCAGTTTTTGGACATCTTATTCTGTAACTTCCTATTGATTAATATCACCTTTAACATTTTAAGTACTTGTAACATTTTATCATTTGAATAATTCATATTGTATTAAACTCTTCACTTTTATAGGAACAATCATCAACCAATATTTTAACCTATTAATCTAAACTAAATTTTTTCCTCTCATTTAATCTATCAATTAAGATTCTTCTGATTGTATGTAACAGAAAATGTAGTTTATTTATTATCTCACATTAGAGGAAGTCTAGTGGTAGGGCAGGCCCCAGAGTTGGTTTATTTGTTAGCTTAATTATGTATTAAAGGACTTGGCTTCTTCGAGTCACTACTTTGCCATTCTTAGTATTGTCTTTTCTCAGGGGAAGGGTAGAAGGAGGGATAAAAAGGTGGCTGCTGTACTTCCAAGCATTCAGAATCATTAAAAAGTCTTGCTAAATCAGACTGCCGCATCTAATCCCCAGAATTTGATTCAGTAGGACCTGCCGGAGTGTGAGAATTTGCATTTCTAATAAATTCCCAGGTGATGCTGATGCTGCTCATAGTAAAGCCACACTGAGAAATATTAACTTAGACTAATGATCTTGGAAACGAATGGATTTTTTCTTTTCTTTTTAGTTCACATGTAATAGTTGTATTTATTTATGCAACACAGAATGATATTTTGATACATCTGTACTATGTGTAATCATCAAGTAAGGGCAATTAGCATATCCCTCACCTCAAAAATTTATCATTTCTTTTTGTTGGGAACATTCCAAATCCTCTCTTCCAGTTTTTTGAAAATATGCAGTAAATTGTTGTTAACTATACTCATCCCACAGTGCTATAAAACACTGTAATGTATTTCTCCTATCTAGCTGCAATTTTGTATCCATTAACCAACCTCTCCCTATTCCTCCCCTCCAACTACATTTACCAGCCTCTAGTAACCACTATTCTACTATTTACTTCTATGAGTTCAACTTTTGAGCTCATGTATGGGTGTGAACATGTGTTATTTATCTTTTTGTGCCTTATTTATTTCACTTAACATAACATCCTCCAGGTTCATCCATGTTGCCATGAATGACAGGACTTAATTCTTATTTATAACTGAATCGTTTTCTGTTGTGTATATATACCACATTTTCTCTATCCAGTCATCTGTTGATGGACTTGTAGTTTGATTCCATTATCTTGGCTATTGTGGATAATGCTACAATAAACATGGGGGTGTAGATACCTCTTCAATATACTGATTTGCTTTTCTTTGGATAGGTACCCGGTAGTGCTGAATCACATGATAGTTCTATTTTTAGTTTTTTGAGGACCCTCCATACTGTTTTCCATAACGGCTGTACAAATTTACAATCACACTAATACTGTATGAGTTTCCCTTCTTCTGTATCCTCACTGGCATTTGTTAGTTTTTGTCTTTTTGACAATAGTCATTCTAACAAGTGTGAGGTGATATCTCATCGTGGTTTTGATTTGTATTTCTCTGATGATTAGTGATGTCGAGTGTTTTTTTTTTCATGTACTTGTTGGCCATTTGCTTTGAGAAGTGTCTTTAGATCATTTGCCCATTTTTAAATCAAAATATTTGAGGTTTTTTTGGAGTTATTTTTTGAGCTGTTGGTTTTTTTCAGTTCCTTGTATATCCTGGATATTTTGTCAGGTAAATAGTTTGCAAATATTTATTTCCATTCTACAGGTTGTCTCTTCATTTTGTTGATGATACTCTTTGTTGTGCAGAGGCTTTTAGTTTGATATAGTCCCACTTGTCTACTTTTATTTTTGTTCCCTGTACTCTTGAAGTCTTACCCATAAAATTTTTTCCTAGACCAATGTCCAGAAGCATTTTCCCTGTTTTCTTCTAGTAGTTTTAGGGCTTTGTGTCTTACATTTAATTATTTAATCCATATTGGGTTCATTTTTATATATGCTGAGAGTTAGGGGTCTAATTTAATTCTTCTTTATTATGAATATCCAGTTTTCCCAACACCATTTATTGAAAAGGATGTTCTTTCACTAGTGTATGTTCTTGTCTTCTTTTCTGAAAATTAGTTGGCTGTAAATAGTTGGATTCATTTCTAGGTCCTCTATTCTGTTCTATTTGTCCTTGTTTCTGTTTTTATCTTGCTGTTTTGGTCACTAAAATTTTGTAGTGTATTTTGAAGCCAGATACAGTGATGCATCCAGGTTTGTTCTTTTTGCTTAGGATTGCTTTGGTTCCTCAGGATCTTTTGTGTTTCCACATGAATTTTAAGACTGTTTTTTCTATTTCTATGAAGAATGTCATTGGTATTTTAATTGGAAATGCATTGAATCTGTAGCTTGAGTAATATGGTCATTTTAACAATACTAATTCTTTCAATTCATGAGCATAGGATGTCTTTCCATTGTTTTTGTGTCCTCTACTATTTGTTTCATCAGCATTTTATAGTTTTCATTGTAGAGGTCTTTCACCTCCTTGGTTAAATTTATTACTAGGGGTTTTTTGTAGCTAGTATAAATGGAATTGCTTTCTTGATTTCTTCTTATTGTTGTTGTTATTGGCATACAGAAATGCTACTGATTTTTGTATGTTGATTTTGTTTCCCACAAGTTTACTGAATTTGTTTATTCGTTCTAAAAGTACTTTGGTGGAGTATTTAGGTTTTTCTGTATATAAGATCATGTTATCTGCAAACAGGGACAATTTGACTTCCTGTTTTTGAATTTGGATGCTGTTTATTTATTTCTCTTGCCTAATCTATTTTGTCTGATATAAGTATAGCTACTCCTATATACTTTTGGTTTTCATTTGTGTGGAATACATTTTTCCATTCCTTCACTCACAGTCTTTGTCTGTTTTTACAGGTGACAAGAGTTTCTTGTAGGCAGCATAAAGTTGGGTTTTGTTTTTGCTTATTCATTCAGCCAGTCTTTATCTTTCAATTGGGGGGATTTAAAATGTTTAAAAGAAACTACCATCAGAGTGAACAGGCAACCTACAGAATGGGAGAAAATTTTTACAATCTACCCATCTGACAAAGGGTTAATATCCAGAATCTACAAAGGACTTAAACAAATTTACAAGAAAAAAATCAAACAACCTCATCAAAGAGTGGACAAAGGATATGAACAGACACTTCTCAAAAGAAGACATTTATGCAGCCAAAAAATACATGAGAAAATGCTCATCATCACTGGCCATCAGAGAAATGCAAATCAAAACCACAATGAGATACCATCTCACACCAGTTAGAACGGGATCGTTAAAATGTTAGGAAACAACAGGTGCTGGAGAGAATGTGGAGAAACAGGAACACTTTTACACTGTTGGTGGGACTGTAAACTAGTTCAACCATTGTGGAAGTCAGTGTGGCGATTCCTCAGGGATCTAGAACTAGAAATACCATTTGACCTAGCCATCCCATTACTGGGTATATATCCAAAGGATTATAAATCATGCTGCTATAAAGACACATGCACATGTATGTTTATTGCGGCACTATTCACAATAGCAAAGACTTGGAACCAACCCAAATGCCCATCAATGATAGACTGGATTAAGAAAATGTGGCACATATACACCATGGAATATTATGTAGCCATAAAAAGGATGAGCTCATGTCCTTTGTAGGGACATGGATGAAGCTGGAAACCACCATTCTGAGCAAACTATCACAAGGACACAAAACCAAACACTGCATGTTCTCACTCATGGGTGGGAATTGAACAATGAGAACACTTGGACACAGAGTGGGGAACATCACACACCGGGGCCTGTCGTGGGGTGGGGGGAGGGGGGAGGGATAGCATTAGGAGATATACTTAATGTAAATGACGAGTTAATGGGTGCAGCACACCAAGATGGCACATGTATACATACGTAACAAACCTGCACGTTGTGCACATGTACCCTAGAACTTAAAGTATAATAAAAAAATCATAAAATGTTTAGCCCTAAGGTTGCTATTAATAAATGAGAATTTACTTCTGTCATTTTGTTAATTGTTTTCAGAATGTTTTGTGTACCCTTTGTTTCTTTTTGTTTTTCTTTGCAGTTTAATGATTTTCTGTAGTGATAATGTTTAGTTCCTTTTTCTGTCTTATTTTTGTATCTGTTCTACCAGTGAATTTTACACTATTATGTGTTTTCTTGATGGTAAATATGACATTGTCCTTTAGCTTCCAAATGTGGGACTTTCTTAAGCATTTTTTGGAGGGGTATTGATGAGTTTCCTGTTTTTGGTTTCTGGAAAATACTTTATTTCTCCTTCATTTCTGAAAGTTAGCTTTGCTGGGTATAGTATTCTTGCCTGACAATTGCTTTCTTTCAGCACTTTGAATATATTATCCCATTCTCTCCTGGCCTATAAGGTTTCTGCTGAGAAATATGCTATTATTCTGATGGGGATTCCTTTAGATGTGACTTGATGCTTATCTCTTGCTGTTTTCAGAATTCTTTCTTCAACTTTTGGCAATGTAACTATAATGCATTTCAAATAGAACCTTTTTGTGTTGAATTTATTTGGAGATCTTTGAGCTTCCAGTATCTGGATGTCTATATCACTCCTAAAATTTGGGAATTTTTCAGCTATTATTTTATTAAATTACATTTCTTTCTGTTGGGACCATTCAACATACACTTTCTAGCTATTTGAAACTATATAAGTATTGTTTATTTCATACATTGGGTTCTTCAGTTTTTATATATATATATTTTTTGACAGAGTCTCACTCTGTTGTCCAGGCTGGATGCAATGGCACAATCTTGGCTTACTGCTACCTCTGCCTCCTGGGTCCCAGTTCAAGCAATTCTCCTTCCTCAGCCTCCTGAGTAGCTGGGATTACAGGCACATGCCACCATGCACAGCTAATTTTTGTATTTTTATTTTTTAATAGAGGCAGCATTTCTCCATGTTGGCCAGGCTGGTCTTGAACTCCTGACCTCATGATCCACCTGCCTCAGCCTCCCAAAGTGCTGGGATTACAGGTGTGAATCACCATGCCTGGCTGATATTTCTGTTTTTTTCCCTTTTTTTAATGAAATGTACCTCTGTTGAATTTTTCATTCAGATCCTGAATTGTTTTCTTGATTTTATTGTATTGTTTATCTGTATTTGTTTGCATTTCACTGAGTTTTCTGAAGATAATTATTTTGAATTTCTTTTCAAGCATTTCATGCATTTCCTTTTTTGGTATTCTGCTACTGAAGAATTACCGTTGTTTTTTGGTGCTGTTATATTTCCTTGCTTTTTCATGTTATTTTGTTTCTCTATGTTAATATCTGTGCATCTGGTGTAACTGTTGTTTTCTTCCAATTTTATAGAGTATCTTTCATAGAAAAAGACTTTTTCCTATAGATGTATTCATAATGTAAGTTGGGTAGAGTGCTTTGGCTTTCATTCTGGGTGGGTGCAATAGTACAGTCTCTGTATAATTTCTTTGGCTGTCATCAACATCAGTGGTGTCTGCAAGTTCCTCAGTGGCTTAGGTTGCAGTTGTCTGTGGGAAAGCTGTGCTGGATGGGGATGCCAGGTGAGATGATCCTTGGGCCCCTGGGCAGCACATGGGTGCATGATGACCTCATCGCTGGAATGGGCTGGGTTGCTGGCAGAAGTGATAGTGAACCCTCATGTGGTCTGGTCCTTTAACCCCTATTTGGTGTGGTGGTGGCAGCAGGTACCTAGGAGGAGTGCAAAGATGTTGATGGTGGCTGGGAATGGATGTTTGAGGATTACTTATGACATTCATTAAAAGATATACTATAATTATCATTTGGAAAATTACAGAGTTCCCTTTACTCACCTCAAAGGGCCTGGTGCCATTTTTAGTTTGTAAGCCTCCTCTTAAATATTCTACACTGGGACACTGCTCATTTAAAATACCAATATTTCTAGTAGTTGATGTAGTAGTTTTGCAGAAAATAGTTTTGCATTCAGATGTTTGAATTGGGAGCTTGATTGGGTCAGTTCAAGCCCCAAATTTTCACCTCAGCTTACCTGTTCCCACTCATAGGAAGTTTTACCCCTCCAAATCCTCATTTTTCCAATTCGCCTAAATATTGGACATTTAGAACTATTAAAAACTTAAAATATGATATAGGCTACAAAAGCATTACCTTCTATAATCAAGGAAGAAAAATAAGGTTGTCCAAAGGCATACTGTAAATGCTTCTAATCCAATTTTCCACCTGATCTTTGATTGTAGCAATAAATTTTCTAAGCTAAAGGATTAACAATTTGCTTGTGTTGCAAAAACTCTTTCCTGCCAATTTGTAATTACCCTTCTCTATCATTTATCTCATAAACTATATTGCCAAATTGTAATTTCCCCTTTTTCATTATCTATTTCAAAAACCATCTCATTGATATGGGTTCTGTATCTCCCATAGTATGCTCAGTGGGACTAGTGGTCTGTTTGGATGATTGTCCTGGGCTAAACTGCAGGATCCTCATAAAGCCTTGGGGCTGTTTATCTCACTCTCCAGTTTATTATCATAATGGCATTTTGTGCCTTTTTCCTCATTTATTTGCACAATAGGAAGCACAGTGGAGAGAGATGATTTCTGCAGGGGGCCTGGAAGGACACGGGACAAGTTCAGACACAGAAGAAAGCTTTGCAGAAAATATCTGACTTCCAGCAGTTACTGGGATAGAAAACTTTTAAGTGCAAAATGTACTATTTTGGAGGTATGAGGAAATGCTACCTTTCCCAAGCACTCCCACATCCCAGTGTGCAGCAGGATAAAGAGAGACTGAAAATGTTTCTGATATGAAATTGATACAGCATTTAAATGGAGGGAGGAGGCCTAGGCTATTAATGCAAACACAGCTAGAGGCCTGAAGATATGACACAGAATTTTTCCCACAGTTTTAATTTAAAACAACCAACCCATCAGCAAAGCTTTCAAAGTTGGTGGAAGATATTGGCCAGTGGCAATTTAACTTACTCACCTATTTTAAGACCTCCTTTTCTTTTTCTTCTTCTTCTCCTCCTCCTCCTCCTCCTCCCCCTCCCCCTTCCCCTCCTTTCTCTCTCTCTCATCCAGGCTGGAGCGCAGTGGTGTGAACGTGGCTCACCACAGCCTTGTCCTCCTGGGCTCAAGCAGTCCTCCCACCTCAGCCTCCCAAGTTGCTGGGACCACAGGTGCACACCACCATGCCCAGCTAGTTTTTAAGTTTTTTGTAGAGATGACGTTTCTCCATGTTTTCCATGTTATTACTTCTATTTCTTTGAGGAAAGTCATTGGCATTTTGGTAGAGATTGCATTCAATCAGTAGATTGCTTTGGGTAGCATGGACATTTAAAAATATTAATTCTTGCATTCCATGAATATAGAATATGTTTACATTGTTTTGCATCCTCTTCAATTGCTTTCATCAGTGTTTTACAGTTTTCATCATAGAGATGTTTCACTTCTTTGGTTAAGTTAATTTCTAGGGATTTAATTTTATTTGTGGCTATTACATGTGGGATTATTTTTACCTCTTTTTCATATTGTACTCTGTTGGCATATAGAAATGCTACTGATTTTTGTATCTTGATTTTGTGTCCTGCAACTTTATTGACTTTATTTATCAGTTCTAATAGTTTTTGGTGGAGTCTTTAGGTTTTTCCAATATATAGTCATATCATCTGCAAATAAAAATAATGAAACTTCTTCTTTTACAATTTAGATGTTAAAGAACATTTCTCTTGCCTAATTGCTCTAGTTAGGACTTCCAGTACTATGTTGAATAATAGTGGTGAAAAAGTGGGCATCCTTTTCATGTTCCAGTCTTAAAATAATGACTCTAAGTTTTTCCCCATTCAGGGTAATACTAGCTGTGTGTCTGTCACATACTTTTTTCTTTCTTTTCTTTCTGCTTTTTTTTTTTCTCACTCTGTTGCCCAGGCTGGAATGCAGTGGCGCGACCTTGGATCACTACAACCTCCACCTCCTGGGTTGAAGTGATTCTCTTGCCTCTTGTAATCCCAAGTAACTGGGATTACAGGCATGCACCACCACACCTGGCTAATTTTTTATATTTTTAGTAGAGATGAGGTTTCACCATGTTGGCCAGGCTGATCTCAAACTCCTGACCTCAAGTGATCTGCTTGTCTTGGCATCCCAAAGTGCTGGGATTACAGACGTGAGCCACCATGCCCAGCCACAACTTTTATTATGTTGAGATATGTTCCTTCTCTACCTAGTTTTTAAAGGGTTTTAATCATGAACAGATATTAAATTTTATCAAGTGGTTTTTCAGCATCAATTGAAGTGATCATATGGTTTTTGTCCTTCATTCTGTTGCTATGACATATCACATTAATTGATTTGCATATGTTGAACCATCCTTGCATCCCAAGGATAAGCTCACTTGGTCATGATGAATGATGTCTTTAATGTATTGTTGAATTTGGTTTGCTAGTATTTCATTGAGGATTTTTGCATTAATATTTATCAGAGACACCAGCCGTAGATTTTTTTTTTTAATGTGTCTTTGTTCTTTGTATCAGGGTAACACTTGCCTCGTAGAATGAGTTTGGAAGTATTCCCTCCTCCTCTATTTTTTGTAATAGTTTGAGTAGCATTGGTATTAGTTCACCTTTAAATGTTTGGTAGAATTCAGCAGTGAAGCCATCAGGTCCCAAGCTTTTCTTTGCTGGAAGACTTTTTATTATGGCTTCAATCTTGTTACTTGTTACTGTTCAGGCTTTGGCTTTCTTCATGGTTCAATCTTGGTAGGTTGTTACGTGTCTAGGAATTTACCCATTTCTTCTAAATTTTCCAATTTATTAGCATATGGTTGATGATACTAGCCACTAATGATCCTTTGAATTTCTGTAGTATCAGTTGCAATGTTTCTATTTTCATCTCTGATTTTATTTATTTGGGTCTTTTCCTTTTTTTTCTTTGTTAGTCTGGCTAATGGTTTGTCAGTTTTGTTCATCTTTTCAAAAGACTAACTTTTTGTTTCATTGACATTTTTATTGTTTTCTTCATTTCAAACTTATTTCTGCTCTGATCTTTATTACTTCTTTTTTCCTACTAATTTTGAGTTTGATGTGCTATTGCTTTTCTAATTTTTTTAAAGATGTATCATTAGGATATTTATTTGAAGTCTTTCTTCTCCTTCTTTTTTTTTTTTCCACAGAGTTTTGCTCTGTCACCTAGGCTGGAGTGCAGCCTAGCTCACTGCAACATCTGCCTCCCAGGCTCATGCAATTCTTCTGCCTCAGCCTCCCAAATAGCTGGGATTGTAGGCACCTGCCACGACGCCCAGCTAACTTTTGTCTTTTTAGTAGAGACAGGGTTTTGCCATGTTGTCCAGGCTGGTCTCAAACTCCTGACCTAACCTCAAGTGATCTGCCCACCTCGGCCTCCCAAAGTGCTGGGATCACTCATGTGAGCTGCCGCACCCAACCCTCTTTCTTCTTTCTGATGTAGGTACTTAGAGCTTAAACTTCCCTCTTAGTAGTTATAGCTATAAACTTCCTTCTTTCAATGTATCTGATATGTTTTGGTATGTTGTGTTTCCATTAGCATTTGTTTCAAGAAATTTTTCAATTTCTTTCTTAATTTCTTTTCTTTCTTTCTTTCTTTTTCTTTTCTTTTCTTTTTTTTTGATAGAGTCTTTCTCTGTCACCCAGGCTGGACTGCAGTGGTGTCATCTCATCTCACTGCAACCTCCGCCTCTCGGGTTCAAGTAATTCTCCCACCTCAGCCTCCCGAGTAGCTGGATTACAGGCTCTGGCCACCATGCCTGGCTAATTTTTGTACTTTTAGTAGAGAGGGGGTTTCACGACATTGGCTAGGCTGGTCTCCAACTCCTGACCTCAGGTGATCTGCCCACCTCAGCCTCCCAAAGTGCTGAGATTACAGGCGTGAGCCACTGTGCCCGTTCTCCTTCTTAATTTCTTCATTGACCCACTGGTCATTCAGGAGCATATTGTTGAATTTCCACGTATCTGTATAGTTTTCAAAATTCCTCGTTATTAATTTCTAGTTTTATTCCATTGTGGTCAGAGAAGATGCTTGATATTATTTCATTTTTGGGGAACGTTTAAGACTTCTTTTGTGACCTAACATATGGTCTGTCCCTGAGACTACTCCATGTGTTGAGTAGAAGAATGTGTAATCTGCAGCCATTGGATGAAATGTTCTGTAAATATCTATTAGGTCCACTTGGTCTACAGTGCAGATTAAATTTGATGTTTGTTGATTTTCTGTCTAGGAGGTCTGTCCAATGCTGAAAATGGAGTGTTTAAGTCCCCAGCTATTTTGTATTGAGGTCTATCTCTCTCTTTAGCTCTAATAAAATTAGCTTTATATATCCGGGTGCTCCAGTGTTAGGTACGTACATATTTATAATTGTTATATCCTCTTGCTGAATTGACCTCTTTATCATTATATGATGACCTTCTTTGTCTCTTCTTATAGTTTTTGTCAAGAAAACTATTTTGTCTGATATAAGCATAGCTACTCCTGCTCTTTTTTGGTTTCCATTGGCTTGGAATATCTTTTTCCATCCTTTTATTTTCAGCCTATGTGTATCTTAATAGGTGAAGTGTGTTTCTTTTCTTTCTTTCTTTTTTTTTTTTAAGACGGAGTCTTGCTCTTGTCGCCCAGGCTGGAGTACAATGGCGCGATTTTGGCTCATTGCAACCTCCGCCTCCTGGGTTCAAGCAATTCTCCTGCCTCAGCCTCTGGAGTAGCTGGGATTACAGGCACCTGCAACAATGCCCAGCTAATTTTTGTATTTTTAGTAGCGATGGGGTTTCACCATGTTGGCCAGGCTGGTCTCAAACTTCTGACCTCAGGTGATCCACCCGCCTCTGCCTCCCAAAGTGCTGGGATTACAGGCATGAGCCACCGCGCACAGCCGGTGAAGTGTGTTTCTTATAGGTAATAGATCACTGGGTCTTGTTTTTTAATCTATTCAGCCACTCTGTGTCTTTTGGTTGGACAGTTTAGTCCATTTGCACTTAATGTTATTATTGATAAGTAGAGACTTTCTCTTACTATTTTGTTATGTGTTTTCTAGTTGTTTTGTGGTCTTCTCTTCCTTCTTTCCTTCCTTCTGTCTTCTTTTTAGTGAAGGTGATTTTCTCTGGTGGTATGATTTAATTTCTTGCTTCTTATAGTTTTCATGTCTATTGTACGTTTTTCAAGATGAGGCTTGCAAATACTATCTTATAACCCATTATTTTAAACTTAAGACAACTTAAAACTGATTGCATAAACAAAAACACATAAAAAAAAGAAAACTAATAGAAACTCTACACTTTAACTTTGTCCCCCTGCTTTTTAACGTCTTGTTTCTCTTTGTTTCATTGTACTATGTCTTGAAAAGTTGTCGTTATCATTTTTGATTGGTTCACCATTTAGACTTTCTACTTGAGTACTCTACATGCCACAATTACAGTTTGTTTTTGCAATCAGTTATAATATTCTCTGATTTTCTGTGTGCTTACTATTACCAGCGAGTTTGTACATATATATGTATTTTAATTTTTATATTAGATTTGGGGGTACACATGAAGGTTTGTTACATAGATAAACACGTCATGAGGGTTTGTTGTAAATATTCATATAGATGATTTATTATTGCTCATTAACATCTTTGTCTTTCAGGTTGAAGAACTCTGTTTAACATTTATTTTAGGACAAATCTAGCATTGATGAAATCCCTCAGCTTTTGTTTGTCTGGGAAGGTCTTTGTCCTTCATGCTTGAAGGATATTTTCACCAGATATACTATTCTACAATAAATTTTATTTTTTTCCTTTAGCACTTTAAATATGTCACACCACTCTCTCGGCCTGTAAGATTGCCACTGAAAAGTCTGCTGCCAGACATTTGGGAGCTCCATTTTATTTTATTTGTTTCCTTTCTCTTGCTGCTTTTAGGATCCTTTCTTTACCCTTGACTTTTGGGAGTCTGATATATTAAATACCTTGGGGGTAGTCTTTGGGTTAAATCTGCTTGGTGTTCTACAGTCTTTTAGTACTTGAGTGTTGATATCTTTCTCCAGGCTTAGGAAGTTTTCTGGTATCATCCCTTTGAATAAACTTTCTATCCCCATCTTTTTCTCTACGTCCTCTTTAAGGCCAATAATTTAAGAGTTATTGCCCTTTTAAGGCTATTTTCTAGATCTTATAGCCATGCTTCATTCTTTTTTATCCTTATTTCTTTTGTCTTCTCTGACCATGTATTTTCAAATAGCCTTTCTACATGTTCACTATTTATTTTTTCTGCTTGATCAATTCTGCTATTAAGAGACTCTGATGCATTCTTTAGTATTCCAGTTGCATTTTTCAACTCTAGAAGTTTTGCTTCTTTTTAACTATTTCAATTTGTTTGTTAAATTTATCTGATAAAATTCTGAATTTCTTTTCTGTTATCTTGAATTTCTTTGAGTTTTCTAAAAAGAGCTATTTTGAATTATCTGTCTGAAAGGTCACATATCTCTGTTTCTCCTGGATTGATCCCTGGTGTCTTATTTAGTTCATTTAGTGAGGTCATGTTTTCCTGGATGGTCTTGATGTTTATTGGTGTCTAAGCATTGAAATGTTAGGTATTTATTGTAGTCTTCACAGTCTGGACTTGTTTGTGCCCATCCTCCTTGGGAAGGTTTTTCAGGTATTTGAAAGAACTAGGGTATTGTGGTCTAAGCCATAGCTGCGTGAGGGGGCACCTCAAGCCTAGTAAGGTTGTGGTTCTTGTAGACTTGTAGAGGTACTGCCTTGGTGGTCTTGGATAAAACCCTGAAGAATTCTCTGTATTATGAGGCAGAGACTCTTGTTCTTTACCCTTACTTTTTCCCAAACAAATGAAGTCTCTCTGTGCTGAGCTGCCTAGGGCTGCAGGTAGAGTGACATACTACCCCCCGGCCCTCACCACTGGGACTGTGCTGGGTCAGACCTGAAGCCAGCACAGCACTAGGTCTTGCCCATGGCTTTCTGTAACCACTACCTGGGTACCACCCATGTTCACTCAAGTCCCTAGGGCTCTACCATTAGCAGGTGGTGAAGCCAGCCAGGTTTGTGTCTTTCCCTTCAGGGCAGTGAGTTCCCCACAGCCCTGGGTGGGTCCAGAGATGGTGTATGGGAGCTAGGGACTGCAGTCAAAAATCCTTATATGTCTACCTGATGTTTTATTCTACTGTAGCTAAGCTGGCACTTAAACCACAATACAAAGTCCTTCCTGCTCTTCCCTCCCCTTTCCACAGGCAGAGGAGCCTCTCCCTGTGGCAACCACTATCACTGGGCCATGGGTGGTTTTCTACACCACCATTGGTATTCACTTAAAGTTCAAAGGATCTTCAGTCAGCTTGTGGTGAATGCTGCCAGGCTTGGACATACCCTTCAGGGCACTGGGCTTCCCTCTGGCCCAGGGAAGGTCATGAAATGCCATCCAAGAGGTTAGGCCTGGGATTGGGGACTTCACGAGCCCACTTGTTGGTCTAACCCACTCTGACTGAGCTGGTATCTAAAGTGCAAAACTAAGTCCTCTTTACTTTCCCCTCTGCTTTTCTCTAGCAAGAGGAGTCTCTCACCATAGCCACCACAGCAGCAATGTTCTGGGTCTCACTTGAAGACACGTCTCAGAGTCTCACCCAAGGCCCATGCCATGATGCACTACCTGGGTATTGCGGCTGATTATTTAGTACCCAAAGGCTCTTTATTCACAGGTGATGAATCCTGCCAGGTGTGGATCCTTTCCTTCAAGGCAGCGGTTTACCTTTTGGCCCATGGTGTGTCTAGACGTGTCATCTATGAGCTAGGGTCTAGCATGGGGGCCTCATGACTGCCCAGTGCCATATCCTACTGTGACTGAGCTGGTATGCAAGATGCAAAACAAAATCTTCTTTGCTCTCCTCTTCATACGCAGAGGAGTCACTTTTGTTGCTTCAAGCTGTGCTGCCTGGGGTTGGGGGAAGGATGGCACAAGCACTCCCTTAGATTCCCTGGCTGGTGTCTCCCCAGGTCATGTACCACCCTAGTCCAGTGGCTCTAAGCCCATCCCAGCCCAGCACTAGAAGTTGCCTAAGAACTGTAATCCCTGTGTCCTAGACAGACTTTCAAGTTTACCTAGAACCCCAGAGCACTTTGGCCTATGGTGGTGAGGCTTGCCAAAAAACTCAAGTTCTGACAATTGGGATGGTCCATTCCCCTCTGGCTAGGTCTGGTCCAAATGTTCCCTTCATGCATGAGTGCTGGCTGAGCCCAGCATGGCTTTGCTCTCCACTGTGACATGGCAGCACTGAGTTCAATAGAAAGACCACTAGCCACTGCACTCTCCCTCCCCCAAGTGCATATACTCTCTGTGTAGCAGGGCTGCTGCTAGGTTATGGGGAAGGGGTGGTGTCTGTGATTCAAGACTGTTTCTCCTACTCTCTTCAATGATTCTTTCAGTGATATGAATATAAAACCAGGTACTCCGATTGCTCTGATTTTTGGTTCTTGTGATGGTATGCAGTTAGTTGTTAAACTTTCCAGTATGCAGATAGTTGTTAAAATGTGTTGTTCCTGTCGGGTTATCAATGGTACAGGCTTCTATTCTGTCATCTTGCTCTGCTCTCCAAAACACTTCGAATATTAAACACTGAAATAAATGTGAGTTATACATACATTTAAGAAACATTAATAAAACAAATAAGGTAATTATTTACCCAATTATTCCAGTTCCGGGTTGTAGGTGGCTGGAGCCTATCCAGCGGCTCAGCACTCAAGGGAGGAATCAACCCTGGACAGGATGCCATTCTATCACAGGGTACACACGTACACACACTCACTCACACTGGGACAATTTAGACATGCCAATTAACCTAACATGCACAACTTCGGGATATGAGAGGAAACCAGAATACCTGGAGAAAACCCATGTAGACACAGGGAGAATGTGCAAACTCAATACAGTAGCCCCACCAGTAATTGATGTTTTTTTTCTCATCATTTAATGAAATGATGTTGAACAAAATGACCTTATTCGAGGACCTAGTGTATAATGCTTTTTGTCAGGCATTAATATTCATGCCATCAAAATCAAAAGCACAGGCTCATCTAAAATTTCTCAAATGCATGGAAACAAGCACCTCAACACTGTTATCTTTTAATTTCAAATGGTTACCTGGGCTCAAAATCTGGGTGTGCAATTTTATCTGCTCTGGGCAGTGCTCAATATCGAGCATTTCTTACAACAATTAGGACTTATTCCCATTCAGATAATGTTGTCCTAGTTAACCCCTTTGTGGTTTTTGGAGATGTAGGTTTATTCTTTAAACTTTTTTTTTTTTTTTGAGACAGGTTCTTGCTCTGTCCCCCAGGCTGGAGTGCAGTGGCATGATTACAGCTCACTGCAGCTTTGACCTCCTGGGCTTAAGCAATCTTCCCACCCCAGCTGCCTGAGTATCAGGGACCACAGGTGTGTGCCACTGCACCCAGCTAATGCTTTTATTTTCTGTAAAGACAGGATCTCACTATGTGGTCAAGCCTGGTCTTGAACTCCTGGGCTCACGCAATTTTCCTGCCTCAGCCTCCCAAAATGTTGGGATTACAGGTGTGAGATGCACCAAAAACCCTTAAACTTCTTAAAAATCCCTTAAGTCCTCTTGGTTTTACAGGAAAGTAGGAGCTTGGATTTTAGTTTGATCATAGGAAACAAGTAGATTGTTATTCATTCAACAAAAAATATTTATGATAAACATTTTTCAGGCTATCCATTTATTTAATAGGTCTTTATTACATATTTACTGCTATCAAATGTTTTGGGGCCAGAGGTGAATTATGCTAGTTTGGAAACTAGGTGGAATATTATCATTTAAATGGATACCTTTGTATCTCAAAACAAATCCTGTAGTTTATATAATTTGGAATATTGTATGTCTGTTTTCCATGGAAATGATGAAGTTCATTGGTCATGGTACTCTTGGGTCATGGGACTCACACTCACTTTGCTCTTACCTCTTTCTTATTTTCACATGCATCCCATCGACACTCATGTCTAATCCAGAAGACTGGTAGTATATAAGATCCCAAATATTACCACTGGCTCAGAATCTGAGCCAATGAATGGAGAGACTATGTCATACTTGAAATAAACTTCTTTAACAATAAAAATTAAGAGTATAAGTTCTCTCATTTAATCTCAGTTTCATCAAATATTTCATGTTTAAAATGCTAGCAAGTGTGAAAGAGGCTATGGAATTTTGTGAGTGATAAAATATTTGTAGAGTACTTGGGGATCTGGATCTGGGTGCTATTAAAACCAACCAAACACAAGTAGCTCATATGAGTCCTTCAATTTTTATTCTTGCTTCCAACTTTTAATCTTCCAGCACTGCCAAAACATGGAACTAGGCAGATTTATAGCAATTCTGGTAGATGTTTGTTAGGAACTGATTTCGTACAACACTCTTGGCAATAAAACTATAGTTTTCTAAACTTGACATTTAGCATGTCCTTTATCTTATAAGAAGAAAAATACTTCTGTTGTTCTGTTGGAGTAGGTTAGCTTATAAAAATAAAGTGATGCATCTTTATATGTTTTTAACATGTCCAACTTTGCCAGGCATGGTGGTTCATGCCTCTAATCCCAAGCACATTGGTAGGCCGAGGCAAGAGGATCTCTTGAGCCTAGGAGTTCAAGACTGCAGTGTGCTATGATGGCATCATTGCACTCCAGCCTCAGCGACAGAGACTCTGTCTCTTAAGTAAGTTAGTAAGTAAATAAATAAAATGTTCAACTTAAAATAAAATTACAATTTCTTTTCTAGCAGCTAGGTGAAATTTCTTAACTATTAACCTCTGGTACTTTAAACATTAAAACAGCCTTTAAAAGAAGACATTAATTAATTGAGGAAAGATTTTAAAATAATTTTTTCCAAGTTTTAATTTTTAAATCCCTAAAGAACCACATATTCTTGTACCATCCAGGTTTATAAAAATGCAGCTATCAAATTTGATATTAAAAACAAGATACCGCACACCCTTTGTGGAATAAAGCACAGTATAAAGAAAATTAGAATGTCATGACCATTCTTCTTCAATCTTTCCCATTTGTAATATTTCCCCCAAGCGGAAAAGCCTGACAAATTTCCCTTTCTTGCACGTGACCACTTTTTGCATCACATGCATTTAATTTTGTAGGTTAAATATTCAGGACAAAAGGAGAGTAGAAAGAATTTTTAGAGCTTTGATTTCTATGGAAGCAATAAGCTGAAACTTGGAAATAATATGTTTCATTGCCATCAATCCCATTGTAGCTAGCTAACACTCCAGGGATTTCCTTGTTTCTCTCTATAATAATCTTATACTTCTATAGTGCTTATAATTTGCAACCTGTGTTCACTTACGAGATTCTTACAAAAATCTTTTGAAAGAAGGCTAGTGTGTATGTATATGTGGGTGTATGAATATACATATATATGTGTATATGTTTGTCTATACATATACATATGTGTGTGTATGACATATATATGTATATAGTCATCCCTCATTGTCCACAGGGGGTCGGTTCCAGAACCCCCTCAGACACCAAAATTTCCAGATGCTTAAGTTTTTTATATAAAATGACTAATTGGTCAATTCTTCTTGGTAAAGTTGATCTTGATCTTACCAGTTTCTTTTTTGGCTTAGTAATAGGAACAATGATTTTCATAATTTAGGGGACCAAAAGTAAAATTTCAGTTTAAGTCATTTTAGGAATAAACCATGGAGCTATAAATCTTTTGGAGGAGTTATAGATTCAGTGTTAATGCTAGAGTATTGCAGTATATTAATACAACAGATAGTTCTGAAAAGTTGCTTTAGAAAAATATTTCAGCTAAAGTGACCCAATACCAAATTCTGTACAGTTACCCTCTATTTTGTAAATGCATATGTTAATATCAAAGTGTTTATATTGTGTAATTTCCTACCTTAGGTGCTTTTGTTTTTAATATAATGCTGTTTCAAGGTTGAATATGTACAGTAATAACTGTTACAAATTGATTACGAGAGATCACAATCATTGTACAAATCACAGGCTATGTCATTGTGTAGACAAAAATCACTGACCATGCATGCTAGAGGTGGATCATAAATAGTAACTCCTAAGACTAGAAATCTACTTGATATTTTTATGGGTTCATCTTTAAAAGTGACCTCGCTGAATAAAAGTTCAATATTTCTTAAAAGAAAGGTAAATCTAAAAACCGTCCAGAATTTTCGATCCTAGTCTAGTACCACTTACTTGGGAACAAATATAGAAGCCCAGGCAACCCCGTCCGTTAACTTGGCTCTGTCATTGTGCAGACAAAAATCACTGACCATGCATGCCAGAGGTGGATCATAGTTCACTCGTAAGACTAGAAACCTACTTGATAGTGATTTTTATGGGTTTATCTTTAAAAGTGACCTCGCTGAATAAAAGTTCAATATTTCTTAAAAGAAAGGTAAATCTAGAAAGCTGTCCAGAATTTTCAATCCTAGTCTAGTACCACTTACTTGGGAACAAATATAGAAACTCAGGCAACCCCGTCCGTTAATTTTGATGTTCAACGTGTGGTTAGAGAGCACACTGCGATATGTTACAGGACCTGAGATAAAAAGCAAATTTGTAAAGTGTCTAAGTGTTGATGGAGAAAAACACATCTAGCATATATGGAAATTTTCTTTTGAGTTCTCTTGAGGATGATCACCAACTCAGTAGGTGAAGCCCTGCCCTCTAGTGGTTATGGGTGTGAGAGAACTTCTGTTCAACATTATATGTCTGGCTCACCACGGTTTATTAAAACCAATCGTTCATTAAAAAGCACTTATTAGGGGTCTGGGTAAGATGCCGAGCAAGTGAAATGTTTACGTGTGAAAAGGCATTGACACTGGACAAAGGTACAGCTGCTAAAGAAGTGCTCGTTCATTGGCTTCGACCGCTGTACGACTGGTTTCTAATTGCTGTTCCAGCCTCTCCCCAGTTCCATATACCACAAACGAATGAAAAAGATTAGTTCTCCCTGGAGCTCTCTGAGGCTGAACCTTGCTCTCTCATTACACATGGTAACTAAACACACTCCTTACAGAATTTTGGGAAGTCGCCCCGCGATTACCGGCTTCCGCAAGAACCAAGCAGTCAGTGCAGGGTTTTGCAAGTGAGAGTGCGAGACTCGGGAGGCTGCTCACGGTGCTCCAGTCCCTGGCAGGAGCATGGACACCTCGCCCCTTCCTTCCGCGGGCCTCAACGTTGCCTGCTGAGATTGTGACTGCCACCCCGACGGGAGCAGCTTCCCCTACAGACTTTGTAGAGAGCGCTTAAACGCCTCGGGGACAGCGGCCATGACTGTCAGCTTGGGCCGACCCCGCGGCCGCCCCACGGGAATGCGTGGCCGACACGGGGCGTGGGCGAATCTCCGACCCTCGCGTTCAGGGGGTGCATATAAACGGGCGGACATCGTCCCTGGGGTAAGGGAGGCGCCGGCAAGAACAGGGCGGGCCACCAACCCCGAGCGACCTCCTACCGGACGGATCCAAACCCAAACATTGTCCATTCCGGGCCGAAGTCTCGGCCTTCACTTCACTTCCGCCTTCCCAGCCCGTGAACACGAATGCGCCTGCGCGCACCTCTCTCAGCGGAAGTAATAGTGACAAAGCTGGGTTCGCGGCTGGCCCAGGAGTGCGGGGCGCGACTGGGCGGCCGGCGGCGGGGAGGGGCGGAGAGCAGGAGTCGGAGGCGGGAGCAGACCAGCACGGCCTCGCGGAGCCGGCCCGGCGGACCGTGCGTGACGGGTCCCCTCACCTCCTCTCCTCTCCCCTCCCCGCCCGCCCTCTCTCCCTCCCTTCCTCCCTCCCGCTCGCTTCTTCTCACGCCGGGAGCAGGCTCCCGCCTCGCACCGCTGCCCCGCGAGCAGCTCCTTTTCTCCCGAGGCGCGCGGGGCGCCCCCGCGAGCCCCGCGGCTGAGACCCCGCAGCCTGGAGGAGGGCTGTCTGGGGCTTTGGGTGGGTACCAGTATTACCTCCTGCCCCCATTTCTAGAAACTTCCAGGTTCTGAAGGAAGGGGAGGTTCGGGGATCCCCTGGATGGGGGGGCATCTCTAGGGCGCCGCCCCGCTGGCGTGAGCTGGGGACGTTGCGGGCACACGACGGGGCGGGTGCGGGATCTTGGGGAGGGGGCTCCCGAGATAGTGGCTGGGCGGGGAACTCCTTCCTCAGCCTCTCGTCAGCGCCGCTTCTCCTGCTTTCTCTTGCAGATGCTGCTGCTAGGGGTGGTGGGAGCAGCCGTGGGACGCGTGGCCGGGAGCGGGGGTGACAGCCTGGGATTCCGGGGGCTTCTCTTCCTTGTCCTCCTCCTCTCCTCTCTATTCCCAGTGTGGCCGTGGCTGACACTAAAGACTTTGTAGCCATCAACCCGAGTGCAGTTTCGATGGAAAATGAAGGTAAAGGCCCCTGGCCGACCGGTTGCAACGCGGAGTTGAGGGTGTGGTGGTTTGCTTTTAAGTTGTCTTTGTTTTTCCATCTTTTTATTTTCGTGAGCTTATTTATTTACTGTGTATGTGAAGTGTCCAAGGATTTGCTTACTTAGGGTATCCAGCTTTTATTTTGGTAACATGGGGTATTTGAGAGATTGAGGTTCTGTGGGTGACTGAGCTTGATTCAGCTTTCTTGAGGAATTCCTGCTCTCTTCAGCTTAAGGGAATGGGAGGGAAGTTTTCATTTCAGATAGCGTCTGTGCATGTTTAAATAGCTATTTGAAAGGAATTACTCGAGGGGAAGTGGAAATGGGGGACAAGGGGATGGGGCTGCATCTCTGTATATTGGCGTTTCAAGCCTCGATGTGGTGTGTGGCAGGATTCATTTATAAGAAAGCAAGCCATGTTTTATTATCTCTAGCATTGGGGAAAAAACTCATTATTTTTCAATTCACAAAAAAAAAACCCAGTGAATTTAATGAAATGTTATGAGGTGAGTGCTTTTCTTAAAGTTCCACCCTATTTCAAAACATCATTTAGGAGGTTGACAGCGGAACCTGTTTGTTCACTGTACACTTTGGACACATTAGATCGTCATTCACATGTTACATGATCCCTTTGGCCTCGTTAAAATATTTAATGCTTTTCCTACACAGCACTGATTATTTTTAAAATTGCTGAACAACTGTGAATAAGTGATTTTTTTCCCCCTCCTGAAACAACACTTATTCTTTGGACTGACTTCTGACTTGTGCGTGATCATTTTTTTCTTCTTCTGCCTTTAACCGGGCTGCAAAATACTATAAAAGATACGTAACAAATGATAGTTTTTTCCTCTTGTATAATTTGTTTTAAAAAATATGTGTCTGGTATAAAGGAGCTGCAGTCTTGCTGGCTGCTTCTAATTTGTTTTTCCATTGTTGAGAATGTAAGCTTGATTGTCTGACTAGGACTAGTAATTTTGAAATGGGTGTTTCTTATAGATGCAGTAATGTGTTTTGCTATCTGAGACCTCTGGGCTATGTAGGGAATATGATGAGAGGCATGATTATATTGACAAATTTTACTCTGGATGGATAATTGGCGGAAGACATTTTCTGAAATACTAAAGTGTATAACTGCAGAGGAGTTATACTGTCTAATTGGGTCTTGAGAAACATTTGAAAGCAGTGATGTTTTTGGTGATAAGGAAAATCACTTTTCTGAGCCTTTTTCCTCTCTTTTAAGTTTATTGATTTAAGAAAGGCAAATCCATTCTGCACATGAGACAAAGAATGTTAAATGCATTCATATACTTGTTTCTTGGTAGAAACATCTTTAATAACTTCTAACATTTAATGTATGTTTATGAGCTTGTTTTCAGAATGGTACCAGATTTAAGAGGGTAGCCTAAAGTAGGTGGATTCTTTCATGTTGCTTTTGTTTCTTGATCTCTCAGGAGGAAGAGCATGAGTAATAAAGCCGATTCTCATTATCTACTGAGGTGGGAGGGGGTGGTTGTGAGATAGGAGAATGGTGCCTACTTGTGTCTGTCTCTGTATTTTGTGGCCAAATATGAATTTTGTGGTTTCATAGTAAAAGATTATACAGTTCTTAAAAACGTGTGGGGTTTTCTGTCCCGTTATTCTTGACCATCAAGAGACCATTTTTGTCAGTTTCTCCCTATCGTCACTTTTTTTTATATATAAACAGTTTGAAGAAGAGCCTGTATATAGCCTAGAAATTTTCAAAAGTGACTGACCATATTAAACTACATAGATTGATACCTGTGCCTTTTTATTGTTCACTTGCCTTTTTGTAGTTTTCATCCTTCTTTGATATAGTGTAGTATTAACAATTTGGAGGTGTGAAACAAAAATGGATTCAAGTCTTGACTAACTTGTCTTGAACCACTTAAAGCTGTGTGATTTTAAGTAAATTACGTCACCTTTCTGAGCCTGTATTTCTTCATCTATAAATTGGGATTGATAATCTTTAACTCACAGAATTGAGAGGATTAAATGAGAAACCCTGTGTAAATTCTCTTGTGAGGTAGGAATGATAACGTTTAAGAGCTTGAGTTGTGGTGGAACCATGCAGACTGATTTGAATGCTGGATTCGTCGCTTACCATTTGGCTTTGTGCATATTAAAGTTTTCTGTGCTTCCGTTTCTTCATAAAATAAAGATAATGATAGAACCTACCTTATGAGGTTGTTGTAAACATTCAAACAGTATCTGGCACATAGTAAGTGCTCGGTAAATGTTAATTATAAATTGCCTAGCTGAATGTTTGATACATACTAATAGGCCACCTGGCATTAATATTGTCATGACAGTTAAATGTTGGAAGGGGGAACAGTAGTAGCCAAATGCTCAAAATGAAGTTGTCATTGTTAGTTGAGGGATAAGTGGAGTTAGGTAAGGAATTTTCTATGGCATTAGTGCTTTTAAGCCTACAGAAAAAGTTAGGGCTCTACCAAGAAGCCAGGGTCCAGTACAGAAAGAGACAGGTGTGGATTTGAAGCCCGACAAGTAATGTTTTCCTCTCCTGAAAAATCTGACAAGTTACTAGGCTTCTAAGCTTTCTCAGCCTCTAAGTTATCTCATCTGTAAATGAGATAATGCCCTCTTGCAAAGTTGATGTGAGTAATAAATGAAGCCGCCAGAGCAATGTTTGACATACAGTTAACTTGGATGAATTGAGTGATACTGCTGTTCCCTAGTAAGAGTATCCTCCAGTAGGTATGCAGGTAGTTACATTTGTGGGTGTGAACAGTGTAGAATTGATAGTGTTTCCCTAGAGCATCAGCATGAAGGTTTCTGAGGTAGCTTACAGTGGTGTGGGGAGGAAATGGTTTCATCCATGTGTTGGTTCCTTCAGCAATGGTGGTATTTTCTTTGGCACTTCGGTTTCGATTCTTCTGGACTTTTTTCCTAGGGCCCATTTAAACTTTCTCAGCAAAGCTTGACCAATTTTTAGCTGTAGACTCCAGGATGTTTCATGAACACTTTCTGCTTGTCACTAGGAACGTTTAAAATGTTAATTTCCTGGAATTTTTGGACTACTTAACATTCAGTCGTGAGTTAGGATTTTATCCAGATCCTTTGGAATTTGTTTTTACATGTTTATCACAAATCTAAACAGATCCCGCTTAGGCATCTTGAGATGCACAAGTAAACAGCTCTTAACTGATTTTTAAAAGTTAATTGCATGTTTAAAGTGATAGCTTACTAGAAAAGATATGTCTAGCTGGAGAAGCTTGCACATAGGTTTTCCTTTCTAGTAATGGATTTATTTTTTGGAATAAATTTGGCCTTTCCCATAGAAAATTCAGTGTGACTTTAATACACATGAAACTTTAATATAGCCTTAAATGTTTGACTAGTGGATAGAAATGTAATAGTCTTCAGGATTTCAGGACATGGTTAATTTAAGATTATAGACAGAGCTAATAGATGTAGAGAACAATGCCCCAATCTTTTTCGTTTGAAAATGGTTGTATTTACACTTTACTTTTAAAAGCAGTTTCTTAATTCAATTTCAAATTGTTAATCAGCTAGGAATGTCTCAAGAAAAAATTGCATTACTATAGTTGGAGAAGCTATAGGGAAAAAGGGATGAGAAGCCACCTTAATTTTATTCCTTTAACTGAAAATAGGAAACCAGGTTATAAAAATATATCTTTGGGTGTGGGAAATATAGTTTATGTTGTTTGCAGTTTTGTCCATAAAATGATAGTCTTAATTAGTACTCTGAAAAAGAGTTGAAACTAAAAGAGATTGTATATATGACATTTTGTAAACTGTAGTAATTTAAGCCAGAGGATGCTGTAGAGAGTACTTGTATGCAATAACCTTCTGACAGTTGGATTCCAAATACTTGATTTGTCTTCATATTTTTGTCATTCATTTAAAGTCAGCAGAATTCAGGTCTGTTAACGCAAAGCATTATGAAACAAAATAGTTTCCTAGGGAACACACCCCTAGGGGCCCAGGACTGGTTTTGGAGATCTTAGTTAGCCATGATCTGTTTTGCAAGGTTAAATTTTGTTTTAAAGGTGCCAGGAATACTGTGGCTTGATGGTAAAGTTAGCATGAATTTTAAATTACACCGTTGTTACATGTAGCATCTTAAAATATCTTAAGGATCAGTTCAAGAGGTCCCCTCACATTTACTTTGTTGAAACAAATTCTTTTTAATAATGGTTTCAGGCATCAGTTGTGACAAGGTTATCTTTATGCTTTTCATGTAGACAAATGTTGGTAAAAGGCAGTAAAGGGTGCATCCTGAGGTTAATGCCATCATTTCATGAAAGAAAGGATCTCTCAAAAAAAGGCTAAATTGATAATTTCCTCTTGGATGTATATGACTGCTACTTATATGCATTTGTTAATACAGTTGACCCTTGAACAATGTGGGGGTTGGGGTGCTGACCCACAATGCAGTCGAAAATCTGCATGTAACTTTTAACTCTCTGAAAACTAAACTACTAATAGTCTCTACTGTTGCCTAGAAGCCTCACTGATAACATAAACAGTCAATTAACACATACTTTGTATGTTATATGTATTATATACTGTATTCTTGTAATAAAGTAGAGAAAAAAACTTAGCAAGAAAATTATGAGGAGGAGAAAATATATTTATAATTCATTAAGCAGAAGTGGATCACTATAAAGGTCTTCATCCTCATTGTCTTCGCTTTGAGTAGGCTGAAGAAAAGGAGGGGTTGGTCTTGCTGTCTCGGGTGACAGAAGCAAATCTGAGTATAAGTAGACGTTTACAGTTGAAACTCATGTTGTTAAAGAGTCAACTGTGTATCTTCTGTCTTCAGGCTTTAAGTTGCTACGACAAAAGTATAAATCGTAGAATTACAAATAAATTACACCAATTGTGTTAAATTAGGTTGGTTTAGACTAAACTTGTGATGTGTTTAGAAAAAGTTTGAATGAAATGTTGAAAAGCTGTCCTAGATTATAGACAGAAGACAGTAATAGTCGGGGTCAGAAGCATTATCTTAAGATGGCCGTAACTGGGTGTCTGATTCAATTTCTATCTCTGCTTTTTTAATTCTGCTATAGGTATTAGAGAATGTGTGAATTGGAATTATTTAATATACCTGTTAGTTGTAATTGCTTTCTTAAGTAAAGCCCTTTTGGTTTGACATTTGGTCATTTCATAAACATGCTGACCTAAACTCGTGTCCCTCCCTCAGAAGGAAATACGTTAATTTAGTATGACATCCTTTTTTTTCCCTTTGTGCTTATTTATTTATTTATTTTTTTGAGATGGAGTCTCACTCTGTAACCCAGGCTGGGCTGGAACACAGTAGCATCATTATAGCTCACCAAAGCCCCTAACTCCTGGACTAATGCGATCTCCCTGCCTTAGCCTCCTGAGTAGCTGGGATTATAAGCGCACATCACTATACCCAGCTAATTTCTTAATTTTTTTAAAGACGAGGTCTTGATATATTGCCCATGCTGGTCTTGAACTCCTGGACTCAAGCAGTCTTATTGCCTTGGCCTCCCAAATTGTTGGAATTATAGGCATGAGCCACCGTGCCCAGCTTTAGTATGACATTCTTTATTCTTTTAGAAAGCTTTGAGATATTGATGCATCCTTATAGAAATTACTTTCATTTATTTATTTACTTACTTAAAACAGCTTGATAAAGTTGGAAAAAGCAGGACCCTAAATAATAAATATATTTGCCATCAGCCTTTTATAGGAAAACTCAGAAATAATAAGTGGAAATATTTAGGATGTCACTCATCAGACTTTTTTTTGAATATGTAAATGTGTTTTTTTGAAAATTTAAACACGCAAAGTAAAAATTAAAAGTTTTGGTTAAGTTGTGAATTTCAGAAATTTATCTTGGTTATGGTGTCCTGAAGTTAAAAAGAATAGAGCATTAGTACATTAGTACATAAACGTTCTGTTATTCTCTGCCTAAGGGCAAGATCCAACTTTGAACCAGGTCCTGGATTTCCTCTCATCTCAAATCGGAGCCTTTTTCATTTGTAGTATAAATAAATTAGCCTTTTGATGCTGTGATTTTATTTGTATATGTTATATATGAGATTTATATCTCTCTTTGTATGCAGGCATTTCACTAGATTTTGTTTGGCCATCTATTTTTAGTGTTTCCCTAGCAGCATGTTTGCTTTACCTGCCTTCATCTAGGTTTCTGCATCATCGGGGTGGAAATATTAGTTGGCTTAATTAAGCTTTCTTTGGGAGTTGTACCTTATTTGCTCTGTTGAGTGTCAGTTCTACCTTCTTTTGAAGCAGGCAAAAGCAGTTCATGGCACAAATGCCAGAAATAGCATGCAAACCACTTTGTAGTGGTATGCAAACTAATTTCTGCTGTGTCCTTTTCTTAATGCTTGTGAGGGCTACTGTTTACTTAAGAGTTAATATTTGGCTTATGAAACTAGTATCAGATGAGAAATTCCAGCATCCCTCCCCACCCCAGAGAAAGATGTGGTCATTGGGGACTGCTCTGAAGTCTGCCAGCCCTCTATCCTAAAAGTTGGTAGATCAGTTATTATATCTTGATATGTACCCCTAATTCATATGAGGGGCCAAGAGAGATTAGTTACTCCTGATTTCATCTGTTAGAAGATAAAGGGAGTTTGGTTTGTATCTATATTAGAGTAATGGGAATGAAGGGTAGGGATGGATGACAGAGATATTTTACTCCTAGGAAAAATCAGCAGGACTTGGACAGTGACTAGATACAGAGAATCAAGGGAATAGTTGAATCAGACATGACTGCAAGATGTCATTTGGGTCAGTGAAGGTGCCATTGATTGTGGTTGAAGGAGTGAGCCGATTTAGGGGCTGGCTGAAGGGAATATATAGGTCAGACTGTCATGATGTGAGGCTCATATAGCTATGCATGGAGAGAGGTGTTAAATCAAGCACCAGGATTCAAAGTGAGCTCTTGAAGGCAGAGACCTCAGTTTGTCCTTTATTCATCTTGAACAGACTCTGGGACGTACCTACTGTCAATTGAATGAAAATGCTGGCTTCTTCCTTCTAAGTGGTTCTCATCTCAGGATTGTTTTGCCCCCAGGGGACATTTGGCAATGTTTAGAGAAATGCTGGGTTGTCACAACTCAAAGTATGCTACTGGCATCCAGTGTGTAGAGACCAGGGATGCTGGTAAGCATGCTACAATCCGTAAGACAGCATCTTCTACCTCCCCCCACCACCCTCAAAATTTTTTAGCCCCAGATGTCAATGGTGCCAAGATTGAGAAACACTGTTCTAACAAACGGCAAGGAAGTTGACTCCTCTAAGCCTTGGTTTCCTCACTTGTAAAGAGATTATGACTACTTCAGGTTTGTTAGAATTAGACCAGGCAGGGTGTGTACAAGTGCCTGGCATGAAAGAGCCTCTCAGCAAATGCTAATTTCCCTTACCTTACTTGATGAATAGATTTAGGGGAGTTACTTTTGGTCTTTTAACTGCTAATTTCAAGGCTTCACGTTTTTTGTTTTTTTTTTTTTCTGAGAGGTGAGTGGGATGCCTAGGAAACATAGAGTAGCTTTTATAATCTTAATGCTTTTCTCATGGTTTTATCAAATTATGATTTTGATTATACTTTGGTTTGGGTTTGTACTATTTCAGGATTCAGTATTTAGTGTTCACCTAGCAGTAGACAATGAAGTTAAACCCTTAGTATAGATCAATGAAGTTAAGCCCTTAAATTTTACTTTTTAACCTGTAAATACATCTTATGTATTATTTATTGCTCACAGAACTGTTATTGTTTGGAAGCAATTTTACTATTCTTTGAAATCAAGACCAAAATGTACTGAATTTTATTTCTCATGGAAAATGCTAGACCTCCTGTGTCTATTGCCTTTTTCCTTTTTATCCATTTATTCTAAGTAGACCCCCCCCGAAGTCAGAACTCTTCCTTAGATTTCCTTTTTAGGGTCTTCATTAGGTGGCTTTCTTTTGCTTGTCGGGTGCCTTTTTACTTTATTTTGTAAGGTGTTGAATATTCCCTTTATTTTGTAAGGTGTTGAATGTTTCAGTGATGTTAGGGACAGGACCACCGATATTTTCATCTCTAATACCAATCCCTTAGTGATCTATTCCAGTCATAGCCTCAGTGTTTAAAGTCTCCTTACATGTACATAGTTGTGTGGCATTCTCATTTTTAGGGAGTCACTGGAATTCTTTGCTGCTATTTCTTTCCTTTTAGGGAAAAAACCGGTTTACTCTTACTATACATTATTTTCTCCATCTATAGAATGGAATTACTGTAGGTTAAAGTCCTTGAGTTCGGTAAACTATGTATTGGACTTACTAATGTACGTTTTATTAATTGCAGGTGGAATTTAGAAATAACTTGCCTGTTTTTCATCTTAAACTAAGATTATTTAAATATTCCATTCATTAATTAGTTGGTTAGAAAAATTAGCTTTTGAGGAACACCACTTAAACATGGAAAATAATAACAGAGTACATTTTGTGACAGCAAATAAATTATCGGTTAACTTAACCGTATAGGATTCAAAGTTGGTAGCTTTAAATGATATTAAATTGTATTTGACTGTCAACTGCTTTTAAAGGCTTACGTGGCTCCCCATTGTACCTGTAGTTATTTAGGTCTGGAAGCACAGGGTGTTAAGAATGCCACCATAATGTCTTTTCATAAGGGTTTGGTTTGTCATAGCCTGTAAAATTAGGTTCACCAGTTAGCTGCTTTATGAAATGAATGTCATTGGTCATGGTGGGGGAGGTATTAGGAGAAGGTATAAAGGAATCTAAAAAAAAACTTTCTTTCTTTCCCTCCCTCCCTTCTTTCCTTCTGCCCCTTCCTCCCCCCTTTCCTTTCCTTTTTCCTCTTTCCCCTTTCCCATTTCCCCTTTCCCCTTTCCTTTCCTTTCCTTTCCTTTCCTTTCCTTTCCTTTCCTTTCCTTTCCTTTCCTTTCCTTTCCTTTCCGTCTTCTGTATTGCTAATAAAATAATTGTTGCTCACTGAAGGCTTTAAAAAACACTGGTTGCATGCTTAATATAGGATGGCAACAAAATGGACGGGTTTAAAAAATATGTAGATGGTATGATACCCCTTTCCTCCATCCTTGTACCAAATTTCTTTCAAACCTAGAATAATTTACACAAACAGATGTATCAGTAGATGGAGTATTATGCCCACTTTTTAATTTAATGATCAAAAAATGCCAAATTCTTCCCAGAGTGGCAGTATAATTCAGATGTAGTTAACTGTTGGATGTAAACTCAATTATGGTAGAAAGATTTACTTTACTTTGAGAGGTTTTTCTAAAATCTTCTAAAATTATGTTGATTTTTAAAATTTGAAATAACTTTAGACTTACATAAAAGGTATAAAAATAGTACAAAGAGGTCCTGGATATCTTTTGCCCAGTTACTCCTAATGTTAACATCTTATATAACCATAGTATAATTATTAAAACCAGGACATTCACATTTATAAACTATCCTTTTTCTAGTTCAGGATCCAATTTGGGATCCTACCTTGCATTTAGTTATCATCATGTTAGTCTCCTCCCATCTGTTAAGCTTTTCAGTCTTTTTTTTCTCCCATCTTTTATAAATGTTACTGACACTTTTGAAGAGTACTGTTAGTTATTTTTTAGAATGTTTCTCAATATGGGGTTGTCAGATCTTCACCCGTGATTAGCATGTCTTATGATGGGTGAAGTTAATGTGATCACTTGGTTAAGGCTGTGTCTGCCAGATTTCTTCATTGTAAAGTTACTGCTTTTTCCTTTGTAATAATAAATGTTCATTTTAACCTTGTAGTTGTATAATAATTAGTAATTCATTTGTAATTAATACCTTCCTCTAGTGGGGAGGTACTGCAAATATACTGTGTCCCATCATACTTATCATGGGCCAGTTTTGCAATATCCTGTGTTCCATCATACTTTACATGGGCAAGTTTTGCCATCTATCAATGGTTCTTAACTGGCAGCAGTTATTACTGCTTTGGTCTTTGCTTAATGGCGAGTTTTCTATTTCACTCATTCTTACTATATTTGGAATTCTACAATTAAGGAAGTACTGTCCTCTTATTAATTATCGAATTAATTTATTTACATGGCTTTGTGGATATTTTACCTTATGGGTTAAAATCCAGTAATTGTTGCTCAAGTCATTCTCGCTTTGGTTATTGAGGGCACTTGAAAATTTGTTCCTGTGTCTTTTCTACAATACCCTCTCTCATTTTGTGAGCACTAATTTACTTTCTGGTATCACATGATGTTCTGGGTGTATCTTGTATTTTTCCTGCTTGCACCAGCCATGGAATCAACCATTTTTCCAGGGAGCTGAGTTCATTTTACTAGAGAATGATATCTAGAAACCAAGATCTGGGTGCCAGGTGTGCTCCATGCTACTGGGTGTCATTGCTTCTAGGCTCTCTTAGTAGATAGAGCTAGCAGTGTATATGTTTGGTAACATGTATGAACACATATGTTTTTATTTTCTTATCTATCCATCTATGTATATAAATAAAAAACTGCCAGTGATGCTGCCAGTTCTGTTCTTCCACCATAGGGTCCATTTTGGTCTTTTTTCCTGTTCAGCCCTTTTCTCTTTCTTTGTTACTTCCTTCTCCAAAGGTGAGAAACTGTTCTCAACCACAGTATATTGACTTACTTGTTTCATCCGAGTACACACAAACAAAAGTAGTTTTAGAATTAGTGACCTATTCATTCCCTGGTGAGAAACACAGTTTTAAACTAGAGTACAATATTTGTCTTTAACTTTATGGTATACAGGCAAATTCTGTTTTCAGAAGTTACTTGGGTTCTTTTCATCCCTGCCTAAGGGTTATGTTAGTCACTTGTAATAAAATTAGGTTCACTTGTTATTGTTTGTATGCTGTTTTAAGTTCCTCCTACATCCTGTTTCATCATAGCACAGTATCCCTCTCCCATTTATTTATGATAAAGATGTGTTCTTAAAAGGACTGGATTTGCTTAAGTTTGGGTACAGCTGTAATTTCTTTGCCAGACAGCAGTTAAAGGACATGTGCTTTGGCAATCATTCTCTTGGGCTTGCTTGCCTGGTTCCTTAGTTTCAGCTCTCATTTCTACATCGTTTACACTTGGGAATTGATATCAGCTGTGGCCCCATAACTGTCAGTGCTTGAAATCATGCCCATCGACTAAATCTTATTTGTTCTGTATGCACAGTTTTAGACCCAGAGCCACCTACAGTATGAATACTAATTCTCTCATAGCTGTGGTAAATCATGAAGTATTTTGTAGACCCTGTCCTTTACTGGGTTTTTCTTTTTCAAGATAGAATCACTTACCACAAAATTTGTCATTTTAAAGTGTATAATTCAGTGGTTTTTAGTATAGTCACAAAATTGTATATTGATATAATTCTAGAACATTTTTATCACCCCAGAAAGAAACCCCTTACCCATTAGCAGTCACTTCCCATTCTCCCCTTTCACTAGCCCCTGGTAACCACTAATCTACTTTGTCTTTATGGATTTGCCTGTTCTGGGTATTTCATATAAATTGAATCATACAATATGTGACCTTTTATGTCTGGCTTCTAGCACGTGTTAGTACTTCATTTCTTTTTGCGATGGAATAATATTCCATTGTATGGATATACACATTTTGTTTATTCATCAGTTTCTACTTTTTGTCAAAAAATAACACTATTGTGAGCATTCATGTATAGGTTTTTGTGTAAACATGTTTTCAGTTTTTTCAGGTGTATACTTAGGAGTAGAAGTGCTGGGTCATGGTAATTCTATCTTTAATTTATTGAGTAACTGCCATAGTGGTTGAACCATTTTTTCATTCCCACTAGCAGTGTATGAGGCTTTCTTTTAATTAATTTCTCCACATCCTCTCCAACATTTTGCTGTTTTTTTTTTTTTCCATTGCATCCTAGGGGGTATGAAGTGGTTTCACATTGTAGTTTTGATTTGCGTTTCCCAAATGACTAATGATGTGTCAAGGATCTTTTGCATGGATTCTTCATGCAAAAGAATGAAGGTGGGCTCTTATCTCACAGCATATGCAAAAATCATTTCTGCACTCTGACTTCTAATCTGTTGGTTTATAAGTCTTTGCAGATCTAAGTACCACAATGTTTTGGTTACTGTAGATTTTGCGATAAGTTAGTTTTGAAACTAGGAAGTGTGATGTGCTTATTGGTTATTTGTATATCTTTGGAGAAATGTCTATTCAAATCTTTTGACCATTTTGTAATTTGGTTATTTACTTTTTTGTTGAGTTGTAAGAGTTCTTTATATATATGTGTGTACACACACACACACACACACACACGTTTATTCTGGATACTGGATAGGAATATATTCTATACTTGTACCAGTATACAAAGATGTTTACCTAAGAGTGTTCACTGCAGCAATGTTTATAAGATAATTATCAGAGATATGGTTTGTAAATATTTCTCCCATTCTGTGGATTACCTGTTCACTTTCTGAATGGTATCCTCTACATCAGAAACTTTTAAAATTGTGAAGTCCAATTTATATATGTGTTTCTTTTATTGTTTGTGCTTTATATATCTAGGAAACCATTGCCTGATTCGATGTGATGAAGATTATAAGAATTTTATAGTTTAACTCTCACGCTTGATCCATTTTGAGTTCATTTTTGCATATGATGTGACATAAGGGCCCACCTTCATTCTTTCGCATGGAATATCCAGTTATCCCAATACTGTTTGTTAAAAAGACTATTCTTTCTCCATTGAATGTCTTGGCACCCTTGTCAAAAATCAATTGGCCAGAAATTATGGGTTTATTTCTAGACTCTGAATTCTATTCTGTTGGTTTATATGTCTTTGCTGATGTAAGTACCATAATGTTTTGATTACTGTAGGTTTTGTAGTAAGTTAATTTTGAAACTGGAAGTGTGAGACCTTTAACAGTGTCTGCCTTTCTTTTTTTTTTTTCAGATTGTTTTGTCTATTCTGGGTCCCTTGCATTTCCATATGAATTTTAGAATCAGTTTGTCCATTTCTGTTAAAAAGGCAGTTGGAATTTTCATAAGCATTGCCTTGAATTGTCCTTTACTTTGAGAATATAATATTCTTACATAGGTACAAACATAAGACTTTTTGAGTACTATGTTTGGGTGTGACCTTATTCTAGGTAACAAGCATTTCACAGAAATAGAAGGCCAAAAGATACATGAAAAGATGTTCAACCTCAGTCATGAAGAAATGCAAATTAAAAACAAAATTATAATTTTTCACTTGTCAGATTGGCAAAGATTAGAGTGTAGTGATGACTAGTCTTGGCTAGACTGTGGGGAAAATAGAAGCTTCTGAGTTTGAAGTTTTTGACACAGTCCCTTTGGAGATCAGTAGCAGTAGCTATCAGAATAAAAAATATGAACAACCAAAGTTTCACTTTCAGAAATGTATTCTGTACCTGTACTTGCACAAATATACCAAGAAGTTTGTACAGGATGTTTACTGCAGCAACATTTGTAATACCAAAAGACAGGAGTCAGCCTAAATATCATCAAGAGGACTAGTTAAAATTGAAGTACTACATACAATGAAATGCCCTGTGAGCCACTGAAAAGAATGAGGCAGGTTAGTATGTAAGGTGACATGGAGTCCAAGATGTATTCAATGACAAAATTTGTTATTGTGTGGTTCTATTAGAAATTTAAAAAAAACACCAGAAATACTTGTATACACACCTGTATAGAAAATGGCTGGCAGTATACACAGAAATAGTTAACAGAGATTACTTCTGGGCAGTAGGACTGGAAATCTCATTAAATCCTTTCTCATTACTTGACTTTATTTAAAACAATGAGCAGGTTTTTGTTTTCTGAAAAATCATTAACGACTCAGTAGTGCAAGTAAAATTAAAATTAATACTACTCTTTAGGAATAAAATATTTGTTTTTTTCTGTCAGTTTGATTGTTTTATATATAATATCTGTTGGTCTCCAGAGCAGTTTGATTGTTTTGTATATAATCCCTGTTGGTATCCAGAGGTAAATGCATTTTATTGTGATTTTTATTGCTGTGTGGAAAATGGATTAGAATTAGTTCTTGGGTACAAATATTTAATAGTATTTGGAACCATATTTTTCATTTCTACATATTGTAAGTATGGGAGAAAAATAAGATTTATCTTTTAAGAGTTGTGATTGTGCTAGTTTTTAATTCATCAAATGAAGAATATTTAAGAATATTTAATTCTTTAAGTACAAAGAATATTTAAGAATACTTAAGAGCATTGAAGCCTGATTATGCCACTGTTCTTTGGGTTCATGCTCTGGAACTTAAGGTTCAGTGAGGAAGGTAACCATTTCACAGTATCTCCCTTAACAAAGGTTACTGATACATTTTCAGAAACCTTAGTACCACAGGCAGTAAGGAGGCAGTGAGATCCCTCTGGATTTTGCCAGACCGTTCCTAGAATTTTTAAGGTGAGGGGACCAATTTCCCACCCCATATAGAAATGGCACCAACATCTCTCCTAGAAACTTCCTGGTGATTGGAAACTTTTTATCTGTTGATGCTGGTTCTGTCTTTAGGGAGAATGTCATGTTTCATGTAACATATCTTAAAATATTTGAAGATACCTGTCATATCCTTTATTTAGAAATCTTTATTGAAATCCAATTAATGGTCAGGTACTGCCCTTCATACGTCTCTAGGCCGAATATTCCTAATTCCTTCCACTGATCATCTTAAGACCTCATTTCCAGAAATGTCACCATAGTATGCCATGCTTGGTAGCAGGCTCTAATGATGCCCTAAACTGAATATAGACTTCTCAAGGTGTGGTTGGATTGTTGTGAAATATTCTAGGCTCATTGACTCGCTTGGACTAAAAAGCTATCTTTCTCATAATGCAGTTTAGGATAATGTTTACCTTTTTAGCAACAGGTTTACACTGAGAATGCTTTTACAGCTCTTTAAATGATGTATAAGGTCAACTTAACCCATGTGTTTGTCTGAATTATTATTGTAGAGCCTTAGCATCTGGTATGTTAGTAGTTGGTTTTACAGTATAGTAGTAGGTTTTATATATATATTTATATTTATATTTATTCATTGTCAATAGAGTTAGGGTCTCACTATGTTGCCCAGGTTGGTCTTGAACTCCTGGGTGCAAGTGATCCTGCTGCCTTGGCCTCTTAAAGTGCTGCGATTACAGGCATGAGCCACGGCACCCAGCTAGTAGTAGGTTTTTACATTTATTTCTAATAAGTATACGTGTATGCTTTTGTAAATGTTGAGGTGGTGGTATATTGCCTCTTCTCGTTGATTCTGCCTGATAATCAGCTTGTTAGAATTTTGTTTTGGTTTGTAGTTCTCCTTGAAGAGGTCCTTCACATCCCTTGTAAGTTGGATTCCTAGGTATTTTATTCTCTTTGAAGCAATTGTGAATGGGAGTTCACTCATGATTTGGCTCTCTGTTTGTCTGTTGTTGGTGTATAAGAATGCTTGCGATTTTTGTACATTGATTTTGTATCCTGAGACTTTGCTGAAGTTGCTTATCAGCTTAAGGAGATTTTGGGCTGAGACAATGGGGTTTTCTAGATATACAATCATGTCGTCTGCAAACAGGGACAATTTGACTTCCTCTTTTCCTAATTGAATACCCTTTATTTCCTTCTCCTGCCTAATTGCCCTGGCCAGAACTTCCAACACTATGTTGAATAGGAGTGGTGAGAGAGGGCATCCCTGTCTTGTGCCAGTTTTCAAAGGGAATGCTTCCAGTTTTTGCCCATTCAGTATGATATTGGCTGTGGGTTTGTCATAGATAGCTCTTACTATTTTGAAATACGTCCCATCAATACCTAATTTATTGAGAGTTTTTAGCATGAAGGGTTGTTGAATTTTGTCAAAGGCCTTTTCTGCATCTATTGAGATAATCATGTGGTTTTTGTCTTTGGCTCTGTTTATATGCTGGATTACATTTATTGATTTGCGTATATTGAACCAGCCTTGCATCCCAGGGATGAAGCCCACTTGATCATGGTGGATAAGCTTTTTGATGTGCTGCTGGATTCGTTTTGCCAGTATTTTATTGAGGATTTTTGCATCAATGTTCATCAAGGATATTGGTCTAAAATTCTCTTTTTTGGTTGTGTCTCTGCCCGGCTTTGGTATCAGAATGATGCTGGCCTCATAAAATGAGTTAGGGAGGATTCCCTCTTTTTCTATTGATTGGAATAGTTTCAGAAGGATTGGTAGCAGTTCCTCCTTGTACGTCTGATAGAATTCGGCTGTGAATCCATCTGGTCCTGGACTCCTTTTGGTTGGTAAACTATTGATTATTGCCACAATTTCAGCTCCTGTTATTGGTCTATTCAGAGATTCAACTTCTTCCTGGTTTAGTCTTGGGAGAGTGTATGTGTTGAGGAATTTATCCATTTCTTCTAGATTTTCTAGTTTATTTGCGTAGAGGTGTTTGTAGTATTCTCTGATGGTAGTTTGTATTTCTGTGGGATCGGTAGTGATATCCCCTTTATCATTTTTTATTGTGTCTATTTGATTCTTCTCTCTTTTTTTCTTTGTCTTGCTAGTGGTCTATCAATTTTGTTGATCCTTTCAAAAAACCAGCTCCTGGATTCATTGATTTTTTTGAAGGGTTTTTTGTGTCTCTATTTCCTTCAGTTCTGCTCTGATTTTAGTTATTTCTTGCCTTCGGCTAGCTTTTGAATGTGTTTGCTCTTGCTTTTCTAGTTCTTTTAATTGTGATGTTAGGGTGTCAATTTTGGATCTTTCCTGCTTTCTCTTGTGGGCATTTAGTGCTATAAATTGAGGATACAAACAAATGGAAGAACATTCCATGCTCATGGGTAGGAAGAATCAATATTGTGAAAATGGCCATACTGCCCAAGGTAATTTACAGATTCAATGCCATCCCCATCAAGCTACCAATGACTTTCTTCACAGAATTGGAAAAAACTACTTTAAAGTTCATATGGAACCAAAAAAGAGCCCGCATCGCCAAGTCAATCCTAAGCCAAAAGAACAAAGCTGGAGGCATCACACTACCTGACTTCAAACTATACTACAAGGCTACAGTAACCAAAACAGCATGGTACTGGTACCAAAACAGAGATATAGATCAATGGAACAGAACAGAGCCCTCAGAAATAACGCCGCATATCTACAACTATCTGATCTTTGACAAACCTGAGAAAAACAAGCAATGGGGAAAGGATTCCCTATTTAATAAATGGTGCTGGGAAAACTGGCTAGCCATATGTAGAAAGCTGAAACTGGATCCCTTCCTTACACCTTATACAAAAATCAATTCAAGATGGATTAAAGATTTAAACGTTAGACCTAAAACCATAAAAACCCTAGAAGAAAACCTAGGCATTACCATTCAGGACATAGGCATGGGCAAGGACTTCATGTCCAAAACACCAAAAGCAATGGCAACAAAAGCCAAAATTGACAAATGGGATCTCATTAAACTAAAGAGCTTCTGCACAGCAAAAGAAACTACCATCAGAGTGAACAGGCAACCTACAAAATGGGAGAAAATTTTCGCAACCTACTCATCTGACAAAGGGCTAATATCCAGAATCTACAATGAACTCAAACAAATTTACAAGAAAAAAACAAACAACCCCATCAGAAAGTGGGCGAAGGACATGAACAGACACTTCTCAAAAGAAGACATTTATGCAGCCAAAAGACACATGAAAAAATGCTCATCATCACTGGCCATCAGAGAAATGCAAATCAAAACCACAATGAGATACCATCTCACACCAGTTAGAATGGCAATCATTAAAAAGTCAGGAAACAACAGGTGCTGGAGAGGATGTGGAGAAATAGGAACACTTTTACACTGTTGGTGGGACTGTAAACTAGTTCAACCATTGTGGAAGTCAGTGTGGCGATTCCTCAGGGATCTAGAACTAGAAATACCATTTGACCCAGCCATCCCATTACTGGGTATATACCCAAATGACTATAAATCATGCTGCTATAAAGACACATGCACACGTATGTTTATTGCGGCAGTATTCACAATAGCAAAGACTTGGAACCAACCCAAATGTCCAACAATGATAGACTGGATTAAGAAAATGTGGCACACATACACCATGGAATACTATGCAGCCATAAAAAATGATGAGTTCATGTCCTTTGTAGGGACATGGATGAAATTGGAAATCATCATTCTCAGTAAACTATCGCAAGAACAAAAAACCAAACACCGCATATTCTCACTCATAGGTGGGAATTGAACAATGAGATCACATGGACACAGGAAGGGGAATATCACACTCTGGGGACTGTGATGGGGTGGGGGGAGGGGGGAGGGATAGCATTGGGAGATATACCTAATGCTAGATGACGAGTTAGTGGGTGCAGCACACCAACATGGCACATGTATACATATGTAACTAACCTGCACAATGTGCACATGTACCCTGAAACTTAAAGTATAATAATAAATAAATAAATAAATTAATTAATTAATTTAAAAAAAAGAATTTTGTTTTGGTTATGAGGCAAGGTGGGTATCCCTCTCCAGCCTTGAGTTAATGTCATCTTGGATAAGTATGCTATTCAGTATTTATCTGAGTTGTTGATAAAATATTAACAGAATAGAGCCTCGTGGCATACCTAGTGGTACTGAGTTATTAATACTACTGGCTCACCTGTCAGAAATTATTCAGTTTAGCTGTGTATTTTCATGTGACAGTGTTTATAAAATGTCTTGTTGGCATCAGAAGACTGTACAGCCTTACTCTACTTAAGACATGCTGTTTTTAAATGATTGTTTTCTCCTTTTCCAAAGTTGAAATCTGCTGTATTTATTTAAGATTTTTTTGGTGTGTGTATGGGGGAAGAGGGGAGGTGGAAGGATGAAAAGATTCTTTGCACTAAGTTTGCTTTTGGTTAAAAAGAAGCCTGTATTCTTAGATCTTAAATCTAGTCTCACTATACTAAAATTAGTCCTCTAAACTGGATTTACTTTGAAACTTTTGGATGACCTGACTAATTTAAATATTGTACAATAGTTAAGAAGGAGGACTTTTAGTGTTACACAATGGTTCGGTTCCTGGCCATATCACTTACTAGTTTTGTTAATTTCTTTTTGTGTTGGGCACATTACTTCTTTAATCTTTAATTTCCCTATCTAAAAAAGTAGTAAAAATAATGCCCTCTTCAGATTGTTTTCCGAGGATTAAGTGAAGTATTAGAAATAAAGCACTCAGCATCAAGCACTGGTACTTAGCAGCTTAACGGGCAAACCTGCTCTTTCCCTCCTCCTCCTCCTCCTTAGTACTCTTCTTCCTATTATGTTTCCTCCAACTGTTACTGTGATAACATATAAATGACTAAATGTGAAATCAGTAGAGTTTTAGACTTTTTTTTTAACTCAAAGCTTCAAACTAAAAACAGCGTATTTCTTGCAGATCCTTTAAGGATAAATAGTTGATCTTTTAAAATGAAAGTGCCCTGTGAAAGTTTCATAGCTAAACATTTTTGTTCTTTAGTTTAAGGCTTAAGCCATGTAGGTTTTTTTGTTTGTTTTTTTTTTTTTATTTGTTTTAACTAGTCAAGTGCATTTCAGTGAGAAGGGAGAAAGAGTAGAAAGGTGTTGGATCTGTAACTGACTGTGAACAATCAGTTGAGATAACTCAACTGCCTTCAGACCAGCCAAGCCCTATAGTTTTACAAGGAAAAACCCATTCAGGTTAGTAACTCATGTTGAATTACTTTTGGCTACTTTGTGTTCAGTAATATCATTTTGGGGTGTCTTTGTCTTTTTTGGGGGGCAAGGAAATGGGGTCTTGGTATTTTGCCCAGCTTGGGCTTGAACTCTTGATCTTCTGCGTTAGCCTCCTAAGTAGAGGGTGTCTTTGATTATATCTTAATAAAAGGATTGGAAGTTGAAGCAAGGAATTAAAAACATAGATGTGAATTACTGATAGATGTTAGGCAAGTAGTTGTGTAGGTGGGACTAACTTGCTTGACTAAGATTTTGATTGCCCATCCCTTTCACGTTCTACCTCCCTACCCCATAACATACCTTGAACATGAAAACATGGGGAACATAGATTTCAATAGAAGAAGCCCAATTATTTGTGAATAAGTATGAGAACCATCTGGATATTCTGCAGTTGTTATAATACAGAGCAAATAGAGCATTAGCACCTACGGGAAAGCAGTTGGATTGTTGAATCTTCTTTGACTTGTTTGTTGCTTTGGATGACAGGAGGGTTCCTTCCTACCTCTTAGTAAAGATTGGGAAAGAAAAGAGTTAATTGTGAACTTACTGGGATTAATACATTCTGGGTTTTTTTTTCCCCCCCTTGAGACGATGTTTCACTCTGTTGCCCAGGCTGGAGTGCAATGGCGTGATCTTGGCTCACTGCAACCTCCGCCTCCTGGGTTCAAGCGATTCTCTTGTCTCAGCCTCCCAAGTAGCTAGGATTAAAGGCGCCTGCCACTACGTCCAGCTAATTTTTGTATTTGTAGTAGAGACAGGGTTTTACCATGTTGGCCAGGCTGGTCTCGAACTCCTGACCTCAAGTGATCCACCCGCCTCAGCCTCCCAAAATGCTGGAATTACAGGTATGAGCTACTGCGCCCGGCCTAATTCATTCTTAATTATAAGAATGTACAGTTTTTGTTTAGGGATATAGTGTTAGTTGAAAAAATTAGGGAAAAAGTCTGTTACTTAGCTTAGTTTTTCATTTATCCTTTTATTTAGCAGTTACTGAGTACCAGCTATATGCCAGGCATGGTGAGTGTTGGTTTGTGTGACCTGCAGTTCTTGTAGCTATTGAGTTTATAGTGTAGTTGAGGGAAAAACACGTTTGGATGAGCAGTGATAGTTAAGTGGTAGGGGACTGAGTGTGAGTAATCGGTTCAGGGTTGTCGCAAGCCAACACAAAAAAGCTCATAGAAGGAATGAGGCCTAAAAGCTTAGTGTAGGGTATGGAGTGTGCAGGCTGGACCTGGCTCTTGCCTGCAGAAATGTGCTACAAGCATTTCAGACAAAGGAACTCAGTGGTAGACCTCCTCTACATATGCCACTTCAGTAGTGTGGTTTTAGATTTTATATTTAGCAATTTATATTTAGCCTGAGGCGTTCTGAGTCAGTCCAAATCCACTGTCACTAAATAAATGGGTTATGTATCTTAATAATAGAGGATTAGCCATCCTTATATGTGAAGGGCAGCATTACTGGTACATGTAAAGCAAACTTATTTGTGACAACAGAATATTTAAGTATAGTTAATAAATAGGATTCTTATAGTCTCCTATTAGGTAACATTCCTTTTAGAGATCCTCATAGAGTATGAGTATTTAAAGTGAGGTGGAGGCCAGGCACAGTGGCTCACGTCTGTAATCCTAGCACTTTGGGAGGCTGAGGTGGGTGGATTGCCTGAGCTTAGGAGTTTGAGACCAGCCTGGGCAACACGGTGAAACCCTGTCTCTACTCAAAAAAAAAAAAAAAAAAAAAAAAATTAGCCAGGCATGGCTGCATGTGCCTGTAATCCCAGCTACTTGGGAGGCTGAGACAGAAGAATTGCTTTAACCTGGGAGGCAGAGGTTGCAATGAGCAGAGATCGCGCCACTGCACTCCAGCCTGGGCAACAGAACAAGACTCCATCTCAAAAAATAAAAATAAATAAAAAAATAAAGTGAGGTCGAAACTATGATTTTCTTGGAGGATGGGCCCAAAAGGTGATTGATTAGTAGGGTTAAAGATTAAATTTGTGCTTAAGTTTATATATATATTTTTTCTTTCTTCTTTTTTTCTTTTCAAAGCCATTATGTATTGCTGCAGTACCAATTTCTTTTGCCTTAGCGGGGAAACAGCTGGTACCATTGCAGGCAGAATTCAAGTTCCCTGATTAATGAAGTGGAGGACTGTTTGAATCTTTAATGTCTTACCTTAATGTGTAACTTGACCCCTCAGTTCTCCTTTTTCTTTTTTTATTCAGCCACTCGACAGCTCAATTTTTCTTTTTCTTTTTTTATTCAGCCCTCAGTTCTCTATCTTTTTATTGTCCAAAAACCATACAAATGGTGTTTTCTTGCCCACTTTTCTTACTCATGTTGAGGATTGGTTTTTCTAAACATAGCTTTTGTAAATCAATGTGTACTGACTGATTTCACTTCCCTGATTGTATCCTTAAAGCAGCTAAGGTCATTGGTTACTAGAAATGAAGTACACACAAGTCCCTGACTTGTGATGGTTTGACTTAGGATTTTTCAACTTCACGATGGTGTGAAAGCAGTAGACATTCAGTAGAAACTGTACTTCTGTTCTTCACTTTCAGTACAGTATTATTTATTAAATACATGAGATAGTCAACACTTTATAAAATAGGCTTTGTATTAGATTATTTTGCTCAACTGTAGGCTAATGTAAGTGTTGCTGAGTGTGTTTAAGATAGGCTATGCTAAGCTATGATGTTCGCTTCGGTAGGTTAGGTGTATGAAATGCATTTTTGACTTGTTACTTTCAACTTATGATGGATTTGTTGGCATATTATCCCATTGCAGTTGAGGAGAATAGTGGATTCTATGAAGATAAACTTAACTACCAGGTAAAAGACATTTCTTTTTTTTAAAAGCAGATTAATAATATGTGAACGCCTTTGGATTTGTTTTATCTAAGTAAGACTTTAGATTTTGTTGTGTTATAGATGGTTTGCAATTGTGTTTAACACATAACAGCTGGGAATGAGTGCCAGAGTATTATTTCTGAATCTTGCTTACATGGTAGTGTGTGCTAAAAATTAAGATGTAAAACTTTTGCTTTTATTTTACCTCGACATTTAAAAACACTAGTAAAACTTGGGATCAGGTGAAAACTTTTTTGTTTTACTTGCAAAAATATTCTCTTAAAAATATTGTGGTAAAGAGATCTAGCCTCTTAATGAATTTTAAAGTATACATTATTGTTGGCTATAGGTACAATGTTGTACAGCAGCTCTCTAGTGCTTATTCATCTTGACTGACTGAAACTTCGTGAGCTTTGATTAGCTACTCTCCATTTCCCCTTCTCCCAGCCTCTGCTAACCATCATTCCGCTCTTTGATTTTTATGAATTTGTATTATTTTAGATAGTGGAGTTATGCAGTCATTTGTCTTTTTGTGACTGGCTTATTTCACTTAGCATGGTGTCCTCAAGATTCACCCATGTTATGCCATTTTGTAGAATTTCTTTTTTTTTTTCAAGCTGAAGTTTTATTTAAATTGTAAAAGAAATGGTTCCCAAAAAATGCTGGCGAATAAAGCAAAAGGATAAGATATAGTGCTCCCTTCCTACGAGTTAGCCAGCCTATCCGAGTACAGGGTAATATATAGTACTTAATGCTGGTAGAATTTTGCAGTAGTTTAGAAAGATTATCTGTGCCTAGCTTATGAAGAGATTCTCAGTGTGTGATGCTTGGTTCTGGGTTTACACCTTACTGGGCATGAACAACAGCCCTCTCCTTGGCCATAGCCAAATCCCTTGGGCCCAAAGTTCTTTGCATAGCACCCTTTACAATAGATTTCACCTTCTTTTTCAGTCAGGAGTTGTTGATTCAAGACTCTTCCCACACTTTGCACATCGGAAATAGTTTTTGTTCCAGGGCTTTCCAGCTCCAGTTACCTTCTCAGCAGCATGTACGGAATCCCCACATCTGGAACACTTCTCAGCACCTCTGTATTTCTGAGCAAATTTAGAAGTCTTTGGATTTGTTTGTAGGCATGTGAGGCTGAACACTCTGGCTTGATGCCCAGGCTCTCACCACGGTCCATGTTAAATATGCCAGCGCCCTGGCCGTAAACTGTAGCCTTTTGGCCCATACTTCTTTCCATAGCAGGATTTGCAGTAAATCTCTTAATCATGAATTGCCACTGTCTTGCTATCTAAATTATTCCTGCAAATCATGCATAGAAAGCAGCAGCGGTGGGCCGGGCGCGGTGGCTCACGCCTGTAATCCCAGCACTTTGGGAGGCCGAGGCGGGCGGATCATGAGGTCAGGAGATCGAGACCATCCTGGCTAACATGGTGAAACCCCGTCTCTACTAAAAATACAAAAAATTAGCCAGGCATGGTGGCGGGTGCCTGTAGTCCCAGCTACTCGGGAGGCTGAGGCAGGAGAATGGCGTGAACCCGGGAGGCGGAGCTTACCCGTGAGCCTAGATCGCGCCACTGCACTCCAGCCTGGGCAACAGAGCAAGACTCCGTCTTAAAAAAACAAACAAACAAAAAGCAGTAGCGGTGGAAGCTCCTGCCATTACACTGCACCTCTTCTGCGTGGTGCACGGCCCTCCCGCAGACCCCACACTTGTTTCCACCTCTCCACGCAGGCATTTTGAGTTGGAGGCAGGAGCACGCATCACAGGCGGAGCTAGAGAGGCTGGGCTGGAGGGAGTGTCCAGGGAGTCCGAGATCCCTAGAATTTTAGAATTTCTTTCTTTCCTTTTTTTTTTATTGAGAGAGTTTTGCTCTTTTCGCCGAGGCTAGAGTGCAATGGCGCGATCTCAGCTTACTACAACCTCTGCCTCCCAGGTTCAAGCGATTCTCCTGCCTCAGCCTCCCGAGTAGTTGGGATTATAGACGCCCACTACCACACCCAGCTAATTTTTATAGTAGAGGAGGGGTTTTACCATGTTAACCAGGCTGTCGAACTCCTTACTGCAGGTGATCCGCCTGCCTCAGCCTCCCAAAGTGCTAGGATTACAGGCATGAGCTACCACGCCCGGCCTAGAGTTTCTTTTTTAAGGCTACATAGTATTCCATTGTACATATATTCCACATTTTAAAAATCCTTTCATCTGTTGGTGGACATTAGGTTTCTGCAGCTATCACTATCACATTGTGAATAGTGTTGTGGTGAACATCGGAGTGGTAATATCCGTTTGAGATCCTGATTTCATTCTTTTGGATAAATACCCCAAAGTGGGACTTCTGGAATATATGGTAGTTCTGTTTTTAAATTTTTGAGGAAGCTTCATACTTTTTTCCATAGTGGCTGCACCATTTTGCATTCCCACCAACAGGATTCCAATTTCTTCACATCCTCACCAACAGTAGTTGTGTTTTGTTTTGTTTTGGTTTTTTGATAATAGTTTTCCTTACAGGTGTGAGGTAATATTGTGTTGTGGTTTTGATTTTCATTTCCCTAATGGTTAATGATGAGCATCTTTTCATGTGCTTACTGCCCATTTGTATATCTTTGGAGAAATGTCTGTTGATGTCCTTAGCACATTTTTAAGTTGAGTTATTTGTGTTTTTTTACTGTTGAATTATTGGAGTTCTTTATATATTTGGAGACTAGCCCCTTGTCAGATGTTTGCAAATATTTTCTCTCATTCCATAGGTTGCCTTTTACTCTGTTAATTGTTTCTTTTGCTGCGTAGAAGCTTTTTAGTTTGATGTAGTCCCACTTGTTTATTTTTGTTTTGGTTGCTTATGCTTTTGGTATTAAATCCTTGAGATAATCGCCGACACCAGTGTCACGAAGCTTTTCCTGTATGTTTTCTTCTAAGAGTTTTAGTTTCATGTCTTAGGTTTATTAAATCATTTTCAGTTGATTTTTGTGTATGGTGTAAGAAAAGGGCCCAGTTTATTTTTTTTAGGTTTTTACATGTAGATATGAAGTTTTCCTGATGCCATTCCTTTCCTCATTGTATATTCTTGGCATCTTTGTTGAAGATCAGTTGACCATATATGTGTGGACTTATTTCTAGGCTCTCTTTTTGTGTTCTTGTGGCTCTATATGTCCGTCTTTATGCCAATACCATACTGTTTAGATTATGGTAGCTTTGTAATATTAATATATTTTGAAATCAGGAAGTATGATGCCTCCAGCTTTGTTCTTTTACAAGATTGATTTGGCTATTTATGGTCTTTTGTGGTTCCATATGAATTTTAGAATTGTTTTTTTATTTCTATAAAAAATACCACTGGAATTTTGATAGTGATTGCGTAGAATTTATAGATCACTTTGAGTAATATTGGCATTTAAAAATACTAAGTCTTAACAAAACGTGAACATAGGTGTTTCTGTTTTTTTGTGTGTCTTGTTTAATTTCATTCATTGTTTTCTGGTTTTCAATAAACAAACCTTTCACCTCATTCAAGTTTATTCCTAGGTAGTTAATTTTTTTCTATTGTAAATGAGATTGTTTTCCTAATGTCCTTTTCAGATAGTTAGTGTATGGAAACATTACTGATATTTATATGTTGATTTTGTATCCTGCTACTTTACTCAATTTGTTTATTCTAACAGTTTTTTAAAAATGGAATCTTGAGAGTTTTCTTTCTTTTTTTTTTCTTTTTTTTTGAGACGGAGTCTCGCACAGTTTCCCAGGCTGGAGTGCAGGGGCACAATCTTGGGTCAGTGCAACCTCTGCCTCCCAGGTTCAAGTGATTCTCCTGCCTCAGCCTCCGAAGTAGCTGGGATTATAGGTGCCTGCCACCACACCTGACTAACTTTTGTGTTTTTAGTAGAGATGGGGTTTCACCATGTTGGCTAGGCTGGTCTCAAGCTCCTGACCTCAAGTGATCCACCCACCTCGGCTTCCCAAAGTGCTGGGATTATAGGCATGGGCCACTGTGCCTGGCCCAAAAGGGACAATTTTACTACTTCCTTTCTGATTTGGATGTATTTTTTTATTTTATTAAGCATTTAATTTATTGCTTAATTGCTTTGGCTAGGATTTCCAGTACTATATTGAACTGAAGTAGGGAGAGTGGGCATCCTTGCTTTGTTCCTGATCTTTCAGGAAAAGTTTCTGTTTTTTGCTATTGAATATAATGTTGGCTGTGGGCTTTTCATATGCAGTCTTTATTATGTTACTTTCTTTTTATTCCTAGTTCGTAGAGAGTTTTTATAATGAAAGGGCGTTGATTTTTGTCAGATGCTTTTTCTGCATCTATTGAGATGATCATGTGATTTTTATCTTTGATTCTGTTAATGTGGTATATTAATACATTTTTTATATGTTGAATCATCCTTGCATCACAAGGGTCAGTAGATTTCCCTGGTATGAAACCCACTTGATCATGGTGTATTACCTTTTTGATAGGCTGTTAGATTCGGTTAGCTAGTATTTTGTTGGGAAGTTTTGCATCTATATTTATTAAGGATATTGGTCTGTAATTTTCTTTTTTTGTTATATTCTTCCCTGGTTTTGGTGTTAGGGTGATACTGGCTTCATAGAATGATTTACGGAGGATTCCCTCTTTATCTTTAGGAATAGTTTCAGTAACAGTAGTACCAATTTCTTTGAATGTCTGAAATAATTCAGCTGTAGATCCATCTGGTACTGGACTTTTTTTTTGTTGGCAATTTTTTCATTCCTGTTTCAGTCTCACCACTTGTTATTGGTCTGTTCAGAGTTTCTGTTTCTTCCTGATTTAATCTAGGAGAGTTGTATATTTCTAGGAAATTAACCATCTCCTCTGGATTTTCTAGTTTGTGCATGTAAAAGTGTTCATAGTAGCCTTGAATGATCTTTTCTATTTCTGTGTTATCAGTTGTAATATCTCCTGTTTCATTTCTAATTGAGCTTATTTGGATCTTGTCTCTTCTTTTCTTGGCTAATGTTGCTAATGGTCTATTGATTTTGTTTATTTTTTTTTAAGAACCAGCTTTTTGTTTCATTTATTTTTTGTAATTTTTTTGTTTCAATTTCATTTAGTTCTGCTCTGATCTTTGTTACTTATTTTCTTCTGCTGGGCTTAGGTTTGGTTTGTTCTTGTTCTCTAGTTCCTTGAGGTGTGACCTTAGATTGTCTGTGCTCTTTCAGACTTTTTGATGTAGGCATTTAATGCTATGACCTTTCCTCTTAGCACTGCTTTTGCTCTGTCTCAGAGGTTTTGATAAGTTGTGTCACTGTTACCCCTCAGTTCATAGAATTTTAAAATTTCCATTTTGGTTTCATTATTGACTTGAAGTCGTCATTCAAGAGAAGATTATTTAATTTCTATGTATTTATGTAGTTTTGAGGGTTCATCTTGGAGTTAATCTCCAGTTTTATTCCACTGTGGTCAGAGAGGATACTTCATATAATTTCAGTTTTCATAAATTTATTGAGTCTTGTTTAATGGCGTATCATATGGTCTGTCTTGGAGAATGTTCCATCTGCTGGTGAAAAGAATGTATATTCTGCAATTGTTGGGTAGAATGTTCTGTAAATATCTGTTAAGTCTATTTGTTGTAGGGTATAGTCTTAAGTCTATTGTTTCTTTCTTGACTTTCTGTCTTGGTGACCTGTCTAGTGTTGTCAGTGGATTATTGAAGTTCCCTCACTATTATTGTGTTGCCATCTGTCTCATTTCTTAGGCATAGTAGTAATTGTTTTATAAATTTGGGAGCTTCAGTGTTAGGTGCATATATATTTAGGATTGCGACATTTTCCTGTTGTACTAGTCCTTTTATCATTATATAATATCCCTCTTTGTCTTTCTTTTTTTTTTGTTGGAGACAGAGTCTCGCTCTGTTACCCAGGCTGGAGTGTAGTGGTGCGACCTTGGTACACTGCAACCTCTGCCTCCCGGGTTCAAGCAATTCTCCTGCCTCAGCCTCCCGAGTAGCTGGGATTACAGGCACACACCACCATGCCTGGCTAATTTTTTGTATTTTTAGTAGAAACGAGTTTTCATCATGCTGGTCTCGAACTCCTGACCTTATGATCCACCTGTGTCAGCCTTCCAAAGTGCTGGGGTTACAGGTGTGAGCCACCACACCTGGCCTCCTTTGTCCTTTTTTAACTGTTGTTGCTTTGAAGTCTAGTTTGTCTGATATAAGAATAACTACTTCTAGGCCGGATGTGGTGGCTCACACCTGTAATCCCAGCACTTTGGGAGGCATAGGTGGGTGGATTGCTTGAGGTCAGGAGTTCAAGACTAGCCTTGCAAACATGGTGAAACCATGTCTCTACTAAAATACAAAAATTAGCCAGGTGTGGTGGCAGGCACCTGTAATCCCAGCTACTTGGGAGGCTGAGGTGGGAGAATAGCTGAACCCAGGAGGTGAAGGTTGCAGGGAGTCTAGATTGCATACTGCTCTCTAACCTGGGTGATGAAGTGAGACTCTGTCTCAAAAAAAAAAAAAAAAAAAAAAGGATAACTACCTTTGCTTGCTTTTGGTTTCCATTTTCATGGAATATCTTTTTCCATCCCTTTATCTTATGTGAGTCCTTCTGTGTTAGGTGAGTCTCTTGATGACAGCAGATCCTTGGTTCGTGGATTTTTATCCATTCTTCCATTCTGTATCTTTTAAGTGGAGTATTTAGGCCATTTATATTCAATGTGAGTATTTAGATGTGAGGTACTGTTGTTTTCATCATGCTAGTTGTTGCCTTAATCCCTTAGTTTTTTGTTTTTGTTTTTGTTTTTTTTCATTGCGTCATTGTTATATAGGCCCTGTGAGATATATGCTTTAAGGAAGTTCCATTTTGGTGTATTTTGAGGTTTTGTTTCAAGATTTAGAACTTGTGGTGCTGGTTTGGTAGTGGCAAATTCTCCCAGCATTTGTTTGTCTGATAAAGACTTTATCTCTCCTTCATTTATGAAGCTTAGTTTTGCTGGATACAAAATTCTTGGCTGATAATTGTTTTGTTGAAGGAGGCTAAATATAGGACCCCAGTCCCTTCTAGCTTGTAGGGTTTCTGCTGAAAGATACACTGTTAATCTGATAGGTTTTTCTTTATAGGTTACCTGATACTTTTGCCCCACAGCTCTTAAGATTCTTTCCTTCATCTTGACTTTAGGTAATGATGACTATGTGCCTGGGCCATCTTTTTATGATGAATTTCCCAGGTATTTTTGAGCCTCTTGAGATTTGGATGTCTAGATCTCTAGCAAGACCGGGGAAGTTTTCCTTGATTATTTCCTGAAATATGTTTTCCAAACTTTCAAATTTCTTTTCTTCCTCAGGAACACCAATTATTTTTAGCTTTGGATGTTTAACATAGACCCAACCTTCACGGATGCTTTGTTTATTTTTTTTTAAAGTAATTTTTCTTTATCTTGGCGGATTGGGTTAATTCGAAAGCATTGTCTTCTGTCTCTGAAGTTCTTTCTTCTGCTTGTTCGATTCTATTGCTGAGACTTCCCAGTGCGTTTGGCATTTCTCTAAGTGTGTCCTTGATTTCCAGAAGTTGTGGTTGTTTTTTATTTATGCTATATATTTCACTGAAGAATTTTCCTTTTATATCCTGTATCATGTTTTTGATTTCTTTAAGTTGGACTTCAGCTTTCTCTGGTGCCTCCTTTGATTAGCTTAATAATTGACCTTCTAAATTCTTTTTCTGGCAATTCAGAGATTTCGTCTTTGTTCGGATCCATTGCTGGTGAGCTGGTACGATCTTTTGGTGGTGTTAAAGAACCTTGTTTTGTCATATTACCAGAATTGTTTTTCTGGTTCCTTCTCATTTGGGTAGACTATGTCAGAGGGAAGATCTGGGATTCAAGGGCTGCTTTTCAGATTCTTTTGTCCCATGGGGTTCTCCCTTGATGTGGTGTTCTCCCCTTTCCCCTAGGAATGGGGCTTCCTGAGTGCCAAACTGTAGTGATTGTTTTTGCTCTTCTGGGTCTAGCCACCCAGTCGAGCTACCAGGTACCAGGCTAGTACTGGCGAGTGTCTGTAAAGAGTCCTATGATGTGATCCGTTTTCAGGTCTTGCAGCTGTGGATACTAGTACCTGCTCTGGTGGAGGTAGCTGGGGAGTGAAGTAGACTCTGTGAGGGTCCTTGGTTGTGTTTTTGTTTAGTGTGCTGGTTTTGTGTTGGTTGTCCTCCAGCTGGGAGTTGGCACTTTCAAGAGCATATCAGCTGTGATGCTACAGGGAGGATGCACATTTGCCCTAGAGACACTTGGTCAAGTATTCAGGTTTCTCAGGCAGTGAGCAAGCCCATAGAGCTCCCAAGAGATTATGACCTTTGTCTTTGGCTACCAGGATGGCTAGAGAAAGACTACGAGGTGGGGGCAGGAATAGGGGTGTCTCAGCCTCTCCTTAGGTGAGCTTGCTGCAGCTGCTGTTGCGGGGGGCGGGGTGAGGGTGTGGTTCCCAGTCCAATGGAGTTATAGTCCCAGGGGGATTGTGGCTGCCTCTGCTGAGTCATACAGGTCACCAGGGAAGTGGGGGAAAGCTGGCAGTCACAGACCTTACCTTGCTTCCATGCAACCTGTGGTCTTAAAGGCTGGTCTCACTTCCATCATGCCTCCCCAACATCACCGAGTTTTTTTCCAGGTAGCCGGTTACCAGGGTGGATACTTTGCCCCAGACCACAAGCCTCCCCCTTGAGAAAGCAAATGGACTCATAGTTTTTAGGCCTCCCAGAGAACCTGCGGTGGTGATCCAACTTCTTCAAAGGGTCTGTGGATTCTCTTGCCTTTCCTGGTGTGTTCCTGTGGTAGTTCTTGTATTGTAGCAAAAGTTCATGATGTGAGTCTCCACATGTTGCTCTGTCTGTCAGAATGGGAGATACAAGCTAGTCCTGCCTCCTATCCACCATCTTAATTTGAGCATCTAGATGTAGTTTCGAATAATGTGTATCTACCTACAAAGTTCAGGCATGGAACGAGGCAAATAAAACAAAAACAAACACAAAAACCGGATAGCAAAACTACTCCAATGAGGAGATAAAGGTTTTCAAAAAGTACTTGAACTGGAAAGCCTAGGTGATACTAAAACATTAAATAAAATAGTATATCCAAGACCCAGTATGTGTTAATATATGGGATAACCAGATCGTTTTAACTGCTCTGGCTAATCCTCATTTCTATAAATATGTAGACAAAACTAGCACTGCTGTATGGTAATTACCAGTATACTGCTTTGTCCTTTAAAATGTGTCTGCCATACTAGGCTCAAACTATTAAACCAAGTTTTTCTACTAAGGCTAGGAATGTCACATGTATGCAGGGATGAGAACCTTATCACACACACTCACGCTCACATACCAGGTCTCTCAGCCCTTGGGCGTCACCTTCCAACTCCATGTGTATTTTATGCATGTGATCTTTATATGTGTTCTTTCGCTGTTTTCCTATCATGTGAAACACATTAAACATCTCAACACATTTGCGCCTGGTTTTGGTTGCCCAGTGGTATTCTTGTGTGCAATGAAACCAGTGAGCAAGTACACATAGTAGGAATTATACCATCTTGGTAGAAAACAGCTATATAAACACGAATGTACATATTTCACTGGAAATCTCAAGGACCCACCTCTTCAGTCTGTAGCAGAAGTCTGCTTGCCACATCAGATCCTTTTACCCTTCACCTCTATTCTTGGATCCCAAAGCAGGGCCAGTGCTTTTAGTTTTGTATCTGGTGTCCTCAAAATGAATATGGAAAGTTCATAAACACTATATAAGTACTATGTGAATCTGGTTGAAAACAGGTAAAACAACAAACCTACATATACTAACTGGTAGTTAAATTTATTTCACAAGAAAACCATCTTTAAGATTTTTTTTTTAACTTTTTTTTTTTTTTTGAGACAGAGTCTCGCTCTGTCGCCCAGGCTGGAGTGCAGTGGCGCGATCTCAGCTCACTGCAAGCTCTGCCTCCCGGGTTCATGCCATTCTCCTGCCTCAGCTTCCTGAGTAGCTGTGACTACCGGTGCCTGCCACCATGCCTGGCTAATTTTTTGTGTTTTTTAGTAGAGACAGGGTTTCATTATGTTAGCCAGGATGGTCTCGATCTCCTGACCTTGTGAACCACCCGCTTCAGCCTCCCAAAGTGCTGAGATTACAGGCGTGAACCACCATGCCCGGCCTTTTTAACTTTTTAAAATAGAGAAAACAGTATATTCCTTGGGGAAAGATGAAGGATTGAGAAAACCAGCTCTGAGTAAAAATTATTATGACTGCACCTGGAGTTGATTAGGCCTGCCTAGGAAAGAAACAGGCAACTGCTATATGACCACAGGGGACAGCCACCATCTGAGTCTCAGCAGACTAGTTCACACGCCATGCAATGTTGCTGTATATTCAAGTTGTAAAAATCATCTAGCTTATCATGAAACAAGCTGCATTTATCATCAGAGACTGTCAGGTCATCATCTCCACCTGCAGACAGAGCTTAAGCAGCATCTCACCTATCTCAAAGATGACAGACTCTTGTTCACTGTTGTCAAAGGGGTTGCTGTTCTGTTTCCTCAGTGAGCTCCCAGAGTTGGTTCCTTCCTTGGGCCCTGTATCTGTTTATGTTCCCATTTTCTGTCTCTGGCTCCTTTTACCACCATCAGGGTAGGCAGACTTGGAACAATTCTCTCCAAATGGGCAGCTTCCATGTTCTTCGTTAAAATACCTACATGCCTTATTGCTCTTCATCTCCTTGTATTCCTGAAATGAGTTTCTGCTACCTTTTACTCCACGCAGTACTCATGTGGAATGACAAAGTTAAATATGGCCTGGCATTCTGGGATGGACTTTACCATCTTGCTTTTCTGTTGCTTAGTACTCCTCCACTTGTGAACACACTTGAGGTGCAGGTGTGGTTGCAGCTGGAGAGCATCTCAAAGCAGCCCTTTATATATTTAGAGAGTATCATGCCCCTTTAGTGTTTTATTGTTTATTATATGAAATAATACCGTTTCCTACTCTGGAGATTTACAGCTACTTTGAGCCCATGGAATACCCCCGAAGGGTTTTATGTAAAGTGTGTTCAAATGTAGACCCTATCTATATACCAACTACCAAAGGATTAGTTGAGAAACATTTTATGAGTAAAGCTGTCATATTGCATGCTGGGTACTAGAGTTAGCAATTTCCAATATATTATTGATAGAAAAGTAAACATTAATAGGAAATTATCATGAACTGACTTTACTCACCTTGTTTAGTCTGTATTGACCTTGTTGGAAGAAAAGTATTAATAGCTGTCATTTGAGCTCTTACTAGTGGTAAGTCAAATGCTGTGTTAGTGTATTTAATCCTCAAACATCTCTGTTTAGCCATATTATCTCCAGGTTATATATATGAAGAAGATGAGGTTTGGGGATCTTAAAAATAAGAGATTTTATTGATCTGTCACTGCAGGCAGTGTAAATATATTTGATTCTTCTTAATTTTGCTTTATGGTCTCACAAGATAAAATAACTATGTCATCTATTTCAATTCTCATTGTTTTAAGATTTAAATCATTTTGGGGGGAATCTTCTCCAATGTTTTACTTAGGAACGGTTCAATGAAGTCTTTCCCCTGTCCTAGTTTGTTTTATAGATTTGAAATAAGGGCATTTCAGTGGCTCTAAAACATGTGTGTGGCTTTTGTAAAATTCCTAATCTTTCCTCTAAGTTTTTACATTTCTTAATTATGTAAAAATATTATGCTATAAAATAATTTCAGTAATTTGCAGTACAGAAAGGTAATCTGTCTCTAGTTTCCTCATATTTATTCACCGATATCTCATTAAAAGTTGAAAAATACTACTGCTCTTTGTTTTAAAGTATTTAAACGTCCAATGTACTTTTTACATAAATAAGATTAGAAAACATGAATTTGATTGTTCCAGAAACTCAGTCATACTGAGAGAAGACTTTTTTTCCTCAGCAATTTACTGTTTTTTGGAGTAAATGCAAAAAGCCTTTATGTGTGCAGGCCTCTGTAATGACACTCTAATGTAGTAGAATCTTCTTTGATTTCATTTGCTTAAAGATACTGCTTTAAAAGTTTTAGGGAAATATTTTATCCTAAAAATGTTAATTATCCAAGGTTGAAAAGATCTTACCTGACAGCTTAAAAACTTGTATCTGGGCAGTAAGATGATAATTTTAGTTTCAGTATTATTTTAATTGAGTGGATGTGTGGCAATTCAAGTGTTTTCGTCTCTTAAGTTTCAGTAGTGGGCAGCTTTTGTCTCCCTTCTGTTTTCACTCAAAGCTTTTTGTCTGTAAAGAATCTCAGCTTAGGACTCAAAACAAGTCTGTGTTGAGGATTTATTTCTAGAATTGTGTTAAACAGTTTTCTGTAGCTATAGATAATTACTTATGAAGCTGCATCAAGTAGGTACCTTGATTACTACTATCTCGTGACTAACTGCTTGTTCACAGCCTTCCCCACCTTTCCCACCAGCTCCCCTTCACTAACCTGTGCATCCTTTGCTTGTCTGGTCTCTTTTACTTCTTGTTTTTCTCCTAGTTTGTGAATAGCTCTTAAAGTCTGACTTGTCATGGTGCGTTGAAAGAGTAGCCAGTTGTCTTTTCTGGGTAGATCAGCTATGAGCTGACTGACTAAGAGGAGTAGTTAAAATGGAGAAAGCTTAGCTGTACTTTGTCTTGCATGTTAAACATAATGAGTTTAGAGGATTATGATTATTTGTAATCATCAGGATCTGCTAGACAGGACATCTGTTTTACTTTTTACTCTTATGTTGGTGGAGAAATAGCGTGCTTTTCATTCAATGTGAAAATTTTGTGTTCTAGCTGGGCACCGATGGCTTAGTTTTTGAAATGTAATTTCTTGAGAAGTAGCATGTGGTTAGTATAAAATTGTCTTTCCTATTAGGACTAGCTACATAATTAGTCTGAAATATTTTTCTAACTGGAAAATTAGTTGCTGTGAACTTTTGGATTTTTATTATTCTAGACTGCATTACACTTGTTTGCTATATTCAAATATTTTTTCTTTGGTTTTACTTCCTAGGTTGCACGTTTTCAAAAAATACCTAATGGTGAAAATGAGACAATGATTCCTGTATTGACATCAAAAAAAGCAAGTGAATTACCAGTCAGTGAAGTTGCAAGCATTCTCCAAGTAAGTGGTTAGTGGGGAGGAAGGGACTAGATGGTGTAAAGTCAGTCACTTAGACTCTATAAAACAGTGCTGTCTAATTTACTTTTCTTCAGTGATAGAAATATTCTGTTCTGTGCCATTCAGCATAGTAGCCACAAGTTGAACAGGACTGTTGAGCTTGACATGGGGTTAAACTTGACAGAATTAAACATGACTATATGACTTGAAATGTGGCTAGTGTGATGGAGAAACTGACTTTAATTTAATTTAAATTTATTTAAATAACTACAGGTGGCTTAGTGGCTACCTGATTGGACAGTGCAGCTCTAGAACATAATAGCTTTTCTAGGAAATATATTAGTGCTGTGTAAGGATTGGTTGGATTAGGAAAATAATTAACGTAAGTAGTGGTAGGAGTTTATCTTTTTTTGATAAGGGTTTTCTAAGGTAAAGTAAAAACTAAGTACAAGTTTAGAATTGCAGATAATCTGTAATTGCTTATGTAGGCTCTTCCTGGTTTTCAAAAGTAGTATCTATCGAAACATGAAAAAGATAATATTTTTTATTTTTCCTTCAACAGTCACATATCTTAGTGATAGCATTAAAAACATGGGTATCCTTTTTTAGGTTTTTGTTGTTGTTGTTATTGTATTTATACTCTGCTTTAAAACCACTTATTTGTAATATGTTTGTTTTGAAAGGCTCCTTTATTGGACTCTATTATAATAACCTTTTGGTCAGGGCAACTATTTTGGGGGTACAGATAATTTTATTCTTTAATAGTTAGAATACTAAATCATGAGAGAGAATAACTGAAGGATGTAGGTAGTGTTTATAGAACATAAACTGTTCCAAGAAGAAGTTCATCTGAACTTCATTGCTTTTGAGTAATTCAGGAAGCACAAAATTTGAGCATGAAATAATTACACAGTCCAAGAGTATAAATTAATACCAACCCCAGGGTTTTGATAGGCCCAGAGAACAAGGAAGACATTTATGGCCCATTGAACGTTCTTTGGGAGAAACTAATTTTAGAAAACAGCAAAACAACAATGAAAAGGAAAAAGCTAATTAAAATGTACTGTTACGCTTTCTGTAAGTCGTGTGGCTGATTGTGTTATTTTTCTCCCTAAATTTTGTTTGTTTGGTAAACTCTGCCTTTTTGTTTACATTTTTTTTTTAAAAATCAATTTTGTTGAGATATAATTCACATAAAATACAATGTACTTTTTAAAAGTGTACAATTTGCATTTTGACAAATGTAATCACCACCACCATTAAAATAGAACATTTTTATCACTCCAGAAAGCTCCCCCATGTCCCTTTGTAATTAATCCCTCCCTCTCTATGTGTCACTTCTGGCCCCAGGCAACCACTGATAGGTTGCTCTCATAATAGACTAGTTTTGACTGTTGTAGTTTCTGTAAATGTAATACATTATATTATGTGCTTTTTTGTGTTTTTCTTTTCTGTGCTAACATTTTCAATAACTTTCATGTATAAACTCTAATAGGCTGATCTTCAGAATGGTCTAAACAAATGTGAAGTTAGTCATAGGCGAGCCTTTCATGGCTGGAATGAGTTTGATATTAGTGAAGATGAGCCACTGTGGAAGAAGTATATTTCTCAGGTGAGATACTTTTACTTCCTCTTCTACTGTGTAATTTATTAATACATGGACTTCTGTTATGTAGTTGCTTACTTTTGTGATACTGTTTATGGAGAAAGGAAATAATTTTTAGATGTTTTTTACCTAAAATTTTTCATTTGTTGGGGCTTACTGTTAGGTTGGAATTCCTGTATTTTTAGTATGTAAATCTTAAAGACAACATTTTCCATATGGGTATATTACACAAAGATAATACTGTTGACAGTAGTGTCCTTTGCTGATATCAAACCTACCCTATTTAAATGATAGGAATGGCAATATTTTTTAAGGTAATCATGGCCAGCTCAGAAAACTAGTAAAAAGTAAGTTAGGTAAGTTAAACTCAGGCTGCCTGGGTACAAATTACACCTTCATTTCTTACCAGTTGTATCATCTTTATTATCCTCTGAGCCTTATCTATAAAATGGTGATGATAACCTTACGGGAGATAATTAGCTCTCAGTAGATGATAGTTATTTATATTTTTTTATCCTAAATTTTAGGAAAGACTTATTCTAGACTGCTTTTATCTTGATAACAATTGTGTTAATGTAAAAAGTTACAGGTTACTATGATTAGTTTTGAAGTAATTAGGTTGGTTTGCTAAACAAATATTTTTTGCTAAAAACTTCTTTTTAGTAAATGTCTGTGCCTTTTAACCTGCGGTCTTTCTAAAACGATCTATGTTTAACTTTTCTAAAGTGCCTTTTCTGCTAATGAGCTTAAATTTGCCAGGCTTAATTTTGCGAATGAGTTTGTCTAAAGTAGCAACACTGGAATTTTAAAGGTTGGATGAATCTTGTGTGTATATGTCTTATTTTTATGGAATATTATTTATATGTGTCTTTGTATTTTCATACTTACCACATTCCCACATTACCAAAGACTTCAGAAAGCATTAACATAGTTTACTCTGGATTTATAAATTGTAATGATTTGACTTATCCCTAGGCAGTATGATTTAATGTTTTACTTTCTTGATCCTGTTACCAAAGCTAGAGCACCTGCCCCTTGGGATTCCTGTGAGAATTAAATAGTGCCTGTAATGTAGTTAAGCACAACTAAACAAATAACAGTAAATAGTAATCGTAATCACAAAGCACTGGGTGATTCTTTATTCCTCTGCAGCCTGCCATCCATCAAGTGGTGTGCTTAGTAATGTGGCACAGCTTTTTTAGGGGAAAATAAAAAAGATCATGGGTCTTGCCCTCAAAGTGTGACGTTAATAGCTAACATTTTTAAGAACTTTTTTTGGTTTACACGGTGCTTTAATGTACATTCTTAGTTAATCCTTACAACAGTTCTTTGGTATAAGGTTCTGTTTTACCAGATGAAGAATCTGGAGCTTAAAAAGATTAAGGTGACACACAGATGCCAGCAACTGGATTCAAACCTAGGTACTCTGACTCAGTCAGGTTTGTGGTTGGTCAGCCCTGAACCATATTGCAGTTGCAGTGTTATTTTATTAGGGCAGTTTAACTTATTATTTTTTAAAAATCCTCATTAGAATCACTTGGGGAGTGCTTAAAAAATGCTAAAGCCTGGGCCTTATGCCTAAAGATTTTGATTTAATTAACTTGGTGTGAATCTGGGCATTGGTATTGTTAAAAGTTTCTTATAGGATTCCGATGTGAAGAAGGATTGGGACTTGTTCCAGGGAATGGAACCATAAAGGGGCTTTGGAGGTGGTGGCATGTAACCTCAGAGCTATGGTATCTAAGGGCTGGGGCTTTCTGGTGGGATGGATTCCTTTTAGCCTAATTACTTTGCAACTTTGACAGTGATGTAACACTTTAGCAGAGGAAGAGATTCTAACATCAGAGTTTCAAGGAATAGAATGTCCAACTGGAAGAATTTGGGTTTGACTCTGGTGTGAGGTCATTTAAATGCTTTCTGATCAGGTTGATGCTATAGTCCTGTTTCTTTGATATGATTTGCTGTGGTAGATAGAAACCAGGAAAGCTAGCCTTGAGGAAAATCTTCAGTTTCTTTTGTGGAGAGGAGGGAATTTTTCTGTGATATGTGAGTCAACCACAGAATTGTAATCTACACCATTGTACTTGAGAAATGTTTGAATCTCAGTGTTCTATTCAGTATTTCGCCCAAATTTTTAGCTTAAAAATCATCTTCTCCTGCTTTTTCTAGCCTCAGTAGAAATTCAGAACAGCTGTATTTCTTAAATTAATATACCAAAAATTGCTGTATAGTATAAGGAATTGGTTAATTCTTAGTTTTAAGTATTGCTATTTAATTTTTTTTTTCTGAAAAGGAACTGTTAAAAAGCTTTTAAATGTAGTTAAGTATAAACGCTTTTTTTGTTAATTGAAGAGATACATAAAATAAACTGAGTATAGACTTTTGTAATTTTCCAGTCATGCTCTTACGGTTTTTTTTTTTAAAGCCTTTGCTGAGAGAACTGTCATGTACAAAACTGTTGAATTGCTGTTTGTTTTTACTTTCAGTTTAAAAATCCCCTTATTATGCTGCTTCTGGCTTCTGCAGTCATCAGTGTTTTAATGCATCAGTTTGATGATGCCGTCAGTATCACTGTGGTAAGAAAAAAATTACATATTTTTAATCTGTTGAGTAAGTGTATAAATTGGGATTGGTTTTTATTTTGGAAAATAAATTGAGAAGTGCTCTCAGATTTTTTTCAGTGTCCAAATTCTGCTTTTATTTTATTCTTTTTGTTGCGACAGTTTCTTGTTGTATTGCCCAGGCTAGAGTGCAGTGGTATAGTCATGACTCACTGCAGCCCCGAACTCCTGGGCTCAAGCTGTTTTCTGCCTCAGCATCCTGAGTAGTTGGGACTACAGGTGTATGCTAACACCCCCAGCAATTTTAAAATTTTTTTGTAAAGACAGGGTCTTGTTATGTTGCCCAGGCTGGTCTTAAACTCCTGGCTTCAAGTGATCCTCCCACCTTGACCTCCCCAAAGTGTCGAAATTACAGGTGTGAGCCACTGTGCCTGGCTCAAATTCTGCTTTTATTATAGTTACAGTCATTTTGAGTAATGTTCAAAAGTCCATGATTAGCACACATGAAAATTCTTGAACTGGTAATTTTCACAAATATGAAATTTTATAATTATCTGATTAAATTTTAAATTTATTTCACTTTGCAGTTGAGAATATATTTTAACTAGTTGTGAACTAAAGCCTGACATGTGAAATTAAAAATATTCCTTATAGTGCATCCTGTATTTACAGCATACATTTACTATATATGATTTTATTCTTTCCAGCTAGGTTATTCTAGCTTTCATTGAACTGTTTTCTCATCTTTTTCCTTCTTGCTCCGTTTCATTTTTGTATAAAAAATTTGTAGCAAGTAAAAGCACTTATGCTTATGAACACTGTAGATGTTATTGTAGAGATGCAGCTCTTGAACTGTTGCTTGCAGTATCCCAGGAATCCCTGAGACCTGTTCAAGGGGTATGTGAGGTCACAACCATTTTAATAATACTAAAACATTATTTGTCTTTCAATTATAGACTTTTGGCATTAATGGCACAAAAACAATGGCGGGTGAAACTGTTAGAGCCTTAGCACAATTCAGAGTAATGGCACCCAACTTTGTTAACAGTCATTGTTTTCTTTCATGTTTCTTAAGAATGTTCTTGATAAAGCAGTAAAAATTAATTTTATTAAATCTGGACCCTTGAGTACATACCTTCGTAATAATTTATGTAATAAAATGGGAAGTATGCATGAAACTCTTTTGTATATTGAAATACAATGGTTGTCTCAAGGAAGGGTGATGATTGTGAGGCAAACTAGCCTTGTACTTGAAAGACTGACTCATAGACAAACTATGGGTGTTAGGACTTGGGTAACCAGCAGATTCTTATTTTTGAAAGTGAATTAAATGAGCGAATCAGACCAAGGAAAGGCAACTGGCAGAATTTGTTGCTAATGATAAAATTCAGGTTTTCAAGCAATAATTAGGGTTTTGGAAAATTTGTATGCACTCTTATGGGCTGGATAGCATCCCAGTATTTAAGACTTTATTCCAATTAGATCAGTAGTGATTTCAACAAATGTGTGTTTTTTTAAAAAAAAAAAAATTGTTACGAAATGTGGTAACCTTGGGGAAGATTTGGGCAATCTTGGGGAAGATTTGAATAACCAAGTGAACCAATATTTCCCAGAAGACCAATGCGTGACATTACAAAATCTGAAATGGTAAAAGATCCATTCAAATGCAAGATAGGTCAATGGATTTCGATATAATAGATTATGAAAGGTGCATTGATACAGTTTTATATTCTACATTGCAGATTACCTTTAAGTAACTAGCACTTGAGTTTTGGTGTAGTAGCTAAGAAGAATATCCACAATCATCTGAAAAAGCTGTTAAAATACTCCTCCCTAGGCTGGGCATGGTGGCTCATGCCTGTAATCCCAGCACTTTGGGAGGCTGAGGCGGGTGGATCATGAGGTCAGGAGATTGAGACCATCCTGGCTAACACGGTGAAACCCCGTCTCTACTAAAAATACAAAAAAAAAATTAGCTGGGCGTGGTGGTGGGCACCTGTAGTCCCAGCTACTCAGGAGGCTGAGGCAGGAGAATGGCGTGAACCCCGGAGGCGGAGCTTGCAGTGAGCTGAGATTGCGCCCCTGCACACCAGCCTGGGCAATAGAGCAAGACTCCGTCTCAAAAAAAAAAAAAAAAAAAAAAAAAACTCCTCCCTAAAAAAAAAAAAAAAAGAAAAAATGCTCCTCCCTTTTCCACCGTATCTGTATGGGGCTGGATTTTCTTCATACACTTTAGCCTGAACAATATGTTATAGTAAAATGGAATACTAGCTTTCTAGAAAGTCATATATTAAAATATAAAAATTTAAAACACTGCTATTTTTCTCACAATTTTTTTGGAAAATTTATTTTTCATAAAGTTATTTGTGTTAGCATGTAATGAGGTTTAAAATTTTTTACATGAGTTGATGAGTAGAAATTAAAACTGACTAGTTGAAAAATTTAATATGGTAAATATCAGTATATATAACCCACTTAAAAGCTGGTCCTCAATTTGTGAGAGCATAAAAGGGCCCTGAGATCAAAAAGTTAGAGAAGCTGCCCTGGTAATGGCAAGCCACTGTAAACTGTTAGCTTCTTTCCCCACAGGCCTTAAGGTAAAGTTGTGATTTCTTTTCCAGCTGATCTCAGTGTTTAAAATCTGTTATTGTGGGACTGCAGATAGTTAGAAAAATAAAATACAGTTAACAGTTACTTCTCAAGTTAATGTCTGATTTAAAAGCCTGTTTCTTTTGTTTAGGCAATACTTATCGTTGTTACAGTTGCCTTTGTTCAGGTAAGTACTCTATTTTGCCAACATGAAAATGGTATGTTAATTGCTTAAAAATCAAGGTGTCTTGTGGTAGAACCTTCCGTTATTGGGGGGTTGTAATGCCCATCAGAACAACTTATTCTTTGTTTTTCAAGTAATTTCAGATACAGACAACTCTTCAGGGAAGCTTGTGGTGTGGGACTAAGGAACTGCTTTGATTTAGGTAGCGAGATGAAGAAAATCTAGTTTTTTATTTGATAATGTTAAGGATAACTGAAGCAGATGGAAACAAAAAGCATAGTAATAGAAATAAAATCCAGCAGTAAACTTTTTTATTTTTTCAATTAAAAAATTGGACCAGAGTTTATAGTTTCATAACACTGTTATGTTTTAATGCCTACTAGAGCTAAGTCTAGATGAAACAAAAAAGTATAGAATTAAAGGTCGATCTATGATGTACCATTTGAAGAAAATTCCACAGGTTTCTGTGACTGATTCCCTTAGCCAAATGCTACACTTCTTTGCTGAATTTATCGCTTAACCTTATTTTATTTGAGTCTGTTTTGAGGAATTAAAATGGTTCTACTCATTGTTGGCATGACCTCCTCTCCCCTCCCTTTAAAACAATTTCTCATTCCTCCACAAAAGGGGTGTTGTGATCTGAATCAAAGTAATTCAAACAGTAAATAAAACATATGTAAAGTAGCCCCTTTTAAAAATTACTATGAATAATGTGGAGATACTGTCAAGATTTCTATTAATAAGTACAGACAAATAAAAATGTAGGCTTAGTTTTATGTTTATTTAAATATCTGAAACTTCTGTAGATTTTAGAACAGTGTTTCACAATATCAGCAGATTTCCTTTTTAGCTAGAACATGGTTAACAAGAATAGAATTATTCTAGCTTAGAGAAAAATGTAATATTGTTGCATAAGCCTGAAGTTCGTGCTGTTTTGAATCTGAAGCCTATACTTTGAATAACTATGGTTGTTCTTACATCTACGATTTATTACGTGGGTATTTCTTGTCACTATCCCAGCCTCTTAAGGTAATCTCTAACCTAGTTGTTATTAGTTCTGTAGTAACCCAGTGTAGAAAGCCAGTTGGAATCAGATCATTTGCAGTAGGTTTGTGAGCTCCATTAGTAGACTATCAGGGTTCCGCTTTTAGGGGAATCTTCTTGCTTAGACAAATGTTGCCAATGGTCAGGTGGAGCTGGTTAGTCTAGCATAGGTCATTTCAGGCTAACCATTATTCAAGGCAGCTATTCATTCAGCCAAGTGAGTGGTATGACCCACTGGACCACTAACTGGACCTTCTTGCATCTTTAAGAATGTGTCAGATATGTGGAGTGCCCTACTTCAGAAGGATTCCTGCAAATAGTATCACTATGTATGGAAGACCTTAGTACCTTGTTCTCTTTGGTCACTAGAAAGCCCATGCTTTCAAAAAACACCACAAAATTGTGATTTTAACATAAGTCAATATGGAATTTTACACAAGATAGTGTTGTTATACACATTAAATGCTATGGCTGAGACTATTAAATATGTTTATGATAGGTACATTTGATAGAAATCTCACAAAAGGATGAAAACTTTATAAAAGGCCTAGTTTCAAATTGCTAGGTCTGATTCTTACACACATGTGACCCATCACCAAATATGCCTGTGAAACCAACAAAATAGTCTATAAACAAGTAAAAATCCTCTCCAAAAAGATCCTATTTACTGTCAGTTGAACTTATCATAATGCTTTAATCAAAAAGCTCTTTATCAAAAATGTATAAAAAATTCTTAATACTTTATCATTATTTGTTATTTGTGCTATATTACCTGTGTCTTAAGAGGGCTTTTTATATTCCTTTTTATATTTATGTCCTGCCTTTTTTCCGTGTGTCTTTGCAATCCCCATTCCCCACACCACTGTACTTCTTCCCAGCCATAAAAATAGCTAATTGTTTTATATAGTCGTAATGAAGTCACCTTACAATAAATTTGAAAAATGACTTTTAGGCATTTATTAGGTTTTAGGTGGTATGTTTAATGATCATTTTGATATAGAGGTATCTTTATAATTGTAGGGAGTAGAGGCTAAGAAACCAGAAGAGATAGGTAAAGATTGGGCAGCATCTATGTCATTTATTACTGGGATCTAGGATTGATGGGTATTTTCTAGCATATTACAGAATTTTTGGGTAAACTTCCAAATTCCTTAATATCCTTCATGTGTTTGGGGTGTTGTCTTATGATTTTTACATTTGTAGATTTTCCTTATATTTGTCACTCTAAGATTAAGTAGAGACTGATTGTGTTCTAAGTTATTCTTACATAGCCTTGTGTTTTCTATTTGAAGTTTGTGATGGATAGGACATTTTGACTGGTACTAGCACTGCAGTCATTTCAAAACATTCCCAACCCTTCTACCTCCACTATTTGCCTCTCCCTCTTTTGACCTTAGATTAGAAGATTCTTTTGCTTACTACAGACATGAGGCAAAAATAGCAGTGATGTGTGATGCAAGACTGCTCATGGAAATGTGGACTAAGTAGTATTGTGAGTTGAAGGATGTTTCTGACCGACCCTCAGCTATTTGTTATCTGGATGGAAGAAGGCTAGAAATCACATTGTTAGAACTCCTGAGAATTTTCCTTTTTGGATACACAGGTTGATGGGAACTGGGTCTGTCAGTATAGAGCCAGCCACATCTTACTCCTTGTTTATCCCATGTTTGTTCTAATGGTTTACTTTGTAAACCATTGCTGTTAGCATGGGCTTAAATTCCTAAAGCAGATGTTGTTTACAGTTAATTATCTTTGACTTCTGTGGTCATTAGACACTTAACATAAGATTATCTAAATTTTAAGGCTCAATGACTTAAAACTTTTAATGACTCAAATTATGTACTCTTTGGACATACTAGTCAGTTTTCATTTTTATTCTAAATAACCTTAGGTTTGTACATTGAATATTAAAATGTAAAACTGGGAATATTTAATTATCAAAATTGATCTCTACATTTAACATTTTAAAATAAGGGACAAGCTTTTCTGGGTAAGGATATAAGCACAAGTAAAGGAAAAGATGAGAATTGGGGGAAATTTTAAAATAATGATTGAGATTAATAAGTCTAAATGGAATATATTCATGGGAGCAAAATTAAATTCTACTTTTTTTTGTTTGAATAGGAATATCGTTCAGAAAAATCTCTTGAAGAATTGAGTAAACTTGTGCCACCAGAATGCCATTGGTATGATCCTTTTTTTGGTATGGATTTCTTCCCCTTTAAAAATAGAAGTTGAATGTGGCTAGTACCATACATATTGTTATCCCCACTTTGTCTGAACATAAGGAAGATACTATTAATCTGACACAAAAAGTTCCTGGTCTCATTAATGTAGCAAAACTGTACCATTGAAAACTTTAAAATCCGAGATTCTAGAGACATGGATGTATTTAACAGATTTTTTTTTTTTTTTTTTTTTTTTTAGACGGAGTCTGGCTCTGTCACCCAGGCTGGAGTGCAGTGGCACAATCTTGGCTCACTGCAAGCTCCGTCTGCCGGGTTCACGCCATTTTCTTGCCTCAGCCTCCTGAGTAGCTGGGACTACAGGTGCCTGCCACCACGCCCAGATTATCTTTTGTATTTTTAGTAGAGACAGGTTTCACCATGTTAGCCAGGATGGTCTCGATCTCCTGACCTCGTGATCTGCCCACCTCGGCCTCCCAAAGTGTTGGGATTACAGGCGTGAGCCACCGCGCCCGGCTGTATTTAACTGTGTGTGTGTGTGTGTGTGTGTGTGTGCGCGCGCGCGCGCGCGTGTCCATGCGCAAGTGTGTGCTAAGCCCTGTTCTGGGTATAGTGATTCACAATCAAACAGACCCAGGTGATTCAAAAGGTTGCTTCAATTTGCACATTTTACATTTGAACAAATAATTTGTTTTTCAAGTGATTTTCTGTCATCTTGGCATCTTAAGTGTTTAGAAACAGTCTTTTTCTTGGTTCTTATATTTGCCTTTTCCTCAGACAAGCCTACTGGAAATAATTTTTTAAGACAAGTTGCATGAATTTTTTTTTTTTTTAACCATGGTTGTTTCTATTTCATGTTACAGTGTGCGTGAAGGAAAATTGGAGCATACACTTGCCCGAGACTTGGTTCCAGGTGATACAGTTTGCCTTTCTGTTGGGGATAGAGTTCCTGCTGACTTACGCTTGTTTGAGGTAAATTTGGGATCTGATTGTAATAAGTGAAAATACGTGGATGTAGATTAAAGGATAAACATTACTAGTTTTAAGGAATTAACACATAGTTGATTTGAACCACTTGGTATTCTACTTTAAAATGTGACATATATAAACTTTTTTTTTTCCTTAAAATGTATCTGTCTCTACTGTAACATCTTTTGAGGTGTTTGTTTAGTGAATCAGCAGATCTTTATAGAAACCTGCATATTAGGGACTGTGGGAGATACAAAGATGATATGATAGAATACTTGTGACTTGGGAACATACTATGTGTACACAAATTACTCACCATAAAATAGAACTCAGTAATTGAGTAAGAGAAGTTCAAAGAATAGGATATAGACATTTAAAGAAGGGAGAGGTTCCACCTGATTTGAATGAGATCACAATATGCCTCAGACCACATGGCTTTGGCAGTGATAATTGAAGAGTAGTACTGGACAAAGATGGGGAAGACAATGAAGCCACACCATTCAAATCACTATGAACATTCCAGTGTATGAAACTCTGTTGGGACATGGTAAGGGTAGAAAACGTGTGATGGAATCAGATTTCAGAGGCCTTGGATACTAGGCTTAACTTCAGATTTTTTTGGTTAGGAGTTACCTTTTGAGGCTCCTGTGCAGTTGCTAAATAATGTTATCCTTAATCTGGCTACAGTGTGTAGAATAGATTGAAGAACTGGAAAATGGAGATAGGCACCTAGTTTAACAGGCTTTCAAAACCCATTAGTATGCAGGTCTTATCCACCATTGGAATTAAGCTGTTTGTTAACACCTGCAGAGCAGTCAGTCTTTAAATACTATGGCCAAAAGTATGAGTGTTCTCATAGATGCTGTAGAAGGCCTGAAAAACCTTTCAGACTATAATAAGAACAAACTTGGCTTAATCTTTAAGCAGAGGCCTTTTTTCCAAATATTTGAAATTTATCCTTAGAAAGCTACTGGATTGCTTTAATTGGGTGACTAGGAATAATTGATAATATTGCAAGTGTTACTAATTTTACTTCATTATCCTTTTTCTCCTCTTTGAGGTCTTTTTAATGTTAATTCTTTTCTACTCTTCTTTCCTTCAGTTCCTAATATTTTGCCGATGACAATACCTTGAATTATTCTTCCTCAGAGATTAAGTAGTCTTGTCACTTGGCATAAGTTTTCTTCCCCCTCCCCCAGAAAACCCTAATTTAAATTCATGGAGTTCATGCCATTCTTTATTCTGGGCTGCTTCTCTTCCAGTTGAGAAGCAGAACTTCTCATTGGGATAGTTAGAAGATGGTGTTTCTCATTTGCATGGTTTGAGAAATATAATGATAGAAACTTCAAAACACTGTTAGTGCTTGCTAAACTATTTTAGGGTTTTCATTTAACTAAGGGTTAATTGACTTGACAGTTAATTATTTCAAAGTTCACATGTAAACAGGAAAGAAAACCTGTCAGTATGGATTAGTATGTATTTTATCTACTCAGCAAATATATATTGAAAACATTGTGAATTTTTTATTTTTGTTTTTGAGATGGAGTCTCACTCTGTTGCCCAGGCTGGAGTGCAGTGGTGCGATCTCAGCTCACTGCAGTCTCCATCTCCTGGGTTCAAGCAATTCTCCTGCCTCAGGCTCCCAATAGCTGAGATTACAGGTGCCTGCCACCACGCCTGGCTAATTTTTTAGTATTTTTAGTAGAGACGGGGTTTGGCTGTGTTGGCCAGGCTGGTTTTGAACTCCTGACCTCAGGTGATCCACCTGCCTCAGCCTCCTAAAGTGCTGGGATTATAGTCGTGAGCCACCGCTCCTGGCCGACATTGTGAATTTAATAAGAATTATAAGCATATGTCTTGTGGAGTAATTTATTAGTTATTATTGTTTTCCCCCTACTTGTTAACTTTGCAAGCACTTCATCAGCACGTTTTATTCTGCAGTACTGTAGTTAGGTTGATTTTGTTCTAGTTAATCCACTTTTACGTATATAGTTGAACATTTTTTATTCTCTCTACCTTAATTCTGCCATATTTGTTTTGCCTGTTACTTGCTACCCCAAACAGACTTTTGCAACTACTTTGACTGCAGATTGAAATAACTTTCCTTAAAGAGTTGGGGGTCTTTTATCCATCTAAATTTAAATGTACTGACTTAGGATATAGGCTGATAAAGTCAGTTTCTCTTCTGGACACAGAAGCTGCTAGTTTTTTGAAAGTAAATTGGCTTATTGGAGTTTTGTTGGCTCAGTTTGGCTGTGGTGATCTTTGGATAATTTTGTAAGGCTAGCTGGTCATTTGATACTACTGTATGAAATAAACTGTCATTAGGGTTTAAAGGAACCAGAAAACTCCTTAGTCAGCTTTGGGATATCACTAATTTCTTCCAAAGCACATAGATTTCACTTTAGAGAAAGCAAGTCTGTGAACTTCTGCTATGTAGTTAGTTCTCTTACAGACTAGGCCTAAAGCCACAGTTGCAACTTTAGTGTCATCATTTTGTAACTGTCATAAATTTTAGTGCTTTCAGAGTTTGACTGTAAACTTGCCTGGGTCCTTAGCAGCTTCTTGTTAGCACATTCAGTGACTTGACTGTTGTACAACTTTTATCTGGTACAACTTTTATCTTCATAGGTTGTGTCTTAGCTTGGGTTGCTTTAACAAAATACCATGCCATTTATTTTTCACAGTTACGGAGGCTGGAAGTTCAAGGTCAAGGTCTGGCAGGGTTTGGTTTCTGGTGAGGACTGTTGCTAGCTTGAGATGGCTATCTTCTTGCAGAGTCCTCACGTGGCGGAGACAGCAATTTCTCTCTCTTCCTCTTATACGGCCACTAATGGCATCATTAGGACTAGCCTCATGACCGCATCTAACCCTAATTACTTCCCAGGGCCCCATCTCCAAATACTATAACATTGACTGTAGAGCTATATAGCATGTGACTTTTTGGGATACATAGTTAAGACTGTAACAGGTTGAGACTGCCATTTTGTTTATACTTTTTAAAGACTAATATTAATAACTTAAGGAATTGTGTAGTTTTTCCCTTGCCTGTGTCAGGTTTTCAGAAGCCAGTGGTTGAGCCAAGGTAGTTTTCCCTTGGTATCCACTGAGGATTGGTCCTAGTAGATCCACAGAGAGCAAAATCCAAAGATGCTCAAGTCCTTTACATACAATTGAGTAGTATTTATATATAACCTCTGCACATTTTTCTGTATACTTTAATTCATCTCTAGATTACTTATAACTCCTAATAAAATATAAATGCTATGTCAACAGTTATTATACTATATTTTTAAAAGTTCGTATTTTTTTTACTGTTGTTTTTTTTTATTATACTTTCTTTGAATATTTTCTGCCTGTGATTGGTTGAATCCACTGCTACAGAGGGAGGACTATAGTTGGTGGCAGTGGCCTTTCCAGCAGGAGCCTGAGAGGCACTGATGGAGCTAGGACAGTAAAACTTAGAGGAATTGAGCTTTGGGCATGTTATTTGTTTTTTTTCCCCCCGAGGGTTTTTATTTTAACTTTTAGTGTTGAGAAGAGGCACCACTGGCCAATTACTTGATGATAACCAATGGATTGGTCAGACAATGACTTTAGATGAAGCAATCTTATTGACTATGTATGCCTGGATAACAGTACATTTTATTTTTATTTTTATTTCATTTATTTATTTTTTATTATTATACTTTGTTTTAGGGTACATGTGCACAACATGCAGGTTTGTTACATATGTATACAAGTGCCATGTTGGTGTGCTGCACCCATTAACTTGTCATTTACATTAGATATATCTCCTAATGCTGTCCCTCCCCCCTCCCCCCACCCCATGACAGGCCCCGGTGTGTGATGTTTCCAACCCCGTGTCCAAGTGTTCTCATTGTTCAATTCCCACCTATGAGTGAGAACATGTGGTGTTTGGTTTTGGGTCCTTGTGATAGTTTGCTCAGAATGATGGTTTCCAGCTTCATCCATGTCCCTACAAAGGACAAGAACTCATCCTTTTTTATGGCTTCATAGTATTCCCTGCTGTATATGTGCCACATTTTCTTAATCCAGTCTATCATTGAACAGTATGTTTTGCCTTTGTGAAAACACAGCGTGTTTTTGGTGTTGTTCCAGGTAAAGTCTATATCAATATTTGGATAAAGAACTCTTTGTAAGAAAAAACAGCGTGAGGGTCAGATGGAAAAAGGTTGTGGGTTTTTTTTTTTTTTTTTTGGTCTTTTGAAAATATTTTACTTCTCTCAGCTATAACTTTCTAAGCCGAATAATACATCGCTTGAAATGATAGCAAGATTTTCTTTCATTTGAAGTTCTGAATAAGTCCGTTGACACTTTGCTTTGTGGTTCATGTGCTTATAGTTGGCCCCCATCATTTTTTTAAACCTATTTTTGATCTGATGATTTTCTAAATGTATCAGACTTCTTTCAGAGAATTACCACTTGGGCTAGCAGCCAAGATTAAGCTGTTTTTATGATACTGGATTATCAGACCATTTTAATCTGGGCAGAAAGGTTAGTTCTATTAGGAGTTAGGGTCTAACTGGGGCCAAGCTCAGGAATTCAAACTTAAGAACACGCCAGTGGGCATTATATTGTGAGCCATTTTTTAATCTCATGAATCCTTGTACTTTGTTATAGTATAGCAGTTTGGCTCAGTGAGTAGTTTCTGGTGTTTTCAGGGCTTGTTCCTTTCTGTTCCCTAGTTCTAAGGAGAAGTAAAAACCAAAGATAATGGGCATCATTGAGCCAGCACAGATATACTTTAGCTACCTGCCACCTGAAGGAGTCAGAAATAATCTCCTTGACTGGAACCCCATGTAGCCATTATGTTCCTATCTGTGAGGCTCACATTCTTGCCCAGTCTGTTGTTAAGACCCGCTAACAAGCAGCTTCCTCCACGTTGGGTAAATCCATTACTGGAGCAATCACTCTGTGTCAAGCATTCTGATTTCCTGAGTTAATAAAATACATGTTCCATTTACTCAATGAAAAAATACTCTGGTAAAACCCAGGTTACAATTCTGATTTGGTTTGGTATGCTTTTTCAAAAAAGAATGTTTTCAAATATTTGATAAAATGTAAGCATGTAGTGATATTTTAAATTTACTTATGTTGGTAATGAAGCTAATTTAGGCAATTGTAATCCATTTCTTAGGAAATCAGTCTGTTATGAAACCATTTTCGCCATTTAGCACATATTTGAAAACCATGTACAGCACATTGTATCAGGCTTCAGGGCTTAGAAGTGAAAAAGACAGTTTGTGCCCTCTCCATTGGCAGACACCAGCTTGCAAACAACTGTGATTCAAAGAATGATATGTGTCTGCTCATGAAATGAATTGACCATGTGAGCCTAGGCAAGCCGCTTGATTTTTTCAGGCCTGTTTTGTCACTGTGACACAGAGTTGCCCTAGAGCAATGCATTCCGACTTCTAATGTGCCTAGGAATCAGCTGGGCTCTGTTTTGGCAGGTGTAGGGTGGGGCCTGAGATTACGCATACTTAACCAGCTCTTAGACCATGCCAAAAGCACTGGTCCATCCACCACATTAAAAAAAAATTATTAAAACAGCTTTTTTGAGATATAATGTGCATATCATACAGTTCACACATTTAAGGTGTATCATTCAGTGGTTTTCAGTATATTCACAGTTGTACATCCATCACTACAGTCTAATTATAGAGCATTTTCATCACTCTCAAAAGAAAACCCTTACCTTTTAGCATTCATTCTGTATTTTCCCTGCCTCTAGCAGCCACTAATCTGCTTGCCACTGAAATACATGTGCCTATTCTGGACATTTCATATAAGTAGAATCATACAATATGTAGTCTTTTATGTCTGGCCTCTTTCATTTAATGTAATGTTTTTAGGTACTTCATTCATGTATGTCATTGTTTTTTACTGCCAAATAATTTTCCATTGTAAGGATTTATATCACATAGTTGGTGAATTTAATCCATTTACACTTACAGTGATTACTGATAGGAAAGGACTTCTGTTGTTACTTGTTTTCTATTTGTGTTATCTTTTTATGTTCCTCAGTTTCTCCATTGTGCCCTTCTTTGTTTTTTTTTCCACGCCCCTCCAATTGATTTTTTTTGATGTACCTTTTTTATTCCCTCAAATTATTTTCTGTGCATACTGTTTACTTATTTTCTTAGTGATTATATGTGGATTACAGTGAACATCCTAATCTTATAACAATCTAGTTTGAAGTGATACTAACTTTGCTTCAGTAGCATACAAAATCGTACAGCCCACACCTCCCTCATCTTTGTTATTTTTGCAAATGACATCTTTATGCATTCTGTGCCCATTAATATAGATTTATAAGCATTTTATGCATTTATAAGTTTTAATTATATAGGAAGCAAACACAGGAGTCACGAACTCAACATACAATAATACTGACTTTTATGTTTACCTACATAGTTAGCTTCATTGGAATTCTTTATGTCTTCATATGGCTTTGAGTTACTTTCTACTTTCTTATTTCAGCCTAAAGGGCTGTCTCTTAGCATTTCTTATGAGTCAGGTCTGACTAGTGATGAACTCTTTTTGCTTTTGTTTATTTAGGATTTTAAAAATTTCTCCTTCATTTTTAAAAGATAATGTTGCCAGATAGAAAATTATTGGTTGACTTTTTTTTTCCTGAATATTATAAATGTCTGCTCTTTTTGGCCTCTGTAGTTTCTGATTAGGATTATTAATCTTAATGAAAATTCTGTTATGTGATAAGTTGTTTCTGTGGCTGTTTTCAAGATTCTGTCTTTATCTTTCAATGGTTTGATTATAATGTGTTTAATTGTGGATGTCTTTGAGTTTATTATATTTGGATTTCATTGAGCTCCTTGGTTGTGTAGATTTATATCTTTCATCAAGTTGGGGAAGTTTTCAGCCATTTTATCTTCAGCTATTCTTTCTGTCACCTTCTCTTTTTTCCTTCTGAGATTGTACTGGCATACCTCATTTTATCATGCTTCAAAGATAATGCATTTAAAAAAATATATTAATAGATTTGTGGCAACCCTGTGTCAGGCAAGTCTGTTGGCACCATTTTTCCAACAGCATGGTGCTTACTTTGTATCTCTGTGTCACATTTTGGTAATTCTCACAGTATTTCGAACTTTTTCAATATTATGTCTATTATGGTGATCTGTGATCAGTGATCTTTGCTGTTACTGTTAAAATTGTTTTGGGGCATCATTAACGATGTTCATGTAAGACTATAAATGTAATGAGTAAATGTTGCGTGTTTTCTACTGCTGCTCTGCCCGACTGCTCTTTCCCTCTCCTTGGGCTTTCCTGTTCTCTGAGAAACAGCAATATGGAAATTAAGCCAATTAATAACCCTACAGTGGCCTCTTAAGTGTTCAAGTGAAAGGAAAAATTGCATGTCTTTCACTTTAAGTCAAAAGCTAGAAACGATTAAGCTTACTGAGGAATGCATGTCAAAAGCTAAGGTAGGCTGAAGGCTAGGCCTCTTGCCTCAAACAATTAGCCAAGTTGTGAATGCAAAGAAAAAATTCTTGAAATTAAAAGTGCTATTCCAGTGAACACACAAATGATAAGAAGTAAAACATTCTTATTGTGGATATGAAGAAAGTTTGAAAGGTTTCGATAAAACATAAAAGCAGCCACAATATTTCCTTAAACCAAACCTAATCCAGAGCAGGACCCTAACTCTCTTCAGTTCTATGAAGGCCGAGAGAAGTGAGGAAGCTACCAAAGAAAAGTTTGAAGCTTGCAGAGATTGGTTCATGAGGTTTAAGAAAAGAAGCCATCTCTGTAACATATAAGTGCAAGATGAAGCAGCAGATGTTGATGGAGAAGCTGCAGCAAGTTATTCAGAAGATGTAGCTAAGATCATTGAGGAAGGTGGTTGTACCGAACATTTTCAATGTAGATGAAACAGCTGTATCTTCTGAATAACTTTTTCTGTATACTCGAATCAGAAAGTTAGCAATTTATGTAAGCATCTACCACGGGATAAAATTAATTTCATATATCGTTTTCAGTAATACATAACATAACACTTGGTTGGTTTGGCTTTGAGTGTTAGTAAGTTAAATACATGAAGATTTTAAATTACATTTTTCTTCATTTGCATAAACAGTGAGGTATGTTAATTTTTGAGAGCAGAAGTAAGAAATTTTATCATGATCAGGCAGCTACAGGTGAATATTTTGGAAGATTGTTTTCTGGGGAGAGAAATCCATTTCTAATCTGCTTTTTAATGATTTGCTTTTAATTCTAGACTCGAGAGGTGATTGCCTTATCAGTGTACCATATGTCAAACCGTTCTTTAGCTTAAGAACTTATTTGTAGCTGCCAGTTGTTCCATATTAACCTGAATTTTTAAAAGTACTTTCTGCCTTTCAGGAAACCTTTGTGACTGGCATTTGATTTCTTTCTCTCTAGTGTTTTATGGGAATAATAATCTTGTGAATTTTCCAATCATTTTTATTGTGTACATGTTAAATATTTAGACTGTGGATTATATAGTCGTCTTGATTCTTATTTATATTCTGATTTTTGAACTGCTTTATAGCATATTCACACCTCCACCAGACTGCTTGAAGAAGAATGAAAGTGAAAATCAGTTTTCTTGTTCATTAACAGGTCTTCTGAGGGTTTAATACTTAAACTTTTAGCTGGGTGTCATGGGGCTGGCTGATTCTTTGATTTCACTTTATCCTACCTTTCCCTCTCTCATGAATGCAATGAATAATGACTCTAATATCTTTCTTCTCAGATGAATTAAATTGTGACTTTATTAAACTGTAATAGGCTTGCCTAATTTATTAAATTCCACCTTTTCTTTCCCTCTACTCCCTCAAAACTACTTCCTAGGAAAACTCTTGCAATCACTATTAAGAGAAGATAACTTGTGACTTAGTATTCGTATTCAACAGATAGTTGAAATCTTTGCAGATTGGGACATTGTAAGATTTAGACAAATTTCGTGATCATTTGAGTTTTAGTTGCAAATTTATAATGATATAGGAAAAAATTAGGGTCCTGAGCTCCTTTTTCTTCCACATCAGCTTGTCTGTTCCACCAGACAAGGGCTCTCTTAAGTGATTGTTGTTCTGAGGCTGAAACCAAAGAGCTAGGTTGCTGACAGAGCCATGAAATCATGCTTTTCTCTTTTTAAAAACAACAGATTAAAAAAAAAAAATTCCTTCTCTGTTAGTCACTTCATGTTAGTATTTATCCATGTTTAAGATTTACATTTAAAGCAAAAGTCTTCAAAGGGAAAACATGAGTTTTACTTCTCTTACAGAAGGAATTCTGTAAATTTCTACAAGTATTTTTAAATATTAGTGGGTCTGTTTTCTAATTAAGATCTTGGAAAGTTACGTGCAACTCTGATTGTTGTAACAAGCATTAAATATGAGCTTGCTAAATAAAATGAACCTTACATAAATTTACTTGTAATTCAGATAATACATAATTTTTTACATATCTTTGCTTTATGTGTTATACTGTCTTTTTCTATAAGTGGTTACAAAATTGGGGAGGAGAAATAATTTGCAGATTGATCCTCTAAATAATTAAGAGGAATCTGGAGTTAAAGTCTTTCAACACTGGAATTTTATCTGCATAGCGTTGTACCTCTATAACGTTGGATGAGTAACCTTTCAGTGCCTGTAAAACAGATAATAATAGTAATTACTTGCCTCATAGGAGTTGTTAGTAGGATTAAATGTGATAATTTAGCATAGATATGTAGCATAGTGCCTAGCAGATGGTAAGCAATGAAATGTCAGCTGATTTTTAGTATTGGCATTATCTTTGAAGAAGGGCCCATTTTAAGATCTGTTTCTCTTACCTTGCTAATAAATGTGTTAGTGTGAAAAGTTAAATAGTTCCAAGGTTAACGTGGAAATAAAAGTCAAATAAATATGTTCCTTTAATAAAGAAAAATTCACTTGCCTTTGAACATGACAGGTGTTTTTTAAATCTTCAGTTGTGTTAAGGTAATGAACTCAGATTTATTAACTGGTTTGTGTTTGTATACACAATTAATGTTAAATGCAAAATCCTTTAAAGTCTAAATGACTATTGATCTGTATTTTAAAGAATAATTTTTGTAAGCTTATTTTGATACTAAAATGCATTCCATTGTCATATTATCTAAACTTCTGGGAAATGCTAGCACAATTTTGTCTCTTTGGAGTTATGTTTATTTTCATGATGAATATTTTAAAACTTAACAATCTATTGTAAACTGTAATTTTTGCAGTTATATGTTTGCCTAACACACAAACACACCAAGCATGTTCCTGTCCCCAAGGTCTTTGTACTTTCTGTTGCCTTTACATGAAATCCACTCTCCCTAATTATGGCCCAGCCTTGGAGCTCTCAGGTCTGTCAGGGCTCTGCAGAGGATTACCTGGTTTTGGGGAATGTTTTCTTCTAAAATGTGGCTCTATCTTTATTATGTTTGTTGTTTTCCCCCTACCTGGCATTATGTTATATACTCTTGCTTGTTTAAAATCACTTTCCCATTAATATCCAAGGGTAGAAACTTTGTTTCATTCACTGCTGAGTATCCTACTGTGTATGATAAAGCACAGGGCCTGGCACATTGTAAGCAGTAATAAATATTTGTTAAGTGAATGTAGGAATGTTGTTGATCAAATTAAAACAGTTTTGTTGAGGAGATGAAGATTCTGTGAACCAATTTTTAATAATCATTTTACATGAGGTTATTTGAGGTTTTTATGCTCAGAAGTGAACCATTTGAAAAGATGTAATTTATAACTTTTCACCCCCCACCAAAAGAAAAGAAAAAGAAGATTTAAATTTAGAATACTTGGTACATAGTGTGAACTGAGAGTTAAGAAAGGCCTGATTGAGAATACTGACTCAGCCTAAAATAGCAGTGATACTGTGCAGTAATTTATCCTGTTTTCTTACCAGGAGCTTGCTCAGTGCCTAACACTGATAGTCAATAAATGTTTGTTGGGTGAATGAATGAGCCTGTAAAATCAGTAAAGTCATGAACTAATTCCTAGTTTCTTACAGAGTATCCTAAGGACCCTTGAATAAATGCTTCTGGAATAAAATGGATGGAAATTTGCAACAGAATCACCTGGAGGGCTTGTAAATACTGTCTGTTAGGTTTACTTTTTCCACCCTGTGTTTGAGGTGGAGCAAAGGACTCTTAACTTCTAACAAGTTCTGAGGTAGTGGATGTGATGCTGTCCTCCTTTCAGAAGCTTTGCTGTATATCTGTATTCCTGTTGAGGTGATTCATGTTAATGTATTGAAGGTTTTGAGAGCACTGCAGTAGAGGAAGCTGTTTAACTCTTAACTATTTCTGACTTACTTGGCCCTAGTCCTCTCCCTCACTTGTTTGTATGTATGTATGTATGTATATATGTATGTATGTGTGTATGTATCTATACTCATAAAATTGTTTTTTTTTTCTTTTTTCTGTATGCTTGGGTAGGTAAATACTGTGTCAGGAGTGAAGCCTTCAAAACTGAGCCCTGTTGCAGAGTTGGAAGATATTATGATAGTTATGATCTGCATGAAAACATTTGTACACATTTTTGAGTCTTGCAAATTGTAATTTGGAATAAATGGCATGTATAACAAGAATGATTTTATGAAAATTGATTCCAAAATGATGAAATGATTTCTAAGTAACATTTTTCCCCTTTATTCATTTATCACTTTCAGTCATCGTCGATGGTTTTAATCTGCCAAGCCATATTTCCAGAACTTTAGGTACTTGACAAAATTAGGAAATAATATTTTGTCATGAAAAGTTGAGTTTTCTCTAGATGAAGATTGAGTCTTAGCTAGTGTCAAGTTTTTCCTAGTTGTATTTTCAATTTTAGGCTAATCTAGTCTCATGGTACAGCATTCTACTTTGCATGTCTTAGATTTTGTTGACTTAATTGTATTTTAAAATATGATTGTACTGATTCTGGTCTTTTTAGAGTGATGGTTTTGATACAAGATGTGGCTAATCAATGGAAAAGGGATATTTGAGGAAGAAGTGATGATGGTTTTGAACTCTAGAGATGTTAAATGTAGCACAAAATTTGAATCTGGGATTCTTTATGTTCCCTAAGGCTGTGGATCTTTCCATTGATGAGTCCAGCTTGACAGGTGAGACAACGCCTTGTTCTAAGGTGACAGCTCCTCAGCCAGCTGCAACTAATGGAGATCTTGCATCGAGAAGTAACATTGCCTTTATGGGAACACTGGTCAGATGTGGCAAAGCAAAGGTAAATTTTTTTCCTGATTTGAAAAAAGCAGTTCCTTTGTTTGAAACTATTTTCTCAATTATTTTTTGCTGATTTTATGTGGAATTTTTCAAATACATGACAAAGGATAAAATTGAACTTAACCCTTTACATCTATTTGTGAAACTGGGGAGAATCTGTGTCCCCGAAGTATAATATTTCCGTAGTTCTGCTATTTCCCAGATAATGGATAATCCTCAATACCTGTTTCTTTTTAAAGAGAGAAACAGTGTTTTCATGGATGTGTTTATTATTAAATAAATTTTAATTTAGTTAATATGATACTGGCTATAATAATCTGACTATATGTTGCTCACCTGTTGATCGATTTCAAATGCTTCCTTTCCTGAATTCTGATACTCCACCAGTGCAAAAGACACCATTCACTAGGGGTAAAAAGAAACTATATTAAATGTCTCCTATTGAGTATAATACATATTTGTATTTCAGAAATACTAATATAGGCAAAAAATAGGCCTCAGAATTGAGTCTGCTATACGTTTTTTTTTGAGACGGAGTCTCACTTTGTCGTCCAGGCTGGAGTGCAGTGGCGTGATCTTGGCTCACTACAACCTTCACCTTCCAGGTTCAAGTGATTCTCCTGCCTTAGCCTCCTGTGTAGTAGGGATTACAGGCATATCCCACCATGCCTGGCTAATTTTTTGTATTTTTAGTAGAGATGGCATTTCACCATGTGGGCCAGGCTGATCTCGAACTCCTGACCTCAAGTGATCCACCCACCTCGGCCACCCAAAGTACTGGCATTATAGGCGTGAGCCACAGCACCCGGCCAGCAATACGTTTAATGTAATGTTTGTTTCCAGAGTTTAAATCATAAGGGGCAAATGCTAATGACAGGAACATAAAAAAGTAAATTTGCTGAGGAAATCTTAGGAGTGTGTATGTTAGACATCTTCACTGTAGGTAAGACTTTGAAAGTTGTTGGATGTGTGTGTGTATGTGTTTTGGTTTACATTTCATCTGGATGTAAATGTATTTTCCTGTTTTTCCCCTTAGGGTGTTGTCATTGGAACAGGAGAAAATTCTGAATTTGGGGAGGTTTTTAAAATGATGCAAGCAGAAGAGGTGAGTACTTAATATGTTAATGATGTATTTGTTCCAAATCTGAAATTCTTCATTGTAAGTAGAGAATGTTGGATTATTTTATATACTATTGAGAGCAGTATTTTATTCAGAATGGAAATCAGTTGTCTCTGTTTAGAAACATAATTGGAAAGCCTGTAATTGAAAAGGTCTAAATTGATGTTGTTAGTATTCTAAAGGATTTTGAGCTTTACTCATTGTTTATAGCAGAAAAAGGCTTATAGCCACTTATTTGTAGATCTTATTATTTTCAGAAATTAGTGTTGTGGTAATTTTAAGGATTAGTAATTAGTATGTTTGTACCTTGGAATATGTCTTCTATCAAATTTTTTCAACTTCACATAATTCCAAGTAAGGGTGGCAGGGAAAAGATTGCCAAGTAAAATAACCTACAAGATATTCTCGGCTAAAAGTATTAAAGATGAGTTCATTTTAAATACTTTCTTATTATAAAAAGAAGCTGCATTCTGCAAATATCATGTTCTCCCCAAATCCTCTGGATTTCTCAGGTAACCTGCCAAAACTCCAGTATGCGATGCAAAGTGGGAACTCATTCCAAGAGGCGTGGCAGTGAAGGGATGAATAGAGAAGAGGGTTAGCAGTTGAGGGGGGATTAAAAGACCTGGGTTACTAGCATGTTTGTGGATACCAAAAGGGGAAAATTGGAAAAGCAAGTGAGAGAGCAGCTGATGGTAATGAAGTCCTGCAGTGGTTGGTAGGAGGGAGAACAGATTTTTCCTCAAAAGGAAGCATAGAGAGAACGGACCTTTTCAAATAATAAACAGGTTTTTAAAAATAGAGAATTTCTGTTCCTCACTGTGTGACCTTGGGCATTGTGTAAAATCTAAGTCTCAGTTTTCTCAGTGAAAGTGATTATTTACCTTATGGGAGAGTTGTATGGTTAACTTAGGAATTGCTTTGTCAAGCACTTAGCAAGCCCCTGGCACTTGATAAAGCTTAGTAAATATAGCTAATTGTGGTGACACTCTTCTTCAATTTATCAAGGCACCAAAAACCCCTCTGCAGAAGAGCATGGACCTCTTAGGAAAACAACTTTCCTTTTACTCCTTTGGTATAATAGGTAAGAGAAGAGTGAGTATGTATATATTTTTATTTGAGTTTTGTTTTTTGAATGTGAAGGGTGGTGGTATTCTAGTTTTATTTATTGGCTTTTCTTTTTTTTATTAAGTTTAATACTTTTTAAAATTATAAGACTACTAGTAGCCATTGTTCATTTCAACAAAGAAAAAATAGAACTCTGATTCTTGTAATCAGAAAATATTTCTTGAAACATTTTAGTATTTGTCTTTCTAGTCTTCAACAAGAATGTAATACGATAGTTTTATGGACTGCTTTTCTATTTTTATTTCACATATCCTGTCATAAAACTCTTGTCATTAAATTGATGGTCACATAAAACAAACGTAAAGGTTGTATAGTTTTCTATTTTGTGGGAAAACATATAAGAAGACCTCTTCTAGACATTTAGGATTTTTTGAGGTTTTTTTTTGTCATATAAATACTTCTTTAGTGTGGTGTCTTCTGGTAAATACCTCTCTTTTTTAAGGAAAAATTCTTAGAAATAAAATTATTTAGTCAAAGGGGATCCATATAACTTTTAAATTTTTGGCCAGCTTTAAGTATTGTCATTAACTTCAACTGTAAATAAAAGAGTTCTCATTATTTGATTTCACAGTTCATTATTAGGGAAACCGAATGCTTTGTCATGTGTGGGTTGATCATTTTTATTTCATTTTATGACCTGCCAACGATTTCTTTTGTCCCTTTTCTTGTGTCTTGAGTCTTAGATTGATAAAAGCTTTTTATATGACTAGATTATCAATCTTTTTGTTGTATAAGTTTTTTTCCCCGTTTAAGTTGCCTTTGAGGCATGTGGAATAAACTTGGTAAGAGGACAATCTATGTAATTAACCATTTATGCCTAGTGTTCCATTATTGGAACGCTAAGCTTGTGGGACTTATATCCTACTGCTCAAGGTCATTGCCAAGGTCTGGTTGCAAAAATTCAAAAAATTGCAACCTCAGACACAAATGGGTTAAAACATCCCCTTTTCCTTGAGATTCTGTTATCACCCTCCTATTGATAATCTCTGCAATTAAGTTGGTTTTGTTCTGTTCCTAAAGATTTTCCCAACCTCATGTTTATAAGAACATTTATTAAAACATTGTTGTATAGTTTTTTATTTTTTAAATTTTACTATTTTATTTAAAATTTATTTTAGTACATGGCTTAAGGCAGAGTTTTAACTTTTTTACTCAAGTTAATTATCCCATTAATTCTGTAATCCAGTCTTTATTCATTGGATTGAAGTCACGTTTTTATCACACATTAAGCACTTGCATTAATTTTGGAGTCTTTTCTCCTTTAATTTTCTTACCATGTTAATTATTCCAGCTAGTTTAGTATTTCAAAGTCAGTAATACAATTTTTTTATTTGAGATGGAGTCTCATTCTTGTTGCTCAGGCTGAAGTGCAATGGCGCAATCCAGGCTGACTGTAACCTCCACCTCCTGGGGTTCAAGTGATTTCCCTGCCTCAGCCTCCTGAGTAGCTGGGATTACAGGTGTGCGCCACCACACCTGGCTAATTTTTTTATTGTATTTTTAATAGGGACGGGATTTTACCACATTGGCCAGGCTGGTCTCAAACTCCTGAACTCATGTGATTGCCCACCTCAGCCTCCCAAAGTGCAGGGATTACAGGACTAATGCAATTTTAAAGCAATATTTCTGTTAATACAATATTAGTTGAAATAACTTTGTAAATAGTAATTCTGTTTATCCATCTATCTTCATTGTAAACATAAAGTAGAAGGTAGGAAGTTATCTTAGTTGTTTTTGTTTTACTGGTGTGTATGCCCTCATAACTTCTTCCGTTTGATTATTGCTCATTTTCTAGAAATTTTATAGTGAATTTGATAGATCGAATGACATTCTAGCCAATTAAATCTTTGTAGTTTCTATTAGCACTATACCATAAACCATTTCAAATTTAGTAATAAATATGTTTCAACTTTACGATCTCTGGTTATATGTTAGTATATTACATTGGACATAATTTTTCTTGCCAAGGTCAAGAGCTAGATCAGGGGTCAGCAACTGTTTTTTTTTTTGTTTTTTGTAAAGAACTAGATAGTAAATATTTTAGTCCATATGGTCTCTGTTGGAAATACTTTACTTTGCCATTAGCATGAAAGCAATCATAGAAAATATGTAAATAAATGAGTGTGGCTATGTTCCAACAAATTTCATTTACCTAAGCAGACAGGAGACCCACAGATTATAGTTTGCTGACCCCTGGTATAATCCTTTGGACATAATTTCTTTCATCATGATAGTATTTGGGATAGGATCTTAGAAGGTTGCTATTTGGATAATTATTCTTTAGTTATATAAAGATGAAAAAAAAACTTGTCTTAAATGTTCATATTGATTTGCAATCTTGAGATAGCTTATTTTATCAAACCTCTCGTGAATCTGTTTGCTTTTTCCTCACAAACCTGCTTGTGCGCCCCTTTCCCCCTATTCTTTTCAAAGATAAAAGGTTTAATTGATTTTTAAATTTTTGAAATGCCATAAAAGTAGTGATTTTTAGATGTTAATGCAGTTGTAGGTGCTTAACGTAAGGCACATCACTTTTTGAGCCAAGTCCTAAGTGTCCCTTTGTGTGTAGTATGGATTTGCTGAGAAGTGTCTGGATATTGTGTTATGGAAAATAAAGTTTTAGGGTTTAATTTTGCATATTTGATATTAAATAGAAGACCTATATGTTTGCTGCCACCTTCTTTTTTTCATTGTATGAACATACTGGTAATTTTTTTAAAAATAATAAAATATTACTGCTTTAAGGGATGGGTAGGAGCAATGTCAACCAAAAGTAAAACTGTGTGTGTGTGTGCATGTGTGGTGTGTGTGTGCACACATGTACGTATGTGAGTATGCACAGCATTCACAATAAGCAGTGTTAACTTTAACCTCCCCTGTTTAATGGATTTTTATAAAATCTTCCAATTGTGATCTGATATGCTTTCCCTTTTTTGTCAAGGGACGTTTTAGATTCCTTCAGCTTGTTCTGTTCCTTCTAGGTGATTGTATGTAAAAGGGAAAAATAAGTATTTAATTATCTTTCAGGAATCATCATGTTGGTTGGCTGGTTACTGGGAAAAGATATCCTGGAAATGTTTACTATTAGTGTAAGGTAAGTCTCAATACTTTATAATTGGAGTCTCTTTTGCCTCTTTTATTTCTCTAATGGACATAGCTTACGTTTTATTACGGAGATCAGTATTACATGGAGCCCATAAGAGTATAACATTGCTACATAAATAGTTCAGAAGTCATATATTAAAATTATCCTTAGAAAAATGAAAATGTATGTATATGGTAATGAAGAAAACCCATACTAGATGTCTGGAATTACTAATGCATTATTGCCTTTTTATATATAAATATACAATTAAGGATTGTCAAATTGAAAACTAGCAGCATGAAAGAGAAAGTTCACAATATAGAAATTGAATAATCAATTTCAGAGGAAAACGAAACATTGAAGAAATGATGACAAATTTAAAAACCAAGTGTTTGTATTTTCAGAGACTTGTGAAGAAACTGCATCCATGAGATAAATTGTTGTAGAAAAGGATCAGAGAACAAAAAGAGTTTTTAGAAATTAAGATTATGATTGTTGAAATTAAAAATTCAATTGTAGGGGTGTAATATAAATTCAAAGAGGTCTCCCCCCAAAAAGAGTAAAAAGTCTTAGAATGAGATAAAATGATGAAGAGGAATAATTTCAGGAAATACCACTTGTAACTAATTGGAGTTTCAAAAATTACATAAGATATGACACACAAGTATTTTCTCAAGCTAAGGCAAAAAGTAAGTCTTTATAGATTGAAAGGATTCACTAAATACCAAGCAGAATGGAAAAAACTTCAACCTTGATACATAGTTGTGAAACTAAAGAAAAAAAGTCAGGTCATCTACAAAGGAAGGGTAACTACGCTGGCATCAGACTTCTCATTAGCAACTGCAGTTTCTACCACAGGGTCTTTTTGGGTTCTTCTAAACATTCCAACTCACAAGACTTTCACAGACCACATCTGATACCTGTGCCCTGAACACAGCAGGGTAACTTCAGGCAGCCTTCTCCTGAGAGTCCGCAGCAGTCCATGTAGCAGTTCACTCAAGTACAAGGAGATAAGGTCAACCTTGTGAGTGTGGGATCTACCTTGGGTTAAAATATCTCGTGTTCTATGAGAGACGTATTTTGAAACATGCATTTCCAGATGCCTGCAAGGGACATGTCTAGTTACAAGTTACTACACTTGAGAAACTCAAAGCTATGATTTCCTATAAGATAATTATAACTTTCCTAGTCCAGAGAGATTTTATTAGTCAGGGGATCCCTTAATCATAGCAGTGTTATCTAGCAGCATACTTGACATATTATTCTTACCAGGTCACTAGGTGAACAGAACTAGAGTTAATCAAATCCAGAAGGGGAAGATTATTTTATTAACTGTTCATCCACAGCAACATCAGATTGCATTAGAATAAGTGGAGCCGTGGTAACAAATTAGGGGGGCAATTGATCATAAATCTGTAAATTAGGCCTAGCCAAAGGATTGGTCCAATTAGTGACAAATAGGTAGGCAAGTACTCAGAACATTCATTTCCTACCCATCCTTATATGAATTCCAGCCAAACAAGGGTGAAAGAAAGGAAGATGATAATAGACATAAGAAAGGGCAAGAACTTACTTAGGCATCTAAGAAAAAGAAATCCTGGTAGACCTCTGTTGTAGGCATATGAAATATTTCAAATATTAGAACAAAAGTCAATGTCTTTCAAAAAGAAAAGTCAAATAGATTACAAGGAATCAGAATGAATAAGAAGTAAAAAGATATTTGTGATATAGTGAAAGAATGTGTTTTTTTTTTCTCAAGGGAGGGGGTGAAAATGCAATTTGAAACTCTTGGTTTAAATTTGTGTTTAAAAACGCCATGGGTTAAATATAAAATACATTTAAAATGGGGAATAAGTTTGAGATATTAAACATTGACATATTATCCACTGGATCATTTTTAGTTTTTGAGGATTTGGGGTTTTTTTTTTTTGAGTTCTGTTTGTACAGATTGACATATCATAACTTCTGTTCTTTCTTCAAGGTCTTCCAAAGGACAAGAAACTTAAAAATTTTCAAATAGAATAAAACTCATTCTATTTTGCAATTCTGTTTTGCAGTATGGATCCATTGGAATCTTTTATAAGTATAAGCTACATTATGGGACCTTTAATGATCCTATTTTTCCTCTTTCTTGAAGTATTTTACAATTTCTTCACCCTAGGAATTATTTTAACAATTATTTGCAAGAGTGCTGAAGATGACTAAAACAATAAGAAAGCAGAAAAATGATGGAATCATTGAGAAGGTTGATGTAATAATAAAGTAAATAATCACTATTCTCTTGTTCTTTAGTTTTCTTATTGTGTTGCCTAAAGTATTGCATCATTTAAGAAGGTGTAAAAGAAGTCTAAAGGCACAATCTTTAGGTTTGTTTGTTACAGCTTTCATTGAACAAAAATGAGAATTCAGAATTTTTCACTTTCTACTATAATGGCAAAGAGAATAATTGACAGAGAAGACTTTTCACAATTATTAGACAAATCAGAAGATCAGTGCAAAGAGCCAAATAGAAGCACTGTAGGCTGTAATGATGTGGGTGAAATTAATAATATAAGTGAAATCTCAAGACTGAGTCTTTGGATGATGATACTCTAGATCTTCTCAAACACCTTAATTTTGATGAGTGAGCAATCTGTTTTTAAGGACAAAAAAGAAACAGGTATTCTCTTCCAGTTAATCATTCTGCAGCAAGGACTCTATCATGTAGTAGTTTTCAGCAAGAATCTGGACCATCTCTTTTAGCTAAACGAATGCATGACCTTATTTCATTCATCTTTTATGATGCTTGTTTATCAGCATTGACTTCATACTGCTTTTAAGTGGAGAAATGCTGAAGGCTGGCATGAATATAAAAGTGATTAAAAGGAAATAGATTATGCAGAAGTAGAAAAATTCATTGGATTCATCATTGTAATTGGTGTTTATAAATCTAAAATTGAAAATGTTTTGCAGTCATGGACCAAAGAAGATAACTGTTCTCTTTTCAACACAATTGGGAGCCATCAGTGGTTTTAGAAGTGTTGCAATTTGACAGAACAAATGCAAGAAAGAAGAACTAGATTAATAAGCTAGCGCCTGTTAGAAATATTTTTTGAAATCTGAAATCAATATTTATAAGATAAATATGTTCCAAGTTCACCAAAAGCAGTAGATGAGCAGTTAGTTGCATCCAAAAGATGTTACCCATTTCAGGTATAGATGCCTTCAAGTCCAGGAATAGTTTTGGGTTATCATTAAAATGAAAATTTAGAGTGAAGTTTTTTTACAGTTTAATTATTCCTCTGCAAAGTTTTGCTAAGATGACTTAAATATAAAAGATTGAAAAGATTCATTGTATCTAGATTGTAAGTGATAATGCCTATTTTTCCTTAATGGAAGCATTTAAAAAAAAAAAAAAGAAAAGAAAAAAGAAAAAAAAGGATTCCATTTGAACTAGGAACATTCTCTTTGAGTAGCCCAAAGGAGAAAAGGAAGTATTAATGATAATACATATTTCTTGACTCTTCAGTGTGTATTGTTTAGCCAATAATGTTGTTGCTTATGTGCTTTCAGCTTTAAAATCAACCAGTAAATAAAGCATGAAAAAGTCAATTACGGTTATAGAAAAGGATGCTAATGTACTAGATTATGCAAAGAAAAAGTTGGTAATGGAAATTAGGAAGTAGAAGCAGCAGAGGGAACAGTGGTAGAATGAAGGGTTAAATTGCTTATGTCCTTATTTCTAGCAGAGTCAAGAGATAGTATTTGGAATGGCACAAAGAAAGACTTGTTATTATTTAATTATAAAAGGCGAGTGAAATAATTCTTTAAACTGTGATAAAATACGCATATTATAAAATTTACAGTTTTAAAGAGTTAATTTGGTGGAGTTAAGTATGGTCGCAATGTTTTACAACTGTTAACCGCTATCTAGATTCAGAACCTTTTCATCAGGCCAGAAGAAAACCCTGTACACATTAAGCAGTCACTCCCCAGTTTTCCTCTTCCCCTAGTCCCTGGCAACCACTCACTAATCTGCTATCTCTATGGATTTGCCTATTCTAGATATTTCATATAAATGAAATGATATAATATGGGACCTTTTGTATCTGTCTTTTTTCACTTAGCATAATGTTTTCAAGGTTTATTCATGTTGTAGCATGTGTTAGTACTTCATTCCTTTTTGTGGCTAAAGTAATACTCCATTGCACGGATGTCACAATTTTACATTTATCAGTTGATGAATATTTGGCCTGTTTCCATCTTTTGGCTATCGTGAATAGTGTTGCCGTGAACATTCATGTATGAGTTTTTGTTTGAACATTTGTAGTTATCTGTATTTTATAGATGAGGACAGTAAACTACAGAGCTAGATTAGTAAGTAGCCCAGGATCACACAAGTAAGAGATGGTGAAGCCAGGGATACAAATCCAGGCAATTTGATGTCAGAACCTACATTTTTTAACCACTGTGCTTAACCTGGCAGCTACTAGGTATCCAGTAAATGTTAACTTCCTCTTCCTTTTGAGAAGTTTATTTTTTAGGTATTGACTATATTAATTTTGCGTTTTATTAAGCTTTAAGTAACATCCAATTTAAATTTTGCTGTGAGTGCTGTTTAACCTACATTTTAATACTTTGTATATGTTGGTTATAGTTTGGCTGTAGCAGCAATTCCTGAAGGTCTCCCCATTGTGGTCACAGTGACGCTAGCTCTTGGTGTTATGAGAATGGTGAAGAAAAGGGCCATTGTGAAAAAGCTGCCTATTGTTGAAACTCTGGGTAAGTCTGTGTTAAGAGCATTCTTATGCAATGATGCGTAAGTTTATGTCAATAGTGAATCATCTCAGAGTTTTACAGTTTTTATCTTAGAGATTTCCATAATGATGTTTGGCTTATGGCAAAATTGGATATGGTTTTAACAACCAAAAAAGGCAATTAAAAATTCCTATCCCTTAGGTGAGGGGACTTGAAGAGAAATCTTTCTACATCATGTTCTAATGCACAAATCATGTTAAGAAAATCCATACAACAACTGAAATCTTGGAGTAAAATTAATAGAATTTTTTTCTTGTGACATGTCAAAGAAGATAATGTATTATTACAGATCCCAAATGTCATACTTGAGTTGAATTTGCCTGTAAGAACAGTAAATTTACAGTAGTTATATTGCTGTAACAAAACTTTATGTGCAATATGCTTTGAAACTCCAAAAATGTACTGAATTTAATTTCTAGTTTGTATTTTAATATCTTCTCCATATATCAGAAGCTGAAATACCTTGAAAAATCCTGATTGAAGAAATTATATGGGTTTATATTTAGAAACTCTCCAAACTTTCTAGAAAAGATGTTATATAAGATCATTACATAAAGCTAATGTGAAGTAGCTTTGTAGAAACTAACTGTATATAAATAAGAACATGTCATCATCTAATTTTTATTTTTAATTTCAGAAACTGTACCTTATGCTGAAACAAGCATAATGAGAGAAGTTAATCTAAAATTAACAATGAGTTTGATTTCTATAAAATTCAGAGAAGTAGGACAGGATTCTAGTCTTTGATTTGTTTTTTAAGTGAACCTATATTTCTCCTTGATTCTTTTGGTGACTTGTAATGATTTAATTCTTTAGGCTGCTGTAATGTGATTTGTTCAGATAAAACTGGAACACTGACGAAGAATGAAATGACTGTTACTCACATATTTACTTCAGATGGTCTGCATGCTGAGGTACTCTATAGGTTTTTAAAAACAAACAAAAACAGTATCCCTTTAAGAAACTTGGTGTTTAACATTCCTAACAGTTCCAGTGTCTTACCTTCAAAAGGGCTGTAAATTAGTAGTGGAGTTATTTTCTCTCTCTGTGATTTTACCAAGTCTTTGTCTCATTCCACTTGTACACTTGTTCAATCCAAAAACTTTGATTCCTCCTTGACATCTCTCTTTCAGTCACCCCTTCATCTATCCATAATCAAATCCTACCAATTTTGACTTCCTAAAGAATTTTCCCAGCCATCTACTTTATAGCCAGCTTCTTTAAGTTACCGCCATTTCTCACCTGCCATTCTGATAAAGCTTTTTGACTGGTCTTTTTCCATTCTTGATGCCCTCACTCCATAAGCAGCTTGAGGGATCTTTTTAGAACCAAATTTTAAGCATGTCACTCCATAAATTAAGGTACTCCAATGGTTTTCCATTGTGATCAGGATCCTGAACTGTGGCGTCTCAAAGCCGTACATGTTCTGTCCCTTATTTTCTCCTCTATCCTTATATGCTACCCTTTGCTTTCTGTGCACCAAGTATACTGGCTTTATAGTTCTTTCGATGTGACACAATTATTCCTACTTTAAGAACTTTGCTGCCTTTGTCACTGTTTAGGATAGTCTAATGCCTCTTCATCCTTTGCACCTTAATTCCAACCCACTTCTTCAGAACACCCAGAAGTGGCCCTATGTTATATGTTGTCTTAGCATTTCATACCTCTTAGTCCTTATCTTAGGTAAAATTTTCTGTCCCTTTTCCCCATTATAAGAGAGCAGGAGCTATATTGCCTAGCACACAGCCTGCTTCATAGTAATAAATACTCGATAAATGAATGAATGAATGAATCACTTTATTTTAACAATTATATATTGATACATTGTCTCTTAAGTGCACATCACTGTGCAGTAGTTCTTCCTGAAGGTGCTTATGGACAGGTCTAATCCTACTCAGTCTATGCAGGATTTTTGACTAGAATGCTCTTAACACTACTTATGTTGGGTACAGTGATTTAAAATGTATTTATAGCTAATTCATTGAGAAAAATAAGCAGTAGGCAAATTGACAGAAGTTGTACTTGGGTTTATTTACGTCCATTTTACATAGGTTTTGAAAAGAGACTCTTGATATTTACGGTGTTAGATCTGGTCAAAGATCCCCCATGCTGTGTTGGTGAATGTGCCCTTTCTGGATGATTCAGAAGGGTCATTGGGATTACATGTGCTTATATGATCCAGGTATGGAAGGTAGAATATTAGTTTTTCTTTTGTTTTAAGGTCATGCTATATGTAATGCATTAACTATTTGTTAATTGTTTTATCTCTCAATTAATGTCATTAAACATTTTTTATTTATTTTTATTTTTAATAGAGATGAATCTTGCTTTGTTGCCCAGGCTGGTCTTGAACTCCTGGGCTGAAGTGATTCTCCTGTCCCAGCCTCCCAAGTGTTAGGATTACAGATGTGAGCCACCACACCTGGCCACTAAATTGTATGATTTTTATTGTGAAATTTCTTTTCGTTTGGCTTGGTTTGTTCTAGACATATGATATAAATACCTGGTTTGTCTCTACCTCTGATTTTTAAAATTGGTGTGTAATATGCTGTGTTAAAGTGATTTGTAAGTGCTAGCATATATCTCAATGTCTCCAGGCCTGCATGTTTGCAAAAAGAATACTGCTTTTGTCTAAGTCACAGCTTTGTGTTATATGTTACATATGGTAATGGATTTGAGTTCTTTGCAAACTGTAGTATGCTATATAAGTGTAATGTCATATAAGTTTAAGCTTACTTATGTATATTTTCATAGCTTATTCTTTTAACAGTATATTGTAATTAGAAAACAATGTCTTTTTAGATTAATAATTGTGATGAGAATTAGAATCTATATTTCTTTACTAAATGTCCTTTTTAAAGACAAATTTTAATGCTTTTCTAGATGAACACTTTAACAGTGTCATTATAAATAAAATGAACAGAACTCATTATAGTTTTTGGGTTTTTTAGGTCTTGTCACCACCAAGTGTTTGTAGTGTTTGTATTATTGATCCCACTTTGTGATCTTTAGGTTACTGGAGTTGGCTATAATCAATTTGGGGAAGTGATTGTTGATGGTGATGTTGTTCATGGATTCTATAACCCAGCTGTTAGCAGAATTGTTGAGGTAAGTATTTTTTTTTCCAAGATGGTGACTTTCTTCATAATAACTTAAGACACAGTGATAGGTTCATAGTTTATGTGTATTTTTCTTAGGCGGGCTGTGTGTGCAATGATGCTGTAATTAGAAACAATACTCTAATGGGGAAGCCAACAGAAGGGGCCTTAATTGCTCTTGCAATGAAGGTACGTACCTAAATTTCTCTTCTTTGACATATGAGACACTGCCCTCACAACAGAATGCAGTGTCATCAATTTCAGTATTACTGGTTTTTAGGTATTGAGTGAAAAAAACTCATACTATTTCATTGTTTTTACTATCTTTTAGGTATCAGTTTTATTCCTATAAATGTAAAGTATAGACTTTTTTCAGTATAACTTTATTGTTCACATGCAAGTTACAAACTAATGAGCAGTCGTTGATTTCTTGTGAAGAAATGTTCCTGTCTTCCACAATGTTGAGATCTACATGTGAAATACTTTATAAATGTGTGTAATTGCTGATAAATACTAACTTTTGAATGAATAAAAGGCAACATTCTTTAGTATTTCTATGTAAAGATAATAACACAGTCATGAGAAAATAGCTTTGTTTTCCCAGTCTTTCCTTTCTCTCCTTTGTTAATTTCTCAAAATGATTGTGAAGTTATAATTTGTTTTGGGGAGAAGAAGTCTCAGTTAACTTTTCATCTGTCCCAATCCGTCTCCTTATCCCCTAAGTCCTATATTTGATTCAGTGAGAAACCTAGTAAGTCCAGCCTGTCACTCATAACAAAAATAACTATTCCTACCTTTAAGAGTATTCAGAGAAAATTTTGATACTTGTATAAAGCAAGAGGCTTCTAAATGAGGTTGCTTGAAATGAGAGACAGTATAGAATTACAGGTTATTATAACATATTTAGTGAAATAAAATTGATAGTTTTAGAATATATAGTTTCCTTGGCAGAAAAGCACATTTCTGTATCATTTGGTCTCCTTATAACTAAAACAGCATAGTACTCAAAACATGAATCCGTTATCAAGTATTTCCTGTGTTATGCTTATAAAGATATTAGTTTCTTTGAGGGATAAAGAATATGAAACTATCTTTTTATGGGCAGAGACCTCACATTTTAGGTAGGGAATTTATATTGACATTCTTGAGACAAAAGGCAGTCCAAGACAGCAGACACTGAAATCTTAAACACTGAGTCACATATAAGATAAGAACAATGCAAATTCAGAGCTGGGATATGAGGGCTTTGAAGGATAGGAAGGGTTTAGATGAGATAAGCTAGGGAATGAACTAAAGTAGAAGTAGAGAGGAATAAAAGAGCATAGAGTTGGTTGTGGCTAATGAGTTGGCCAAACTGGATGAAATGAAACGTATTTGCACGACCAGGAGGATTTTTATAGACGCTGTATGTGGTGGGTTTCTGGAGAACCTTTAAGGCCAAGAAGAGCCCGAACATGTTTCAGTAGAAAGTAGAAAGCAATACATGGTAGAATTTTGAGTAGTTTAAACATTTTTGATATTTGGAAGATATTTTTTGATATTTTTGATATTTAGTTATTTGATATTGATGCAAAGGCTATTAGGAGGGAAAACAACAACATGACTGGTAGTATTCAGGATATAAAGTGGTAGAGGGTAAGGGACTAGGATGATAACAGGTGAGCCATTTGAGTCCCTAAGAAGTGAGAGATTTAATCTAAAACTTCTATTGATCATGAAAATACATGCTCAGAATTGGTTGGGTACTTTTATTTATTTATATCCTGCTTCCTTTCAGAATTTGAGTGGGTAGAGGGATTAATACAGTGTGTATGGGAGGTTTAGTCAGCGTACAATCCAGAAAACCTGCCTTAGACTATATCTACATACCTGGGCTTTCATGTTGAAAATGTATGCTGATGTGTAGGGAAGTACAGTATATATAGATGGAGCATTTACTATTTCACTATTAACTGAAAAATAATCCAGCCAACCTAGTTACAAGTGGTGACCCTTGTTCTTTGTTAAAGGAAAAAATAATCACATATAGGTGAGAATTAACTTTCTCTTTGTGCCATATAGATGGGTCTTGATGGACTTCAACAAGACTACATCAGAAAAGCTGAATACCCTTTTAGCTCTGAGCAAAAGTGGATGGCTGTTAAGTGTGTACACCGAACACAGCAGGTATCCATCTGTTTAAAGAATACTTATTTCCTGTTTAGCTTAGATGACTATTTTTTCATTGACTGTCCACCTTTGGGTTTAGTCATTGTACATAATAAAGACTTGTTGCTTTAAAGTACATGTAATTAATAGTACATTCATCTCTTAATTGTTTGTGTTCTCTTTGATAGTCTTTCCTTATAGAATCCATGCATAGATATATTCATGGAGTTGCTGCTGTGTGAGCAAACAGCTTAAATGAGTTGTAGCCTAGTCTCAGTCTCCTGAAGCTTGTGACATCAGATTTTTTCAGAATTTTTTCTCTTCTTCATGACAGTTCCTTATAAGGTCTTTGCAGACTGTGTTTCAATCTGTGTTCTTTCACTGAAGGAATGTCTTATCTTTAGAACAAATGAAACCACCTTACTTTTTGAAAAGTAGTTTGCAAATGTATGTCATTCATGTTGATTACTCCAGCTTACAAGCTGACAAAATGACATACCGATATTTTAAGCCGCCACCTTGTTCCTGGGTGCTTGAGAAATTTTTCCAGTTAGTGTAATAAGAGTTCTGAATTATCTACAGTGTATAATTATATCACTCATAGTTGCTATTACCAGCTTGATGATGAAACTTAACTTTAAAAAATATTGAAGCTTGGGCTGGATGCGGTAGCTCACGCCTGTAATCCCAGCACTTTGGGAGGCCAAGGCGGGTGGATCACCTGAGGTCAGGAGTTTGAGACCAGCCTGACCAATATGGTGAAACCCTGTCTGTACTAAAAATACAAAAATTAGCCAGGTGTGGTGGTGTGTGCCTGTAGTCCCAGCTACTCAGGAGGCTGAGACAGGGGAATTGTTTGAACCCGGGAGGCGGAGGTTGCAGTGAGCCGAGATCACCCCACTGCACTCCAGCCTGGGCAACAGCCTGTCTAAAAAAAAAAATTTATATATATATATATATACATACACACACACACACACACACACACACACACACACACACACACACCCTTAAACTTTCCTTCACTCTTTTGCCTAGGCTGAGTGCAGTGGCGTGACCTCGGGTCACTGCAACCTCAACCTCCCCTGGCGCAAGTGATCTTCCCACTTCAGCTTCCCAAGTAGCTGAGACTGTAAGCACGTGCCACCATACCTGGCTAATTTTGCTAATTTTCTGTAGAGATGGGATCTCATTGTGTTTCCTAGGCTGGTCTTGAACCCCTGGACTCACATGATCCTCCACCTTGGCCTCCCAGAGTGCTGGGATTGCAGGCGTGAGCCACCACGCCTGGACTTATTTGTTATTTTTATAGTTCCTTTGACAGGAATGACTAGTTGGTTATATGTTTTTACCTATGAGCAAACACATGATTTTTGCATGTGATACCTATGATTACGTCTCTATAGAAAACAGGAATGAAGGGATCTCCCTTCATTCATATAAGTGGAAACATACAGTTTTTAAAAGAAAGGCCAGGTTGGTTAACACTGAACTTTGAATTGAAGTCTTCCAGGAACTATGTTCATGAGGGCCAAAAAAAGATTTCCGTCTATTCTTTAAAGGAACTTTTACAAGCTTAGGTGAAAGAAGACAATTGGAAATAAAACTATGAAAATACAATACCTTTCACTTTAAACGTTTTAATGTAAAGCTTTCAGAAATTGCATTAAACTTAGGCGATTTTCAGCTGATGTCCCTTAACCACATAGTTATATGGCAAGCATATGCATATGACTTTTTTTGATAGGTCTATTTCGTTACATTTTGTAAACCATCACACGGTACCTCAAGTTAGTGTGGCTCATGTAATGTTTAATAATTTTACTTTTCAGGAACTTTTAATGTAATCTACCAAAGTTTTACATTGGAAGATTAAATCTTCTTAGTTGTGGGAGTGGGGGACAGAAAGTGGCAGGATATGTTTGGAAACATTTGATTATTCTTCTCACTTGCTGACCTGAAGAGTTCCTCTTGCAAATGAAAACCAACCAGTGAAATGAACAAACAAAACCCAACCCACAGATGTGACTCAGGATCTAGAAGAAGTCATCCTGACACAGATAGGGAAACTTAACATTTTAAAAGTAACTTCAGTGGCTCAAATAGTTTGCTTTTAAAGGACTTTCACTTGAACATGACAATATATATTTATCTCTACTATCTCCCTGGAACCCACCAAAATTACTAACAAGGAATGAAAGATATAAACTCAGAAAGTATAGGGAAGATTCAAAGGTGCCAGGTACCTTTGAAGGCAGGGAGTAAGGCATAAGGCTAAAAATAGTAGAGAAATTTGAAATTCTGAATAAGGAACCAATAGAACTCCCCCAAGTACCTTTGCTGCTTCTTTAGGCCAGACGGTTAGCCTTCCTTTACCCCTGTGGAACACCAGAAATCTGGGGATAAGAGTAGAGGGTAGGATTAAGCCTTAAGACTGAAAACAGAATGATTAAGAAGATGTCATTGTCCTGAAGGATAAAGCCCTAGTTCTTAACAGCATTTGTCTCTTGGAATACATGAAGGCTGGCATCTCCCTACTGTCATTCCCTAAGTAAGAAGATTCAAGAGTTTTAGAAAAGCTGCCTGGTCTTGTAAGGCAGTGGTCCCCAGCCTTTTTGGCACCAGGGACTGGTTTCCTGGAACTCTTCCACAGGCAGGGGATGGTTTTGCGATGACACTGGTCCACCTCAGATCCTCAAGCATTAGATTCTCTTAAGGAGTGCACAACCTAGATCCCTTGCATGTGTAGTTCACGATAGGGTTCCTGCTTCTATGAGAATCTCAGGCCCTGGCTGACCTGACAGGAGATTGAGCTCAGGCAGTAGTGCTCTCTTGCCTGCAGCCCACTTCTTCTTTGTGGCTGGGTTCCTAACATACCATGGACTGTACTGGTCCACTGCCTGGGAGTTGGGGAGCCCTGTCATAAGGGGCACCTTTGAGCTAAGCTCTTTGTTCATTGGAAGCACTTACCTACTCCTGGACTTCATCTCATCACCCTACAGCAAGGCTTACCAGTTGATCCTTAGCTCTGCCAGTGCTCATGGAGCTTCTAGTCTTTTAGTTTCTTCACTCTTTTTTTTTTTTTTAATACTTTAAGTTTTAGGGTACATGTGCACAATGTGCCAGTTAGTTACATATGTATACATGTGCCATGCTGGTGTGCTGCACCCATTAACTTGTCATTTAGCATCAGGTATATCTCCTAATGCTATCCCTCCCCCTCCCCCCACCCCACAACAGTCCCCAGAGTGTGATGTTCCCCTTCCTGTGTCCATGTGATCTCATTGTTCACTTCTCATCTATGAGTGAGAACATGCGGTGTTTGGTTTTTTGTCCTTGGGATAGTTTACTGAGAATGATGATTTCCAGTTTCATCCATGTCCCTACAAAGGACATGAACTCATCATTTTTTATGGCTGCATAGTATTCCATGGTGTATTAAATACAAGTGAACAGGGAGGGATTACTAGATACTTGGAGAAAATCTTTAGTATGAAAGCCAAAGACCAAACCAACAGAGAAAGGGATCTTAGAGAAAGGTAGTGGCAGATGCTGAAGAAAATTTCCAAAAACCATAAAAAAGACAAAATAACTTTCAATAAAATGTTTATTAAATAAAGTCAAGAAATGTATCAAAGTAGAACAGAAAGTCAAAGACGTGTACAGTATAAAAGGTAAGAAAAATCAAAATAAATACAGAAGATCCAGTAATTACCCCATAGTGGTAATAGGAAGGGTAATAGGAATAGGTAATAGGAAGAAAGAACAGAAAATGAGAAGATTTTATCAACTAATGCTGGAAAATTTTCCAGAATGAAAAGACTTTAGCATCTAGAATAAAGTGGCCCACCAACTGCTCAGCACAATACGTATGTTAAAGCAGAGTGGGGTGAGGGATAAACACAAGACCCATAATTAAGAAATTTGAGGACACTTGGAGAGGGAGAATTCGAAGGGCTTCTAGAGAGCTTTAAGCAAAGGGGAGATCATATAAAAGGGCTTAGGAACTAAAGTACGGTAGTCTGCCACTTAGCCCAGCGGGATACATTCCAAGACTGCTAGTGGATGCCTGAAACCATGAATAATATTGAACCTTATATATACCGTGTTTTTTTCGATCCGGTAACATAGATGGCTACTAAGTGATTAATGGGCAGGGAGCATATACAGTGTGGATATGCTGGACAAAGGGATGGTGTTCTTGGCAGGACAGAGTGGGATTTCATCACCATACTCAGAATGTTGTATAATTGGAAACTTATGAATTATTTATTTTTGGAATTTTCTATTTAATATTTTTGAACTGCTGCTAAGTAACAGAAACTGCAGGAAATTAAACCCTGGATAAGGGGGCACTACTTTAATTTCTTTATACTTTTCAATGAAAACATTGACACTGGAGGCTGGAAGATAATAGAGCAAAGCCTTCAGAATGAGAGGAAATTTATCCCTAGCTAAACTTACAAATGTGAGGATAGAAGAAAAATGTGTCCCACACCACACACCCTTTCTTAGATATTGGTGGATAAAAGAAAAAAAAGAAAAGGGAGACTTAAAAGACTTAAAATTCAGTGAGGATAGAGGTAGAGGGTTGTTCCTAGATACCAGTGGTACAGCAGGCCTAGAAATCAGCCAATTAGAAATGGAAAGAAGACTGAAGGAGGGTGGTCTCCAGTAATAATATAGAGGTAATAGCTTATCTGCTTCTTTGTTGTTGTGAAAAAATACCATGAGAAGGGTTTTATATTACATTGAAGAGTTTAGGAAGAATGAATGATAGGTATACAGAAAACAAATTAAAGAGGTGGTTATTAACTTTATAAAAGACAAAACTTGAACAGGAAAAGAAGTATCCTATTTGAGCTATCAATCAGGATAGGCCATGAAAACAACATCATGCTCTCCTGCTGCCTCCCTGTCCCCAAATATCTGCTCATTGTAGTTACTTGGGAACTCAGGCAGATGGAAGCTCCATTTTAATGTGAGCACACACTGTCACAGCAGGGGTAGAAGAATAGGAAATTGTGCACTGGCACCTACATTTCCATTTGGAAGTGACACAAGTACTCATGTTTATTGGCCAAAGCAAGTCATACCTGCCCGTTTTGGAGTGAGGACGGCAATAGGGAAATACATTCCTGCCTCCCAGGAGAACTGGATTATTTGTGAACTGCTATAGTCATTACCACACTTGGCTTAGCAGCAAAGAGTCTTGTTGTAAACAAAATACTGGCAGATTTTGCTTTAGCTATATCATAAAGATGGGGAGGGGGGAATAGATAGTGGAAATGGGGAAATTAACATCTGTCACAATAGACAGTGTATAAAATTGATAACTGATGGAGTAGCAGTATAAACATGTTAAAAACATGAGGGTAAATATCAGAGAAAACAGCTAAGAGAGTTAAAATTATTTTGCTTCCATGGAGTAGGACTAGTGGTGAGAAGCGTTGGACAGGAAACTGCAGTATTTCATTATAAGCTTTTGAAGATTATTTACCATGACAAAAAATAAAAGAAAAAGTGCGATAATACCCATAAATACAATGTGATTGGGAGAATTAAATGGTGTTTTAGGTAGATAGATATAGACGTATATAGTAGCTAATAGAGAACTTGAACCATTGTGAGCTGTTATTTCTCTTCCATTTCCTGTTATGTTGCAGTGAGCCTCTTTCCACATTTCAGAGTGCCAAATTTGGGGCTTAGTATAGCATTGCCTTTTATGTGTGGGATGGTGGGATAGATGTTTTCTATAGAAGATACAGAAAGCTCCCCTATAGGAATATTTAATCTTCAGAGTTCAGGTGGCAGTCAAAACCTTAGGCTTGAGTAACTTCTCTGGGAATTATGAGAAATGAATGCCACTTAATTTTGGACTCCAATGGCAGGTAAGTACAAGTTGAAATTAAACTTGTGTTTGGTACATTTTCTTCTTAGGACAGACCAGAGATTTGTTTTATGAAAGGTGCTTACGAACAAGTAATTAAGTACTGTACTACATACCAGAGCAAAGGGCAGACCTTGACACTTACTCAGCAGCAGAGAGATGTGTACCAACAAGAGAAGGCACGCATGGGCTCAGCGGGACTCAGAGGTAAGGCTATTTCAGCATAGTCCCCTGGGGTGGAAAGGTAGAGCCTTCTTTTAATTGCAGATGAATTCATGCTTCACATTTGAGCTGTCCAACTCACTTCCAGGATTTGTAGAACCCTTGCCAGTATTGAGGTGTTAAGTTTTAGTTGGTTAATTGGCCATCAAAAGATGGAAATTTGAGAATGTAGCAAAATATGAATCACTGGTTCTTTTAGATCTCCAGAGGTCTCTGAGTAGCTGATAGAAATTTTATTTTAAACAAGTTTATCTTATGAGAAGGGAAATGGATCGAGGTAAAATGGTGTTACTCTCTTTTTATCACTTTGTTTTAAAGACAAAAATACTTTTCTAAAAATTGAGTCTGAAGCCTCTAATATATCCTTTAAGGTGATTGCTAACTTGATCTGTTACTGTTCACCAGGGAGGTAAAGAAGTCCCCAGATTCTGCTTACTTATATGCTGCTGACTGAGCAGTGATGGGGAGAGGGTCTGCTGGACACACACACATTAGGCCACCTCTCCTAGGGATGTCATGTGTAAGACTCGGGGGTTGGTGGTTGGTGTCCTAACCTGATTCTTACCTTCTGTATAGTCATCTGGCTTCTGCAGAATATATGTAGTTATGTAGTCTCTCACAGCAGTTGGAAGAGTTGGCTTCCTTAATTTTATTATTTTAATGAAATAGGAGTCTAAGCACTACAATTTCTGGGAGGAAGAAAAACAAGTTATGTGAAAAATGTTTTTATTTGTTGTTCACTTAAGCAAAGGCTTTTTTTGAGTTTTAAACATTTTGATGGATTTATAGGGCTTCTGTTCTTAAAATAAACTAAGTTTGGAAAGGTACTCTTACCAGCAGAGAACATTGCTCCCAGCCTGCTGCCATTGCCCTTCTCTCTGAACCTTCTGTGCTGCTGAACCAAGATCACTCCTCACACCCCTGCCCCCAGAGCCTGGTGCATCTCATCTGGGATATGGGCTGTATTGTGACCATCTTAACACTTCATCCCCTGTCTCCAAGGAAATGGGAGGCAGAGACTCATGGCTGAGAAGTTATTTTGCAAATGGATATTTTGGATGGAAAAAAATTTAAAGGAAAACAACTTTTCCTTCCCCCTTTCCCCTTTTAATGTAAGAGGCTTTGATGACAGGTTCTAGAGTTTCTGGGGTTTCATCCCAAAGGCCTGAATCTGGAACATGCCCTGGATCCCCCCACCTCAGTCCTCAAGCTTTCTGGACCCCTGAAGCCAAGGCAGATTCTTTCTCCCAGCGTCATCTCTGGGGCAGGAGGAATCTCTTTTCTGGTTTACCTGGGCCAGACCTAAGAATAGCAGGATCTCTGAAACCACAGGGTTTTGATGTGTTTTTATCAAGCCAAATGTACAATTGCCAACTGACACTCTGGATAATTGAGCACAGGGGGTGCCCTCGTACATTGTACCGTCACTCCCTTCTGAACAGTTGGCAGGCCAAACTGTTTGGAAGCTCAGATACTCTGGCTCAGGGTAACACTTTTGTTCCCCTTACACTCCTCAACTTTCCACCTCAGCTAGGGAAAGAGAATGACAGTTAAGGCTTGACCCAGGATTATAATCGTTAGAGCAAGTGGGAGTTTCAGAGACTTAAGGGGCACTGCAGGGAGGCCTTGCTGCCACAAAATTAGGGTTTTGATTGATGAAGCCTGTGTAGGAAGGGGCAATGGCAGCTCCACTGAGCCAATCCTGGGAAGACTGTGGTGCAGAGGGCCTGCTACTCCCCTGATTCACCTGATTCTGGGGCTTTGACCCTTTCTTTTTAAATTTACTTTTGCTAAGATGCACTTATTTATTTTTTAAAAAGACTGTTGGTGAACAAAATGTGAACCCATTTCTTTCCTCTTTTGAACTTCTGGGATGTCATCACTTCCAGTTTGTTGGCTTTGTTTCCAGCTATTAATAAAGCATTAAAAGAGTGGAGAAAAAAAGGTAGGGAAGTGGGCAGAGTCTTGCTACTCTTAGCAGCACATAGCAAGAGGTTTTAAAGTGGCATGGATTTAGAGGACTTAAAGAGGTCTTGAAGGTCTAATATATGCTCCCTCTTTTTCTTAGTTTCTGGAACAAAGTTTTCCTACCTCATTATATTGACTAACTCTTTTCATATGAAGGATTGTGGAGGTTTGTGTATGTGTGTTTTGTACTGTAACATTATGAAGTAGACCAGAGTTGGTAGAGGGGAAAGTTATTGTTGCACAGGGTTTTGGGAAACATTCTGCTCATTTGTCTCTTGCTTCATGTCTTTTCTTCTTTATCTACCCTTGTGCTCCACTTCCATCCTCCCCCTGAGATTACCGTAATGAAGAATAGAAAGATTTTAAACCTCAGTTGATATGTACTTACATTACATCTTATGAAACAAGTTTCTTAAAATACTGTGGTTCTTAATTTTGATATTAGAGTATATTTTGTTTTATGTCAGGGGCTCTCCACATGAAAAAAGTTTACCTATCCTTGACTCAGAGAGTAGCAGCAGATTTTCACTGGTGCTAAAGAAGCAAATAAATACAGGATACTAACCTCTAGACTAGTGCCACCCCTCCATTAGGAGTGCGCAGAGCTGATCTTTCCGTCTTAGGATTTGCTGACATATATTTTTGTCACTGTCCCCTTCTGTTACCATCAGCCTCTATCCCAACACCAGGAACTGTGAAGTGGCTCATTCTCTCAAGGGTGAAAGCCTTTGGAGCCCACATCTACATAAATAATTAGGTATATGATTCTTACTTTGGAAAAATAGAATTACTTGCCTTTAACCTTGATTTTTTTTTAGCATATGTAATCTTTCATACCTTCTGCTTGATGAAGAATAGATAGTTTCTTTGGTTTCTCTGGAGCTTTTCAGTCTCCTCTTGACTTATTTATGTTTAGTTTGTATGTGCATGTTACAAGTTGTTCAGTCTAATATCTCAGATGCAGGCACATCCCTTTGGTTAATAAAAGTAGTTTCCGGAGTTCCATAATTCTGAGAGCAAGCTAAATGATATTTGGGAAATGAAAAGTACTTTGTACTATATCTTACATGCCCAAGGATGATGACAGGGAAATAAGTAGAAATAATAATATGATGGCGTTATTTACATACTCTTAGAGAACCAACGTTACAAATAAGAAATGTCTGTTCATGTTATGGAAGGAGTAAAAGAATCCAAACTATTGTTGGTATTAATGGTTTTACAACCACTTTCCAAATTAGCTTTACCTTCCAGGAGTTTTCATGTACAAAGTTGTTACAGGCTGTGTATAATTAACTAATACAGCCTTCTCTTCAGAGTGTTTAATTTTTCTGGAGATCTTGGAAATGGAAAGATGAAGATCCGTTAGAAGCCACCTTCAAAGGTGTTTGCCTGTTTAAAATTGACTTTAAAGCCTAACAAACCCATAGTTTCTCTAAATAATTAATTCTATTTTTTAAAGAGGTAGAGTTCCTGTTGAAAGTAGCTGCATGTGGTTACTATGTGAAAATATTGTTCATTTTCTGTCTCTTGCCTACTCTGCCCTTCAGTTCTTTAGTTTGATTCTTTTTAATTAAAACAGCTTAAAGGGACCCCTTATCCAGAACCATTAAACTATAATGTTTTGGTCTGTAATCATTTTGATTTTACAAATGACATTATAGTCTTAAGTGATTTATTTAAGAAGTGTTACTGTCTCCAATTTCTATCAACTAAATTCTGATGTTTTCATGACTCACTTTTTTTTGTTGTTGTTTGGATTTTATTATTTCCTAAGTTCTTGCTTTGGCTTCTGGTCCTGAACTGGGACAGCTGACATTTCTTGGCTTGGTGGGAATCATTGATCCACCTAGAACTGGTGTGAAAGAAGCTGTTACAACACTCATTGCCTCAGGAGTATCAATAAAAATGATTACTGGAGATTCACAGGAGACTGCAGTTGCAATCGGTATAACTAGACTGCTTTCTTTTGTTTTCGATAGTTTTTCTTAAAATACTGTGGTGCATAATTTTGTGAACTATTAGTTATGAATATGTTTATGTAATACTGAGATTATGCAATTGAAATCGACTCATGGTTTTGCTCATGGTCTATATAAAGTTGGCAAAACTGATTATAGTTTAAAAAGTAATAACTTTGACATGCATAACTAAATCATGAAATCACATGCATTTTATTCACAGAAGGGTAATTATTTTTAATCTCATGATCACTGTGATGACAGAAAAAAAGCACTAGATCATGAATGTCAAAGGAAACATGAAACTTAGTTTTTCCTTTCAACTTAAGTATAATTTTCAAAGCAGACTTGTGCATAATTTGGCAGAAAATAGCTTGTTATATGTATTTGTTTTTCATCATGTATACCTATATTTGAATGCTATTTAAGATTACCGTAAGAAGTAGAATAAGAGCGAAGAAGAGAATGAAAGTTAATTTCCCAGAGCCTCTAAACTGTAATTCATACTGATAAATTTAACAGTTGGCTAAACTCCATTAATTCTTATTTGGAGAGGGGCTAGTCCAGGAGTTTCAAACTATATATTGTCTAAGAACAGGTCACTAGGAACATTATATTATTGGAAGAATAACTTTTCAATGTTTATTTTCATTTATGTATAACTACATGATTACCACAGATCCACCACCATTTTGTCTGGCTTTGGACACTGTACTTAAAATGCACTCTGATCTTCGTTACATTTCAGCTGCTGAGCAGAACCTGATTGGCCTAGTTTCGATTCTTAGGTATGCTAGCTTAAATAGTCAAAATTCTTTTTTTTTTTTTTTTTTTTCCTGTAGAGACAGGGTCTTGCTATATTGCCCAGGCTGGTCTTGAACTCCTGGGCTCAAGTGATCCTGTAGCCCCAAAGTGCAGAGATTACAAGCCTGAGCCACCGTGGCCAGCCTTGAAAATTCTTTATTCTTAAATTTAAACAAAAATGAAAGTCAAACATAAAACTCCAGACTTAATACTGATTCAGATAGGTTTGTATTACTGGTAGGTAACAAAAGAGAACAGATAACAAATCATACTAAATGAGCATTACGTTGACTAGCCTGTCAAGCAAAAACAATTTGGTTTATTACATTTTCTCTCTCATTTGCTTTAGCCAGTCGTCTGGGATTGTATTCCAAAACTTCCCAGTCAGTCTCAGGAGAAGAAATAGATGCAATGGATGTTCAGCAGCTTTCACAAATAGTACCAAAGGTAGGCCTAAACTAAAGCCTTTTGGACTGAAAGGCCTTATTCTAAGTGTTACCATTTCTACTACTATCTTAATGAAACTGTTTAATTGTGAACATCAGGGATTTAAATAACCACCAGATTTGTTGGTTCAAATCCTGAAATGAAGTCTTATCATTGAATTAGTCTTATCATTGATTATTTATGATATGATGTTTATGAATATCAGAGCAAAATTATTAATTTTAGCAAGAACCAGATTTCCTCTGAGAAAAGTACTGTGGAAATTAATAGTGCTTGTATTTATGAATTAGAGGATGGAGAGAGATCATTGATTTATACTTCTTACTCTTTTGTTCAATTTTAATTTTAGCATGAGTATGTAATTTTTTTTAGGTACAATTTACATATAGTAAAATTCGCCCATTTTAGTGTATAGTTCTGAACATTGAGTGATGCATGCAGTCTTGTGACCACCACGACAATCAAGATATAGAACAGTTCCATCATCCCCCCAAATTATCTTATGCCTTTTTGTGGTACCTTCTCCCCCTACTTCCAGGACTTGGCAGCCACTAATTCTTTTTTTGTCTCTGCCACTTTACCTTTTCTGGAATGCACTAAAAATTGAATCATACCATATGAATGAGGCTTTTGAATCTGCTTCTTTCACTTAGCATAATGCATTTGACATTTATCTGTGTTGGTTGTGTGTATTAGTAGTTTGTTGTTGTTTTTTAAAGTAATATTTTATTATAGGTGTACCTTACCTATTCACCAGTTAAAGGACATTTAGATTGTTTCCACTTTTTGATGATTATGAATAAAGATGCTGTCAACATTTGTGTACAGGCTTTTGCAGTTTGTACACAAATTTATTTTGCATGAAAATACATTTTCATATCTCTTGGGTAAATATCTGTGAGTAATTGCTGGGTCATACACTTAATGTATATTTAATTTCATAAGAAACTGCCAAGTTGTTTTACAAGATGGCTTTATTATTTTGCAACCCCACCAGCAGTGCCTGGAACTTCTAATAGTCCTGCATCCTCACTAGCACAAGGGATTGTCATTGCCCTCCTCCCCCATTCTGATAAGTGTACAATGGTATCTTACTATGATTTTAATGTGCGTTTCCCTCACAACTAGTGATGTTGAATATCTTTTCATATGCTTATTTGCCATCCATATATCTTCTTTAGTGAAGTGTCTGCCCTGCCTATTTTTAAAAAATTATGTTTTCTAATTATTGAATTTTGAGCATTCTTTATATAATGTGGATACAAGTCCTTTATTAGATATTTGTTTGAAAATGTTTCTTTCCAGTTGGTAGTGTGTCTTTTCCAAGAGAGAAGTTTTTAATTTTGATTAGGTCTAGTTTTTCAATTTCTTCTTTTATGGACTATGCTTTTGATATCTCAGAACTCCCTGCCTAACCCAGGTTCACAAAGATTTTCTTCGTGTTTTCTTATAGAAGTTTTATAGTTTTGGGTTTTATACTTAGGTCTGTGATCCATTTTGAGTGTATTTTTTTGTATATGTTGTAATGGGTTAAGGTTTATTTTCTTTGCATATAGATGTTCAGTTATTCCAGCAACATTTGTTGAAAAGACTGTCCTTTTTCCATTGAAATACTTTTTTACTTTTGATTATAATGCTTTTCTAACAAATTATTTGTAGGAAGAGAGGTATCTCCTGCCCCACAGCACAGTAGCTTCTTTAAAGCCAGGTTCCCTGATATGAGATTAACTTACTTTATTATCTTGGGCTGCCTTGTAAGGGGCCTATCAAAGCCTGGTTTGTGGATACCCAGGTCCCATAGGAAGTGCCCCATAAGAGGTGGGCAGCAGTCTTCCCAGTTGCTGACAGTTCAGATTTCTTGGTTTTATTGTTAGTTAACTTATATATGCACATCTATTTGTATGTCCTTCAAAATAAGCACTTATCTGGAATTTATTTTATTAGCTATTTTGTAGCCATCCATTGTTACTAATAAAATGTGCTACCTCCTCCTTCATTTATTTTACACTTAGAACTTCAAGTTATATATTCAGAATGTGGAATTTTCTTAAATTGTTTCTGCATCTTAAGGTATGTCTATACTTTTTTGATTAGAAAATTTATTCATTTGTGGTATATGTTCAACATAGAAAAATCAAATAATATAGAAAAGTAAGAGCTACAATAGAAGTTGTCTGTAATCTAACCCACACTCAGGTTATGCATCCACAGAGTATCCATAATAAGTTAACCTATTATGACTTAAAAAAATGTGTTTAACAAAACCTGGTTGCTACTTTATACTGTTATAATTCTGAACATTCATTTTACATAACTTTGGCATTTCTGAAATCAATTATTATTAGAAAACATGTTTTTAATTGCTGTACAATACTTTGAGTATACCATGTGTATGTGTGTATAAATGCACAGCATGCATATATATATATATATATAGAGAGAGAGAGAGAGAGTTACATAACCATTTTCCTGTTGAAATTTGAGCTTCTATTCTTTTTACTACTGTAAATGTTCCTTTAAGGATAATGACAATTGCAACCATTTATTATCTGCCAATGCATGTATTACCTACATTATCTAATTTACTTCTTATAGCTACCTTATAAAAGATAGGCAGCACCGCTTTAAAAATTCTAATAATTAATAAGCCTTATTTCTTAGCAGTGTTAGATTTATAGAATAATTGAGCAGATAACACAGAGTTCTACATTCCTACTCCATCTCTACCCTCTACTCCTACACAGTTCCCCTTCATATTAATAGACTGCATTACTGTAATATATTTATTGCAATTAATGAGCTAATATTGATACATTCTTATTTCATGGTTTACATTAAGGTTTACTTTTTGTATTGTACCTTTCTAGGGGTTTTGACAAATGCATAATGACATATATCCACCATTACAATTTCTTTTGAGACGGAGTCTCGCTCCACCATTAGAATTTCATACAGGGTAGTTTCATTGCCCTGAAAATCCCTGTGTTTGACGTTTTCATCCCTCCCCACTCCCCTTGAATCCGTGACAACCACTGATCTTTTTACTGTCTCTGTAGTTTTGCCTTTTCCAGAATGTGTATGGTTGGAATAATATCATATGTAGCCTTTGCAGACTGGATTTTTTTCACTAAGCAACATGCATTTAAGGTTTTACCATGTCTTTTCCTGGCTTAGTAGCTCATTTCTTGTGAGCACTAAATAATATTCCATTGTATGAAAGTGCCACAGTTTATCACTTCACCTTTTGAAGGGCATCTTAGTTGCTTCCAGGTTTGGCAATTATATATAAAGCTGCTCTAAACATTCATATACAGGTTTTTGCGTAGACATAAGTTTTCAACTCATTTGGGTAAATACTAAGCACAGTTGCTGAATCAGATCATATGGTAAGAGTATATTTAGTTTTTTAAGAAACAGGCAATTCCATTTTTATAGATGAGGAAATTGAGGCCCACAGTACTTGGGAGACTTGGCTGATGTCTCAGAGCTAGTAAGTGGTGGTGTTGGCATTGGAACTGGAATCCAGGTCTGTATGCTCCAGAGTTCATCTGCTGTTTGCTGTTTCTTTGAATATTATTGAACCTAAGATGTACCCAACTCTGATTATTATTATTATTATTGTTATTATTTTTTACCACTGCCCTTATCCATATACATCTCTGATTATTTTTATACACTAAATTCCTGCATGTGAAATGATTGGACTAATGTTCAACACATTTGTAAGGCCGTTAACATATATTGCTGAATTGTCCTCTGAAAAAGTTTCTGTTTATATTTCCATAAACTACACTTCATACAGTAGCATTAAGTCCCTAGACCTCCAGCCCCACTTCCCTTATCCTCTAGCAAGTGGTTAGATTTTGGATGTTGTTACTAATAGAAATACACTATTTTGCTTATCCATATTTTTTATTTCTCAACTTCTAATCACTCATGAATGCTGTTTTCAGAGAGAGCCATAGTCCTGAAAGATGTAATCTCTAATGTTGAAATCCTGAAAGATTGAAATCCATAAAGTCTTAAAATCCTGAAAAACCACAGTCCCCAAAGATCAAAATCCTAAAAATCTAATTCTGGAAAAAATAATTTTAAAATAAAATAATTTACATTTTTAAGAAGGAATTTATTTGAGAAACATAAAAATATGAAAATGCTTCATTGGTCACTTTATACAAAATAGCAATAATAAATAACCTACATAGTTTTGCAAGCATTTGCAAGCATAAACACTCAGGCATATTATATGACAGAAAGATATAACATAGGACTGTTATGAGCATATGAACTGTATTTATAAAGAAATAGGTCATAAGGGAAATGCATAAACACCTATCACTATGGTTGCTAATTGTGTGCACCCCACTTATAACTGTGGGTCATTTTTATCTTTCACAAATGCAGATGTATGAAAAGGACATCTGTTCATTTATTGAGGAAGTTTCAACATTTTTACATACATGTACAATGCTTACAAAGTCAACATTGTGATCATGCACTTTCGTGAAGTCAGATTTGCAAAACATGCATAAAACAAATTAGAATCCTTTAAGTCTCTATAACTTACGCTTCCAGTGTTGGAAATGATGCAAAGGTGAAATACATAGCATAGCAAATTGTAAAAAATAATGCTCACAATTTAAAATAGCGGAAAAGGAAACTAAAAAAAGAAAAATAATGGCCGGGTGTGGTGGCTCACAGCTGTAATCCCAGCACTTTGGGAGGCTGAGGTGGATGGATTGCCTGAGGTCAGGATTTCGAGACCTGCCTGGCCAACATGGCGAAACCCCATCTCTACTAAAAATACAAAAATTAGCTGGGTGTGGTGGTGGGCGCCTGTAATCCCAGCTACTCTAAGGAGGCTGAGGCAGGAGAATCGCTTGAACCCAGGAGGCAGAGGCTGCAGTGAGCTGAGATTGCACCAGTGCACTCCAGCCTGGGCTACAGAGCAAGACTCCTTCCCCCACCCCACCTCCCCCGCCCCACCAAAAAAAAAAAAACCAAATTAACAACAACAGCAAAAAACCTAAAAAGAAAATATGACATGGAAAAGCATATTACAGAGATAAATGATGGACAGTTGCATGGAGATAGTCCATAAAAGCTGGCTGACTTTCACGATCATTAACTATATTTTGAAGTCTTGCAGCATGATGAGTAGTTGCTTTTTTTTCTTTAAGAACATGGCTGTCAGCGTATGTTCATATTCATTTTCTACGTGGCACTGCTCTTTTTGAAATTCTATGATTCGATGTACACTAACATGAACATTCTCTATTAAATTTTCCTATCCTGTGATTGTGATTTTCAGGAGTTTAGACTTTAGGGATTTTGATCTTTAGGGATTTCAGCATTTGGGATTATGGCATTTGGTATTGCATCTTTCAAGATTATGATCCCAGTATGTTGGGATCATAGATGACTGTTGGGATCACTGCCACCCAGAGAACTGGGGCAGTGTGGATGTTTGCTTTGTTTTTGGGGTGGGGAAGGTGTTTATATATTTGAATAGGGCTTTTTTTTTTTTTTTTTTTTTGGTGCACGTCCTATCCTGGTAATCTCTTCCTGATGTTTATTTCTGAATAAATCCCATATTGGATTTTTTTAGTGGTATTGGGACAGAGTACTAGTAAATGTATGTGAAATCTGCAGTTACTTAAACATTTTACCATTAGACTTTTGCATAACTTCTCAGAGATGCTAAAGGTGGTGAAACTTTCATTTTATTTGCTTTCTTCAGTTTGTCCTCTGGCTCTCTTATAAAAATTAAGGTGAACTCTGGAAACCAACCAAAGATAGTTAGGGAAGAAAGAAACTAATTACAAATTACATCATCAGCCTGGACAAATCACATTGTTGGGGTTTCCCAAGGAGAGTGTGTGTGCGTTAATTATAGCAGATATCCTGATGCTATTCCAAGGAGACTAAAACAAAATAAGACCTAAGCCCTGTCAGAAGCTCGTTGAATTGCTTAAATTCATCCTACTTTAAAGTGGAATTCTATAAATACCAGCCCTGCCTCCCAGGTATTTTGTATCTTTTGAATACCTAAGTCTTTTCTCCAAATATTATTAGTGAATTTTTTGTCTCATTAGGTTAGCAGGACGGCCCCCACCCTCATCTTGTCTTTTTCCCTACTTCATTTTGTGTTCGTGTGACCCTTTCATAGCCAATATGTTTATTTGGCCTTCAGCTTTTTAATTATTTTATTTTATTTTATTTTATTTTATTTATTTTATTTTATTTTTTAGAGATGGTGTTTTGCTTTATTGCCCAGACTGGAGTGCAGTGGCATGATCATAGCTCACTGCTGCCCTGAATTCCTGGGCCCAAGCTATCCTCTGCCTTAGCCTCCCAAGTAGCTGTAACTGTAGGTGCTCACCACTATGCTTGGGTAATTAAAAAAAAAAAAAAAAAGAAAGAAAATCCATTTCTGAATGGATTTTTAAACTTTTTTGAAAGAAAGGATTTGCAGAAATGGAGTCTCACCACGTGTTGCCCAGACTGGTCCTGAACTTCTGGGCTCAAGTGATCCTCCCACCTCAACCTCCCAAAGTGCTGGGGTTATAGGCATGAGCCACTGCACCTAGCCTCGTCTTCTGCTTTCCTTTGTTTGTTTTTTGAGACAGAGTCTCCTGCTTTGTTGACTAGGCTAGAGTGTAGTGGTGTGACCATAGCCCACTGCAACCTCAAACTCCTGGGTTCAGGTGATCTCCCCAGTTCAGGTGATCCCTCATGACTCAGTCTCCTGAGTAGCTGGGACTACTGGCATGTGCCACCATGCCTAGGTAATTTTGTTATTTTTTATAGAGATGGGGTCTTGCTGTGTTGCCCAGGTTGGTCTCAAACTCCTGGGCTCAAGTGATCCTCCTACCTTGGCCTCTCAAAGTGTTGGGATTACAGGCATAAGCCACTGCACTCAGACAGTTTGCTGCTTTTGCTTCACATCAGTTTGAATAACTTTTATTATTGTTACAAATAAAACAGACCTTTTGTTCTAAATCATTAGCTTGTTGACATTTTCCCCCATGTACTAGAATCATATTAATTGTGCCCCTCATTAAAATATTTTTCAGCCATCCTTTTTCATAATTCTTTCGAACACATTTCATTCTCCTTTTGGAATGTGAAGTGTTGCTATGTACTTTGACCTAGAGCCAGTTAAAAAGTAGTACTGAAACTCAGTTTTGCTTGTTATTAAGTCATCTGGGAATTCTCAGTGTTTTCCATTTATGACTTTTTCTAGTGTGTCCTACATTTTCCATTGATCCATTGATAGAAGTGGTCATCCTCTTTCATTCTTCTTTTTCTGATTTTTACAGCATTACTTGCATTTATATTTCTACTGAATCTATTCACCAAGTCCCCATATTATTATCGCAATTCATATATTGTCTAATTTTTAATAGGTTGTAAATCTTTATTTCAATCACTTGTTTTTTCTTCAGTGCATTAGTTTTCTTTAATCTGTCCTAGAAGATTTGAGGATCTTCGGTAGGTTATTCTAATGCAAGGCACATCTTTTCCATTAATCTCTCCTTTAATATTTTCCTTTCTTTTTTTTTGTAACTTCCTTTCCCTAGTACATCTTGTCTATTAATTTCCATCAAAAGAACTGTAAGTGCTGACCACAAATGTGACACTGAAAAGGAGGACTCATAAGAAGAGAAAAATACCCCTTGTAGATTGCTTCTGAAAATATGTGGCCTTGTTCTACTCTCTTTGATGATTTTTATCTCTTCCTCCAAATCTAAAATCAGGCCAAAATACCCAACTGTCACAACTGGATCAAGCCAGCTGCACCTTTTACCACCAAGTACAAGGCTCACTGCAACCCACGGATACCCATCTAACCTCGGGACAGCCATGATCCCCAATAGGCAGGGATGACACCCACGACCAGCAAGAAGCAGCTACAGAAAATTGATCCTCAGTGCCTCTGCCTCCCATAAAGATTTATGGGGATCATGTCTCTCAGGGAGAAATGAGGCAGAATAGGGAATTAGGGTAATCAAGGGTTAAGGCATAAGTAAAAGAACAGTAGATGCAGCCAGTTCTAGGCAAGATTAGGCAGCATTTAGGCCACATCCTTAATCCTGTGATAACAAGACAGTAGTCTCCACTTCAGCCTCTGATTGGCTGGGGACCAAGTCTCCACTTCAGTCTCTGATTGGTCACAGGCTAATCCTTCATAGGGTGTAACCAATTGGAGGCCTCTAAAGGGCACCTGGTAGTGTTACCAAATTCTTTTAACTTAATAAAAACCCTAGGCCGGGCACGGTGGCTCACACCTGTAATTCCAGCACTTTGGGAGGCCGAGGCTGGTGGATCATAAGGTCAGGAGTTCAAGACCAGCCTGGCCAAGATGGTAAAACCCTGTCTCTTCTAAAAATACAAAAAGTAGCTGGGTATGGTGGCGGGCACCTGTAATCCCAGCTACTTGGGAGGCTGAGGCAGAGAATTGCTTGAACCAAGGAGGCGGAGGTAGTGAGCCGAGATTGCGCCACTGCACTCCATCCTGGGCGACAAGAGCGAAACTCCATCTCAAAAAAAAAAAAAAAAACAAACACAAAAAAACGGCTGGGCGTGGTGGCTCATGCCTGTAATGCACTTTGGGAGGCCAGGGTGGGCAGATCATCTGAGGTTGGGAGTTCGGGACCAGCCTGACCAACATGGAGAAAACCTGTCTCTACTAAAAAATACAAAATTAGCTGGGCGTGGTGGTGCATGCCTGTAATCCCAGCTACTTGGGAGGCTGAGGCAGGAGAATCGCTTGAACCTGGGAGGAGGAGGTTGTGGTGAGCCGAGATCGCGCCATTGCACTCCAGCCTGGGCAACAAGAGCGAAACTCCATCTCAAAAAAAAAAAAAAACACAAACCCTAAAGAACATTGTAGTTGGGACTCATGAGCCGCTTGCTCGAGCCTGTTCTACTCTATGGAGTGTACTTTTGCTTCAATAAGTTTGTACTTTTGTTGCTTCGTTCTTTTGTTCCTTTGTGTGTTTTGTTCAATTCTTTGTTCAACACATGAAGTACATGGACAACTCACAGTCACGACCTTTCATTCGCTAACTTATTTTGCAGCTTTTGCCAAACACTTGTTATATTTCAGTGCTGTGTGCTACATGATTAATTTCTGCAGTAATTAGAGTTTTCACTTGGAAGGTTTACCAGTATGTTTTGGATATATGTGTAACTCAGTCTTTTTTTTAAAGGCACACTAAAGAGTTTCTGAATGGATTTTTGAACTTTTTTGAAAGAAAGGATATTTCCCAAATATAAGTTATGTGATTCATGATATTTGGATTGCCTAGGGATAATCAGTAGTGTGATATTACAGTGCAGCTGAGTCTTTTGTTTAAGAAAATAATACTTTTTTTATTTAGACCTTTATTAAAAGGAGAGAACCAGGGAACAGTCTTTATGGTAGTACTGAGATTTATTCAGTTGTTCATTCATTTTATTTGTCTTTATAGAGCGCTGTTGGTATAGGACAAAAAATCTCTGGCTTCATGAGTCTTAGAAGATAAATGAATATAATGTTAAATAAGTGCTTAAGAGCAACCCCCCCCCCCCACAAAAAAAGGCAAAATTTGAATGATTAGAGAGGGAGATTGAAATTTTTATATAGTAAGACTAGGGAGGGCCTCACTGAGAAGGTACTATTTGACAGAAGGGGGACCCATGTTATATCCGAGGAAAGAGCATTCCAGACAAGGGCGGAGGCTGGAAGTGAGTGTGCCTGGCATGTGTGAGGAACAACGAGGAGGCCAATGTAGTTCAGTCAGGAAAAGATTAATGATAGGAGTGCAGTGAGGTGTGAACTTCATGAGGGACCTGGTAGATAATAAAGGACTTAGGCATTTGTTTTGAGAGAGATGTGAAATCATTTGAGGGTTTTGAGAAGAGACACGTGATCTCACTTCCGTTTTAACAGTGCCACTCTGGCTACTGTGTTGCAAATTGACTGCAGGAAACTAGGGCAGAAATAAGAAAATCAGTTTGGAGGTATTGGCCCAGAGTGTGGGCAATGGTTTTGGAGTCAGGTGGTTGAATTCTGGATATATTTGTGAGTGGAGTCAACAAGATTCGCTGTCAAACTGCTTGTTGGCACATAAGAAAAATGGAGGAATTAAGGTTGGCTCCCAAAATTTGGAGCCTCAGCAACTGCACATATGTACTTTTCACTAACAGAGGATAGGAAGGAGCAAGATTGAGACATCTAAGAGGAAATGTGAAGTAGGGATGGGAGTTAGTTTTGCTGATCTGGATTTCAGAAGAAATGTCTGGGCTTGAGATAAAAATGCATTCAAAAAAATGCATGTAAGTAAAATCCAAAGCCATGTGCCTGGGTATGCTCACCTGAGGCGTAGGGAATTCTGAGACCTCTTATTGAGAAAGGAACTGAGCCCTGGGGTGCTCCAACATCTAGGCATCAAGAGAGATCAGGAGAAGTCTGTACAAGAGGAACAGCCAAAAAGGTAGGAGGAAGACCAGTATCGGTGGTGGTGGAAGCCAAGGGAAGATGGTGTTTCAGGAGGGACTAATCAGCTACGTTAGGGTGCGGCTGAGAGATTAAGTCAGGTGAGAAATGACTGTAGGCATTAGCAATGTGGTGGTGGTGGTGGTGGTGCAGGTCTTTGAAAGTCACGAATCGTGTTTCACTGCAGTTGTGGTAACAGTATGATCATGGGGTGGATTCAGAGAGAATGGGAGACAGCAAGTATAGGCTACTTGCTAAGGAGCTCTGCTCCAAAAATCCTCCCCGTTCCTGTATCAAAATTTTTTCCTTGCTGCTGCACTTTACCATCAGTATACAAACATGTTTCCTCTTCCATTTAAAAAAATAAAGAAAAAAAAGGGAAAGGGTGGCAGCTGAAATGGGAAGGGAAGAGAAGTGGTTTTTCTTTCTTTTTTTATATGGAAGGGACAACATGTTTTTGTATACTGACGGTAAAGATATAGCAGTGAGGAAAACATTTTGGCACAGGAGGGAGGAGAATTTCTGGAGTAATGGTCTTAATAGGTAAGAAGGTAGAATCTTTGACCTGCAGTAGATGCATATTCAGTTCATCTGTAGTAAAACCAGAGGTTAGTTCCTGGATACAGATACAGAGTTGGGGGAATTGTGGAAATTCTCTTCTGATTCTGATTTCTCCAAAGTAGGAAGCAAGGTGGTCGGCTGAGAAGGAGGCTAGAGAAAGGTGATAGATTGCAGGTACGAGGAGAGAAAACTAATATGAATTAATCCTCTAGGAGAATAGGAAAGAGAATGGTGTATTATGTATATTGAAATCACCATAAGTTGTAAATATTGTTGGAGAGAGTGACATGACAGTGAGGCAGAAGTTAAAATCATTGTGAAATGAGGGGCTGTGAACTCCGGAGCAGTGAATGCCTACAGTTAGTGAGTTACAGTCTCATCTGACATTCAGAACTGAGGTTTTATGAAGGGAGAATAGCAGATACCGTGTTCCACCTGTAGGCTCCCCCGGTGGTACTATTTGAGGAGGTTATAGGGATGGTAGTGTTTTGTGGAAACGCTAGGTTAGAGCAAAGTACTATTTGAGGAGGTTATAGGGATGGTAGTGTTTTGTGGAAACACTAGGTTAGAGCAAAGTGAAAAAGAGTAAAAAATAGAGGAGATTTGTTGGAACACAGTGAAACGATTTTAGGAGATCAGGAGATGGGGTCAGAAAAAAGGATTAAATATTTATTTTGGAGAGATAAAAATCATATAAGCAATTTAGAAGTACAGTGGAAGAGAGGCTAATGAGTTAACCTGAGTAAAAGGGAATGAGCAGACACTTGACACTGTAAAAAATGGCTCTACAGACACTGAGAAGCAGCTGTTCTTTATTGCTCCTGAAGACAGAACAAAGGGAAAAGGCTATTTTAGTTTTATGCGAGTGTCATAGGAAACAGACGCAAGAGAATTTTTCCTTTTTTTGTCTCTGGAACATTTCAAGAATAAGGCTGTTTTCTTTCCAGAGTTTACACATAATGATATAAATTGGATGACTTGTTTAGATTGTGTATTTCCTGTGGTACCTTTGGTAAAGATTGAAATGACCATGTCAGATTAATGTCTTAACAAACATATGGCATATTGCTTAAGCTTGATCTCAGTGGCAAATTAAATACAGCTTAAATTGATGAGTTTTTCATCATTAGTTATGAATGCATGGGTTATTCTGTAGAAATCTTAATATTGAAGATTTTTAGTGTATCTTGTATTTTAACAGGTTGCAGTATTTTACAGAGCTAGCCCAAGGCACAAGATGAAAATTATTAAGGTGAGTGTGTAAGAATCAGATTGTTTTATTTCTGTATACAAAATGCTGCTACTTTACTTTTGTTATGTTTGCATTACAGGGAGTAGAGCATCAAGGTCAGAAATACTGTGAAGCAAAACAGTTTTTTTTTTTTGTAAGAGCTTGACATAGAAACACTAATAGAGAATTTAGTTGGCATAAGATGTAGAAGAAAACTTGAATGAAGTATCTGCAAATACAGCCTTCTTTAAACAGTTAGACAGTATAAAACAATGTTCTAACTGGGGTCCATAGCCAAGTCATCCCAGCGTAAATAGCAGTAATTAGTTAGAAACTAAATAAATACAGCAAGGAAATAGTGTTGTGACACTGTGAACAGTACTTAAAAGGCTATGATTATTTATATTAATTAGTCAAATGTATTTAAAGCAACTGATACAGTATCCAGTAGTTAATGGTCTTAAGTTATGATAGCCAGCCATTGTGTAGTTCAGAGTTTCTCAACCTTGGCACCATTGACATTTTGGACTGGATAATTCCTTGTTGTGAAGGGCTGCCCCATATGTTATTGAATGTTTAGCAGCATTCTTGGCCCCTTCCCACTAGGTGCCAGTAACATCCCCCAAATCCTGATAGTCTGAAACATCTCCAAACATTGTCAGATGTCCCTTGGGAGACACAATTGCCCCTGGTTGAGAATCATTGTATAGTTGTTTGAAGAACAGAATTTAGAGATACAGTTCTCACAGATGGGAATATTAGTAGCAACTTTTTCTAAGCTTTATCTTACTGAGATCTCCATTTTTGAAGTTCATTGAACAATGGGTGGTCTATATTATTTCTAATCTTAATTATGTGAAAAAAAATAGGGAGGATTTGTTTATCGCTTTGTATGGAAGCAACATTTTTATCAAAATTCCTTCCTCTCCCCTGTCCTCTGCTCCACTCTAGTCGCTACAGAAGAACGGTTCAGTTGTAGCCATGACAGGAGATGGAGTAAATGATGCAGTTGCTCTGAAGGCTGCAGACATTGGAGTTGCGATGGGCCAGACTGGTACAGATGTTTGCAAAGAGGCAGCAGACATGATCCTAGTGGATGATGATTTTCAAACCATAATGTAAGCTTTGTTTCAGTGAATGCCTATCAGAGAATCTTCCCCTATCCTTTCCTGTCCCCCACCCCTAGAGAATTCAACTGGAAAAGAATTAGTATTTAAACATTAGGTAAACTAAACCATTTTTCTAGGGTAATTATCCTATTTTATGGTATGAAGAAGATGATTTGTGTGGCTGGAACAGGCATAGTAAATGGCAGGACCCTCATTTAAGAAGTATTTGCCAAGTGCCAGCCACATGTCACCTTTTTCTGGGCACTAATATGATGGTATAGTAATGGCCTTTATTTTAGTTAAATTCAGGTAGTTAGAAATATGCATATGTATGGCTCTTTTTTTGGCTTTATAATAAATATTGAAAATTATGAAGTTTACATCCATACCTGTTTTTTATATCAGTAATTTATTCATCTTGCCCTCATTTAATGTTATAATTTATTAAATTTAAATAGCTCTATTTGTGTCAGCCACAGTTTCCAGTTGATTTAAGACTCCAGTGTAATACATGGTGGTGTCAGTTTCACAGTGTTCAGGTGGGGATCATGTGAATCCCATTTATTTATTTATTTATTTTTTGGGTAGCCACCTGTTGGATGACCTGAGTTTAGTGATAAATTCCAATTATATGTTCCAGGCTGCTTTATTACTCTGTTTTGGCCTACAGGGAAACATTTGGGAGCTTAGGACTCACAGTATTTGCCAAGCTTTTGCAAGGATATGAGTTTTTTCTTTCCATTATTATAATTATATAGAAATCTTAGAAGAAATGAGGAGTTGATTAAAAAGCATAGATTTTCCTGGATTCAGCTAAATGAATGAGATAATTTATATGAATCCTTGTAAACCATGTTCTTCATTTAATTCCTCTGCAACATGTGATCTACTTGATGTGTAGGAGCAACACGTAGCTTAAATTCTATAATTCCTATATATCTCATTGCCATTTGATTCCTGACATGCATTAGTTTAAACCTTTACCCTGCATTTTGTACCACTAAGAAAAATGAGCTTAGAGGAAGGTGAAGAAGATAATCGCGGCTGGGCAGGGTACCTCACGCCTGTAATGCCAGCACTTTGGGAGGCTGAGGTGGATGGATCACTTGAGCCCAGGAGTTCGAAACCAGCCTAGGCAACATGTCAAAACCCATCTCTCCAAACAATACAAAAAAAATAGCTGGGAGTGGTGATGTGAGCCTGTGGTCTCAGCTACTCTAGAGGCTGAGCTGGAGGATTGCTTGAGCCAAGAAGGTCGAGGCTGCAGGTAAGTCAAGGTTGTGCCACTGCACTCCAGCCTGGGAAGCAGGGCAAGACCCTGTCTCAAAAAAAAAAAAAAAAAAAAGGTAATCATTTTATGTATTATGAATGTGAAGTATTTTCTCTTGTGTGAAGAGACAATGTATGATTTTAATGTTGAAGTATCTTCTTCAGAATAAGAATTTTAATATTGTGACAAATTAGTTCAGGTAGAGCTTAGGCTTGACTTTAATTCTTTGCTAAAATAAATGTTTCCATATTGATACATGTGTTGTATTAGTTGGAATTTTATTTTATTTATTTATTTATTTGTTTGTTTGTTTGAGTCAGTCTCACTTTGTTGCCAAGGCTGGAGTGCAGTGGTGTGATCTTGGCTCACTGCAACCTCCGCCTCCCGGGTTTAAGCAATTCTCCTGCCTCAGCCTCCTGAGTAGCTGGGATTACAGGCATGCGCCACCACACCCGGCTAATTTTTGTATTTTTAGTAGAGATGGAGTTTCGCTGCACCATGGTGGCCAGGCTGGTCCGAACTCGTGACCTCAGGTGATCTGCCAGTTTCGGCCTCCCAGTGTGCTGGGATTACAGGCATGAGCCACGGTGCCCGGTTGGAAATTTATTTTCAAAATTAGCTCTACAGTGTTTTAGTATAGATACATTTTTGTATGATAATATTTTCTCACTTCATCTTTATTTTTTAAATTTCAGGTCTGCAATTGAAGAGGGTAAAGGGATTTATAATAACATTAAAAATTTCGTTAGATTCCAGCTGAGCACGTAAGTTTGCAAGAAATTTGTCACCATGGGTCTTCTGGATAAATTATATGAAAAGTAGAACTTAAGCAGAATGCCTAGAAACTTCTCTGCCTTATATTTCTGAGCATTGTTCATATGTCAGTTTTCCAAAAAGAAAATTTATTGTATTCTAAAATTTTAAATGGCATGATAAATAGGTTGTAAATGTAACAATTAGATGTCTGTATCATCAAAATGTATAAATCTTTGTGATTTATTTAATAGCTCACATCTCATTGTTTCCTCTTGGTATCTTTTTCCAGAAGTAGAAGGGGTATTGTGTAGTCAAAAAACAGTTACCAAAATATTGTTGAAACTATCATGCAGATATAAAAATTCTTTATTTGTTCCTGTTGTCTAAACATCTTGAAAATCCTTTGTTAAAATACTCTTAGCTTTAAAATGTCCACGTGAATGAAGAATAGTTTACTTGAAACAGTCTTCCTTTAAAAGCATAGTAGTAAGAGATTTTTAAATGCTAAAAAAGTGGTATCATAGAATCAACAGATTTACTATGCTGATATTTTTAAATGACTCTCTTTTTCAACAGGAGTATAGCAGCATTAACTTTAATCTCATTGGCTACATTAATGAACTTTCCTAATCCTCTCAATGCCATGCAGATTTTGTGGATCAATATTATTATGGATGGACCCCCAGCTCAGAGGTACGAGTTTTTTAATTGCATGAGCTGGAAAGACAAGGAATGTGTACTACCCTGATAATTAAGTTTTAAAACTTGATTTATGGACAGTGTTGGAAAACTTTGCAGCAAATGTTTTAACATTTATGTTATAAATTGTGTGATGTGTGTATTTTTATTAATTCTTTTTGAGTGTGCATGCAGTGTAGATCTGAGCCTTTCCACTGTTAGATGCCTAGCCTAAGGTTGAGAATACATCAGGAATAGGTGCTATCCCTGTCCTCAGGAAGTAAGTAAGCCTTTTATTTCTAAGAAATGGGTATAATGGAGAAATTTCTGGGTTCAGTTTTATTATCTAGGTTCTACTGTCAGTTTTAGAGACTTTGGGAAAGTATTAGAGGACCTGAGTGTCATAACTTTTTAAAAAAATTTAATAATAATGGGGTAGTTGAGGGATAGATGTCATTTGGCCACTCCAGCAAATCATCCCAGTTAAAACCTCTTTATATGAAAGATATTTCAAAATTCAGGCGGTAGGTCATGTATTTCACACCGTATTTGAAATAGGTAAACTTACATGTAAATGAATTGGATGGTTTTTTGAAAGTTGATTATCTATCCCCTATCAAATTGTGCCAAACAAATAAAGAGGAGAGAAAAAGTGACAAAATCAGTGGTTATTTTTGCGTAATCAGCCAGCGTTTTATGATGCAACATTTTGTTTCTATAAGAAAGCATTTAGTTTGCCGAATAATTGAGGTTAGTGAGGTGGTGAAAGTAACAAATCCAAACCTTAAAACTTGAAAGTAATTTATTTTTCTGTTTGTTTTTAAGCCTTGGAGTAGAACCAGTGGATAAAGATGTCATTCGTAAACCTCCTCGCAACTGGAAAGACAGCATTTTGACTAAAAACTTGATACTTAAAATACTTGTTTCATCAATAATCATTGTTTGTGGGACTTTGTTTGTCTTCTGGCGTGAGGTATATTCACTGGCCAAGCTGCTATATTAACATGAATTCTGTATATCTGATAGGATTCTTAGTTATTTTGATGGGTTACCCAGAAGGCTGGGAAGTTAAGGGAGCTCTTTTAGTGAAAAATATAAGAACATTTTAAAAGAGTTTGATTTCCATCTTTATGGATAAATAAAATTATTGATTCATGTATTAGAATAAATCTGCAGAGAAGTATCAGTTACAATAAAAATACATGAAAATTTAGAGAGAAGTTGGAAAATCTGAGTCTTAAAATCATAGAGCCACTTTATTATTTTTAAATAACAGTATTTTAATATCTAATACATAGTTCATGAGAAGTTTTTTTTTTACTTTTTATTATGTGGATTACAGCTATTCACTAGGTGATTTATAGGAAATTTAGGTAGCTTTTATGTTTCATGTGTTAGGCTAAAGTTATTTCTTCCTAATGGAAAGAAAATGTTCATATTTTTTAAAAAGCATGCGATTTATCCATTAAATTCAGCCACTGAAAAGTAATTTTGTTATTGCCTCTTGACAGCTACGAGACAATGTGATTACACCTCGAGACACAACAATGACCTTCACATGCTTTGTGTTTTTTGACATGTTCAATGCACTAAGTTCCAGATCCCAGGTATGTTTAGGTGAACTTAGTTGATTGACTTGATTGACTCACTTGAGTAGAGTGCTTTCTAATAAGTAGGCAAAGATTATGGGTTTTTAGCTTTGCTTAATTTTGTAGCCACAGATTGCAGCCCCAGACACAGCCTTCTTATAAACATGTGCCATTGGTCACAGTGAGGATGGGGCATTTGTGGGAGGTAAGCTTTATGTCTGACTAGAACATTAAAGTATTAATAATTCACAGGTGTTGTCATCTGCGTTTAGCTGGCTATAGCTATAAGATAGATCGTGGTTAACATTATTTGAGCATAGAACAAACCTCATAGTTTCTGTTGAGATTTTATTAGTCTCATTTTAAAAGACAGTATTGCTAGGAGTATAAGAGCAGTTATGTGCCTATTTTTTTTCCCATCACTCTTGTCACTGTGTCAAAGCTTAGGACATTCTAATTTTGCTTTTCTTCCCTTGTTGTATCTTAAGGTGTGACTGCTGCTTCTTGGTCTAAGTGTTTTGATAGAAAATAATGGGCTAGAGCTTTATGGTACTTTTTTAGAGCATATTGTCCTTAAAAACTAGTTTCATTTGAGGCATGACTATTCATTTCAGCTTTAAAGCACTTTATGAATCCTTAACTATATTACCATTTGCCATGCTGGAACTTCTGAGTACAGTGAATTCTCACTAATTGACCAATTTTTGAAGAAGCTGTAATACTTATTTTTTTATGAAAAGTGGTTTTACTTTTTCAGTACACACACAATTAGGTCCATTCTCCAAGAAAGGATTTTAGATTATCTACCTTAGTGAATGTATAGAAATGATTTAGCAAAATACAAATAAAGTTTCTTGATGTTTGGGATGTTAAAAGGTTTCTTTTCTTTCTATGGTCTGAATTATATAGTGTCACTTTTTAAGCAAGCCTTTTCTTGATAAATAAAATAAAAGCTACTTTAATATTTACTTTTATTCCATCTGAATTATTCCAAAACAATAGTAAAATTTAAGAGATTTCATAGAATTGACATTGCACAATTCAGTGATAAAGTGATACTGCTTGTTAAAAATTAGAAGTGAATATAATAAAGAAGTTATTTCTGTGACCAAGGAGTAATAAATGAACTCTCTGCTCTGCCAACAGACCAAGTCTGTGTTTGAGATTGGACTCTGCAGTAATAAAATGTTTTGCTATGCAGTTCTTGGATCCATCATGGGACAATTACTAGTTATTTACTTTCCTCCGCTTCAGAAGGTTTTTCAGACTGAGAGCCTAAGCATACTGGGTAAAGAAAACGTTATCTTTATCATTTATGTATTTTAGATAAATCATATTTTCTAATGTGTTTGTTTTAATTTTAAAATTCTTTTAAAATAGCAAAATAAGTAACTCACTTGATTTGAAAAAGGAGTCTATTTTTTCACTTGGGGAAGCTCAGGGGAATTACTCTCCTAACTCCAGGGTTTTGGTTTTTGCTCTTTTATAGGTTATCAATTGTTATAAAAATCATAATACGTGATTCTCAAATATAGCAAATCAAAACCTGCTCTAGAGTATAGTTTATAACTTTTTATGTACTATGCCATCTTGTATGAAGAGAAAACTAGACTTAATCTCCCTGAAAACCAAGTTGCTCTCTTCTTTAAAGTTAGAATTTTCAGTAAACTAATAATTTCATTATTGTTTCTTGTTTGTACATTCTAATTTCACAAAATGTCAGTCTGACCAAATAGCAGAATGTTTTATAAAGACTATTTGGAAATTACACATTTTTCTTACATTACCATTTATTAAATGTATAATACAGTGCGTTTAAAAATTAGTTTTCCTATGTAAGTGTGAGGAGTGATATATCTGACAGTAATGCTATCCTTTATTGAGTTCTCAATTTGGGTATTTATGAAAAGGAGTTATACAGTTTCACTGTATTTTTTCTTGTAAGTTAAAATTTACCTTAAAATTGAACTAGTTGAATTTCAGTATTTTAATTCCATATTCACATTTCTTCCTCTTTTTAAAAAAATGGCATTTTAAGGAAACATCTGCAATTTTCCAAGCAGTAAATAAGAATTGAGATAGTGTGGATACTATTGTAAAGACAAGTCTTCTATGCTTTGAAATAGAACATATTAATGTCAAATTTTTAATCTTCAGATAGGCATTTTCATTCAAATTGTCTACTACTGTTGATACAGTACTTTTTTAAAGGGCTGTGTGATCTATGAAATAAACTCCTTTTGTTGGTGATACTGTTAAAGGCTAGCCACATAAGGTTTCAGGGAAAGTGGTCAGAGGACTTGGGTTCTAATTCTGGCTGCTGCCTTTCCTAGTTATGTGACTTTGGATAAGTCATTTAATATCTTTTTTTCTATTCTTATTTTTAACTGAGGGTGATTGTGCCTGCCTTATGGAATAGTTGTGAAACAATGTGTTTGAAAGCTGTGGTGGCCAGGCGCCATGCCTCACGCCAGTAATCCCAATACTTTGGGAGGCTGAGGCAGGCAGATCACTTGAGGTCAGGAGTTCAAGACCAGCCTGTCCAAAATGGTGAAACCCCATCTCTACTAAAAATACAAACATTAGCCAGGTATGATGGCACATGCCTGTAATCCCAGCCACTTGGGAGGCTGAGGCAGGCAAATGGCTTGAACCCAGGAGGCGGAGGTTGCAGTGAGCTGAGATCATGCCACTGCATTCCAGCCTGGGTGACAGAGCAAGACTTCATCTCAGAAAAAAAAAAAAAAAGTTGTGTTAAAATGCTAGAAAAATGTAAGCTATTAAGTTTTGCAACTGTAAGTTTCAAAGAAATGTAAAACCCAACTTATTTTCTCTTGCAGATCTGTTGTTTCTTTTGGGTCTCACCTCATCAGTGTGCATAGTGGCAGAAATTATAAAGAAGGTTGAAAGGAGCAGGGAAAAGATCCAGAAGCATGTTAGTTCGACATCATCATCTTTTCTTGAAGTATGATGCATATTGCATTATTTTATTTGCAAACTAGGAATTGCAGTCTGAGGATCATTTAGAAGGGCAAGTTCAAGAGGATATGAAGATTTGAGAACTTTTTAACTATTCATTGACTAAAAATGAACATTAATGTTAAAGACTTAAGACTTTAACCTGCTGGCAGTCCCAAATGAAATTATGCAACTTTGATATCATATTCCTCGATTTAAATTGGCTTTTGTGATTGAGTGAAACTTTATAAAGCATATGGTCAGTTATTTAATTAAAAAGGCAAAACCTGAACCACCTTCTGCACTTAAAGAAGTCTAACAGTACAAATACACTATCTATCTTAGATAGATATATTTTTTTTTATTTTTAAATATTGTACTATTTATGGTGGTGGGGCTTTCTTACTAATACACAAATAAATTTAATCATTTCAAAGGCATTCTATTTGGTTTAGAAGTTGATTCCCAGGAGTGCCATATTTCAGCTACTGTATTTCCTTTTTCTTGTAATGTAAGCAGCTCAGATACCATGTGCTATCATTTTTGTATCAAGTTTTTTGCACAGGATGTGACCACTGTCAGATCACTGTTCTTTTCTTTCTTTTTGTGATTGAAAAGCCTATACTACAATTTGAAGTAAATTTTTGTTTTTCTTAGTAAGTGTAAATGGTTGCTTTATTTTTATTTTAAAAAGGTATGTCTTTGGTTTGGCAGAATTCATGCAGGGCTATCAAGTGGTATTCTAGGGTAACAGTGTCCATAATTAACGCTTAGTCATAGAGTCAAAAACATTTAAGACTGATTGGGTTGAAGTTTATAATAAATTATATTAACATGTCTTCCTTTTTGAGGTAAAGATATATACTTTGTCAAATATCATTTTGTCATCCTCTAAATATAAATCCAAATACCTCAGCTAAGTAATTCTATTTTATTATTTTTACTGTTATGTATGTTTTTAATCATATTTCTTAGGAAGTATAGGCTACTGGACTTAGAATAAAAAGTCCCCAAACCCAAACAAATGGTTTATGAACCAGAGTATATGTGGAAGATTCTTTGCTGGTCTTGCTCTGTGTGCATCTGAAGCTTCTTTGGCCTAGATTTTAGCACAAACCTGAGTATATCTCTTCTACTTTCATCATGTGTTCTGTACCTTCTTTTTGTTTCATTGGGCATGCTAGGGAAATAGGTGGATTTTGTGTGTAATGCCATCAGTTTTTATGAAAGCTTGATGAGGTATAGGTCATTTGTTTTGAGTATGTGGGCCAGAAATTTAAAATTAGAAATTTGTTTTTCTGTTGAGTATAAAACAAAAATTGGTCCCAATTCTAACAGGTTTAATCCTTCTTGAAGCCAATAAGTTTTATCTTTTATAATCTGTCAGGATGAACCACTCCTTAGCTTTTATCCAATATTAAACTGCAAGTGTTAGCACTGAAATATTGTCATTGATAGGGAAAATACCTATTCTTTGAGTCATTGTTACTGAGGCAGTTGAGTGTAAGGAGCTGGCTGCAGTTTATTCTACTTAACCCTTTAAGGCTGAATTGTCAAATGTACATTGTTCCATGTCGTTAGATGGAACATGGAAGCCATTGTCTAATCAACTCTATCATTAGTGACTTGATGTCTCATACCTTAATTTTGTAATGATTTTTATTCTCTGTTACAAAGACTTGAAATACGTATTAAATGCACGTTAATGTTTTGCTTTGCATTTTAGGTTCAGATTATGACTTGATTGAAATAAATGTGCCTATACATTCATTTGCTTTGTACTATAAAAATAAAAATGATTTCTTAAGTTAATGACATCCCAGTGGGGACTATTAGCATTAAAATTATCCATATGGATGCTGAAGATACAGAAATTAAAATTATCCATATGGATGCTGGAGAATGCATAGTACACAGAATCTATGATTTAAAAAGAAGTTGAATGTACAGTACAGATCCAGATTGCAATTTTCCATAATATATTAATCCAAGTTGACATGGATGATTTAAATGGGCTAGTATCTAAATTTTAAATTTTTACCCTATTTCCTAATCCTAGGACTTGCTAGAGTCCCTAACAATACTAACTTACTTGATGTTTTTCCCTGTTAGACTACCTTATGGAGTTATTTGGCCCCATAATGGCTAAACATCAGGGAAGAAAAGAAAAGAACTTAAAATAATTCACTGATTAGGTAAACAGTTCTGAAATGATCAAAACTGGCCACACAGAACAAGGCTGAACATGTTGTGTCACATTTGTGCTGGACATTGCATGACCCAGAGATGAAACAAAAGTGAAACCATGAAACCCAAAGACCCTCCCCTCTCAGGATACAGGCTTTATTTATATAGCAGTAACCACCCTCACAAGAATAAGACACATTATTTACCTGCCATGCCCATGTAGGGTATGTATTTTACATTGGTAGTCTTTTTGAGATCACTTAAGTTTTGGTCTCCTTGATATACTATATAAGTAAAGTAAGTATTGGTCACACTTAAAAATAGTTTCTCACTGAAATGAATTGGAGGCAAACAATAAACATAATATTTAGGAAACTTAATTAACTCTACCTTGCTTTCTGCCTCTGTCACTTGGCAATTCACTTCCACGTATGACTCACCCATGAAGTTAGATGATGAACTGGTTATCTTTTCATTACATTTTTTTAGTACCTGGAGTGTGCTAGAAGTAGAACGATAATGGCATCCCTGCCCTGTAGGAGCCCATGAACACAGATAGCAGGGGATATAACTGCTAATAAGCTGTTTCAAGAAAGTAAATAGGGATCTTTGCCCATTTACTTTAAAAATACACATAGATTAAAATGAGTCCAGTGCACTTTTCACTAGATATTTCCTTGACATTGGCATTTGAAAATCTTTGAAGTGCTTTTTAAGACTGAGCTCCTGCAGTCCAAACAGCAGCTGATTTGCGTACTAAAACATGGTATGGATGTTCATCCTTAACTAGTACGTGATTGGACAGACAGATCATTCTGATGGTTAAGTTTCCTTGAGCTCAGTTACCACTTGAACTATTAACTCTTATTTAATGACATTGTTTTGGGTTTTGGTTGTCAAGAGTTGGTTATTGTTAATAATGGATAATGGTTAACCAGTCCCTGGTATTAATGTAGATACAATTGTCCATAAACATTGTTGTAGGTTTAGATTTAAAAAGAAAAAGTAGTATCATGCCTTCAGGAAGTTTTCAGTCAGTTCTGGAGACCAATGTGAAATATATCCAGTAGAGTGGTAAATGCTGTCCAGAATGCTACAGTAGTTGAAGGAGAGAAATAACTTCATGGGATCCTCAAAGAAATTTGTCATAGAAATTTCCTAGAACTAATGACAGCTGAATCAAATTTTAAGTTGGGAAACTCCGGCTGAGAAGCAGTAGGACAGTGCAGCCAAACAGCAAAGCCTCTGCAGAGGTGGTGGTAGGGGCTATAAGGAATCTGTGAAAACCACAATGAGTTTGACACTGTTAAGGCAGGAGGTACAGTGTGAAGGGTTGGAGAGATAGGCAGGAGCCTAATGCTGAAAGCAGAGACATTTGATTTGTCTGATAGCATGCCAGGGCATTTCAAGAGTTTGATGTGAGTTTGGATTTTTGTATCATAACATGCTGATGGAAGCACAGAGGGTCAGTTGTGAAGACTGAAATAGGGAGACCAGTTAGAAAATCAAGGAAGCTTAAGGAGTAAAGGGATAATTGAGCTGTGGCAGTCAGGATGGAGAGAAAGGCATGGAATTTGAATTGTCTTTTTTTTTTTTTTTTTTTTTTGAGGCAGGGTCTCACTCTGTCCCCCAGGTTGGAGTACAGTGGTGTGATCTTGGCTCACTGCAACTTCTGCCTCCCAGAATCAAGCGATCCTCCCACCTCAGCCTCCTGTGTATCTGGGATTACAGGTGCACACCACCATGTCTGGCTAATTTTTTTGTATTTTCGGTAAAGGCAGGGTTTCACCATATTACCCAGGCTGGTCTCGAACTCCTAAGCTCAGGTGATCCACCAGCCTTGGGCTCCCAAATGCTGGGATTAGGTGTGAACCACTGTGCCCAGCCTTGAATTTGTATCTTCTGAGAGACAGCATTGACATGACTGGACAGGAGAAAAGGAAAATGGAAAAGATACTAGTCTGTGGCCTTTGGCTTGAATAGTAGAGCTATTAGCAGAAGAACCTAAGCTAAGCAGGGTTTAATGGGACACAGGTCCATCTGAAATGTAAAGCTTGTGGTGTCTTTGAGATTTCCCAGCCGGATGTGTTAATCAAAGCTATAGCTGACTAATTATAAGCTAGTAGAAAAACAAGCATCCATTTTTTTTGTTGTTGTTAAATTAAGCGATAAGTCAAAGTAAACTCAGCTTTCACAAAATAAGATTTTCTTTAAAAACTTTCCTTTAGCATAGTTATTAATCAGCAAACAGTTGTAAATTCAAAATGCAGAAGGACAAGATAAGAATATTTCAATCTCCTTTGTTGTTGAATGTTAATAGGGAATCTGTTATTAAGGTTACTGACTGGAAAACACTGATCTGAATTACTGGTAGCAATTTTTTTGATACATGTAGTAAGACACTTTCTAAGAGGTGAGAGCATGTGTGTGTGTGTGTGTATATGTGTGTGTCTGTTTATGTGGCATACCACATAGCTTAAGGTATGCCACGTAAGGAAACCCCAATGAGTAAATAACATTACCATTAGAAAACAGCTACTTACTCTGAATGAGTAATTATGGCAGAAGAGTAGAAAACAATGTTGGTTTTTCATTTGTTTGTTTTTTGAGAAGGAGTCTTGCTCTGTTGCCCAGGCTGGAGTGCAGTGGTGCGATCTTGGCTCACTGCAACCTTTGCTTCCTGAGTTCAAGTGATTCTCCTGCCTCAGCCTCCCGAGTAGCTGGGATTACAGGCCTGTGCCATCATGCCCAGCTAATTTTTGCATATTTAGTAGAGACAGGGTTTTACCATGTTGGTCAGGCTGGTCTCGAATTCCTGACCTCAGGTGATCCATGCGCCTCAGCCTCCCAAAGTGCTGGGATTACGGGCATGAGCCACCACGGTTGGCCTGTTTATTTTTTTAAATTTTACTCGTAATTTTTTTGGCCTTTCTAGCCTCATATCCTACACAATGCTCCAATACAGTCCACTTCCAGATCATTTTGGACAGTGTTACTTTAAGTTGAAATCGTTTTTTCTCTGTCCCAATGTTGAGAATCAGAGCTTTTACCTCTACTTCAGAGCCCAGTGAAATGCCAACAAGAATAACCTTTCCAGATTTCTAGTGTGTGTGTGTGTGTGTGTGTGTGTGTGTTAGTACAGTTTCTTGTACACTTTTTTTTGTTTGAGGCAGGGTGTTGCTCTGTAGTGTGATCATGGCTCACTGCAGCCTGGACATCCTGGGCTCAAGTGATCCTCCTATCTCAGCCTCTCAAGTAGCTGGGACTGCAGGCGCATGCCACCATACCTAGCTAATTTTGTGTATTTTTTTTTTGTAGAGATTAGGTTTTGCCATGTTGCCCAGGCTGGTCTCAAACTCCTGGGCTCAAGCAATCTGCCCACTTTGGCCTCTCAAAGTGCTGGGATTATAAGCGTGAGCCATCACGCCCAGCCTCATTTCTTGTAAACACTCTTTGAATGTAGCAATAAGTTTGCATATAAAATTGTGGGATTTTATGTTTTAGAAAGCATTAAAAATTTAAGTTGAAAACACTTGTTGATGAATCTAAACAGAAATTTGGTGATCTCTTTCATTCAAAATTAAATGTCAAAGTTTGGGGAGAAAAGTGAAAACAATTATTTGAGCCATTAGTTTTTATCCTTAGAAATCCTTTTCTAATGTAAATCTGCTGGTGTTCTCGTGTACACGTGAACATATATGATGTAACAGCCTGTGCTTGCACAGCTGCTCCAGGTAGATGGTGTTTCATTTGCAGGTCACCGTACACGCCTGATTTTGCTATTCCTATCCTGTTTTACGCAAATCTGGCCAAACTGACAAATATACTGACAAAGGCCCACATTTCTGTGGTGGCTTCATGGCTGTTAGGCCTGACAGAACTTCTTTTCATATTTAACCCAAGGGTGCCCCAGAATCATTATTTCTTAAGCAATAGTTGCATTGCTCTACTTAATAACCCTTTTGAGTAGAAACCACATCTCATTGTTATGAGCACTCAATGCCAGAAACTGAGCAAACTGTTCTATATAAATTCCAGAGATCCATTTTTGGGCTCTGGATTTGTAGCTTTTGAAAAATGTGCCTTTTAATACAGTTTTTAAAAAAATTACTAATCTTCTCAACTACATTAAAGAACTTTCTATTAAAGTTTTCTCTGATAAGTATACCAAAGTGCCCTTTAGTTGACAAGTGACAATTTGGTGCCATCTTAGGGTCATAAATAAAATACCATATAATGCCTGGACCATTGCTCTTATCAGGTCTGCATCTTGCAGGCATACTGTGAAACACGTGATATGTGCATCTTACAAATAGGTGACTGTAGAAAATGTATGTCTGATAGGAAAGACATGACAAACTTTACATTTAAGCATTATTAGATCAATTTTAACAAGCTATAAATTAGTATGTTTTAATTCCTATTCCTGTCTCATATTCATCTGTGTGGTTGCGTAATAGGATTGCATTAGATTTTGTAAGTATTTTTCTATGTGGAGTGGGTCTGGATGGTTGGATGGTCCATGCATCAGCTAGAGGTATTACAAGTTAGGGAAATAGTTTAATTTGATCTTGTTTAACTCACCCACATGGAGCTATTATTTAGTTTTGGTGTAGAAACTATGGCCAGGCATGGTGACTCACACCCTTAATCCCAGCACTTTGAGAGGCTGGGGAAGGCGGGTTGCTTGAGGCCAGGAGTTCGAGACCAGTCTGGCCAACATGGCGAAACTAAAAATATAAAAATCTGTAGAGCGTGGTGATGCATCCCTGTAATCCCAGCTTCTTGGGAGGCTGAGAACCAGAACTGCTTGAACCTGGGAGGTGGAGGCTGCAGTGAGCCTAGATTGCGCCACTGCACTCCAGCCTGGGCAACAGAACAAGACTGTCTCAAAAAAAAAAAAAAAAAGGAAAGAAAAGAAAAACTGTGCCATGCTGGTCAAATTCTCCTGTTGCTTATTTTTGTAAATAAAGTTTTATTAGAACACAACTATCCACATTCATTTACAATATTGTTTATTGGCACTGTCATGCTGTGGCAGCAAAGGTGAGCAGTTGCAGCAAAGGTGAGCAGTTGCAAGGGACTATATGACCTGTAAAGCCTAAAATATTTACTATCTAGCCCTTTGTAGAAAGTTTGCCTACTCATTTAGATACTCAAAAAGAGGAAAATAGGCCCTGTACCTTGCATTCAGTGGATTAGAAAGGAAGTACCATCAATTTTCTCTACCCGCCAATCTCCCAACAGTATATTCTCTCTTGAATGGATGCTCTTGGTAGCAGATTTGATGTCAGTGACTACTCTGAGTCTCCATCAAGGCCCCCATGTAGAGAAAGTCAGAGTGTCTCAGACTGTTGTTAAAACATCATCAACCAGGAGGACATGCCATCACATTATCAAGGCTTCTTGTTCTTACAGTGGCTGGAGTGTTCTGATCTGCCGTCCCATCTGAATTGTGCTTCCCATCTCTCTCTCTTTGCTCACCCAATTTTTTATCCATCTGAAGCAGTCTGCTCCTATCTGGTTGATGGGCTCACTTCTACCTCTTGGATGCACAAGAGAAGTGGAGGTTTCCCTCCTATTGGTTGCACAAACCCAGAGAAATAAAGCTTAATCTGAATAGGCTAAAGTATGTTATCTTGCTTAGAGAAGACAACATTTAGTAATAGCAGAAACTAAACTATCCTAACAGCTCAGTCTTAGGGAAAAAATATACTCACTAACTCATTTTTTCAGAACAGAACATTCTAAACCAAAACATATTTGCATAGTTCCCACAGATACCAAAAGGTGACTGTATATGTGCATGTATACATAAATATAAAAATATATTTATATTTTGAGAGAAAGACTTAGCTATTTTAACCAAATAGAATGTTTTCAGGAGTAGCAGGAATAGAAGAGATTGCATGTGCATTGTAGCATGTTCATTTTTCATTTGATTTCTGTCCCTAAAAACAGAATCCAGTGAAACTAGCTGGAAATACTTCTTTCATGTATTATCTCATTCATTTACTTCTCTCATTTTAACAGACTGTTATATGGCCTGGTGCAGTCATGCCTTTTAAATTTTAAAACTTCCTTCCTTAACATGAAGTTCTCGTCTTAGAATTTTTACAGCTGGATGAACTTGAATTTGGTATTACTCACACCTCTGGAAAGAAATGCAGAAGCAGCTTATCCTGTATGGCTCAGAAAGCTGTTGCTGAAAGTGGGGTGTAATGTTTTTAATACATTTTTCCAAGAGTAGTATTTAATTTCAAATTGGTACAGGATGCAGAATCACTTTCAGCTGTGATGACTGAAATGTGTCATTAAAAGACATTACGAGATAAACACCAAGTACCCCACATCTATCTTATTGAAAATACAGTGTCATATTTTGAGTCAGGCACCACTGAAAGTTTATCCTTTTATGGAACTTCCTGGTCTTGGTAGTGACAGCTTTCCAGGTGCTGCTCAGGTAAATGGTACACCAGCCAGCCAAACAGCATGTGGTAGAGAGCAGCACCCAGTGAAATCTGGCAAACTTGCTAGGGGGAAAACTGGGTTTGGCCTCCTTAGGATTATGGAGTAGGGCCAGGTTATAACCCTGGTAGTTGCAGGAAGAGGAAATTCCTAGGAAATGGTAATATCTGCTCTTCATCTTTTTCTATCTTTTTTTTTTTTTTTTTTTTTTTTTTGAGATAGAGTCTTGCTCTGTCGCCCAGGCTGGAGTGCAGTGGAACGATCTCGGCTCACTGCAAGCTCTGCATCCCGGGTTCACACCATTCTCCGGCCTCAGCCTCCCAAGTAGCTGGGACTACAGGTGCCCGCCACCACACCCAGCTGATGATATTGTTTTTGTATTTTTAGTAGAGACGGGGTTTCACCATGTTAGCCAGGATGGTCTCGATCTCCTGACCTCGTGATCTGCCCACCTCGGCCTCCCAAAGTGCTGGGATTACAGGTGTGAGCCACCACGCCCGGCCACCTTTTTCTATCTTTAAACATGCCAAGGGCTCTTTCAAATTGAGCTTTAAAAACACTACAGAAAACTCTCTGAACATAGGAAAAAGGGCTCAAGGGGGACAGGTACTCACATGGGGATAATTCCTTCTGGTCTTTTTTCATTATTTTCTAAGTTTGAGCTTGGCTGCCCATTGAAATTGTCTTGATAGTTTTCTACCCTTTCTAGTGTGGCTACTGCTGGAGTTGCTATAATATTCTCACATTCCTGCCCATCTCTCTTCTTCACCATATTTGATAGTGTTGATCTCCTTTGCCTCTGCAAAATTCTGCTCTTAAACCTGTGGCAACTCTGGTCTCACGTTGTCTTAATCTTTGTACTGCTTAACACTCACTCACTTCTTCCCACATTCCTTGCTTTGCCCTGGCTTTTCATGTGCGGATATAACAATGGCTATCACTTATAACACACTTTTAGTATCAGGCACTGTGCTAAGTAACTTAAATATACTTGTTATTGTATCTTTTACACAATAATTTGGACTGTTATAATCCTTATTTTGCAGGTAGGGCAACTGAGGCATAGTCATTGATTTATTTCCTTTTGTGCACAAAGGAGAAAAAGATAATTCTAAGGGCTTTTTAGCTATGGTCTTTATCTTCTGAAATTCAAATTCAGATGTCAAAAGGTTAATTTTAATTCTTTCCCCATGATCAAATGGCATGAAAGACCTGTGATTATATTTACAGGATGCATATTAAACTTTCAAGGTCCAGGTGTCTCAAAAAGTGCTTGTAAAAAATAGACTTCTAGTATAATTTTATCACTACTAAATACAGAACACGATTAGGTTATAGTAAAAGTTTTCCTGTCTCTGCAGCTTTCTCTCTAAAATTTATTCATCTTAGCTGCCCAGAGTTCCTTTTGTTACTTGAACTGCTAATTGAAGACAGTTTCCAAAGCCTAAGATGAGATTTTATTTGTTAGAACTGAATTAGAAAGAGCAGGACCTAATCACTTGATTGCAAACATAGGAAACTAGATTTTGGAAAGGGAATATGGGATGTACAATAGTCTGCTTCTACACAGGTGTTCCTAATGTATATCTGATCTCAATTTTAAAATTCCTATTCTTTAAAGCCAGGTCAAAAGCCAGGTCTGAGAATCTTCTTGTGATTTAACCTCTTCTCATCCTGGTGACTGCTGTTTTCTTATTGTAGTATTCAATCTGCACCTTGCCATTTTGCACTTGACAGACTGCTTTATATAAGGGTAAAAACCACAGTTACTTTTGCACCAACTTAATAAAATAATCTCTTGTCATTTCATTGTGTGTTGTCTCCCAAGCAGCCTGAACAAGAATGTCTTCTGCAGGGGGTTCAGGTGCTATGTCATCATTTTTCGGTGAACCACCTTACATACTCCTGTGAAGTGCCTGTGACCTCTCATCTAATACATGTAGGAGAAGATATACTCCAGAGTAGTATACTTAAAGGGACATTATTAGACTGTCGCTGCTTTACTGCAAGGCTGGATAATTTCAGTGGAATGGTCCTGAGTGCCATGGTTAGAGAAAGGAACCTGACTTATTACTTCTGCTGGAGGAAGACACTTTTAATGAAAGAAAAACATGGTAGATGTAATTCAGTGGTTTTAAGAAGCAGTGTTGATGATAACCCAGGAAATGGGACAGTTATATTAATATAGTCTCCAGATTAGCTTCAAACTCCAGGAATCAAGGTAGGGAGGATTTGATATAACAACGGTCTTACATGGTTTTTCTTTTCTTTTTTTTTTTTTTTTTTTGAGACAGTCTTGCTCTGTCACCCAGGCTGGAGTACAGTGGCGCCATCTCGGTTCACTGCAGCCTCTGTCTCCCGGGTTCAAGCAATTCTCCCGCCTCAGCCTCCTGAGTAGCTGGGACTACAGGTGCCCTCCATGATGCCCGGCTAATTTTTGTATTTTTAGTAGAGACGGGGTTTCACCATGTCGGCCAGGCTGGTCTTGAACTCCTGACCTCAAATGATCTGCCCGCCTTGGCCTTCCAAAGTGCTGGGATTACAGGTGTGAGCCACTACATCCAGCACCGGTCTCACATGTTTATAGTCCTCATTAGATACCTTATTTTCCAGTAACATTTCTTCTCAAAAATAGATGTACTTGACTACTCTTTTCTTGATTCTTCTGGGAATAACCATCTCTTTGGAGATGGTTGTTAGTAAGGTTATAAAAATAACCTTACTGAGGAACTCCCATGCAATCCTCTGAAAATAATAAAAATTTCCTTATTTCAAGAACTCTTATTTAACAAAGTAATTGTTAGGGTTGAATACTCTAGGGGCAAATGATGTATTGTGCCTTTTGTAAAAGTCAACACTTGGCAGGTGTGTGTTTGACACTGGCTGATGCTGGGCTTATTTCTCTAAGAGTATGGTAATTCTAGTAAAGAAAATTGTTTATCAGATATTAGGAACTGTACATAGGCCTGCTCAAAATGGCAGCTTTAAAGCTACCTTTAGGGCTATTCCTGATGGAATATACCAGTGGGAGAGTACAGAAGGAAGAACACAATTTGTATGAATACAAGTAAAATGAAGGTTGAGTATATTTTCAGATCTTGCCCAATGCATTTATTCTACTTGGTTCTCTTTATTTTCAAGTTCTCATTTGGAACTGGCCGGCACCTTCACAACTCTGGGTATTTCTAATTTTAGCAGCCTCTATTTGGCAGTATTTTCCAGAGCAGTACCTTTTAAACTTTTTCCCTACAGTCCACAGTAAGGAATATATTTTACACAATCACCTAATACATGATTGATATGTATATCTGATATTTTCCATTCTAACTTTTTCATTAAAAAATGCTGGGTATGACTCATTAAATACTTTCACATCTCATTAATGGGTCAAAATCTGTAGTATAAAGAGGGCATAGGGTCTGGTATTGCTGCATATATCTCTTGATATTTTCACTTCTCACTCTTTCCTCCTTCTCCAGGTCTAACAGCTCAGGATGCTGTTTCTTATTTGGCTGAAGCCATTAGTTTCAACTTCTCCTTTAAAACCTGGAGTGCACCTAAAGTGCTCTTCAGTCCTGTCATGGTCTCATTGACTAAGTACTTACTTTTAGTAGAGACAGTTTTCTGTCTGGCATCCTCACTTCTAACTTTCATTGGCCAGACTTCATACTAAAGTACAAAGAGGAAACTGTTTTTAAAACTTTTTGAAATGATAACCAGCTGCTACTTAAAGGCAATAATTGAGTGAGACTTCTACTTTCTGAGAATGTAGCTGGCTGAATTGCTGCAATTTAAAGCATATAGACTATATTACCATTAACTTGCTGAAATGGAACATGAGAAGTATAAACATGGTTTCAAACATATTTAGAAATACAGAAGCTTCTTAAATCAGGTTGTATTTATTAAAAACAAAATACAAAATAACTTGGAATTCAGATTATTGTGATGTTTATCCCGTAACAGGTCAGTCCTAAAGAAAAAGCTAATTGTTTCAAGGGTGGTAACAGAAGAATTTTACGTAAGGATTATATTAAATACATCTAGTTTGATGCAAACTGAGTTTTATTCAATGTTGGAGGCCTCACTATGTTCCTCTAAGTTTTCAACCATTAACAACCCAAACCGGTTGTTTCCCTCATACCAACACTTGGTGTGTGCAGTGGTTCTCCCTCTGTTCTTAGAACAGCTGGTATTCTGTTTCTTCTGCCTTTTTTTTTTTGAATTTGATCTACCTTTTGGTAGGAATATTTCAGCGGGGGCATATGACCTTGTGGCATTGAATAGATGTTCATAAAGTTGCTTAGCCTCAGGACATATGCTCAGGAGACTTTCTACAGAGGTCGATGCTAGCAGTTGCTGGCATAGTCCGTGCACCAGGCTTCCACTGTACAGTCTGTTCAAAGCAAGAAAAAAGTATGTTGTTAAAGAAGTAATTCAGTGCAACAGGATAACTACCATTGACATAGCTTCAACAAATGCATCTAAACAATGAGAGCTCTTATTGCTCTATAATATTATTGAAATTACTTAAGAATAATCTGTTCTTTGAAGGAAGGAACTGAGCTGGTATGACAAAGATTCTTTGCTGGTGATACTTAAAAACTTTTCATCAACAAATTACATGATGCATGCTTAGTGGTTTTGCAGCTAGCCCCAGGCTGAGCAGGTGTCTTTAACAAACACTTTAATTTTAAAGAAAAGGAATTTAAAAGGACCCTGATAAACCAAACAGGCAGTTTGTTAGAATATGAGAAAATTTATTGGCATCATTTGCAAGGTCATTCACTGAGACTAAAAACCTACTTCACAAATAGAAGATGGGATTAATTGGAATCCACAAGTTTATTATGGACAAAGCTGATAAACTGGTACCTTAGCAATCCATGTAGAACCATCATTTAATCAGTGTAACATCTCTGTGTAAAAAGCCTTGGTTATGCTAAGATTCAAGAACAATCCTGCTGTTTAAATCATTATTAAGAGAACTGTTTTGTTTTGCATTTCCTGTTTTGTTTTAAAAGGATTTGTGGTAACTAAAGAGGATCCAGTCAAGAATGGCCTTAAATTATTAAATGAAAGAAATAAAGAATCCAGGGGTCAAAGGCCAATTAGTCTTATTTGTGTTAGCTCAGATGTAAGGCCCAGAGATATATTAACAACACTGTTTACTGCCAGGAGGCTTTTTACCTTGAAACATGTAAAGTCCCACCATATTTTGTATGCGTCCATATATCCTCATTCAAAGTATTGAAGGCACTGGGGCTGCAACAGCAAATAAAATAGACAAGCCCCTCCCCCCACAGAGTTTACATCTGAGTGGAGAGACAAACAAAACACAATCTGTCTCCTTTTTATCTTCATCTCTCCCTCAACTACCTCCTGGATGGTCAAATTACCAAGATGTCCAATCCATTGATCCTATCACTTTTTTCACTGCTCCACACCCTACTGCTGCTGTCACTTCTTTTTATCATACCCAGCTTAAACTCCACAGACAAACATTATAATTACTCTGTGGCACATAGGCTCAACTCCCTTATTGTCCTTCTTGCCTGGTAAAGCAAACATCCTAGGTTAAGTTCACTTGGGCATCTACTCATCATCTCACTTAGAATGAAAGCTCCATTAGAGCTGAGATTCTGTTTTTGTCCCTACACCCTAGCACAGGGTAGGTAGGCATTTAATATCTGAATGAATGAGTAAGCCATATGCCAAGTGGTAAGAAATGCAATTGAAAAAAAAATAGAGTAACAGGACTAGAGTGAATGAGGGTAGACAGTGTGTCTCACTAGGGTGGGTTATCAGAAAAAGGCTCTACAAAGTGACATTTAAAGACCGACAGGAAAGGAGAGAGTTGTATCCTACCAATGATTGCCTCCCCTCTCCCACATATTAATGTATTACTTAAAGGAACTGATTTTTTAAAATTGGATTGAATCATGGAAACATTCTTTGAGAATATGGAAATAATTTAATATTTTTCCCGTTTCCAGCTCTTCAGCTGTAACAGTGACTCAAAATCAATTACATTAAGATTAGTTTTTTTTTTGTTTTGGTTTTTTTTTTTAAGTAACTTTGTTGCTTTAAATATAAGTGAAAATACTGTATTTACTTTTGTGTGCTTCCATCTGAACTAAAGTTTCCCATGGTGCTTACCGAGTTAGGTCTGGCTCTGGGAGAGGAGTGGACAGCAGCTGGTTGAGATACATCCCCATCTGGAGACAGGACTGCCACTGACAGAAGATGTGAGCTGTGTCTAAGTCCAGTCTTGTGCCCAGCCGTGTCTGCGCCTTCACTCTTTGGAACTCTGCATACAACATCTTAGCACCATCTTCCTGCAGCTCTTCCTTACCTAAATAAAGAAACAGCCCAAGGGCAGTATTTCTAAAAGCACTGTAACAGCTTTTCATTTTCTCCACATATACTACAAATTCTATAAAGAAAGAAATTAATTTAAAAAAACTAAGATGTTTTTCTTTTCTGGCTTCATAAATGCCTTGCTGTATAAATTGAAATATTGATACTGAACTGTCTTTTTAATGATGACCTAACTTTATTCAACCCATCGGAATTTACTTTTTCCCTGAAATAAGATCTTTTCCACTGGTCTACTACCTGACCATAAACATGTCTGCATTTGAATTCTCTAAACCCTAAATCTGTGTCTATGAAAAATACAAATGACTATTAAATATTATTCTCTTTACTGTTCTCTTTCACCGAAACTCCCAAGCTGTGGTGCATTTGTGTTAAAGAAACAACCTGTGTGTTCAAAACACATTTTGACCTCTGTGTTTTATAGGAGGAAGCTAAAGTATGACTTGGAGAATTTGGCAAATAATCATTTTCTTTTCATAGTAGAGGATAAGGGGCAAGAAGCAACAATCCTAGGAAATAAGGAATGTTGTGTGTTTTTAGCTGTAAGTTTCTACAGATTTGTTTGGGCAGGGGTGCACAAAATAACATCTGGACCAATTTGAAAATAATAAAAAGGAGGCCCACCTTTTACCAACTAGCGAGGAGCAAGACACTGAGCCTGCCTGGGTACAGGGTCCACATTTCCTAAAAGAAAAGAAACAGACCCTTGACATGCCCCTTCTCTTGGACTCAGGTAAAAACTTAATAGGCTTGTGCTCTGAGAGCTTTCTTATACTGTATTTATTATTCAATCAGAGGAAATACTCTAAACCTGTGTTCATAAAGCAGCAGTGGGACTTAACTGATTTGTTTTGTGTTAAGTTGGCTGTCATATAACAACAGTCCCTCTGACAGCTGTCAAGCTTGAGCCTTAATACTTTAGAAACAGGAATCCATGCTGTTTCATTCTTTTATCTAACTTATTAAAATAGTAAACTAGAGTAGCACGATCTAATAGAACTTTCTGCAGTGCTGTCCAATACAGTAGGCTAGCCTATAGCCATATGTAACTACCTGACACTTGAAGTGTGGCTAGTGTGACTGAAAAGCTGAATTTTTAATTTAAATGGAATTTAACTTTGGCCATGTGTGGCTAGTAGCCACCATATTAGATAGTACTATTCTAGAGTATAATTATTATGCATGTTTATACAGTGTTAGAGCATTCATAATCTTTAAAGAGGATATTCCACTGAAGTATTAAAGTGTCCCAGTGTTTCAGCATTTACTTCACCTGGTATTATATGCAGATGAACTTGCCTCAGTGTATTTAAGAGATATTACTGGCCGGGCGCGGTGGCTCATGCTTGTAATCCCAGCACTTTGGGAGGCTGAGGCGGGTGGATCACAAGGTCAGGAGTTCAAGACCAGCCTGGCCAAGATGGTGAAACCCCGTCTCTACTAAAAATACAAAAATTAGCTGAGCGCGGTGACAGGCACCTGTAATCCCAGCTACGCGGAAGGCTGAGGCAGAAGAATCACTGGAACCCAGGTGGCAGAGGTTGCAGTGAGCCAAGATTGCACCACTGCACTCCAGCCTAGGCAACAGAGTGAGACTCCATCTCAAAAAAAAAAAAAAAAAAAAAGGACAAATTACTATTTCTGCCATCACTACTTACATACTAATTGAAACCTACAGCAGAGAAAAAGGAATAAAAAGATGTATAAGCAAGAATGTAGTGGTTGTAGGTATTTAGATAAGTTTCACTTCTGGGCAAGTTTCTTGTGATGACGTTGCTGCTGTGCTAATAACTGGATAGGTAACATGGAATACAAAATGCAGCTGGCAAAATACACTGTCACAATTCACAAGTTAAAGGAGTAGGTGCCACCAAACAGATGGGAGTTGGCAGTACCCCAACACATCTCACTGCTGTATACTTAAGATTCAAGCCCTCCAGCACTGAGCCTGGCACATGAAGTGTTAAAAAATATTTACCAATGAATGAATGACATTTTGGTGCCTCCACATCTAAGTTCTGATACAATTAATGGGAGTAAATAATCCAAGAATACTTTTTTGTTTGTGTAAACTCGAGTAAACAGTTTGCAAGCAACATGCCACAATATACTCCTGTAATTTCCAGTTACCTACCAGGGCTGTTGATTATGGCAATCAAGGGCCCCACTAGCATTGTGAGCAGTAAGGATTGTAGATGATGTAGCTTTGCTTTGGTCTCGGTGTGCTGCAACCAGTAGCAACTGACAGCAATGGGCAACTTCAGTGAAGTAGGGATTGGCTCCAGAATGGTCTGTTTCACCTTCAGGGTTTCTAACAGAAGCATCTGCCGCCTCCTCAAGGAGAGCTGAAAATACACACCAAGCATCCTGCAAGTTACTTTGGGAAATGTCTGTTATTTCTTTTTTCCACCATAGCATGAAGAGATTTAATGCTACTGAAACTTCTGTCAGCTGTTAAACTTACCTTCTTGTGGGAAAAAAAATCAGCCACACTCACAGCATTTAGAACATTAGTAAGATGCTTTATAAATATGGTTGGTTGAATGGGTGTACTGCCTACTCCTACACCTTTACTTATGTCATTCCATCCTCTTTGTATACGCTGGTGAGCATCTTCAGTGCACGTCACCTGGGAAGCTCGTTAAAAATTCAATCCTTAGGCCCTACTCCATAAATTTTGATTGACTAATCTGAGAGAGAGCCCAGGAATATACATTTTAACTAGCAGCCCAAGTATTCTACTTTGAGAAACAAAGCTGTATACTCAACACCACCTGTATATGCCTGTGCAACAGGCATTTGCCTTCAGCATGATGCCATTACTAATTGCCTCCAGAAGACAAACGTTGCTTATAGGAACCCTATGTGGCATATACTCTATTTGTTTGGGTCCTGTCTCATGTCCCTTCCCTGTTGAATGCTTTATTGTCTTTGCATAAAAGACACACAGGGAGTGTCCCAGGGTGGCTGCTTGTAGATTAGAGGTATATTCAAGGGAGATAGGAATATTTTAAGGACTACTTGCATTGTGCTTGGAGTAACACGCCATACTTTTACTTCATGGTTTAGCGTGTACTTCAAATAAAAGCTCAGAAGTAAAACAGCTATAAGAGCACTGAGGTTCTTGTTGAAATAATTTTACCTTAATGAATTACCAAGACCTTGTAAGAACCAGAAGGGGGACCTTACAGGTCATGCACTCAGGAATATTAAAAGGTCATCTTGTGGGGGACTTTATAATCAAACTTTAAGAAACACAAAAGCTGTATTCCTAGTGTCTGCACACAGCCAGAAAAAGATTTTCTGCTTTCTGGAAAGTTGAGATGGTAATAACATTTCTCAGCATGTAACATCTAGTTAGTAGAAAGAGTGGTTGACAGCTGAGACTAAAGATGTTAACCTGAAACAAAACACATCATAAATGACAAAATAGTTTTATCATTAATGCATGAAAACTTTAAATAGTACGATTATTTCTAAATACTGCTTTTAATAATATTGTGATACAAATTTTAAAATTAGAAATATGCAAAGAACTTTATAGTATAACCAATCACCCCTACTGGAAGTAGTTTTAACTACTTAAATTTTAAGTAAAGTGGAAACTAAACTCTTAAACTGGTTTTTAAAATGCACTAAGTAGAGCTAAGAAAATACACCAACTCTTTCCTGATATATATTTAAATTACTGAATTATAGAGCCAAGTTACAACTTTTCATAAACAAAGCAGTCTGGGCTTTGACTTCAGAGATGTTCCGCCCTGCACTAACCCTGTGGCTTTGGTCGAAAGGTTTCTGACCTTTTCTACAGTCTGTCTGACTTATCTGTAAAATGGTCATTATAATGACTTGTATAAGATGTTTCATCAAACCCACCAGTCCACAGTCCCTTCCAAAAGGGGAAGTACTCAACTCACAGCCCTTAACGTTAGTTAGGTTTTATCCCATGTGACAACTACTTTCCCTCTTCCCCAGGGGGAGCGAAAGCACAAGCCTGCAGAAGCAGCTGCCCCGAGAGGCAGAGATGCCCAGAGAGAGACTGGTCTTGGCTGCCTTACTCCTTAAGAATGATCCACTTTTGTGTCTCCTTATGATTAACCTCCCATTGGTTAACTTGAATGGTGCTCTGTCCATTGCAACTAACATAACCAAAATGAAACCCTATCCCATGTGGTTATTGCGGGAATTAAATGAGAGACTGTATAAAGTTTTTATTAACAACAGCTGGCCAAAGCAGATAATGTATTACAAGATCTAAAAAACAAAATGAATAGGTACTATCACAAGGTTTCTATACTTGTACTTGCATTTGTGTTTGGAATCACATGAGCACCTGGTACATTTATAATTTTCAGGGGCTAATTAGAACCATTAGCACTGAGCTAAATTCAGAATTGATAAGTTTATGCCAAGAGAAAGCTGGGTGATAGCAGAGCGCAGAGAATGAACTAAAATTTCACTCTATTTTGAATCCAGGTAAATGATGAGAACACTTAAGTCATCTCTACTTAGCAAGGAATATAAGCAGCCTGCTATACTCATGGATTCAGTTGGATTTCCATGTGGGGGGAAAAGGTATCCTGATCCCTATTTCACATCATACGCACCCACAAAAAACCAATTCTAGATACATTATAGATCTAAATGTGAACAGCAAAAAAACATTTTCATGACCGTGGAGTAGGCAGTTTCTTAAGCAGTTCACAAAAGTGGTAACCATAAATAATAAAAATTTAAATTACAGTATATTAAGAACTTCTGTTCATCAAAACATACTAAAGAGTGAATAAACAATGGGAGAAACTATTCACAATATGTTATTTGACAAAGGACCCGTATATGATAAAAATGAGCAAAAAACTGTACAGAAACTTCATATAATAGAGTATCACATGGCTAATGAACACATGGAAATGGAAGATTGGAAAGAACCCAAATGCTCATAAGCTGTGTAATGAAAAAAAATGTTCTTAAGTGTATAATGGTAATACACCAAAATAGAAAAATGTTACAGCAATGAGAAATGAATGATCAACTACTCACAGCAATGTGAATGAATCTCATGTGGAATAAAAGCCAGATGAAAGAATTCATTTCTAAAGTAATAATTCAGTTAAAACTATTGTGTTGTTAAACAGGAGAGTGATTATAGAGAGTTGCAGAGCGAGTGACTGGAACCAGACACTAGGAGAAGCTTCTAGGGTGGCGATAATGATTCATCTGGATCTTCTTTGCATGGATGTATAGACCTTGCAAAAATTTATCATGCTGTACGATTATTTGGGCACTTTACTGTGTTTATACTCAAGGAAGCATGAATTGCAAAGGAACAAGATGAAACTTTAGGGGTTATGGATACATTGATTATTTTAATTGTAGGATGACTTCACAGATGTAGACATGTCAAAACTCATCAAAGTACACACTTTATGTGCACTTTACTGTACACTACTTATTTCTCAGTAAAGCCATTACATTTTTTTAAAAAAAAACTCCCCAACAGCACCATTTATGTTTGAGTAGAAATGTAATTTCAGCAAAACATTAATAATGTAGCTAGTTTGAATTTTATTGGTGTGGGTAAAGTTTTAATAAATCCCTTGTTTGAGATTGACTTACGCTCCATTTTCTAGTTTTGTACCCCTGGAAATGTGCTAAAGGTAGATTGTCAGTTGTGTTACCAAGCATTATAAAAATGACTTATAAAATTGCATCTAAGCTTAAACTATATATAAATGAACTATAAACACCTGATGGGGACACCATATCTTGGGGCTTCCCTGAGTGCAGTGTCTTGTAAGTAGGATGTCCCTTGCAGGGACCTAGCTATGTTTATGGAATTATTATAAGAAAGACTGGATCCTATAGGGAACGGGGCTTTTAAGCTACTGAAACCTTTTCTTCTCCTTTATCTAACTGAGGTATAATTCATATGTCATAAAAGTCATCCTTTTAAAGTATACAATTCAGTGGGTTTAGTGTATATATATTTTTAGAGACAGGGTTTTGCTCAACAGGGAGCACAATCATAGCTCACTACAGGCTTGACCTCCTGGGCTCGAGCAATCCTCCAACCTCAGCCTCTTGAGTAGCTGTACCACCATGCCTGGCAAAAATTTTTTTTTTTATTTTTATTTTTAGTAGAGACAGTCTTGTTGTGTTGCCCAGGCTGGTCTTGAACTACTGGCCTCAAGTGATCCTCCCACTTTGGCCTCCCAAAGTGCTGGGCTTACAGGCATGAGCCATCTTGCCTTGGTTTAGTATATTTATAAACTTGTGCAGCCATCACTAATTCCAAAACATTTTCTTCACCCCCAACCAAAGAAACCTTGGGGGTTTAACAGTCACTCGCCAATGCCAAGAAGGCTCTTGGACTCACTGCCCAATGCCAAGAAGGCTCTTGCACTCATTCACTATGACATTTATCTCCTCCTGTCTGAGATGTGACTGAAGAGGAGGCTAAGAGGCTAGTTCCTGGTCAGCTGTATAGCCCAGGGAATGGCACTACTGATATTTTGGGCTAGAGATTCTTTGTTATGGGACACTTTCCTGTGCACTGTAAGACTTACAGGTTGTAAAATTTAGCAGCATCTTTGGCCTCTCCCCACTAGATACCGATAGCAACCACTACCCCTTCTACTCCCTAGGTAGGGACAACAAAAATGTCTCCAGGCATTGCCAAATGTCCTCTGGGGGACAAAATCACCAATGGTGATAAAGCTTTGGTGTAGACTGATAACAGTGCTGGGAGAACTCTGACAGAAAAGGAAGACCTGACTTAAATCCACTGGGAAGCTGTGGTTGCCGTCCTACATCCTTGAGTAGACTGGTGCCACGTGTGGTCTGTGAGTTTTGTGAGACTGAATATTTCATTGGATCTAAGAAGATCCCCTAATGGGCATTGCAATTGTTTTTTTTTAAGTTATCTCTATTTAATGTCTAAATCTAGTTCTTTTATCAGCATAGTTTCATATCTATTTGTAATTTTAAATATATATGTAATATAAAAAGACAACACTGGGATCCATGAGAATTTTTTTCTCCTTGAAAAGGTGGTCTGGGTGTTACTCAGGTTTAAGCAACACTAAGTTAGACTAAGAGTCATGTTTTCTGTATCAAACTAGGCAAATAACCATAATGACACAAAAACCTATTTTAAAAAAGGTATTCATTAATAAAAGTTAAAAAATTAGACCTTAGCATCAGTACTAACCTTATCTGAAATCCGATGTAGTCTGAGATGTTGTGCCTATGATTAGTGTCTATACACTTTTTTTGCAGTTGTGAATTTTTTTCCTTTTTTTTTCAGCCACGTAACCCATTCTATTGATAGCTAGTATTAACCTAGTAGTAATAACAATATAGTAGTAATAACTGTGAAGATAACACAGACTACTGAAGTACAGTGGAAATGGTAGATTTAGAGCTAAAAGAGCTGGGTTTGAGTCCTAGCACTGACACTTTCTGGCTAAGACATTACCTAGTTCACTCAAGTTCTAGATTTCTTAGCTACGACATGAGGGCAAGATAGCACTCAACCTCATCAGTTTGTTATAGTAAGTGAACTAATATAGAAGACAGCACTTTGTATCCTGTAAAGTACTTTACAGAAATTTCATTAGTATTAAAAATACTTACCTCAGTCAATCTGCTTAAGTCAGAATGATCCTTGGCCAGTTCTACTGCATCAATGATTGAGGTTCTGATATTTTTATTAATCCTTTCCACTTCACTGAAAGCTAGAGGCTGAGGAGGCAATGCATTCCAGGATGTCTTGTCCAGATGTGGTGAGGCATTTAAAAGAAGCCCATAGATGATTTGCCTGATGGGCTGAGATATTCTGTGGGCATTTGGTTGCTGCATGTTTTCCACCTGTGTGGGAAGAATGGTCCGTCTTAGGACCAAAGCATCACTGATGAAAGGAGATAGCTGGCCTTTAGCTAAAGCCACTAATACCCATTCTGGTAAACCAAGATTCAAGGCATCTGGACAGACATAAGTACCACACTGGAAGAAGTCCTGTAGCTTCACCTGGGACTGTTGGTATTCTTCCATGGAACAGCAGAGAAGTTCCTTAACATTTTCTCGATCCTTTTTTGGGAGGTATTTCAGAACATTATCTAGTGCTTCGGTAGGGTTGGCAAAATGAGACAACCAATTCAGAAGTCCCAGGATTCGGTGGTGTCTCCTCCCTTTAGAACTGGTAGCTCCAAGAGGAAGACGTGCTTTACTTAAGAATGTCTCCATGATGGGTAGATTAACATGGTCATTTCCACATAGCACCGCAAAGAGAGGTAGTAGAGCTTTATTCATATTGCTGAAGTGATGGCAGAATGCATCAAGGGAAAAGCATTTGGCAGGGATATAGTTTTGTGTGCCCTTAATAGTGTTCATATTTCTCCACTGAAAGCTATTCAATGGGCAAAACCCAGTTTTCAGGTCAAAAATGCAAAAGTCACTATCTGATGATAACACAGGGCAATTCCAATGGTTAGCAAGTGTCATAATGTCCCGATCTGCTTCTGAAAAGCACTGGACAAAACACACCCGCAGCTTGATCAAAACCTGTATGAATACTTCCCGGATGAGTAAGGGACATACATACCCACTCCCACCAACAGAAAGGGAATGGGCCATCTGGATCTTCTCTCTAGCTCTATCCTTTAAAGTTGTAAGCTTTTTATCTGAAATGTCACATCCTCCATCTAATACAACATATGGGCATATATTACAAGCAAACAGTGATTCAAAGAATTTTTGTACAACATCTGCAAAAGAATCATAGTCCCCTCCATACCGGAGATCCAAGTTTGAACTGAAGCAAAGACGGTGGAAAAGAGCATAACCATCAATGACAATTTTTGTGTCCCGCAACTTCAAATCAGTGAAGAACTCATTACTATGATCTTCCACAAAACTCATTAGTCCTCGGATACCCATGATGACAGTCTAAAGAATTAATCGCCTGTTTAAAACAACAGAAAACATTTTCAATTGATGCTAGTTATGGGGCACCAAGTCATTGCTTCCAGCACCATTAAATCAATAGCAAATGTTATGAAGTGCTCTTTAGATAGAACATAGATATCAACATCATAAATTCTTACCTAGATCCTCAAGCAATGTTAGCTGTGCTTTTTCATTCTCCTTTGCTTTCTGATACAAGGCACAAACTCAATGGTTTCATGGGTTGTAATCTTTGGATGGTGACAGAGGCTGCTGCTAATTCTAAAGAAAAATCAGTTGAAGTCCATTACTGACACACCAGTATAGAAGTTCTGTGAACTTTGATTCTTAAGTGGTAATAGTCAACATCTTACAGCACAGAGTATTTGTTTTGTGGGGTCAAAGTAAAAAGTCCTAAGCTAAAAAAAAGATATCATTATTCATCTCATAATCACAAAGCATTTGGGCTTCAGTAAAGTAAGGTGTGTAGGACCTATGATAAGGATCAAGTTTTTCTTTTGTATTGACAATCAGTCACGGAACTTCTTTCAGGCTTTGGATTTGTGGGCCCTTCTTAATTGGCATAGTTTTTGGTATAAGGAAAACTGCTTCATGCCTCTAGGAACCCCTCTATCCAGTTACACCCCTAACCACGAGCTCTTTTCATCATCTTATTTTGCATATCTGGCCCAGCTACGCTTCCTCACCTGGCTAACTTAACTCGCAGGATCAGAATTGATGGTTTTTCTTTTGACACCTCGGGCTTCAATATGGCACAGCACGGTACTGTTACTATTACTTAAAATCGTGACATTTTGTCAGTCATGGATTTTTTTTGCTATAATTTTGATTTTTAGAGATTGCATTAAAACTTACCTTGATTACTGAATTTTATTGGCATCCATTTACATTTTACACTTATCTCACCCTAGTTCCAGCCCTGTCAGTATCTCAGAACCTTATCCTGTATAGTACTTATTTCTTTGCAAGATAGTTTTGTAAAGCGTCCATAAGCAGAGACTGTGTCAAGGCGTCCTACGCAAATTACAGGACCTTGCACAGACAGTTGCATAGAGCTGCATAGGGGAAAGGCGGGCAAAAGGTCTGACCTAAGTCTTCAAACACAGGCCTTCATACACCGTGCCACCTCGGCCCTCACAACCCGCCGCCCGGACCTGCAGCAGAGCCCACCTACTCTGTCCTCCCAGAGGAGTAGCTCCTCCATCAGAAGCCCGCTAGAGCCCAGCGAGGACTGGCTCCTGCACGTGAGAGTCCAATCTCAAGAGCGGGAACCGGAAGTCTCCCGGTGTGACGTCTCTGGGAAGTACAGTTCCGTGATGCCGGTGGCGCCAGACTGAGCCAAGGAGCAGGTGTTCTCGGGCCCGGAGGCGCTAAGTAGCTAAAGAGGGCTGGGACGTACGTTCCGAAATGGCTGCTGTCAGGCTAGGAAAGCTTGGCCCGCCGGTCCTCCTCTGCTTTCTCCGCCTACTTGGGTCGGCGAACACTTCCGCCTTGGTGCCGCCTCGCCCCGACTTCCCAGTATGCCCCGCGCCGTCTCCCTGGCCACGGTTCCAAACAGCCGTGGCCCGCGGTGTCTGGCGTTCGGTGGGTGTGGTTGCCCCTAGTTTGAGGCCTGCCCGATTACCCGCAAGACTTGGGCAGCCCCGGGCGCCGCTCCGACCACGACAGGGAAAGGTAAAGCGAACTGTGCTCCTTGGGGCTAGCCAGGCTCCCCTGCGAGGAGGAAGGTAATGGTTTCAAGCTGCCCGGGCTGGGTTCCGAATCTCTAGGACGCCATGGCTGCGATCTCCTCGCTTTCCTGGACGTCTTACCTCCGGATGTACTCCAGTCTCAGTGCCCCTCAATAAACGTTAACCTGCTTTGCCAAAATGTAAATGTTTAAAAAGGTGAAGAAGCAAGGAATTGTTCGTTTTACCTTAAGGTTAAGATTTACTTTAAAGGTAGATTTGTGCTGTAGCAGAAACTGGTGACAAATTGCCTTCCTCTTATTACCTGGGAAGATAACTACTGGTTTTCAACTTGTGATAAATACTCCTTCCGTTGTCTTTTGCCCCCAGCCAGATCTGTTTCACCGAGAAGGGGTAGTTTGCACAAGGTAGTAACTTTCTCCAAGTTCCCATCTAGCTTTCTTAACCAACCTTTTTTCTCTCCTTTGGGCGGCAGTTGATCTGCTGGACACTTACTTGCCTTAACAAGGTTTGTTAAACACCTAGTATATGCCAGGAGGTATGCCAGGGATTGGGGATGCAGAAATAAAGAAGATGTGTTCGCAGTGCCCAAGTTCACTCAAACCTCGAGGGGGAGCGTGTTGTCAAGTGAACAGATAGTTCTAGAATCTAGACAATGCGACACATTCTTGGGTAGGTTTATGGTTGCACAGAGGAGACTAATGGAATGGATGACCTAAAAGTGGACTGGGATGGGGGTGGCAGGGCTGAGTCTGTGAGGTTGGGTGGGAGGGAACCTAGTCCCAGAGTCTTCTGCAGCCTGGACCAGACTACTTAAGCACTGCTGGGTTTAGACTGTCCTTTAAAATAAGAGCCGCCAGAAGTGAACTTCTCATTCTGTCCGTCCCTAATTCTGTCCTTCTCTAAAAGGAACCTTAATCTCATCTTTAAAATAAGGAGAATTACTGAGTGACCTGAAGGACCCTTTTCAGCTGGAAAGTCTGTAAGTCCATATATTTATTTGAACAGCTTAGTATGGCCAGACGGCATCACTTTTATGACAGTGAAGGGGAAGTAAAAACAAAAGGTATATTTAGAGGCCTGCTCTCTAGTTGTTTTTCCAGCAGATTTTACTAACATGTCTTTGGAAGGGAAAAGAAAAAGCTGGTAACTAATCTCACTGGTATTAGGTACAACTTAACTGATTCATACATTTTAAGAAGGAAAATGTTGTAAATGGGCATTTACTTATGTTCTGTTTTGAGGATTTTTGTGGTTAATTGCCCTGGTAGTTTTTGTGGTTGACGGACACCACCACGTAAAGCCCATTGACCATCCTTAAAAACTAGGTTTTTGTCTCATAGCTTTGGAATTGTTGAATATGAAAACCTAACTTCAAGGTGTAGGCAGTTTTCAATTTAAAATGTTATTTCTATATAGATTTAAAACAAAAGCACACTTTTCTTGATAACTAACAAAACATTTAACATTCTGATGAAATAAAAGTGATTTTACTTTGTACCTACTCATATGAAACAGTCCTGCCTTTCTTTTTTTTGTTTTTGTTTTTGTTTTTCTTTTTGTTGAGATAGAGTCTTACTCTGTCGCCCAGGCTGGAGTGCAGTGGCGAGATCTCACTGCAAGCTCCGCCTCCTGGGTTCACGCTATTCTCCTGCCTCAGCCTCCCGAGTAGCTGGGAATGCAGGCGCCCGCTACAATGCCCGGCTAATTTTTTTGTATTAGACGGGGTTTCACCGTGTTAGCCAGGATGGTCTCGATCTCCTGACCACGTGATCCGCCTGCCTCGGCCTCCCAAAGTGCTGGTACTACAGGCGTGAGCCACCGCGCCCGGCCTAAACAGTCCTGCCTTTCATAACTGCCACGTCTCATAGCTCCCTGAGGAATTACAGATTTATCTGTAACATTTATATTCCACTGACATTAAATGGGATTTTAGGTTTGAATTGAATTTGTAACTCTTCCTGTTTTTAATCCAGAGAGATTATACACAATGTGTACAATAGGAACTTCAGAAACTAGAATTTGCTGAGCATGGGAAAAAATTCTCAATCCTTATCCTTCTTTGCATCTGTCCTAATAAATACAAAAACTGTGGTTTAACATTTACAGAAAAAAATAAATCTAAAGGAAACAGCACCTGCTAATTCCTCGTTTAATCCTAACTCACTCTTTGTAAACCAAAGTAAATATAAGGTGAGAAGAGGGCATTACAAAAAGGTTGATGCAGATGTATAGATTTAAGGAAGTGATAATGTTCTTGTATTTGGATTCTTTTATAAGTAGTTGGGGAGTATAAATCTTAAATAAATGAAGAGATTGCTCATTGTAAAACAGATGTACATCCCAGAAATTTGTGGAAAGTTGGCTATAATTCACTTCTGCCAAATTTCAATGTACAAAGGGAGGCTGTTCCTGTGAAAGATTGCCTTCTGGAATGTGTGGTATCTCTACCTTTTAACATTTTTTTTTCAAGTTGTTAACCAATATGATGTCAGTCTGCTGATCAAGGTGCAGATATCACTGCACTTAACACTTTTTGTTAGACATCGTTTACCATCCTTTAGACCTGATCTTTTAACTTTTCATCTTTAAGGAACTGACCAACACTGGATGAATTTGACCATTTCTTAGGAGACTGGAATGTTAAGTTTCTATAAATGAATGAACCAGTTCTCTCTTGTTTGGAGCAATGCTGAAATTCCAAGAGGCAGCTAAGTGTGTGAGTGGATCAACAGCCATTTCCACTTATCCAAAGACCTTGATTGCAAGAAGATACGTGCTTCAACAAAAACTTGGCAGTGGAAGTTTTGGAACTGTCTATCTGGTTTCAGACAAGAAAGCCAAACGAGGAGAGGAATTGTAAGTAAAAATGCTTCCTATGAATCTTGAGTAGGCTGCTTTTTGTTTGCAGGTCTTAGCTGATTAGGAACATGGAGCAGGCCAGGTATGGTGGCTCATGCCTGTAATCCCAGCACTGTGAGTGGCCAAGGTTGGCAGATCACTTGAGGCGAGGAGTTCAAGACCAGCCTGGCCAACATGGCAAAACCCTGTCTCTACTAAAAATACAAAAATTAGCCAGGCAGGGTGGTACATGCCTGTGATCTCAGCTACTTGGAGGTTGAGGCACAAGAATTGCTTAAACCCAGGAGGTGGAGGTTGCAGTGAGCCGAGATCATGCCACTGCCCTCCAGCCTGGGCAACAGAGCAAGACTAACAAAAAAAAAGAACATGGAGTAATGTCCACTTTGCTCTTTATACCAAAGCAAGTATTTCATAAATATAGGTAAGCTCCCTAATTAATCTTTCATATTAGGTTTAAAGGCATTTCAGCAGGTGAATAAAGTATCCAAATGACCTAAAGAAGGGAGCTAGAAATGGGATAGATTATGTGAAAATAAGATGTTTGGGCATGCCACAGTCTCAGTGACAATATTGCTTCCACTTAACTTGATTGGAACTTCTTGAATGAGAAAATAAGAATTGTTCATAATGACTATTTTTAGAAATGTTACAAAATGCAAATAAACAATTATTCACATTTGAGATGAATAGGGTATACCAAAGAAAGTGACAGTATTAATTTTCTTTGGGCTTTCCATGGCGAGGATTTTCAAATTCCGTAGTCAGAAAGCTGTCAGATTAAACACTTAAACCAAATGGACACTCCTATTTAAAATTAGCTTATGTTAATGACCCCCTTGTCACCTCGTCTCTTTTGATTATGATCGGATCCTATACACTTTCATAGTAGAGAAAAACTCTTAATAGCTTCAGACAGTACCTCCCTTACAGATAAACCTCCAGTTTTGGTGTAAAGTTTTTTTAATTTGCTGCAGTGGAAAGTAAGTTGGAACTGAAGTTAGGGTAAGAAACTTGCCTATCAGAAACACAGGAGGAACAGAAAGCAGAAGGAAGAATGATCCAAGATATCAGCCCTTAACCCCAGAAGACCACATTTTCATCCCATAATATATTGTTTTCTTCTGAGGTTTTAAGGCTACTCTAAGTTCTTCCAGCTTTTGCCTATTGGATATTTAAGAGTGGATTTAAAATCAGTGTGATAAACACTTTTCTACATCTTCATAGGTCATAGGAATTGTAAAGGTAAATGTTAGTGATGTTACTACTTTGTTTTAAAACTCAATCTTTTAAATGGTCTCTGTCCAGAATTTTTAAAAGCTGTAATTATCTAGAATTTATAGTTTTTAGTCAATTTCTACATGAGGGATGATAAAAGAGCTGGCATTTTTCTGATGTCCTTAGAACATGCATTATGATTCCTGCTGAAAAGGAATTTTTCCCTTTAATCCTAGAGGTGCTCTTCTAGCCATTTAGAATAGAATGATAAATTTCTGACAATTATTAGATAACCTTTATGGAAACATTGAGAGTAAGACCTAAACCAGACCCAATACTTCTAAAAACTACACTGTAGGATCATATCCAATTTTGGTTTCTTCAACTAATGAGGAATATGAAAAATTTTAAGATAATTCACAGGAGGACTAAAAAGTTAATTAAAAGGATGTAAAATAAGATGTATGAAGATCAAACTTGAAACCTTTAGACTTAAGATAATAAGTGAGTGGAGAGAGTGTGTTTGTAGTCAGCGGGGAAGAGAGAGAGAAAGAGAATGAGAGAGAAGAAAGGGGGCTGGGGCTGGTTGGTTGGCAAGTGATTTGTTAGTGATCTTTCTTGTACCTGAACCAATCTTAAAAAAACACATGACTGGAGCTGAAGATGGCAGACATGTTTGTGGAATGAATCCAGTGGTGAGGATAACGGACAAAAATCATTTGGCACCAGAAGGTCTAGTCCACAATCTCTGGGAAAGGAATCATTCATCATCAGAATCTAAAACATATTGCATACTGGCCACATGTGGCTTTCAGATGTCTTTTGTTTGGCCTGGGTAGTGTTTCTTTTTAGTAAGTTAATCAGTTTTTTTTTTTTTTTGAGGCGGAGTCTCACTCTGTCTCCCAGGCTGAAGTGCAGTGGCACGATCTTGGCTCACTGCAACCTCCACCTCCCAGGTTCAAGTGATTCTCCCACCTCAGCCTCCCAAGTAGCTGGGATTACAGGCATGCGCCACCACACCTGGCTAATTTTTGTATTTTTAGTAGAGACAGGGTTTCACCATGTTGGCCAGGCTGGTCTTGAACTCCTGACCTCAGGTGATCCTCTTGCCTTGGCCTCCCAAAGTGCTGAGATTACAGGCGTGAGCCATCGCGCCTGGCCAGTAGTCAGTATTTTTAAATGAGCAGCTCATATAAATTGAGCATTTCATCTTTTCTAGAAAAAAAAGATTTGGGAACGTTTGCTAACATGAGTTCCTGTGTAGCCACAATGGACTGCTAAAGCTAGGCAGCAGCTACTCCTTTAGACAAATTCTGTATTCTCCAGTTAGCCACATTCCTGCCTCTCCTTACTGTCTCTGGCATACAGCTGCATCACACCTTTCCACTACGTGCCGACCTTTGTAGACAATTGCTTTTGGAATTATTTGCTAAAATCAGAAAAAAGTATGAATGTGACTACTCACAAAATTCTAGAATGCTGTAATAGAAACAGAGCAGTATGGTGTCATTGTTAAAATCCCAGCTTTGGATGTGAACAAAGAGTAAAGCCAGACCTGTTCTTAATGTGAAGTCTACATTCTGTACATTCCTAATCTGAGCTTTGGTTTTCTTATCTTTAAAATGAGTATAATACCTCATAGGATTGTAATAAGAATACGATATCTGCCTATTTATATAAGATTTAGATGTCACATTGCCTTGCTCATAATTATTCCTCAAAAACAGCACAGATTCACCTTAATTATAAACAATCCAAGTTAAAGGAATAATTAAAGGAAGCCTAAGAAAACTTTAGCTAATTACCACCCAATGACTGCAATTGGAAACTTCTAATAAATGGAAGGTTTTTCTGGATTACTTTTAAATGAGAAAAATTTCCCAAATAAACCAATCTGAAACCAGGCATGTAATTTAAAAAACTTATTCAAGATGTGTCTTGAGATTGTAACAATTCTGTTGTCATCTTTTATATCTCTGTGGCTGTCCAAAATAAATTGGTTCTCAGAATGTAAACCTTTTAGCTAAGATATCAATTCATCAGTGATTGTTATGTTTAATGCATGTATGAGGCAGGAAACTAAACTCTTTTTTTTTTTTAGTGTTGATACTGAACCATTAGTTTGTGAGCAAAGCACATTATTAGCACTACTTGTCCAAGCAATTTGACTAGATAAGGTTTTAAATTATGCTTTACATACTAGACCACAAACATAAGGAATTGGTTAATGTTAGAGGTGGCTAGAAGATGAATACTTTATACAGATTTCTATAATGGTATGAATGCTATTCCTTCAACACATCAGAATAGATAAGACTTCCCTTTTTGTTTTGCAGATACACCCTTAACTTTTTGAGCTCATAAGGAAGGTATCAGACTATCCCTTGGTATCAGTGTTAAAGGAATGACAATAAGTTTGTAGGACTTATGACTAGTTTCTATGAAATACAGATTCATTATATACATTTCTAGATTTAATCAAAGAACTTGACAAAATGGAACAGCTGTATGTACATAGTACTTAACTTTTCCGTCAAAGTATTGCAATTTATCATTATGCCACTTGGGGGCATCACTTTACCATTGACATTTTGCATACAGGGTGACCTTTAATTACAATGTAAATACCATATTCCTTTACATTTTTATTCACTTTCTGAATTAGCTGTGAGATTAAAATAAAACCTACAGTACAGACATTACACTTGCTTGATGCATGTTTGGAGAGTTTTCTTCCTGGCATAAATATTGGGCATCCCTTTTTTCATTATCACAGTAGAATAAAATTAAACTGTTAAAATGTATGGTGAATGAGATAGAGGTTTTTCCTTTATTATGCATCATGAAATTCATAAAACAATATTTGAGAATATTTTCTTTCATAATTATAGACACTCTAGTCTAATTATGTTGTCATAGTCCTAAAAAGATTGTGCTAGTTCTTATTCATTTTATTTTATAGTATTGTTAAATTGTCAAAGTATCTTTTCAAAAAATCAAACCCAAAAGATTTGATCAGCCCAGAAATTACTTTGGCCCTTAACATTAGCATAGTGCATGTAATTTAATAGAAAAGAGATATTAAGGAAATAGGTTTACCCTAAAATACATGATTAAACTTGTAATTAATCATGGCCACAGCTACAGTGAATTTCAACATTCATCTTATCAGCATAGAATGTTGGTTATAATGATTTTTTAAAAATTTATCACATTTAAGATACAGTGATCTTACTATGCAGAGTTGATTTTATGCTGTAGTCTGTTTTAGTCTGTCAACTATGAAGTATTTAATACAATTTAAATTTTTTTTTTTTGAGTCAGAGTCTCGATCTGTCACCCAGGCTGGAGTGCAGTGGCGCGATCTTGGCTCACTGCAAGCTCCGCCTCCCGGCTTCACGCCATTCTCCTGCCTCAGCCTCCCGAGTAGCTGGGACTACAGGCGCCCGCCACCACGCCCGGCTAATTTTTTGTATTTTTAGTAAAGACGTGGTTTCACCGTGGTCTCGATCTCCTGACCTTGTGATCCACTTGCCTGGGCCTCCCAAAGTGCTGGGATTACAGGCGTGAGCCACCGCGCCCGGCCACAATTTAAATATTAGACCTTTGCTTTGGACTCAGCACGAGAGAGGAAACTGAAGCAGTAGGAGATAAGGCCTAGCCTTCAGGTGCTTCCAGTCCGGAAGACTATATCAACACACATAAAACAACTAGTATACAGTACAAGACAATGCTTAAGTATCTGTGTGGCAGGTTGCACTCGGAGATGTTGGAGTGGCTACTGCCTAACTCCCTTTCCAGCTCAATATTATCTTACTTGTTTCTGTGTACTATCTAACTTTTATGTGTATTTTCCCCTTGGTCCTATCCAAGTGCATATCCAAATATTTTACCCCTTAACTGTGATCGTACACCTTGGTCTTTGTCTAAATATAGGAAAAATGGTAACAAGGAAATGCTTTATCTCTACAGAAGGCATTTTTTTCCCCCTCTATCTCATATGTCTGCCTGAGATAAGGATCAGGAGTTAAATAGTAAAAGGCCTACAAGTCCTTAAAGAAATGGCCCTCAAGTCCAGGCTCTTGCCTCCTCAGAGAGCTCTTGGGTCTACATTAGAGTAGATTTTTAAAAGTCCTAGCAAGCTGATTTTCCACCCAGTTATGGAAACAAAATGGAGGATAGGGGGCCAAGAGTTGATGCTAGAATGAGTCATACTGACAACAGAGGGGAGTGGTCTTAGACCATAAGAGTAAGGGAGGTAGAAAGTAAGAAAAAGATAATTAAAAAACCCCAAAAGCCAAAAAAAGTCTGGGTCCATTGTTGTAAAGCTCTTCATACTCCAGTTTCTACTTATAGAAATCTCAGATGTCCAGCCCTGTTCCAAAGTACTGTATTGAGACAGAATCACTAACTGGCATGGAGTCAAAAGGGCTCAGGGGTTCAGCCACCACCCTGGGGTCCAGGCCTCAGCTTTTCATATTCATACACCCAGAGATGGTCAGTCTTGGAGAGGAGCTTATGTTAACTAAATCAAGACAAGATAGATCTATAAACCATGATCCCACTTCTTAATCTGGTTCCTAGGATGAACAGTACCTCCTCCTTTTGTGCACCCTCCCACCATTTTCTGGTAGAAGTTCTGGAGAAGCTGTATATCTAATGAGAAGTGAAAATATAACCAAAATAAGCAGGTGGAATAATTGGGCATTTACTCGCTTAAACCAGGTAAAATGTCTCTTCTAAGAACTTGACAAAATGGAACAGCTGTATGTACATTCTAAGTGGCTATTGTTGTGGGAGCCCTAAGACCCAGTGTTTATCTACTAAATAGCTCTGGATGCACCCCCATACAATTATTCATAGGGTACCTCCTTTCCCAATACTGAAAGTAATGTGTATACATTTTACAAAAAGTTCAGATGTGCATAAAGAAGCAGTAAAATAATCTATAATCCTGCCATCCAACCTGTGGTCTTTTCTGTATGCACTGCCAAATATTCAGTCTTTTAACGAAACATGGCATTGGTCCTAGTCATTGCCTCTGAGAGGAGATAGGAAGAGAAGGAGACTTCACTTTTCACTGAACCCTTTCTGTGCATTTGGAATTCTGTATCATGTGCAAGACTGAAACAAAACAAAACCTATAAAATAAAGTGAAAAAACCCACATATTCATTCAACAAATACTGGTCACCATTTACTGGTCATCTGGAGCTTGAGTCTGGTATAGTGATTCTTAACCTTGGCCAAACAGTGGAATCACAATATTTAAAAAGTACAGATGCTTGAGTCATACTCCAGTGAATTCTGTTTGGTCTGGGGTATGGCCAAGGATTTTTGAGAACTTCCAGGTGATTCATATGTGTCACTAGACTTGAAATATCTCAACTGGAGATAAAAACTCTGCTTACATAATCATAAATAATTTTAGCTGCAATAACTTGTGAAAGAAAAATCTTGGTTCTTGTGAGGTACAATAAACTCATCTTTGCTTGCAGGATGGAAGGTTGGGTGAGGCAAGGCTTCCCTGAGAACTGTGAGCTGAAATCTGAAGAATTATTAAGAAGTAGCTAGTGGTTTTCACAATTTGTTGAGCATCAGAGTTGTCTGGAGAGCTTATTAAAACAGATTGCTGGGCTCCCCCCTACCCCAGAGGTTTCTGATTTAGCAGGTCTGGTGGGAGGGGCCTGACAATTTGCATTTCTAACAGCTGTTACTACATCTTAGAGGACTGCATTTTGAGGATCCTTGTACTAGGCAAAGGGATAGGAGAAGAGTTGCATTCAGTGTGAATGGCACTAAAATGGAATAGAGTTCAGTGTATATACAATCTCACATGCTTTTTTAAAGCAGGAAAATATAAGCATTTTCCCATGTTAGTAAATACTCTTTAAAAGCATAATTTTTAACACCTGCATAATAGTCTATGGCTTTCTTGTCATTTAACGGCCACTTGTTGGATATCTAGATTCTAGTACCTTCTTTGAAGTAGAAGACTATTGTGCCTTTTAGCATCCTCAGCGATTTGATGTGATGACTGGTCAGCATTTTCTTCCTGTCAGTAGCATAACTGAAAAACTAAGGAATGCAAGCTTCGGTCACTGAGAAATGACAGGCATTCTGTGTCATTCAGTGGAAGCATTTTTTGGGTCAGTTGTGAGTTATAGCTACATTTGCACTGTAGTAATTAGATAAAAAGAACTTCATCCATTTTTTTTTTTTTTTTTGAGACGGAGTCTTGCTCTGTTGCCAGGCTGGAGTGCAGTGGTGTGATCTCAGCTCACTGCAGCCTCCATCTCCCAGTTTCAAGCAATTCTCCTACCTCAGCCTCCCGCATAGCTGGGATTACAGGCACCCACCACCACGCCCAGCTAATTTTTGTATATTTAGTAGAGACAAGGTTTCACCATCTTGGCCAGGCTAGTCTCAAACTCTTAACCTCGTGGTCCACCTGCCTTGGCCTCCCAAAGTGCTGGGATTACAGGCATGAGCCACCATGCCCAGCATGAATAATAATTGTTACTAAAATGTGTGGGTTTTTGTAATATTAAAAATACACTTTCAATAATTCAGATTGTGACTGTAATTTCTGCCATTTAATAGCTGATCGCCTTTAGCAAAGCTAATGTTTATATATTGTACCTACTAATACCTATTTATGGATATTTCTGTCTGATTTATTTAATCATTTTAACATATCTTTACTTTCAATTTTGAGTCATTTTAAACAAAACATCAATAGATTTAATGAGTCCAACTTTGAACTCAATCTATGTATTCTTATTAAAGCTACTATTTCTATATTATGTCTAGGAGTTCTCTCCAGTGGTTATCTGTGATGGGATAGTGGGTTTATTGAGTGGGACGAGTTAATTTAATAGGATTCAGTGGTTTACGCCGTGGAGAGTTATGAAAACAATTTGGAAGAAACTAATGATTTCTTTCTATTTTGCCTTGCCAGACCTCAAAACACAGTTTCTTTCAGTTTCTCACAGTTAAAAAAAAAAAATCTTCCTGCTTATCTTTTAAGAGAAAGTATAACATGAAAGCATATTAAAATATTAAAAATTTTAATACTAAAATTAATATTAAAAACAGTTCAGATTCTCGGAATCTTGTGCTTAGGTTCCTCTAGGTAAATATAGAAAGAGTACATTTGAACTTGGACTTCGCTTTGGGCTTTGTCAGTTCTCTGCACACAATAAGGTCAAGCCTCTGAGCTTCTGGCCATCTTATATTTAAAGTTTGGGAGATGGAATGGATAAGGAGAGAAGAAAATGCAAGGGCACATAGTTACTTTGATTAGTTTCAATCATGGTAATGAAGTCAATATTCTGAGATAAATGACTTTCCTAAGGCCGCTTTGCTGCATGTGTTAGCATAAAAGAATCCATGTGCTTTCTATCTGGTTTTTAATATTTACAGATCAGAAATGACTAATAAAATATTAGAATGAGTAGGCTGCAGGGAAACCCTCAGTTTCTTTTTGGCTTAGGCAGGGGGCCAAAAAAGCCTCCTTTTAAGACTGAATTGCCAAGAAACATTTAGGAAGAGGACAACAGTTAGGAAGAAGGCAACAATACTCAAAAATTCTTCTTAAAAAGAATTCTTTTTTCTTACATTACTGTTGTTTGAAAGAAAACAAAAGTGATGTATTTAAAATATTACAGCCGTGTTAGTGTCAGCAGTAAAAGTATATTCAAATTACAATAGTATACTTGTTAGATTTTCAGACTTATTTAAATTTATCATTCCACTCTGTTCTTTCAATGTGTTGTTCTGGTGGATTTGTGAGTAGGGAAGCTAATGGTTTGGCTAACACTGAATGACATCCCATGAAATATGGAATAGCATTCTTCATTTAAATGTATGAGATAGGGGAATATCTAAGCTATTCTAGTAAATAATAGTAATAATAAATGTAATTGGATATGCTGATCCCTTTACATTGTCCTTGTTGACTTCCTAAAATTTTTAAAGTGCAAGATTTTTGTGTTAAGCCTATTAAGTTATTGTATCTCATTTATTCAATTAATAAAGTATTTTAGGATGAGTGCAAAAAATGCAAGAGCAAAATTTGATGGGTATAGTCTACCTTGTGGTTTTTTTTTCCTTCCCCTAAAAGGGCTTTTTTCATCGAGATGTATTATAATAAAAAGTGAGCTGATTTTTAATAGAGTCCAGAGGAACCTCAATAACCAAATCCAGAGTTCTTAATGGTTGATGAATATTAGAATATTCAGTCAGCTAACTTTAATTTCCTGACCCCAAAACAAGCACGACACCCTCAAGTATAATCTGTAACTAGCCCTTCTTGCTGTTGTTTCTACACAAGCAGCCTTTTTGGGAGAATATTTCCTCCAACAACTTTTGGTGCATCCGGCAGCCCAGCTCTCTTCCTGGCAGACAGCAGGCAGTTCCCTTTTACCATCGCTTACTTTAACTGGATCAGTTGAGGGAGGCATCTGTTTTACTCAGTCCTTTCCTTCTAAACCGATCTGGTTCCTTTTTGACGCATGAATGTCTCTCAAGGGTAATATAGGCAATTTTGGCCAGCACCCAACTTTATACCTATTTTGAACTGAAAACTTTAGTTGTGATATCATCCACCCTTAAGTAACTTGAAATGAGATATATATATGACTTAAATTTAAAAGAAATGAGAAGGGGGAAAATTCTCAAGTTAAAATTAGTTTCTGGATCAATTTATTACTCTTCAACTGATTTTCCTGGGGAAAAAAGTTTAGTTGCCATAACATCCATGTTTAAATAGTGCACTTTGAGTGATGTGCATGACTTACAAGTCAACATGAGAGAAAAACAACCCTCATGTTAGTAATAGTTTCTTGGTCAGTTATTCCTAAGCTTGGTTTTTGGAAAGAGTAATTTGTAAATTTAATTAAGAGTAATTTGTACATCTATGTGGGAAATAAACATTGTTGACACCAGAGTTCTAAAAGTAGTTTACTCCACTAATTGTGCATTGTATAAATAGCGTTATGTAGTATCAAAAATAAGCAGTTAATATTGCGTGACCTTTATTGCTTTAAAATACTGTGAAATTGAATTTCCATTCCGTAGTTTAACGAGAACACTTTTTATTTCTCAGATACTCTTATAAGCCCTAGTCCCTGCTACTCATGAATGAATAATTATGAACCTTTGACATGCTATAGAACATACTTATTAGTACAGTAGTGCTGTATTTATTTGGGTAGGTATATGAAAAAAAAAACACCCAAAGTTTTAGTTATTAAGAAAGCAAACACTAAGCCTGATGAAACGTGTGGGGGTGATGGATATGCTCATTATCATGATTGTAGAGATGGTGTCATGTTTCATGGGTATATACATATATCAAAATTTGGCAAATTATACACTTAAAATATGTGCAGTGTATTATGTCAATTGTACCTTAACAATTGTGTTTAGAAAAAGCAAAAACCCTGTACCATGATATATGAAAACCCTTAAGATTGTTAAACTGGCTGAATTTGCAGTTACTAATGATAATCATTATGAAACTTGATACTTTCAGCTGAGTGCTGCTTTTTAATCTTGGGTTCATATCAGCCAATTTTATTGTTTTTAGCTCAGAGAAAAATCATAGGCTTTGTTTTTGGTACCTTTATTGGGCAAGTGAAGAAGGAAGATCAAAATGTAGTTGATAATATTGTCCTACATACTAGGTTTCCAACTTTCTAAGAGTGGAAAATTTGGAACATTGAATTTCTGATTAGAATGTGTTTGGGTGTCAGTTTTCTCAGTCTCTCCCACATGCAGCAGTCACTTAGCATTTTAATTAAAGTTTGGTTGATGTTTCCACTTCCCTATTAGTTTGAATTTTGAGAAACCCTTTAAAACCTAATCACTTAGCTATGGCTGCTTTCCTTCAGGGGAGATTCAAGGAAGATTTGTGGCTCAACAGCCCTTCATTTCCTCTCTTCTTTCTTTTCTTATGTCTTTCATCTCATAAGCCTCATACAAATGCATACACTGTGAGTTTGGGGATAATATCGGCCAATCCACTTTTTGCAATATTGGATTTGCTATTTGGTGATCAGCTGCTTTTAATTTATATTGCTATTTCAAAGACATTTTGGTGCAAAGATTATTGAGCTCTAATGAGTAGTTTCTATTATTTTTAGAATTGCTTTAGTAATAAAAATTACAGGAAGGATTAATGACAGATGTGAGTTGCAAGGCAGTTTAACATTACTTAAAAAATGAAACATTTGGGTGTTCCATATGAATTGGACCTGACACATATCTGAAATTGCATTTTAAGTAAGCTTTAAAGCAGTTGACTATTGAACTTGCAGGGAGTAAGTACATATTCAAAAGGTTTTGAAAACTGACAACAGTAGATAATTTCCCACAGATAAAGCTTATTTTGGCATTATTTTGCTAGCTCACATAACCATAAAAACTCTGTGTGTGTGTGTGTATGTGTATACATACATAAATATATACTCACGTATATATGTGTGTGTGTGTGTGTTTAAGGTGTGTATCTGTGTATGCATTTTTTAATTGGACAGTTTTTTAGTTCAACACTAGTTTCAGCAGCAAAAGTTGTGTTCAGCTGGTAATAATATCCCGTTCTGACGGATGAAGAGGCAAGGGCTCAATATTTCATAACTATCCTTGGACAGGAACTCAGTATTGAGTACTTGGAAGTACTCAGTGGAGACTTCTACTTTATAAAAATTCAAAAGGCGATTCCAGGGCAAGATGGCCGAATAAGAACAGCTCTGGTCTGCAGCTCCCAGCGAGATCAATGCAGAAGATGGGTGATTTCTGCATTTCCAACTGAGGTACCTGGTTCATCTCATTGGGACTGGTTAGACATGGGTACAGCCCACGGAGGGCGAGCAGAAGGAGGGTGGGGCGTCGCCTCACCCCGGAAGTGCAAGGGGTTGGGGAGCTCCCTCCCCTAGCGAAGGGAAGCTGTGAGGGACTGTGCCATGAGGAACAGTGCATTCCAGCTCAGCCACTATACCTTTCCCACAGTCTTCACAGACCAGGAGATTCCGTCAGGGGCCTACACCACAAGCGCCCTGGGTTTCAAGCACAAAACTGGGCAACCGTTTGGGCAGACACCCAGCTAGCTGCAGGTTTTTGTTTTTTGTTTTGTTTTTCCCTGTATCCCAGTGGTGCCTGGAATGCCAGCGAGACAGAACTGTTCACTCCCCTGGAAAGGGGGCTGAAGCTAGGGAGCCAAGAGGTCTTGCTCAGCGGATCCCATCCCCATGGAACCCAGCAAGCTAAGATCCACTGGCTTGAAATTCTCACAGCCAGCATGGCAGTCTGAGGTCGACCTGGGATGCTGTTGCTTGGTGGGGAGAGGGGTGTTCACCATTACTGAGGCTTGAGTAGGTGGTTTTCCCTTCACAGTATAAACAAAGCTGCCAGGAAGTTCGAACTGGGTGGAGCCTACTGCAGTGCCACAAAGCCGCTGTAGCCAGACTGTCTCTCTAGATTCCTCCTCTCTGGGCAGGGCATCTCTGAAAGAAAGGCAGCAGCCTCAGTTAGGGGCTTATAGATAAAACTCCCATCTCCCTGGGACAGAGCACCTGGGGGGAAGGGGCGGCTGTGGGTGCAGCTTCAGCAGACTTAAACGTTCCTGCCTGCTGACTCTGAAGAGAGCAGCAGATTTCCCAGCACAGTGCTCGAGCTCTGCTAAGGGACAGACTGCCTCCACAAGTGGTTCCCTGACCCCCGTGCCTCCTGATGGGGAGACACCTTCCAGCAGGGGTCGACAGGTACCTCATACGGGGGAGCTCTGGCTGGCATCTGGCAGGTGCCACTCTGGGATGAGGCTTCCAGAGGAAGGAACAGGCAGCAATCTTTGCTGTTCTGCAGCCTCTGCTGGTGATACCCAGGCAAATGGGGTTTGGAGTGGACCCCCAGAAAATACCAGCAGACCTGCAGAAGGGGGGCCTGACTGTTAGAAGGAAAACTAACAAACAGAAAGCAATAGCATCAACATCAACAAAAAGGATGACCATGCAAAAACTTCATCCAAAGGTCACCAACAGCAAAGACCAAAGGTAGGTAAATCCACGAAGATGAGGAAAAACCAGCGCAAAAAGGCTGAAAATTCCAAAAACCAGAATGCCACTTCTCCTCCAAAGGATCACAACTCCTCGCCAGCAAGAGAACAAAACTGGATGGAGAATGAGTTTGACAAATTGACAGAAGTATGCTTCAGAAGGTGGATAATAACGAACTCCTCCGAGCTAAAGGAGCATGTTCTAACCCAACGCAAAGAAGTTAGGAACCTTGATAAAAATTAGAGGAGTTGCTAACTAGAATAACTGGTTTAGATAAGAACACAAATGATGTGATGGAGCTGAAAAACAGCACAAGAACTTCATGAAGGAAGCATACACAAGTATCAATAGTCAAATCAATCAAGTGGAAGAAAGTATATCAGTGATTGAAGATCAACTTAATGAAATCAAGTGTGAAGACAAGATTAGAGAAAAAAGAATGAAAAGTAATGAACAAAGCCTTCAAGAAATATGGGACTATGTGAAAAGACCAAATCTACATTTGATTGGTGTACCTGTAAGGGACGGGGAGAATGGAACCAAGTTGGAAAACACTCATCAGGATATTATCCGGGAGAACTTCCCCAACCTAGCAAGACAGGCCAACATTCAAATTCAGGAAATACAGAGAACACCGCAAAGATACTCCTCAAGAAGACCAACCCCAAGACACATAATCATCAGATTCACCAAGGTTGAAATGAAGGAAAAAATGTGAAGGGCAGCCAGAGAGAAAGGTTGGTTTACCCACAAAGGGAAGCCTATCAGACTAACAACAGACCTCTCTGCAGAAACCCTACATGCCAGAAGAGAGTGGGGGCCAATATTCAACATTCTTAAAGAAAAGAATTTTCAACCCAGAATTCCATATCCAGCCAAACTAAGCTTCAAAAATGAAGGAGAAATGAAACCCTTTACAGACAAGCAAATACTGAGGATTTTGCCTTACAAGAGGTCCTGAAGGAAGCACTAAATATGGAAAGGAGAAACCGGTACCAGCCACTGCAAAAACAAACCAAAATGTAAAGACCATCAACACTATGGAGAAACTGCATCAACAAATGGACAAAATAACCAGCTAGTATCATAATGATAGGATCAAATTCACACATAACAATATTAACCTCAAATGTAAACGGGCTAAATGCCCCAATTAAAAGGCACAGACTGGCAAATTGGATAGAGTCAAGACCCATTGGTGTGCTGTATTCAGGAGACCCATCTCACATGCAAAGACAAACATAGGTTCAAAACAAAGGATGGAGGACTATTTACCAAGCAAATGGAAAGCAAAAAAAAAAAAAAAAAAAAAGGTTGGGGGGGGGTTGGAATCCTAGTCTCTAGTCTCTGATAAAACAGACTTTAAACCAACAAAGATTAGAAAAGACAAAGAGGGGCATTACATAATGTAAAGGGATCAATGCAACGAGAAGAGCTAACTATCCTAGGTATATATGCACCCAATACAGGAGCACCCAGATTCATAAAGCAAGTTTTTAGAGACCTACCAAGGGACTTAGACTCCCACACAATAATTATGGGAGACTTTGATGCCCCACTGTCAGTATTAGACAGATCAACGAGACAGAAAATTAACAGGGATATTCAGGACTTGAACTCAGCTCTGGACCAAGCAGACCTGATAGACATCTACAGAACTCTTCACCCCAAATCAACAGAATATACATTTTTCTCAGCACCACATAGCACTTATTCTAAAATCGACCACATAATTGGAAGTAAAACACTCCTCAGCAAATGCAAAAGAACAGAAATCATAACAAACCCTCTCTCAGACCACAGTGCAATCAAATTAGAACTCAGGATTAAGAAACTCACTCAAAACTGCCCAATTACGTGGAAACTGAACAACCTGCTCCTGAATGACTACTGGGTAAATAAGAAAATTAAGGCAGAAATAAGTTCTTTGAAATGAAGGAGAACAAAGACACAGCATACCAGAATCTCTGGGACACAGCTAGGGCAGTGTTTAGAGGGAAATTTATAGCACTAAATGCCCACAGGAGAAAATGGGAAAGATCTAAAATCAACAATTGTCTATTTGTGCCCTTTTAGACTTTTTGATGTGAGCAGGAAAGACCTAAAATCGACAATTGTCTATTTGTGCCCTTTTAGACTTTTTGATGTGGGCATTTAAGTCTATGAATTTTCCTCTTACCACTGCCTTTGTGGTATCACAGAGGTTTTGATAGGTTTTGTCACTATTATACTTCAAATAATTTTTTAATTTCCATCTTGATTTTATTGTTCACCCATCACTCATTCAGGGGCAGGTTATTTAATTTCAATGTATTTCCATGGTTTTGAGAGTTCCTTTTGGAGTGGATTTTCAGTTTTATTCCACTTTGATCTGAGAGAATACTTGATATAATTTCAATTTTCTTCAATTTATTGAGACCTGTTTTATAGCTTATCATATGGTCTGTCTTGGAGAATGAATGTTACACATGCTGATGCATAGAATGTATATTCTATAGTTGCTGGTTAGTATGTCCTGTGGCTTTATTAACTTTTTATCTTGCTGACCTGTCTATTGCTGTCAGTGGAGTGTTGAAGTCCCCCACTATTATTGTGTTGCTGTCTATCTCATTTCTTAGGTCTAGTAGTAATTGTTTTGTAAATTTGGGAGCTCCAGTGTTGGGTGCATGTATGTTTAGGATTGTGATATTTTCCTTTTGGACAAGTTTTTTTTATCATTGTATAATGTCCCTCTTTGTCCTTTTTAACTGCTGTTGTTTTAAAGTTTGTTTTCTCTGATATAAGAATAGCTACTCCTCCTTGCTTTTGGTGCCCATTTGCATGGAATATCTTTTTCCACCACTTTACCTTAAGTTTACATGAGTGCTTATGTATTAGGTGAGTCTCCTGAGAACAGCAGATGGTTGGTTGGTGAATTCTTTTTCATTCTGCCATTCTGTGTCTTTTAAGTGGAGCATTTATGTTATTTACATTCAACATTAGTATTGAGATACATGCTATTCTATTCCTTATGCGGTTTCTTGCCTGAATACCTTTTTATTTTTTCATTGTTTTTGTTTTATCGATCCTGTGAGATTTATGCTTTAAGGAGGTTCTATTTTGGTGTATTGCGAAAATGTGTTTTCAAGATATAGAACTCCTTTTAGCAGTTCTTACAGTGCTGGCTTGGTAGTGGTGAATTCTCTCAGTATTTGTTTGTCTGAAAAAGACTGTATCTTTTTTTTCACTTATGAAGCTTAGTTTCACTGAATACAAAATTCCTGGCTGATAATTATTTTCTTTTAGGAGGCTAAAGATAGGGTCCCAGTCCCTTCTAGTAGGGTGTCTGCTGAGAAATCTGCTGTTAATATGATAGGTTTTCCTTTATAGGTTACTTGATGCTTTTGCCTCACAGCTCTTTTTTTCCCCTTAATCAGAATATGTATCTGGTTTCCAATAAAGTGATTCTTTTTTTTTCTTAATTATACTTTAAGTTCTAGGGTACATGTGCACAACGTGCAGGTTTGTTACATAAGTATATATTTGCCATGTTGGTTTGCTGCACCCATCAACTCGTCATTTACATTAGGTATTTCTCACAGCTCTTAAGATAGTTTCATTCATCTTGACTTGAGACAACCTGATGAGTGTGTGCCTAGGCGATGATCTTTTTGCAATGAATTACCCAGGTGTTCTTTGAGCTTCTCATATTTGGATGCCTAGATCTCTAGCAAGGCCAGGGAAGTTTTCCTTGATTATTCTCTCAAGTATGTTTTCCAAACTTGTAGATTTCTCTTCTTTCTTGGCAATACCAGTTATTCTTTGGTTTGGTTGTTTAGCATAATCTCAAACCTCTTGGAGGCTTTTTTAAAAAATTATTTTTTCTTTGTCTTTTTCAGATTGGATTAATTTGAAAGTCTTGTTTTCAAGGTCTGAAGTTTTTTCTTCTACTTGTCGATTCTATTGCTGAGACTTTTCAGTGCATTTTGCATTTCTCTAAGTGTGTCCATTTCCAGAAGTATCGCTTTATTATGTATTCTATTTCACCAAAGTTTTTTCTTTTCATGTCTTGTATCATTTTTTGATTTCATTAAGTTAGACTTCACCTTTCTCTGATGCCTTCTCAATTAGCTAATAATTGACCTCCTGAATTCTTTTTCTGGCAATTCAGAGATTTCTTCTTGGTTCGGATCTGTTGCTGGTGAATTAGTGTGATCTTTTGGGGGTGTTCACCTTGTTTTTTCGTATTACCAGGATTGTTTTTCTGGTGCCTTCTCCTTTGAGTAGACTACATCAGAGAAATGATCTGGGGCTCAAGGACTGCTGTTTAGATTCTTTTGTCTCATGAGGGTGCTCCCTTGATGTGGTGCTCTCCCTTTTCCCCTAGGGATGTGGTTTCCTGAGAGCTGACCTGCAGTGGTTGTTATTTCTCTTCTGGATCTAACCACCCAGCAGAGCTACTGGGCTCTGGACTGCTAGTGGGGAGTGTCTGCACAGCATCCTGTGATGTGAACCATCTTCAGTCTCTCAGCCCTGGATCCCAGCACCTGCTCCAGTGGAGGTGGTAGGGGAGTGAAGTGGACTCTGCGAGGGTCCTTGGTTGTAGTTTTGTTTATTGTGCTAGTTTTGTGTTGGTTGGCCTCCAGCCAGGAGGTGGCGCTTTCAAGAGAGCATCAGCTGTGGTAGTATAGGAAGGATCAGGTGGTAGGTGGGGCCATAGAGCTCCCAGGAGATTATGTCCTTTGTCTTCAGCTACCAGGGCAGGTAGAGAAAGACCATTAGGTTGGGGCAAGGTTAGGTGTGTCTGAGCTCAGACTCTTCTTGGGTGGGGCTTGCTGTGGCTGCTGTGGGGTATGTGGGTGTGGTTCTCAGGCCAGTGGGATTATGTTTCCAGGGGTATTATGGCTGCCTCTGCTGCATCATGCAGGTCACCAGGGAAGTGGGAGAAAACCGGCAGTTACAGGCCTCATGCAGCTCCCACGTATCCCAAAAGGCCAGTCTTACTCCTACCGTGCCCTCTCAATAGCACTGAGTTTATTTCCAGGCAGCGGGTGAACACAGCTGGGAACTTTCCCCAGGCTACCAGCTTCCCCGCTGAGAAAGTATGCAGGACTTTCAGGTTCTGTGTTTCCCCACCTGCCACAGCTTCTGTGCTGTGTCTGCACTCCCTATTCGCCCCCTCCCCCAGGTTCTGTACAGGAAACTGCGTTTGGTCAAAATGGTTACAAAGTTCAGCTGGAAGTTTCCTTCTCCCTGTGGTCTTTTCCCAGTTCCTCTGGCAGCCCTCCCCAAGGACCCCTGTGAGACAAAGTCAGAAACGGCTTCGCTGGGGACCAAGAGTGCCCACAGGGCTCTTCCTGCTGCTGCTTCTACACCTGTATTTCACTTGGCTCTCTAAATTTGTCTCAGCTCCAGGTAAGGTCAGATCCTTCTGTGATCTGGACCTTCAGGTTCCCCAGTGAGGGTGTGTGTTTGGGGGCAGATGATCCCTCTTTCACACTTTGGGCACTCAGAGTGTTTTGGCTGTCTCCAGGTGCCTGCAGCAGCAATCCGCTTCCTTCGAAGGATCTGTGGATCCTCTCGCTTTCCCGGTATGTTCCTGTGGTAGTTCTTGGAGCAAAAGTTCTCTGTATGAGTCTTCACACGCTGCTCTGTCTGTCTGAGTGGGAGCTGCAAGTTAGTCCTGCCTCCTATCCACCATTTCTTTTTCTAGTGTCCTGGCTAGTAACTTCTGAGTGGAATGATGCATCATTTACATGTCACTTCCGCCTAAGGAGTAGAGCCCTCCTGATCTTGGAGCTTCTCTTCTGAGCTCTTGCATTGAGACGCTGGCACCTGTGTACAGAAGCACTGTAAGGAGGATAGCTGCCTGCTGACTTGCTCCGCCTACGGAAGACTTGGTGTCCATTTTGACTTCGCGAACCTAAGGCTTGAACTAGTATAGCCTTTTCTAATTAATAGTACATACAATAACAATGATTGCTTTTTGGTTGTAGTTAGCTAAAAGTTTCGTTAGTTTAGTATTTTGGTTCTAAAACACATTTTAAATTTTCTCTGGTCATACATTCCATGTAGATTAAAGGCATAAATCCATGTAGAATAACAAATGGACCTCATGGTATGGACTCAGCATGATTATGTTCTATGTAGAATCTAGAGACGAATTTAGAGACCCAATTTCAGATACATAATTTCTGTGCAGTTTTTATACCAATTAGCAAAGAGATGATTGACGGTTGCTAGTCCTGTGAAACAGCAGTAGTTACGCAGTATATGTCCTAGTGGTATGGAGTTTAAGAATGAAAATTTTATCCTAAGACTTAGCCCACTTGTATCGTCACTCTATACGTCATTTATTTTGGGACTCTTCTTGCTTTTAGATGACAATTTACAAAATTATTTGTCATTTCTTTAATTGGTATTTGTACTTATGTCCCACAAACGGCTTAATTTGTGTGTCCATCAGTGGCACGTTAAGCCCACTTTAGCCCATATATGTTACTCTGTTGTCAAACGTGTATTTTCTACTAAACGGTATCTATTTCAAGAGTTTGTCAGATAAACTATGCAGAACCAAGATGTCAGTTTTGTGTTTTTATTTCCTATATTGCCTCATTTATAACAATAATATATGATCCTCCAAATTTGCCAGATATTGTTCAAACTTCATTTTCTAAAAGTAGAGATCTTCTGAGGATTTTTTTGTTTTTTAAACTATATACCTATGAATACTTTTAACTACATGTTATAAATAACAAAAACAATTTTAAAAAAGTTGTTGCTTGTGACAACACTAACGTCAAGGAAATTTTGTTTAGATTGGGAAAATAAAACAGGTGTTTCAGTCCAAAAAAAAAAAATCAAAAGGCATTAATATGGCCCCTATTGAAAAGCCCACACTGAGAGGCACTAACTACCCATGCCTTTGCAGTGTGAGGTTAATGTGGGGGTGTCCCCTCAGCAGCTGCCTCAAGCTCCTGCTTTGCCATTAACCAGACTCACTCCAGGATTCCTTGGAAACTGTGTGCCTACCTGAATAATTTATTACCTAGTGATCAATTATTCATAATTCTTTATTACAACTGAAATGAAACCTAAAGGTGGAATCATTTTGCCACTTATGAATATCCAACAGATCATCAGGAGATTGCAGTAGAGTTTTAAGCCCTTGCAGTCCCCACTGCCTGTTTGTTTCTCTGAAGGGATTCCACAGAGAACAGCCTTCTGAGACGGGATCAGAATCAAAGAAAGCAGTAACAAATGACTCCCTGCTGGTCGTGCTGCACGGTTCATCTATTCATGCTGTTTGTCTTTTTAATTCTGGCCTCATTTATACCTAGAAATAAAATTTCAATTTGAAAGAATGTAGGAGACTTTTATGACACTGTTGGTTTATTAAATCATTCTTAGGAGGTAGACAAGGACATAAAACTTACACCTAGAGTATCTTCTGGAATAAAATGCAGGAACCTTTAGTACATTTTATTGACACTAATCATATTGCATTTGCTTGTTTCATCAGTTATATCTGAGTTATATTTTATTTATTAGACCATATAAAAATGCCATATATTTTCCACATATATAGAAAGCATTTTAGTAAAAGTTCTCTGAAAGTATAATAAGGCCAGGCACGGTGGCTCATGCCTGTAATCCCAACACTTTGGGAGGCTGAGGCAGGAGGATCGCTTGAACCCAGGAATTCCAGACCAGACTGGGCAACATTGGGAGACTCTGTCTTTACAAATAGTAATAAAAAATTAGCGGGCATGGTGGCGCATGCCTGTAGTCTGTCCCAGCTACTTGGAAGGCTGAGGTGGGAGGATTGCCTTAGCACCTGAGGTGGTCAAGGCTGCAGTGAACTAGAATTGCACCACTGCATCCCATCCTAGGCGACAGAGTGAGACCCTGCCTCCAAAAAAAATTAGTATAACCAAATGAAGCCTACTTCTTTAAAATTTGGGAAATGTAGTGGAAAATTGTTTGGCTTAAGCCAGACTACTTAATTTTAAAAATAATCAACAAGTTTTAAAAAATATTTTGAAAATACTTGGAGAGTTTTAATTCCAGTTACGTTAGATTATAAAGCAGAAGGTTTGCCTTTGAGGTTTCTTGCCTCCCAACCAGTTGGCTTTCCGTTGGACACTCTGGCACTGAGGAGTGCACATAACTCTGTGACACTCCACATTTTGGGTTGTCATTTCAGTGTTGTGGCATTTTCTCTGTAGTTACTTCCAAAATAAGTTAGTACTAATTTTGAGCATGAGTCCTGGGACCCTGGGGTTAATATTTGCCAGGTCTAAAATACCCCGGCCTGTAGATAAAAATCCCAAACGTCAAACAAGTACTTTTTAGTGGAGATTCCAGATCATTTTTTGTATTGATGTTGGTTTACCAAATGGAATGAAGGCTAAATGTTTAAGCAACTTTTAAATGGCCTAAACCCATACCTTTCACACAAGACCCTACATATCTCAGATAACCTACCAATCAGAGTTGAAATATGGATTTAGTTGTACTGTTGTGAAAATATGTGGGTAATTTTTAAAACCTTTAAAAATATATATTAAGAAAATTTTTTTTTGATACAGGGTTTCAATGTTGTCCAGTCTGGTCTCAAACTCCTGGTCTCAGACTCCTGGTTTCAACTGATCCTCCCTCCTCAGCCTCCAGAGTAGTTATACCCTGCTTCTTAAACTCTTAAGACAAATTTGAATATGTCATGGAGTAGAGTAAAACATTTGCATGATTTTTGACTTTATAATATAATTTTTAATAGGTTACACATTCACATGGCTCAAAAAACATCAAAAGATCAAGTTTCGAGTTTCTCCTCATCCTTCTCTCCCCTTTTTTGAGTTCTCATCCTCTTCCCCAAAAGGTAACCACTGTTAAGAGTTTCTTCTGGATCCTTTTAGAATTGCTTTATGCACACATTAGCAACTTAAGAATACAGAGTCTTATTTTTCCCCTTTCTGATAAAAGCTAGCATATTATACACTTCTGGTTTTTTTTTTTTTTTTTTTTTTTTTTGCTTTTTTCATATGACAATATCTTGGAGATATTTCCATGTTAGTGTGTAGAACATTTCCCCATTCTTTTTTTTTTAAACAGCTCAATAGCATGTTCCATGGTGTGGTTGTAGTATAATTTATTTAACCATTTTCCTGTTCATGTGCATTTGAGTTATATTAAATCTTTTCTTATTAAAAATATCACTGCAGTGGATAACCCTGAACATTTGTCATTTCACAAACATGCCACTATTTCTTGCATGAATTTTTAAGATAAAACATAACATTTCAGAAATGTGCTGTTTTTAGCAGTCTCATTCCAGGGGTTTGAATTTATCCTTCTTTACTATCAGGGGTGTTTTGCTGGCAACATTTGAGAAGTTCTGCCATAAACTTGTTATTAAGGCCTAGTGGTAGGATGATTTTTCACTTTCAGAAATAACTGCTGTGAAGTGATAGTGACAACAGTGTTACCTTGCCACCTTATGTCTCTCGAAGGTAGTATAAGAAAACTGTAAACCTGGCGGCAAATTATTTATGAGCAGAAATTATGTTGTAAAATTGTCTAGTTTTCTTGTTGGCATTTGATAGAATGAAACACTTGCAGCTATGAGTTTTTGGAATAGGCCCAGTACCCTCTGACCTAAAGCCCTACAGCACCAAACTCTGATGTCTTGAAAACTATTAATAGGTGGTTTACCTAAAAAGATTTCCATGATTATACAAGCTTGGAAAACACTGGGTTCCACAACATTGAACCAGTTTCTTTACTGAAGAACTCTTCAGATCCTTAAATTTGCTGGGGTAAATTGTAACTTTTTAAGCCTGGATGTAGCAAGCAGCATTTCCAAAACAAGTTTGACTACTGAACTCCTCTTTCCCGCCCCCCCGGGACACTCTTATTAGCATTAATGTACCAAGGAGCCCTGATTGGGAAATACTACCCATGTTGGATGCCATGGGCCCCATATTCAAATTAGTGGTCACAAGCATATGTGATATTTACATTTACAAAAGATTCACTGAGGGAAATAAGAATAAAAGTCATTATTTAAAAATTGACCATTATGAACAGTAGATGGTGGTAATGTAACATGCAGACCAACTATTAAGACATGTCAACATTTCCAGTGGCAGCATTAATTCAAGGTCGAAAACGTCTTAATTTAATTACAGTCTACCAGTACTTTTAATTTCACCGGCTAAATTAATAAAAGGCTAAACATAGGTATTTAACAAACTTTTAATTTCTCCCTAGGAAAAGCAGAAATTGGCTGAGAAATAAATCTGAAGAAATCTTTTTATCTTCACAGACCATTGTAACTGGCATGAGCTAGATCTGGTTTTTCTTGCCATCCATGTATTAGATTGATGTTTCCTAGCTTGTGTGTACACAAAGGTATATGTGTATTCTTTCTTTTTTAAAAGAAAAAGCCATCAATTTAACCAAACTTAACTCTCCAGTGTCCATGAGAATGGCAAAGAGCAGTTTCAGTCTGAAGCATCTGAAGCAGCCACCGCCTTTGTACTCCAGGAACTGACATTTGGGCTGAAAATAGGATGTGAATGCCAATAGCTCTATTAGAAGGGCCAATGGGATGAGAGATCAGGGTCTCTTAGAAGTTGAGAGGGATCTGAGCCACTTCCATTCTTTTGAAGTCTATTTAACTGTAAGACTGTAACACAGGACAACAAAAATGGGATATGCTTTAAATATTTACATTTGACAAAAAATTAACATACCAAAATGCAATACAATGTGACTACACAACTGACAAGATTATTATAAATTTTAATTCCTAGTGTATTAGACTTGGGGTGGCCCAGAAATGGGACACACATTTAAAGTTGTGGTGAACATCTTTCCAAGCTGCCAGTGTGTCTTAGGGACAGAGGGTGTAACCCGGTTTAGAGCTCTTATTAAGAGTCAACATTTGGCCAGGCAGGGTGGCTCATGCCTGTAATCCCAGCACTTTGGGAGGCCAAGGCTGGTGGATCGGTTGAATCCAGGGGTTTGAGACCAGCCTGGGCAACATGGCAAAACCCCTTCTCTACAAAATATACAAAAATTAGCCGGGTGTGGTCCCAGCTACTCTGGGGGCTGAGGTGGGAGGATTAAGCTTAGGAGGCAGAGGTTGCAGTGAGCTGAGGTCATGCCATTCTGGCCTGGGTGACAGAACCAGACCTTGTCTCAAAGAAAAAAAAAAAGTCAACATTTGAAGCCCCTCATAAATCTGCAGGCCTGAGAAAAAGAGACATAGGTCCTGATGCAGATGATAAATCTAGAGGAACTGCAGGGAGTGGAGGTTCTTCCAGTGAAGGATATCTCAACTTACCTGATGGAGGGGAACTATGGCTCATATCTGCAATCCCAACATTTTGGGAGGCTGAGGTGGGTGGATCGCTTGAGCCCAGGAGGTGGAGAGCAGCCTGGCCATTATGGTGAAACCCTGTCTTTACGAAAAAAATAAAAAAATTAGCCAGGCATGGTGGCACATGCCTGTAGTCCCAGCTGCTTGGGAGGCTGAGGTGGGAGGATCGTTTGAGCCTGGGATGCAGAGGTTGCAGTGAGCCTAGATTGCGCCATTGCACTCCAGCCTGGGTGACAGCCTGCCTCTAAATAAATAAATAAATTAATTAAATAAATAAATAAATAAATAAATAAATAAATAAATAAATGAACCCGATAGATATGGAATTGCTGAAGATGGCCAAGGGAGGGCTTTTATCATTTAGGTTGATGGTTGTACCTTAGTTGGTGAAACCAAGGCTTGAAATTACCCTTCTAAGGTATAGTTGGGCAGTTTTTTCACCCTGCTTTTTCCTTTTTTCTGATCCAAGGGCGAGCTTGCTTCACCTTTCTTTCCAGATGTAGCAGAAGGACTAGCCTCAGGCAAGCAAGGCTGATGTCTTAATAAACTGTCTAGACCATGGCACCCCTGGGGCAGGAGAGCCTTGATGTCTTGCTGTGTTCCCCAGGCAGGAAGGGGGTCACTTTGATTTGAAGACCTATCTATCTCTTCAGGTCCTGCAGTAAAAAATAGAGACACAGTTTATATCAGCCAAGTGCTTAATGCAATAGAATCATTTAGTCTGTAAAAATTAGGAAGTAGTGTTTACTATAAGTAATGTACAACGTGAATGTCTTCATTCAGTCTTTGGTCAATGGATAGATTGCTGACAATGTCAGGCACTGTTTCAGACAGTGAACAAAACAAAGTCTCTGTTCTCAGGGAGGGGACAGTCTAGTTAGGCTTTGGAAGGAAATAGACAATAAATACAAATATATAATATACTAAAATGTGATTAAAGGCTATAGATAAAAATAAGGGGCCAGGCATGGTGGCTCACTCCTGTATTCTTAGCACTTTGGGAGGCTGATATGGGAGGATTGTTTGAGGCCAGGAGTGTGAGACCAGCCTGGGCAACATAGTAGGACCCCATCTCTACCAAAAACAAAATCAGGATGTGGTGGCATATGCCTGTAGTCCTAGCTACTGGGGAGGCTGAGATGAAAGGATCACTTGAGCCCAGAAGTTTGAGGCTACAGCAAACTATGATTGCACCACTGCGCTCCAACCCAAGCAGCAGAGTGAGACCCTGTCTTTAAAAATAATAATCATCATGAAATAAAAATAAGGAAAGAGGATAAGGAGTGTTGAGTGTATATCTGGTAAATGCTACTTGGTAGTTCATATTACGTTTGGTATTAAACAGCAGTAAATATTTAGTCTGACAAAAACACCCAAAATGAAAGATCATTGGAAGAGATTTTGGAGCAAAATTTACCACTAAAGCTCTTGTTTTTCCAGTAGCAGGATACTGTATTCTTACTTATGTTTATGTTTCTGTGTCTGGGCAATAGTGCAAAGAGACCAAGTATACTGTGTGTTAATCAGTTCCCTTTTTCTGGAGAGTTGGAACCATTTTACAGGGGAGTAAGGCATGAATGAGGGTGGGGAGAAGTGGTACTTGGGTTTTCTTCCGAAGGGCTTCATTTTACTGCCTTGAGATCAGTGAACACTTTCACTTTCAGGTCTCTGGGCTGGTTCTGTCTGTCTCTGCCTCATTGTGTGTTTCTGCTCTGCTGAAGAGATTTCACACTGGGATGAATGGGCGCTATGGAATTGGAATAGAGAGATCTAGATGGTTGCCCCATCTCTCCCGTTGTAGACATGGTCTCCTTGCCTATGTTAGGAGTTAGGTGTTTTCAGAGAGACTGTGTTTTCCAGATTTCAGCTTCATGCAGTGCCTGAAGATATTTTATTCCTCTAGCAAGGGTCAGGACACTCACTGTGTTTTTCCCTTATCATGGTTAGATATGAAGGACCTCAGGGAAATCATCCACTTGGGGCCGAAAAGCATCCAGACACTCTCATTTTGGTTTCTCCTGGGGAGCTCATGGTTCTGATGTTCAGTGACTAGTGTTTATTCTTAACAGTGTTACCCCAAGATCAGAGTGCCTTCTTTCAGAAGATATGCTGCATGTTCTAGTGAGAGAAACACACAATGTTTGAAACTCCCTGTGAGTCATATCCCTATTGGTCAGAAATCATTGCCAGCTTGTTCTCTATGGTTCTAGTGGAGAACACAGAGAAACTTGCTCTGTGCATCCTGATGTACAGTTGTGTCATCAAGGGCCTCCCATTTCTGCCTTGAGAGAAGATAACAAAGGGGGTCAAAGCAGATGCCCTCTATGTCTATAGGGATGCAGCCACAGGGGCAAGCCCTCCTGTCCTGGGCTTCCAGTTTTTTTTTCTGTTGTTGTTGTTGTTGTTTTTATTATTATACTTTAAGTTTTAGGGTACATGTGCACAATGTGCAGGTTAGTTACATATGTATACATGTGCCATGCTGGTGTGCTGCACCCATTAACTCGTCATTTAGCATTAGGTATATCTCCTAATGCTATCCCTCCCCCCTCCCCCCACCCCACAACAGTCCCCAGAGTGTGATGTTCCCCTTCCTGTGTCCATGTGTTCTCATTGTTCGATTCCCATCTATGAGTGAGAACACGCGGTGTTTGGTTTGGTTTTTTGTCCTTGCGATAGTTTGCTGAGAATGATGATTTCCAATTTCATCCATGTCCCTACAAAGGACATGAACTCATCATTTTTTATGGCTGCATAGTATTCCATAGTGTATATATGCCACATTTTCTTAATCCAGTCTGTCATTGTTGGACATTTAGGTTGGTTCCAAGTCTTTGCTATTGTGAATAATGCCGCAATAAACATACGTGTGCATGTGTCTTTATAGCAGCATGATTTGTAGTCCTTTGGGTATATACCCAGTAATGGGATGGCTGGGTCAAATGGTATTTCTAGTTCTAGATCCCTGAGGAATCGCCACACTGACTTCCACAATGGTTGAACTAGTTTACAGTCCCACCAACAGTGTAAAAGTGTTCCTATTTCTCCACATCCTCTCCAGCACCTGTTGTTTCCTGACTTTTTAATGATTGCCATTCTACCTGGTGTGAGATGGTATCTCATTGTGGTTTTGATTTGCATTTCTCTGATGGCCAGTGATGGTGAGCATTTTTTCATGTGTTTTTTGGCTGCATAAATGTCTTCTTTTGAGAAGTGTCTGTTCATATCCTTTGCCCACTTTTTGATGGGGTTGTTTGTTTTTTTCTTGTAAATCTGTTTGAGTTCATTGTAGATTCTGGATATTAGCCCTTTGTCAGATGAGTAGGTTGCAAAAATTTTCTCCCATTTTGTAGGTTGCCTGTTCACTCTGATGGCAGTTTCTTTTGCTGTGAGAAACTCTTTAGTTTAATGAGATCCCATTTGTCAATTTTGGCTTTTGTTGTCATTGGTTTTGGTGTTTTAGGCATGAAGTCCTTGCCCATGCCTATGTCCTGAATGGTAGTGCCTAGGTTTTCTTCTAGGGTTTTTATGGTTTTAGGTCTAACATTTAAGTCTTTAATCCATCTTGAATTAATTTTTGTATACGGTGTAAGGAAGGGATCCAGTTTCAGCTTTCTACATATGGCTAGCCAGTTTTCCCAGCACCATTTATTAAATAGGGAATCCTTTTCCCATTGCTTGTTTTTCTCGGGTTTGTCAAAGATCAGATAGTTGTAGATATGCGGTGTTATTTCTGAGGGCTCTGTTCTGTTCCATTGATCTATGTGTCTGTTTTGGTACCAGTACCATGCTGTTTTGGTTACTGTAGCCTTGTAGTATAGTTTGAAGTCAGGTAGCATGATGCCTCCAGCTTTGTTCTTTTGGCTTAGGATTGACTTGGCGATGCGGGCTCTTTTTTGGTTCCATATGAACTTTAAAGTAGTTTTTTCCAATTCTGTGAAGAAAGTCATTGGTAGCTTGATGGGGATGGCATTGAATCTAGTTTTAGAGAGAGCGATACCAGCCCCAGATTAGAGCTGCTTGGACATTGAGGAATCTCCCCTTTAGGCTGAGGACTAAAAGAAAGCTGTGGGTGTAATATCTAGATACTGCATGTCATTGTATTTTATGTAAATACAACCCATTGACTTATCTTCATCTCTTTATGCCTCAAGATATCACAGTTCCCTTAAGAGAGTCATACTACAGTCAACTTTATGCCTCAAGATATCACAGTTCCCTTAAGAGATTCATAATACAGTATAGACAAGAGAGGGAAATCAGCCCTAATTTTAGCTGCTAAGATAGTCATACCTATTAGCTCTCCCATCCTCACAGACAAGTCTGTCTGGGTAACAGGAATTATCCCTGGTTACAACTGAGGTAACTGAGGAGAGGCAGCTGGCCCAAATGGAAGTAAAATTTCATAAAGCTAATAATACTTCTATTCCAGAAAATTTCCATTTTCCGTATTAACAATAGTGTAACTTTTTCTTTTGAAAAAATTAAGTACTTCAAAAGCATCTTTTCATTTGGTTTTATAGTAGTTCTATCAGGAGCCTTCAAAAGAAAGATTAAAAAAATTGTTAATACAAGGTGTAACTGATCTCTGGTTCAGGAGAACCGTTAATGAACAATGAAAATACATTTGAAATTATGTTATGGAGAAGTATCAGTCTTCTTGGTTCCCCTGAAAATATGTTTTAGCTAATCAAAACTACTATGAATTTTATTTTGAGGTACTTTTATCTGGAGCTGGAGAATAGAATACAGAAAGAAATTGTATATGGTAATAGTAGCATGGTGTATGCATATGCCCAAACCCATCAAATTGTATACATTAAGTGTGCAGGTTTTTTGGTATATAAATTATATCTCAATAAAGTTGTTATAAAGAGGGGAAATATGTACATTAATTTTTGTGTTTTACACATATTTTTGATGTTACTGTATAACTATTATGACTTAATATTCATATTTTCCTGAACTTTAGAAATGTAACCCATAACAAATAAAACCTGGTTTTGAACATGTAATAAAAGTCCCATCAGAGGCACACCATTCATTGACGCCCTTTAAATGTACAGATATGTGCATTTAATTATTCCATATAGCCCTTTCAAGAAGCCAAATTAAGCTCCATCTACATAGTGTGAAGTATATGCGTTTAATGGACTTGTATCAAAGTATGCACACAATTGACTCCCATTTGCATTGACAGATGATGTTTTAGTTCTTTTAAGTGTTTCTGTAGCCTCCTTGACTTCCCCATCTGCAACCACCATCTTGCACCTCTTTCAGAGAACTTACTGTATTGACAGACACATAGAGGGTTGACAGAACTGAGCCCTGCCTCACTTAATGGAATATGTAAAAGCAAAGTTGATCCAGTGACCAAGAATGAGGTTGGTTAGTTTAGCAAGAGTCAATTATAAATAGGTTGTATGCTTGACTAACACAGACAGGACCAGCTATATAATTTGTGGGGCACAGTACAAAGTGAAAAATGCATAGTCCCTTGTTAAAAAATTATTAAGAATTTCAAGCCAGTGATAGCAGAGCATTAATCCAAGTGTGAGTCTCTTTTAAGCACTGGGCCCTACGTGACTGCACAGGTACTATGCCAATTCTATGGCCTTGAACACAGAATATTATGGATATTGTCATGGGGAAGGAGGGCAGTTAAAGTGTCCCCTGTTAAAAGACAGATGTATGACATAGTTCAGTAGCAATCAGAATAATTGAACTATTTTGGCTCTAAGGGTCTAAAAACAATGAGCAAGGGTGAAGTTATCTCATTTGAGCAGATCTGTATAACCTCACATGGAGTTTTAAACATAAAGGTATTGGAGGCCATTTTTAGTGAGAGAAAATATGCTTGGTCTTGCCCTTGTTAACTGGCTCTGGTTGCTTTTTTCATCGAGGCAATTTATCTAGCCTTCTAATAATTCAATCCAAGTTTATCTGGCAAAACATTCTCTGGATTGAAGGATGATGGATTAAGTATAGGTGTGTTTCACATTCACTCTACTTACTTTCCCAAGTTTTCCTGATCCTAAGCTTACATCTGTAGTTTTGATCTTTCATCCATTTTTTTAATCTCATATTTTCAGAGATCTAAAAGGAATTTCCACTTGAGTATCTAGGCAGTGTCCAAAATTTAGCAAATCAAATGGAAAATATCCTTTTCTTGGGTAGATATTCATAATTCTGAAGACTGGTAAACAGTATCACATGTGACTGTCTTCTCTTTGCCCAGATTGTTTTCCAAAGTGGCTGTACCATTTTGCATTCCCACCAGCAGTGTATGAGGGTTTTAATTTCTCTTCATCCTCACTGATACTTATCATTTGTCCTTTTGATTCTAGCTTTCCTAGTATGTAGTATGTGTAAAGTGGTCTCCTTGTGGTTTTGATGTGCATATCCCTGATAACTAAAGAGATTGACTAGTTTTTAATGTGCTTATTGGCCATGTGTATATCTTCCTTGGAGAACTGTATTTGTTTGTTTTTATATTCCCAGTCCCCCGTCCAGAACTGGGCATACTGTAGGGACTCAAAAATGAAAGTCATAAATCACTTGTAGCAGAATCACCTACAGCTCCTAGAACTCAGCTGAAACCTGCTATAGATCAAACTTCCCACACTTAGGCCTAGAGATCTACATTTAAACAAGATCCTGGGGGTCCTGTTTCACTCTGAAGTTTGAGTACCATTGCCTTAACTAAAGACTTTTTAAACATCTGAAGAGCTAGAGGTAAACATGATTTATGCTGTTCTAGACTGCAGAAGTGGGACTAGCAGACAAGAATCACAGGCAGGAGCACATTGCCTCATTAAGTGGTGTCAAGTTGAGTTTAGCTGGCCCATCTGCCACAGAAGGAAGTCTTGCATTGGGTAGAATGTAGGGCAGGTAGGGCAGGATGTAGTCTTTCTGGGGATGTTATGCTATTTCTATACCTGGTAGACCCCATCTAATTTTTATTCTGCCTTATGATCAGATAGTGTATCTCGGTGTTGGCTATATATAAAATGACAAAGTCTCTTCTCAAGGACAGTGTGTACTTTTTTCCTACTTCTGTTTCATTTCCCTACTCTTGCTTTTCTCTGAGAAAGGGAAAACAAGATTTCACCAGTTCTACACAAAGTAATTTACTTTAAAGACTGCTAATACATATGTATCCTCCTTTCTGTTATCTTATCAGGTCTCTCGTATCCAAGCAACAAAATAAGACTTAGCATATTGACCGGAGCCCAAAAGGAATTTATTATAAATTTAATGGGTGGGTCACAGATTCACCAAGGATTTCTGGAGGGCCAGACTAAGGACAACCTCCCTGCCATCACTGGTGCTGGGGCCCATGGCACTGCTGCCTAGGAACTCCATCGTGCTGCCTCTGCTACCACCACAGTGGCCTTCTTGAGGCCCCTCATTCTTGATGTCATCAGCACCCAGTTCTAAGTCCAGGGCATCAGACTGTAGCGTACACCATGTTCAATCAAAAGATAACTGAGTTGATAACGAATGAATTCAATGGGCAGTAGGAACACTAGGCACCAAAGAGCAAGTAAAACAAGTAAAAAACAAACAACAAATAAAACCCAAAACCCTCCTCTAGGAGCTTACATTTTAGGGGAAGAGCTGAGGCACACAAAACTTGTTAGGCAACAACATTCCCCATACCAAGGAACACGATTTAGGGTGACAGAACATGTGTGTAGCAGTATAACTACAGTGTTGTGGAGTAATTTTCATATTGCTGTGTAACTTGGGAATAGATGTACATGGCAGCTCCTATTATCCCTGGAACTCTGATCACCAAACAAGGTATTCAACCTTGTGATCTGAACCGGAGAACCTTCCAGGTTAAAGGCTAAAAATGCCTTTGCAGACTTTCTCTCCTCTGCTGCCCTCTCATTACTGTAGCCTGACTTTTTAAGAAACCAACTTTGTTGAAGAATAATTTATAGACAATAAAAGATACCCATTTGAAATACACATTTCTAATAGTTTTGACAAATTTGCACACTGTGGTAGCCACCACCAGAAATAAAATATAGAACATTCCTACACCCTTAAAAAGTTATCTTGTGCTCCTTCTAATCTTCCTCCACCCCAAACCCAGGCAAATACTGATATGCTTCTGTGACTATAGGTAAGTCTTTTCTAGCATTTTGAATAAATAGAACCATGTGGTATGGACTGTTTTCGTCTGGCTTCCTTCACTCAGCATTGTGTTTTAGAGATTTAGCACCACAGCCTGATTAAACAAGTCGTGGTGCTAGTAGAGATGTGACTCCACAGCTCTGACTGTCAAGGAGGAAAGGAACCACCACATCATCTCCTCTATTCTGGCCAGTTCCAGGCTCCAACCGATCCCCACTAATGCTGTAGTAGGATACTCAGGCATTCACTGTAACCAACTACATAAAGCTAGGCAAGAGAAATGGAAGTAAAGGGATCTCAGGGCAGGGTAGGCCCAGCTGATGAAGATAATCTCTCAACAGAATCAGAGAATCTTAGGTATGAATGAAGTTTTAAAAAATTATTATTTTTGTTATTTTAAGAGACAGACTTTTGCTCTGATGCCCAGGCTAGAGTGCAGTGGCACAATCACTGCTCACTGCAGCCTCAAACTCCTAGGGTTAGGCAGTCCTCCTGCCTCAGCCTCCCAAGTAGCTGGGACTACAGCCACATGCCACCACGCCTAGCTAATTTTTTTACTTTTTATAGAGAGGGGGTCTCACTATGTTGCCCAGGCTGGTCTGAAGCTCCTGGACTTAAGCAATTCTTCTGCCTTGGCCTCACAAAGTGCTAGGATTACAGTTGTGAGCCATTGCATCTAGCCTGAATGGAGCTTTTACATCATCTAACCCAAGCCCCTTACTCTGTGGTTAATTAAGATGATTCAGCAGAGTATTTTTCATTCCAGGACCATCTTCTCTATGCCCTGAATTCTGAGTCTTGAATACAAGACAACTCTTGGAGGGCATCTGTCCTTTTTCTCAGATGTAGTAGAAAGGAAGGGGACAGAGTGGGAAACAGAAGCAAGAAAAAGGATACAGAGATAGGATCATGAATAGAGGAGGTGGATGGGTCAGGTTTGGGAATAATGATTAATACAGTCCCGATAGATAGGGTCCAGTTGATAGAATACCTTGAACTTGAGGCTTAATAAGTTTTGTCTGATGGGGAATACAAGAGAAGATCTTTAGCAAGAGAGTGACATAAAAGTAGTATTTGAAAAATGATTATCCTTGAGCTTGAGGAAATCATAGAGTAACTCACCAGCCAGGAAATTTACTACAGGTGTAAAATTACCGTATGACCTAGCAATTCCATTCCTAGGTACATACCCAAAAGACATAAAAACGTATATCCACTCAAAACCTTGTACACAAATGTTTACAGCAGCATTATTCATAATAACCAAAAGGTAGAAACAACCCAAGTGTCCATCAACTGATAAATGGATAAACAAAATATGGTATATCCATACAATAGAATATTATTTAGCCATGAGAAGCCATGAAATACTGATACATGCTACAGTGTGGATAAACCTTGAAAACAATATGCTAAGTGGAAGAAGACAGTCACAGAAGACTACATATTCTATGATTCAACTTATATGAAATATCAAGCAGGCAAACCCACAGAAAGAAAAGTGGTTGCCAGGGGCTATGGAGAGTGGGGATGGGTAGTGATTGCTGATGGATAAGGGATTTCTTTGGGGACTGTGTTAGTTTTCCAGGGCTGCCATAATGAAATGCCACAGACTAGGTGGTTTGAATAACAGAAATTTATTTTCTCATGTTCTGGAGGCCGAAAGTCCAAGAATAAGGTGCCAGCAGGGTGATTTTTTTCTGAGGCTGCTCTCCTTGGCTTGTAGATGGCCACCTCCTTGCTCTGTTTTCACATGGCCTTTCTGTGTTTGTGCAAGCGTGTCCCTGGTCTCTCCCTCTCCTTATAAGAACAACACTTATATAGGATTAGGGCCCACTCTGCTGGCCTCATTTTAACTTAATCGACTCTTTCAAGACCTTATCTCCAAATACAGTTACATTCTGAGGCACTGGGGGTTGAGACCAACATATGAATTTTAGGGGGACACAATTCAATCCATAATAAGGATAATAAAGGGTTCTAAAATTAGACAGTGTTGATGGTTGTAGATCTCTGGGGATATACTAAAAGCTACTGAATTGTACACTTGAAAAGAGTGAATTTAATGGTACATGAATTATGTCTCAATAAAACTGTTAGTAACAAAAAATAAAAACTAAACTGGACATAGCTCTTGCCTTCAAAGAGCTTATGGACCAGTCAGGCAAACAAGAATGTAAATAGGCATTTTCAACCCCTTGCAGGGCATGCTAGATGGAGATGTGCTTATTCTATTTTTATAGAGTAGAGAAGACATTCTGGAAGAGTGAACGTTGGAGCCAAACTTACAGAATGAATATAAATCTGGCAGAGAAAGGGTAGAGACAGTGTGTCCCAGACAGCGGAATAGCATAAGTGAAGGCACAAAGGCATGAAAACCCTGGCATGTACAAGGAAGGAACTTTACAACACAGTTATCATGCCCTTGCTAGTCTGCTTTCTCTTGTTATTATTAAAATTTAAATGCTGGATAAAGATTACATTAACAATGAGTAGAAAGAGCTTTGGTCTTAAAGTCAGATCTCCTGCATTTATATCTCAGTCTTTCCACTTACTTTGCACAATTACCTAAACTACCAGTCTCAGTTTTCTTATCTGTAAAATGGGGAAAATAAGGATGATTCTATATGGTTGTAAGTCTTAAATGAATGACAAGGAAAACATTCCTAGCACATTTTCACAAGTTATTCCTTGAAATACATTAGCTCTGTCCATCTCCTTGTTTCTCTGACTATTCCTTGGATAACTTGGTTTTAAGACCCCTCAACATCTTAAAATCATTCCTTGAAGTAACTTTGGTGACCATATTCCCCTTGAAATGAGGCCTGAACACCAGGGGTATGATGGAACCAAGTGTAATGATACTAAAATCTTTCATACATTTCAAAATCAGTCTGGAATATCGGCTCTTTTAGCAGTCACATACTGTTTCATATTGAATTGGGGTGGTGGGGGAGGAAGTATTCCCCTTCCCACACACTTTCCCCAGAGTTTTTATAGATGAGCTGTTCTGCTGTTAAGTCAGGTGTCACTCATCTTAGATTTGAGGATTTGATTTTCCTGACTCTAACTATAAACTTCAGGTTTTAGTTTGCAAAATTTAGTCTTGGTGATTTCCAGCTCGTGTTTCAGCTTCTTCAGTCATTTTGAAAAGGTGAATTTCCCTTATGCCTATTGATTATGCTGTCTGGCTTTGTGTCTTCTACAAACTTGGTAAATGTGTCCTTTTAGATTTTCATCCAAGTCATTAATAAAATGTAAGTGAGGATATTGTTAGGGATCTCAATGGCATTAGGAAGTACCACCTGAAAAATGGCCTAAGACATGAGAGTCCAGCATATTTGGTCTGCTTGTTTGACCAGCTATGAATCCACAAGAAGACTGGATTTCTCCTGTATGAAAAGGATATCACAGACTCATCTCTTTGACATGTTAACATGGTTTTATCAGATGGGCTGAAATCATGATATACCACAACTAATTGCTTCTCTATGATCTACCAATCAACCCTCCACAGAAAGAAATTAGGTTAATTTGGCATATTCTCCATAAGCCCATGTGAGCTCCTGCTGGCCGCTGCTTTATATTTTAAATTCTCACAAGCCATCTGTTTAATCATCAGTTCTTCAATATTGCCAGCGATTTGTGTCAGGATTATTGCTGTAAAATTTTTGAAAAATACTGTTCATAAAAATTGGAACATGTACATGTGCCTTGGGGACAGGGAGGGCAGGAGGGCACCTCTCCCTTTTTTTCCGGATTATTCAGACTATCAACCTTGTGCAGAGATGTATTTTTGAGTTGTGTTCTTGGTGTGAAGCTCATTGGACTTTGACTTCATAAACTCAGAAGGCAGCATCACATAGGGGTGAGATAGTTAGATGCCCGGGATTTGGAAGTGGGGGCCAGGTGCGGTGGCTCACGCCTGTCTGTAATCCTAGCACTTTGAGAGGTCAAGGCAGGCTGATCACTTGAGGTTAGAAGTTCAAGACCAGCCTGGCCAACATGGTGAAACCCCATATCTACTAAAAAAAAAAAAAACAAAAATTAGCCAGGCATGGTGGCACATGCCTGTAATCCCAGCTACTCGGGAGGCTGAGGCAGGAGAATCACTTGAACTTGGGAGGCGGAGGTTGCAGTAAGCCAAGATGACACCACCACACTCCAGCCTGGGCGACAGAGCCAGACTTGTCTCAAAAAAAAAGAAAAGAAAAAGAAAAAGAGGATTTACAAGTGGGATCTCAGTTTCATTATTATTGAGTGTGGTTTGTCACTTAACAGACTCTGTGTCTTAATCTCTCTGTGTCTTAGTTTCTTTATTTCAAGAGGATTTTAATAGTTTCCTAGCACAGTACATGGTGCCAAATAACTGTCTCATGTATGGCACTTACTATTGCCATAATCATCACCAGTATCACTATTTTAGTGGGTAGAGGTTTTCTCAAGATTATCTCATATCTTGGTCTTTGATTGCCTCTTTAGGATATTGATTTCATCCTTTTAAGGTGCATGACAGTTTCTTATAGCTTTTAATTATTTGTCTCTGCTCTGCCACTGGATTGCAAAGTCCTTGAAGGCAGAGGCTGTGCCTGTGACAAGTAAAGTACCTTCCACAGATCAGGTGCCCCATACACGTGTACTGAATTTAGAAACTGGAATTAAGGTAATAGTTGAGAAGCTTTTCTTAAGTTAGACATCAAAGTGCATTATTTCATATGTAAGTTGGAATTCTGTTTCTGAATGAATTCTATTCAATAGAACCACTGATGTTCTCCTTGGGAAACATCTTCACTGTTATGTGACTAAAATTAAAACTGGCTTATGACACTCGGGATCCAAAGATTGAAATACCCCTCGTAATAGGCAAGAATTGTATCACATTACCATCAACAACAGCAATAGTATTAATAGTAATAATAAAAATACCTTTCAAGAAGTTTGGAATTAAATTTGAAGCTCAATCATAGCAATAATTTCTGGCCAGCATATTTGTGTTCTTTTCCCTATTTGTGTTCTATTCTTGCTGGTCTTAATTTTTTGTTGTATTATGTAAGTTATGTCAAATTGTCTGTGAAATGAGGCTGAGTATAAATACATTAAGGTAATAAATTATGTAATAAGAAATGTTCAAAGGGTCATTGGGCAGCTGTACTTTATCATTACTGGGAACAGAACAAGAAAAAACCAGTGCAAACTATAGTTTAAAGAATTTGGGCTAAAATGTAAGGAAGATTTTCTTCATAGTATTTTAAAACGGACGGTTTTGGGGTCATATCAGTGTTGGCTGTGGAATCTTCTCAGGAGGGCATGTAGTCCACTCTTGCAGCCTCTCTGAGTTCCAGTGTTCTCATCTGTAAGATGATGAAGCTGGACTAGCAGCTGTTCCCAGTTCTTTGTTTTCAAATGAGATTTCAAGGTTGCTGGGAAGGAGGGGTGAGTAGGTTGGGGGATGGAGGGGGACACAGTCCCTGTCTGCTGGTCTGCTCTTCAAATCCACCCTCTGTCCCAAGCCTCTAGAAAACACTGGGTCTCTTCAACACTTTTAGCCCTGGCAGTCTTCCGGACCCCTACCTGTTCTCAGCCTTGCTACTCAAAGTATGGTCCCTGGACAAGCAGCTGCAGCCATCACCTGAGACCTGAGAAATGTAGGCTCTCAGGCCCCACTCTAGAGCTGCTGAACCAGAAGCAGCATTTGAACAGATCCTGTGGTGATTTGTATGCACAACAAAATTCAAGAAGCACTGCTCTAAGACCCTGTGTCCCTTCTTTGTATTCAAGTATCACACTTTTTGATTCTAATGTTTTCCTTTGATCATATTAACATGAAAATATTTTGATTTATTCTCAGATTCCAGAATCTCTAGAAACAAAACTCATAGAAAACCATGCCCAAGCTTCTTTTTTTTAGTGTCCCTTACTCAACATTATGTCCTGAGGAGGATGTCTCTGCTGCAGAGCTCCTGTAGACAACTTGGGCAGGCGGGAGAAACCACACAGCATCTCTGTGACTGCAGCAAGTGCTGAGCGTCCAAAGCAATTTATTTAGCCAGGCTCCCCCCGCCCTCCTGTCTCTGAAAAAGGAAGCCTGTGTAATCAAAGACAGGCAAGCCATGTCTCTCTCCCTGTCTCCCCCTCCTCTTACACAGTCCTTGGTGACTTTGTGTGTGTTACAAATCAATGACTAAATCCATAAGCTGTCATTCAGGGAAACTAGATCCTTCCTAGTAGTAGATTCTCCTTTGAGCTGTCTTGGTAGGTTATGCCCTGACTTTTTAGGTGCACAAAAAAAGACTTTTATTTGGGTATAAGCACAACTCAGCAAAAATATAAGACCCAGAATCAGTGTTTAAACCCTCTAAGGGAAGTATGCTTATACAGAGTTTCATTTTCTTCCCTTTCCATCTCAAACTTAAATGCAGTAACAACTGGCTTTATCCTATAGTTAAAAAGTTGTAGCTCAAGCCTGCATATTACACTTGCCATGATGATGAAATAGAGATTGAAATTTAGAATTATAAACTTTTGCTATTTTGGCTGTCTTACTGTTAAGACAGCCAAACCACTGCTATTATAAACAAGGTTAAAGAACTTTATTTCATTAAAACCCTAGATTTTTTTATTTTTTATTTTTAGTTTATTAGTTTAAACAACTTCTTGCCTAGATTATAATTTAATTTTACTTTAAACAGTGTTTATCTTTTCTCATTTTTACCTACTCAAGGAAATGGAGCTAATCAGCTTTTGTTGCTTCTTAAAACTCAATTTGTTACTGTATCTTGATTTTATTGTCATCTGATTGTCTCATTGAAATCTGCAATTCTTGTATTTTTCTGTAATATTCAAAATACAAACCTGGTGGGACTGTAAACTAGTTCAACCATTGTGGAAGTCAGTGTGGCGATTCCTCAGGGATCTAGAACTAGAAATACCATTTGACCCAGCCATCCCATTACTGGGTATATACCCAAATGACTATAAATCATGCTGCTATAAAGACACATGCACACGTATGTTTATTGCGGCATTATTCGCAATAGCAAAGACTTGGAACCAACCCAAATGTCCAACAATGATAGACTGGATTAAGAAAATGTGGCACATATACACCATGGAATACTATGCAGCCATAAAAAATGATGAGTTCACATCCTTTGTAGGGACATGGATGAAATTGGAAATCATCATTCTCAGTAAACTATCGCAAGAACAAAAAACTAAACACCGCATATTCTCACTCATAGGTGGGAATTGAACAATGAGATCACATGGACACAGGAAGGGGAATATCACACTCTGGGGACTGTGGTGGGGTAGGGGGAGGGGGGAGGGATAGCATTGGGAGATATACCTAATGCTAGATGACGAGTTAGTGGGTGCAGCGCACCAGCACGGCACATGTATACATATGTAACTAACCTGCACAATGTGCACATGTACCCTAAAACTTAAAGTATAATAAAAAAAAAATACAAACCTGGAATGAATTATTCATTAGAATATTGCATTTTGAATATTAACCTAACACTAATTTTAAATTTGGAGCATATAATAATTGTAACAGAAGCTAACCAAATTATCTGTGGTAAATTTTTTTTATATCCTTATTAACATTGTTATGCTCCTTAATTTCCTCACCTGCATAAGTAGGATCTTTGCTGTAAGCTCAGAACTTCTCAAAGCGTAATGGGGTGAATGAGTGATTTGTTGCCTAGAGTCTTATGTTATCAATATTTATTTTTGTTTTTAAGGCATATTACTACTTTTCCATTGTTTAACAATTTTAAATCAATGAATTTTGCTCAGTTGAACTTTTAAAAAGACTGGCCCTCAAACACACAAAATTATACCTGCAGGGTTGTGGTACTTGGAACAACCTCAAAATGTAGACTTCACCACCTTGTTAGGAGAATAAGTCCTGAGAAACACTGCCTCCCTCTTCTGTATGATGTCTTTTCCCAAACCTCCAAATCTGCGGCGCTATAATTGGCAATATTCCTAGCTTCCGTGAGATTTCTGTAACTCTCAAATGATAATGAAGAACAGACATAGGGTCATTAGTGCCTCATCGAAAGCAAAACCATTATTCCAATCACAACGACAAGTTGTTTTTGTTTTTTTCCTTTTTTCTTTAATGCTAGGGAAGGGAAGAAAGCAGGTGTCAGGAGTTTTTGTTCTTTGAAAAATGAAAAATTTTAGACTGTCTTACTCATTAGACACTGAAGATCTCTATACTAACAGCAGAAAGGGAAAACCATTAAATCTGGAGACAAAAGTCTATTCTTCAGAATTGATGGTCTGTTTCCTCCTTCAAGAGGTAAATGGTGGCTCCATTGTAACTTGCTTTGTGACCTTAGATAAATTGCTTAATGTCCCAGGACTTCAATTGATTGAGGTACTTTGATTATCTGCTTTCTGAGGGTCTTGTCCAGCTTTAAAATTCTACAAAAACATAAAATCCATTTCAAAACTGGAAAAGAAGCTGAATATGGGGGGAACACATTAAGAAAATTTGGTAGCTTTGTGCTTCTCTTGGGCCAGGCCATTACAATGGGTATTATCATTTCTCTGAGATATTGTGAAACATCAGAGCAAAACCTTTTTTTTCAGGTATGAATATCTGCCATTTTTTTGTCTATGCTAATGTTATTATCAGCTCCCATGGGTAATTCAGCTTCCAGATCAAAGCTATTCCAGCAAGTATGTTAGCAAGCAAATTTTTATAAACTTGCATTTTTAGTACTTTTTTATCTCCTATCACTAGAGAACTATAGAAAAAGGTATATTTATTACTGTTTGTAAAGTGTATTTTCTTTTCCTTTTCTTTTTTGGCAGGAGAGAGTGAAAACCAAATATTTTAAGAATTCTTTTTTTCTTGGTCTTTTTCAACTCAGTATTTATTTTAAAATCTTTATATTTTTTGATTGGCGAATCATCCATTCCCCTTGCTTCACTCTTTTCTTTCTTGCCTCTCATTTTAGATTATCTTCTGTTTGCTATTATTACTTCTATATCATCACCTAAGGGAAGAAGGATAACACTGGTGGAATTTTAATAATTTTGAATTCTGGTGTTTTTAAATAACTTAAAAATTTTTATATAAAATAATTTTGAATTATGTTTTCAAATTAAACAAATATCATGTTGTTTTACTTTTGAAATGTACTAATAACAAAGAATTTTTAGTCATTTATCCCCCAGTTTTTTTTCTCACAATAGGTTCATTTCTGTGTAGTTCACTGTAGTTCATTTTGTCATGATTTTTAAAAGATTCATATCAATGCTCAAATAGAAAAGAGCCAAGTTATACATTTTTTGTTTAAATTAGTAGACTCATTAACTGCTTTCTAAGTAAGTAAGACATAGCCCAGTTCTCAAAGGGCTTACCTTTCTTCTAATCTTTTTATACAGCATAGCTATACCTAAATAACTTTATCATTTGGGTTTTTATAACCTTAAGCATTTACAAATGAGTGGAATATTTACTGTACTACATTCTCTACCCCTGATTCTAATCTCTTCTTCTTTAAACATCTCCTCTTCCTTCTTGTAGCAAAGTGGTAGTATCAGGAAATGGCTGATGCTATCAAAATGGCTTAAACAATAAGAAACTCTTGTCCTCCTATCAAGAAGTCTAGAGAGAGAGCAATTCTGGTTTGACTAATTCAGCAGCTGAGCAACATCATCAGGGACGTTGGGGCCTTCTCTCTTACCTCTCCATGTTTCTGCCACTCATATTAGGGTGGCTTACTTCATGGTTCCAGCTGGCTGCCATAGTTCAAGGAGTCACATGCAGATGATCACATGCAGAGGTGGATTAAAGATGAGTTTCCTCTCATGCTTCTCTTTTTATCAGTGAGGAACATCTTTTCCAGACCAATTATGATTCACCACAGGAACTAGGGAGAGGATCCTCCTTTCCAGAGCATATGATGGTAGGGGTGTTGGGGGATGACTTTGTGGGGTAGGCAGTCATCAGTGTTTCTCACAATAAGGAGGCCACAATATTCGATGACTCTGCCCATCTGTATAAATAAGAAAAATAGAATTGCTTGACCATTTGTCTCAGGTTGTGGGGGAGAAAGATAGGGACAAGGAGGAGCTGTATATGATTTTAAGGGGAAGTTAGAATTGACACAAGGCATCCTTGGTTGTAAAGAGAACTTTTAGAGAAGTAAATAGAAAGAAGTTCCAGAAAGCTGTCTCCTCCATGAAGGGAATCCACTCATATTGTAGGTAAAAGAAGGGGGAAGGGCAATTTTTTCTCCACTCTTCTACGAGACAGCCCCAGCAGCTTTTATGGAGGCTGTGATTTAGAAATGGGGGGGAAATGCCTGTCATGTTGTGAGGGCACAAATGCACAAGCTTTTTTAACACTGCCTGAACAAATGCAGACTTTTGTTGCTCCCCAGTTAATTAACATGCTCTGATGCATTTTTTTTGGCTTGGCTATCAACTCTTTGGTCATGTGCTTGGGGAAGGGCTTTGCATGACACAGCGGTCAGACATTTTATCTTTTCTCCATGTGACTTCCAGGAAGCCCTCTAGGGAAATGCAGGACATGGTCCATTTGGACGCCAGCTCTATTCTTGCACTGACACCAGAGATTCTCTGCAGAGAACTCCAGGGAGCACCAGCACTATTTCCAGCCTTGAGACATGTGCTCAAGTCATTTCTATTTTGCTTATTTATACAGATGGGAAAAGTCATAGAATTCACATGATGGTTATTAGATATTTTTTATTCATGCAATATTTGTCTTCAAACCACCTACTCCTAGAATTTTTGTTTATCCTCTTCTGCTCCTTAAAACTAAAAGGCAACTTGCAATGATTTGTTATAGTACCAGCACTGAGACACTGCATGAAAGTTGTCACCACAAATGGAAATATAATCTAGACAGCAGCCAGAAATAGCATGTTTGCCAAACAAAAATATCTGAAATAATTTTACTCCTTTTTTGTTCTTTATTAGCTGTATTATTAATTATTTGCCTATTATCTGTATGTAATACTCATATGCTGCTAAAATATTTGTAAACAAAATCAGTCTTGAAAAGCATAGTAAATGGAATTTATCTATAGGTTGTAATTGGTTTGCAGTTTCATTGTTGAATATTTGAGGCACTTTATTTTACTTTGTCTAGGAATCTTTATTTGCTAGCCATCTTCAGGAGTATAGGGAAACCGGGCCAGAATTTAAAATGGGAGGAATTTCCTTTATTTTTATCCTGTGGAAGACAGTGTTGGGGTCCTGCCTATATCCCCTGGGCACTTAACATTTTCTTATGCATGGACTCAGCCTCCAACTGCCTGCACATGCAATTCTGCCTGAGTGCTCTTTCTAGCCATTAGGATTTCCTGTGCTCTGGCAAGGGAGAAGAGTGGAGGAATTAATACTTCCAGGGAGCAATTTTAGCCAGTGAATAATGGGAATTGGTGGATTAATATCCCAGCCCCATTACTCCTCACCCTTTGGGCAGGAGAACTCTGAGGTTAATGTTCTACACTAGCTCCCGGAGTTTCTTGACAGAATTAAGCTCCAACTGCCCTCAGTGGTAACTGTCTTGATGATATACCCTTTCATGGCTTCCTTCCCCTCCTGTCTCACTTCCCCACTTTCCTATTACTTCCCAAATTACTACTTGCATTCAAATCCTTGTCTCAGGGTTCGCCTTCTAGGGGACCCAAATGAAGAGAGTCCTTCAGAGCAAAGCATGGCTTAATGGGAGGGTTCCTCATGCTTATTTTAAAGATCTTGCTATGTAAAGCTTAAATATTTTTTGGAAAAAATGGGGAATAAATGGGTGGAGAGGAAGGAAGAAAGAAAACAAGGAGGGAAGGAGAGGTTTATGAACCTGACAGTTTTACAGTTTTATATCTCTTAAAAAATACTCCTCCTCCCTGTAACATTTTAATTCCACATTCCATAATGTATAGTGTGATTTTGTGTATGTGTATGTATGTGTTTACTCTAAGGAAATATACAGCATATATAAAATATTGTAATATATAATATAATGTATAAAGTCATTTTTTAAAAGAGTCATATGCTGATTAACTTTCATAGCCTATTCAGGTAATGCAAATACAGACACTCTTCTACTGGATATTGACTTATACAGGGCAAATGGTAAAGAATGATACATTCATTTATTTTGCTGCTTGAGCTCCACCCAGGGAAAAGGCAATGCAGCAAGTATAAAGCAGTTTGCATTTGCAAAAGTGAACATCTTGAAGCTCTAGTCCGTGGAATTTGCCTTTTCTTCCTGCTCAAAGAAAGGTTAGGAATCCTACTGCCCACCCCCAGCTCTATTTTAGCATTTATCATGAAGTTGTCCAACTATTTATATACTTGTTGGCCTCCCCATGGGACTGAGCTCTCTTGGAGGGCAGGAGTTTTGTCTTTTTCATCTTTGTATCTCCAGCACATGGCATGGTATTTGGCACATAGAAGATAGTTAATAGACAGTAAAGTAACAGAAGGGTGAGATTTCCTGTCTCAAAGTCTTTGGCAGTTTGTTCCTCAGTTGCTGATGTCTGCCATGGGCACCTACAGTTTGCCATTCCTGCACTGCACCATGATGCCCTTTTAACTCCTGCTGTAAGGCTCTGCTACATGTTTGTGATCGGGGTACGTAGAATGGACAAGATGAATTAGAGAGTTCTAACCCCCGAATGAGCTAGTTCCACGGGGTTAATTGTTAAAAAACAAAAAGCAGTGCATATTGTGGCATATGGGGATAACCCATAAAATAATTTTGTCCTTTAATGTGACACAGACATAAAAATAATATTTTTGTTTTACCAAGGGAAGGAAAAACAACAGAAATAAAATGAAACTCCATCTGTAGTATACTGTAGTATACTTGCTACTAACCTCTACTCTTTTTTTTCCCCTACCAGCTATTCCTTTATGTAACTTTGTTTCCTGGCTTTTCCATTATTTTTATCAATGTGCCAATTTTTAAAATAAATATTACTCTCTGCCATTATATATCTTTTTCATGCCCCTTTACTTTTAAAAGTTATATATCATATTAAAAGAGATGAAATAACTTTAAAACAGGATGTTTTCCACCATCAATTTCTATCTACATGTAAATGGAGAAAGAATTACCGCAGCCTTAAATACATTAGAAGAGTCTAAGGTGGAAATGAAAATGAACCCAAATGAGCCAGACCTTTGGAGGTTTGGCTTTCATTGCCCCAAAGTGTTTATAGTTATTTGTGGTAACACCTGAAAGTACTTCTGTGATGCATAATTGCACTGGTCAGGACTCCCAGGTGCAGGTAAGAGCAGCCACCCATTGCCAGTTTAAGCAGAAAAGGTTTTGTTACAGAACACAGATAGTTCATAGCAGTGGTGGGAGGGCTGGGGGAGCAGGCTAGAGGGCAGAACATCACCAGTGAAGTGACCTAGTGCCCTTGAGCTCAGGGCCATGCTGTTTCTGATGACACATATATTTGCAAAATGGAGATGCTGTGCCACCTTGTTTCTTGATGCAGCTCACACTCACATCAAAGTGTTGAGTGGATGCAGCTGACTGACAGAACCTAGGTCACACATCAGCACCCAAGCTCAAGAGAGGCTGGCAGTCATAGGGTTGGTTTGTCTGTTTTTATCTCTCCAGGGGAGGCAAGACTTACAGCCCAGGGATCTGCCACAGTGTAAGGAAGCTGTCTAAAGTGGGCAGCCACAAATGACAAGTGTCTGCTACAATAATGTCTCATGAAAACAGCAGTAAGCAAATTGTGTAAGCTGTTTGGCCTCTACTACTAAGAAATACATGTAGCAAAAAGATTGTAAGGAAATACACAGAAATGTTAATTCTGATGGTTTCTGTGTTGGATTGTGGGTAATATTTTCCTTATGTTGTGTTTTTAAATTTTTCTATAATGAAACTATTTCCTTGTAAATTAGAAAAAAGAGACCTTCCCATTTAAGAAAGGCAGATAAAAATAATTCCTGCCTTCCTAGAGGGATGAAAAATCTTAAAACCCCTGATTATATTTCATAGTCTCTCTTTGTAAAACAGGCAAATGATAAATAAAACAACACAAAAGCAAAATCCAAAGCCAAAAAGTTACTCGTTTGTCTAAGTTGAAATTAAAATTTCCTGTGGCTTAGGCTAAGTGGGTACAGTAGCTGCTAATCACATCAGGGTCACAGCTCTGAAATCAGAAAGGCCTCAGACATCCTTACCTCACTTTATAGCATTCATTGCAATTTGAAGTTTTGAAAAACACAACCATACATGATATATACACATTCATGCACATTTACCTGTTGTCTTTCCCAGTAGACACAAAAGCAGAGACAATAACTCCTCAGTGCCCACCACACTGTAGTCATGTAGTAGGTATTTACTAGTTACCTGTAATGAATGTTAATAGTTAAATCAGAAAGGAAAGGACCATTGTCTCTACTGCAAAGTTTTCCAGTTCAACCAGCTGACTGGCCCTCACTGAGATGGCTGTTGACTGGATGGGATGTCATTCTGCTGCTCCCCATGCTTTACTGGGATACCAGAGATTCTAGAGCTCTCTTAGGCCCATCTGTTTACGCGCCCCTTGGAGAGCTTTTTGCAGCTTCTTACCCTTGCTGGACATAAGAAAATGTGGGAGTTTTGCAATCCTCTAAGCCCTACTTTGGAGGGATAGCACAGGTCTCTTGCTCTCAGGCCTTCTTACCCATCTTGGAGTTCTCTTTTTAGTTGCCTTTCTGGACCTGACCCACAGCACAGCAATTATTTTCAAGGGCTCAGCAGTTTCTAATTTTTTTACCTGCCCTCTGACCCTATCCCCTTCCCCTGGTCTAGAGAAAGATCTTGTTCTCACCTGGCAGCAGGAAGAATGCTCACCCATTCACTGTTCATATGTTCCTCCAGATCCTTTCTCTTTAGTCTTGGTCTTTTCTTTAAAAACTCAAAAGACATGTGTTTGACTCATTTCTGTAGTGATTTCACCTTTTACCTGAAGCAGTGTATGCTGCTGGTTGAATAGGGAAAATGTGAAAAGATATGTGAAAATTTGGAGAAAAGTAACCCTTAATTAATATCTCAAAGATGTCATCTTCCCCATTTCTACAAAAGGTAGGCCAATTTCAAGGGAATGAAATTAGCCATAGTTATCCCGAATTTCCAAAGTTATTCTCAAAGTTTGTCAGTTCACTGATGCTAGAAAGAAAGAAAGCATGTAACTTGGGAAGTCTCCGGGGATGCCTAGTTTTGCTACTGTCTTGAAATTTCTCCTGGGTTGAGGCTCTGATAAAATAAATGTCAGTCATGTTATTTAGGAGGGGTGACAGGCTGGAATCACTGAGCAAGTGACAAACTGTCCCTTGACTTGGTAAGTTTCCATGCTGTCTTTGGCTGATACAGATCTCGTATTAAGTGATATGCAATGAGAGTTTCCTCTGTCAGCTCAGTGACGTGATTTTAGGTAAGGAAGGTGAACGTCTCCGCATCAGCTAGAGAGATTATAATAGATATCACCTGTCTTAATAGCCCTACCTTCATCTGCTAAACTGTGGACAAATGAGATTTTATGCTTTATCATCAAGGTGCCAGACGGGGCTCAGGTAGTTACATTTTATATGTAAAATCTCATGCTCTGCTGCACAATAGTTGGTGTTTGCAAGGAAAAATAAGTATCCTGAAGCTTTTTAGAGCATTTATTCCTTCACAGCAAGAGAATATTGCAAATTGGTAAGACTTTATATTGTCGTGCTTAACCACTGTGACTTTTATAACTGCATGCTAGCTGGGGTACAGTAAATTACTGAAAAGCTCTATGAAAATGTCTTTGTGCTTCGCCTGCTGCTTTGTAATCTTCAGTAGTTAAAAAAAGTGTCTTGTATGTCATTTCTAGCTTCTTTGGGTATACTAACAGTCTGAAATGCCACTCCTAATAACATTAGGTCATTTTAAACCAAATTCTTGATAGAACAGTCTTTCTTCAGAGTGTTACCAAGCAGGCATTTCTCTAGAATCTACTTCTTATTAAATAGGAGCCTAATAGGCTGTTTAAAACCAATGTGAAAACACGTTAGGGGAAGGAAGACAAGTGTTCCAACTTTCTATATTGCAGTCACATTTAAAGACACCTGTTAATGGCATAGTTGAGTCCTTGCCTGTGAGGTTCCTGAGGCAGAGCTGCCCTTTCTAATGCAAATTGGCCTCCTCTTTGTGGAAGCAGCTTATGCCTGCTGTTGGTTGTCTTTTGGGAATGAGATGAGTTCAGAATGGGAAGACCATGGAGAATATTTAAAGTGAATAAAATATTAAAGGACTCAAATTTCAGGGGAAGTGACTTCCCAGTAATGGTCATCTTGGATTAGAAGGTTTTCCTTATGAGATTTTTGGAGAATGGAAACTTAACCCAGCTTTTATTGCTCTGGGAAAAAAAAGGTCAAACATTACCCAACCCCAGAATAGGATAAGGGCACTTTCTACATTTTCCTACTTAGGCTCTCAGCTTCTAGGACAGATTTCCTAACTTAGAATTGTAACGAGTTTTTAATTTTGTTTTGTTTTGTTTTTTTAATTGTAGTCTCTCACTGAGAAATGGGATGGGGGAATACTATACAATAGTGTGCTGACTGCAATATCAAAACTTCTAGACCCTGAATATGAAACAAGAAGAAAGCTCTACCTCTGGTAATGCCTGAGGATATTACGGTTCTTCCATTGTAAAACAGAGGGAGAGGCTTGTTTGAATTACTGAGAAGTTAATAGCATAATCACATTTTTAAAAATGGTAGAAGCTCTTCTCTCCAATGTGATTGAAGCTGGTACTTGGTTAAAAAAAGGAAACAATTTTAAAATAAAATGACATTAATTAAAACATTTACATCAACTTAAAATATATAACTGTACATTTTCTCCAGTTTTTGGCTGTATAGCCAGCATCCAGTGTCCTCTGGTTAGAGACTCCTTCATCTTTTTTTTTTTTTGCATAAACTACATCCATAAAATATATATTATTTTTATATTATTTTTTAGGACCTAGTTTTCTAGATTTATTTTCTGTAACAATCTGAATTCAGAATACTAGATTTTCACATTTTTAACCTTTTTAGAACTGTCTTTTCAGTTACTTGACAGCTGTTTATTTTTGCAACTTTTTATTTTCAAGTTTTTTGGTAATCATTTGACTTAGTTTTCCTAGCAGAGATAACTTTCACGCTCACTCTTCATTTAAGTTATATTGAAGTCATAAATTTACAATGATGAGCATAACTGGCATTAGCAGGCTTGGGAATAAACACAATGACTTGGTAAGCATACATCTCAACTGGGAGGGCAGAAGTTCATGGGCATGCCAAGGAGAGGTTATTAGCTGGAGGCATTCCCTGTGGCAAGGGCATCTGTCAGCATCTGTTAGGAAGGACTGGAGAATGATGGTTAATCTATGCATTGGTTAAAGGGCCTAAAGAAATTTTCCACTATAATACATTTTTATTGATATGCATAGGTAGCAACTCCTAAAGAAGATTTTTGTAAAATGTTTTCTAGTACAGGTCCTGCAGAACTTGCCCTAATGAACTGCCAATGCTTGCTTATAATCATCAGACTGTGTCTGCAAACATAATTGGTGTTCTAAAGTATTTTTTCCTATAGTCTAGTTCACACTTTGGTACTATAATTGATTTGTTTATCAGACTCTTTTTTTTCTTAGATGGGAAGAGATAATGTTTTGGTCTATTCCTCATAGAGTTATCACAATTTTTAAATTAATGACTTGGGGATTTAATGAGCTCTTCTCTCATTTATACATGTTAGAAATACTAAATATCTCTATTAATGTTTTTAGTTAATTTTTCCTGTTAAATACTGGTAGTAATGAAGTATGATATGCCAAGGATAGTTTTAAAAAGAAAATAAATAAATATTGCTCCTATTGATATTAAGTCGATATATTTGGAAAATTTTAAGCTGAGAGAGAGAAGCATGCCTGTGAGTGTGTGTAAATACATGTAAATACATACACAGAGGCAAAGAGAGACACAGAAAGAGGCAGAGACACAGAAGGAAAGATAGGCAAAGAAAGAATAAGATACAGAGAGACAGAGTGATGGATTACATATATATATGTGTGTGTGTGTTTGTGTGTGTGTGTGTGTGTGTATGAACACACATAGAAAGAGACAGACAGAAATAGATAACTATAAGAGAAACCAAGAGACACTGAAACATCTAGAGAGGTGGAGGAAGGGCCACCCCAGCAATATTGCTCAAGATTAGTTCCATGGCTGCCCTTATAGAACTGTAGGATACACAGATGAGGAGGTCAGAGGCCTTGGGGAAGCAGGACAGGAAAACAGGCCCAGGTCCCACCAGGAGACACAGTGTCATAATAGGCAATACCAGATATATGAGTAGGTCACAACCTGGGCATTAATTAATGGCTCTGTACCACTTGATGATATTTGTTAAATGTGTTTTTCAGCTCTAAATGTTTTTAAATTTTTTTTTGATCGCAGAAAGGTACTTAAGGAAATATCTGTTGGAGAACTAAATCCAAATGAAACTGTACAGGCCAATTTGGAAGCCCAACTCCTCTCCAAGCTGGACCACCCAGCCATTGTCAAGTTCCATGCAAGTTTTGTGGAGCAAGATAATTTCTGCATTATCACGGAGTACTGTGAGGTGAGACTCTCCTTTTCTCTTGGAAGTCTTTATAAAAACTTGCTGAATGGTAAAAAGCCTTCTGTAAAGAGATCTTAAAAGTCCAATTATCACACCATAAATTGAACTATAAAGACCTGGGATCCCATGTCTTGCAGCTAAGAATGATTATCTGTAGATAATTGACAAAACTTGTTTCTAAGGAAGGGTTTTTCCCTCCATTGGCAAACTCAGTAAAAACGAATATATTTTAAGGTGGAGGCCAGGTGTGGTGGCTCATACTTGTAATCCCAGCACTTTGGGAGGTTGAAGTGAGAGGATTGCTAATCCAGGAGTTCAAGACCAGACTAGGAAACATAGTAAGACCTCCATCTCTACCGAAAATTTAAAAAATTAGCGGGGCGTGGTTGTATGAGCCTGTAGTTCCAGCTAGCGAAGAGACTGAGGCAGGAGGATTGCTTGAGCCTAGCAGTTCAAGGCTTCAGTGAACTGGGACCATGCCATCGCTCTCCAGCCTGGGCGATAGAGTAAGACCCTATCTCTAAGAAAAACAAAAAACAAAAAGGAGAAATTACTGCAGAAGAATGCGTCAACAATTTTTTGATAGGGGGAAGGGCAAACCTTCTAGAATGGTCTGATGCTTAGACGGACATTTAAATGCTCTAACAGATGCTTGGTTACAGTAGAGGTATATGTCCTGAGTTTTGGATTCCAGCTCTATGGTTTAATTTCTTCAGTGGAAGTTTGGAAATGGAAATATGGCTTTTTTCCCCACAAGAATTCCTCATATTTATCAATTTGTGGTTTACAGCTTGAAGTATTTACAGTTTTTCCAACCACTCTGATTTCTATCCAAGTAATAGCTGTGTATTTTACTGAGCCCCAAGGGAGTGTGAAGCTGCTTAGAGAAGTGGGAGAGGGGAAAGTGGACAATGTGTAGCTGCAGTGTGAATCTGTGTGTTTACTCCTGAGACATTATGGAGAGAGGATTGACAGGGCTTGGGTCAGGTAGAGAATACCCAAAGATGACTACGCTCAAAAAGTATCTCCCAGAATATTATGGAAGCTAGGGTTAGCCAAATGCACCTTGGGAGAATTTGGTACTGTTCATACTTTAGGATGAAGTCAGGTTATCACTTGGATGTTGCTGGAGCCCAAAAGACATGAGGGAAAAAAGATGCTCTTTAGAGTAGACGGCAGTTCTGTTTGGGCCAGAAACTTTGGACAACTCGACCTAACTTGAAGGTGCCATTTGTTTGAGAGAGAGAAAAGAAGAGACAGGAGAAAGAAAAGAAGCTCAGAAGGAAAAGGGATAGCAGCGAAAACAACCTTGCCTGCTTTACACATTAGCTGATGTATCACCCAAAATGAAACCAATAGCCAAGTTAAAATAACTGAACAAGTTTGAAATATTCCATGTCTTGGCCATTCCCCTTCAGGTCAGCCTCAGCCTTGCTGGGTATTTTCCCATCTATGTCTTGACCCTGCTTTGCTTGGAGGAAAGTGGACAGGGTGGAGGGTGAGTGGAGAAGAACCAGGTCATTTGGATATCTGCTTGTCCATCATCCAGTGGATTGCTGAGAAAATCAGTAAGATGATGTCAGGTGTGATCAGTGATATTGAATATTTACTCTGGCAAATATGTCACCAATTCGTGCAAAACTACAGATATTTGCATATGCATATGTTGCATACTATGATCCACCTGCTATAATTTGTTCATATTTCTTCTTTAGCCTCCTTCAGTTAATAAACTGTGTTATTTTAGAAACAACTGACTCATACTGCTTATAACTATTACTGCTACCTCTATTGCTGCTTTTAGGACATTGACTTTTTCAAAGACTCTTTCCATGTCTTAGAATATTTTAAACTGTAGTCAGCACTATTTCACAGAACTTTCTGTGCTGATGGAAATGGCTATAGTTGTGCTGTCTAATATAGTAGTCGCTAGTCATATACATGGCTCTTTAGCACTTGCTGTGCGGATAGTGCAGTTGAGGGCCTGGATGTTAAATTTTATTTAAATTTATTTAGTTTAAATTTAAATAACCATATGTGGCTCCTCACTACCGTATTAGACATACATAGTATATGTTGCTATAACTTTCTTTCCCTGTATTAATTGAAAAAATTTATAATTTTAATGTAATTTTAAACTACCAGAAATGTTACAAGAATAACACAATGAACTTCCATATGCCCTTTATCCAGATTCCCAAATTGTTATTTTTCCACATTTGCTTTATCTTTCTATCTACATTTTTTAATGAACCATTTGAGAATAAGTTTCAGACATGATGCTCCTTTGTCCTAAATATAATACAGCTGTGAGTATTTTCTAAGACCAAGGACATTCTTTTATGTAACCATAGTACAGTAATCAAAATCAGGAAATCAACAGTGATACAATGCTAGTATGAAACCCAGTGGTTCTCAAAGTGTGACCCCAGACCAGTATCATCAGCATCACTTGGGAACTTGCTAGAAATACAAATTCTTTGCCTCTGCCCCAGCCAGCTGCATTGAATCAGAAATTCTGGGGGTGGGGTTCTGGCAATCTGTGTTTTGACAAGCCTGCCAAATGAGCCCAAAGCATACTGAATTTTGAGAATCACCCATCTAATTCACAGTCTATATTGTCTGAATTACATTCTTAGAAGGGACAGTTCTATAAGATTTTTGTTGTTGTTGCACAGGATCTCATCCGGAATCATCTGTGTTGATTTTTAAATGATGGGTGGTTTCAGTGGGCTGAGCTGCTCTCCCGGGAGGGGCTGTTGCCATGGTGATGGCTGCTGGCAGTGCTGAGAGACAGCTGTGGGGCCGCCTGGGCTCTGTGTGCCACTGAGCTGGCAGGTTGCCACTTCCCTGGACTCCTGAGGAGTGACTTGCACAGATTGCTCTGTTCTTGTTAACAGAGATATTTCTCATCATCAGACCCAAATTTACTCTTAACTGGCACAGGGCTGGTGTTATCCTTTTTATTAAGGTAAAATAATAGTATAGGAAATGGCAGGTGACCAAAATTGCACCTCATAGAAAAATGCTATCACTACCATTGAAATGGCTTATCTCTTTATCTCCAGGTTCCCTCTTCTGTAATTTAATTGGGGGCCTTTCAAGACTGAAATATATAAATGCATTAGTGAGGCTTCTGCATCTACTACCTAACCCTTTGGACACATACATCAGATTATGAGTGTAAAACAGCAGACAACTGAACTCTCATAATTTCTGGTCAAGATTTAACCAAATCTTTGATGGGGAATAGTTCCAAAACTACCAGAATGGCAGAATATTTCAAATATTGGTGTCTTCTATTTTCCTCCATGTAGGAAGGAAATGGAACTACTGCCCATCCTCCACAGTTTCACACCTTTTCATCTTTGCTTAGGCCATATCCTCTGAGAATGCCCTTCCTCCTAGTCCCACATCTTCAAATCTTACCCTGACTCCCAGGCCCAGCTTAAATGCCACCTCCTCTCTCATAATCAAAGTTTCCAATAAACAAGGTTCCTTTCCCATAAACAAAGCCTCTCATAAACTCCTGGCTAGAAATCACTCCCCACCCCAATCCCAATCCCCTCAACTCTCACAGAATCTTTATCTCTCATGGTACAAAGCACAGTTTACATCATATGAGCCATGTCAGATTCTCAGCATGTGGGATTGATCTTTTTCTGATTCATTTTTCTATCACATCGTGGACCCACATAGTGAACCACAAAGAAGTTAGCACTCAAGATATTTTTTGATGTATTCTTTACCTCTTGGTTCCAGCTGCCTCCCACCTCATTTCTGTCAAACACCAATGGTAATGATAAAATATTGAATCCTTCTACCTGTTGTATATGTTAAAAGTATTTTGTCCTACCTTACTGTGCTGATATACCTAACAATGTGCTGCACTGGAGACCTGTGAGATACTGCCTGAAAGCCTTCCATTTGGGTGAAGACAAAGCATCTCCAGAAACCTAGGCATTAAATTAGTAGACACACTAGAGAATGGGTGAGATCACATATCTTCAGGAGAGGGTGGTGGTAGTGGTTGTGGTGGAGAGAACATATGATAGGGAAAAAGGCAGGAAATGTTGGACTTCTCTATTTTCTGCTTGGTGACATTAACATAGGTAAATAAAAATTTTATCAATGTAGTACTAGTTCTCAACATTGGCTGCATCTTAGAATCACCTGAAGAGCTATCAAAAATCCTGAGGCCTGAGGCCCACCTCTGGAAAGTCTGATTTAATTGATCCTCGGGAATGGCCCAGGCATCAGGGTTTTGAGAGTTCTCCAGGTGATTCTAAAATGCAGCCAGGGCTGAGAATGGCAAAATAAATAATTTTAAAAATTCAAAATGAGAGAATAGTTAGTGTGGAAATAGACAAATAGTCATAAAGGAAAAATTTGTCATTATTGGTGGAGCACTAAGCAAAGATGAGGCCCAGAGCTGAGAACAAGAGAGTCTGGCCCTGTAGTGAGTGTAGTTTTATGATCAAGCCATTTAGCCTGTTGCTCTTATTCATGAAAATTGCCCAACTTGTTCTCCTTGCTTCCCAGGCAACCTTCTGATCCTAATTTAGCTTTCCATATATGTCTCCTCTAATAGGAAAAAATATGCTGGCTAACCTGAGATGAGTTCCCTATTGCCTTGGCGGTTCTAGCTCTCATTGCGTATGAATACGTTGGCAATCTGGATTATTTATTGATGCCTTATGAACTTGAAGTTCACAATGGCAATTGTAATCAAGGGACTTTCCAAAAGCCATTACTGAGCCCCAGATCTGTGTCAGATACAATTATAGTCATTGTGTGGCATAACAGAGATAATATGATAATATTTAATGAATTGTCAGGTAGGATTAATGAGTCATTTATATCAGTTGCTAAAATACAAGGGGGAGTGTGGTATGTGTTATGGGAAGGGTATGGTTAAAGTGCTGTGGGGGTAATAGGAGAGAGAAATGACTTCTGACCATGGGAACCATGAAGGGGCTAGCATTCTATTTGAGTTCGCAGTACGGGAAAGATTTGGCCAAGAAGAATAGAGCAAGGACATTTCAGCTAAATGGAATGATGTGATAAAAGGCTCAGAGGTAGAAAAGCATGGGATGTGATTTAGGAACCCAGTACTTCACCTTTAATTGTAATATGTTTGCAGTTAAATACATTCCCTAATTTTAACAACTTATATAATCATAGTATAATTATCAAAACTAGGAAAATTAATATTTTACTAGTTTTCCCCTTTATGCCTTTGGTCTATTCTAGGATCCAATCCAGGATTCTACATTGCATTTAGTTCTATTTCTTTAGTCTCCTCTAATCTGTGACAATTTCCCTTTCCTGCCTTGTTTTTTATGAATTTGACACTTTTGATGGGTAACTGGCAAGCTATTTTGTAGAATGTCTCTCAGTTTGGGTTTGTCTAATGTTTTATCACGATTAGATTGAGGTTACATATTCTTGGCAAGACTACTACAATAGTAGTATTGTATTCTTCTCAGTACATCATATTAAGGGGTACCAGCTGTATCTTATTACTGATGATGTTAACTTTGATCACTTGGTTAAGGTTCTGTCTTGTGGGGTTTTTCACTGTAAAGTTACTATTTTTTCCCTTTGAAATTGATAAATATCCTGGGTAAGATAGTTTGAGAGTTTTCTATTAATAATAGCCTGTTTCTTTTCAAATCTTCACTCATTAATTTTAGTCTCTTTCAGTGGAAGTTGCCTGTGGCGATTCTTACTCTCTATTCTTTACCTAATTGTGATTATATATTTCTCTCATTCTTTCTGTATTTACTAATTGGTATTCCACTGTAAGGAAGAGCTGCTGCTTCTCCTCCATCCATGTATTTTTTCAGTTATTTATTTATATTAGTATGAACTCATGGATTTTAAAATATTATATGGGTTACACCCAGTACCGTCACTGTTTATTTTGTTGCTCAAATTGTTCCAACTTTGGCTAATGGGATTCCTTCAGATTGGCTCCTGTGTCTTTTTAACATGCCCCTATCCTTTTTTGAGGAGAAGTAAATTCTTGCTTATTAATTCCATTTTACAGATGAAGAAACAGGACCCCAGAAAGTGGAGTGATTTTCTGACTGTTAAATCCAGGGCAGAACTAGGACCAGGGGTATTGGGATAGATGCTCCTTTTCTTGGCTTATTCTCAATTATTTTCAGTGTCTTTATCCATCTCTATTTCTATAATACGTATACATATTCACATAAACTATTTGTACACAAATGCAAATTTTAATGTGATGATATGATTATTTTCTCTCAATGGAAGACTAGATAAGGTTTTAAATAGTGGAAAGTGTGTAGACTTTGGCATCTTCTATTCAAATCTTTGTCCATTTCCTTCAGCAAATTATTTCATTTCTCTGACCCGTTTTTCTTAAGAGAGTATAACATGTATTTTGTTTTTATAGGGATTTGAAATAATGAATGTTGAAAAAGTGACTATCAGAGCTTTTCTCCTAGTAGATTTTCAATAATGAAAGTTATTATAATTGTTCGTTATTTCACTGTTACTCACCCCCCTTTCCTCCCTCCAGCTGTTTTCTAGAAGTAAAGCTAGTTTTTACCTCTGAGATTTTGTCATGCAGCCTTTAGTATGAGGATTCATGCCAAAAGGAAGAAATATGCAATTTTTTTTTTTTGAGACAGAGTCTCACTTCATTGCCAGGCTGGAGTGCAATGAATGGCACAATCTCAGCTCACTGCAACCTCCGCCTCCCAGGTTCAAGCAATTCTCCTGCCTCAGCCTCCCGGGTAGCTGTGACTACTGGCGCGTGCCACCACGCCCAGCTAATTTTTGTATTTTTAGTAGAGATGGGGTTTCTCCATGTTGGCCAGGATGTTCTCCATCTCCTGACCTTGTGATCCGCCCACGTCAGCCTCCCAAAGTGCTGGGATGACAGGCGTGAGCCACCGTGCCCGGCCGCAAATTCTTAACCACTAATAGGCCTGATAGTAACTTTGAGGCAAGTACTTTCCGAACTGATTGTACTATAAAACGGAACATTTGAAATTTCCTCATATGTTTCTTTTTTATGCAAAAGTATTTAAACAAACCAAGTAAGCGGGTTGAGTTTTGCAATCTTGAATCTCTAGTGCGTGTCAATAGACTATTACAAGTAAATTTGGCAATGACGTGCAGCCACCAGGCTTACTAGTTCTCAGAGGGTCCTTGTAGAACTTCATATTGGGTGTGTTGTGTCTAGTATTAGAAACAAATCCTTTTCTGTGCTTCAGAGCCACTGCTTATAGTCCTGAAGCCTGTTTGGGACCACCACCCCCCAGGATTGGTTATTTATAGATGAGGAACACCCCTGGAATTTGACCATTGTGACATTGATTGGTGATCATCCTTCCTACTGTGAACTCAAATCAGGCATCCACACATTGGGGCTGTACACACCTCAGGACTGTCTTCAGTGGTTTGCATTGCTGGGATTGCTGCTGATTGAAGGAACTAAGCATTGTTTTCAGAGTGGTGGGTCCCATCGGGGCCCTCTGATTTTCCTGGGCAGCTCCATCTAGGAGTAGGTAGGCCTCCCTGAATTTATCCTGTGTCAATTCTATGGGTCTAGATTTTGTCCAGTTGGGGAAGGCTGTAAATAATACGAGTGTCTAATGTTTTTATATACCTAAACTGATCCATTTGTGATTTTTATAAGTATCAAAATTAAAGTCATTTGGTTTGTTCCATTTACTTTCTTTCTTAAACTATGAAATATTTTGACCTTTTAATGAAAAACAATAAAAAATAAGACCACTGATTTTTACCTAAAATTGTTAAATCTAACAATTGAAAAGCAAGACCAGTTTCATTGAAAAGAAATGCACTAATGCACTAATAGAAAGCAATCTGCAAACCCAGTAGAGTTTATGACATTTGGGGTAAGGCTTTAGCTGTCATATGAATTTATATAAATACAAGTGTTTAAAAATAGAATCACACTAATTTATTTCAAATGGTTTTTTTTAAAAAACCCTGTGCTTTATAGATAAAAGCATTATTTCACATTATTTCATATCACTTAAGAATAAGTTCTGCCATTTCTTATTCATCTACATTTACCTCAGCAAAAAGAACACTATCTCTAAAAGAATTTGAAAAAAATACTAACTAAACTCAAGATGTTCATTTATATTATTAGAAATGAAAATCATAATACTGCATGGCATTCTTCAGTACCTATTTAGAAGCTGGTTTTTTTCTTGTTTTGCTTTTAAGAGCATAATGTGGCTTGACATTTCCCCCACGTTTTATGCAGTCTCTTAAAGTGCACTTCCAAAATTCTAGGAAAATGTCCTCGGGTTGTACAATATAATGACAAAGGATCTCCTCCCTCACTGCCTTTACCTCCATTTATTGGTATTCTCCTAAGTAATGAAACAGAGTTTCAAAAACATGTTATTGTAAAATGACTCTTATTCAACCCTGCCTTTCTCAAGTACATCTTTTGCCTTTGGAGTTGTTCAAATTTTAGACAAAATGTTTCCACTGACAGGCTAAATATTAAGTACATGGCCTGTTTATATTATTGCCTAGCATCATGCCTCAAAGTTTGTTCCATGGACCACCTGTCCTAGAGTCACGAAGGATGCTTGTTGAAAATACAGATTCCTTGGGTCTATGTGGATTTACTGAGTTGGAGTTATTGTTGCTAATGTCTAGGGATATGCATTTTAAACAAGCAACTTGGAAGATTCTGATGTATAAAATTTGAGGTCCACTGGAAGGATGCTTATTTAATGGAGATATGGTAGGCTATGAAGAACAGCACTTAAAATGTCAATCCAGTGAATTAATAAGGGAAGCTTTTTCATTATTTTATTTTGTTTTATTTTGCGATGGAGTCTTGTTCTGTTGCCCAGTCTTGAGGGCAGTGATGGGATCTTGGCTCACTGTAACATCTGCCTCCTAGGTTCAAGTGATCCTCCTACTTCAGCCTCCCGAGTAGCTGGGATTACAGGCGTGTGCCACCATGCCTGGCTAATTTTTGTGTTTTTAGTAGAGACGGGGTTTCATCATGTTGGCCAGGCTGGTCTCGAACTCCTGACCTCAAGCGATCTGCCTGCCTTGGCCTCCGAAAGTGCTGGGATTACAGGCATGAGCCACTGCACCCAATCTGCATTTACTGAGTCAGAGTTATTGATGATAATGATAATGATAGTTGATGATAATAGGGATATGCATTTTAAACAAGCAACTTGGAAGATTTTGATGCATAATATTTGAGGTCCACTGGAAGAATGCTTATTTAATGGAGATATGGTAGGGTATGAAGGAAGAGCATTTTAAGTTGTCAATCCAGCGAATTAATAACGGAAGCTTTTTCATTTTAAAATAAAAAGTAGGACAGAATAATTTTTGAAGTTCCTTTTAGCCTTAAACATTGCAGGGATTTTTTTGTTTTTGTTTTTGTTTTAAATTCAGGCTTCTGAGAATGCTCTTCTTTTGTCTTTTAAGGTTGTAAGTGCTTTGATTGCCAATGTTAATACAAGGATTAATTTTTAAAATCAAATCCTTTTAGGATTTAAAATTTGATAATAACAATCAAAGGTGGGGTTAAGAACACTGAATTTGGGTTGTTCTTCATTTCTTTAAAGCCTCGGCATTTCAAAGGCAATCTGTCATTGGCTAACTGGGATGGTGAAAGGAGGAGATACTATTAATCCATCAAATGTTACAGTTTGGGTTACAGATTTTCAAAACCTTAGAAGTTAACATCAAGTCTTTTATTGCAACCTTCAAGGGATAATCTTAGTGAAGGAAAACATTTTTTGATAGCTGTATAGACTTAGGGCAATATTAATTTTGGGTCAGTTAAAGTCAATACATTTTTCATGAAAGTTATTTTAGCAATAAAAGTCACTATTAAATATTTCTCAAGGACAAAGTTAAGAAAACAGAATATACTTACAGATATTGTAATAAGAATTTCTTAGACCAACGCATTACATTTCATCAAAAACATTAGCTTTTTACTTTAAAGACAGCTTAGAGAAAGAAAGTAATGCTTTTCATATTGCTGAGTTAAAATCAGACTAAAAACTGTATTTCTTTGTTGTGTCAAATCATAATTTGTTGTGTCTAAATCTTTGAGTGACTTGTCTATCATAATTAAATCCTTAGAAAAAATCAGAGGTTTTTGTTTATTTTTTGTGTTTTTTGAGATTGGGGTTTCATTCTGTCACCAGGCTGGAGTGCAGTGGTGCAATCATAGCTCACTGCAGCCTCAATCTCCTGGACTCAAATGCTCTTCCCGCTCCAGGCTCGCAAGCAGTTGAGAATATAGGCATGACACCAGGCTGGGCTAATTTTAAAATTGTTTTTTAGAGATGGGATCTTGCTATGTTGCCCAGGCTGGTTTCAAGCTCCTGGCATTAAGTGATCATCCTACCTCAGCCACCTGAATTACTGGGATTACAGATGTGAGTGATTGCATCTGGCTGTGTTTATTAAAGAACACAGTAAATGCAAAACAAATAGTTTTTCTTGAGGATAAACATGTAAAATGGAAATAGGAAGAATAACTTAAGAAGCACAAGACACAGATCTTGGATTAATTTAATCTTTCAGTGTTCTCTCTTCCTGTCGATTTCACATAGCCCTTGCTTAATGCTAACAACAGATATCTTTCTTCTTTTTAAAGTTCTACCCAGAAGGCAATGGGGAGTTTGGCTATTTCCTTTGGACATTTCACTTTGAGGCCTGTTATTGAAGGCTCTTTTCTGGTTTTTCCTTCAATAGTCTAAATATATATTTATTTAATTACAGGAAATCAGGCACTTAATATCAATGCAGGAAACAGACACACAACTTTTACCCACCTCTGTTGTTCTGCATCTCTCCTTCCACTTGAAAGATTGTAAGCAGGTGATTGTCAGACCAACAATAAATGTCACTCAGAGAGCATGCATCCATATGGCAAGGTAACCCAGAAAACATAATTATGCTCATTCACAAAAAATAAAGAAGTTGATATAAAATGTATAGAATTTAATATTTCTTTAACACAGTTTAAAAATGACAATAGGATGTGAAAAGCAGCATTGCAGTTTGGGGATAAATTCCTGAAAGGAATGCTATTTTAATGCACAAATGTCTCCAAATTTTAGTATTATAACTGTTAAAATAAAAACTTTAAATAAATTAAATTTACCAAAGTTTATTTGAGCACACACACAAAAAATTTCTTGAATTAGGCAAACTTCAGAACTAGAAGAAGTTCAGAGAGCTCTTTCTGCCCAGCAACCTGAGCAATGAGCTTTTATAGGATGGACACAAAAGCAAACCAGAGAAATCATTTGATTAGCTATAGCTAGGCATTTGCCTTATTTGGGCATGGTGTGATGATTTGGCTGCCTGTGATTGGCTGAAACTCAGCTATTTCTTCTGTGTATTGGTTTGTTTACATACTACGTTAGGGTGAGGTTTGCTGCACAGGAATGCAAGGTATGGAGGCAGCTTCAGGCCAAATTTAAGTTAATTTAACAATTTCTCCATATTAGTCAGTCTCTCAAAATTGGGCATTGATGCCACTCTGTCACCATCGTCATGGACTTTTTTGGTCTTGGTATGAAATACATAATTCATGGCATCAGGCTAGTTGAATGATTCCTTATGTTCTCTTTGTGTTTTTGTTGTTTTAACAGTAATGAGACCATTTGATGTACAACAGATGGCTGTATATGAGCATTTAAGACACTTGAGAGAATACAGAACACCAGGGAGACTATTGTGATGGTTATCAGGAGGATAATACTAAGAGAGTGAAGTGTATTCCTTAACAGAGGCCACCATGAACCAAAACAATTATAATAAAATGAATCAAAAAAATGAGCCAGAAGAGGAATCTACTTGTTTTAACCAAGTAACTTGTTTGTTTACTTTTTAAAACTGAGTTTCTACCATATCAGACATATTTATGAAAGGGCAGCATACATATTCCCATGTTCATCGAGTAGTCCAAAACAGTCTAAAACAATGTTAGCAAGAGAATTTATAAAGGATTCTGGGCAACGATAGCCTTTGCAATAGAGTCAGCTATAGTAGCTAATATTTGAGACAGATTTCTGATAATAACTCTATATACATTTATGCCAAGCCAAAGAAGAACCATTCTACAAAAGATGCCCATTTAGAGTGATTTAAGCCTGCCGGAAAATTCCTCTTTATTATTTTTATTTTTAAATACGGAACGCTTCATGAATTTCCATGTCATCCTTGCACGGAGGCCATTCTAACCTCCTCTGTATCGTTCCAATTTTAGTATATGTGCTGCCAAAGCAAGCACCATTTCTCGTTAATCCATGGCACAAATTAAGGGATACAGAACAATGTTCAGTTTCCAGTTGCTTATGAAGTGACAGTGGTACTGTTAGAATCTCTAATCCACATTGGTCCCTTATTTTCCACTTGAGACAAGGAGTTGCCCACACATATGGTTGATCATTAAATCCTCCACAGATAAAAATATATCCTGGAGGGGCACAAGAGACAGTTCCTTGTGTGATACTTTGTGTGTTAGAAATCACCAGTTGGGAAGCACTGGTAATATTTATCCAAGGGTCCATTATTGAATCATTGTATGGTAGATTACTTCTTACCAGTAAGAAGGGATTAGGGTTATAAAGTTGTCTACAAACTGTCAACTTATCTTTCTTTTGGTTTTCTTAGTTTCTGGCATAATTTAGCTGCAAAACCCTCAATATAGGTTTTTCCTACTATTAGATTTAAACAAGAGTCTGAATATATGAATCTAAAAACCTAATCATGTGGAAAGAACCAGATGTGCAATTTTTTTTTGAGACAGAGTCTCGCTCTGTCTGTCAGGCTGGAGTGTGGTGGCATGATCTCAGCTCAGTGCAATCTCCGCCTCCTCAGCTCAAGCAATTCTCCTGCCTCAGCCTCCTGAGTAGCTAGGATTACAGGCGTGTGCCACTACGCCTGGCTAATTTTTGTATTTTTAGTGGAGATGGGGTTTCACCATGTTGGCCAGGTTGTTCTCGAACTCCTGACCTCAGGTAATCCACCCACCTCTGCCTTCCAAAGTGCTGGGATTACAGGCGTGAGCCACTGCGCTTAGCCCAGATGTGCAATTTGAACAAATAGTCACCCTTGGAATATTAGTGAAATTTGTTACATGGTGAACTAGAATATCTCTAAGATCATATAGGGATTCAGGTTTAACATGACATAGTCAACATTCAGTCTAGTTCCCTGCAAAAGCTATCAATTATGAAATCTTAATTATCACATTATCTTGCCATATATAAACAGAAAAGAAAACAAAGAGGAAAGGGAACAAAGATTTCATAGTGACAGAGGAGAACAGTCTTGACCTGTGATCTTGGGAAAGCTGTCCACATCTAGGATGCCATTTGCTTCTGGAGAAAAGCTTCCCTAGTCAGCTTTACCTTGAGATCTCCAGTGGATTTACTGTCCCAAGAGTCTGGAGGGGCTCTCTTGAGTTGAGATATAGGGATCCAAGGCTTGAGGCCCTGAAATTTTGCAGTAGTGTGGGTGGTGGGAAGAACTTGGTATGATCTTTTTCAGTGAGTCTCGAGGGCAGTCTTTCTCTGGTGTTGCTTCCAAAAGACCCATTCAGTGGGTTCTAGATCATGAAAGATCTAGTTGTCATCAGCTGGTGGGTCACAAAGGGTTTCTTTTAACTGGTAAAAATATACTTTAGCATAATGCATTAAAATCTTTCAATATTAAGTCATGTCAGAACTTATAAAAGTGTGAGATTCATGAGGTTCTATTATTAGGGCCATACACCTTCCGGTAACTATTTTATAAGGGGTCAATCTGTGTTTTCCAAGGGGGGTGGATCTGACTGCCATCAATCAGTAATACCTTTGAACAAGGCAATACAGTCAATTCAGTTAGCTTTGCCTAATACCATTGTGTTTGTAATAACTTATTTAACTGCTTTATAACTTGTCCGGTGAAATGAGCGCCTCTACCACTGGAAATTTCTCCAGGAATATTCCATAAAGCAAACACATTTCATGATAACCTTTTAGCTACTGTTATATCAGCAACCTTCCTGCATGACGGGAAGGCTTCTGTACATCCAGAAACTATTCATTGAAGGTAGGAATTGAGTGATGTCCATCTGTAAGTATTCAAATGATCCAGCAGGTGCCGGAAATGTATCATCTGAGTGTTTTTTTGTCTTGTCAAAATTATGGGTTTGACAAACCAGACAGTGGTTATAAACCATTTTAGGAATTTTAGAACAGACAGCCTGCCAGTATTTTTTAAAATAATTGGGATTATTTTATCTCTCCTATGATGAGTTAAGGAGTACAGAGCTTCTAATAATTAAAGCTTTAAGGACTCAGGAAGGACCAAGCAACTGTCCAAGCCCTCCATTAGCCCACACTTAACATTGAATTTACATCCTTTTAAATACCAGTTGATTTCTCCAATTCGGGCACAAAGCATTGTTTATGAAATAGTTCATCATAGGTAATTTGACTTGGATCAATCTTATGGAGCTCATTCAAATTGTATATCTTAACAATTTCAGTACTGGCGGACTTAGTATGAAAACCTGCCAAAGCATTTCCTTAGCAACCAATTAATTGGTGTTCCGCTTGATGTGGGGTTAGTGGTTTTATGAACCAATCAATTTATTCATTAGCATTCTAGAAATTCTTATCTAATCTAATTGTGTGAACCTAAGGTTATCAGAAGCCTATGTTGTCAGAGTTCTTTCCATGAATCCCCTCAAAGTTGAAAAATTTAGGTTTATAGTTGTTTTCAATAGCTTTCAGGAAAATACCAAAGTAAAACAATTAACTGTCTGTGGATGGCAAGACTTTAAATGATAATGGTTAAATGTCTGATGAAAATTAATTATAATGCAATTGACAAGAAAATTTTGTTTCCTTTTCTGTATATACAGAAAAAATTAAAATTACGAGTGATAGTAATATGTCAAGACTATCAAGTTTCTGGGAATTTCATATAATTTCTGGAAAACATATTAATAACATACTCATGCAATATAACTTAAAGATGGTTCAGCAACACTTATTATTTGACAATGCTTCCCATGCAATTTAACACATCAAATAAGCCTAATTAGTTTAACATCTCTCTTTTTTATAAGAAGAGAGGAAAAAATTCCTTTGAGAAATTCCAGAAGTCAGTTTGGAAACTTCCAAAGTTGGTTTGAGGTCGAAAGGCCTTAATTTAATGCTTGATTTTGAGAAGTGGTTAAAAAATGTCAAAGGGTTTAAAATACTTAATTAAAATAGGATCAGAGGTCACTGGCAACAGTAGTCATTTAAGCAGAGTGATAATTAAAATACTTCAAAGAAAGTTACATAATTATAGAAAAACCTTAGCTTTTTAAATAGAGAGAACTGTTTTCTTGAGTGATCAAAAGACTTATAAAGACCACACGAAGCACAGGAAATTGTCTTTTTAAAAAAATTGACATATTTTTGTTATAGAGGGTACATCTGTAGGTTTGTTACATGGGTATATTGCACCCAGGTAGTGAACATAGTACCCAATAGGTAGTTTTTCAACTCACATCCCCCTTCCTCCCTCCCCTATCTAGTAGTTGGCAGTGTCTGTTGTTCCTCTGTTTATATCCATGTGTGCTCAATGTTTAGCTCCCACTTATAACATGTGATATTTGGTTTTCTGTTCCTGTATTGGTTTGCTTAGGATTATGGCCTCCAGCTTCATCCATGTTGCTGTAGAGGACATGATTTCATTCCGTTTTTATGGCTGTGGAGTATTCCGTGGTGTATATGTATCATATTTTCTTTATCCAATCAATGATTGGTGGGCACCTAAGCTGATTCCATGTCTTTGCTGTTGTGAATAGTGTGGTGATGAACATTATGCATGCATATGTCTTTTTGGTAGAATGATCTATTTTCCTTTGGGTATATTCACAATAATGAGATTGCTGAGTTGAATAATAGCTCTCTTTTGAGTTCTTTGAGGAATCTCTAAACTGCTTTCCACAGTGGCTGAACTAATTTACATTCCCATCAACACTGGGTAAGCATTCACTTTTCTCCACAGCCTTGCCATTATCTGTTGTTTTTTGACTTTTTATTTTTATTTTATTTTATTTTATTATTATTATTATACTTTAAGTTTTAGGGTACATGTGCACAATGTGCAGGTTAGTTACATATGTATACATGTGCCATGCTGGTATGCTGTACCCATTAACTCGTCATTTAGCATTAGGTATATCTCCTAATGCTATCCCTCCCCCCTCCCCCCACCCCACAACGGTCCCCAGAATGTGATGTTCCCCTTCCTGTGTCCATGTGTTCTCATTGTTCAATTCCCACCTATGAGTGAGAACATGCGGTGTTTGGTGTTTTGTCCTTGCGATAGTTTACTGAGAAGATGATTTCCAATTTCATCCATGTCCCTACAAAGGACATGAACTCATCATTTTTTATGGCTGCATAGTATTCCATGGTGTATATGTGCCACATTTTCTTAATCCAGTCTATCATTGTTGGACATTTGGGTTGGTTCCAAGTCTTTGCTATTGTGAATAGGGCCGCAATAAACATACGTGTGCATGTGTCTTTATAGCAGCATGATTTATAGTCCTTTGGGTATATACCCAGTAATGGGATGGCTGGGTCAAATGCTATTTCTAGTTCTAGATGCCTGAGGAATCACCACACTGACTTCCACAATGGTTGAACTAGTTTACAGTCCCACCAACAGTGTAAAAGTGTTCCTATTTCTCCACATCCTCTCCAGCACCTGTTGTTTCCTGACTTTTTAATGATTGCCATTCTAACTGGTGTGAGATGGTATCTCATTGTGGTTTTGATTTGCATTTCTCTAATGGCCAGTGATGATGAGCATTTTTTCATGTGTCTTTTGAATGCATAAATGTCTTCTTTTGAGAAGTGTCTGTTCATATCCTTTGCCCACTTTTTGATGGGGTTGTTTGTTTTTTTCTTGTAAATCGTGAAGGACCTCTCCAAGGAGAACTACAAACCACTACTCAATGAAATAAAAGAGGACACAAACAAATGGAAGAACATTCCATGCTCATGGGTAGGAAGAATCAATATCGTGAAAATGGCCATACTGCCCAAGGTAATTTATAGATTCAATGCCATCCCCATCAAGCTACCAATGACTTTCTTCACAGAATTGGAAAAAACTACTTTAAAGTTCGTATGGAACCAAAAAAGAGCCCACATCGCCAAGTCAATCCTAAGCCAAAAGAACAAAGCTGGAGGCATCACACTACCGGACTTCAAACTATACTACAAGGCTACAGTAACCAAAACAGCATGGTACTGCTACCAAAACAGATATAGATCAATGGAACAGAACCGAGCTCTCAGAAATAATGCCGCATATCTACAACTATCTGATCTTTGACAAACCTGAGAAAAACAAGCAATGGGGAAAGGATTCCCTATTTAATAAATGGTTCTGGGAAAACTGGCTAGCCATATGTAGAAAGCTGAAACTGGATCCCTTCCTTACACCTTATACAAAAATTAATTCAAGATGGATTTAAGACTTAAATGTTAGACCTAAAACCATAAAAACCCTAGAAGAAAACCTAGGCATTACAATTCAGGACATAGGCATGGGCAAGGACTTCGTGTCTAAAACACCAAAAGCAATGGCAACAAAAGCCAAAATTGACAAATGCTATCTAATTGAACTAAAGAGCTTCTGCACAGCAAAAGAAACTGCCATCAAAGTGAACAGGCAACCTACAAAATTGGAGAAAATTTTCACAACCTACTCATCTGTTTTTTGACTTTTTAAAAATGGCCATTCTGACTGGTATGAGATGGTAACTCATTATGGTTTTGATTTGCATTTCTCTGATGATTAGTGATGATGAGCATTTTTTCATATGTTTCTTGGCCACTTGTATATCTTCTTTTGAGGAGTGCCTGTTCATGTCCTTTGCCCACTTTTTTTTTTTTTTAGATGGAGTCTCACTCTGTTGCCCAGGCTGGAGTGTAGTGGCGCAATCTCCACTCACTGAAACCTCTGCCTCCTGGGTTCAAGCGATTTTCCTGCCTCAGCCTCCTGAGTAGCTGGGATTACAGGTGCGCACCACCACACCCAGCTAATTTTTGTATTTTTCATAGAGACGGGGTTTCACCATGTTGGTCCGGCTGATCTCTAACTCCTGACCTTTGCCTACTTTTAAATGTTTTTCTTTTCTTCCTTGTTGATTTAACTTCCTTATAGATTCTGGATATTAAACGTTTGTTGGATGCATCATTAGTCAATATTTTATTCCATTCTGTACATCATTTGTTTACTCTGTTGATAGTTTCTTTGGCTGTGCAGATGCTCTTTCATTTAATTAGGTCCCACTTGTTTTGTTTTAGTTGCAACTGCTTTTGAGAACTTAGCCAGAAATTCTTTGCCAAGACCAATGTCAAGAAGGGCATTTCTTAGGTTTCTTCTAGAATTTTTATAGTTTGATGATTTACATTAAAATCTTTGATCAATCTTGAGTTAATTTTTGTATGTGGTAAAAGGTAAGGGTCCAGTTTCAGTCTTCTGCATATGGCCAGCCAGTTATCCCAGGACCATTTATTGAAAAGAGATCCTTTCTCCATTCCTTGTTTTTGTTGGCCTAGTCAGAGATCAGATGGTTGTGTGTGGCTTTATTTCTGAGTTTTCTGTTCTGTTCTACTGGTTTATGTGTCTGTTCTTGTACTAGTATCATGCTTTTTGTTTACGATAGCCTTATAATACAGTTTGAAGTCAGGTAGTGTGATGCCTCCAGCTTTGTTCTTTTCCTTAGGATTGCTTTGGCTATTCAGGCTCTTTTTTGGTTCCATATGAATGTTAGAGTAGTTTTTTCTAATTCTGTGAAGAATGATGTTGGTAGTTTGATAGGAATAGTGTTGAATCTGTAGATTGCTTAGGGCAGTATGGCTATTTTAACAGTATTGATTCTTCCAATCCATAAGTATGGAATGTTTTTTCCATTTATTAGTGTCATCACTGATTTCTTTCAGCAATGTTTTATATTTCTCCTTGTAGAGATCTTTCACCTCTATGGTTAGCTGTATTCCTGGGCATTTCATTTTCTTTGTGGCTATTTTAAATGGGATTGTGTTCTTGATTTGACTCTCAGCCTGGACATTATTGGTTTATAGAAATGCTATTGATTTTTGTACATTGATTTTGTATCCTGAAACCTTACTAAAATTGTTTATCAGTTCTAATAGTCTTTTGGTGGAGTCTTTAGGGTGTTTTAGGAATAGAATCATACTGTCAGCAAAGAGAGATAGCTGACTTCGTTTTGGATGCCTTTTATTTCTTTCTCTTGCCCAGTTGCTCTGGCTAGGACTTCCAGTAGTATGTTGAATGGGAGTGATAAGAGTGGGCACCCTCATCTTGTTCCAGTTCTCAAAGAGAATGGTTCCAGTTTTTGCCATTCAGTATGATGTTGGCTGAGAATTCTTCATAGATGGCTCTTATTATTTTGAGGTATGTTCCTTTAATGCCTGGTCTGTTGAGGGTTTTTATCATGGATGTTGGATTTTCTTAAAAGCTTTTTCTGCATTTATTAAGATGATCATATGGTTTTTGCTTTTAATTTTGTTTATGTGGTGGGTGAATCACATTTATTGATTTGTGTATGTTAAGCCAACCTTGCATCCCAAAAATAAGGCCTACTTGGGCCAGGCATGATGGCTCATGCCTGTAATCCCAGCACTTTGGGAGGCTGAGGTGGGCAGATCACGAGGTCAGGAGTTGCAGCTAGTCTGGCCAACATGGTGAAATCCCGTCTCTACTAAAAATATAAAAAATTAGCTGGTGGCTACTCAGGAGGCTGAGGCAGGATAATCGTGTGAACCTGGGAGGCCAAGGTTGCAATGAGCTGAGATCATGGCATTGCACTCCAGCGCCAGTGACACTGCAAGACTCTATCTCTAAATAAATAAATTAATTAAGCCTACTTGATTTTGGCATATTAACTTTTTGCTGTGCTACTGGATTCAGTTTGCTATGTTTTATTGAGGATTTTTGCATCAATGTTCATCATGGATATTGGCCTGAAGTTCTCCTTTTTCGTTGCATCTTTGCCAGATTTTGGTATTAGGCAGTTGCTGGCTTCATAGAGTGAATTAGGGAGGAGCCCCTCCTCCTCGATTTTTTGGAATAGTTTTAGTAGGATTGGTACTAGTTTTTTTTGTACAACTGGTAGAATTCAGCTGTGAATCCATCTGGTGCAGGACTTTTTTTGGTTGGTAGGTTTTATTATTATTATTATTGCAGAGCTCAGTATTGGTCTATTCAGAGTTTTAATCTCTTCCTGATTCAGTCTTGGGAGATTGTGTGTTTCCAGGAATTTATGTGTTTCCTCTAGATTTTCTATTTTGTGTGTGTAAGTTGGTCGTAGTATTCTCTGAGGATCTTTTGTATTTCTATGGGATTGATTGTAATATCATCTTTGTCATTTCTGATTATGCTTATTTGGATCTCTTTTTTGTTGTTAATCTAGCTAGAGGTCTACCAATCTTGTTTATTTTTTATAAGAACCAACTCTTGGTGTCACTGACCTTTTGTATAGATTTTTGCATCTGAGTTTCATTCAGTTCTTCTCTAATTTCAGTTATTTTTTTTCTTCTGCTAGCTTTAGGGTTGGTTTGTTCTTTTTTCCTAGTTCCTTTAGGTCCAAAGTTAAATAGTTAATTTGAGCTCTTTCTAACTTCTTGATGAAGGTATTTAGTACTATAAACTTTCCTCTTAACATGTTGAGCTACACCCTGGAGATTTTGGTATGTTGTGTCTCTATTTTCATTAATTTCAAAGAATTGTTTGATTTCTGCCTTAATTTTGTTGTTAACCCAGAAGTTATTCAGGAGCAAGTTGTTTAATTTCCATGTAACTGTGTAGTTTTGAGAGGTCTTCTTGATATTGATTTATATTTTTATGCACTGTGGTCTGAGAGTATGCTTGGTATGATTTCAAGTTTTTGAATTTATTGAGACTTGCTTTATGACCAAGCATGTTTTCGATCTTAGAATATGTTCATGTGGAGAAGAGAAGCATATATATTCTGTGGTTGTTGGATGGAGTGTTCTATAAATGTTTATTATGTCCAGTTGGTGAAGTGTTAAGTCCATAGTTTCTTTGTTAGTTTTCTGCCTTGATGGTATGTCTAATGCTATCAGTGGGGTACTGAAGCCTCACTGTATTACTATGTGTTTGTCTAAGTCTTTTCATAGGCCAAGAAGAACTTGTTTTATGAATCTGGCTACTATAGTACTGGGTGCATATATGTTTGGTATAGTTAAGCCTTCTTGTTCAATTAAACCTTTACCATTATGTAATGTCCTTCTGTGTTCTCCTTAATTTTTGTTGGTTTAAAATCTGGGATATTTTATATGGGAATAGTGACTCCTGCTCTTTTTTGTTTTTTTGTTTGGATAGTGAATCTTTCTCCATCCCTTTACTTTGAGCCCGTGTGTACCATTACATGTTAGATGGGTGTTAGCTTGCCACTCTTTTGCTTTTATGTGGGATGTTTAGCTCATTTACATTCAGGGTTATTATTAATATGTGAGATATTGATCCTGTCATCATGTTGTTAGCCGGTTGTTATGTAGAGTTAAGATTGCTTTGCAGTGCCTGTGGGCTATGTGCCTATGTGTGTTTTTGTGGTAGCAGGTGCCATTCTTTCAATTCCATGTTTAGCACTCCCTTAAGGACCACTCGTGAGGCTGGTCTAGTTAAAATGAATTCCCTCAGCATCTGCTTTTCTGAGAAGGGTTTTATTTCTCCTTCATTTATGAATCTTTGTTTGATGAGATATGAAATTCTTGGTTGAAATTTCTTTTATTTAAGAGTGCTGAAAATAGTACCCCAATCTCTTCTGGCTTGTAAGGTTTCTGCTGAGAGGTTTGCTGCTAGCCTGATGGGTTTCCCTCTGTGCATGAATTGACTTTTCTCTCTTCCTTTAAGATTTTTTCTTTTACCTTGACCTTGGTGAATCTGATGACTATGTGCCTTGGGGATGGTTGACTTATATGGTGTCTAACCAAGGTTCTCTGTATTTATTCGTTTTGCATGTCATCCTCTCTAGCAACATTAGGGAAATTTTCATGGACTATATCCTCAAATATATTATCTGAGTTGTTTATTCTCTCTCTCTCAGGAATACCATTGAGTCATAGATTTGGTCTCTTTATATAATCCTATATTTATCAGAAGTTTTATTCATTTTTAAAAATTATTTTTCTTTATTTTTGTCCAACTGAGTTGATTCGAAGAACTGGTCTTTGAGCTCTGAGATTCTTTTCTCAGCTTTGATCCTTCTGTTAATACTTTTGATTATATTATGAAATTCTTGTAGTCAATTTTTCAGCTCTAGAAGCTCAATTTGGTTCTTTTTTAAATGGCTATTTCATCTTTCAGCTCTTAGATCATTTTACTAATTCCTTGGAATCCTTGGGTTGGGTTTCAACTCTCTCCTGAATCTCCATGAGATTCCTTGTCATCCAGAGTCCACATTCTATGTCTGTCATTTCAGTCACTTTTGATTGGTTAAAAACCATTGCTGGGGAGCTAGTGGACTTGTTTGGAGGTAAGGGTACACTCTGGCTTTTTGCATTGCCAGAACTCTTGAGTTGGTTCTTTCTCATCTGAGAAGGTTGGCGTTCCTTTAATTGTGGTGTAAATTGAGTATAGTTAGTTGGCTTCGTTTCTGGATGTTTTCAGAGGGCCAATGCTCTATGCAGGTTCTTTATTTGTGGCTGAATTCTTACCCTTGGTCTTATAGGGGGTTATATTAGCAAAGTATTTTTGTTGTTGTAGTTTGGGCTGCAATCCAGTAGATGAAGCTTAAGCGTATTTGCTGGTAGAGGCTCTTACTCTGCTGCATGGCTCCTTTGTATTTCCTGCCACTTGCAAGCTTGCTCTGTGGTGCAGTGGCAAGAGAGGTGACCCCTTCACTGCATTTACTCCTGGGCCTTGGGGGAACTCCTTCCAATCACTGGCACTGTACCTGCATTTCTTTTGTTAGATGTTTGGGCTGCAGGGTTCCCTCAGTCAGAGGCTGAAGTAGGGAGATAGACCATACCTTTTCAGTCTGGCTCTGTGGAGAAAGGCATGCCTATTCCTGCTGCGGCCCATGAACCCACGTGACTCAACCCTCTTAGTGCTCTGAGAATGTGGGCTCCATTCCCACTCGAGTGCCTTAGTACTCCTAGGCTATGCACTGCAGCCCTGGGGAGAGATCAGGGTTTTTGTTCCTTCCCCACCTTGGGGGCAGCAGAGGTGGGGCTGCAGTGGCAGCAATGGCATACAGCCTGCCAGTTACCTCAGGGGGTGCCACCCCAAAGAAATGCATAGCCATGGTTAATTTGAGTGATCAGCTAGGGATGGGGCAGCTCTGCTGTGGGCCCAAGCTTGGGAGTAGGTGGGGTGGGGGCTCTGCCTAGGGAAGACAAAAGAAGATAGTTTGGCCTCTTCTCCATAGGTTGGCTGTGGTGTGCTATAGGCCTGCAACAACAATCAGGCTGTTTGTTCCCTTTCTAGCCTGGGTGTTGGGGGTGATGGGTGGGTACTATGGTGGTGGCAGTGACAGAGGGCCTGTCAGTTGTCTCTGGAAGCTCCACCCCAGAGAAATGCAGAACCACCACTAACTGATCAGGTGGGAGTGGCACAGCTGCTCTGGGGGCCTAAGCTGGAAGGCCCTGCCCAATCAGGAGCAGCAAGTTCAGAGAGCTGCATGGAAAACAGTCTGGCCGCCTTACTGTATGGCAGCTGTGGCATTCTGGAGGCCAATGACAGTTCTTAGATTCTTTACTCTCTCCCCAGCCTGAGGACAGCAGGGGCAGGGGCTGTAGCAGTGGCAATTGCAGCAGGCTTGTCAGTTGCCTCTGGGAGCTCCATCCCAGAGGAAAGAAGAGCGATGACCAGCTGGAATGTTCAGGTTGGGGTGGGGTGGCTGTGATTGGACCTTGCCTGATGAGGTACAGTCTGCAGTTCATCCTCTCCTCAGCACCGTGCATGTGGTACCTATCCTAGAGGTGCACGAGAGAGCCTGAGCTCCTTTGTTTGTAGGGCTATGGCAGCTGGCACCAACATGCTCGGAGATCCAAGGCTCATGGAGCTCAATGTGGGCTTCAGTGGTAGCTCTGCAGACTCCACAAGCTCTCTGTGTCGATCTGGAAGCCCAGGGGAGCCGGGGGCCTCTCCTGTGCCCAAGATTACAAAGCTCATGCAGACATATGGTCCTTGGGGACTCTCACTCATCCTTTCCTTGCAGTTGGGAGCCTCCTCTGGCTCTGCACCAATCCTGGGTGGGCAGCTGTCCTACCTTGCTCTTCTTTGCTTTCTGTGGGTCGCTGTTGCTTCTTTGATGAATCAAAACATGGCCTCCTGTATGATCCACTTGAAGATCTAGTGTTTACTTGCAGCTCTGCCTCTTCTCCATGAGAGCAGCATGCACTAACTGCTTCTAGTCAGTCATCTTGGCAAGTCAGCCATCATGGCATTTCTTTAACTTTCTTAATTATCTTGACAAAATGCAGAATATTTCCTTAGCCAATTACCTAAAAGGTAAAAACAAAACAAACAAACAAAAAACCTTTTCACAATTTCCTGTTAAAAGTAGACCAGTACCTCAAGAAAAAGTTGTTTTAACATAAAGGATGAAATTCTAATTTCCCTTCATAGTGTTTTTGATATTAATGCTTAATTTTTAGAAAAATTTATAAATAGCACGTCTAATCTTAGCTAGCTTAATCACGTATAAAATTTCTTTCCCAAGGTTTCCCTTCTACAGACTTTTTGTATTAGTCCATTCTCAATGAAGAAATAGCCAAGACTGGGTAATTTATAAAGGAAAGAGGTTTAATTGACTCACAGTTCCACATGTCTGGGGAAGCCCCAGGAAACTTATAATCATGTTGGAAGGCAAAGGAGAAGCAGGCACTTCTTCACAGGGCAGCAGGATGGAGTGAGTGCAAGCAGGGGAAATGCTAGATGCTTATAAAACCATCAGATCTTCTGAGACTCACTCATTGACATGAGAACAGCATGGGGGAAACCACCCCCATGATTTGATTATCTCCACCTGGTCCCGCCCTTGACCTGTGGAGATTATGGGGATTACAGTTCAAGATGAGATTTTGGGTGGGGACACAGCTAAACCATATCACTTTCTAATATCCAGTCAGTTTTTTTCCCCAAATAGTTCTTTCTCATTTTGGATCAATCATTCTACTCTAGAACAAAAATTATTCTCTTTTTGTTTTAACAGAACAATACACATCCTCATAACTTATGCTTTTCCTTACCAAAAGCACATCTTACCTATATTGTATACTTGCATATAAAGTTGTTTTCCTTATGATTTCTAGTAATTTTAGTTACATATTTTAATTAGAATTCTTAGCCCTTTATGACTTTAATTTCTAGTGAACACTAGGAAGCAAGCAAGTGTGAATATCATGCCAGCAGTCTATAGATTGGAAAACCTGTGAATTATAATTCTAGGAGCATGTACTTTTTTATAATACATTTTTTTCAATGTGGCACAGAACATTTATTAACAGTCCCAACTGTCTTTAGTCTCTCTGTAGTAAGAAACTGTAGAGGAAACAAATTTTTATTTCTATCCTGTTAGGGCTTTTTTTTTTTCCCCATCCTTCGTAAGAATGTTAAAAGTTTCTGGTATAGAAATGACATTTTTCACATGGGAATTCTATCTTACCTCTATTTAACTCTTGCTTTTAACAATTATGCTTGAAATGCTCATAAAGATGAGACATTAAATAGCTAGCCATCACCTTAAGTTATTTTTCTTGCTGACAAGCTATGTCACATAGAGATAACATGAACTTATTTTACTAAATAAACCTAGGGGAGAAGAGTTATGCATCTGTATTATACTAAATGCTGACAACTCTGAAGGTATGCCTGCATTAATCAAGCCAATATGTTTTTATTAGCTACTATTTACCCAAGATTATCCAAGATTATGTCAACTTGAAAAATATTTTAGGTTTGTTTCTAAGGGTTTAAGGAATACCTATTTTATATAAGCACTTATTTTTCTTTAAGCCAATTAAATAGTTCTCTTTTACAACTTAATTTTGGCAATACCATAAAGAAAAAGAAATATATTACACATTCATAACATACATACTGACATACATGAATATAAACATAAAAACAGATCTTGTAGTATTCATTTAAAAATTTTAGCCAGGTGCCAAGTACAATAACACAAAGCTCACTAATCTGGAAGTGAATTTTTTTCTGGCCCAGGGAACAAGATTACCCACCCAGATGGCTAAAGCTTTTGACTGATATTTGTAGAAAAGACTTAAGATTTTTTCCATTGGCCTTCTCTAAGGAATCTTTTAAAGAGGAAATCTTTGATTCATTTCATATCTTAGATATTTAATACTTCTGTGTATCCATTAAAGAGTGTGTCCCATTGCTTTTGTGGTATGTTGGATCCTTTCTTCTCTAATGTGCCTCACAAGTGACCAATTTTATCTGGGTTAAAACTTCACTGTGGCCACTGTAATTCTAGCTTGTCCTTAGTAAGGTTAACACATTTTTTAAAAATGCACAGGTTCTGGGACCATAATTTTTGTACGTGGAGAAAATTGTGCTTATTTTTGGTGTTTTTAAAGCGATACATTGGGTTGACATACGTCGTGCACATGTACCCTAAAACTTAAAGTATAATAATAATAAAATAAAAAAAAAGAAGCTATCAGGTAGCTTCACTGATATTTCTTTAAGGCAAATTTTTCTTTTCCTTTTTCTTTATCATTGTCTTCATCCTCTTCTCTCTCCTTTCACTCCTCCTCTGAAGGTATTCAGGAAGAAGATGGCAACATGTAGGCAATAGTCTTTCTGCCACTGGAGATGTTTTATCGTGTTCAGAGAAACTAAATGAGATATACCAGAATCCTCGCATACTCAAGTCCTGCAGTTGGCCCTGCAGAAACTTCGTATATACAAAAGCCCTTCATATATGCAGATTTCCATTCCTGCAAATATTGTATTTCCAATATGTGTTTGGTTGAAAAAATATCAGTTTAGAAGCTGATATTATAAGCTTGTAAACTGATATATTAAGCAGACCTACGCAGTTCAAACCCATGTTATTCAAGGGTCAACTGTATGTTTACAGGTCACCTTTCATCTGAAGGACTTTCATGTCTGCAACACAGGATGTTATAATGATCTATTGTCAGAAATGTTCTTTGCAACTTACAGAAACATGAGAGTACAGCTTATATGGCTCAACAGAATTCTGATAAACTCAAGGAGTAAAAAGAGAGAAGAAATAAAGGCAGGTTTGAAGAATGAGAAAGAAATGATAGTCTTTTAGACAAGGAGTTAAGTATTCAATTCGCCATATTTTTGAATTCCACCAAGCTTTGGAACACTCTCCTTGGCCCAGAAAAACTATCAGGAAACCGTACTTGAGCTAGGCTGCTAGTGAATATTTGCTATACTTTTGATTTGTTACGGCCCTGTGTAGGAGAGAAAATGCTAAGCAAATATTTGCACATTGCACTGTAAGGAAATAAAAAATGCATTAGAAGTGAATCAGTTGACCTCATATTGTTTCATTAGAAGTAATTTCTTTTGGATTGTCTCATTGCCTATAAATGTTCTTCCTTTGCATCTTAACAACAACTCTGTCATGAGTAGTCTATGACTAGCTTATTTTTTCCACTTTTGCTCCCCATGAACATGATAAGGACCTCTCCCACTCTTTATGGGGCCTGTGTTTTGCATCCTGCAAAGACCAAACACAGTTAACATTGAATCCATCCTTTTCTTTAGAGGAACATTTCTCAAATTATCTCTAAGTTTTCGGTGTTTTACAGTAAAATGGATCAGGTCTAAGGGTTCTCTAAGAAAATTTAGCATTTGACATTTTTATTTTTATAGCAATTGAAATACATCAGTACAACCATATTCAGAAAGGGCATTATATCAGACACTGCCAGGCTATTTTAGATGTTTGTCATTTTTGATCATAGTTAGTTTTTGGCCTTAATAATAAGTATTATTATTTTACTTATTGCCAGTGAGTGATAGGATAGAGCTTAACTAAATGCTTAAACGATGTGCTTGGATCCCCACATAGATCCACAGTTATTATATTCCTTAGGGTTTTGCTATAGCTACATAGAGGAAAGGAGAATTCAGTCATCCCAATGCACATGGTACCCTGGGCATGCTGAACTCAAAAGAAGCTATACTACAGCAGCTATATGCACAATATAAGTACCAATTTAGTTTCACCAAAAATCATCACTTTATATTAAATTCATATCACTGATTTGAATTTTATTGGCCGACCTTTTTGAGTTTTATATATGTTAAGATTCTATAATTATATACAACTCTAAGTGTAAGAAAAGTTATTGCTAGTTTTATGTGGGTGCATATATAGGTAATATAATAAAAAATAATTTAGATTGAAGGTTTGTGTGATAACTTTTCTCCTTATAAGGGTTTTTTCCTGGAGTGATATCATTAAAGCATTTAAAACAGATTTTATGAAGTAACTACTGATACTAGAGGAAAGAGCTAAGCTCCATTCTAATTTGTGCAGAGTGACTGGGTATTCAGGGAGAATAAGGGAGTAGGGAAGAGGAACAGCAGGGGCCTGAGCAGAGTCAAGGAAGTGAAAAATTACAAAAATCAGGAAGTGGAGGTTGGTCCCTGTAAACTCATATGGGTTTGTTATCTGGTGCTCATCAAAGTTAGACTCCTAACCTTCCTTAGAGATTGGGAGACAAGAGCCCTATCTTCAGGCATTGGCTGGAAGAAACTGTCAATTCTTCTGTCTACCTTGAGTTTTCTCAGGTAGGAACTTTAAGGGGTAGGAGGGTAGGACCATTCTAGGGTTGTGGCCTTGGGCTTTTAGAAACTATTAATAGATTCGTGTTTGTTAACGTCTTTATAGGTTAATGTTGAGGCCGAGCTGAGAAGAGTGCTCAAAGGAACCTGGATAGACTTTGATTAAAGAGAGAATCTTTGTCAGTGATAATTACAGAATGGCACTTTCTTATAAACAGTGACTGCTATGTATTAACTGTTGTTAAGTGAACTTGATTTTAACATATAAGCTGAAAAAATGCGAAAGATTATGCTCTTCATTTCAGGGCCGAGATCTGGACGATAAAATTCAGGAATATAAACAAGCTGGAAAAATCTTTCCAGAAAATCAAATAATAGAATGGTTTATCCAGCTGCTGCTGGGAGTTGACTACATGCATGAGAGGTATGTTCATTTGCTACTGGGAGCATGATATATTTTTAACAGTCATGTTTGAACTTGAAAAGTGAATTTTTTTTCTATAATTGAAAGAAAACAAGTTCAAAAGGTATATGGCTAAAATTAAACATCTATAATATGTTTTTCCTTGAGAAAACTGTTGAATGATTATATCTAGAGGATTTACTTGCATAGCTTTTTGTTGCTGTTCTAAAACTCAAGTTGGCCTTGAATATAAGACAGAAATTTGTATTAAACACATTTCATTATGTCTGATCATGTCCTGTGAATTACAGGAAGTTCTCAGAAACCTTTGGCATCCTATGAATTTATTGTATCTTACAGCAGGCTTGAGTTGTAAGTACCTTAGTATGCCACAAATGAATTGTGTGGTCGCCTTGGAATGTGTCAGTGCACACTTAGCTAGGTTCACATCCCAAAAGAGCTCAGTAATTAAGACAGAATGTATTCTTTCACCTCAGAGGGATAAGTATTCAGATAGAAAGTCAGTTTTGATATGAAGTATCTGATAATGAAGGTCAATTATTTTGATTATCTATGATTTACATTTACAATCTCTGCCTCAAAAATGTATTTTAAAACTTTTAATGAATTTTTATAGGTCAAAAGTAAGAAGTTTTAGAAGTTAAATATTTTAGAGACCCATAAAATGATATGAACACGTTTGAAAAGATGAACATACATAGACAAAAAAGAAGTGGATATTCTGAGGTGTCTGTGGTCGCTTTCACCTTGGAAGTGGGCGTTAACACATGGTACCATTCTTCTTGAACGAAAGGGGGTAATTTATAAAGCACACCAAGGTCTAACTATCCATGGATGTCAGATTGCTTAAATGTGTCATCTGTACTTTCTGACAGCATAAAAAGTAATCGGATTATTCTGTAATTCGCCATGTATCTTCTAAAACACATGCTTGTTGATACAGATAGCTACTGATTTATTGACACCTCATAACAATCTGTTGGATGATGTCAAACTATCTTTAGAAATCTTTTATTAAAAGATTATTTGACTTAAATGAATCAAATAATCTTTTAATAAGCTACCCAAAGCTACTGACTGTAAAACTTCTGTGTACATACATTTATATTGGTATTTCTTTTATTTCTTTATTTCTTAGCATATTGTTAGGTTATATGCAAGAAAAACAACTAAAAAACAACACATATTAAGATGCTAACTATGGTATTCTATGCACAAAATACAAAACTGGAATTTGGTTGATTTAAGAACCCACATATTTTTGATACCTTTAAGACTGCTTAGTAATAGTTAAAATAAATGAGTTTAAAATAACCCTTTGAACAGAGGCTTATAATTTTTAATCCTTTAATATTCAAAGAAAGTCATTAAATGAGACTAAATATTTGGATATTTGTGAATCTGTGGATCTGAAATACAATCCTTTGTGATTCAGGTAACAAGTGATGGTGCTTCTTAGTCATTATGTTATTATAACCAATTACTGTAAAATATTTATGTACAGAGAAATCACAATTTTATGTTTCGGTTCATTCATTCCTTCATTAGATAGTGATAAATTAAAAATAAGTCTCAACCTCAAAGAGCTGTTAGTAAGCTAGCCGACATAAAACATGTACCCTTATAACTATAGGCCATGTACCATGGTGGATGTGCACAATTCAGTGTCTCCACTATTCACCAGATTCATGACCTTGAGCAAGCTGGTCATGAGAGCAAGCTCTCCTCTCTGAACCTGTTTCCTCATCTATTAGATTGGTGCAAAAGTAATTGTGGTTTTTGCCATTATTTTTAATGACAAAAGCCACAATTGTTTTTGCACCTACCTAATATAAAGTAAGGATAATAATAGGACTCTCCTTGCTTACATTAAAGGGTAGAAAATATGCATTCAGATATTAGACAGTTTAAAAGTTTGCAAAATGTTAAGCTCTATGTAATGTTGTTGTTATAATTTAATATAGAAATGAGAGCACAGACATCAAAAGGGGTTTTAAAAACGATGACAGTAGCAAGTGTTGGTAAACATATGGAGTACCTGGAATTATTTTATATTGTTAATAGGGTATACATTGATATAAACACTTTTGAGAAATGTTTGCAAAACTTTCTAAGCCAAACATACAAATAGCTATGACCCAGTAATTCTATTCCTAAGGGTAGAAATGAGTGCTGATGTCCAACAAAAGGTATGCAGAAATGTCCATAGAAGCCTTTTTTGTAATAGTGAAAACATTAAAAAATATTCATCTACAGTGGAATGGTTAACATGAGTGTGGTATGGCCCTATAATGGACTTTTTAAATTACTATTCTATAATTTAAAAACAATACACAATTGATAATAAGCATGACCTGGGTGAATCTCAGAGATCAGAGGTAGGATGAAAGAAGCCAGATGCAAAAGAGTGTATACTGCATGACTACATTTATATGAAGTTCAAAAATAGGCAAAACTAACCTAAGATAAGTCAGAATAGTGATTACTCTTGCAAAGGGGTTTTGCCTGGAAGGGGCACAAAGAAACCTGGGATGTTAGAAATGTTCTATATCTTAATCTGGATAGAGGATTACAAGAGTGGTACAGATGTTGATATATATGTAAAAAATCATCAAATTTAAGATTTTTGCATTTTAATGTAAGTTATACTCTAGTTTAAAACAAGTGATAAAAGGGCCAAGAAAAGTACAATTTAGTGTTACAGGAGATCAGAAGAGAGATAATGTTTTCATTTGGAGAATCAATGGAGGCTTCTTCTTGGAAGAAGTAGCACTTGACCCAAGGTAGGTTTCAAGTATGATGAAAAATGGGTCAGAGCTTTCCAGATATAGGGAACAGAGCACAGCCACAGAGGTGGGAAAACATGGAACTTTTAGAGAGAATCATGAGTAGTTCTATTGGGAAGGCTGTTGGAGTAATGAATAAAGTTGTTTGCAAAGGTAGGCTGAGGTCAAGAGGGCTTTATTTTGGAGCATAGACATTGAACTCCACAAGAGCTTTTTGAGTGGAGTTATATAATATTGCCAGAGCTTGCTTCAGGAAGGTTAGATGATAAATTATATCAAGGAGAGAAGGTAACTTGGGTTATCAGTCAAGAACCTTTTATAATATCCATGCATGAGATTGTGAGACCTAAACCAAGCTGGCAGAGGTGGGTAGAATGAGGAAAGATGAGAATGAACTCAGTAAGTTGACATGACTGGACTTGCAATTAAGTGTATCTGAGATGTGATAGAAGGTCAAAGATGAACCTGAGGTTTTGTGCCTGGATGAATGAGAAATTGGAAAGACAGGTTTGAAACAATGGTGATGAGTTTAATTATGAATATGCTGGGTAGAATATGGAGAGAGAAGAAGGAGAGGGAGGAGAGAGAGAGAATGAGAATGAGAGAAGGAAGTTAGAAGTGAGGCTCTGGATCTTAGGGAACCATCAGGGCTTGACTTTGTTTGGGTTCCTACAATATCAGAGCCCTGAAACAAAGACTAGGGTACAAATAGAGTTTTAGGAGGTAATCTTAGAAATCAGAAGCCAATAAGTGGGAAGAGTGAGAAGGAGAAGCCAGAAAAGCTGTGCAGAATGCATGGTTGAACTAGTGGCTGCTGTGGGTAGAAGGATGCAGAGGCAGGACTCTTCTAATAGTGTTTTAAGTTTTGAGTTTCTCTTCCTGCATTCTTTCCTGAATTTTGGGGGGAAAAAGAAAAAAGCAGGCCGGGCACAGTGGCTCACGTCTGTAATCCCAGCACTTTGGGAGGCCAAGGCGGATGGATCACAAGGTTAGGAGTTTGAGACTAGCCTGGCCGACATAGTGAAACCCCATCTCTACTGAAAATACAAAAAATTAGCGAGGCATGGTGGCAGGCACCTGTATTCCCAGCTACTTGGAGGCTGAGGCAGGAGAATGGCTTGAACCTGGGAGGTGGAGGTTGCAGTGAGCCGAGATTGCACCATCGTATTCTAGCCTGGATGACAGTGCAAGACTCCATCTCAAAAAAAAAAAAAAAAGCAATCTTGCTTAAATATAACTATTGTTTTCTAGCACTATTGTGAATTTCCTCTTGAAAAATTTCTTGTATTTCTGGGAATTTGGAGTGAGGAGGGGGAGGAAGTTGGAGTGAGGAGGGGGAGGAAGTTGTCTTCATCTTGATCCAATTTTAGAATGGTTTTTAAATGGAGCAGTTATATATATATTATTCCTGATTGTAAATGTATAATCTATGTTTCACTTCTGTTGGTTTTCAGTATTTAATTTAGTATAAAACATGTTTCCTTCAGAAAATAAACTTATTTATCTTAATTGTCTGACTTTAAAACTTTTTAAATCCAAAGGAATGATTTTTTTTAGCATATGGCATAAACATTTATAAATAATTAAAAAGCCAAGACTATTCACAGTTCACTGAAAGCTACTTTGAGAACGTAGCACTAAAACATGTTCTTGCCGAAGGGAGTCATGCTGTATTAACAAAACTCCAGTGTCGTGGCTTACAGCAGCAATCATTTCCTGCTCATGTTGCATATTGACAGATATGGGTCATCTGCAAGTCTGCTCTACATGTCTTCGTTCCAGTACCCAAACTGAAGGAGCAGCCCTATCCAGGACAGGCTTTACTCCTGGTGGAGGGAAAAGCAAGAGAGTGGAAACCCCTTGCTCAGACATGACAGTCATCCAGTCTGCTCACATGTCATTAACCAGAGAAGTCACATGACCACTCTTAATGTCAGAGGGGGTGGAGATGCCTCTTCCTCCCAAAGGGACCCCTCACTGCAAGGAATAAGAAGCGTGAATACTTGGGAACAAGAATAAGTCTACTACAATGTTTCACTCAGCTTTAAACTAAAATCTTTCAAATTACAGCTGATAAATATAGGCTTGTCTACAAAGCATTATTCTAGTTTTCTCCTTATATGATCTACAGTATATATTAAAGTATATTTTGAAAATTACATAAATTGGCTTACATATGAGTTAAGATTACGCTGGAAACAATACATGTGAAGAGGTTAGGTTTGTTGCAAATGCCTTGCAAAAATTTTAGTTTATATATATGATGGTTGATTTTATGTGTCAAGTTGACTGGGCAGTAGATGCCCAGAATTACACATTGTTTACAGGTGTGTCTTTGAAGATGGTTCTGGATGAGATTAGCACTTGAATCTGTGGACTCAGTAAAGTAGATTGCCCTCCACAGTGTGGGCAGGCATCATCCAATCCCTTGATGGCTTGAATGGAACAAAAGACAGAGGAAGGAGGAATTTGCCCCCTTGTTCCTGCCTCACTACTTAAGCTAGACATCTCATCTCCTACCCTCAGACTGGGATTTACACCATTGGCTCCCCTGGTTCTCAGTCCTTTGGACAGGGACTGAATTACACTATTGGCTTTCCTGGGTCTCTAGCTTGTAGACAGCAGATTGTGGGACTTCTCAGCCTCCCTAATTCATGAGCCAATTCTTCATAATAAATCATTTATCATTAGAACCCAGACTAATACAGTGCAGCCGTAGAGGAGATAAAGAAGACCCTGGAAACACTAAGAAGAATGAAGTTACAGAAAAAGTGAAGAATCTGTTCACTCCTTTGGAGCTTCCTGTACTTATTTTAATTTGGTTTATTTATACATTATTCTAAATCTATAACATATGGCATAAACACATAAATAATGATGTTAAAAGCTGAGAAAATTCACAGTTCACTAGAAGCTATCTTGAGAATGTTGCACTGAAACCCATTACTGTTCTGGGCGGGGAGTTCAGTTATGTCAATTTCTTAAGATAAAGGACAGAGCAGCCTCTCTGCAGAGAGCCCACCTGCTGGTGGTCTCAAGGCCTTGCTGATTTTGGTGCTTTCCAAGTGGAGGAGAGAACAGGGCTGGGCACTTACTCCAAGACGGCTTCCTCATCACCTCACTGCCCATGGATTTCCCAGCCAGCTTGGCGAGGTATTGTGGTAGAGTGGCTAAAATGTTCCCTGAAAGGTAGTGTTTTCTTTCTTTCTTTCTTTTTTATTATACTTTAAGTTCTAGGATACATGTACACAACGTGCAGGTTTGTTACATATGTATACATGTGCCATGTTGGTGTGCTGCACCCATTAACTCGTCATTTACATTAGGTATCTCTCCTAATGCTATCCCTCGCCTTCCCCCCACCCCATGACAGGCTCCAGTGTGTGATGTTCCCCACCTTGTGTCCAAGTGTTCTCATTGTTCAGTTCTCACCTATGAGTGAGAACGTGCAGTGTTTGGTTTTCTGTCCTTCTGATAGTTTGCTCAGAATGATGGTTTCCAGCTTCTTCCATGTCCCTACAAAGAACATGAACACATCCTTCTTTATGGCTGCATAGTATTCCATGGTGTATATGTGCCACATTTTCTTAATCCAGTCTATCACTGATGGAAATTTGGGTTGGTTCCAAGTCTTTGTTATTGTGAATAGTGCCACAATAAACATACGTGTGCATGTGTCTTTATAGCAGCATGATTTGTAATCCTTTGGGTATATACCCAGTAATGGGATGGCTGGGTCAAATGGTATTTCTAGTTCTAGATCCTTGAGGAATCGCCACACTGTCTTCCACAATGGTTGAACTAGTTTACAATCCCACCAACAGTGTAAAAGTGTTCCTATTTCTCCACATCCTCTCCAGCACCTGTTGTTTCCTTTTTAATAATTGCCATTCTACTTGGTGTGAGATGGTATCTCATTGTGGTTTTGATTTGCGTTTCTCTGATCCAGTGATGATGAGCATTTTTTCATGTGTCTTTTGGCTGCATAAATGTCTTCTTTTGAGAAGTGTCTGTTCATATCCTTTGCCCACTTCTTGATGGGGTTGTTTGATTTTTTCTTGTAAATTTGTTTAAGTTCTTTGTAGATTCTGGATATTAGCCCTTTGTCAGATGGGTAGATTGCAAAAATTTTCTCCCATTCTGTAGGTTGCCTGTTCACTCTGATGGTAGTTTCTTTTGCTGTGCAGAAGCTCTTTAGTTTAATTAGATCCCATTTGCCAATTTTGGCTTTTGTTGCCATTGCTTTTGGTGTTTTAGTCATGAAGTCCTTGCACATGCCTATGTCCTGAGTGGTATTGCCTAGGTTTTCTTCTAGGGTTTTTATGGTTTTAGGTCTAGCATGTAAGTCTTTAATCCATCTTGAATAAATTTAATATAAGGTGTAAGGAAGGGACCCAGTTTCAGCTTTCTACTTATGGCTAGCCAGTTTTCCCAGCACCATTTATTAAAGAGGGAATCCTTTCCCCATTGCTTGTTTTCCTCAGGTTTGTCAAAGATCAGATAGTTGTAGATGTGTGGTATTATTTCTGAGGGCTCTGTTCTGTCCCATTGGTCTATATCTCTGTTTTGGTGGCAGTACCATGCTGTTTTGGTTACTGTAGCCTTGTAGTATAGTTTGAAGTCAGGTTGTGTGATGCCTTGAGCTTTGTTCTTTTGGCTTAGGATTGTCTTGGCAATGTGGGCTCTTTTTTGGTTCCATATGAACTTTAGTTTTTTTTCCCAATTCTGTGAAGAAAGTCATTGGTAGCTTGATGGGGATGGCATTGAATCTATAAATTACCTTGGGCAGTATGGCCATTTTCACGATATTGATTCTTCCTACCCATGAGCATGGAATGTTCTTCCATTTGTTTGTGTCCTCTTTTATTTCATTGAGCAGTGGTTTGTAGTTCTACTTGAAGAGGTCCTATACACATCCCTTGTAAGTTGGATTCCTAGGTATTTTATTCTCTTTGAAGCAATTGTGAATGGGAATTCATTCATGATTTGGCTCTCTGTCTGTTATTGGTGTACAGGAATGCTTGTGATTTTTGCACATTGATTTTGTATCCTGAGATTTTGCTGAAGTTGCTTATCAGTTTAAGTAGATTTTGGGCTGAGACGATGGGGTTTTCTAAGTATACGATTATGTCATCTGCAAACAGGGACAATTTGACTTCCTCTTTTCCTAATTGAATACCCTTTATTTCTTTCTCCTGCCTGATTCCCCTGACCAGAACTTCCAACACTATGTTGAATAGGAGTGGTGAGAGAGGGCATCCCTGTCTTGTGCCAGTTTTCAAACAGAATGCTTCCAGTTTTTGCCCATTCAGTATGATATTGGCTGTGGGTTTGTCCTAAATAGCTCTTATTATTTTGAGATACATTCCATCAATACTTAGTTTATTGAGAGTTTTGGGTATGAAGGGCTGTTGAAGTTTGTCAAAGGCCTTTTCTGCATCTATTGAGATAATCATGAGGTTTTTGTCTTTGGTTCTGTTTATATGATGGATTACGTTTATTGATTTGCATATGTTGAACCAGCCTTGCATCCCAGGGATGAAGCCAACTTGATCGTGGTGGATAAGCTTCTTGATGTGCTGTTGGATTCAGTTTGCCAGTATTTTATTGAGGATTTTTGCATCAATGTTCCTCAGGGATATTGGTCTAAAATTCTCTTTTTTTGTTGTGTGTCTGCAGGCTTTGGTATCAGGATGTTGCTGGCCTCATAAATGAGTTAGGGAGGATCCCTCTTTTTCTGTTAATTAGAATAGTTTCAGAAGGAATGATACCAATTCATGTTTGTACCTCCGGTAGAATTCGGCTGTGAATCCATCTGGTCCTGGACTTTTTTTGGTTGGTAGGCTATTAATTATTGCCTCAATTTCAGAGCCTGTTATTAGTCTATTCAGGGATTCAACTTCTTCCTGGTTTAGTCTTGGGAGGGTGTATGTGTCCAGGAATTTATCCGTTTGTTCTAGATTTTCTAGTTTATTTGAGTAGAGGTGTTTATAGTATTCTCTGATGGTAGTTTGTATTTCTGTGGGATCGGTGGTGATATCCCCTTTATCATTTTTTTTTGCATCTATTTGATTCTTCTCTTTTTTCTTCTTTATTAGTCTTGCTAGCTGTCTATCAATTTTGTTGATCTTTTCAAAAACCAGCTCCTGGATTGATTGATTTTTTGAAGGGTTTTTTGTGTCTCTGTCTTCTTCAGTTCTGCTCTGATCTTAGTTATTTCCTGCCTTCTGCTAGCTTTGAATGTGTTTGCTCTTGCTTCTCTAGTTCTTTTAATTGTGATGTTAGGGTGCCAATTTTAGATCTTTCCTGCTTTCTCTCATGGGCATTTAGTGCTATAAATTTCCCTCTACTCACCGCTTTAAATGTGTCCCAGAGATTCTGGTATGTTGTGTCTTTGTTCTCATTGGTTTCAAAGAATATCTTTATTTCTGCCTTCATTTTGTTATGTACGCAGTAGTCATTCAAGAGCAGGTTGTTCAGTTTCCGTGTAGTTGAGCGGTTTTGAGTGAGTTTCTTAATCCTGAGTTCTAGTTTGATTGCACGGTGGTCTGACAGACAGTTGTTATAATTTCTGTTCTTTTACGTTTGCTGAGGAGTGCTTTACTTCCAACTATGTGGTCAATTTTGGAATAAGTGCAATGTGGTGCTGAGAAGAATGTATATTCCGTTGATTTGGGGTGGAGAGTTCTGTAGATGTCTATTAGGTCTGCTTGGTGCTGAGCTGAGTTCAAATCCTGGATATCCTTGTTAACTTTCTGTCTCGTTGTTCTGCCTAATGTTGACAGTGGGATGTTAAAGTTTCCCATTATTATTGTGTGGGAGTCTAAGTCTCTTTGTACGTCTCTGAGAACTTGCTTTATGAATCTGGGTTCTCCTGTATTGGGTGTATATATATTTAGGATAGTTAGCTCTTCTTGTTGCATTGATCCATTTTCCATTATGTAATGGCCTTCTTTGTCTCTTTTGATCTTTGTTGGTTTAAAGTCTGTTTTATCAGAGACTAGGATTGCAACCCCTGCTTTTATGTTTTGTTTTGTTTTCCAATTGCTTGGTAGATCTTCCTCCGTCCCTTTATTTTGAGCCTATGTGTGTCTCTACACGTGAGAGGGATCTCCTGAATACAGCACACTGATGGGTCTTGACTCTTTATCCAATTTGCCAGTCTGTGTCTTTTAATTGGAGCATTTTGCCCATTTACATTTATGGTTAATATTGTTATGTGTGAATTTGATCCTGTCATTATGATGTTAGCTGGTTATTTTGCTCGTTAGTTGATGCAGCTTCTTCCTAGCATCGATGGTCTTTACAATTTGGCATGTTTTTGCAGTGGCTGGTACTGGTTGTTCCTTTCCATGTTTAGTGCTTCCTTCAGGAGGTCTTGTAAGGTAGGCCTGGTGGTGACAAAATCTCTCAGCATTTGCTTGTCTGTAAAGGATTTTATTTCTGCCTCACTTATGAAGCTTAGTTTGGCTGGATATGAAATTCCGGGTTGAAAATTCTTTTCTTTAAGAATGTTGAATGTTGGCCCCCACTCTCTTCTAGCTTGTAGAGTTTGTGCTGAGAGATCCGCTGTTAGTCTGATGGGTTTCCCTTTGTGGGTAACCCGACCTTCCACTCTGGCTGCGCTTAACATTTTTTCCTCATTTCAACTTTGGTGAAACTGATAATTATGTGTCTTAGAGTTGCTTGTCTTGAGGAGTTTCTTTGTGGCATTCTCTGTGTTTCCCGAATTTGAATATTGGCCTGCCTTGCTAGATTGGGGAAGTTCTTCTGGATAATATCCTGAAGAGTGTTTTCCAAGTTGGTTCTATTCTCCCTGTCGCTTTCAGGTACACTAATCAGATGTAGATTTGGTCTTTTCACATACTCCTATATTTCTTGGAGTCTTTGTTCGTTCCTTTTTACTCTTTTTTCTCTAAACTTCTCTTCTCGCTTCATTTCATTCATCTGATCTTCAATTACTGATACCCTTTCGTCCACTTGATCAAGTCAGCTACTGAAGCTTATGCATGCGTCACATAGTTCTTGTGCCATGGTTTTCAGTTCCATCAGGTCATTTAAGGTCTTCTCTACGCTGTTTATTCTAGTTAGCCATTCATCTAATCTTATTTCAAGGTTTTTATCTTCTTTGAGATGGGTTTGAACATCCTCCTTTAGCTCGGGGAAGTTTGTTATTACCTATCGGCTGAACCCTTCTTCTCTCAACTCGTCAAAGTCATTCTTCGTCCAGCTTTGTTCCGTTGCTAGCGAGGAGCTGAGCTCCTTTGGAGGAGAAGAGGTGCTCTGATTTTTAGAATTTTCAGCATTTCTTCTCTGGTTTCTCCCCATCTTTGTGGTTTTATCTCCCTTTGGTCTTTGATGATGGTGACGTACAGATGGGGTTTTGGTGTGGATGTCCTTTCTGTCTGTTAGTTTTCCTTCTAACAGTCAGGACCCTCAGCTGCAGGTCTGCTGGAGTTTGCTGGAGGTCCATTGCAGACCCTGTTTGCCTGGGTATCACCAGCAGAGGCTGCAGAACAGCAAACATTGCAGAATGGCAAATGTTGCTGCCTGATTCTTCCTCTGGAAGCTTGGTCTCAGAGGGGCACCTGGCTGTAGGAGGTGTCTGTTGGCCCCTACTGGGATGTGCCTCCCAGTTAGGCTACTCAGGGGTCAGGGCCCAGTTAAGGAGGCAGTCTGTCCGTTCTCAGATCTCAAACTCTGTGCTGGGAGAACCACTGCTCTCTTTAAAGCTATCAGACAGGGACGTTTAAGTCTGCAGAAGTTTCTGCTGCCTTTTGTTCAGCTATGCCCTGCCCCCAGTGGTGGAGTCTACAGAGGCAGGCAGGCCTCCTTGAACTCCGGTGGGCTCCACCCAGTTTGAGCTTCCAGGCCACTTTGTTTACCTACTCAAGCCTCAATAATGGTGGACGCCCCTCCCCCAGCCTCACTGCCCCCTTGCAGTTCGATCTCAGACTGCTGTGCTAGCAGTGAGAGAGGCTCCGTGGGTGCGGGACCCTCCAAGCCAGGCATGGGATATAATCTCCTGGTGTGCCATTTGCTAAGACCATTGGAAAAGCACAGTATTAGGGTGGGAGTGTCCCAACTTTCCAGGTACCATCTGTCACGGCTTCCCTTGACTAGGAAAGGGAATTCCCTGACCCCTTGCACTTCCCAGGTGAGGTGATGCCCCGCCCTGCTTCAGCTCACGCTCTGTGGGCTGCACCCACTGTCCAGCAAGCCCCAGTGAGATGAACCCGGTATGTCAGTTGGAAATGCAGAAATCACCCATCTTCTGTGTCGCTCATGCTGGGAGCTGTAGACTGGAACTGTTCCTATTCGGCCATCTTGGAACCTCCTCCCTGTTGTGTTTTTTCCTGAAAGGTAGTGTTAAGAACTCATTTTTAATGTAGTGAGGCTTCCAGGGAAGAGCCATACTTGGAAATCTGAGTCAGTAAATATGACTGTGGAAGGAGGTGTCCTACCCCAGATTTGAAGATGGAAAAGCAGAGAGAAGTTGTGTTTGGTGTTACTGGAGATTCCTGCTTTCTCCTGGTCCTCACTTCTTGAGGATATCCTGCAGTCACTTTTTCAAGGTAACCTCACCCCTGAGCCAGGTGTAGGCACACTCCTGATATGCTGACAGTGGCCAATAGTTTGAGGAAGACCTGACCCTGCTTCTGACTTACAACGTAGAGGACTCATTGTGTTAGTGAGGGGACATGAGACTGATGAAGAAAGGCAGGTGCCTCAGTGCCCAGGACAGGGGCCACATGGCAAAGACCAGTAACAGGAGTTGCCTGGGTTGTGCATCACAAAGGAGCCATTGGCTGTGCCAGCACCTTTGGCAAGAAGAGTTTGTGATCCACCCTGAGAACCTGCTAGATGAAGGATAGACCTCCAGGGAGGGTTTCATAAACTGTTCATATTAGGGCTTGAGGGGAGGTGAGAGGAATTGTCCATACCTTCTCCACAGTTCTACCTTGGGCTGGAGGCCTGAGAAATGCCTGCCCTCTGTACCTCCACAGACTGTTCTTCATCCTAGCATGGGCCCTGGATGCTGGGGAAGAATGACCTGATGGGGAGATGGAGATGGGATTTTTAGCATGAATTTGAACCAGAAACTGTCAGCAAATCTTAACCAGATCACTTGGGTGTCATGAAACATAGAAATGAGAGGGACCCACCACTTGAACAGATATGGTATGGTGCACTTGAGATAATAGATGGAGAACTGTGTTGAGCTTTTTAGAAGAAAGATTTCATATAAACTTTATTGCCTGTTACCTTATTATCTGTTGGATTTCATTTTCATATACTTCAAAGGAATGGATATTAGCCAAACATAGGATAAAATTATGCTGGCTCATTTTGGCTTACTGTAACCACAAAGCCAATACATTACGATTTTTTTTTTCTCCTGAGACGGAGTCTTGCTCTGTCGCTCAGGGTGGAGTGCAATGGCATGATCTCGGCTCACTGTAACCTCTGCTTCCCAGGTTCAAGCAATTCTCCTGCCTCAACCTCCCAAGTAGCTGGGATTACAGGCATACGCCACCATGCCCGTCTAATTTTTGTATTTTTAGTAGAGATGGGGTTTCACCGTGCTGGCCAGGCTGATCTCGAACTCCTGACCTTGTGATCTGCCTGCCTCGGCCTCCCAAAGTGCTGGGATTACAGGCATGAGCCACCATGCACGGCCAATTATAATTTTTCAATAGATATTTAGCAAATAGCTTGATACCTGGTTTGTTGCATAGAATTTATTGTTCCATTACCACAGTGCCAGCTAATTACTTCTCATAACTGCTTTCTAACATATTGTATGCCTTATTCTTAAAGTATCTACTGATGAGTTACTAATTTATATATTTATAGAGGCCTATCAATGTATTATTATTTGTAATTCATCTTCTGCTTGTCTAGTCTAGGTGTCATCAGGTGAGTTTCTTTGGAATGTTTTACTTACTCCAAAGTTACAGCACCAAGTCTTCTGGTGGGCTCCTTAGCTCACTATTGCAAATCCTAAACCTGTTGTCTCTTTGACTTCCTAGAATCAATAGCTATAGAAACCAAGTGATCAACTTAAGACGCTCTTAATTGCAAATAACAGAAGCAGATTAAACAGTAGAGAAAATTTATTACCTTGCCTAACATGAAGTCTCCAAAGTGAGTTGTTCTAGAGCTGGTTAACTTGGGTGGCTGAGCAGTATTCTCTGGGGTTCTAGTTCTTTCTCTTTATTCCACCATTCTCAGTGTGTTTGGCTTTTGTAGTCAGACTTGTCCTCTTGTGGTTGCCAGAATGGCTGTAACACGACCACGTATCCCGCCTTCACACAACAGTAACCAAACTCCAGAAAAGGTAAAAGGGACATATGGCATGTCACTCCCCCCTTTTTTTGTCTTTTATAAGAGTAGGGAAGTATTTCCTACAAGATTCCAGCAGACTTCCCTTATGTCTCATTGATGTTAGAAAAATTTCAAAAAACATGGAAGAGACAAAAGATATTAGTGGATATTTTTCCACTGCAGTGCTGGACTTAACTTTCTATTATCTGGGCTACTTCCTAACTCTGTGGAGGCAGAGGCACACTTGAATATTTTTTTCCAGCAGAGATGCAAATAATTTCTGTCCAGTAGAACAGATATCCCTGGTGATGATGGTTTATGGCCTTGTTGGGCATTAACCAGTTTTGTATCTAACTCAGCAATCATATCCCCCTGCCACATTCACCCCCTACACCCCCCACTTCCTTTACCTAACAGGCCTGAGGAGGGCTGAGCCTCCCCAGAGGCTCATGGGGTTCTGGTGTCAAGGGAGAAGAGGAGGAGAATGGTTATTGGGTAGGCATTTCACAGTTCCTGCCACACCAAGAGAACCCCAGAGTAGGCATAGAGAAAGCCAGGTTTCATTTAACACGGTTAGTAAATACTGTTGTTCTCTTTTTAAATCAGTTAAGAAGTCAGCAACATACTCATGTACAGCATAGGTCTAGGTATCGTGGGAATGTAAGAAGGCAGTAGAAAATAGTTATTAAATAGCAAAGTTTTTATAGATAAACAGACCTATGTGAGAATAGTGGTTTATAGAGTCAAAGAGACCTCAGTTTGAACCAATAGGCTATACAACATTGGGCAAGTTATTTGGCCTTTCTAGGCCTTGATTTCCTCATCTCCAGATTGGGCATAACAGTAAAAAAATAGTAGTATAGTGCTTAGGATGATAGCATCTGGGGTTATGGACCTCAAGATGAAGTGGCCTAGTGTTGCATTGTCTAGTTTTGCTCTTCTCTTTTCTCTCTATTCTTAGAAACATACTTATTCCTCTCTAATCCACTAAAGGGTTAAAGAGGCTAAAGATTATTTGAATTAGGGGAAATTCTCACTATCATATCCAGTTCTTCACTTTATATGCTGATTTTATAGGCCCGGTTGAGTTTCTGCCCATTTGTGTCCTATAAAGTAAACTATATGATCTTTATGAGTGACTTTTCTTTAAAATGTTGTTAGTCAGAATTTGCTTAGTCAGAATAAAGCTGGATGGTTGAGGCCTGAACACTTTACAAAGGTAACATTATTACATGTGTACTATCATTAATTCTAATGGTAAAAATTATTTTTATAATTGATATTTCTGGTTTTAATTAATAATAGTAATATTAATTTGGTGGGCATGTAACTGAGAGTGATCATTTACTGAGAGAGATATTTCCTTATGACCAGGTGAATGTCTTTATTGGTAATTATTTACAATTATAAATAATTCTTTAGTAAAGTGACAGTGGTTAGGTTTCCCTTCTGCCATCTCTTACAGTTGCTGATGTACTTAAAAAAAAACTCTCTAACCTGAGTGTAAGCATTATGAGATACATAGCCTTGTCTTATGAATCTTTGTATCTGTCACATTATGTAGTACAGCACATAACATCTAGTTGGCACTCAATAATTGTTTTTTGGATTAATGAATGAGTCCCACTAGATAGTATTCATCTTTGTACCAAGGATAGTGTTTTAAAAACCAACATGCATTTATTGAGCATCTCCTGTGAGTAAAGAACTGTGAAGAGGAAGAGATGATATTAATAGAAATGTGGCTCAAGCATTTGCTAAGGCTGCCAGAAGCATTGGTAGGGCCAGATCTTGAAATCTCTAGCAGGCCACGTATAGAACTGTAGACTATTCTGGAAGCAGTGCAGAGCCATTGAAGGACTTAAGTTGGTGTTTAAAGGACAGATTTTCATTTTATAAAGCCACAACCCCATTTCTGACCTAAGGCTCAAGAATACTGCTCCCAGACTGGGTTCTCCTATTTAAGCAGGGGGACAGATACACTGCAGTCAATTTCTTCTTAAAGACTTTAACTCCAATTGTGTCCTTCTTTTCTATTATTTTTATTCAGGATTTCAGTTCTACTTCCTTTATGTACCCCACAAATTATTAATTAGTGCTACCATTATTATTGGTTTACAAGCCAAAACTAGTTTAGATTTCCCCACTTTTATCAATCTCTTGGTTCACCACTTCTTCCACCCCATGTCTTCCTTCTGTGGTCATTTTTTTTCCTCCCTAAAACAAATCCTTAAGTTACGTGAATGATAAACACTCAGTTTCTTTGTTTGTTTGTTTGAAAATGTTTTTATTTTTTCCTCATCCTTTTATAATAGTTTAGCTACTATTTCAGCTAAAAATGTATTATTATTTAGCTATTATTAAAAATGAAATTCCAGATTGACAGATTTTTATCTGACATTTTGAAAATGTTATCTCACTGTCTTCTGGATTCTGTTATTGATGTTAAGTCACTTTCCATGTAACAGACATTCTTATTAAGGTAATATCTTTTCTTTCAGTTGATTCTCAACATCTTTGTCCTTGGTGTTTTCCAATATTACAGTGTTATGTCTACTTGTGGATTTTTATTTTAAATTCTGCTTGGGATTTCTTTTGCTTCTGAGCTTGTGAATTCATGAAAACTTCTAAATTCTGAAAATACCTCGTCATTCTCTCTTTGAATTTTGCTTCTCCCCTATTCTCCTTTTACAATGCTTAAAGATGTATGTTAGACCATCACATTCTGTTCTTCATTGCTATGCACTCCTTCTAGGAATCCATTTATATATATATTAGAACTTTAAGCCTGTATTTCAGATGTCTCTTATACTCTTTTCTATGTTTTCTTTTTCTTTCTTTCTTTCTTTTTTTCTTTTTTTTTTTTTTTTTTTGAGACAGAGTCTCACTCTTGTTGCCCAGGCTGGAGTACAGTGGCGCGATCCTGGCTCACTGCAACCTCCGCCTCCCATGTTCAAGCAATTATCCTGCCTCAGCCTCCTGAGTAGCTGGAATTACAAGTGCCTGCCACCATGCCTGGCTAATTTTTGTACTTTTAGCAGAGATGAGCTTCATCATGTTGGCCATGCTGGTCTTGAACTCCTGACCTCAGGTGATCCACCCACCTCGGCCTCCCAAAGAGCTGGGATTACAGGTGTGAGCCACTGTGCCTAGCCTTTTCTATGTTTTTAATCTTTTTTTCTTTTTGCACCTCAGTTGAAATACTTTTCACTAACCATTATTCCAGTTTCTAAATCCTCTCTTCTGCTGTGTCTAATTTGATTTCAAACATATGCACTAAATTCTTAATTTTAGTAAAATTTTGTTTCAGTTTTAGAATTTCCATTTGATTCCTAGAAAATATATATATATGCACTCCTTCTAGTGCATATAAAAATATATATTTTTTTCTATATAGAAAATATATAGAATCTAGCTCTCTATTGAAATTCTCCATTGTGTCAGTTATTTTCTTGAGCAATAATCACAGTTATTTTCAAATCCTTGTCCAATAATTTCAATAGGTGGATCACTTGTGTATTTATTTCTATATCTCTTTTTTTCTTTTGGTTTTTAATCATTTGATCTTATCTTTTGGCATGCCTGGTAGTTTTTGAGTGAATGCTGAACAATATATGTGAAATATTGAGAGATGTTAGATGATATTACTTTTCTCTGGAAAGGATTTATTTTTTTTTTCTCTGCCTGACAGTTATATTTAGGGCAGATCACCTTGATCTAATGAGGAACTGAAATAGTTTAACTGTAGGCTGTAGGCTTTTGGAGGGTTGGTCTATTTTCAGTTTGCCTTTATTTCTATGAAGAAGTTTTTCAGAGATTTCAGCTGAAGGGTTTAGTTTTTTACTAAGATACCTCTTCCTTTGTGGACCCTGAAATCCAAGTTTATTGAATCTACTCAAAGCTCTGATTAAAAATTTAAAATAAACTTTATTTTTTAAAGCAGTTTTAGGTTCACAGCAAAATTGAGTGGAAGGTACAGAGATTTCCCTTATACACCCTGCTCCCACACATGCATTGCCTCCCCTGTTATCAGCATTGCTACCAGTCATACATTTGTTATAACAGATGAACCTACATTGACAGATCATTATCATCAAAGTCTATAGTTTACATTAGGGTTCATTCTTAGTGCTATACATTCTTTGAGTTTGGGCACATGTATGACATGTACCCATCATTTTAGTATCACAAAGTTGTTGCATGGCCCTAAAAATTCTCTGTGCTCTCCTTACTCATTCTTCCCTCCCTCTTAAACCCTGGCAACCACTTATCTTTTTGTTGTCTCCATAGTTTAACATTTTCCAGATTGTCATATAGCTGGAATCATATATAGATTTCTCAGGCTGACCTCTTTCACTTAGTAGTATGCATTTAAGTTTCTTCCATGTCTTTTCATGCCTTAATAGCTCATATCTTCTTAGCACTAAATAATATTCTATTGTGTGAATGTACCATGGTTTATTTAACCATTCCCCTACTGAAGGACACTTTTGTTGCTTTCAAGTTTTGGCAATTATGAATAAAGCTGCTATAAACACCATTGTGCAGGTTTTTGTGTGGACATAGTTTTTAATTCATTTGAATAAATACGAAGGAACATGATTGCTGGATTATGTGATAAGCATTTGTATCATTTTGTAAGAAACTGCCAAACTGTCTTCCAAAGTGGCTGAACCATTTTGTATTCCCACTAGCAGCGAATGAGAGTTTCTGTTGCTCCACATCCTTGTGAGCATTTGGTGTTGTCAGTGTCTCGATTTGGGCCGTTCTAATAGGTGTGTAGTGGTACTTCATTGTTGTTTTAATTTGCATTTCTCTGATGACATATGATGTAAAACATCTTTTCAGGTTTATTTGCCTTTTGTATATCATCTTTGGTTAGGTGTCTGTTAAGGTCTTTGGCCCATTTTAAAACCAGATTATTTTCTTATTGTTGAGTTTTAATAGTTCTTTGTATATTTTGGATAACAGTCTTTTTTTTTTTTTTTTTTTGAGACTGAGTCTCGCTCTGTCACGCAGGCGTGTCAGAGTCACAATCTTGGCTCACTGCAAGCTCCACCTCCCAGGTTCATGCCATTCTCCCGCCTCAGCCTCCCAAGTAGCTGGGACTACAGGCGCCCACCACCACGCCTGGCTAATTTTATTTTTGTATTTTTAGTAGAGATGGGGTTTCACCACGTTAGCCAGGATGGTCTCGATCTCCTGACCTTGTGATCTGCCCGCCTCAGCCTCCCAAAGTACTGGGATTACAGGCTTGAGCCACTGCACCCGGCCAACAGTCTATCAGATACGTCTTTTGCAAATATTTTCTCCCAGTCTGTGGCTTATCTTTTTATTCCTTGACAGTGTTTTCTTACAGAGCAGAAATTTTTTATTTTAATAAAGTCTAGCTTCTCAATTCTTTCATGGATTGTGACTTTGGTGTTATATTTAAAAAGTTATCACCAAACTTAAAATCATCTAGATTTTATCACATATTATTTTCTAGCAGTTTTATAGTTTCACATTTTTTAGGCCTATGATTCATTTTTGAGTTAATTTTTGCAAAGGCTGTAAGGTCTGTGTCTAGATTCATCTATTGTATATGAATGCCCAGTTGTTCCAGCACCATTTGTTGAAACGACTGTGTTCCATTGCATTGCCTTTGCTTCTTTGTCAAAGATCAGTTGACTGTATTCATGCAGTTTTATTTCTGGGCTCTCTATTCTGTTTTATTGATTTTTTTTCTCTCCAATACTGTACTGTCTTAATTACTGTACTTTATAGAAAGTCTTGACATCAGGTAGTATCAGTCCTCCAACATTGTTGTTCTCCTTCAAAAGACCCAATATTATGGGTCTTTTGCCTTTCCATACAAATTTTAGAAACTGTTTATCAATGTCTACAAAATAACTTCCTGGGATTTTGATTGGGGTTACATTGCATCTATTGATCAATTTAGAAAGAATCCATATCTTGACAATATTGAGTCTACCTATCCATGAACATGGATTATTTTTCCATTTATTTAGTTCTTCTTTGATTTTTTTTCATTACAGTTGTGTAGCTTTCCTCATATAGATCTTGTACATATTTTATTAGATTTATACCTAAGTGTTTCATTTCAGGGGTACTAATGTAAATATAGTTTGATATAAATGTCAAATTCTACTTGTTCATTGCGGGTATATAGGAAAGCAATTGATTTTTGTGTATCAACCTTGTATTCTGCAACATTGCAGAATTAATTACTTGTTAATTCCAGGAGGTTTTTTTAATTGATTCTTTTGGATTTTCTACTTAGCTGATCATGTCATCTGTAAACAGAGAGTTTGTTTTTTCCTTTCCCATCTCTATTCCTTTTACACTTCATTTTCTTGTTTTACTTAATTAGGTAGGACTTTCAGTATAATGTTGAAAATAAATGATTAGAGGGGACATTTTTCCCTTGTTCCTGATATCAGCAGAAAAACTTCAGGGTTCTCATTGTAAAGTGTGATGTTAGCTGTAGGTTTGTTATAAATATTCCCTATTTCTAGTTTATCAGAGTTATTGTCATGAATGGGTATTGGATTTTGTCAATTGCTTTTTCTGCATCTATTGATTTTTTCATGTGATTTTTCTTCTTTATTCTGTTGATGTGATGGATTACATTAATTGACTTTCAAGTGTTAAAGCAGCCTTGCATACCTGGTATAAATCCCACTTGGTTGTGGTGTATAATTCTCCTGACACAATGTTGGATATATATATGTATATTTTTTGGACAACATCTCGCTCTGTCACCCAGGCTGGAGTGCAGTGGGGTGATCTCAGCTCACTGCTACCTCTGTCTCCCGGGTTCAAGCGATTCTCCTGCCACAGCCTCACAAGTAGCTGGGATTACAGGCCCCTGCCACCATGCCCAGCTAACTTTTGTATTTTTAGTAGAGACGGAGTTTCACCGTGTTGGCCAGGCTGGTGTCGAACTCCTGACCCCAGGTGATCCACCCACCTCGGCTTCCCAAAGTGCTTGGACCACAGGAATGAGCCGCCATGCCTGGCCTACAATGTTGGATTTGATTTGCTAATATTTCAGTGAGGATTTTTTCATCTACATTCATCAGAGATACTGGTTTTTAGTTTTCTTTTCTTTGTTTGGTTTTAATGTTAGGATGATGCTGACATCTTAAAATGAGTTAGGGAGTATTTCCTCTGCTTTTATTTTCTGAAAGAGATTATAGATATTTGGTGCAATTTCTTCCTTAAATATTTGGTAGAATTTGCCAGTGAACCCATCTGGGCCCAGTGTTTTTTATTTGGAAACTTACTAATTTTTGATTGAATGTATTTAATGAAGATGGGCCTATTTGATTGTCTACTTCCTGTATGATTTTTGGCAGCTTGTGTCTTTGAAGGAATTGGTTCTTTTAATCTAGGTTATCAAATTTGTGGTTATAGATTGTTAATAGTATTGCTTTTTTATTCTTTTAATGTCCACGGAATCCGTAGTGACGCCCTCTCTTTCATTTTTGATTTTAATAGTTTTTGTCTTCTATCTTTTTATTTTACTTAGGCTGGCTAGAGGCTAGTTGATTTTATTGATCTTTTCAAAGAACCAGTTTTATTTTTGTTGATATTCTCTATTGGTTTCTTGTTTTCAATTTTATTATTTCTGCTGTAATATTTCTCCTTACTTTTGGTTTAATTTGCTTTTCTTTTCTAGTTTTCTATGGTGGAAGCTTAGATAACTGATTTTAGAGCTTTCTTTTTTTCTAATATATATATTCAGTGCTGTAAATTTCCCTCTAAGCACTGCTTTTGCTATATCACACAAATTTTGATAAAGTGTGTTTTCATTTTCATTTAGTTCAAAATATTTTAAAATTTCTCTTGAGATTTCTTCTTCATTGTTTAGAAGTGTGTGGTTTTATATTCACATATTTTGGTATTTTCCAGTTATCTTTCTGTTATTAATTTCTAGTTTGATTCCATTTTGATGTGAGAGCAGAAATGGTATGATTTCTCTTCTTTCAAATTTGTTAATGTTTTATGGCCTAGAATGACTTTCAGTTTCTTTTTGAATAATTCCCAGGGATTTTTTTTTCATTTTTATGTGAGCTCAACTGTGCATATATGAAGATATTTGTATACTTTATTCGGCATTTTAGTTTTTTTATGCAAAGATTTTCAAGTTTTCTAGTTCTTTATAATTCCATAAAATAAAGGTCTTAACTGACATAATTTACATTACTGACTTATAGTCGGATTTAATAAATGTTACCTATTCTTAAATATCATCAACAACGTTATTATTTTCACAAGTATACAAAACTTGGACATTTGGGTAATAATAGATTACAAACTGGTCTATCAATTGAGGATATGGTTACTGGATATAGTACTATGTAGATTATGCTACAAAAACGTAATAAAATATAGCCTATTGAAATAGTTGAAAGCATATCACCCTTCTCCAAACTACATGTTCCCCAACCTTTAAAATCTTTATTTTAAAACTTTTGTTTCCTCAGGGAAACTGGAAAGTGTTGTGGCTTTGTAGCTTTTAAACACTGAAAGATATATCTATGGGAGTATATATTTATGTGTAAATCATGTGCAACAACATATATTATTTACATGGGGATTTAAAAATGTTATATTCTGCATGAAGTTGTATATCTTTTTTGCCTTTTGTAGGAGGATACTTCATCGAGACTTAAAGTCAAAGAATGTATTTCTGAAAAATAATCTACTTAAAATTGGTAAGATTTTAAAAAGTATGAATTCCAAAAACGCAGAACAGTATATTCTAGATATTATCATATCAAATTGAAGTAAATGGTACATGGAAGTATTAGAGTAATCATTGGTTTATTTAAATTTCTCAAATTTTTAAGTACATGTGCTGCTGAAACGAACACTAAATTTCTCAGGTTTCTTACCTGATGGGCCCAACAAAACCTAATTGTTTTGTTTCTGAGTATCTGATATAAATTGAGGTGTACAAATTTACCACATATTTGATAGATTTTTCAAATATACTTTGAGTTCCCTGTTTCATGCCAGGCACTTTACAAGTTATTAGAATCATTTTACTGGTTTGATTAGTTACTACAGGTTTCTCATTTATATTATTTCATCACAAGCAATAAGTGGTTATAGATAATGAAAATGTTGATATAATGGCTTTATTAACCTTTAGTTCTTCAGAACTGTACCTCTCCTCATAACAGCTACTGGATCATCTAATCATCATATAGGGTGTTCTTGGGGAAGGAAGGAAGGAAGGAATAAAAGCGTGCAACTAGTTAGGCAAGTATTAAAAAGCTGATAGATTCAAATTTTTATAGTCATGTTCTTAAATAGTCTCAGATCTTTTCTTTAAAATGCTCCATTATTGTAAATTTAAGAACAAATTCTTCTCCCCTCAGGTGAAATTGTATATCATCTTATTCAGTTTTTCCAAAATCATTCTGTTTGCCATTATTCAGACTTGAAATAGCTTTTTATATCAAATTGTCTAGTTTCCCATAATTCCAGAAATAAAGAATTTTAGCTTACATAATTCACTTTCCTGGCTCAAAGTCTTCTTTCTCCTATAAAACTTATGTTTTTAAAACTATTTACCAGCATTGTATAATTTCAGATATATTACTTTTCTTTCCTGTTAAAATGCTATGAACCATTGCATAATAAAATGGTCAAATTAGGCACTCATTCAGTTGTTAATTTCCAGGGCTAATTTTTCATTGGCTTAAAGTATTCATAAAAATTAATTATTATTTCAAGGAGATTTTGGAGTTTCTCGACTTCTAATGGGATCCTGTGACCTGGCCACAACTTTAACTGGAACTCCCCATTATATGAGTCCTGAGGCTCTGAAACACCAAGGCTATGACACAAAGTCGGACATCTGGTGAGTGGGCTAGTGGGCTAGACTCTTCATCTGCTTCCCTAAAAGAATGGTACATTTTGTCTTTCAGCTCATTTACTTACTGCATACATTCACTTTATCCCTTTGACATGAATATTTCTGTGACCAGAGTAAAAGAAGGTCTTTTGCATTTAGAACTCGATATATTTCATTAAACTAGTTTCAAAAATTCTTTTTATTCATTGATAATTGGTTGGTTTTGGATTTTTGGTTCCTGAATCACAAGGGAAAGTTCTTAATGTACCATAAGCATTAAATTTTAATACATTTCTGTTAACCTATTAAATAAAGTATTTGTAACCCTAAGTACTGTGCTTATTCTATTTTAAGGTTAACTTCAATCTCTGTGGGGAATGTACAGCTTTTCTATATTTTTTTTCTTTTTGTTACTTTTAAGAATTTTACTAAAGATATTGGCTTTAAGGATAAACTATTTTTTTTTTTGAAATGGAGTCTTGCTCTGTTGCCCAGGCTGGAGTGCAGTGGCGTGATCTCAGCTCACTGCAACCTCCACCTCTTGGGTTCAAGTGATTCTCCTGCCTCAGCCTCCCTAGTAGCTGGGACTACAGGCTCCCACCACCACGCCTGGCTAATTTTTTGTATTTTTAGTAGGGACGGGTTTCACTGTGTTAGCCGGAATGGTCTCAATCTCCTGACCTCATGATCTGCCTGCCTCAGCCTCCCAAAGTGCTGGGATTACAGGTGTGAGCCACCGCGCCCAGACTAGGATAAACTAAATTTTAAAATTTCTGGATTTTCAGTGACAGATGCATCTGAGATGTCTCAGTTTCTCTGAGCTCTTATATTAAAGGAATTTCTCCTTCCTTGTTATGGAACTAAGTGAAATCTCACTGCAGAAGCCATGTGGAAAATTGTATTCAGTATGTTCTAGTGTAAGCAATAGATCCTATTTCTTTTCCTTAGAAGAGGAATCTTATTATATACTTTTCTGCTTGTTGAGGGTTGAAAGAACAATCTAGCTGAGGGCTTGTTAATTAAGTAAATAATTACTGTATGCAAATCAACATAAATAGTTCTGAGCTTTCAAAGACAAGCAGTGTAAAAGATGTGCTTACTTCACTCTTCTAAAGAAGACAAAGTAGAAAATTACATTTTCTCTGGTTAGGGAAAAGTGAATCACAACAGGGGATATTGCTTAGGATTTTCACAAGGGTCATTATCTGTTCCTTGTTCTCGTGCCTACCAAATGGGAGAGAACATTGTCAAGATTAGGTCTGGGTATGGCAATTCCCCATGAATCCCGTCCTTTCAATTCAGTCTTGCAATTGTTCATTTCTAAATTATTCACGTGTTTTTTTCATCATTGGCTTACTTCTGCCCTGGAGGTCTTTTCAAATTCACCTATCATCTTCTGTCTTCTTTCCTTCTAACCCCCTTAACTACCACATCCAAAAGAAAAAGAAAACCCAAACCAAATAAAACCAAACATCGCAAAGGTATGTATAGAGGAATAACTAATGAGTTCCTTTAAATTTTGCTTTATTGAACATCTACTATTTGCCCAAGACTGTGTAACATTCCTTAGGTATAAAGCAAAAGTGATAGGATTCCTACCTATCAAGAGAAATCTTGCTTCTTTTGGAGTCCCTTTCTCTAGTTTGAGAAATCAATTTTGGGCTTTGCTTCAGATCGAATTTCAGTTATATACCTATATATCTCTTTACATTTAATTTTAAAAATTAATATTATGGACATTTTAAAATAGATTCAAATATATATCTTTATAGTTTAAGGTTATATGGTATCTCAAGAAGATGTTATGTTATGCCATCTGAATTAAGAGTAAATTAATTTACAAAGCCTATCATTTAAGTTTTTGGAATTATATGTAACAAACCTGGCTCCTTTTGACAGGCAGCTATATCTGCTTTCCAGATCAGATGAATATCTCCTAGAAAACAAAAGCAACAGAACCCACAGAGAGGAAAGGAAAGCATAGAGTATTTGTCTCAGTTATGTCAGTGTTATTTCTTTTTAAAAAATTGCTCCTACTATTACCCGGAGTATTATGGGATATCAGATAGTATTGCTATACTTTAGGATTACAAAACTGTCTGACTCAAGAAAAAAAAAACAACCAAAACCTCCAAAATATACAAAGCAGAAGGATTTTAATGTGTTTCTCTGAGCATTAGGTTAGCTCTCCTTGCAGAGATTAACTTTTCAGCAAGTACAAGCTTAGGATTCATCATCATCCTGACCCTAAATAACCACCTTATTATGGATTTAGTAATTACCTTGGTTGTATCAGAATCAAAGTGGGCTTATCTGGTAATGAAATTTCTATTGCCAAACCTAAAATGGAAATAATAAGAGAGAACTATTAATTATAGTGTCAGATACATACGTGTGATGAGTAATCTTTAGTAGACACTCTTAGAAAAATTAGATTGAATGAGGTTGAGAACCTGTCTCTGAATCTCAGTGTGTAGCATCTGTTTATTGTGGAATTTTTTTTTAGGATTAGAAACACTTATGAATAATTGACAAGTGTTTTGTTTTAGCACTAATAGCTGTACATATTATATTTATAATGCTTAAAGGAGAATTTGCTTAAAGGAGAATTGGCCTAATACTAATTATGTTTTCATCTGTAATATTTGCCCATATGTAACATTATCTTCATTCTGCAATCTGTTAAACTTTTCTGGCTTCATTTATTTATAGCATTCAGTACAGGAAGTCCTTCTCCTAAAAGTGGGTTAGGTTCCAAAAGTTTATAAAGTTATTTGCAAAGTTAGGATAATTAGGTTTACTGAGAACAATGCTTTGATCACAGCTGATTTGTATAAGCAATTGTTGAATACTCTTATACCCACAGGAGAAATACAAATATGAGTTGGATTCCTAGGCCAGCTCATTAAATTGATTTAAACTATGAATATTTAGAGTATGTTATTTTGGTAGGAGAAACAAATAAAGGACAATATTATTTGAATAATGGTACTGCAATTAGACAGAAAGAAAACCATGTTTCACTGTTGGTCTTATTTACTTTGTTGTGAGAACCCAACCAGATGGCTCTTTGATCTTGTAGCCCCCATATTCTTTGGGTGATATAAGTAAAGGGAACAGTGGTGGGAATAGTGGCAACATCTAGAGTGTACTGTGAAGCTCTCAGGGTCTTTCTCAGAAATTTGGTGTGGAGGTTGGTTGGGTGGGGGACAGAGAAGGAATCTAGTTCATGCCCGACATTGGACTCAGGCTTTCATGATCTTGGGGCAGAAGTGTCATGCAAGGATTAGCTGTGAGTAGAAGAAAACAGAGAAGAACCAGCACCTGCCTGACCTGCCAGGACCAAGAAAGTATCCTCATGGAAGAACATTTCCAGGGTGGACAGGGAAGGGATGGGGACAACAGCCTATTTTTTTGAGAAATACAGTCCAACTTGCCAGCATTTCCTGTAACTAAAATGAGGCCATCTAGTAGCTGGCAGCCAACAGCTTCATCAGCTCCCTCTTGGTGAAGAAAGCTCTGGAGCAAAAGAATTAATTTTTTTCACTTGCCCATGGCCTGGGAAGTTCTTATGTGGGTTCAGAAGAAAGCTATTGACCAGGGAGTGCTTTCCCAGGGAATAAGCACTGGTGTCAGTATTTTCATCCAATGGAAGCTTAGGTAAGAAAACATTTCAGTCAGGTGAAGTATATTTGAACATTAATATATTTTTTTCAATGACTAGCATGAAATGATTGATACAAACTCTGCAGATAGTACTAATTTGGCCTGATGAATTTTAAAAGGGTTAATAACATAGCTAATAAATCCTTGTTAAATTGATATTGATGGAGGAGGGGCAGTGCAAGATGGCTGAATAAGGGCCCCACTGATCATGCCCCTCCCCAGGAACACCAGGTTTTAAAAAAATTTAAATTTTTAATTCTTGTGGGTACACAGTAGATGTATATATTTATGGGTTACATGAAATATTTTGATATAGGCATGCAATTCATAATAATCACATCATGGAAAATGTGGTATCCTTCTCCTCCAGCATTTATCCTTTGAGGAAGACCAAGTTTTACAACTGTCTACACAAAGGAATCACCTTCATAAGAACCAAAAACCAGGTACCAGCTCAGCCACAGTGGTGTAGAGGACCAAGTGAGATCTTGGAGTCCCTGATTTCATGTCTTAGCTCTTGGATAGCATTGCTGGACCTTCCCTGGGCCAGAGGGGAGCCCACTGCCCTGAGGGGTGAGTTCCAGGCCTGGTGGTATTCACCACAAGCTGAAGGAAGAGTCCTTAGGCCTTAATTGAGCATCAGTGGTAGCCTGGGAATATTCCCTGTAGGCCTGTAGTGGTGGTGGCCATGGGGTGAAGCTCCTCTGCACATAGAAAGGGGAGGAAAGAGTGGGAAGGACTGTGTCATGTGACTTGAGTGCCAGCACAGCCACAGTAGAATATAACACCATGCAGATTTCTAAGGTTTTTAACTCTAGTCCCTGGCTCTGGGAGAGCATCTCTGGACCTGCCCAGGACCTAGGAAACTCACACCCCTCAAGGGAAGGACACAAACCTGGCTGGCTTCATCATCTGCTGCTTGTAGAGCTCCAGGGCCTTGAGTGAACATAGGTAATAGGAAGTAGTTATGGGGGCCTTGGACGAGACCTGGTGCCACTACAGTCCCAGTAGTGGTGACCAAAGGAGTGCTTGTGTCACCCCACCCCCAGTTCCAGGCAACTTAATACAGAGACCCCATTTGTTTGGGAGAAAGTAAGGGAAGAGAACAAGAGTCTTTGCCTTGTAATCCAAAGAATTATTCTGCATGTTATCTAAGACCACCAAGGTGGTACCTCTACAAGTCTGTAAGAACTACAGTGTTACTGGGCTTGGGGTGGCCCCAATGCAGATGTAGCTTAGATCACAACACCCAAGTATTTTCAAATACCTGGAAAGCCTTCCCAAGGAGGATGGGTACAAACAAGCCCAGATGGTGAATACTACAATAAATACCTAACTCTTCAATGCCCAGGCACTGATGAACATTCACAAGTGTCAAGACCAACCAGGAAAACATGACTTTACCTAACAAACTAAACAAGGCACTAGGGACCAACCTGGAGAAACAGAGAAATGCAACCTTTCAGACAGAGAATTCATAATAGCTGTTTTGAAGAAACTCAACAAAATTCAAGATAACACAGAGAAGGAATTCAGATTTATATCAGATAAATTTAACAAAGAGAGTGAAATAATTAAAAAGAATCAAGCAGAAGTTCTGGACTTGAGAAATCCAATTGACTGGAGAATGCATCAGAGTCTCTTAATAGCAGAATTGATCAAGTAGAAGAAAGAATTAGTAAGCTCGAAGACAGGATATTGGAAAATACACAGTCAGAGGAGATAAGAGAAAAAAGAAAAAAAAAAAAGAATGAAGCACACCTCCAAGATCTGGAAAGTAGCCTCAAAAGGCAAGTCTAAGAGTTATTGGCCTTAAAGAGGAAGTGGAGAAACAAATAGGAGTAAGAAGTTTATTAAAAGGAATAGTAACAGAGAACTTCCTGAATCTAGAAAAAGATATTAATATATAAGTATAAGAAGGTTATAGAAGACCAAACAGATTTAACTCATTAATAAATGATGTGGCAAATTTATATACTCTTGTTTTGTTAATTCTGTGGGAGAGCTGGAGAAGGGAGGGTTAGTTCAGGATTTTCTTTCATTCCTCTTACTAAAGAAAAATTTAGTTGTGTTAACAAGTTCTTATTTCAAACACGCAAATTTATTTGGCAAGTATTAAATCTTATCACCACACTTCATTGTTTACGTTGCTTTTTAAATTTGTTTTAAGTCTTGGAATCCCTAGTTGAGACTAGTCTTTCTATAGGAAGTCAAATTGGGATTGAATCTTTCAAATTCCAGGATTGGGCACTTTGTAGCGAGGAGCATCAGGGGCGAGGAAAGAGTGTGGCCATGAGAGCCTGGGCAGGGCCTGGGTTTCTGACGAAGGAGACCCCTTTGGATAGGAGCATAAGGTAAAATGTCCCATGATCCATAGGGGCATGTGGCAGATTGTATTTTCCAAAAATGGCCATCATAACATATCACTTCTCACGTGTTCTTTTCTCACATGTTCTTTTTATAATGTGATGTTGACACACTCTTACTGAGAGGTGGGGTCTGTGTTCCCTCACCTTTAATTTGGGTAAGCCTGTGATTATGGCAAAATTGATGCTATGTGACTTCTGAATCTAGGTAATAAAAACAATATAGATTTTGCTTGGTTCTCTTGAAATTCTTGTTCTTGGAACCCAACTACCCTGTTGTGAGGAAGCCTGAGTGGCACATTGAGAGACCAACATGGAGAGGGCCACATTGAGAGGAACCAAGGCCTTTGGTCTTTACTCCCATTGAGCTTCCAGCTGATAGCCAGCATCAGTTGGCCAGTGATGTGCGTGAGCCATTTTGGAAGTGGATCCTTAAGCCTCAGTTGAGCATCACCAGCAGATGCTGTGGGGAGCAGGTTCAAGGCTTCCCTGTCAATCTCTGGCCAAAAAGATTCATGATCAAAATGACTGATTATTGTTGTTTTAAGGTACTAAGGTTTGGGGTGGTTTTTTAGGCAGCAGTGGTGACTGGAGCAGGACTTCATCAGGAGAACGGCAAGCAGGAGTTGAGAAGTAGCCTCTAATCTAGGCCTCCATGTGACAATCTGGCAGTGTTTGTTTTCTTTATGTCAAAAGGCTCAATAAATTGCTTAAGAGAAGTGGCTTGTGCCAGAAAAGCAATCTGGCACTCTACTTGCTGGTCTGTTTGATGGGTAGAACCCAAGAACCTGGACCACAGCTGAGAACTTCCAGACCAGCAACTTTTCCATGTGCCTCAGAACTCTTCTTTCATTCCTCCTGACTTTGCCTTCTTTCTCCCAACCCCCACCTCAACGTCACCCCTAGCACTGGACCATCTGACTCCAGCCTTATCTTTCTATCACTCCCATGATTCAGTGGTATGCTGGAGCTCATACCAGCTCATAAGACCCAATTATCCACTTTCTTCTCAAGTCAATGTTCACTGATGTCACATTAGTAACTTGAAAACAACCATGGTATTTATACCATGGAAATTTGTAAATTAGGGCTTCTCCTCCTACCTCAGAAAGGCAGTGTACCAGAATAGCTCATACCTTTAGCCTTACTCCTTCTTGCCCCTAGGGTGGTATTTGCAGAAGGGAAGAGACGTGAAGACATGAAGGTTTCTGTCCTCAAAGGAATGATAAACATATAAACAAACTGCTGTATACTGTTATAGTGCAATACATGTTCTGATGTATAAAGCAGAGAGTGATTGACAGCTGGGGATAGGGGTAGAGAGCATCAGCTACAGTCTTAGAGAGTGCATGATTCCTGCTCAGGATGGGGAAAAATGGAGAAGAGTTTGGCAAAATGTATTTCAGGTAAAAAGACCCAATGTCAATGACCATAAGTGAGGGGTGCCCACTGGGAGAAGAGGGAGGGAACTGTGCAGGGAAAGAAAGTGGCTGGCCAGAAGAACCATTTGGCCAGGGCCTTCTCATTCATGAAGGGCCTCAAATGTATGTGTTTAAAATTATTTCCAAATGAGGTGGTATATGTTAAAGGTGTTTATTTAATGCCAAAATTTCAGATATATCACCAATTTTGAAACTTTTATTGGGGTATTTATTTGTTCATTTAAAATATATACTGGGAATTTAAAAATAGTTACAAATGACTTGGACCTTCTCTGACTACTGAAAGACTCTGAGAAATGGTATGAAAGGACATGGAAGCATGAGAAAGCTCAGGTTCTTCTGATTAGCTGTAGGACAAAGTGTGTATGTGGCAAGGAGGGGAGTGTTGGTACATTTGACTGAAGGGCGGGCAGGGGTCAGATGGTGAATGACCCATGTAATTATGAAAAGAAGCTTGTACTTTCATCTTCTGGAGTATGAGAAACTGCTAAAGGCTGTTAAGCAGAGGAATGATGTATCAGTCAGCTTTGCTGCAGTAACAAAGAACTCCAAAAAATCTCAGGTACTTCATATATTGATTCTTTGCCTTACCTGAGGACTACAGATTAACTGAGTTTCTGCTCCAGTTGCAGTCCTGCTCTGATCCATAGTTTTCCCAGTTCCAGGACACAGGTTATGCTCTGAAAAACATGGACAATACAGTGCTAGAGAGAAAGAGCATGTGTCTGCCTTTAGATCCTCCACTCAGTTAGTTGTGACACACTTCATATCCACCCATATTCCACTGGCTGAAGCAAGTCCTGTGCCAATTCCCCCTGTGGGGGAAGGGAAAAAGAATATTTGCAAAGAGCAATCAATCTACCAGGGGAGTCAGTCTTATTATGATGCCAGCTGGGCTATAGAAAACTGACAGGAGGGAGAAGATTGGTGGAGACTAAAGGAGGGAGATAGGTAGGTCTTCTATTAACCTGGCACATTCTACTACTTTTGATGTTCTGTCCATCATAAAAGAGCCTCTGGAGATCATATAAAATTATTAAAGCAGTTGGAACACAGCCATTCAGTCAAAATGTGAAGCAGTTCATGCCCCATAAGCAGTGTCGGCTGTTGCCATATTCGGTCTTAATAGAGTGGCTGAGTAAATAACAGTTGGTTATGTAAGGATGCTTTGATCATTGTTTCCATTGCCAACCTACCTCCCTACCCCAACTCCAAACACTATCCACATCCTTTCCTAAGCTGTATGGTTTGCATAAAATCTATAACTGTGACCTTAAGAATAGCTAAAGATGCAAAGAAGCTTTGACTTTTAGCCAGTTTTTCTCTTCTGCCACCCTGTGGTCTCCTTGTCCTCCTCACTCACTGGTTTTGATCTTTTTCCTCCATTAGCCACATTCTTATGGTATGGAGGACATGGGACCACTACAGAGGAGAGAGATTTGATAATCTTCCTTGAAACATTGTAAAGCTCAGTTGTGGAGGAAAGTAATTAGAAAGAGCTGGTATGAACAGGAGAAAATTCACCCAAACCTTGTTTTGTCTATAATTTTATGGGTCGTATTCCCTAAAATGTGACAGTATATTAGAATATGATAAGAGAAATGAGTTCACTTTTCTTTTTAAATATTCTTTAAAAAATTTAGCTCATCAGTCACACTAGCCACATTTTCAGTGCTCAAAAGCCAAATGTGGCTGGTGGCTATTGTTTGTAGAAATAAGAACATTTCTATGAGTTCAATAAATTCTTTTGGACAGCCCTGAACTATTTTGCTCCAGCTGCTTTAAGCCTTATCTTGGGATTTCTTGCATTCATCCTGCTTTTGGATTGGGCAGAACCCCTGCTGGGTTTAATTGCTATGCTTAGATTGGTCCACTTTGGATAGTTTGAGGTTCTTCTGTTCTCATGTGCCTTGATCACTCCATTGCTTCCCTCTGCTTCTTCTCACACAGATGCTGATACTATGCCAGTCAAGTAGCTGTGTGGTTTGTGTTCCTTCACTTGCACAGCAAGGTTCAAGGGGACACCTTATAACTTGGCTTTATAAATTAAATTATTATTAAATTATAATAAATATTATTCATGGGTTTTGAGTTTTGTTCTGTAGCTGCTCTGTTTTCATATGTGGATTCAAGAAAGATAAGAAAGATCTAAAAACTATGCTTCCACTGTATCTACTGTTTCCCCCCAAATGCTCGGAATCAGCATTTTAACAAAACCCCTAAGTGATTTGCATATATGTTAAAGTTTGGGAAACACTGATAGAGGTTTTGAGATAAGGTAGATCATTCATAAAAAAATTGCTATATAATATTTTTTCTTAAGTACTATTACTTCAAGCAGCCCAATGTTTTTCACTATATTTATTTTCATTTCATTATATTTAGACTGAATTTAGGTTAATACTCAATTCTACCTAAGTAAAGACTTTCATTTAGGGTGATACACACTAAAGCAAAACCCACTACTCTTTTATTGCATTTCCATTACTCTTTCCATAGATTGAACTGATTCCTCTTTTCTAGATGAATATATCAGGATGCTCCTCAATTACATCAAAATAAAACATTATCTAGAAGATCAACAAAACTTCCTAACCAACTAGAGTCATGCATTGCTCTGGGGCAGGCATCTGTTTGCAGAGTCTGGCAGATTTTGAAGGGTAAATTTAGTTACCTTAAGACAAGACAAAGTCTGAGTTACATTTGTGATTTATTATCAATCAACCTGTGCTTCAGAAATTTTCTCAGTAGTTCCGGACAAGTTGTTCAATTTGGACAGATGGCAAGTTTATGGAGTTCAGGTGTAATTTGCTTCACAGACACCTGATCCCAGCCTTCTTTTTCATTGCTTGTATTCATACTCCCTCAGGGATTTATTTGCTTATCTCTTCACAGTTGTCTGTATTTTGGAAAAAGAAAGAAATGCAAATTATAGACTTCTAAGTAAAATACACATCTCACTTGTTTATTTCAGTTCTCCCCCACCCCCAATCTGCTTTTGTATCAGCAGATTTAAGACCTGGGAGTCAAATAAGAGAAAATTATTTTAAAAGGATGGAAGTGAAGAGTTTTAGATGATTCCTATATGGAAATGTCTGGTTGGAAACTAGAAAAAAGAAACACTGGTACATAGAAATATAGTCACCATATGTATTTTGGTTACCTACCATATGTATTTAACAAAACCCCTAAGCGATTTGCGTGTATGTTAAAGTTTGGGAAACACTGACAGTGGTTCTGAGATATGGTAGGTAACCAAAAATCTTTTACCTTTGAATATCAAGGTAGTTTCTGTAATCAGATTGTCCAAGTTTCAGTTACTGGCGCCCATTCCAGGTAGGTGCACTGGGACCACTATAGCAGGTCCGTTTCCACAAGTTACTGGCTGATAAATGAAGTCTTCTCTATGTGCTAGAGTGCAAGCAAATACTAGTCATCAAAGTGAAACAGGTAATTGCACTGCATACTACAGTGTAGCTGAGAGGATTTCCAAAACAGAGAGTACTGTAGTCTTATATGAGAATTAATTGATTACTAAGTTAGCCTATAAATCTAATTGTTCCATAGTTTCTTTAGCCAGATAATTGCATATCTTTTTTATTTTTATTTATTTTTAGAGATGGTCTCACTCTGTTGCCTAGGCTGGAGTGCAGTTGTACAATCATAGCTCACTGTAACCTGAAACTCCTGAGCTCAAGTGATCCTCCCACTCCAGCCTCTGGAGTAGCTAGGAATACAGGTGTGGGCCACCATGCCCAGTTAATATATTTTTATTTTTTGTAGAGATGCAGTCTTGCTATGTTGCCCAGGCTGGTCTTAAACTCCTGGCCTCAACCATTGTCCCACCATAGCCTCCCAAGTCACTGAGATTACAGGTGTGAGCCACTGTGCCTGGCCTACCACATCTTTTTATAACCTTAATAAATTCATCAAAGTAGAGTTATATCTCCATCAAACCAGAATGGTGATCAATTCACTGTTAATAGACCACTAAGCCCTCTTTCCTTCCAAGCAATGAAAAGACAAAAGCCAAACTTGTCTGCCTTCCTTTTTCCACAGAAGGTCTCATAGTCTGTGTGCCCTATATTTGCCGTGGTGTGACGCCCTGCATAGCTTGTTGTCTAAGGCCCCAGTGATTTTTAAAAGTGAATTAAGGTTCTATATAGAACCTGAAATTACCTTGGGAAATCAGCCCCTGCTTAAAAGGCTCTGTCAGGGCTAGCCCTGATTTCCAACTCAAGAGAGACTTTCGTGATCCAAAATGCTCTGATTGGTGCAAGATCCAGAGGCAGGATAGCATAGAGAGTCTGTGTCTCTAGAGCCAGATAGCCTGGGCTACAATCCCAGCTTTATGACCTACTCAGTGTGGAACCTCGAACAGTTTACCTAATCTTATGGTTTTCTCATCTGAAAAATGGGAATAATAATAGTTCCTACCTCATCAGGATTGTTGTGAGTGTAAGTTAATGAGTTAAAATATGAAAGGAACATAGAAGAGGGCCTGGCTCATAGTAAACACTATTAACATTCCAGCTATCATTTTCATTATTATTATTATAATTATCATTATTGTTGTTACCATTTGTGTTATTGATGGAGACAATCTAATAGCTGCTTCCAAGACACTTTAAAATGTTCTGGATCAGGGGTTGTTGCTCCCAAGGGTTGTTGTTATAGCCCTTCCGATATGCCCAGGCCAGGAGAGGTTGTCTAGCTTGTTCTGTTTCTAATCTTGTCCTCAAGGAGACCCTGAGCCTACGTGGGGTGAGCATAAATCATCAGAATAGAGTGTGTAGGTGCTGAGTGATTGCTAGCCTTCTGTTACTTGGACTTGCAAATTTGATTTCTTTTTTTCAGTTTTCAGATTATTATGTGTGTATTAGGCTACATAACAGAATGTGATCAATGTAACTTTTTAAAAGAGAAATTTTAAAAAGTATTGGATGAGAACTAATACCAATACCAACATGAGCTGATCTGACATGGTACCTTTCTGGGCAAATTACTTCCTCTCTCTGAGCTTTGGTTTTCTCACTGATAAAACCAGAGTTTGAAATGAGCAAATCTTTATAGTCTCTTGTAACTCTACTATTCTGTGTAAGAAGACATTCTTGAAGTTTGAATTATAGATTCTTCTGTGGGGAAATAACCAAGTATATTGTGGCAATTCATAACATAAACATTCTACATTAGTAAAAGTATTTGGTTCAACTTGATGATTATATATTTTTAGTGATATTTAGCCCCTCTTGTTTTCCTAAGGAAACTTTTTTTTTCATAGTATAACAAGTACTGACTTGGTATTGTCTGTCTTTTTCTTTTTAGCCATTCTGATGAGTGTGTAGCATGTAGTGGTAGTACACAGTGGTTTTAATTCGCACTTTTCTGATGACTAAAAATGTTGAGCGTCTTCTCATGACTTTTGGCCATTTAGTGTCCGTTCAAGTCTTTTGCCCATTTTTCTATTGGATTCTCTCATTTTTCTTATTGATTTATAGAAGTTTTAATTAATTTTATCCATATTTTGGTAGTCTGATGAATATTTGAATTGCAAATATCTTACACTATGTGTCTTCCTTTTCACTCTCCTAATGGTGTCTTTTTATGAGTAGAAGTTTGTAATTTTAATGAAGTTCATTTTATAAGTTCATAACTTTATCATTAGTGCCTTTTATGTCTTAAGAAATCTTTGCCTGCTCCAAGATCATGAAGATATTCTCTTGTTTTCTTTTAAAACTCAGTTTTCTTCTCCTGTTTTCTTTTAAAGCTGACTCAATTTCATTCTATCTTTCACAGTAACATCTATCTATAATTGATCTGTGTGTGTATGTGACTATATGGTATGAGACAGGAATCCAAGTACGTTTTTTTCTATATGAATATTCAGTTGGCCCAGCATAATTTGTTGAAAAAGCCATATTTTCCTCTACCATGCAGTGCAGTTTATTTTTGCATTAATCAAGTGATTAAATATGTGTGAATCTGTTTTTGAGCCCTCTATTTGATTGCATTGGTATATATTTTTTCTTCTTTGCCAATACCACACTTTCATAGGTAATATAACTTTATAATATAAGCTATATAACTTTATAATAAATCTTGATATTTGGTCATACAAAACTTCCAAATTAGTTCTTGTTTAATTGCCGTGGCTATTCAGGTTGCTTTGTATTTCCATATAAATTTTAGAATCTGCTTGTCAGTTCCTGCCAAAATGTCTGCTAGGATTTTGGTTGGTATTTCATGGGCCTCTTTAAGTGTGTTTTTGTGCAAGTTTATAGAAATAAAGGGCTTTGTATTCAGCAGTCTTGCATAATTCCCTCGTTAGTTCTAACAGTTTGTCAGGTCTTTGGAATTTTTTCTGTACACAATCATGTTGACATGATTAATGACAGTCTAATGTTTTCTTTACTAATCTTTATAGATTTTTTTAAAAATTTACTTTTTCTGGCATTATTGCCTTGGGAAGCACCTTCATTACAATGTTGAATAGAAGTGATGATAGTAGGCATTCTTATTTTGTTCCTAATCTCAGAAGAAAATAATAAACTTTCAATATTTCACCAATAAGCGTAATGTTTACTATATATTTTTAAGCTTCAAAAAATCACATTAAGGAAGTTCCCTCCTATATCTGGTGTGCTAGGAGTTTTCTTCTTTTTAAAAATACAATAAATTTTGAATTTTATAAAATGCTTTTTTTGCATCAGTTGAGATGGTGATACAATTTTTCAACTTTTTTCTATAATGAGATATATTTTGATTGATTTATTTTCATATATTAAGTCAACTCTGTATTTCTGAAATAAAATCTACATGGTCATGATGTATTATCTTTTTAATATGTCATTGTATTCTATTTGCTAATATGTGTGTGTAAATTTGGGTTATTTGAATCAACGTTCACGAAAACATTTGCTCATAATTTTCCTTTCCCATAATATCATTGTTATATTTTAGTATCAAACTTGTCCTGGTCTTACGAAATGAAGAGGTTGAGTAAGATTATTGTTATTTATTTCTTAAATATTTGGAAGAATTTATCAGTAAAGCCATCTGGTCCTGGAGTTTTTCTTTGCAAGAGCTTTTTATTATTTTATTTTTCTGTATTCAACAAATATCTATATTGAGAAGATAAAGGTAGCCACTGTTCTGTTGTTGTGCTGAAAATACATTGGTAGGCAAAAACAAAGCCAAACAAATATAGGGTCCTTATAAGGATTGCTTTATAATATTTACTTTTGAGATAGAGGGTCAGGGGATACTTCAGTTGTCTATCTCAGTTATTATTATTTTTAACTTTTATTTTAGGTTCGGGGTACATGTGCAGGTTTGTTACAGATATATATATATATATAATGTCACAAGGGCTTGGTGTACAGATTATGTCATTACCTAGGTGTTAAGCATAGTACAAAATAGGTAGTTTTTTTTTCATTAAAAATAAATTTTATGCATACATAATAGTCATACATATTTATGGGGCACATGTGATATATTGATACAAGCTTACAATGCATAATGATCAAATCTAGGTTATTGAGATATTCATTGCCTCAAACATTTATCATTTCTTTGTGTTGGGAACATTTCAAGTCTTCTAACTATTTTGAAATATATAATAAATTATTGTTAACTATATTTTTTGTGTTTAAACCTTTATTTATTTGTTTGTTTATAGTTTGTTACAGCAACCGCCTTCTTTATTTTTATTTTTGAGTTCCTCAACCTCCTCCTCTCCCTCTACCCTCAAGTAGGCCCCAGTGTTTGTTGTTCCCTTCTTTGCATTCATGTGTAGTCAATGTTTAGCTCCCACTTATAAGTGAGAAAATGTGATATTTGGTTTTCTGTTCCTCTGTTAGTTTGCCTCCAGATTGATCCATGTTGCTGCAAAGGACATGATCTCATTCTTTTTTATGGCTGCATAATATTCCATAGTTTATTTTCTTTATCCAGTCTACCGTTGATGGGCGTTGAGGTTGATTCCATGTCTTTGCTATTGTGAATAGTGCTACAATGAACATATGCATGCATGTGTCTTTATGGTAGAACGATTTGTATTCCTTTGGGTATATATACCCAGTAATGGGATTGCTGGGTCAAATGGTAATTCTGCTTTGAGTTTTATTATCTTAAATAAGAAATTATCTCTGTTTAATAGATAAATACTATTCAGATTATCTTTTTCTTCTTGTGTCAGTAAGTTGTGTTCTTAAAAGACTGTTAACTTCATATTATCAAATTTATTGAAAAAACATGTTTATAATGTCATCTTAATACTTTCTAATATCTGTGGAATCTACAGTGTTGCACTTTTTTCTATTTGTTATTGTTAATCTGTGTTTTTTTCTGATTTTCTTGATCAGCCTTGCTAGAAATCTATTAAATGTATTAGTCTTCGCTGATTTTGTTTCTATTGTTTATTTCTATTTCATTAATTTCTTCTCTTTTAAAATTTATTTCCTTAAACTTTCTTTGGTGTGATTTGCTGTTTTTTTAACTTCTCAAATTGACTTATATGATAGATATTAAGTTTTTTTGTAATATATGCATTTAATACTTTTAATTTTACTGTAAGCACCTTAACTGCATTCAATGTGTTGATATTTGGTATCTTTATTAGCATTCCATTAAAAGTGTTTTCTAATTTCTTGTTTGACCTAAGGATTATTTAGATGTGTATTTCTTAGTTTTCAAGCAGTTGGCAATTTTATAGTTTTTCAATTATCTCTTTTTCTCTGTCACTCTGTTATTCATGTCTAGCACAATTTTACTGTGGTCTGACTTTGAAGATTTCAGTCCTTAAAATCTGTTGAGGCTTGCTTTATGGCCCTGTGTATTGTCAATTTTGGTAAATGTTCCATGTGCCCTTGAAAAAAAATTGAATTCTGTTATTGTTGGTTGCATTTACATCACCTTGCCAATTATGTCCATTTTGTCATCGTGTAGATTTTTTCTATCTTTATTGATTTTTTTAATTGTCAGTTCTTGCTTCATACACACACACACACACACGCACGATGCACATGCACACACATACACATTATTGGGTGTATACGGATTTAGAATTGTTTTATATTCCTGGTGGTTTGTTTTATTAATCCACCATCTTAATCTTAGTAGTGTTTCTTGCCATTTTGGTGTTTGTATGGTTTTTCTATCAACCTGTCTGTGTTCCTACATTTAAAGTTTGTTTTGTGAGCAGAATATACCTTTTTTCCAGTCTGATAATTTAGTTTTGTAATTGGAGTCTTTTCCCTCTTGTGACATTTGCCTTATTTTTGTCATGAATTTTTATTCTACATAATTTTTAAACACCACAAAATATTGTTAATTTTATTTTGTAGAGTTAATATTCATTTATGCTTATTTTTGGTGCTCTTTATTTCTTCTTGTACTCATTGTTTTTGTCTGGATCATTTTTCTTCTGTTAGCAAAATTTATGTCTAGGATTTAAGAAATGCTTTCCTGCTGGTAATGAAATCTCTGTTTTTGCTTGGCTAAAAACATCTTTATTTCCTCTTAATTTGAAGGACTGTTTTTTCTGGGTATAGAAATCTAACCAGATGCCATTTAATAGTCTTGCAGATAGATGCAAAATTTATTGATTTTCAAATAATTTTCATTATTTTTAATATTTACATTGATATTGGTATTCTAGTTGATTTCATGCACTTTCTTCTAACATCTCCCTCTTCTTTCTAGCATTCTTTAATGGAAACAGTCTAGGATTTGGAAAGATAAATGCCTTAATTCAAGAGTCAGTTCTACCATTTACTACCTATGTGACCTTGGCCAAGTCATTTAACTTTTCTGAGCCAATTTTTAATCTATAAAAATGGGAAAAATATTACACAGGCTCTATTTCACTGGGAAGTTATAAGGGATTGTTGAGATATTGTCAGTGCTTTGTAAAATGTAAAGTACCAGTCAGCTCAGTTGGAAATGTTTAGTGCTATTATTTACTGGAACAGAAATATTCTCAGTCTACGTATCCAAAATTCTCTTACAAATGCACATTTTCATGAGCACCCACAAAATAGTTCAATGGTATTATTCATGTATTTATTTCTGTCTATCCTTTGTTGTATTAAGGACATTGTTAAAAGTTACATAAAATGTAACTTACACAAGGTCAATCACAAGTTTATTTCTTATCTTTCAAGTGACTAACATGAAAAGGAAAACCTGGACAGTTACATAATTCATAATGTCCATAAGATAAAAATAATTCATTATTCAGGAGAAGTGCCATTATTTCTTAATAATAAGCTCAGACAGGAATTTCCCTTTCAGTTTTTTTTAATGATGTAGAGTTATTTAAAATATTTTCCTGCTGGTTTAGAGGTTATTGATTTGCATGGTTAATCCAAATCAGTGTTGGACTTATCTAGAATTTTAATATTCTGTTTCATACTCACCATGGGAGAATTATACATTTTAATGTGGGCTTCAAGTAGCTGCTCTTCCACTCCACTTGCAAATGGATTATATTCAGAGAATAATAAATAATGCCAGTTTCCTTTTCAAAATGCTTGGATACACATTAGAGGGAAGGTTAGGCTGCTAAATTAAAATTATATTTTGCATATATAAAATTATCAAACTGCCTTAGGAAGATAATATTCAGTTGCATTTTATTTATTAAAAGCTAATTCAAAAAATCCTTACATTTATCAAATACTTAGAATTCTTACAATGTGCAGGCATATTGTTAACTCTTGATCTGCTTATTCTTTGATAAAAAAGCTGTCATTCAGACTTACTTTTGTGCTTTATTCTTTCACTTTTTTGTTTTTTTTTTTTTTTTGGTAAACATGTATTTAAATGGAAAAAAACAGTATGAAACTGCAGTTTTAAGTCAACTACTGATTGTATGTTTGTGCCTCACAGCCAATGCCCCAACACATCTGAGGTTTTGTATGATGAAAAAATTTAAAATAGGATATTTGTTCCTTATTTAAATTCTTTGACTTTGTCTTCAGGTCACTGGCATGCATTTTGTATGAGATGTGCTGCATGAATCATGCATTCGCTGGCTCCAATTTCTTATCCATTGTTTTAAAAATTGTTGAAGGTGACACACCTTCTCTCCCTGAGAGATATCCAAAAGAACTAAATGCCATCATGGAAAGGTACAGAAATAAATATGTTGTCACAGAAATAATTTAAAATTGTACTTATATTTTAGTTTATTTGAAAAATAATTTTCTGTTTAAACGTTACAGCATGTTGAACAAGAATCCTTCATTAAGACCATCTGCTATCGAAATTTTAAAAATCCCTTACATTGATGAGCAGCTACAGGTATTTAAAATGAAAGGGATTCTGGGAAACAGGTATGAGCATTTGTATACACATTCCATGACTTGAAGATATGCAGTGGGGATATGATTCAGTAAGAATCAACCAGAAAGGAGGAAAAAGGCCAAAAAGAAGCTGAGAGGCCGAGGCGGATGGATCACGAGGTCAAGAGATCGAGACAATCCTGGCCAACATAGTGAAACCCCGTCTCTACTAAAAGTACAAAAAAAATTAGCTGGGCGTGGTGGTGCATGTCTTTAGTCCCAGCTACTCAGGAGGCTGAGGCAGGAGGATCACTTGAACCCAGGAGGTGGAGGTTGCAGTGAGCCGAGATTGTGCCACTGCACTCCAGCCTGGCAACAGAGTGAGACTCTGTCTCAAAAATAAATAAATAAAATTTTTTTAAAGCTGAGAAAAATAGTAGTCAGGACAATCCCTTTCCAAAATAAGGTGTGTGTGAACTCCCATTCCCCAGTGCCACTGAAAATAAGAAGTTAGGTTTCTGATTTTATGCCAAAACTCAACATCCACCCTTGGAGCTCTGTTGACAGATCTTACCTGAACACTTTGTAACTATATCCCTGCAAGGACAAGAATATGCTAACAGAGGATACTAAAATCTAGGGTTATCATTGACCATATATAATTCCAATCCTTTATTACATATCTCAATAATACTTTTTAATGATTAGCTAGGTTTATTTTGTTTTCTTGTAAATTAGGAAATTTGACATAGAGGCTGTGTCTCAGGTATTAAGAAAGCAGAAAATGGTCCCCTCTTTAGAGGGCTTTTGTTTGTTTTTTTTTTAAACTTCTCAGGGTTTTACAATACAGGTCCCTGAAGCAAGTTTCCTCTGTAATTTTATGCTTAACTTTAAGAGGAACCACAAAATGGTCATCCACTTTAAAAACTGTGGGTACCTTTTCATCAGTGGGGCATGTTCCAAACCCAAAGGAAGCAAAGGTGATAAATGATGTGTACTTATTAGTTGAGTGCTGGGCACTGTGCTGACACCAGGGGATGCCAAAATGAAAGGAACAGGTATGTTTCCTGTCCTTTTGAAGCTTGACTGCTAGTGAGAGAATCCAATAACCAAGAAAAAGTAAGGATGTAAATAAAATAAGTATATGCCTAGCACTGGGAAGAAAGTATAATAAACAAACAGGATACTGTAAAAATAAGGGAGAAAGGAAGGGCTTTGGCGGTCAAAGGAATAGGTGACATTTCTTTACCAGTGAGCCAATGGGAAGCAACCAGCCATGTAAAGAGCCTCAGAAACAGTGTTTGAATCACAGGGAATAGCTGGCACAGAGAGGTCCTGATTATGTTGTGCCTTGGAGGTAGGTACAGATGGGAGGGTTCTTATGCAAGCATATGCTCTCAGGGAAGCCCATGCGGTCATGGGGAAGGCTGGACAGGAGAGGGAGGCAGGCTTAGGTTTCCTGATACTTCCAGCTCTCCTTCTGTGCAGGCCAAATGGGATCCAGTAGAACCTGCAGGTGGTCCTCTGGAAAGAGCCTCATATGCTGGTTGTGGGGATCAAAAACACACTGAAGAGGCTTTGAGCATTCAAAAAAAAAATGGGTCAAAAGGTATTCACAGGGATCTGCTGGGACCAAGATGAGGCAAGTGAGGCCCTTGACTCTGGGGCAAAAGTTAAGGGGACACTAAAATTCATAATCAAGATAAGTAATATTTTTAAAATCCAGATTAATGCTTAAAATCCCAGGTAACAAGATATTAACACTTTAAAGACAGAATCCAGCAGGGCCAGGATTAGGGTGAGGTAAGTGAGGTGGAATTGTGCAAGTTCAGGGTTGGATCCTATCTTTAAAATTTTGCTATTGTATTCTTTATAGTTTTTTGACATTAATTTTGATTTTTAACAATAATGTTCATTAAAATTATTTATCTTGGCTACTGAGTTTTTTGGTGCCCTCTTAGATTTTGTGCCTGAGGTATCTCACTTGCCTAAACCTTGCACTGGCCCTGGGAGTGTAGATACTGTCCTCTACAGTCTGGGAGGTTGGAAAAAGCTTGTGTCTTCTTGTAGCTGAAAGTAGGCCTGCCCATGATTGGCAAAAGGGAGTGAGAGAGCAAGCAGTGCAAGATGAAGCTGGAGAGACAGGCAGGAGCCTGACCCTGCAAGATCTTCTTGGAAAAGCTACATGTAATTTTACATAACCCAGGGAAAACTAGCATGCTTTGTTCTCAGGCTCCCTGCCATGGTCAAAAGCACCCCAAATCTGAAAAGATTCTTGGTAATTTATTCCCTTTCATCCCTAAAGAGGAGCCTTTAAGGTATGTCAGGGTTGATCTTTTTTTCAGAACCTAATGTGTAGATATTCAGAAATGACTCTGGAAGACAAAAATTTGGATTGTCAGAAGGAGGCTGCTCATATAATTAATGCCATGTAAGTAATTGCTTTGTTTTTAAAAAGCCCATCGAGTGTAAATGTTAAATGTATTTGTCTTTAAAAATCTATTAGCACTAAACTGACTGCATCGAGTATCCTAGAATTCACTTAAGTCTTGCCAAGAAATTAAGGAGCTTCAGGAACTTGGTGTTCCAAAGCCCTTTACCCCAGGTGGTATCAAATTGAAATCATGAAAGTTTAAACCACTGCACAGCTTACAGATCTGCAGGGTAGCTCTGCAGTTGCCTTGCAAGGATATAGAGAAGTTAATATCTCAAATATTTAGTAACATTTATGCTAATGAGCCTTCCATAATAACCATAAATGGCTTTCACATGTTGTTTGTTTAATGTGAACTGACAGAGTATCTATTGACAAGAAAACATTGTGGAGTCCTGAGACAATTGAAAATAAGCCGAAATTCACTTTCTTGAAATATACATTCCTTCACATAAGAACTAAACATTGTATTCCCCAAAGAAACATAATTATTTCCTGATCTAACTTCTCTCTCCTACCTCGTTCAAAATTTTTGTTCTATAACTTGCAAGAACCCAGAATACTAGGTTCTTATGTTCTGGATTTTTGCATAGTTTTGCAGTCATGCACAACTATGGTATACAGGAGGTGTGCAGGAAGTGGGATGAAAACAGAAGCCCTCAATAGGCTGATCTAGCACAAATATACTCCTCCAACACCCAGTCCAATGTTTCTCAACGCTACCATGTTTGCTTTCCATCCTCACTTTCAAACTGAGGAAATTTGCATGATCTCCAGTTAAGATACACTATATACCACAGGGGGTAAATTTTTAGACGTGTTCTTAATAACCTTGTTTTTATGGTTTATTATCTGCTATTTCAAGAAATGTCGAAATTTCCAATTGTATTTTATTAACTAGAGATGTAAGAGTAGTAGATATTTTTTAAATACTGGACTAGTTTTAGCTATTATTTTGTACTGTAGTTATAAAACTGACACTGTTTACAATTAACAGTGTTCTAGAATCCAGTTGTTTGGAGGGTATTTTACATTATGAAATATTGACTTCAGATGGTCACTGCTATTTTCGAGATCTATGACTATGTTTCAAGGAGATCCATTGGTCTGACAAAATAAGAGATGTATATTCCTGAAAATTGCATGTCCTCTGGAGTCTGTTGTCTGGATGGTATCAGAGAGGTATTAGAACTGTCCTCAGAGGTCATTACAATTTTCTCATAGTGTTTGTCAAGGAAAGAGTTGGGTGTGAAAGGTCTTCTATAGTATTGGGTCCTAACCCAGTCAGGAAGAGAAGCAAATGCCATTGAGAATGTGGTTGGAGTTCTTTCAATGTGCCTTCCCTCTGAAGACTTTTAGAAGTGTGTCAGTCATCCCTGTCTATCTGGCTGCCTCTAGTCGGCCATCTTGCCCCTTCCCTCATGCTAAATTTTATTGATTGTGTCTTCTATTCCAGGCTTAATACAGTAGATATTTTTTGCTGAGGCATGGTGTAGTGGTTAATTGCACAGACTAATAACACTCTCTCAATTCAAATTCTAGTTCCCAGGTAATACTCTGTATTACTTTGGACAAGTTACTTAACCTCTCTATGACTATAAAAAAAAGTACCTACTTCATAGAGTTGCTCTGCATTTAAGTGAGTTAATTCATGTAAAGTGCTTACAAGCACGGAGTTATTACCTGCTAAAATGTTAGCCAATGTGATTATTTAGCCTCTTTTTCAGTTAAGGAAATATGCTTAACATTAATCATACATTGAAAGATGTTTATGTGCTGGTTGTTGGGATCGAAAACACTGAAGAGGCTGTGAGCATTCCACAAAAAAAAAAAAGTCAAAAGGTATTCACAGGGATCTGCTGGGAGGAGGATGAGGCAAGTGAGGCCCTTGACCCTGTGGCAAAATTTCAATGGGACACCAAAATTCAGAATCAAGATCAAATTTTAATGCAATATTGTAAAATTCCAAATTAATGCTTAAAATCCCTGGTAACAAAATATTAAAAGTTTAAAGACAGGGTCCAGCAGGGCCAGGATCAGGTGAGGCAAGTGAGGTGGAATTGTGTAAGTTCAGGGTAGGATCCTGTCCTTAAAATTTTGCTATTGTATTCTTTATGGCTTTTTGACATTAATTTTGACTTTTTAAAATAATTTTCATTAAAATTATGTTGGTTACTGAATTTTTTTGGTGCCCCCTTAGATTTTGCGCCTGAGGTATCTCACTAGCCTAAACCTTGCATTGGCCCTGGGAGTGTGATCATTGTCCATTACAGTCTGGGCGGTGGGAAAAAGTTTGTGTATTCTTGAACACAGAGTGTGTTATTAATCTGTGCGATTAACCACTACACCATGCTGCAACAAAAATATCTACTGTATTAAGCCTGGAATAGAAAACATAGTCAATAAAATTTAGCATGAGGTAGGGGACAAGATGCCCTACCTCTAGTTGGCTAGATGCAGCCAGGTGAGCCAGGTGGAACAGCTGCCACTGAGGGACCAGGATGACTGGCACACTCCTAACAGATCTTCAGAGGAAACAACTGAGAGTGGTTGGAGAGAAGACACAGAAGCTGGGCTGAAGGGGGAGGAAGGTGGGAATCCTGCATGGGGCCACTGTACACCTGTGCACCGGGACCTCCAGTGACGCTGGGGGAATGGGTGAGTTGAACTGGCAGAGAGCAACCTATTCTTGCCACAGGCCTCTGGAATCCTGGCTGGAGGACACCCCTTGACTACCAGGGACACTTGAGTTGGTAGGGAGAGCTGCTTAGAGAAGTGGTAGGGGCAGCACACCAGCTGATGTGGAGTCCAGAGGGTTTGGTGCTTGAGTGTCTGCAGCAGAGCATGGCCAGGGAGACCATCCCCCTAGGCTTGACTTGCTCCCATGGGAGACTTTAGACCCAGGGGAACTGTCAGACTTGAACTCTGCAGGCAGTCTTACCCATCAGAGGGGGCTGATCTGACCTGAGCACCCCTTGATCTTCTGGCCTCTCCTGAGGCCCAGCCTGGCCATGCCTGCTTGCAGTGCAGCCATGGGTGTCTTGGGGGTCTACATCATAGCTCCTGTACTGCTGAGGAATCATGCCTGACTGGAGGAGAGATCCAGTAGGGAGGCCTGCTCCTTCCCCTAACTGCAGCTTCCTCAGGCTCACAGCCACCACCCTCCCCATGTTGCTTTTCTGGCATCTATATACATGGGCAGATTTTGACTTTCCTGCCCTGCCAGCGTGCATGTGCATGCACACTGCCCTGCTACTGCTGCTGACAGGAGTGTATCCCACCTCACCTCCCCTGCCATTGCAATCAGAGCCTTGGCGGGCACAGAGACAGCCAGCCCTGGCCCTACCAGCACCCTGCCCCTGTACCAACACTGCTGCTGGAGTGAAACTAGGTGCAGAGAACAGCGGACCCTTCCCTGCCCTGAGTGGCCACCCCTACCTGTGTCAGCATGCACAGAGGTTGCACACAGACCTATGCCTACAAGTGCTGCACCCTGTGCTAACACCACCACCAGCAGGACCACATGCACAGTTGCCAGTGGAGGGCCCCGGCTCCCTGAGCCATTCTGTCTCTGCTGCTGCTGTGAATGCCCACAGGGAGACAGGCACCCTGACACCTGCTAGCACCCTTCCACAGCTGACAAGTGTGCACCCCTCCACACTGCCACTCCACCACCACTGCCGCCGCTGGCACATGCAAGCAAGGATGGATCTGCTGCCACCATCCTACAAAATGGTATGGCTGGCACCATCCATCAGAGTGTAGTGACCAGCTGTCCAGGAGCACATTGGCCCCCCCAGCACAATGAGTTGACGACCTTGAGGAGCCAGAGAGCAAAATTGGGGCCCAGTACAAGTCTCCCAGAGTTAGAGCACACAGCCCAGGAGCTGGGAGCTGAGCACTGGCTGCCTAAAATTTTCCAGAAACAAAACCAGTCTACTGAATCCACCTTATAACACAATCAAACCCTCAAAGTTATCAAGTAGAATAAAAGGAAAAAACATCCAAAGGATAGCATCTTCAAAGATTGAAGGAACTTCAGCCCACAAAGATGAGATAGAGCCAGTGCAAGAACTTCGACAACTCAAAAAACCAGACTACCTTCTTTCCTCCAGGTGACCACAGTACCTCCGTAGCAAGGGTTCTGAGACAGACTGAGAAGGCTGAAATGACAGAAATAGAATTCTGAATATTAATAGGAATGAAGATCATTGAGATGCAGGAGCACATTCAAACACAATCCAAGGAAGCTAAGAAACATAGTAAAATGATACAGGAGCTGACAGAAAAATAGCTAGTATAGAAAAGAATGTAACTGACCTGATTGAGCTGAAAACCACACTGTAAGAATTTCAGGCCGGGCCCAGTGGCTCATGCCTATAATCCCAGCACTTTGGGAGGCTGAGGTGGGTGGATCATTTGAGGTCAGGAGTTCGAGACCAGCCTGGCCAACATGGGGAAACCCCATCTCTACAAAAATACAAAAGTTAGCCAGGTGTAGTGGTATGTGCCTGTAATCCCAGTTACCAAGGAGGCTGTGGCAGGAGAATCGCTTGAACCTGGGAAGCGGAGGTTGCAGTGAGCTGAGATAGCACCATTGCACTCCAGCCTGGATGATGGAGTGAGACTCCGTCTCCAAAAAAAAGAATGCAATCTCAAGTATTAGTATCAGAATGGACCTAGCTGAGGAAAGAATCTCAGAGCTTGAAGACTGGTTTTCTGAAATAAGACAGCCAGGGAAGAATAGAGAAAAAGGAATGAATAAAACCTCCAAGAAATATGGGATTATGTAAAAGAGGTCAAATCATGTCCCTGAAAGAGGTGGGGAAAATTGAAGCAATTTGGAAAACACAGAAATACATTGCATAGAAACATAGAAATTTCATCCATGAGAACTTCCCCAACCTAGCTAAAGAGGTCGACACTCAAATTCAGAAAATGCAGAGAGCCTCAGTAAGATACTTCACAAGAAGATCATCCCCCAGGACACATAATCATGAGGTTTTCCAAGGTCAAAATGAAAGAAAAAATTTTAAAGGCAGTTGGAGAGAAAGGTCAGGTCACATACAAAGGGAAGCCCATCAAACTAACAGCAGATGTCTCAGCTGAAACCTTACAAGCCAGAAGAGATTGGGGGCCAACATTCAACATTCTTAAAGAAAAGAAATTCCAACCAAGAATTTCATATCTTGCCAAAATAAGCTTCATAAGCGAAGGAGAAATAAGATCCTTTTCAGACAAGCAAATACTGAGGGAATTGTTACTACCAGACCTGCCTTATAAGACCTCCTGAAGGAAGCACTAAATATAGAAAGGAAAGACCATTACCAGCCACTACTGGTACACACTGAAGTACACAGACTCTAAGTGACACTATAGAGCAACCATACAAACAAGTCTGCATAATAACCAGATAACATCATGATGACAGGATTAAATCCACACAGATCAATCCTAATCTTGAATGTAAACAGACGAAATGCCACAATTAAAAGGCACAGTGTCGAGTTGGATAAAGAAGCAAGGCCCAACTATATGCTGTCTTTAAGAGACCCATCTCACATACAATGGCACACATACGCTCAAAGAAAAGGATGGAGAAAAATCTACCAAGCAAATGGAAAATAGGAAAAAGCAGGGGTTGCTATTCTAATTTCAAACCAAACAGACTTTATACCAACAATAATCAAAAAAGACAAGAGCATTACATAATGGTAAAGGGTTCAATTCAACAAGAAGATCTAACTATCCGAAATATACATGCACCCAATACAGGAGCACCCAGATTCATAGGGCAAGTTCTCAGAAAGCTTTACACCAGTCAGAATGGTGGATCATGAGGTCAAGAGATCGAGACCATCCTGGCCAACACGGTGAAACCCCGTCTCTACTAAAAAGACAAAAATTAGCTGGGCGTGGTAGCGTGTGCCTGTAGTCCCAGCTACTCAGGAGGCTGAGGTTGGAGTGAGCCGAAATCGCGCCACCGCACTGCAGCCTGGCAACAGAGCAAGACTCCATCTCAAAAAAAAAAAAAAAGAAAAAAAAGTCAAAAAATAGATGCTTGTGAGGTTGCAGAGAAAAAGGAACACTCATACACCATTGGTGGAAATGTAAATTAGTTCAACCATTGTGGAAAACAGTGTGGCAATTCCTTAAAGACCTAAAAATAGAATACCGTTTGACCCAGCAATTCCATTACTGGATATATACCCAAAGGAATATAAATCATTCTATCATAAAGACACATGCACGCATATGTTCATTGCAGCATTGTTCACAATAGCAAAGACATGGAATCAACCTAAATGCCCATCCATGGTACACTAGATAAAGAAAATGTGGTACATTTACACCATGGGATATTACACAGCCATAAAAATAACAAGATCATGTCCTTTGCAGCAACATAGACAGAGCTGGAGGCCATTATCCTTAGCAAAGTAATGCATGACCAGAAAACCAAATAATGCATGTTCTCACTTATAAGTGGGAGCTAAATGATGAGAACACATGGACACATAGAGGGGAACAACAGACACTGGAATCTTTCAGAGGTTGAAGGGTGGGAGGAGGGAGAGGATCAGGAAAAATAACTAATGGGTACTAGGCTTAATACGTGGGTGACAAAATAATCTGTACAACAAACCCCTATCACTTGAGTTTACCTACATAACAAACCTGCACATGCACCCCTGAACTTTAAATAAAAGTTAAAAAATAAAAAAATAAGATTTAGCTATTAAAATACTAGCATTTTGGAATACTTTTTATGTGCTAGGCACTGTGCATATGTTATCTCATATGATACTTACTGTAGCCCATTCTTTACAGATGAGAAAACTGAGATTCAGGGAGGTTCAGTTACTTGCCCAAGGCCACAGAGCTAATGAGTGGTGGAGGTGGGATTCAAACCCTGCCTAACTCTAGAGATTATGTGTTTTATCCACATGGTGGAATTACTGAGCCAGTCTATTTACTCTTTAATGGCCAAGATCCTAATTTGTTTTACATTATGAAAACTAGTCATTGGCGATGAAATGAGCAGGAATTTGGAAAGTAAATAATTTCCTTTAAACAAAAATCTAATTTGAAAAATGTTGCTTATTAACTACAGTCCTGGTTGGCTCATTACATACCCAAAGCTTATTAGTTTTTGCCTGGCCTGTCTCAAGATGCTTTTGCTCTCAGTAGTGTAGTGATACTTTTATAAAATATTTGTTTAATTTTTCTGAACATGTTTGGGATGGGCTATATGAGGGGAATCTTTGTTATTTATAGGCAAAAAAGGATCCACCTGCAGACTCTGAGGGCACTGTCAGAAGTACAGAAAATGACGCCAAGAGAAAGGATGCGGCTGAGGAAGCTCCAGGCGGCTGATGAGAAAGCCAGGAAGCTGAAGTAAGCTGCTTTTCCTTTAGGCACTCATGCTCGGGACTACTTCTCAGGGCTCTCAGGGAATTTACAGGGAAAAGCAAAAACCAAAACAGGAAACCCCAATGCATACGATTATGTATTTATGTGTTTATTCATTCACTCGTTCACTCCAAGATGATTATTGAGCCATAGATGGAATGTCAGGTGCTATTAATATCAGGCTTTCAGTCTTGTGTGAAGGGAAAGATTAACTATTTGGGAGGTTATTTAGTGATGAAAATAGGGTCAGTTTCCAAACGAAATCTCATTGTTGTTGACAGCTTCTGCACATACCCCAGCAGGAGACATCACTGTTTCACCCGGATTCCCTAGGTGCTTGCTGCGTACCTTCTACCAGGAGACCTCACTTATTTATAGGAAGGAGACTTTATTGGCAGGAAATTGTTAGCTTTTGGAAGAAGTAGACTGGAAACAGAGCTCTGTTCTGTCAAGTGAAGCATTTAGAAAAGTCTATGCTCAGGGCGGTGTTGCTAATTAGAGTATTTACATGAAAAAGTGAAATTTCAGGTGTTAGCCAGGATGTAGAGAAAAGGGAACCCTTGTGCAGTAGTGGTGAGAATGTAAGTCAGTACAGCCATTATGGAAAAATAGCATGAAGATTCCTCTAAACATTAAAAAATAGAACTACCATATGATCTGGCAATCCTACATTTGGACTTATATCCAAAGAAAATGAAATCAGTATATAGAAAAGATACTTATACTCCAATGTTCATTGCAGAATTATTCACAGTAACCGAGATATGGACTCGACCTACGTATCCATCAACAGATAAGGGGATAAATAAAATGTGGTATAAATACACACAATGGAGTACAACTATTTAGCCTTAAAAAAGAGGGGAATCCCATCATTTGCAACAACATGGATGAACCAGGAGGACATTATGTTAAGAGAAATAAGCCAGGCATAGAAAGACAAATATTGCATGATATCACTTATATATGGAATCTTAAAAAGTTAAATTCACAAAAGGGGAGAGTAGAATGGGGTTACTAGGGGCAGGGGGGCATGAATGGGGAAATGTTGTCAAAAGGTAAAAAGTTTCAGACAGGAGAAATAAGTTCTGGAGATCTATTGTACAGCATGGTGACTGTAATTAATAACAATGTTTTGTATTTTTGAAAATTGCTAACAGAGTAGAGCTTGATTTAACTATCCCACAATGTATACATATATAAAAACATCACACAGTATATATAAATCTAAACATTTTTTGTCAATTAAATTTTAATAAAGCTGAAAAAATACATGCATAAAAATGGAATTTCAAAGAGGCTTAGAGCCTCAATTTCTGAAAGACTGATTTATGTGTTGGTAGGTTATCAAATTTCCAAATTTTTCTTATTTTTTCTTCCTCTGCCAATATTTTGGTAGTTTAGGAGCCCCAATCAAGAACTAGAGAGACAGAAAGAACCTGAACACAAATCTACGCATTTTGTTCCCTTGTTAATTTATCCAAAAAATGATTTAGAGGTGTCCTTGTACTTGGAATGAATATCATGATAAGCCAAGTAAGAATCTATGAGTCTATTTTCCCGTAACATTTGCTTTCTTTAATAAATTGGTAGAGAAAGATTTCCATGAAAGTACATTGTGAGCAGTGGTGTGCTGGTAAATATTTAACAACCAGCTCTGGGTTTGAAGGGGACTGCTGATTTGTTTGCTGATTTCTGTGATATAAATACTTCCACTGTGGCCAATATCAAGCTAACAATATGATACCATTTAATATTCAGTTGGGAAGATATTTACACAATCTGCTCTTGAGCCAATACAAGTTGGATTCTGCAAACCACTATGACATTGAGTGTGAGTTTTACTGGGAAAATATATTCACATAAATTGCTTGAGCCATTGCATCAGCTCACAGCCCCAAATCTGTTCGTAATACCTCAGAAATGGTGATATTTCCAAGGTGCCATGATTCGTGTCATTGGCTGAGGGTAAAAGGAAAATTAAATCTCTGATAGGAACAGATTAAAAAGGCAAATTTAATAACATATACAGATTACAAAATATTTACATTAAAACTGTTTTTTAATACAAAGAAGTCACATATCTTTCACATGATACACTAATATATTTTTCTTATTTGAAAGTAATGGTTTTAAATAAAGTTTGGTCTTGATTTTGTGAATAAATTGTATTGGAATTGTTTCTAGTTGTTGATTATAGAATCAAGGGGGATCATGTGTTTTAGCTAGAAAATGACTCTATTGTCAGAAGAATTATAATGTACCCATTTTAGAGACAAGAGAGTTTGACTAGAAGGGTGTTCAGTGATGAAAACCTGAGTATAAATTAGCCCACAAGTAATCATAAGAACTCAAATCTTTCTTCCAGTTTAGTAGCAGGTCGCTTAAACTCACTCTCCTGTAATAGAGAAAACAAAGTAAATGTGTCTAGAAAAATTCCCCTGTGCAATGACTCCCATATATTTCCTCATAAATCCTTTGATATGTAGCTCTAGTTTTACTTTTTATGGGTTTGTTCATCCTGAAAGCAGTTTTTGTGTTATTAGTATGTGTTAGGCACTGTGCTAGGCATTGGGAACACATAGCCCTGTCATCGCACTTGGAGAACGCACAGAGAGGAGCACTGCCTTCTCCTGCTGCTGCATTTTGGGATTTGTAAGGGTGAATAAGGAACCAGAGTATCCTGTGTGTGCTTTAAAAGAGAATCAGCTGGGTGCTGCACCACATCCACCTTGATGAGGAAGAGACCTGATGGCCTGGCTTTCTAATCCCCCAGTCAGTCTGTTGAAATAAGGATCACACTCATCTGTATAATATAGACATGGTTTTAGCAATTCGCAGTTATTTTTCTACATTCACTTTAAATTTACAGAAAGATTGTGGAAGAAAAATATGAAGAAAATAGCAAACGAATGCAAGAATTGAGATCTCGGAACTTTCAGCAGCTGAGTGTTGATGTACTCCATGTAAGTACCCTCTTATTTTAAATTTTACATAAAAATTTTTCTTGCTTTAGGTTCATGGCGATGATTGGGTAGGAAAAGGGACAAGGGAGAAAACAAGAACATCCAGATTAACTTCACCCAATTCCAGGAAGGATTCTAGAATGTAGGTCAACAGCTGGTGACAACGATTCAAAGCGGCTGTAGCGAGAGGTGGATCAATTGATCCATTTAACAAAAATCAAGCTCCTACTCTGTACAAGACAACTGAATTGGCACTGAATGCATAACTGATGGGTTAAAATGATTAGCTGACAGAACAAATGTGTGTATATCTAATTTTTAATTCCACCCATGCTATTGTTGCTTTACCTCTTTAGTACATTGTTCTCTTTGTCTGGTTTTTATTCTTTTCCTTTTTATTTTGTTTCCTACCCATTTTGTTGTACATTGTGTTAATAATTTCATTCAAATTTTAACTGTCATAGATGTTCAATAATGAATAGAGTTGCAGATTTACATGAAATGACCCCAAATTCATGTCCTCAGCATTCCAAATCTGTAAATAGCAAACACCATTTTTTCTAATGGTTGACAATATCTCCACAGGCCTTGGGTAGGCTCTGATTAATAAGGTGGTCTTTACAACGTCAAATTTGGGCAATAGACATCAATACCAACCTCATAGCACTTCAGGTAAAAGCAACTTGGGATGAAGCCATTTTTATAGAGAACTTCTACTGTCTCAAATTCTGATTTTTATTCATGGAGATCCCTGCATGCGAGAGATTCTGTCCTTTAGCAGGAAGCACCAAGCTCCCTGAGGCTGTGGGGACAATCCCCCAAGCCCCAGGGATGCTAATTCTGTTGTAGCTTAGTTATCAGATGGCTCCAAGCCCTGGGGCATGCAGGAGACCTCACCCTCAGCCAGACAGGGCCCCTCTTTAAGGGGGAGATCTGCCAGTAATGCATCTTTCTCAATTATTTAGGGATTCTGTGTGCTTTGGAGTTCTAAAAATCCCAAGTGGGGACCAATAAGAGGCCTAGCTTCCTCTAATTTCAGGAGTCTTCCTCTGTTTGATGGACCAGTTAGCAGACAATGTGGGGATGATGGTAATATGTGCTCAATTCCATCCCCCTTTTCCAACCCCTCTGACACACCATTTAAGTGAAGCCCCCCTGTGGGATCTGTTGCAGGCTACAGAGAATTGGGAGATGGGTTCTTTCCTGCTCAGGGAACTTGGCGAGTGAAGAACCTGCTGACTGAAAGGCCATGGGGTCAACAATAGGGCTGGATCCCTAGTTGGAGAAAGGTCTTGATGCCACCACTATGGAAGGACTCAAGCCCCCTCTGAAAACTGGGTGCATTTCTTCAGCTTCCCACACACTTCTAGGCCCTGCAAATGATAGCCTGTTAAGGTGGCTCTTCTTCTCTGGTGCAGTCTGCTTTGTCCCCCTGCAGTGCTGAGAACTGCACATTTCCACAAATCCTGACAAGGAGGCTGACAGAATTATAAGAATTCCGAGTTTGTTAATGTGTAAAGTACCTGTTTATTCAGCTATAGAAATGGGGACATACTTTTCTAGACTGCTCAGAGATGTTGTATTTCTTATGAGTCCTCTGCTAATTCCTATGCTGCTGGTCTGATTCCTATGTACACTCTGATTAATAATGAATAGAAAATGGGCCTCCTGAAAGCAGTACTTCACCTCAGATGAGGGAAGACTTGGAAAACCACTGCTCAGCAGACCTTGTCATAATCTCTTCAGGGTCTTGTCTTCCTCTTATAAATCAGGGATCACTGATTCTAAGGGATTTTCCCCCTAAGATTGAAAATTGAGAAGTACAGGCATGGTATTATTTTGTTCTATAAAATCTAAATGACTTCATTCTTGAAGTTACCATATGGCAAAAAAGAAATGTAGTTTCAAGTATGAGCTTAAATATTAGTGTCTGATAATTTACTTACCTTTTTTGCTTTTCTTCTTTGACCCTTCAAGATCACCATGTTTGTGTTCTTTTTTATTGGATGGAATTATTATTGGTGTTATAACTATACTCTATGAGGTCTTGTCTTCCTCTTATAAATCAAGTTCCTTTGGGGGCCCTGAAGTAACTGAAGATAAGCCTGAGACCATATGGCAGGCAGAATCCCAAAAAATGTTCTTATGCATATATTACTCCACAGAACATGGGAGCTAGACACAAAGTTCTGATCTTGGCCCAACTCAGATGAAGAAAGAGAGGATTTCACAAGGATCCTATGAACTCCCAACTCATCACTTCCCCAGTGACTTCCCATTTTCATCCCCTTCCCATCAGCAAGGAGCAAAGGGAGCAGGAGGGGAAGCGACTGATGCTGATGCTGTTCTGGACAAAGACTGTGGTTTATTCTTTGATCTTCTGAGATTAGTGCCACCACTGTCTTTGGCCCTGAGCTTTCCAGAAGCATGTTTCCTATGTTTATATATTGATGGGGGCAGAAATGCTCCAGGCAGATAGATGGCTGTTGAGTCTTTCTGCTTGAACACTGTGTCCTCTTGCCAGCTGGTTCAGGCCCACAGACTGGATGGCTCAGCATCGCCAGGCATCCTGCCCTCTTTTGTGCAGTCACATCAGTCATTTCCCTCTGGCACATTGTCAGCATCCATCTCTCTTTCAATTGTTTTCAGGAAAACCTTGTCAGCCTACTTGGGTCCACAATCAGTGGACCCTCCTCCAAATTCTTATGGCTTATAGTATTCTCAAACTTGGAATGCACCTTGATTGCCTATGAATCTTGTTAAGATGCAGATTCTGATTCAATTAGTCCAGGGTGCAGCCTGAGATGTTGCATTTCTTATAATCCCTCTGCTAATTCCTATGCTGCTGGTCTGTTTCCTATGTATACCTTGATTAATAATGAATAGAAAATGGGCCTCCTGAAAGCAGCACTTCACCTCTAGATGAAGAAAGACTTGGAAAACCACTGCTGAACAGACCTTGTCATAATCTCTTTAGGAAAAAACACATTTAAAAGGAATGGAAGAAAAGGAGGAGCAACCTGAGGCAAGACTTTCTTGTTCACCCCAGGATGAGGATGAAGAGAGGTGGCAAGGCAGGGAAGAGGCAAGTTTAATCATATTCACAAGCACAAAAGTGAGGCAGGTTTAATGATATCCAGAGAACAAAGGGGAAAGAAAATGGGAAGCCGAACACTTTGCAGAGGAGCCTGAAGGGTTTTAAATGTAGCAGGAAAAAGCTTCATTGAGCTGAAAAAGATGAAATAAATATAGGAAAGAAATTAGATTAATCAGATGCAAGAGGCTAAAGAAAAATGTGATAAGGAGAAGAGGAAGAGGAAAATGCTCCCATCTTTGAGTGCTTTCCTTCCCCTTGCCCATATACATGTTTATGATTTAATTTCTTGCTAATCTCATTGGGGCTCTGTTCTCTATTCCTTTTTGCATCTCTCTTGCCTGGTGGAAGCAAGCTACTTTATATTTCAAAAGCACTTACAGGAGAGAATCAGAGTTATGGGAGAGAATGGGCTCTATGTCGCCTCTCAAACATGTTATAAAAATTATTTGAGGCATGTAGAGAGAGTGGCTTGCTTTGTTTTTCAGACCCTAGCTGACAAGGCCTTTTATTTTAGCAGGCATTTTCTGCTTGGCTGAATTTGGGCTTTGAAATCTTGAAGCACCATCGAATGTGGAATCATGTTAGGCACTGTTTCTCTAAAGAATCACAGCTTAAAACAGTTGGATACCATAATACATAAGACAGGCCAGGTCTGTCTTTGATCCTGTGGCATATACAGTTTTGCTGGGGCTAAAGTTAGGTCTCTGTGAAAAGTACATAGCAGATCAGGTCTCCATACGTGGAGAGGTAATGGGGATCAAAGATCAGACCATGTCCTTCTCTTTCTAAGAGAAGCAATTATAACAATTCTATCTTTCTCTTCAAAGAGAAACTCAGCAAATCAAAGTTAATTGAGAGTCCAAATACATACTTATTTTCAAATAATTTCTGAAGTGCACGTAAAGACGTATTTCATGTACTCTCTGTTCTTTATCTGTAAAGTTCTCTGTGTGCTCTCAGTGATCCTTTGAAATCTGGAACCAATTTCACCTCCTGAAACAATTATTATACAGTACAGAAAACTGACTTCTTAAAAACACTTTATGATGATATTCTCACAAATACCGCACTGCAGTGTGGCATGGCTTCATTTTACTTATTAAGATTAGTTTGAACTTTCTTTTAAATTTTCTTTTATTAAAAAGACACTCCTGGAGTAGTTTCCCATGAAAACCATTTATCAAGAAAAATAGATCAACTCAGCACCAGCTCCAGGTTCAAACACAAATACACACACACACACACACACACACACAAAACTAAGGGAAAAAGGCAAAATGATTTCTTGAAATACCTATTGATTTTGGCTAAACCTTTTATTTTTTTGAAGTGTGAATTCTTTCATCATGTGGTCTCTTAGATCTTTTTCTTTCAGGAAATTGGAATTCATAGAATCACAGAGCTTTAAAGCTAGAGGGGAACTTGTAAGTCATTCAGGCTAACACCTTTAATTTTGAGATGCAGAAACTGAGCAGGGCTGGAGTAGGGTGTGGTAAGTGGAACACCCTAGGTGCCAAATTGAAGAAGGCCCCCCTCAGCTGCCAATGGAGTGAGTACCTTCAATTGGTACCTTGGGCATCCCACTTGGCTTATCTAGTCATGATCCTGAAACTGAGCCCATGAAGGTTAAATGCTTTGTGCAAGGTCACCTGTCTCATTGATTCAGGGCTGTTTCTCTTATCCCAACTTACCTCCTGAAGTTTGAAAACGTTTAAGGGAGAGGATTAGTTAGGCTTGTTTCCAAGTAGTCTTCTAAATAAGAATATTTTTTTCATTTGTGGTAGTGCTGTTTCCTTCTATCAGCATCTCATGAATTGTTAATTACCTTCCACAAGGAATCTGATGAACCAACTTTAGAGAACCTGCCTGAGTCTCAGCCTATTCCTTCCATGGACCTCCGCGAACTTGAATCAATTGTAGAGGATGCCACATCTGACCTTGGATATCATGGTATGTGTTTGCATTGATTTTCAGAAGGATGCTCACAGCTGCTGCACAGGTTGCTGTGGCCGACTTTGCAGTGGGTCTGTCTGGCCTCTGGGAGAAGCTCTGAGTGTATGCAGCTATTATCAGTTTACCAGGGCTGGGCTATGACCAGGATGAAAAGTGGAGAAGCCAAGGATTTTTCTGTCCTCTCTATCTTCTTTGCAATAGTGAGGATGAGTTGGAAACTCACACCTGGTGAGAGACCTCTTCTGGGTGGGTTAAACAATGTTGTCGTTAAGCTGACTTTGGAATTGTGCAAACTCCGAATACTCCGGAGCACTGTGTCTTCCCTGTTCTGTAAATGGTTCTTCCAGTTGTCATAAATTTAAATTGAAGAAATGAAGCCAGGCTTTGGAAAATCAGCTATGCAGATGTGCATTACCAGAAAATAAAAGTGCTCAGAGCAGGAATACAAAGGGAGGCCTTTAGGATGGCTGACTTTGCTAGAGGACTTCCTGATGCCTTTGCTACCTCAGACCACACAGCAAATGAGTACACTTCCAGTAAACCTCTATTTTCACTTGGAATAAGACTTTAATTAGTGGTCCAAATGGAGCAGATACATGCAAATGGAGTAGGTACATCATAAGCTAATGGTTAAATGCATGAGTTTTGGAGTAAAAAATTTGGCCCTATCAGAGAAGGCCCTGACAACATAATCTCTCTAGGTCTCAGTTTTCTTATCTATGAAATAAGAATAATAATGCCTTCTTTCAGGGTTGTTGTGAAGAGCAAATGAGACGTGGCATGTGGAGTGGTCTTAGTTCAGTGCCCAGCACACAGTAAGTGCTAAAGAAGGGGAAGCAGTTATGACACTTTGAGCAGAGGAGGGTTATCAATATAGGTGTCTTCTCAGTCTTGTTCACCAGTCTCCCCAGTGCCTAGAGCAAATTTCCAGGAACATGCTAAGCACTCAATAAATATTTCTTGAGTGAATTAATGAGTGGATGAATACATGAGTGAATGTTAGTCTGGTCCTCTGAGAAGCAGATGCTAAGATGGGACTACAATTGCAACGTTACTTTTAGAGAAAATGCTTATATAAAAGAAAATAGGAAAGAGCTAGAAAAAACCAGGGGAACCATTAGACCACTGATTAAAGTCTTATTCCAAGTGAAAAGAGAGGTTTGGTGAAGGTGAACTAGATTCCTCTGCAGTTAGAGGTAGCAAAGGCATCAGGAAGTCCTCTAGCAAAGTCAGCCATCCTACAGGCCTGCCTTTGTATTCCTACTGTGCTCCAGTAGTAGCCCATCAGGAGGCATCATAGCCTCTGAGAGAATGCAGAGATGGATTTAAGAGCATAGCAGCTGGGATCCTGGGCCAGTTGCACTCTGTGTTGTTGGAGGTCTGCAAGTGCATCCTTATGGCTGCACAATGATGTAACAACTCTCTTTGGCAGCAGTTTAGCTGTCTTCTCAAATTGAGAATTAAGGTAGTGAACCTTGGATTATCTTGTCTTCTCACCGGATTTGCACTTACTAGAGCTGTTAAAGCCTGTGCTGCCTCCTTCAGCTGTATGGAGACAAGCACCTGAAGCTCTTTAGATTGGCATTAGCCAGCTTTTAAAATGGTGCTATGGAAGCCATCTTGTAACAGACATTCTTGACAAACAAATATATATTTCAGATGGATTTCTGTCTTAGGCCTTTTATGGTATTTGATATATTATTTGTTAATTTCCAAAAGTGAAATTTGGAAGTATAGAAATATCCCATGGACTTCTCTTTCTAAAAATAGAAATGTCAGAGACATTAGAACCAGAGCGACTCCATCTTGAATAAGAGCTGAGTAAAATAAGGCTGAGAACTACTGGGCTGCATTCCCAGGAGGTTAAGGCATTCTTTGTCACAGGGTGAGACAGGAGACCAGCACAAGATACAGGTCACAAAGACCTTGCTGATAAAACAGGTTGTAGTAAAGAAGCCAGCCAAAGTCCACCAAACCCAAGATGGCAAAGAAAGTGACCTCTGGTCATCCTCATTGCTCATTATATGTAAATTGTAATGCATTAACATGCTAAAAGACACTCCCACCAGCACCGTGACAGTTTACATGTGCCATGATGACATGGGAAGTTACCTTATATGGTCTAAAAGTAGGATGAATCCTCAGTTCTGGGAGTTTCCCACCCCTTTCCTGGAAAACTCATGAATAATCCACCTGTTGTTTAGCATATAATCAAAAAACAACTATAAGTCTATTCAGTCGAGCAGCTCATGCCCCTGCTCTGCTCATGGAGTAATCATTCTTTTGTTTCTTTACTTTCTTAATAAACTTGCCTCCACTTTTCTCTATGAACTTGCCCTGAATTATTTCTTGTGCGAGGTCCAAGAACCCTCTCTTGGGGTCTGGATCGGACCCTTTGCCAGTGACAGAAAGCTGAGAAAGTTAGGCAATATGTAGCTCCCAATACCTGTGGCTTGTGCTTTGCTGGAGGACAGAGCCATCACTATTTATGCATAGGAAGCCCCAGGACAAGATATTGAATGGGTGGTCTAGGACCAAAAAGTCTGAGCTTCTTCCTGGTTTCAAATAGGAAAAGTACTTAATACTGCATTTCATAGATGGGAAGCCAAAGACATTAAGTGGTTTGCTTAAGGACCACAGAGTTCCTGCTTTCTATCTAGTATACCACCCTTTCCATTTCCCCCAAAGTGTGTGTTTTCGGTGGTGGTAGGTAGAAGCAATTGACTTGTAAGAAACAGAAAAACATGTCAAAGGAACTGGACTTTCGAAAGGCAGAGTCTTTGTCATGTGTCTCTTTGCTAATTTTTGTGAACTGTTATAGCCAAATTACTCCCAAGCTAGTCTTGACCACAGGTTCTGGCTACTATGGAAAACCCAAGCTATGTCCTTCTTACCTCTCATTTTGTCTTTTGTCATGGAGGTTTCAGTATGGTAGACAGTGTGTTGATTTACCAGCCAGACTGGAAATCGTCAAATCTACTTCTTTGACCACTTTGTTCATGTTGTAATGTAAACACTATTTAGGCCTCTATGATAAACTATCAGATTAGAAAAAATACATAATAGTTTTAGGTGGATCAGATGCCTTGTAAAATACTTTAAACATTTCCGTTATTTTTTCCTGTCTGTAAATTCATACTTTCTAAATGCTATTCTTTCTTAATATTAAATTCAAAAAATAAACTTAGAACTATGAAAATACAGCCTTGATAGGCATTTAGGTCGATTCTATGTCTTTGCTATTGTGAATAGTGCTATAATGAACCTAAAATAAAAGTAAAAAAAGAAGAAAAAAAGAAAATGCAACCTTTGGGTTTGACAAATCATTAGAATGGTGGGCAACTACCAGAAAATTAGTGATCACAGAGATTAATTGAAGTGAAATTTTGAAACATGAGACTTAATTTGTTGATGAACTCTGAAGTGGTTAATTATTTTTTGCCTTTTAGAAGATTAGACTGCAAACTTTCAGCACCCAAAGGAAATTTGTATTTATTTTTTATTTGGCATGTATATGTAAAATAAAATTATACAGTCATTCTTTCAAAGCTCCTACACCAAACATTTAATTAGTCTTTGAGGTTGAATTGGAAAATTCCCTCTGGCATATGAGGAGTTAGTTGCAGAGAAGAAAGACAGGATAAGACTTATTATTTACATTTGATGTGCATTAGTTGACTATAGCTGATTTAATCTAGTGAAAGTCATGGGTAACCATTATAACCAAATGAGAAAGTACAACTGGAATGTTAAAGAAATTATCCCCATTTAACTTCTTATATGTAATGCTAATGATATCTTGCACATTAATTTTTGCCAGGAACTTCTTTGTACTCTAGCATTTGTTTTTTATTTTATTTTTTAGCAACTCACAGCTGACTTTCAGAGCAGTGTTTTTTCCAAAGCTGGAATAGCCTGAGACTCTAGGGCCTGGGTCTACAAGGAGCATGACTCCCTACCCCACCATTCAGATGTGGAGAATGCAGTGAAGTAGGCCTTGGCTGCTTACCCACATCCTGACCAGCTGTCACCTCTTCATTTCCTGTTCAGCCACTCTTTAAGCAATCACTGAGCCCAGTGCTCAGAGATAGCTCAGACCTGTAGGTGGTTGTGCTTTGCTTGCCTGTAGGAGCCCCACATGCCCTTTACAGTTCTGGGCTGTCTATGACTTACGACATCACCTCTTCTTTTTAAATGTCCAAGTGGAAATAAAGTGATTTGAACTTTGCTAATTAAATATGATATGTTTTTATTGTTTTAATTTTAAAAAGAAAACCTCTACTCACTCACTAATTCCACTTTTAGATGGTTATCTGAAAGAAAACCTCTACTCACTCAGTAATTCCACTTTTAGATAGTTATCTGAAAATGCATCTACAAGAAGACCTGTTCACAAATGTTTCTAGAAGTTTTATTCATAAGTACTCAAAATGAAAAACAAGTGTCCATCAATAGGTGAAAGGATAAGCAAATGTGTAGTTTGTTGATGGAATATATACTATTTGACACTGAAAAGGAACACACACCAATATATACAACAATATAGATAAATACTTTTAAAATTATGTGAAGTGAAAGAAGCCTCACATAAAAGAGTTCATACTGAATGATTCCATTTCTATGAGTTCTGGAACCAGAAGTACTTATCTATAGTAATAGAAATTAGGCCAGTGGTTGCCTGGGCGTGGTAGTGGTGGGAGTTGACTCTAAAAGGGCACACGGAAACCTTTTTTTGTGATAGAAAAGTTTGTAAGTTTGCTATCTTGATTGTGGTGATGGCTACCCAGATGTGTAAATTTGTCAAAACTCATTGGACTCAATACTTTAAATTAGTGCATTTTATTGTATATAAATTATACCTAAATAAAATTGATAAATTAAAAAAATGTTAAAATATTCAGAAGAAACAATGTAATGCTTAGCTGTCTATGTGTTAGCGAATGAATGGCCAAGAAAGATGTGAGTGAAGTCATGGAGATAGAAAAGAATTGGGAGATCTTTGGGTATCACCTGGGACACAAACTCCTTAATCCAGAAGGTGATCACAGGGTTTGAGACTTTCTTCTAGCATCAGCTGAACAACGTTGTCTTCCACAAGGAGTGTTAACAAAGCTTTGGGGTCCTTTCCAAGGAGGAAAGTTGGCTATTTGGAGATAAGGGACAGGGATCTTTTAGCTCCTCTCTCTTCAGTCTTTATAGTTGGGGGTGGAGGTGCACACATCTGAGTAGCAGAGAGCCCTACCAGCAGATCTAAAAGGACCTAGTGCTCACTAAGGCCACTGGAGCATAATACAACAAAAGGTGATAGCTCAGACTCCAATGCCCAGCCCAAGATGGAGAAGCTGGTGGAGCTGCCTGGCTCTTTAGTTCTCAGAAAAGAAGACCAAACAAATGCCAGGGGTTACTTCCACATTCCTAGATCTTCCATCACTTCTGGAGCTTTAGATGTCTTCAAGACTTGATTTATAAAGATAAATTGATGGTGGTTTTATTTCATAATTGTCACTTATTCCACTGAGTTACATTTGCATTTCATAATAGTGTTTCCACCTGACTCTAATACTTGCTCTCAGGAATAAAGATGCCTGCAGTTCTCACTAATTTCTGAGTTCTAGAGGATAATTAGAATGAATCTAATACTGAATGAAGATGTGCTGATTCTCCACCCTGAGGCATATTTAATAATTTAGAGTGTTCCTTCTGTACGACAAGTCACTAACTAAAATTTCAAAGATTATATCCAATTTGAAAAATTAAGCTGGGTGCTGTCTAACACCTGCCCAACAAGCCACTTTGACATGGCATCCTAAGCAAACGTAATATAAATAGGGGGAAAATTAGTCCCAGAACGTCAGGTATTCATGGGGAAAACCAGCACCCACGGACATCCCAAAATAAGTAAACCGCCTGGGAAGGCTATATGTGATCCCATGGATCATCACTTAGCTAAATATAAATCATATAGTAGTTATTATACTAAAGGTCATGCTAGTAAGGCAGAGGGCATCCTTAAGTGGCCTTGCTTGGGTCATCATGGCTCAGATTTGGAACAAATCAATTAAGCAGAAAATTAAATAAGTATCAATCATAGCTTTAAGGTTGGATAGAAACAAATGTAATAGAGTAAAACCGTATAGAATGTGTGTTTCAGACAGTGCTCTGCACATACCACGGTATGGTTTTCCTTTAGTTGATGAATTTATTTTCCATGCATGCAGGTTTCACAGTTGTGCTCCATACTTATGTGCTTACCACTTGGAGAACATTGTTATGATGGCCAAAGAAAGCTAAGCTGCCATATGAAAGGGAATCTTTCAGATCTGCCTTTGAGTCCTGACTTTCCCATGTGATCGCACTGTGATTTTAAGGAACATAATTTCTGTCATCTGCAGTTTTCAAATTTATTTTTCATCAATAAAATGCAGTTAGTAATACCAATCTGAAAAATTTACTGTATTAAGTGAGACAACATGTATTTGATATAACACATATGTTAACATACAGTAACATACATGTCTGTTACTGTATTTCGCTCAATCAGTGACAGGAGCTATTACTACCAAGACAGATATAGAATGGTTAGATGGTGCTTATCACCTCTTGTCTACTTGTTAGAATTGAACTTAATCTTTTAAGACCCAGCTCAAAGACGTCCTCCTTGATTCGTCGTCAGAAGATGTCTCCTACCAGGACTCTTTGACTAATCTCCCTGATCATTTTTCTCCTTTCTTAGAACATATCCTATGCTGCCTTACAGTACTGAGGTTGTGAACCTGACTCTTGCCCTAGTGTAGGTTGAAAAACTGGGATGTCTTTGTTAACAAGTCTTTGAAAAGCACTTTAAAAAGAATAGTAAGTAGTTATATTATAAAAATTACAGACACAGGATGAACAACAACATACAAAAAACCTATTCAAATATCACTCACGTGAATACAGCATGTACTGCTTAATGACAGGAATATGTTCTGAGAAATGTGTCATTAGGCAATTTCATCCTTAAGCAAACATCAGAGAGTATACTTGCACATACCTAGATGTTATAGCCTAATGCGCATCTAGGCTCTATGGTATAGCTTGTTGCTCCTACACTACAAACCTGTACAGCATATTACTGTCCTGCATATTGTAGGCAATTGTAACACAGTGGTAAGTATTTGTATATCTAAACATAGAAAATAGACAGTAAAAACACAATATAAAAGATGGTACACCTGTATAGGGCACTTATCATGAATGGAGCTTGCAGGACTGGAAGTTGCCATGGGTGAGTCAGTGAGTGAGTGGTGAGTGAATGTGAAGGTCTAGGATATTCACTACTGTTTACTACTGTAGACTTTATATATAAGCACTATATATATAACACTTAGGCTATACTAAATTTATTTTTAAAATATTTTTCTTCAACAATAAATTAACCTGAGCTTACTGTAACTTTTTTACTTTATACAATTTAATTTTAAAAACTTTTTGATTATTTTATAACACTTGGCTTAAAACACAAACACATTGTACAGCTGTACAAGAATATTTTCTTTTTTATATCATTCTATAAGCATTTTCTATTTTTAACATTAATTTTTTTAACTTTTGAATTTTTTTGTTAAAAACGAAGTCACGAACACACATATTAGCCTAGGCCTTCTGCCTTTCACCTCCATATCTCGTCCCACTGGGAGATCTCCATGGACGATAACATGCAGGGAGCTGTCACCTCCTATGATAACAATGCCTTCCTCTGGAATATCTCCTGAAGGTTTTACAGTTAACATTTTTTAAATAAGTAGAAGGAGTATACTATAAAATAATGTTAATAGTATAGTATAGTAAATATGTAAAGTAGTAACATAATTACGATTATATTGTACATGCTTGTATGCCCTATACTTTTATATGACTGACAGTGCAGTATGTGTGTTTACACTGCATCACTAGGTAATAGGAATTTTTTAGTTTAATTATTATCTTATGGGACCATCACTGTATATGTGGTTCGTTGTTGACTGATACGTCATTATGCAGTGCATGACTGTACTTGTACTTTAAGATTGTTATGGCTTGAATGTCTGCTCTCAAAAACTCAGTTGTTGGCAGTGTGATAGTATTAAGAGGTGGGGTCATTAAGAGGCAATTCACTCATGAGGACTCCCTCCTTATGAATGGGATTAAGTGCCCTTATCAAAGGGCTTGATGGAGTGAGTTCATCCCTCTTGTTCTTCTACCTTCCACCATGTGAGGACACAGTGTTCCTTCACTGCAGAGGATCAAGCAATAATACGCCATATTGGCAGCAGAGAGCAGCCCTTACCACACAACTGAACCTGCTGTTGCCTTGATCTTGGACTTCCCAGCCTCCAGGACTGTGAGAAATAAATTTCTGTTCTTTATAAATTACCCAGTCCGTGGTATTTTGTTACAATAGCACAGACAGGCCAAGAAAAGGATAGAACTTGTACTGACAGTTTCCTATGCAGATTTCAAGGAGAGCTTTATCTGAAAAATATGAGCTGGAAGTAAGGAGTTGCACAACTCATAGTCATGACAAGGACACTTAGTCTGTATGCATGTGAGGAGTTTAAATAATTGTATTTCATGAAATTTCAGAGTGGGAAAAAAGCAGTAGCTCTAAATATTTTATATAATATGGGAACATAAGTTTAAATTTGTTACTAAATTAACAATGTATTATAAATAGAAATTTATCTGTTTGACTTATACTCCTAATAGTTCAACATTCAAGTTTGATATTCTTATTAGAAAATGAGGCAAGTCTTAAAATTTTCTAGGTTTCCTTACAATTAGACATATACCATATTTCATCCAGTCTAAAATACACAGTTTTGCACATTTGAACACCTCTGAAATGGAGATGCATCTTAAAATAGATGGCATATCATAATTTCATGGACAGTAGTTTTATTAATGATATATAATATAATGATTCATTTCAAAATTGATGGTGTCTTTGATTCTGTAAAGTACAATATGATATTTCTCAATTGTATTGGTCAGGCTAGGCTACACTTGCTGCTGTAACAAATACACCTATTGACCTAGGTAACAAGGGATTTATAGCTCATTCCTATAAAGTCCTATGTGGGAAAGAATCTCTCAGGGCAGATATTCCCTGTGCAGTGACTAAGGACCAAGGCTTCTTCTATTTTATACCACCACCATCTCAGCATTTGGCTTTCAATGTTCCCACAAGCAGCAGAAGTAGATTGGAAGTAGCACACCCACACATAAATTCTTCAGCTTGAAAATTACTTCCTCGCAATTTCATTGACTAAAACTAGTCATGTGGCCCAACTTTCCACCAAGGGCCTGGGAAGTACAGTCTTTCCTGTGCCCAAGGAGGAGAGAATCAGACATGGGTGAACACTACTGATCTTACCACAACAATCTATCTTAGTTACCTGACTCTGAAATTAGGGTAATGAACAAAACCCAAATATATAATTGAATGATGTGAAATTTATGTTCCAATTAGAGAAACTAATACCTTTATTCTTTTACAAAAGAATATATTGACTTGTACCAAAATGAACTATTATAAAATAGGCTTATTTCTTCATATTCTATCATAAAACTGATGACAAAAACAATATTTTATTTAGTTTTAAATTTCCTGATTAAACCTAAAAAGCAAAATATAATTAAAAAAGGAATGAGCTATAAATCCCTTGTTACCTAGGTCAGCAGGTGTATTTGTTACAGCAGCAAGTGTAGCCTAGCCTGACCAATACAATTGAGAAATATCATACTGTACTTTACAGAATCAAAGACACCATCAATTTTGAAATGAATCATTATATTATATATCATTAATAAAACTACTGTCCATGAAATTATGATATGCCATCTATTTTAAAATGCATCTCCATTTCAGAGGTGTTCAAATGTGCAATATATGTGAGACATTTATTAAGTTGGTTCTTGAATCTCTTAATTCAGTCTATAATATGTAAAATTCTATATTGGGGCCATATGAAGCCTTGCTAAAACTGCTGGAGAACAGGGTTATATTTGTAAGGGCAATATTTACAGTCTTTCTTAGCTCCTCATTTCTGCCAGCTAACGAAAGTTATTATTGTAGGAAGAAGAATGGGCTCCAAAGATGTCCTTAAAATCCTGATGTCCTAAGGCTGTCCTAATCCTTGGAACCTGTGAATATGTTAAGTTACATGACAGAGGGGAATGAATTAAGGTTACAGATGGAACTAAGGTTGCTAATCAGATAGGGAGATTATTCTGATTATTTGGATGTGCTCAGTGCCACAAGGGTTCTTAGAAGTAGATGAGGGAGGCAGACAGGGGAGAACCAGAGAGATGGCAGTGAGACAAGGAATTGGCCCAACATTGCTAGCTTTGAAGATGGAGGAAGGAGACAATGAGCCAAGGAAAGCAGGTGACCTTTAGAAGCTAGAAAAGGGAAGGAAATGGATTCTTCCTCCTTGGATCCCCCAGAAAGGAAGGCACCCTGCCAACAAGTGTATCTTAGCTTGGTGAGATCCATGTCAGACTTCTGATCTACAGAACTAAAAGATAACTTTGTGTTGGCTGGGCGCAATGGCTCACGCCTGTAATCCCAGCACTTTGGGAGGCCAAGGCGGGCAGATCACAAGGTCAGGAGATGGAGACCATCCTGGCTAACACGATGAAACCCCATCTCTACTAAAAATACAAAAAATCAGCAGGGTGTGGTGGCGGGCACCTGTAGTCCCAGCTACTTGGGAGGCTGAGGCAGGAGAATGGCGTGAACTCAGGAGGCAGAACTTGCAGTGAGCTGAGATCGCACCACTGCACTTCAGCCTGGGCGACAGAGCGAGACTCCCCCTCAAAAAAAAAAAAAAGAAAAGAAAAAGAAAAGATAACTTTGTGTTATGATAAATCACAAAATTTGTGGTCATTTGTCACAGTAGACGTAGAAAACTAATAGAGCTATATTGGATTATGTCTGCTTCCAGTCAAATAACCACCATCTTTGATTCATATGCTAGTTTTTTTTGTTGAAGTGATTGAAATAGCTTGCTTTGGTGTTTAGGCCAGACTTTAATTTAGAAATTTATGATAGGCATTTTAATTAATATTCTTTGATTTTTATAAAGGAACTTCCTATTTTGTTTTGTGACATTAAGGGCCACCTCAGTACCAGACACTAATTGTTGTAAGTGAGAGATCCCCTAGAATCACCTGTCAAACTCTTTCATTTTTTGAAGTGAAATAGCACATCTCCAGAAAAAAAAAGAAAAAAGAAAAGAAAAAAGAACTTTCTGGCAAGTAACTATGGCAGCAAAACCTAATATCTTTTTCACTCATCAGTAACAACATTTTCAACTGACTTCTCTTTTTCTCTTGCTTCTAAAAAACTCAAAAAAAGAAAAATAGGAAACCTCTAAAAAGATCCAAAATGATCGTTGCATTTCATAATAGTGTGTATAAGTGTGAGCAGTATAATGAATTTGACTTATTCTCTCCTTTATCGTCAATTTTCCACTTCTGTCTTCAGGGAAGTATGCGAAGTCGCCAGCATTTACAACTCACCAGGTAGACTTGTCTCTGATCTTGCAGGATGGGTTTCTTGCAAACCCATCTCATTGTTCTGTGCATTGGCATCCACATGTGGGGATATATCTATATGAATGTGTAGTATAAACATACCTACCTACCTTTACAGCTAACCTTGATGATCCTTTCCTGCTAACCCCTTCATTTGTCTGAATTTTTTTTCTGGCCAAGGCTTGTTTAAATTATTAATGGGAGTTCTTCTTACTATTGAAGATTAGCTGGCAAAGTAAATATTTGTAGGTGAGTTTAAGATGCCTGCAGTCTTTCATTGCATGCATTGGCGCCTGGGCATTTTGGGTTGTAGAAATCAAAGAGACTTTACCCTTTTTTATATCTCAGATTGATTTTCTCTTTTGACTCTAGAAGAAATGAAAAAACTCAACCCTTCTTCCAGCTCAATTCCACATGACCTGTTTTCTTGGCTTCAAATAGCATAAAACTAAATTAACCTGCTTCTTTCCTTCCACCCTCTACCTCCCACAAATCCATTTTAAGATATAATAATTTGACAATTTGCATAAGCAGTTGCTTATGAGCATATGGTGTCTAGTCAAATAAATTTTGCCTCCTTTTATTTGTGAGATTATACATTTTGAACAGGACCAACCTTTGTGTGTTTTTGACATCCCAAATGAAAAATTTTAGTGGTATATTTGAGAGGGTTGAAAGGTGACTACCGATTAAGAAAGAGCAGATTTTAGAAAAAATTTTAAAATGTTTCCCTTGGCCCCTTTAGCTCTGTGCCATTTTTGAGGAGAGTAGGTCATTGCCCTGACTATGCTAACATGTTCACAGGCCAACTTCTTTTTTGAAAATTAAATAAAATTTAAAGTTCTGGGATATGTGTGCAGGATGTGCAGGTTTGTTACATAAGTAAACATGTGCCATGGTGGTTTATGGCACCTGTCAACCCATCACCTAGGTATTCAACCCCATATGCATTAGCTATTTATCCTGATTCTCTCCCTCCCCCTGGCCCCACGACAGGCCCCAGTGTGTGTTTTTCCCCTCCCTGTGTCCATGTGTTCTCATTGCTCAGCTCCAACTTATAAGTGAGAACATGTGGTGTTTGGTTTTCTGTTCCTGTGTTAGTTTGCTGAGGATAATGGCTTCCAGCTCCATCCATGTCCCTGCAAAGGACATGAACTCATTCCTTTTTATGGCTGCATAGTATTCCATGGTGTATATGTATCACATTTTCTTTATCCAGTCTATCATTGATGGACATTTGGGTTGATTCCATATCTTTGCTATTGTGAATAGTGCTGCAATAAACATACATGTGCATGTATCTTTATAACAGAATGATTTATATTCCTTTGGGTATATACTGGTAATGGGATTGCTGGGTCAGATGGTATTTCTGGTTCTAGGCCTTTGAGGAATCGCCACACTGTCTTCCACAATGGTTGTACTAATTTGTATTCCCACCAACAGTGTAAAAGCATTCCTATTTCCCTACAGCCTTGCCAGCATCTGTTGTTTCTCGACTTTTTATAATCGCAGAGGCCATCTTCTTACCTGTCCCTAGGAACTCCATGATTCTTTGGTGCCATCATGATGTCATTCGATGCCTCGCCTCTTACTTTTTGCTCTCAGTAAATCATATTCCTATAATCATTGCTCTCTCAGCTCAAAATTCCATCCAGCAGGCATCATGGTAAAAACATGTATTTTCCATTATATTGGCAATATTCATTGATTCAAAAATGTCAGAGGAAGTACTCACAGTATAGGAATGTATCATACCACAGCAACTTAGAGTCAATAAACTAGTTCTTTGTTACTCAAAGTGTGACCTGTGGATTACAATCACTGGCATCCTGAGAATTTGTTAGAAATGCAGAATCTCGGACTTCACTTCAGACTTCCTAGATCAGAAGATGCATTTTTAACAACATCTCAGTGATTCGTAGGCACATTAAAGTTTGAAAAGGACTGAGCTAGACTCTAAACCCAAAAGAGTATGGACGATGTCCGTCTTGCTCACCATTTTATTCCTACCTACTTATACAGTAACTAGTTCAGAGTTGGTGTTGCTAAGTATTTGTTGAATGAATGACTAAACCTAGGGAAAAATCCTATTAAGAACACGAATGCTTTTTATCTTAAACAGCATACATTTCACGCAGAGATTAATTCAGTTGGGGAAGCAGTAGAATAACAAGTTGCCAGGAGAGGATAAGTTGTATGCATCACTGTTCATCTATAAAATTTTTCTCTTTCTTCTTAAAGGAGACTGTAATCTAATTTCGCTAGATGAATACTGGAAAAATGAAAAATAAAGGAATTTCTGAAATAAGGAAATAGAATTCTCCATGCATACTTTTTGAGTCCCCTAGCTGTTGCATCTTTCTTTATTGATACCCCTACATTTAAATAATATTTTAGGTAAGTCACCAACAGTTTAAAAATATGGTTTGTTCTTCTGCAGTAACTATAGAATAGTATTTAATTTAATAGAAATGGCCAGCCATCCTTTAATAGAAGGGTCACAGAGTAATCCTCCCAAGACTCCTTGGGATGTGTCCTGCCTAAGAACTACTGGGAATTAAAGGGTTGTATGAAGTATAGTCTGTATTACAGGTGCACACTTGTTTCTTTTGTTTGTATCAGTTAGTCTCCCCATGGAATTCATGACAGCACTTTCCATATGACAGAACATTAGCAAATATTGGTTGAGTCACTATTTTTTAATAACAGGCCTAGTAGGGCCATTACGTGAAAATATTTTTTTAGTGGTTGTGTTGGCTGGATCCTCTGGAAAGCAGATAATAAGACAGAGTTAGAAGTATAAGAGCTGTATTAGGGTAATGTCTGTTGAAAGAAAACTGATAGAAAGATTGGGAGTAGGCAGAGAACCTTCAGACTATGATGCAGGTCTGACACCTGTGAAAGGCAAGCAGGAAGGAAAACAGACTGGGCAAGAAGAGTCTCAGACAGCACTGGAGCTCTGAGACAGCCTCATTCAGCCCAATGGGTGGCTTTGAACCAGCTTTTACTGGTTCAAAGATTTCCCATAGAGGAATCCCATATTGGACAGAAATGCTATGCCCTACTGTCCCCCACCAACTCAAATGCTCAACTGATCCCCAATATCTTACAGTTGGAGGCGCTGGGTTCACTGCATGCCTGGCAGCTAATCATCAAATTCTTGAAGGACCTGAGAAGCAGACTTCCACAGATGATTCATAGATAGTGGTTCCTTTGAGCCATTCCATATGCTTGAGATGGTAAAAGAGTATTTCGATAACAGTCTATAATTCAGTAGTTTTCTCTGACTTAAAGTAACTGTACCTCCAATATGTTCAAAGTAAGAATGACTAAAATTTCTGGAATATTCGTACACATTTCAGAAAAATCCACTAAACTGATGGCCACTGGTATACTTTAAAGAGATTTGGGGCCAGACTTTGTCTTTTCCTTACTTATGGCATTTACCAACTATGTGGACCTGGACAAAAAATTTAATATTCCCAAGCCTCAGTTTTCTCATCTGTATAATGGGAATAATCACACCCACTTTGCAGGGGTTTAGTGAGGAACAAATAAGATGATACACAAAGCTTAGCACAGCACGTGAAACAGAAAGTACACAACGATTTTTTACTAAAGGAGTATAATCAGTGTCAAAGCAAGTTGCAATATTTTCTCAAGTTTCACATAAAACCTTTGAAATGATGATCAATAGTATTTCAACTTTAATCACCAGGAAACCTTATAATTTTAGCCCATAAACACCTTCACTATATGCATTAAGAATAATTTAGAATACAGTATTTTTATTTGCTATTGTTTTTGCATTTATGAAAAATATAAAATCACTTTGGCTGATTAGTTCTGCATATCAAATGATGGTCTTAATGATGCCTATCTGGGCCAGTGAACTTAGTACCAAAATAAATTATCATCTTCGTCAGGTCTGTAGACAGCCCCCAGAATTAGAGCCAAGGCCCTACAAATGTGTATCAAGATAATGTAGGGAGAGTGCAGCAAACTGTTAATGACCCAATTCATGCCAAGGAAGGCATTGCCCTCCTGTTGGTGCATCAGGGATACCACTGTTATATCCAGAAGTAGGACCTGGGACAAAGTTCTTTCCTTAGAAGACGCTCCTTTGCCAGCCGTTTAGAGCCCATACACTAGCAGTTAAAATTTCCATCTATTTACTCTAAGTACATTATGAATGTAAATATATTTTGTGCTAAGGAGCATAAGAAGGACCAGAATATGTATCCATTTTTCCATTGTAGTCTCATTTGAGATTTAGGCCAAACTCAATAGATTAAAATATAGAGCTTGGTAGGCATAACCATGACTTTTGCAATGGAAATATTTAGGTAATACATGTGGCTTATTTTAATGTAATCCTCTGCTTTGGGTTTATAATAAAATCAGGTAATTTTCCTGATACATAGGGATTTGTTATCCACTCTACCTCAGAGGCTGTATGTATAAGTGAACTCCTGGTTTTAGACAAATTGCTTTGAATTACTTCCATTATTTTCTCCTTTAGTTGGAATATGAAGAAATTTCAGCAGGCGTTTTTTTCATAGCATAGATTTTGAAGACAAGGAAAAGTCTGTGCTTGTTTCTGGTGCTGTGCGTTTGAGGAGCACACACTGAAAGCAATTTGTCTAGAAGTATGCTGTCTGATTTGAAATCCACTAGCCACATGTGGTTACTTTAAATTAATTAAAGTTAAATACAATTAAAAATCTGTTCCTCAGTCACATTAGTCACATTTCAAGTGCTTAATAATTACACGTGGTTAGTGGGTACTGTGTTGGACAGCATACTTCTAGAACATTGTATCATCGAAGAAAGTCTTATTGGGCAGCACTGTTCCAGAGTAAAATCTAAGTATCTAAATTTTGAAAAAGCTCCACAGGTGATTCTGGTGGGAAACCTGTTTCAAAAATCACTATAACTACTATTAAATGTTGATCTTATATTTCAACTTAAAACTCACAAAAGATTCTATTTCCCTCATTTTCCAGTTCTTCCTTGGAATGAGGGATTGGTCTACTGAAATTCTCAAATACTGACAACATGTGTCAATAACTCTTCTCCTTTTTCATAGAGAAGGACACTGAAGTGCAAAGAGGTAAAAGATGAAGGAGGTATTGTTGAACTGGGCCCAGCCCCATCTGCAAATTTTTTTCAGAGGTTTCTCTTCTATGCTGTGACAGCTTTCCACTAAATAGAAGAAATGAGTACAGGTGTTTTGGTTGAAGTCCTACTTCCAGAGCATATTAGGACCAAACACTGTGATACTATTATGCTGCCTCAGACCATAGTGTAGTAAGTGAAAGCCCCAAAAGTCACACAGATTGAAAATAAAGTATTTCAGAGTTTACCTAATAATAATTCCTTCCCACAGTGAAAGACAAAGCTTACATTTATTAAAAACCAGTTGATCATGTTAATGAGTCAGAAGTGTTCAAACCAGCTGATTTTACAAGACTGAAGAGAAAATACAATTTAATTAGAGATGGTCAGGTAAAATAGCTAACAGTCATTAGTGACATCTAGGAGCAAATAAACAAACCCTGAGTTAATGAAGGGTACACAGGCAGATAGAGGCTTGACACTGGGACTAGAGCTGGCCTGGAGTGCCATAGTGTGAGTGTGTCTCTTGTGTGTAGTTGTGTAATGAGCTGTTTCTTACATAGCCTGGTACATAGAAGTGCATTTTGTGAGTTCATGTCTCCAAAGTGCTTGTGTGGCCTAAACAATGTCCATTTATTTTGGCTCCTTTGTGATTAAATTGTATGATTTTAAGGTGATAAGAAAATAGTCAGTGGTATTTCTTTTTCCTCTAAAAGATTTATTATTAGATTGGTGCAAAAGCAATTTCAATTTTTGCCATTGAAAGTAATGGCAAAAACCGCAATTACTTTTGCACTAACCTAGTATAATAGACTTTATTTTCTTAAGTGGCAGTTTGCCTCTTTGAGCTTCAAAAGTGGTTATCTTACGTGGCTCTGTAGAAATCTCTTCAAATTTACCTGTTTTCTTCTTTCTGGGCTTCCTTTTAGGAATTCTGGAGTCCTTTCTTTTAGGAATTTTACATTGCTGTTATCCTTGTACTTTGTAGGTACCATTATATCCTTGCACTTTTGAATCCTAATTGATTTTCCTGCTCCTAGGCAATTGCCTTTCATATCCTTTAGAAAAAGCATTCCCTGAGCACCACTTTTATCTTTCATCAACAGTCAATCTTCAACAAATATTTATCAGGCATCCATTCTGCTGAGAAAAGGGAATCCAGTAGTGAGCAAGACAGACTTGGTTCTGCCCTATAGAGCCTACAGTGAAGTTTTCCTCCACCCCAAAGTGTCTCATTACTTCCTGTAGTGAGTTGAATTATGACCCCCAAAAGATATGTCTGCTTGGAACCTCAGAATGTGACCTTATTTGGAATAAAGATCTTTGCAGATAAAATTAAGGTGAGGATCTTCGGGGGAGATCACCCTGGATTACAGTGGGCCCTGAATCCAGTGACAAGTCCTCATCAGAGAAGAGAAAATAAAACAGACACAGAGATATATTAATACAAAGAAGATGATGTGAAGAGATTGTAGTAATGCACCTACAAGCCAAGGAAGACCAAGGATTGCCAACAGCCACCAGAAGCCAGGAAGGAGGGGAGGCCTGGAACAGATTCTTCCTCAGAGCTTCCAGAAGGAACCAACCCTGCCAGTGCCCTGATTTTGGACTTCTGACCTCCAGAATTGCGAGAGAATAAATTTCTGTTGTTTTAAACCACCAAATTTGTGGGACTTCATTACAGCAGGCCTAGAAAACTAAAACACTTCTTGTCTTAGTCTGTTCAGGCTGTTGTAACAAAATACCATAGACTAGGTGGCTTATAAACAACAGAAATTTATTTATTACCATTCTGGAGACTGGGAAATCCAAGATCAATGCATTGGCAGATTCAGTGTCTGGCAAGGGCCTATTTTCTGGTTCATAGATGATGACTTCTCACTGCATCTTTTATAAGGGTACTAATCCCATTCATGAAGCCTCCATTCTCACAGTCTCATCACCCCTCAAAGGCTCCAACTTCTAATATCATCACATTGGTGATTAAGTTTCAACATATCAATTTAGGGGAGACACAAACATTAAAACCAAAGCATTTCCTTTATTCACTTTAAAAACATAAACCCTTTTATCTCATTTTTGTATAGCAGTCAAGAGAACAGGTTATTTAGGCAGACTGTCTGGGTTATAATTCTATCTTTGCCAATCACTATGGCATTTGGGTCAAATGCCATAAACCTCTGTGCCTCAGTTTCCTCATCTGTTAGATGGAAACCACAATAATATTGATGTCATAGCATTACTGTGAGGAATTTAAAAGCACTTAGAGAAGTTGCTGGAATGTAGTGATTAATAATTATTTTACTACTATTTTACTAATTTTCATTATTGTTGAAGGCTTACAGAATATTTCACAGCCAGTCCAAACAGAAATGTTTTTTCTAATTGCTCACTTACCATAGGACTTTATATCTCTACTATTTTTAATCACATATAGCCTTGTGATTGTATTTAACTTTACACATCGATGTATAGATCCATAAATATTTACTGAGAAACTGCTAAGTTCAAGGTATTTTGCTAGTCATTTTGGGAAACTTGAGCTAGAAATTATTTTTTTAAAGAAGCAAAAATTCTTTAGCAGCAAATGAACTTATTCATGCTCTCAAAAACTACTGTTCGAGCACTCACATGTGCCCAGCACTGTCCTGTGCACTGAGGATTCAGGAGTGAACAAAGCAGACACAAATCCCTGCCTCCATGGAGCCTCCATTCAACTGGGGGCGATGGAAAATAAACAGACAAATATGTTGGAGGTTGGGCTGGTGGGAGGTATTTGGATCATAGAGGCAGATCCCTCTTGAATGGCTTAATGTCATCCCTAAAGTAATGAGTGATTTCTCACTTGATGAGTTCAGATGAGATCTGGTTGTTTAAAAGAGTGTAGCTTCTTCCCCCTTCTTGTTCCCTGTCTCACCATGTGACACCCACTCCCCCTTCACCTTCTGCTATGATTTTAAGCTTCCTGAGGCCCTCACCAGAAGTGGACACTGGCACAACACTTGCTGTACAGCCTGCAGAACCCTCAGCCAAAATAAACCTCTTTTCTTTATAAATTACCCATCCTCAGGTATTCTTTATAATTATAGTGATACAAGTGGACTAATACGCTATGGTAACAAGTTTAGTGGGGCATTGAATCTCTTAATCCAGGGTAAAATTAGAAGATAATCTTCCAGTTCTGAAGACTAAAAGATCTCTAGAAATTATGATTTCAGAACAAAATATAATGATTGTAAATATTACAACATTTAACAACATAAAAATAACATGTTACCAAAATTGGGAGGTATGGAAAGGTGAGTTGGAAAAAAGCCTTAGTGTACAGACTTCTTTAACAGCAGGAAGTCAATTAATAGTATCTAAAAGTGAAACACATAGCCAATAAAAGATACAATGACTCCAGCCTCTTCACATTGTTATAATTATTATTCTTATCCTTACAGAGGTATGTTATTAACTAATATCTCTTGTGGTAAAGGAACAATTATCTAAAGTTCAGCAACTACTCAGTTTCAGTTTTTCTTTGATAATTTCAAAAAATACATTCAATACCTAGAAAAAATAATACTGTATTGCTTTCTCATTGCCGCTGTAACAAATAATCACAAACTTAGTGGCTTAAGCAATGCAAATGGACTCTCTTGCAGCTCTGGAGATTAAAAGTCCAAGATTGGTCTCACTGGGCTAAAATCAAGATGTCACTGGGCTGCATTCCTTCTGGAGGCTCTAGTGACCTTGCTGTTTCCAGCTCATAGAGCTCCTGCATTCCTTGGTTTGTGCCCTCCTTTCTCTATTTTCAAAGCTAGCAACACTGGACCAAGCCCTTCTGATGCTGCCATCTCTCTGGTTCTCCCTCTTCTGTGCTGTGCCCTCTTCTATTTTTAAGGACTCTTATAATTATATTGGGCCCACCCAGGTAATCCAGGATGATCTCCCTATTTTAAAGGCAGCTAATTAACAATCTTAATTCTATTAATCTTAACTCTGCTTTGCCATGTAAGATAACATATTCAAAACTCTGGGGATTAGGATGTGAACATTGTTTGGGGGTTATTATTCTGCCTACTACAAATACTCTGAATTCTGATAAAAAAAATACAATGTTTAAAAAGAGAGTTAAGGACAGTCTTTTCAACAAATGATATTAGGAAGACTGGATATCTACATGCAAAAGACTAAAGCTAGACCCTTACCTCATACCAAAAATTAAAATTAAAATAGATCAAAAACCTAAAACTATAAAAACACATAGAAGAAAGCTCATGACATTGGATATGACAGTAATTTATTGATATGACACCAAAAGTACCAGCAACAAAAGAAAACATAGATAAACATGGATTTCATCAAAATGAGAAATTTTTATGTATCAAAGAATAGTATCAACATAGTAAAGTGGCAACCCACAGAACGGGAGAGAATATTTGCAAAGCACATATCCAATAAGGGATTAGTATCCAGAATATATAAAGAACTCTTGAAAACAACAACAACAAATCAAACAGCCCAATTAAAAAATGGACAAAAGATTTGAATAGAAATTTCTCCAAAGAAGATATACAGATGGCCAATAAGCACATAAAATGATGCTCCATATCACTAATCACTAGGAAAATGCAATTAAAAATCACAATGAGATACGACTTCACACTTGTTAGAATGGCAACTATCAAAAAACAAAATAACAAATGTTGGCCAGGATGTGGTGAAATTGGAACCCTTATGCACTGCTGGTGGGAATGTTAAGATGGGGTAGCTGCTGTATAAAACAGTATGGTGATTTGTCAAAAAATTAAACATGGAATTACCATGTTTTCCAGCAGTTCCACATGTGATTATATACCCTCCAAAATTGAAAGCAGGGTCTCAAAGAGATATTTGTATACCGATGTTCACAGCAGCACTATTCACCATAGCCAAAAGGTGAAAACAACTCAAATGTCCATTGATGGATGAATGGATAAAAAAAGTATAACATACATACAATGGAATATTATTCAGCCTTGAAAAGGAAGAAAATTCTGACACATGCCACCATGTAATGAACCTTGAATACATTATGCTACATGAAATAAGCCAGACACAAGGGGACAAATATTGCATAATTCTGCTTTAATGAGATACGTATAGCAGCCAAAATCATAGAGACAGAAAGTAGAACTGTGGTTGTCAGGGGCTTGGGGGAAGGAAGTAATGGGGAGTTATTGTTTCATGGTACAGAGTTTCCGTTTGGGAAGATAAAAAGTTCTGGACAGGGATGGTGGTGATGGTTGCACAACAGTGTGATGGTGTGGTAATCGGCTGGTGTCCCCAGCTACTGAATAAACTCTAGGTTAGCAGCTTTCAAACTTTTTGGCACCAGGACACATTAACACGCTTAAAAATTGCTTGGGACACTGAAGAGCTTTTGTTTACATGGTTATATCTATAGATATATACCGTATTAGAAAGTAAAACAGAATTTAAAAATAGTCACTTAAAAATAACAGTAATAAATCTATACATATTAACATAAATTGCATACTTATCATGAAAGTTAACCATATTTTCCAAAATAAAAAATTTGTTTAAAGAAATGGTGTTAGTTTACATTTTTACCTTTTTTTAGTGACTAGCCTAAGAGAAGGCGGTGGTAGTCTCATATCTGCTTTGTATTTAGTCTATTGTAATATTACATGCCATATAGCCTTTGGAAAACTGTCTATTAATGATAGGACAAGAGTGAAAAAGGCAAATAACATATTGGTATTGTTAGAGTTTGGACTTCCTGAGTCTCGAGACTTCCAGGGGTTCCTGGACCACTGTTTGAGAACTTCTATTCTAGGCATAAAATGACACTGCAAGAGCTAGCATTAAATATTCCAGGATATCATGAATAATTTCTCCATTTGTTCTGCACTATTAAACAATTTTAATAAACTGGAAAAGGAATAATGAAGCAATAGGAATCCATTTCATAAATAGGGTATGTAAGGTAAAAGCCCTACTTTATTTGAATTTCATGGGTGTGAAATCATTAATAAACAGAATTAATGTTTTCAGTGTTATTGTAATGATCATAAAATTCTACATTCTTACTGAGATTATGCACTTTTATGCTTTAATAGATATCATTTTATGTGCTAAGTAGGTAGGTGCAAGATCTTGAAATTGTTGGGGGGCCTCCTATGGGGATAATTGTGTGGTGAAGTACAGTCATTTACTTAAATATTTCTCCCAAGAGTTTGAGAGTTTCTAAATGAATCAGCCAAATGCCTGGCTCCAGCATTCACTAGGCACAGCAGTTTTTCATCACTGAAGAATCTCAAATAAGATGCAATTGTCTGATAAATAATTTTGTGTTACTTGTCAACTTTTCAAAAAAATAGTCCTTGGAAAGCTGTAGTATCAGCAAATGCAATCAACACATTACAGCAAGTTGATTTGCAGGTTTATCGTCATGGAAATAAAACTTTCAGACACTGGGAGGTATGGTGACAGTGAAATGTTTTTCTGCCCCTAGTGGCATGGATTTCAGAGAATATCTTTAGATGGATTGCTCTATGTCAGCGTTGACAAATTGCAAGTATAGTTTTATTTCAGTTTTCCCAGTTATATTCTTAAATGAATGTATTCCTTTTGTTGTTTAATTTTCTCTTGTAAAGATATATAGTTATTTTTAGTCGAATAGCTTATGAAAAATTAGGTGCATTTGACAAAGACACTTAATGTACAATTGGAATAAATGCAGTTCTAGTTGAATGTACAGCAATAGTATGATGGGCCCAAATTTATATTTCTATATATATGCACCTCTTCCATTGTCAAGATTTATTACATCCTAGAGAGTTTTCTAGGTGTTTTCAATACGATCCTATAAATTCAGAACTTGGAGTCAGAAATGCATAATATTTTCTTACTTCAACATTGATAATGTTTCTCTTCCCCACTGTTCAAAATAGTCATTTTCATTTTTTGAGTGAAGCCACACAATATTTACACTATTTACATTAAGTTTTTATAAATTTATATTTTATAATTAAATAATTATCTCAACATTTTACCGTGAACTTTGTGTTTTAAATTGAGTTTTAACAAACGATTAGGAGAAACTACAACATTTATTAAATACAAAATATATTTTCCTCTTTTATTTTTCTAAGAAACTGTCATCCTACCGATCATGCAATTGAATGCATCTTTTCAAGTTTGTTTTCTTATATAGGAAATATAAAGCAAGAAGTCTGCATGGTATAGTGAGAATCAAGAGATACAGAGTGAAAAGATCTGAGGTTGAATCTAGCCTTCCTATGCTGGCTGTGTGATGTCAGACAAGTTCTGAAACTTTCCCAAGTTTCAACACTGTCATCTATAACATGGATTCTGAGGTACTATTACCAGGCTGCTCATGGTAATGAGTGTGGTAAGAACCTCCAGTTGCCCAACTCTGAGGAGCCCTCATCTCATCTCAAGTGCTGCATTTGCCTCCAGCTAGTCTCCTGCCCCCAACGAGTTCATTCTCTACATGCATACCAAAGTGATCTTTTAAAAATGTAAAGCAGAGTTTGCCATTGCTTGCTTGAAACCTCTATTAGCTTTCTGTTGTGTGTAGGATATACAACAGAAAAACTTTCACGTGGCCTATAAGGCCCCTGCTTGCTTGCTCTTCCCCACCCCACCTCCAACCTCACCCCATGCTACTACACTCCATCTCACTCCTGTTATGGTGAACAGCCATCCCAGTTTGCCTGAGATTTTCTTAGTTTAAGCACTGAAAACAAGAATGGTTGCCCACTACACTCCTGATAGTCCAGCCATATTGTTCTCTGGGTGTGCCCACATCTTTCCCATCTTTGAAATGTCTGTTTGTCTTGGAAGCCACATCATATGCCCTCACCATGTACCTAGTTCATGCCTATCCATCCTTCAGGCCTCAGTTTAAAGGTCCTATTTGCAGAGAATCCTTCCCTGAGTCACAGATATAAATTAGATCTCATGTGTCATTCTTATATTAGCACCCACAGGGCTACTGCATACAGTTGTGCCTGCTGTGTGCTGCACAACATCAGGGACCTCCATAGATGATGTGAAGGTGGTCCCCGGAGTTGTACCATGAGTTGATGCTGAAACCGTTCTTTTCCTTTATAGCACCTTTGTCAGTTGTGGTACATATAATGTCTACAAATTGTATATATAAAGAATATATATTTCAGAATATATATATATATAAAATTGAAGAAATTTTTATACACCCTATTGGTATGTAAGTTTCATAAGTGTAGGAGCTCTGTCAATTTTGATAATTTTTATACCCATTAACCAGTACAGTTAGTTATTTGTAAAATGCGTCTGATAAATACTTGCTTAATGAATGAATGGGAGCATATTTTATGTGGGTTTGGTGACTATTATATGTGATAATATACTGAAAGTCCTTTGTAAGTTATTATTTATGATAAACATTAAATAGAATATGAAAAATGATTATTAGTAAAATATCTAGGTCCTACTGTGATATAAAACTCTTAAATGTCTTTTCAAATACCCTATTAGCAGTCCTTAAGATTTTCCAGAGATATGCAATGATAAGCAGATCAATGGAGCAAAGTAAAGAATCCAGAACATTGCCTAAATATGAGTTTAGTATATACAAATGCATCGTTTTATTTAGTGAAGAAAGAAGACATATTTAAATAAGTAGTCTTGGAAAAATTGCCTGTTTGGAAAAAAAATAGATTCTTACTGTATAACACACACAAAAATAAATTTCAGTGAATTAAAAATTTAAATATTTAAGATATGAAACAAATAATAAAAGAAGATATTGAAGAATAACTTCATATTCTTGGAGTAAGGAATTTCTTTATAATTATGAAATAAACCCAGAAGTCATAAAAGACTTACAGAATTGCCTATTTAAAAATGCAAAATTTCTTTTTTCTTTTTCTTTCTTTTCTTTTTTTTTTTTGAGACAGTGTCTCACTCTGCCACACAAGCTGGAGTACAGTGGCGTGATCTTGGCTCACTGCAACCTCCGCCTCCCTGGTTCAAGTGATTCTCCTGCCTCAGCCTCCTGAGTAGCTGGGACTACAGGTGGTGCCACCACGCTGGGGTAATTTTTGTATTTTTAGTAGAAATGGGGTTTCACCATATTGGCCAGGCTGGTCTCGAACTCCTGACCTTGTGATCCGCCCTCCCAAAATGCTGGGATTACAGGTGTGAGGCACCATGCCTGGCCACAAAATTTCTTTTCTTTTCTTTTTTCTTTTTTTTTTTTTTTTTGCAGTTGCAAGATTTAATACAGTGAAATAGAGTGAAAACAGAGCTCCCATACAAAGGGAGGGGACCCAAAAATGGTAGCCATTGCTGGCTCCAATGCCTGGGTTTATAACCCAATCATTGTCCCTCCTACTGTGTTCTCAGGCGATAGATGATTGGCTATTTCTTTACCTCCTGTTTTAGCCTAATTAGCATTTTAGTGAGCTCTCTTTCCTACCTGATTGGTCAGGTGTGAGCTAAGTTGCAAGCCCCGGGTTTAAAGGTAGAAGCAGTCACCTTCCCAGCAAGGCTTAGGGATTCTTAGTCAGCCTAGGAAATCCAGCTAGTCCTGTCTCTGAGTACCCCCTCTCAACAGGAAAACCCAAGTGCTGTTGGGGAGGATGGCCGATGACTGCTCTAACTGCTTCCTGCTGAATTGGGGCGTAGTGGGGGTTATGCAGTTGAGATTTCCTTGGGAGGGGTGCCTTCGATATCATTAACATTGGAGCATGGGCTAGCAGGCCGGTCCAGGGGTCCGTGGTAGATCTTAGTCATGGACTGCATCTGGGGCTCCATTTGAAGAACAATTTGTAGTTTTAGAGATTCAATTCTGGAAGAGACAAACTTAACAAGGAGGTTAAAGATACAGGGATTGAAATGTATGGCCTGAAGTGCAGGGGATTATTTCTTTGGGACACTTCACAGGCCCTGCCTATCTGCTTGATAGTTTTGAAAAGGCCTGGCCCAGTAAATAATAATTTGGCCATCTGATGGGTACTATCAATGCCTAAGTGGAAGGTTAGGTGAAGGGTTTTAAGTAATTTCTATTGGCTAGCTGCAGGCAAAATATTTTTCCTTCTCTGGTGGCTAGCCATCTGGAGGGGAGGGAAGTATGTCCTCGTGAGGTTCCCTATTCTATTTTTCCTGCTGAGTACTGGGACTTGGTTTCCCGGAGGGGATTACCCCATACTAGGGGTCCTTCTATAAGCATTTCTAATGGAGGGTCCTGCCTTGCAGCTCTTTTGACTTCAATATCCGCTTGGCGGTTCCCTTCTATTTCCCTTTCCTTTCCTTTCTGATGATGATGGCAGTGTAAAACTGCCACCTCTTCAGGTTTCTGTACAGCCAATAATAATCTCCTAATGACTTCCTGATGTTTGATAGGTGTTCCCTCAAAATTAGGAATTCCCTTTCTCTCCATATGGCTGCATGGGCATGGAGGACTAGGTAAGCATATTTAGAGTCTGTATATATATTTACCCTTTTTTCCTTCTCCTAATTCTAGTGCCCAAGTGAGGGCTGTTAGTTTTGCCAGCTGAGCACTAGTTCCTGGAGTGAGGGATTTACTTTCAAGTATTCCATTATCACTGACCACTGCATACCCCGCTTTTCGAAGTCCTTTTTCTATGAAGGAACTTCCATCAGTATACAAGCTGAGGTCGGGATCAGTCAAGGGAACCTCTAAAAGGTCCCTTCAAGTGGCATAGGTTTGAGCAATTACTTGTTGACAGTTACATTCTATCTTTTCTTCATTGTGTGGAAGAAATGTGGCTGGATTAAGAGTTGCACAAGTGCACAGTCACAGCACTGGCCCTTCAAGTAATAGAGCCTGATATTTAAGTAAACAGTTGTCTGACAGCCACAAGTCTCCTTTAGCAGTGAGTATGCCATTCACATCATGAGATGTCCACACAGTAAGATCTCTTCCCTGTATCATTTTAACTGCTTCAGATACTAAGACTGCTACTGCCACCAATACCTGTAAACAATGTGGCCAACTCTTTGCCACTACATCAATTTCCTTACTCAGGTATGCCATGGGTTGCAAGCTCATCCCTCGGACCTATGTAAGGACTCCTAGAGCTATTCCTGTTTTTTCTGTGACTTATAAAGAAAAGTCTTGTCCCGTTGGCAAGCTTAACACTGGGGCTTGGGTTAGGGCCTTCTTTAGGGCCTGGAAAGCTGCTTCTGCCTCAGGTGTCCATCTTACTAAATGGGTATTGGCTTTCTGAGTTTCCTTAATTATATAATGTTCTGGCTATTTCGCGGTGCCTGGGAATCCATATTCGGCAGAAACCTGTTATGCCAAGGAGCCCTCTTAGTTGCTTTAGGGTTTTGGGATGAGGACAAGCCAGTATAGGCTGGATATGTTCCTCACTGAGTGCCCTGGTGCCTTTGGATAATTTTGTCCCTACGTATTTAACCTGCTATGAGCAGAGCCGAGCCTTTGGTTTGGAAACCTTGTAGCCACAGGTAATGAGGAAATTTAGCCTGGCCGCAAAATTTCTATATAGCAAAACACATAATAAAGATAAAAGACAAATGAGAAATAACAAATTAAGAAAACATTTACAATTCTTACAATATATACAGGTTATAATGTATAAAATATATATTCTACCTACCCCTTTAAATTAGCAAAAAAAGAAAACCCAACAGAAAAATGAGCGGAGGAAATTACCAATTTCATGAAGAATCTCACAAAAGGCTAATAAAAGGTGATTCAACCTTATTAAATAAATAAAAATAAAACTATAATATGTCATGGTTTTGTAAAACAGGAAAGATTTACAAGACAGAATATACAATGTTAACAAAAGTGTGGGGGAAAACAGGACTTTTATACATTGTTGGTAAAATGCATAATAGTTTTGAAGAAATATTTTACAACTTTTTAAAAAATTAACATTTTTATTCAACAGTTTTTAAAAAAAGATCATATGTAAAGAACTCTCTGGGTGTTGAGAATACAATGCTTTTTTTTTTAAGTCCCTAACCTCTTGGAATATAACATTCTGTAGGAGAAGTTAGAAAATGAACAAAAAACTACAAATAGAAGTAAAATATAATATCTTATAAAACACAGTGGCATTCTACTTCTGATAATGTAGGCTGGGTAATGCCAGCAAGATTTCAGTAGATTAGACTAGACTAGTTTTCATAAAGCTTATATACCACTAAAGCAGAAATTAATGAACTGAAAGAAAGGTGAGAATACATTAGAATACTGACAGCAAAAACAGGGAATTACAGAAGAAAGGGCAAAAGACCGGGGAAACACAGTGAGATCTAATATCACTTAACTGAAGTCCCAGAGAGAAACAGTATTTCAGGAAATAACAGGGGAAAATTTTCCAGAATTGATGGATATCATTCAATAAATTCAAGAGACTGAAGAATACCGAGTAACAAAATACAGAAATCTATAGCTTGATATATCATATTAAAACTTCAGACAACCAAAGATATAGAGATTCTTGAAGGAATCCAGAGAAAAACCAATAAATTACTTTCAAACAAGTGACAAGGAAACTAATTATTGCTAATCTAAATAGCAATAAAGAAAGGCATAAGTAATTGACATCTTCTGTGTACTGAAAGAAAGTAACTTCCAACCTGTAATTCATAGAGTAAATCAAGGTAATGAAAATTAAAGTCCACACTGAGATACCACTACATACCACTCAGGACAAAAATGTAAAAGTTTGATAATACCAAGTGTTGTTAAGGATGTGGAACTACAAAGACAAATTATGCTTCCATTACTGGTGGGAGTATAAACTGATGCCTCTTCTTTGGAAAATAGCTCTTGGCATCATCTAATAAAGATGCATACCCTATGACTCAATAATTTTACTCCTGGGTGTATTCCTTAGAAACATGTATGCATATGTGTGAAACCAGCCCAACAGTCCTATAGACAATTGTTTTGGGATAAACATAGAAATTGACCCTTCTGCTCTTAAAGCTTGAAACTTGTCTTTGTTTTATCTGAGTTTCTTTCTCAGGAAAGGACTATCAGGCCTCTCAAAAAAGTATCAAAGCACCAAAACTCACCAGATGCCTCCTTGCCCCTCTGTAGTTCTTGCTTTCTTACACATTGTTACATTTCTTCCCTGCTATATAAACCCTAGAGTTAGTGAGCCAGGGAGATGGAATTGAGGCTGAGCTCCCATCTTTTTGGCTGCGGCACCCAATTAAAGCCTTCTTCCTTGGTGTACTCATTGTCTCAGTGATTGGCTTTCTGTGCTGTGAGCAGCAGGACCTAGACCAAACCCATGGTGTTTCGGTAACATGTGCACCAGGAGACATATACAAGAATGCAGTAATAGCCTTAGAAACAATGAAATGCCTATTAATAGCATAACAAATAAATTATAGCATATTCATACAATGGGATGCTCTACAGCAATAAAAGTAAATGGACTTCAGCTCTCTGTAACAACATAGATAAATCTTGTAGACATGATATAACTAAAAGAAGCAAGATATGAAAGATTCCCTAAGATATGATTTCTTTTACATAACCATTAAACCAGATAAACCAGACTATATCATTTAGGAATTATATATATAACTATATATATATGTACTTTCATATATATATAACTATATATATATATACTTTCATATATATATATATATGAAACTATAAAGAAAAGCAAGGACGTGCTTACCATTAAAGTTAAAATATTGGTTATTTCTAGAGTGAAAAGCAGGCTTACAAATAGGAAGGGATGTGGAATATCGGAATGTCGGTGATGCATTTGGGCCACTGGTTAATTTTAAGTTTCTCGACCTATATAGTAGTTTTGCAAGTATTTGCTTTATATTTATTATATTGCACTTCTTTGGTAGTGTTTAGGAGGTATCATTTTAGTAGAAACAAATGAAATGAGAGAGCAAACTCTGTACATATCTAGGGGAAATGTTCTCTCTGACAGAAATGTGCCTCTCCTTTTACCCAGCATTTTCTTATAGTAGTTTATCATCCAGAAATACCTCTACAAACTTTGCAAAGTTATCTGTTCACCACAACATTGAAGTGTGTAAGTAAATTTAGGTTGAGAGTTTATCATGAGTGGAGATTTTTCTCTGAGCAAATGCTAAACAGCAGGTTGTAGGAATGTCCCTCCAGTCATTTTTTTTCTTTCTTTCTGGCAGGCATCCTGTATAACTACTCCAGACCAATTTAATGTTAATTTATCAAGAAATCCTACAGCACATGAGAAATGTAAATTCAGATTTTTATTTTATTTTATTTTATTTTGAGACAGAGTCTCGTTCTGTCGCCCAGGCTGGAGTGCAGTGGCACAATCTCTGCTCACTGCAATCTCTGCCTCCCCGGATTCAAGCAATTCTCTGCCTCAGCCTCCTGAATAGCTGGGATTGTAGGTGTGCACAACCACACCTGGCTAATTTTTGTATTTTTAGTAGAGACGGGGTTTCACCATGTTAGCCAGGATAGTCTCGATCTCCTGACCTCATGATCTGCCCACCTTGGCCTCTCAAAGTGCTGGGATTAGTGTGAGCCAAGGGTCCATTCCAAGATGGCGGAATAGGAACAGCTCCGGTCTGCAGGTCCCAGCATGATCAACGCAGAAGACAGGTGATTTCTGCATTTCCAACTGAGATGCCTGGTTCATCTCATTGGGATGGGCTGGACAGTGGGTGCAGCCCACGGAAGGTGAGCTAAAGCAGGGCAGGGCATCACCACACCTGGGAATCACATGGGGTCGGAGGATTTCCCTTTCCTAGCCAAGGGAAGCCCTGACAGACTGTACTGGGAAAATCGGGACACTGCCACCTAAACACTGCACTTTTACAATGGTCTTAGCAAATGGCACACCAGGAGATTATATCCAGCACATGGCTCAGCAGGTCCCACGCCCATGGAGCCTTCCTCACTGCTAGTCCAAGATCAAACTGCGAGGTGGCAAGCCTGGCGTCTAAAACACCAAAAGCAATAGCAACAAAAGCCAAAATACACAAATGGGATCTAATTAAACGAAAGAGCTTCTGCACAGCAAAAGAAACTACCATCAGAGTGAACAGGCAACCTACAGAATGGGAGAAAATTTTTGCAATCTACCCATCTGACAAAGGGCTAATATCCAGAATCTACAAAGAACTTAAACAAATTTACAAGAAAAAAACAAACAGCCCCATCAAAAAGTGAGCAAAGGATATGAACAGACACTTCTCAAATGAAGACATTTGTGCAGCCAACAGACACATGAAAAAATGCTCATCATCACTGGCCATCAGAGAAATGCAAATCAAAACCACAATGAGATACTATTTCACACCAGTTAGAATGGCGATCATTAAAAAGTCAGGAAACAACAGATGCTGGAGACAATGTGGAGAAATAGGAATACTTTTACACTGTTGGTGGGAGTGTAAACTAGTTCAACCATTGTGGAAGGCAGTGTGGCAATTCTTCAAGGATCTAGAACTAGAAATACCGTTTGACCCCGTGATCCCATTATTGGGTATATACCCAAAGGATTATACATCATGCTATTATAAAGACGCATGCACATGTATGTTTATTGTGGCACTATTCACAATAGCAAACACTTGGAATCAACCCAAATGTCCATCAATGATAGACTGGATTAAGAAAATGTGGCACATATACACCATGGATTACTATGCAGCCATAAAAAAGGATGAGTTCATGTCCTTTGTAGGGACATGCATGAAGCTGGAAACCATCATTCTCAGCAAACTATTGCAAGGACAAAAAACCAAACACCGCATGTTCTCACTCATAGATGGGAATTGAACAATGAGAACACATGGACACAGGAAGGGGAACATCACACACCGGGGCCTGTTGTGGGGTGGGGGTAGGGGGGAGGGATAGCATTAGGAGATATACCTAATGTTAAATGACAAGTTAATGGGTGCAGCACACCAATGTGGCATATGTATACATATGTAACAAACCTGCACTTTGTGCACATGTACCCTAAAACTTAAAGTATAATAAAAAAAAAAGAAACTTGGCTTCAGCTCCGCTGAAACAAAATTTTTCAAAACAGTGATATTGTGATACACACACACACACATATATAAAGTACACATATATAAAGTTCATATGTATATGTATATATGTATATTATATATATGTATATATATGTGTGTGTGTGTGTGTGTATATATATAAAGTTTTCACCCATGGTTCCTAGCTCATAACTTCCATAGCTCTTGTTTCAGTAAACAGAATCTCTTTCTCTGACCTTCCCCTGCCCTCCTTTCTCTCACCTACAATAGAACTCTAATCTGATTGTGAGTCATAAGACCTTCATTCTAGAGAGGGTCCTGCTCCATACCCTGGAGAAAGAGATGCTGCATAGAGAGGCCAAATGGAATCTGAACAAAGAGGCTTTGCTAGGTTTAGATCTTACTCTTTTTGTCCAATCACATTTTGACACGGTTATCCATGCTTTGACCATGCCTATGCAATGAAGTCTCCAGAAAACCCAAAAGGATGGAGTTTGCCCAGATTCTGGATGGCTGAACACATGGAGGGTCCTAGAGGGTGGCACACCCAGGAAGGGCATGGACGCTCCATGCCACTTCCTCCATGCCTTACCCTATGCATTTCTTTATCTGTATCCTATGTCATATCCTGTATAATAAACCAGTAAACATCAATGTTTCCCTGAGTTCTGTGAGTCACCCTAGCAAATTAATCAAACCCAAGGAGGTGGCTGTGAGAAGCTGATTTATAGCCAGTTGATCAGAAGGCCTGGATTTGTGACTGGTGTTTGAAGGGGGGCAGTCTTGGGGACTGAGCTCTCAACCTGTGAGATCTGACACCATCTCCAGTGTCATAGATAGATATTGTAGATAGTCAGAATTGAATTAGGGGAACACCCAGCTGGTGTCCATTGCAGTACTAATTGCTTGTTTGTTTGTGGGAAAAACACCCACACATTTGGTCACAGGTGTCTTCTGTATTGATTGTTTTCTTGGTGGGACAGCAGAGGAAAAATGGTTTGAGGTTTTTTTTTAAATAAATACTATTACAATGCAAATGTACAACACATCTATTTCTCCCTACTCATTAAATAGGCCAAAATTAATTTTCTAGTGGAAGGACTTAGCATTGCTGTTTATGAAAATAATTTGATGCAAATCAGTAGGCATGCCCCGGGCTTTTTCATTGTTTGCAGCGTGAGGACCGTCAAAGTGCTCTGAGAGAATCAGAAACAGAATATTGATGGGGAGAGGGCCTTGAACCTTGTGACTTCAAGATTTTCTCCATTGAGGGTGCTAATTTTTTGGGAAAGTGATCAGCTAAACATGAGTTATAGTTCAATAAACACCATGGCTGAGCAATTTAAGATGATATATAAAAGGCCCAGTCCAGATCAGGAGGCCAAGTGGACTGGGGATAGGGATGAAGGTAAGACTCACCATCCTTAAGGAACTAACCTCTGTATGGCAAGATGCTGGAGTTGGGTGGGCTTGGTGCAAAGTGAACTAAAGATTCACTTGGTTTTGGGATTTGGGTTTGGTAAAAGCAAAATCACAAATGGACAGGGCTAGATCAAATTGAAATTTAAATGGTAAATAAGAAATGAAAGTGTTGGTCCAAAGTGTTGACAGCCAACAAGTGTTGGAATGCACTTTTGAATCCAGAACAGGTAACCACCTTGGCTTTCATTACTCATTCTCAGTGGAGGCATGTAGCAGGAGGGTGTCTGATTAGAGGAACCACAAACAGGTAGAACTGGAGAAAGCAGAATAGGAATCAAGTGTCAGGAAAAAAGGCACCAGTATAGCAGTTGCTATCAGGTTGTTCATACCCTGTTTGATCCCTTTACCATTTCCTTGTGCTTTGTGTCCCAGCTGTGTCTCTTTTTGGGGGGACTGCTCTCAAGCTGCCAGAGCTCCACCTGTCTATACTCAGACAGCCAGAAGGGCCTGGGAATATATACCTCTCTCCCACACCCCCAGCCCTCAAGAGGCAGACTTTTCAAAATGACTAATGTATGGAAGAGCATAAACACTCCAGTACCTCCCTGTTAATTGTCTCTAGAGCTCCAGGGGATTAAGCCAAAGTTAGGCCTTGTGGACCTCTGCTTGATACTGCCTTTCTGATAAATAACTTTTACAAAAATTCTCATCTCAAGAGTCTTTTTCTGGGGAATTCAGCCTAAGACACCTAGCTTTTCAAAAATTTGGAAGTAATTCCTAGCTGTTTTATGAGATCTGGGGGAGTTTTCTTATCAGTTTTTCCTGAATTAGGCTTTAAACATTTTTTAAAGAATATTGATGATTTTATTGATGTGTTGTCTGTGTCACAGGATAACCATGGAATCACTGCGTATAAGTAAGGAAAATGATTTTAATGAATCTCCGAGTCTTTAGTGCTGACACTTTCTCTATGGTTACAGTATAACACAGAGCACCCACATTCACCAAAAGAAGCGTTGTACAGGCACCACGCCGTAACGTGACCTGGTTACCTGGTTCTGTCCATGGTGGGCATCAGTGTCTTCACCCAAATAGTCAGGCTCTCCAGATAGGTTTGAAAACTTCAGACAAAGTGAAGATGACAATGATTTTCTGAGAATGACTGAGGAGAACCCTACCAGAAAATTGTAGACAGTTTACCATGAATACTTAGAGATAAAGAGCTTTTCCAGATAGGCTGTAAGATATAGTAGTTGCAAGTTTCTATTTGTTAAGAAACTGTTTTTATTATTAAACTTAACAAAGGTTTAATAGCTTTAACATTTAAAAAATTTATGCACAAATACCTTGGTCCTAAGCCAAATATTAACAAGTCACAGAGCAAAAAGTAAAACAGCTAATAAAAATATTAGAATCATTAGGGTTCACTCTTAATTTTTAAAATTCAATTAAAATGAATACAATAACACATTTATCTATCACACAAGCAAAAATTCAAGTAAGAAACAATAAAAATATGCATCACTAGAGGGCTAACATTACAGGTACTGCATCATTCTCTTAACATGCATTGTTTTATTTATTTATTTTTTATTATACTTTAAGTTCTAGGGTACATGTGCACAACGTGCAGGTTTGTTACATATGTATACATGTGCCATGTTGGTGTGCTGCACCCATTAAGCTGCACCCATTAAGTCATCATTTATATTAGGTATTTCTCCTAATGCTATCCCTCCCCCATCCCCTCACCCCACGAAAGGCCCCAGTGTGTGATGTTCCCCACCCTGTGTCTAAGTGTTCTCATTGTTCAATTCCCACCTATGAGTGAGAACATGTGGTGGTTGGTTTTCTGTCCTTGCGATAGTTTGCTGGGAATGATGGTTTCCAGCTTCATCCAAGTCCCTACAAAGGACATGAACTCATCCTTTTTTATGTCTGCATAGTATTCCATGGTGTATATGTGCCACATTTTCTTAATCCAGTCTATCATTGATGGACATTTGGGTTGATTCCAAGTGTTTGCTATTGTGAATAGTGCCACAATAAACATATGTGCACATGTGTCTTAATAGTAGCATGATTTATAATCCTTTGAGTATATACCCAGTAATGGGATGGCTGGGTCAAATGGTATTTCTAGTTCTAGATCCTTGAGGAATTGCCACACTGTCTTCCACAATGGTTGAACTAGTTTACAGTCCCACCAACAGTGTAAAAGTGTTCCTGGCTGGGCACGGTGGCCCATGCCTGTAATCCCAGCACTTTGGGAGGCTGAGGTGGGTGGATCACGAGGTCAGGAGATCGAGACCATCCTGGCTAACACGGTGAAATGCTGTCTCTACTAAAAATACAAAAAATTAGCTGGGCGCGGTGGCAGGCACCTGTAGTCCCAGCTACTCGGGAGGCTGAGGCAGGAGAATGGCATGAACCCGGGAGGCTGAGCTTGCAGTGAGCCGAGCCTGGGTGCACTCCAGCCTGGGTGAAAGAGTGAGACTCTATCTCAAGAAAAAAAAAGTGTTCCTATTTCTCCACATCCTCTCCAGTACCTGTTGTTTCCTGACTTTTTAATGATCAACATTCTAACTGGTGTGAGATGGTATTTCATTGTGGTTTTGATTTGCATTTCTCTGATGGCCAGTGATGATGAGCATTTTTTCATGTGACTGTTGGCTGCATAAATGTCTTCTTTTGAGAAGTGTCTGTTCATATCCTTTGCCCACATTTGATGGGGTTGTTTGATTTTTTCTTGTAAATTTGTTTAAGTTCTTTGTAGATTCTGGATATTAGCCCTTTGTCAGATGGGTAGATTGCAAAAATTTTCTCCCATTCTGTAGGTTGCCTGTTCACTCTGATCGTGGTTTCTTTTGCTGTGCAGAAGCTCTTTAGTTTAATTCGATCCCATTTGTCTATTTTGGCTTTTATTGCCATTGCTTTTGGTGTTTTAGTTATGAAGTCCTTGCCCATGCCTATGTCCTGAATGGTATTGCCTAGGTTTTCTTCTAGGGTTTTTATGGTTTTAGGTCTAACATTTAAGTCTTTAATCCATCTTGCATTAATTTTTGTACAAGGTGTAAGGAAGGGATCCAGTTTCAGCTTTCTACATATGGCTAGCCAGTTTTCCCAGCACCATTTATTAAATAGGGAATCCTTTCCCCATTTCTTGTTTTTGTCAGGTTTGTCAAAGATCAGATGATTGTAGATGTGTTATTATTTCTGAGGGCTCTGTTCTGTTCCAATGATCTATGTCTCTGTTTTGGTGCCAGTACCATGCTGTTTTGGTTACTGTAGCCTTGTATTATAGTTTGAAATCAGGTAGCATGATGCCTCCAGCTTTGTTCTTTTGGCTTAGGATTGTCTTAGCAATGTGGGCTCTTTTTTGGTTCCATATGAACTTTAAAGTAGTTTTTTCCAATTCTGTGAAGAAAGTCATTGGTAGCTTGATGGGGATGGCATTGAATCTATAAATTACCTTGGGCAGTATGGCCATTTTCACGATATTGATTCTTCCTATCCATGAGCATGGAATGTTCTTTCATTTGTTTGTGTCCTCTTTTATTTCGTGGAGCAGTGGTTTGTAGTTCTCCATGAAGAGGTCCTACACATCCCTTGTAAGTTGGATTCCTAGGTATTTTATTCTCTTTGAAGCAATTGTGAATGGGAGTTTACTCATGATTTGGCTCTCTGTTTGTCTGTTATTGGTGTATATGAATGCTTGTGATTTTTGCACATTGATTTTCTATCCTGAGACTTTGCTGAAGTTGCTTATCAGTTTAAGGAGATTTTGGGCTGGGACGATGGGGTTTTCTAAGTATACAATCATGTCGTCTGCAAAGAGGGACAATTTGACTTCCTCTTTTCCTAATTGAATACCCTTTATTTCTTTCTGTTGCCTGATTGCCCTGGCCAGAACTTCCAACACTGTTGAATAGGAGTGGTGAGAGAGGGCATCCCTGTCTTGTGCCAGTTTTCAAAGGGAATGCTTCCAGTTTTTGCCCATTCAGTATGATATTGGCTGTGGGTTTGTCATAAATAGCTCTTATTATTTTGAGCTACGTCCCATCAATACCTAGCTTATTGAGAGTTTTTAGCATGAAGGGCTGTTGAACTTTCTTGAAGGCTTTTTTTGCATCCGTTGATGCAGAAAAGAGATAATCATGTGGTTTTTGTCTTTGGTTCTGTTTATATGATGGATTATGTTTATTGATTTGCATATGTTGAACCAGCCTTGCATCCCAGGGATGAAGCCAACCTGACCGTGGTGGATAAGCTTTTTTGATGTGCTGCTGGATTTGGTTTGCTGGTATTTTATTGAGGATTTTTGCATTGATGTTCATCAGGAATATTGGTCTAAAATTCTCTTTTTTTGTTGTGTTTCTGCCAGACTTTGGTATCAGGATGATGTTGGCCTTATAAAATGAGTTAGGGAGGATTCCCTCTTTTTCTATTGATCTATTGATTGGAATAGTTTCAGAAGGAATGGTACCAGCTCCTCTTTGTACCTCTGGTAGAATTTGGCTGTGAATCCATCTGGTCCTGGACTTTTTTGGTTGGTAGGCTATTAACTGTTGCCTCAATTTCGGGGTCTGTTATTGATCTATTCAGGGATTCAACTTCTTCCTGGTTTAGTCTTGGGAGGTTGTACATGTACAGGAATTTATCTATTTCTTTTATATTCTCTAGTTTATTTGCATAGAGGTGTTTATAGTATCCTCTGATGGTAGTTTGTATTTCTGTGGGATCGGTGGTGATATCCCCTTTATCATTTTTTATTGCGTCTATTTGATTCTTCTCTCTTTTCTTCTTTGTTAGTCTTGCTAGCGTCTATCTATTTTGTTGATCTCTTCAAAAAACCAGCTCCTGGATTCATTGATTTTTTGAAGGGTTTTTTGTGTCTCTATCTCCTTCAGATCTGCTCTGATCTTAGTTATTTCTTGCCTTCTGCTAGCTTTTGAATGTGTTTGCTCTTGTTTCTCTAGTTCTTTTAATTGTGATGTTAGGGTGTCAATTTTAGATCTTTCCTGCTTTCTCCTGTGGGCATTTAGTGCTATAAATTTCCCTCTACACACTGCTTTAAATGTGTCCCAGAGATTCTGGTATGTTGTGTCTTTGTTCTCGTTGGTTTCAAAGAACATCTTTATTTCTGCCTTCATTTCGTTATTTACCCAGGAGCAGGTTGTTCGGTTTCCATGTAGTTGTGTGGTTTTGAGTGAGTTTCTTAATCCTGAGTTCTAGTTTGATTGCACTGTGGTCTGAGAGACAGTTTGTTATAATTTCTGTTCTTTTACGTTTGCTGAGGAGTGCTTTACTTCCAACTATGTGGTCAATTTTGGAATAAGTGCAATGTGGTGCTGAGAAGAATGTATATTCTGTTGATTTGGGGTGGAGAGTTCTGTAGATGTCTATTAGGTCTGCTTGGTGCAGAGCTGAGTTCAATTCCTGGATATCCTTGTTAACTTTCTGTCTCGTTGTTCTGCCTAATGTTGACAGTGGGGTGTTAAAGTCTCCCATTATTACTGTGTGGTAGTCTAAGTCTCTTTGTAGGTCTCTAAGGACTTGCTTTATGAATCTGGGTTCTCCTGTATTGGGTGTATATATATTTAGGATAGTTAACTCTTCTTATTAAATTGATCCATTTACCATTATGTAATGGCCTTCTTTGTCTTTTTTGATCTTTGTTGGTTTAAAGTCTGTTTTATCAGAAACTAAGATTGCAATGGCTGCTTTTTTTTGTTTTCCAATTGCTTAGTAGATCTTCCTCCATCCCTTTATTTTGAGCCTATGTGTGTCTCTGAATGTGAAATGGGTCCCCTGAATACAGCACACTGATGGGTCTTGACTCTTTATCCAATTTGCCAGTCTGTGTCTTTTAATTGGGGCATTTAGCCCATTTACATTTAAGGTTAATATTGTTATGTGTGAATTTGATCCTGTCATTATGATGTTAGCTGGTTATTTTGCCCACTAGTTGATGCGGTTTCTTCCTAGCATTGATGGTCTTTACAATTTGGCATGTTTTTGCAGTGGATGGTACCAGTTTTCCTTTCCATGTTTAGTGCTTCCTTCAGGAGCTCTTGTAAGGCAGGCCTGGTGGTGACAAAATCTCTCAGCATTTGCTTGTCTGTAAAGTATTTTATTTCTCCTTCATTAGTGAAGCTTAGTTTGGCTGGATATGAAATTCTAGGTTGAACATTCTTTAAGAATGTTGAATATTGACCCCCACTCTCTTCTGGCTTGTAGAGTTTCTGCTGAGAGATCTGCTGTTAGTCTGATGGGCTTCCCTTTGTGGGTAACCCAACCTTTCTCTCTGGCTGCTCTTAACATTTTTTCCTTCATTTCAACTTTGGTGAATCTGACAATTATGTCTTGGGGTTGCTCTTCTTGAGGAGTATCTTTGTGGTGTTCTCTGTATTTCTTTAATTTGAATGTTGGCCTGCCTTGCTAGGTTGGGGAAATTCTTCTGGATAATATCCTGCAGAGTGTTTTCCAACTTGGTTCCATTCTCCCCGTCACTTTCAGTTACACCAATCAAACATAGATTTGGTCTTTTCACATAGTCCCATATTTCTTGGAGGCTTTGTTCATTTCTTTTTACTCTTTTTTCTCTAAACTTCTCTTCTTGCTTCATTTCACTCATTTAATCTTCAACCACTGATACCCTCTCTTCCACTTGATGGAATCGGCTACTGAAGCTTGTGCATGCGTCACGTAGTTCTCGTGCCATGGTTTTCATCTCCCTCAGGCCATTTAATGTCTTCTCTACACTGTTTATTCTAGTTATCCATTCTTCTAATCTTTTTTCAAGGCTTTTAGCTTCCTGGGTTCGAACATCCTCCTTTAGCTTGGAGAAGTTTCTTATTACCGATCTTCTGAAGCCTACTTCTGTCAATTCGTCAAAGTCATTCTCCCTCCAGCTTTGTTCCATTGCTGGTGAGAAGATGCGATCCTTTGGAGGAGAAGAGGCGCTCTGGTTTTTAGAATTATCAGACTTTCTTCTCTCGTTTCTCCCCATCTTTGTGGTTTTATCTACCTTTGATCTTTGATGATGGTGACCTACGAATGTGGTTTTGGTGTGCATGTCCTTTTTGTTGATGTTGATGCTATTTCTTTCTGTTTGTTAGTTTTCCTTCTAACAACCAGGACCCTCAGCTGCAGGTCTGTTGGAGTTTGCTGGAGGTCCACTCCAGACCCTGTTTCCCTGGGTATCACCAGCAGAGGCTGCAGAACAGCAAATATTGCAGAACAGCAAATATTGCTGCCTGATCCTTCCTCTGGAAGCTTCATCTCAGAGGGGCATCTGGCTGTATGACGTGTCAGTCGGCCCCTGCTGGGATGTGTCTCCCAGTTAGGCTGCTCGGGAGTCAGGTACCCACTTGAGGAGGCAGTCTGTCCATTCTCAGATCTCAAACTCCGTGCTTGGAGAACCACTGCTCTCTTCAAAGCTCAGTTGGAAATGCAGAATCACCCGTCTTCTGCATCACTCGCGCTGGGAGCTATAGACTGGAACTGTTCCTATTAGGCCATCTTTGTTAAGAAACTGTTAATTACCCTTGCCAAAAAGTCAACATCTAAATGTCAAGATGTTTCTTAGTACTAGAAGAGGCCTGGAATTCTACTGTTAGGGACTTTTGCAGCCTGCATGGAAGATCTGAGTTCTCTTTGGCAACTTTATTCTCTGTCAGATTTCAAGTTGCAAAATAATTCTCCTGTTAGATCCTGTGATAGTTAATTTTGTGTGTCTATTTGGCTAGGCCATGGTAGTTTGGTCCATCACCAGTCTAGATGTTGCTGTGAAGGTGTTTTTAAGATGCAATTAATATTTTTATATCAGTTGACTTTGAGTAAAGCAGATTACTCTTGATAATGTCGTAATGTGAGTGGGCCCCATCCAATCAGTTGAAAGCTTTAAGAGAAGAAGACTGATCTTCCCCAAAGAAGAAGGAATTCTGTCTCCAGGCTTCCTTTGGACTTAAGGTTGCAACATTAACTCTTTTCTGAGTGTCCAGCCTGTTGCCCTACCCTCATGGCCTACCTTGCAGATTTTGGACTTGCCAGCCCCCGTAATTGTGTGAATGTGAACCAACTCCTTAAACCCCCCCATGCCACCCATCTCCACACACACACACACACACACACATCCCATCTTGCTGTGTTAAGTTTGCCTCTTCACATTGGTGAGCCGAGAATGTCTTTAGGCCAGCAAGCATGTTCTAGCAGTTTCCTGACTGCCTCCAGATGGCCGGTTAACAGAAGGGTGCTGCCAATGGGAGACAAATGTTTTCCAGGAGACCAGAGGTGGAAAAGAGAAATTATGATGTTAGGATTTTATTGAAGAGAAACTCTCATTTGGCTTACAAGGTGTTCTGTCTGCCAACAATCATACAAGTTGCTAAGTGCATTCCAATGTACATGACAGAAACTTTGTTAATGAGAAAATACAACCAGAAAAAAGTAAAAGAGAGTAGGGACAGGCCGCCTATGGTAGTAATTTAAATCCTTCAGCTGTGGTGGTCTTAGTTAGAATCTTACTTTTTGACAAATATTTGGTGGCCAGGAACAGAAATCAGTGGTCTATTCTTTTACTACTCTAAGTGTGGTTTGTGGACTAGCAGCATCTCCATCACCTCGAAGCATGTCAGAAATGCAGAATCTCAGGCCCTACTCCAGTCCTGCCAATCTGAACCCAGAGTTCATCAAGTTCCCCAGATGATTCATGTGCACACTGGTTGTAATGCAGTACATGTTTTTGTCCCCCCAGATTCATCATATTGAAACCCTAATCCCCAGTGGGATGATATTTCGAGATGAGGCCTTTAGGAGGTGATTTGGTCATGAGGGTAGAGCCCACAGGATGGGATTAGTTCCGTTGTAAGTAGAGACATGAGAAAGCTGGCTTCCTGTCTCTATGTTTCCATGCTCCTCCACCATATGAGGATACAAGAAGAGGACAGCAGTCTGCAAATCAGGAAGGGAGCCTTCAACCAGACACTGAATCTGCCAGCACCTTGACCTTAGACTTCCCAGCCTTCAAAACTGTGAGAAATAAATTTCTGCTGTTTAAGCCACCTAGTCTATAGTATTCTGTTACAGAAGCCCAAAGTAACTAAGATATTGGTCTAGTTTATTACTCCTTGTCGTAAATTTGTAAGTCTTAATGCAGAAAAGTAACCTGAAATCATTCAGTTCAGGCTCTGGTTTTAAGGTTGGTGAGTTATCACCATCCCATTCTACACGTAAGACACCTAAGGCCTGGGAGCTTAAACCAGTTGCCTAAAGTCATAGAACGAGTTGTCTTCTGCCTCCAAACACAGCACATCCCACTATGTACCAAATTTTTCAGAGTCTCTGTGAAGTCTTTCTACATTTCTCCTTGACAGAATGAATTTCCTGGCCTGAATTCATTTCTCTGAATTTGGGGGAGAAAAGACAAATGTTACCTTGTCATTTTGGCTTTTACTCTCTAAAGCAGGAAAGAAAAGTTTCAGGGAAACATTACAGTTTTTCCTGAGGGAAAATCATCTTGACATATAGGATAAAAGTGCAGACTCTAGAGCTTGAGGGAGACCTATTTCCAAAAGGATCATGGAGCTTATTTCTGTCACGTGAATGTGCGTGCATGTGTGTGTGTGTGTGTGTGTAGCAGGGAGTGGAGAGCTTTTAGTACACTCAGTCAAATATAGAGGTGTCACTTAGAGAGACACTTACAGCAGAACCTGCTGTCCTATATATAAAAAACCAGTACTGTACTGTACTTAATTTAGCCCTCCAGAAAGGGTCATGAATATGCATTTTGTCTAAGAAAATTATTTCTTTTCACAACCTCATGTGTGATGCTGTAGGCTAAGCTAATCAATGTAGTTAAATTTAGCCCTGGTTTTGAAAGTTTATTTTAGAAAAGGTCAAGGTACTAACCCTATAGTTTATTGTGTGAGGAAAGAAAGCATCATGGCAAACCAAGCAACTGATGTGCACCCCCATCCTAAGAATATAAACATATTGTTTGTATTTGAGGTTCAGTTCCACTTACAGTTAGTGATATTATTCTCAAAGTTGTCTTGATTCCTGCTGTGCTGTGAAATATACAAGGACAAAAAACCAAACACCGCATGTTCTCACTCATAGGTGGGAATTGAACAATGAGAACACTTGGTCACAGGAAGGGGAACATCACACACTGGGGCCTGTTGTGGGGTTGGGGGAGGGGGGAGGGATAGCATTAGGAGATATACCTAATGTAAATGACAAGTTAATGGGTGCAGCGCACCAACATGGCACACGTATACATATGTAACAGACCTGCACGTTGTGCACATGTACCCTAGAACTTAAAGTATAACAAAAAAAAATATAAAAAAAAAAGAAAAGAAAGATATTGTCTACCATGGGGGTGTGGGAGGTCCATGAGCTTGCCTTTCTCTGGGCAAGGGGGTTGCCCAGAAGGCTGGGGTTGGGCATTTATTCAACCTGTGCATGTAGATATGGTGTAAAAGAAGGCGGAAAAGGGCATCTTACAGATGAGAAGATTTGATTGGATACATCCTTTGATATGGCACTCGGTTACATGAAGAGGCTTAGGGCTGGGGTGCGATGGAGACACTACCTCTCCCCTGCTACATCCACAACTGTGAGAGCTGGAGCACTTTCAAGGGCCAGGAGATTCTGCCTTCTTTTTGCAGAGGTGGGGATTGGTGATGGTAGATGGTGTGCTGGCCAGGAGAGGAACTGAGGATCAGAGAGGTAAAGTGACTCACATCCCAGAGCTTCAAAGAAATCTGGCCAAACTGAAAGCAGCGGCTGTGGCCCTCTATTTAGAGAGGTGACAGCCTAGAACAGTGCTGTCCAGTAGAATTTTCTGCAGTGTTGGAAATATTCTAAAATTTTGTCACAGGTGACTATTGAGCACTTGAAAAGTAGCTAGTGCCACTGAATTTGTCATTTTATTTAATTTTAATAATTTTAATTCAAATAGCCACAAGTGGCTAGTGTCTACCATATTAGGTCAATTCTAAAAGAAGTGGTACTTTAAAGAGATGAAGTGGGAAAGCAAGAGTGAATTCAGGGAAAAATACAGAGTTCAGGTTATGAAAGCCAGGATTCTGAAGGTACATATGAGAACTATCTGGAAAGCATCAGAAAAATAAAGCTTCCTAGACCCAGACCAGGACAGCCCAGTCAGAGTCTTTTGGTACATACCTTTAAATGAGATCTACCATATTCATTGGTAAGAAGAGGCAGATCTGGGAATGTGGGTTGCAAATGATAAAAGGTCTTGCCTGCCAAACTTAAGATTTTATACTCAATTTTATTGGCAGCGAGGGCATCATTGAAAGGGGAGAGTCACATGGTGAGTGCATTAGGCAAGGCTTGCAGCAGCCTGTGTAAGACATGATGCCAATGGAAGATAGGAGATGATTGCAGAGCTGAGTGTTAAAAGATACCTGGAGTGTTCATTTCTCCCTCAGAATGAGTGTGTTTATTTCACTGGGGGCTGTCCATATTCTTCTCTGGCTTGAACATTGGTTCAAAACATTTCTGCAGCAGCCTGTGTAAGACATGATGCCAATGGAAGATAGGAGATGATTGCAGACCTGAGTGTTAAAAGATACCTGGATTGTTCATTTCTCCCTCAGAATATGAGTGTGTTTATTTCACTGGGGGCTGTCCATATTCTTCTCTGGCTTGAACATTGGTTTGAAACATTTCTTAGCAAATATGCTGCTGCACGCCTCCAGTCCCACTAAAAGTTACGGTGATTGAAAATTACAGTTGCTTCCCTTGGGCGCAGAGGGGGCTCTTTGTAATGAAATAGAGATGCAGCAGCCATTTGGCATGTGGAGTAACAGCTTCTCTGGGACCTCCAGCAGGGGCCCATGGTATCATAAAAGGGGATGAGTCACCAGGGAAAGGAACAATTGTGGGTCTCAGAGTGTGCCCTTCCCTCTCTATGACTTCTGAGCTCCAATGAGCAATCTTAACTGCTGTCACCGGGAACTAGGACACCGTGAAAACAGTGTTCGAGGCCCAGCCGATGACTCACTGCATAATTCTGATAAACTATTTCATGGTTCACAGTGGGGAGAGAGATTGCTTTTAAAAATTGAAAAGGAAAAAATAAAATACAATATATGTTGAATTGAAGTTTTGAGATGGATAAAATGCCTTTTCCCCAACAGCAAAGTATCAAAAGAGTCAGTTTTTTTTCTTTAATAGTGCCGGGGAAGGCATGGGGGAGGGAGAGACTGGGTATCCTTATAAGCTGCTGGGAGAATGGAAGGCTGGGGTTTTAGGAGTGGTTTTTATCTTGTTGGGAGAGTTCAGCTGTCATCCTGAAGGGCAGGTGACCTCTGCCTGGGAAGTGTTTTCCTCTAGCTATGCTGTTGGCCCTTTATGTGTACAGTCACACATCACTTAAAAACGGGGATGTGTTCTAAGAAATGTGTCCTTAGGCAATTTTGTCATTGAGCAAACATCATAGAGTGTACTCCCACAAACCTAGATGGTACATTTATGCTAAGTTTCAGGTGAATTTGGCGTCTTACAGAGCACATGATCGGCCACCATCTCACTCTGGCCCCTCCCACTCTCTTTCCCTCCACCTTTCTGGAACAGGGCCAAAGCCCTCCTCTTGTTCCCTGGCAGAAGGGATCATATCATTTTCTTTCCCTGCACTTTTATTAGGTATTTTTCTAAATACAATTTCTTAAAAAAAATTCTCACAACAACAATTATAAAAGCGAATCTTTCTACCTACTAAATTAATAAGTGCCATTTTATGGAGCATCTACCATGTTCTGGACATTATGCAAGATGAAGCATTTTAAGAAGACTTTGAAGAGGGCCAGGAGACTAAACCTCCAGAGAGAAAAAAATTTAGTCATCTGAGATGTAATTGATATCTGACAAAGGACTCACTTTAGCAGTGCCACAGATGTGGGCTCTATTATTTTCTTGAAGGTCTGAGGATTAAAGTTATAATATTAAAGAATGTGACTTTGCTGGCACCTGACTATTTTTCTTTAAGAGATGTTTATCTTACTGTATAGTGTCACTTATCCTTTATATTTTGTTTTGTAACCATGAGTCAAGATATTTTTATTATAATGTCCAAGTCTTTAGATGGGTTCCTTAGAAGCACAGCCTGAGATGTGTATCTGGTGCATGTATCTTATTGTGGAGAGCTCTAAGGATGTGGGTGTGTGTATATAGAGTTTGGTGTGGGGTTGGGGGCTGTGTCCAGATAAAAGGAGCTGAGCAAGGATGTGGTCTCAGCTGGAGACTAGCCTCAGTCTGCTCACACAGGGAGCTCTGGGGCATGAGTAACACCACAAAGATGGTTTTACCTTAAGTCACTCAGTCATTGGCCAGGACTGCCCCTGGGGCAGAGATGTGGCATCATCTTTTCAGTAAGGAGGGCTTCTTTGATCCAAGAACAATTCTGTGGAGAATAGAGTATCTGTGTGCTGTCAGCAACTGTTATAGGCTTCACTGAGTCCCCACTAAAAGCCATATGTTGAAGCCCTAACCCCCAGTACTTCAGAATGTGACTGTATTTGAAGACATGGCTTTTAGAGAGGTGGTTAAATTAAAATGAGGCTGATAGGGTGGGCTCTAAGCCAATCTGACTGTGTCCTCATAAGAAGAGGAGATTAGGCTTTTCAATGATCGCCATTCTAACTGGCATGAGACCTTATCTCATTGTGGTTTTGATTTGCGTTTCTCTAATGACCAGTGATGATGAGCTTTTTTTCATATGTTTGTTGGTCACATAAATGTCTTCTTTTGAGAAGAGTCTGTTTATATCCTTTGCCCACTTTTTGATAGGGTTGCTGGAGAGGATGTGGAGAAATAGGAATGCTTTTACACTGTTGGTGGGAGTGTAAATTAGTTCAACCATTGTGGAAGACAGTGTGGTGATTCCTCAAGGATCTAGAACCAGAAATACCATTTGACCCAGCAATCCCATTACTGGGTATATACCCAAAGGATTATAAATCATTCTACTGTAAAGACACATGCACATGTATGTTTATTGCAGCACTATTCGCAATAGCAAAGACCTGGAAACAACCCAAATGCCCAAAAATGATAGACTGGATAAAGAAAATGTGGCACATATATAACATGGAATACTATGCAGCCATAAAAAAGGATGAGTTCACATCCTTTGCAGGGACATGGATGAAGCTAGAAACCATCATTCTCAGCAAACTAACACAAGAACAGAAAACCAAACACTGCATGTTCTCACTCATAAGTGGGAGTTGAACAATGAGAACACATGGACACAGGGAGGGGAACATCACACACTGGGGTCTGTCAGGGGGTGGGGGACTAGGGGAGGGATAGCATTAGGAGAAATACCTAATGTGGATGATGGGTTGATGGGTGCAGCAAACCTGGGTGTAGCAAACCATCATGACGCGTGTGTATCCATGTAACAAACCTGCATGTTCTGCACATGTATCCCCAAACTTAAAGTATACAAAAAAAAAAAAAAAAGAGGAAGAAGAGATTAGGACACAGGGACACCAGGGTATGCATGCACAGAGGATGACCTTGTGAAGAAGCAGCAAGAGGGAAGCCAAGGAGAAAGGCCTCAGAGGAATCCAACCCTGCTGGCCCCTTAATCTCCAACCTCCAGAACTCTGGGAAATAAATTTCTATTGTTTAAATCACCCAATCTGTGGTATCTTCTCAAGACAGCTCTAGCTGACTTAATACAGCAGCCAACATGCACAGCAGCTAGCAGACGAGGGTGTGCCAATTATACTTTGGAGTGTGTCTGGGAAGAGAATTTGTGTGGGGCATTGATAGTAGCCACTACACCCACTTACAAATGAGAACACCGTGACCCAGAGAAGTGAAGTAGCCCACCTGAGGTCACACAGCCAATAAGCAACAGAGGCAGAATTTGATTGCCATCTGACCCTACAGCTGGTCCTCCTAGTCGCTACTTTGTATCATCACTTCCGATGCAAGGCAGTTTTTCTCAGAAGCAGCAGATGTCACCAGTTAACTTTGACTTCAATTTCTTTTTGGTTTTTTGTTTGTTTTGTTTTGTTTTCATCTAAATTGTGCTTACCTTATACAAAATGGAGCTTCTGGGGGAAATTGAGGCAACTCAGCACAATGCCTATGTCTGTGTGTCTTCTCTAAGTATTGAGTTTTACCTTATGTAAAAGGTAAAAAAAAATCTTATGGTTTTGGGGACGTTGTAGCATATTAATCATAGGTTTCCTATACATATGAGAAAATAATATTTTTATTTTTAATGTTTTTATTAAAAAATGAATTTGAGCAGTTTTTCACACCCACAAATGTTATTTTTGGGAAATTAAGAAATGCTTTGATGGCTGCCATGTTAATACAAATAATAACTGTAATCATTCTAAGCACTGCCACTCCCAATTTGTAATGAATGAACATGGTCTTCATAGAGGCCACATTGAGATCAAGAATAAATCAGTTTGTTCTTATTAGAGCCTTATAATAGCCTTGTTCAGTATTTTCTGGCTTGGTGTAATAAAGCCATTTCCCTCTTCAGAAAACTAGAAAAGAAAGGAAAAATAGAGATGGACATCTTTTGGTAGCTGCCTTCTGCTGAGGGCTCCCACCACCCACCCTCTGTCTGCCCCATGACAGCCAGCTCCGCAAACTTTAATGCTGAACTATGATTAGATATGCAGAGAGAGGCAGGGTGTCTGGGGCAGACTCTAGGGCACCTGGAGAAAGCTCCAGCCTAACAGCATTTGCTGTCACACTCTGGGTCCTCTTGACTGAGTTCTGGGACTTGACTGAGTGGGCCTGCAGGATGTAACTGGAAGTTTTAGTATGGTGAAGACATTTTTTGCAGTTCGAAGGTATGACTACATCTGAGATATAAGTTCAAAGTATGTGAAAAAGAGGAAAGGGGTGGGGGGGTCTTAGGAAAAACATCTGTATCTCCTTCCTCTCCTCAGCTTCCCCTCTCCACGTTACTCTCCCAAAAGATTAGTTAATTATTTGTATATGATATTATGTGGCAATTTGAAAGTCCTTATCTCTTAGAGATTTATGTACTCATTTATTCAGCAAGAAGTTTTGGGTGTCTGCTTTGAATCATGTGTTGGGGATACCATGGTAAGCAGGATGGGTGTGGCCTCTGCCCTCCTGGAGCTTACCATCTACCTGGAATATTAGAAGGGATTTTTATTTCAGCAGACATAAAGTGCCAGTCATTGTGCTGAATTAGTGGTTCTCAAACTTAAGGGTGCATCAGGATCACCTGGAGAGCTTGTCAAACCACACATTGCTGGACCTTCATCCCAGTTTCTGATTCAGTAGGTTGGAGGTATAGGCAAATTTGGAAATTTTTATTTTTAATAAGAGCCCAGGTGATGTTGTTCTTGCTATTCTGGGGACCACCCTTTAAGAACCATTCTGGGAAGCCTGTCACACGGATTTGCTTAAGGCATTCTAATGGTTAAAACCATTTGGGATGGTGGTGGGCCCACAGGCTGAGATCTTCTAAATGTCTAAAAGGAACTAAGTTCCTTTAGAGGAAACTTGGTTTTCTCTTCAGGCAAAGTTCCTGTTTTATGAAAACACGCTTTTTAAAAAAAATTGTTAATGTATATCTGGATCGTTTCAGCAGTTTAAAGAGCTAATGCAGTAGATGAAGTGACAGGGAGTTTTTCATTTAACAGTTGCATCTGTATGTCATTTTCTCCTCGAAGGTTCTATAAGATAGAGCAATAGTTCTCAAAGTGTGTTTCCAGACGAGTGGCATAGTTAGAAATGCAGAATCTCAGGCCCCATTCCAGACCTACTGAATCAGAAACACTGGGTGTGGGAGCAGGAATCTGTTTTAACAAGGCTTCCAGCTGATTCTGAGGCACACTCAAGTTTGACACATCTGAGATAGATGGTAGTGAGAACTAGGCTCAGGCTGAATCTGATTCTCCCAGCTCCCTTAAGACGGTTTACCAGGATGACTAAGCTTCAGTTTTTCTGTCTCGTAAGTCAAAAGTCTATCCCTTGTTGTCTAATATCTTTCAGAGCTACAAGAAAGGTAATCATGACCTTTCTGAAATGGTTTTACTAGCAAAGATGAAAATTTCTAACTAACCATAAATAGACTTATTCAGTGAAAGAAAGGGGATTCAGATGCAGCAGTGTGACCTTCGGTTGGTCATTAGCTTGTCTGAACCTTACTTTTCCTATCTGAAAAGTGGGCAGAAAAATGTCATTCTAGTCTACATTGAAGAGTTGTTGCAAAGATCAAATGGTATCTTTGTGCTATTAAATGGTATCAAATTTTTGTGGTATCAAATGTATATCAGTGTGCTTTTTAAACTGTAAAATGCACACAAATATAAAGATTATAACTTTGGGCTGCTCACCCTTAGCTTTGTTCTTTTCTATCAACAAAATGGGAGTAGTTGAATTACTTATACCTCCATGGAGATTTTAAGTAATTTAGACAACTAATAGCACAGTAACTTGAGCTCTTCTAAGGTAAAGTTTTTCTTACGTTTACGTTTTGTCTTTAACATACAAAGGTTGAAATATGTAGAAATAGTATAAAATCTTTTAGATTTTATTATAGTGTATACTCTTCTTTGAACTAGTCACATTCTAGAGCAGTGATTCTGAGAGTGCAGCCTCCAGGCCAGCAGCATCAGCATCAGCTGGGAACTTGTGAGTAATGCAGATTCTCAGGTACCACACCAGACCTGCTGAATCAGCAAGTCTTGGGGTGGGACCCAGAGATCCGTTTTAACAAGCCCGCAGGTGATCCTGATGCTCACACAAGTCTTAGAGAAAGGCATTTATTTGGGTCTTAATTGAAGGATCTGATAAAGGCCATCATTTTCCTGGAACAGGGTGATGTATTCGTTTTTCCAGCATGGATTTGAAACATCTGTGTCCAAACTCGTGCAGCCATTATTGGATTCCTTCATAAACACATTCTGTTACTGCTTGCCTGGCATACAGAAGATCTGGAATGCCACTCCAGTATACCCATTATGAGGCTGACTTCAGGGTGCAAGGAAATTAAAGCTATTTATCAGACTCTTTTCCCCTTAGTGACAGGAGAAAGGAATCTTAAGCTAACAAGGCTTCAAATTGGGTCTATGTATGAAAAACATGAGGCTTGACAAACACAGTTTGAACGGACTTACGTTTCTTTTGACTTTTCCCTTTGAAAATGAAAATGAGTCCTTTTGTGGGAAGCACCAAATTAGTGGTGCTTACTTAAGAAATACTGGAGACAGATTCATTCCAGTTTGTTTCACAGCTTAGGTGGCAGAATGGCACTTTTCCCTGGCCACTTCTTTCCTTCTTCCCCTTCTAGGAGGAAATCTTAGGTAGGAGAGGGAAAGGGACTAAGGCTGTCTGTACACAATGAGCTACGTTTTGGGAAAAGGAGCTTAGTATTTTAACAAAAGAAAGGTTTGTCTGTGTTGTAGAGATATGACTTGGTCCACTGCCTATGTTTGTAAATAAAGTTTTATTGGGACATAGCCACACTCATTTATTTATGTATTGTCTGTTTTCACACTACAAAGGCAGAGTTGGGTAGTTGTGACAGAGACCACGTAATCTGCAAAGCCTAAAATTGTTTTACTGTCTAGCCCTTTACAGAACATATTTGTCAACCCCCCTTGCAGAGGTTTCTTCTGAGCTGCTTGAAGGAAACCTTGATGGAATCAGTGGACAGGAAGGACAGTGGGAGGTGAACAGTGTGGTGAAATGCCTGCGGGTTCCTGTGGAGTCCACAGAAAGGAAACCACAGAGAGGCGAGATTCCATATTGCCCATTTCAGTTGGGTTCAGTATGGATTTTGAGAAGTTATTCTATTTAAAATAAATAAATATTTTAAACTTGAGTATATATTTGCAATTGTCTAATACAGTCATACACTGCATAACAATCTTTTGGTCAATGACAGACTGCATGTACAATGGTGGTCCAGTTAATGAAGCTGAAAAATTCCCAACACCTAGTGCTATCATAGCCATCATAACATTGCAGAGCAACATAGCCACTCACATACTTGTGGTGATGCTGGGTAAATAAACCTACTACACTGCCAGTCATATAAAAGTGTAATGCATGTATTTATGTACAGTATAGTGATGACAAATGACTGTTACTACTTTATGTATTTACTATACTTTTTTTTTTTTGAGGTGTGGTCTCACTCTGTTACCCAGTCTGGAGTGCAGTGGCACAATCTCGGCTCACTGCATCCTCCACCTTCCAGGCTCAAGTGATCCTCCCACTTCAGCCTCCCAGTTAGCCGGGACCACAGGTGTGCGCCACCACACCCAGCTAATTTTTTGTATTTTTGGTAAAGATTGGGTTTCTCCATGTTGCCCAGGCTGTTCTCGAACTCCTGACCTCTGGTGATCTGCCTGCCTCGGCCTGCCAAAGTGCTGGGATTATAGGAGTGAGCCACCATGCCTGGCTTGCTATACTTTTTATCATTTTTCTAAAGTGTACTCCTTCTACTTATTAAAAAAAATTAACTGTAAAACAGCCTTGGGCAGGTCCTTCGGGAGGTGTTTCAGAAGAAGGCACTGTTATCACAGTAGATGGAGGCTCTGTGTGTGTTACTGCCCCTAGAGACCTTGTAGTGGGACAAGATGTGGAGGTGGAAGACAGTGGTATCAGTGATCCTGAGGCTGTGTAGCAGTAGACTAATGTGTATGTTTGTGTCTTCATTTTTAACAAAATAGTTGAAAAAGAAAAAGAAAGAAAAAATGCTTGTTGACTATCTCCTAGTTAGGAGAGATATGAAAAAAAGAAAATATTTTCGTACAGCTGTACAATGTGTTTGTGTTTGAAGCTAAGTGTTATTACAATAGAGTCAAGAAGTTTAAAAAATGTACAGTAAGCTGCTTAATTTATTATTGAAGAAAGGAAAACATTTTTTATAAATGTAGTGTAGCCTAAGTGTCCAGTGTTTATAAGTCTATAGTAGCGTACAGTAATGTTCTAGGCCTTCGCATTCACTCACCACTCACTCACTGACTCACCCAGAGCAACTTGCAGTCCTGCGTGCTCCATTCATGGTAACAGCCCTGTACAGATGTGCCATTTAAAAAATCTTTTATACTGTATTTTTACTGTACATTTTTAATGTTAAGATACACAAGTACTTACCACTGTATTACAATTGTCTACAGTATTCAGTGTAGTAACATGCTGTACAGGGTTGTAGCCTAGGAGCAATAGGCTATACCACGTAAACATAGATGTGTAGTAGGTTATACCATCGAGGTTTGTAATAAGTGCACTCTATGATGTTCACACAATGATGAAATCACCTGAATGACATATTCCTCAGAACATATCCTCATTGTTAAGTGAGGCATGACTGTTATTTCTTCCTGGTGTTGGGTATTACAGGAAAAACTACTGAGTGTTTGCCTTATTTGATACATACTTTGCATCCATTATACTATGTAATGTTCACAACAATTCCATGAGATGAATATTATCATCTTTATTTTATAGATGAGAAAACTGAAGTGCAGAAAGCTTAAATAACACAGTGTTACAGAGCTATTGCTAGAGGCTTGATTTAAATGCAGATTTTGTTTTTATGCCAAAGCCAGCATTCTAAAGGAGTGTTTCTGAATGTTGGCCTCTCTAGCTAGGTTGGGGTGTTTTTCAAACTGCAGGTTGAGAGGTCAGTTTAGTGAGTTGCAACCAGCATTAAAAAATTAATTTAACAGGATGAAAAACACCAGAGTGTGTCATATGTAGTTTGGGTAAGTAGGTCTTGATGTATGAAACTTTTGTTTCGACTATAAAGATATTTATAAACATACATATATAAGCACATTTCTGTGCACTGGGCAACAATGTAAATGATATTTCTTACCGTGTCGTAGTTTGAAAGCCAAGGGAGTGGACAAGGAGGAATGAAGATAAAGAAAAAATGGGAGAGCAAGAGGGAAAAATATGAATGAGTGAGAGAATGAATAACTGTCAAAGGGAAAAAGAGACTCAAGGAGAGGGAGAGGAAGTAGAAAAGAGTGGGGAAAGAGGGAGAATGGACAACTCAGAGAAAGAAACACAGAGATTCAGGGAGAGTTGAGGGTGGGCAAGAGAAGGAAGACATCGTATGGTTCTGTCTTTCATTCCACTCAGCAAGCACATGTCCCTACTTGATGGCAGAACTGGAGATCTCTCAGGAGATTTTAGTTTTCATACACTTCTCATGCTGTGATTCTCTTGTCGTTCTCAGTGTAAGTAAAATGAAGATCTTTATTAACATGGCTTCTAGTCATTACAGCAAAAAGACACCTGCACGTTTATGTTTATCACAACACAATTCACAATTGCAAGGATATGGAACCAACATAACTGCCCATCACTGATGAGTGGATAAAGAAAATGTGGCATATATACACCATGCAATACTACTCAGCCATTAAAAAAAGAATGAAATACTGTCTTTTGCAGCAACCTGGATGGAGCTGGAGGCCATTATTCTAAGTGAAGTAACTCAGGAATGAAAAACCAAATACCATATGTTCTCACTTATAAGTGGGAGCTAAGCTATGGGTACACAGAGGCATGCAGAGTGGTATAATGGATTTTGGAGACTCAGAAGGGAGGAGGGTGGGAGGAAGGTAAGGGATAAAAAGCTACATATTGGGTACAGTGTATACTACTCGGTGAGGCTGCACTAAAATCTCAGACTTCACCACTACAAAAGTCACCCCTGTAACCAAAAACCACTTGTATGCAAAAGGTATTGAAGTTCTATATGCATGTACATATGTGGATAGGTATGTTATATATATATGTGTACATACAGACACGTGCAGGTGTCTTGATATAATGACTAGAAGCCACGTTTAATAAAAATAATATATATCATTTCAATATAAATAATAAAAATAATAAAAACTGTGGCTTCGCCATAACAGTATTCTATCTCATCTGTTGCTCAGCTGAAAATCAGTGATCTGAACTGATGTGAAAAAAAAAATACGTTGTGTTGAAATTGCTGAGAGAAGGTATGAGATCCCTAGTACACTGCTTTCTGAGGAACTGGCAAAGGCAATTTTGAATATATGTAATTTTTGTCTTTTGAGCTGACTAATTTTTATTCTACTGTACAGCAGCCTTTTATGTTTTAGTGGGAAACCATAGATAACAAACACATTTTAACATCTTCTATTTCCAGGGAATTCTACATCCATTAAGTATCTTACTTTCAAAGGATTCTGGACTCATTTAATGAAAAGCCCATTTGTACAGACTTGGAAATTGAGTGAACATTTGTATGAAACTTCCCTGCATACCGATGCTTTCATGAGAATTCTATTACTCAATCTCAGCAGCCACTCTACTAGATTACACTTATGTTAATTTTATCACAGAAATTGGAGCTCTGTGAGTTTAAGTCTCTTGCACAAATTTTCATCTAAAAGGTGGAAGAGCTAGATTCTAGCCTTGATTTTCTGAACCCAAATTTCATATTTTTCCCACTAGACCAGAAATAGCAACAATAGATTGAAAAATAATGTGTTACAATTTGGAAGAAAAATTTTAATTTTAAGTCTGAGTATGGTGCAAAGTCTAAAATGCCTATTGTTTTGCTGCAGCTGAGTATTCTGATTTTCTCCTCCCCCAGCCCAAGGGTAGTTGTTTGGGTAGTTCTTTATTTCTAGCCCCCCATTAGTAAATTAGAGTTTATATTGTTATGCTTTCTTGTGATCCATTCATGGCCTTTCTTCACTGAAGATTGTTATAAACACCAACTTTATTCTAGTTACTAACAATGTTGCATCAAGTAACTTGGGTAGATGCTTATTGTCATCAGCTTAGGTGGGTATTCTTTTTTAAAATAAGTGCTGAATGTAAGGTTGAGTAAGTAGGACCCACCAGAGTGAACTCCATCTCAAAAGCCATCATTACCTGTTAGAAAAGAATTGTGTTTTTCCCAGCTTGCCAAAACGATGCTGCTATATATCCTGTTCATCTTGTTTGGTCTTACCAGTAACATTTAAAAAAAAAAGAAATATCTAGGAAAAATGCTGTGGTAGTTTTGCTCCAACTTCCTATGCTAAAAACTTTATGTGTGTTGTGTAGTAGGACCCTTCAGCCAGGACATCTTGTCCTACCTTTGCTCCTAAATTTCCTCATTTTTAATAAGGATTCATGCCTCCAAATGTCAAAATGTTAAAGCATATTATTTATTCTTATTTAATGATTTTTTTTCTTACCTTCAAACGGTAGTTGCTAATGGAAATGTTCCTCCTTTCCTGTACTGGTTTTATTTTGCTGAGTGTTTATTACATTCAACCAAATACTTCCAGGAAGCTGAGATTCAGCTCTACACTCCATGGAAGCTTTGTCAGCGCAAGCAAAATATACATCCCTGTGAAAAGATACAGTATTCTTACCTCATTATAATTTTAATAACTGGTAGTATCTGACTGTTGGTTCATTATTTCAGAGATCCCAGAAGACCCACTTGTGGCTGAAGAGTACTACGCTGATGCATTTGATTCCTATTGTGAAGAGAGTGATGAGGAGGAGGAAGAAATAGCGCTAGAAAGACCAGAGAAAGAAATCAGGAATGAGGGATCCCAGCCTGCTTACAGAACAAACCAACAGGTATGTAATGCTCCCTGTCAGAAGCCATGGAACTGTTCAAGGTACTGATTGGACTCTCCCAGAGAAGAAAGGAAGTCTTATAAGGTGAAGTTGGGGACATGGGGAACAGGGTTATTATAATAGCTACTTGTGGTAAGTCTGGCTTTTCAAGGTCCAGAGGCAGGCAGGGCCCTATGGAATTTGGAGAATCTGATCTGGACCATGTTGATGGGGGAAGAACTGGAGCATGCTGCACTTATTTGGGGGGTTGGGAGATGGCACACACCATATTGCACACTGAGGAGGGCTTCGTATACCCAGCTATTGAATTAAAAAATGCAAATATCTCTTTAGCAGAGAGAATGGCACTTTTTATATACCTTTCTGTCTGGTAATCATATTTTGGGGTCATATTCACAAATTGAATGCAAATAAAATTTGTAAAGACTGACTTAGTTTTGGGGATCAGAACCAAAGATCCTGGGCTTAGGGGATAATCTTTCTAGCTACTTTTAGCCTCTGAGGACACATTCTTGCTTAAGTGGTGAGGTCTCTCTGAGTATATGCCCTATGCCCTTGTAGTAGATCTCTTTTAACTATAGCAAGATTAAGCCTTATATGGGCCATAGGTCAAGAAACACCCCTGACATGTGCTTTCAGTGTTGAGTGTCTGCAAGAGAGGAATAAAAAGCAAGAGGCATATGAAGATGAAGGGGAAAGCTTTGGGCAATGTACATACATACCTTCTTTTCTTCTTACCTTCCAATCCTAAACTTCCATGAGTTACAGAAGCTTTTATTAACTGAGAACCATGCAGCTACTAAAATAAAAGTCTACCAAAGGGCACCTGAGTGAAGACTCAGCTAGAGGAGATGATTTTTGGAGTGAAGATGATTCACTCCAAAAATCCATTCAACCATTTTTAATAAAGATTATGCAATATATCATAATATTCAATCCATTCAGCCACTTAAATCCATTCAACCATTTTAATAAAGATTATGTGTCATAATATTCAATAAATAAAAGCAGTAAGAAGTGCTCTCCAATTTGATATTAAGAGAGAGAGGCAAGTGAAGGGTACAGGTATGGGGCCAAGCAAAAAAAGGGATGAGATAAAGAGGAGAAAGAGATAAAGAGAAAGGATTAGAGAGAGATAATTTAGGAGACAAATACATGAAGAGAGAAACAAATACATTTTGAGAAAAATACAGCTAAAGGGGGGATTCAGAATGCCAAAATAAAAACTTTGCTTATACCGTTTCCCCATTTTTTTCCAACGGAATCTGGAAAACAACAGCACCTCCTACCACAAATCGAAAATATAATTTCTACTACCTTCTGAGCCACTGTCATAAACAACTGTAACGGATATTATTGCAGCATTACAGAGCCTTCATTCTGGGCCTATGGTTGCAAAACACATGATATGCAAAATACATACAGTGCTCAATTTTTGGTCAAAGCATCAAGCGGTAAAATTTTAGCTACTAATATTATCACTTAGAAATGTTTTTTAAGAAAATAAAACAGATTTAGAACCACATGAATAAAATACTATATGGCAAACAGCTCCTAGGTCAGGAAATACATTTTTTCCAGTCTCAGAATATCCATCTTTGGCACTTAGAATATAGGGTTGGAAATCAGATTGCTTGCATCTGTCTTTATAACTTGCAGTTGGCGTGACCTTGTTCAAATTACTGAACTTCACTGTGCCTCAGTTTTCTAATCTGTAAAGTGGGAGAATAATGGTTTCTACCTCACAGAGTGGTTTTGAGGATTAAATGAAGTAATCAATATAAAGTAATTAGAATAATGCTCAGAATTTAATAAAATACTTCATGAGATATTAGCTATTATTATTATGAAGTTACTCAGTCAAGGTATCCAGTACCTCTTTATGATACTGCCAAAACTCCTTAATGTTAAAGTGAGATTTTCTAACTTGCTTTTAAGTAATTTTTTAAAAATTCCTTCTTATTAGTCTTAAGGCAGATGATAAACATAAGGGCAGCAGTTTTGTTCTCTGGGTTGTATATCTATCACATGTTACATGACAGATTGTGATTGATTTTAAGTAATCTATTGGGACAAGATGCTAAGGCCTCTCATATGGTTTGGCTATATCCCCACCCAAATCTCATCTTGAATTGTAGCTCCCATAATTCCCATGTGTTATGGGAGGGACATGGTGGGAGATAATTGAATGATGGGGTGGTTTCCCCAATACTGTTCTCATGGTAGTGAATAAGTCTCACGAGATCTGATGATTTTATAAGGGGTTTCCTTTTTCACTTTGCTCTCATTCTCTCTTGCCTGCTGCCATGTAAGACATGGCTTTCACCTTCCACCATGACTGTGAGGCCTTTCCAGCCATGTGGAACTGTGAGTCCATTAAACCTCTTTTTCTTTATAAATTACCCAGCCTCACGTATGTCATTATTAGCAGTGTGAGAACAGACTAAATACAGCCTCTCACATACATGGTGGTATTTTGTCTCACAAACCCTGTTGGGTAGTTATCTTATTCCTATTTTCTTTCTTTTCTTTCTTTTTTTTTTTTTTTTTGAGACGGAGTCTCGCTCTGTTGCCCAGACTAGAGTGCAGTGGCATGATCTCTGCTCACTCTAATTGAGGAAAGTTAGTTTCTGAGAGAGATGTAGCCTTCCTGTGGTCACGTACCTAGGCAAGGATCAGACTCATGCCTCAGGCCCACATCAGTCACATTCTCAAGTCAATGTTTTTGCTACTATAGAATATATATTGACCTAGAATGGACTTGGCATAAGGGAAACAGAAGTGTTGCCAAGTCCATTCTAGGTCAATATACATTCTATAGTAGCAAAAACAATACACAGTAGAGCAATTTGTATAGATTAGCAAAAAATAGAGTAATTTGTATAGAGTAGCAAAAAAAATTACACAATAGAGTAATTTGTATTAGAGACAGGTAATTACAACCCCATTTGTTTTCTTCCAGTAATTCAATATAGTTTCTCCTTCCCCAAAGGTGATGAATGTGGACTCTTCCCTTTCAGGTTATTTTCATTAGCAACATACAAATTACACTACAGAACTCAGTCATGGTCAACTTTGTGAATTGAGAGAGACCTGCTGCCATCTCTCAGATTGGCCTCTTCTCCCCTTTCCCTGGTCTTTCCCTGGACCTCTGAGTGTGCCAGGGTCTGCTTAGGTGGTCATCACACAAATGCCTTCTATGTGTGTAATCAGATCAAAGTTGATTCCCCTTCCTTTAGATGGAGCCAAAGTCACATAGTTATTTTGATGAAAGAAGTGCTTTCAAAAAGAAACACAGCCATGGACTTCATTGAGATTGATTGCTGAGTTCTTTGTGCCACCCATGACAATCTTTTTAGTAGCAGTGTCTCCAAAGCAGTTTTATTAAGCACCTAATTGCTGATGATTGCCAACTGTTTCTCTGCTGTGATAAGCACAGCATCAATAAAACCTTTATCACAAGCCATTATCATATTGTTGATGGCTCCTCTGCCAAGTCTGTGGTCACTGAATTGGAGCCAGCATCTTAGATCTCAGGAGAATTGAGTTTATAGCTGCCATCATAACAGGGTTCTCCACAACACTTGTGCAACCTGTCACTAAAAAGTGTTTTATGCGCTCTAATGGACATGGCTTAGGGCTGCAGGCTGACGAGTGTTTTCACAGACTCTTCTGTCTTTCCTTTGCTGCCTTGACTATCATTTTTCTCTCCAAGACTAATAAATGGCTCAGATGCATCCAGTAATACACATACTAGGTGGACAATAATGACTCGACACAAATCTTCCTTGGAAGGGCTTTGTTTAATGAATGTGGCTGTCACTGAGGCTTGTTTTAAGAAGGCTCTTCAGGACTATGGTGTTTGTTCTTCCTAAGATGAAAGGCGGCAGAGTTCCACTATTCCAGTTAATTCTGAAGTTCTCAATGCTTTTTCCCCAAATCATTCAGAGGTTTTGAAATTCTTAGGAAAAACAATTGATTTTCTTCTTGGAACATTGTCCCAGGGGCAGAGAACTGGATATGCGATAGGCAAGGCCTGAGATTCTGCTGAGGACCCTTGGATCTGATTGTCATGACGGTAGGTGCCTCCAAGAGTTCCTGCTGTTAGTCGAGTCATTAGTTTAATCAGATCATAGTAATGATAACAGTAACAGCTAGTATTTCCAGAATCTTCATTCTATGCTCGGTACTTTGCATGCTGTGTCAGTTCAGGTACTCCAGGAAGCAGGTGATGAGACAGAATTAGAAATAAAAAGGAAATTCCTATCAAGTAGGTGGGAGGAGTCTTAAACCATACTGATATATTTGAGGGGAAGGAAGGAAGGAAGGAAGGAAGGAAGGAAGGAAGGAAGGTTGGTTGGATGAGAACCTCAGACTGCAGTGCAATTCTGATAAAACCTTGGCAGGCAGGCTGGCAGGCAGGAAGGAAGGTAGGGAAGGAGGGAGGGAGGGAGAGAGAGAGGGAGCAATTGGATGGGAGCCTCAGGCTGCACTGCATTTCTGAAAAAGGTTTGGCCCTGTCAAGAGGGAGCGCAAGGTGTGTTGCTGGAGTCCAGCACTGCGAAAGAATGGCCTGGCCCTAACTTCCCCATAGTGCTTACATTGCCTGGGAGTTGCCTGGGAAGAGCAGGGCCTCAGCGTGGACCCTGCATTGCATCCCAAAGGTGTTGTAGCCGAGGGCTGTCAGATCACTAGGCTCCTTGCAGCAGGGTCTATCTTGAAGGGACTTGTAAGTGGCATATCTCATGGCTGTCACAGGTGTATTATTTCATTTAATTCTTGCAACAACTCTGATGCATATATTCTAGATGAACTGCATCAAACTAGAATTTAACTGGCTGGAATTCAAATAAGGGAGAAGGCAGAGATAAAGGAGAAGGTGAAGGTAGGAGAAAGGAAGGGATCATGAGTTAGGGATTTCATGTGACTTTTACTGAATGCTCCAGAGTCAAAATGAGCTGAGAGATATAAATCCAGTCCCTCTACTGCATCTCAGTTCTTGCATCTCTCAGATTGTAAGCCTCTTGTTGCTTTGAATTATTGTTGTAGACTTCCAGTATTTAAGATACATATTTTTCACACAATCTAGTCCCTAAGTGCAAATCAGCTATTTCATTTGCTCAAAAAAGAAACAGCAGTGGAGGATATTTCAAGTGCTGACTTTAAAACCTAAGTCCCTTGAAAGATACTGTTTGTGACATCCTAACTTCACACAAGAGGAAACTGAGGCATAAGGAAATTAAGTTACATCTCCAAGACCACACAGCTAGTAAGTAGCAGAACTGGACTGTATGAATTTATTTTTAGCCTCTGCTTTATACAGTCTTTCCTCTGCACAACAATTAGAATTGCTTCTCCTCCACTGATGATAGAGTAAATGCATTAGATGCAAGGGAATAGCTGCAGGGCCATTGCATTATCTGGTACTCTGGCAAGACCTTTTTACTAAACAGAATGACTGTGCTATGTACAAGGCAAAATTTAAACCAGTTCCAGGAAGAGTGCTGAGTTATGAAAAGTAAAACAAAAAAGACCCAACATCTCTCATCTGTTATGGGATACAGATTTATCTCCTCCTACTATGTCCTTTTCTTTTTTAAGATAAGTTGCCAGAACTGTTGAGTCCCAGTAGTGGGACTTATTTGCCTGTTATTTTTACATGATCTGACCTAATTAATTTACCTTCATACTTGGGAAGAAACACTTTTTGTCTTAAATCAACCTTAGAGGTCATCAGTTCTAAAAAGCAGACTCCCAGCTGTTTCAGATTGTCGATCATTTTTCCATTAGCATTCCGCTGGCCCGCGTCCCAGGCTGTAAAGCCATCAGCCTTGCTACAGTGTTAGTGGATACTCCCAGTTTGGTGTGTCATTCCTTCTAGGTGATGGGCCTTCTGTAGACTGTGTGTTGCTCAAAGGAGAGACTTTGAGGTGACAATTTCCACCCCTACCCCCCATCCCAGCCCTCATTTCCGTCATGATTCTTCCCCCTTCTCTCTCTCCCATTTCTTGTCCAGATCAAAGCATAGCTCATTGCTAGTCATATTAGGACCAGTCAAACCTTGCTGTGGAATACAGCACAGTGGGGTTTTTTTTTTTTTTTTTTACATTATATCACTTACTTCTCTTAACAATTTGATATACTATTCTTTTTTTTTCTTCTGGCCTTTATTTTATTTTAGGTTCAGGGGGTACATGCGTGAGTTTGTGGGCTTTGTAGGAGGCTTAGACATTAAGTCTTTAAAATTAGGTCCATTATAGGGTTTAGGATCACACCTACATTTTTCACCCCAATACCAAAGCATGGAGAAAAAGGAGAAAGGCAACAGGGTGAAAAAAGGGCAAAGCAAATCTGAGCAGGAATGCAAAGTGTCTGAGTGTTCCCTTCAGTGTGAAGATGGAGAGGTCACCAGCCCCACAGTCTCCCTTGTTGGTGGCTGATCAGAGGTCCACAGGTCAATGGGCAAATAAAGGGACGGTGACCTTCACTGTGAGATGTCCTGTGCTCCGCTGTGCTGCTCCTGGAACTTTGGGGTGAGAGTGGTGAGACACAGCTGATAAGAGTAGTTGCAATGGACCCTCTAGTGCTTTTCTCTCCAACAATCTTCTCCCTCCACTACCCTACATTAATCCCTATTTCCCTAGCTATCATCAGAGCTGAGGTGCCCTGACCATATGGTGCACAGAAACCCTGCAAAAAATATGAAAACCATCCTAAACAGTGTTGGCAAACAAAAATACAAGTCCCATCCAACTGTTTTGTGATCAGAAATTTATTTTAATTTTCTGAATATTTCATTCACCTAGACAGGGAGAGTAAATACCATTTCATGGTGTCCAGCCTGGGAGGAAAGGGTTGTGACACATGGGGGCCATTGTTGGGGGTGCATTGTTCCCACATAACCTGGTAATCTGAAGGCACAGGGGTCTATGTCATCCCTGGGAAAACACCAGTCATAATAAGACAGAGCTACCTTGCAGCATCCAGGTGTTGTGCCAAACCCTTTACATGCCTTATCCCATTCATACTCACAGCACTCAATGCAATTAACATCTCTCACCCATTTACAAATGAGAAGACTATGAAACAGACAGAATAACTAATTTGACCTAAGTTACCCCATCCAATGACAGAGCTGGGGTTTAAACCAGCAAATATTTGTTGTACCAACTATTAGGAATTTGGAGTAAGTATAGAACTTAATGTAGAAGTTGGTAAAGGAGAAGAAAAGGAGATTCTTGGGACCTAAGTGACAGCTCCAAAGTGCGTGAAAATGGACTATGAGCTGATGATTTAAAATCATGTTTAAATCACAGGGCTACATTTTTCACTTACTCTGTGGGATTTAAATAAAAGTAAAGCTAGAACTAGAGTTAAAAATAGAAATCTGCAATAAACAACTGTGTATCACAATGACTATCTTTTGGACTGAAAAATTCTTGTCTTTTTGTGGCAATAAACCTCCCTTAAATTGCAGGACTTTCTTCTCTAGGCTATTGTATGTATAGAGTGGAAAGAGATTAAGTAGTTAATAAAGAGCAAGTGGAAGGATTGATTAGAGGTAGCTTTTCTTTCACTGTGCTGGAATTCTAGAAATGGATTGTTGCAGAGGGAGTACAGGCCTCACCAGTTCCTGGAAAATCCATTGCCCTGTTTTGGGTAGGTGTTACGTTGCCATTCTATCAGCCCTGCTTTTTTTTTCGTCTCTTTATCCTTTACATTTCTAAACCGTAATTCTAAATGTCTTAAGAGTTCTGTCATTGGATACCTATGAATGTCTTTGAAACCCTAAAGCAATCCCACAGGCATTGACTTGCTGAGAACCTGGGCATTAATAAGAGACAGCTGCAGTTAGAAGGTTTTAATAATGCAGAGTAAACAAGGCATTAGCAGTGAAATGTGGACACGTTGACAGTCACGTTTCAGCAATTCGGAATTCAGTGAAAGAGGCTTTTAGTCTTATGGGAGCTGTGGGGGCTTGTTGGCAGTTTGAGTTTTGCAGATGTGGCTCTGTGTTCCTATCACCGCACACACTTTAAGGCAGAAGGCCGCCATCAGTAGTGAGATAGGAGTTACGATATTAGCTTCCTGATTTCAGGGAAGCCCTCACAAAGGTGCCATCAGCTCTGTCCTATGGCTTTGTGCTAAACGGCATCTTCTGCCTTCCTATGAATTATGAATGCATATAAGCAAGGACTTGGCTTCTAATGAGTTCAAGCTGAGTTGTGAAAGGTACATCTGAGTGTGAAGAAGATGGATAAGGTCACCTTGGTGTTTTGGTTTCTGTAACTTAGTGACATTTTCCAGGGCTGTTCTGGACACCATTTGTGGGAGAGTAGATGATAGTTTAAAAATGCAACTTGGAGAAAAAAGTAGGTGGGGCTGGGTACATTGGCTCATTCCTGTAATCCTAGCACTTTGGGAGGCTGAGGTGGGAGGATTGCTTGAGCTCAGGAGTTTGAGAGCAGCCTGGGCAACATAGTGAGACCTAATCTCTACAAAAAAATTTTAAAATAGCTGAGCATGGTGGCATGGTGGCACTAAGCTACTTGGGTGGCTGAGGCAGGAACATCACTTGAGCCCAAGAGGTTGAGGCTGCAGTGAACAATGATTAAGCCACTGTACTCCAGCCTGGGCAACAGATGAGACCCTGTCTCAAGAAAACACTTTTAAAAATGCAACATAGATGAGTTACTTTTTGGGTCATTCATTTATGCATCACATATTTGAATGGTCTAAGCACTGGGTATATGGTAGTGAACACAATAGACATAGTTCTACCTTCATGGGATCTCACTCAGCCTTACATATTTACATAGTATTTATTGATTGACAGCTCCTAAATGTGTGCCTTCTATTCTTCAGTTCTATTTTCGCAGAACTCTAGACTTACATATCCAGTCTGCCTGGGAGTGGGGTTAGGAGTCTCTAATAGACATCCTGAAATAAGCTTGTACGAAAGAACTCTAGACTCACATATCCAGTCTGCCTGGGAGTAGGGTTAGGAGTCTCTAATAGACATCCTGAAATAAGCATGTACTAAAGTTAAGCCCCTCATATACTCTACCCTCAGTCCAAATTAGCTCCTCCTGAGCCAACCTCGACTGACATCCTTTCACTCACATTCATATCCAATCCATAAGCAAAACCTATTGGCTTGACCTTTAAAGTATACTTGGAATTTGACCACTACTTACTACCTGCATTCCTACTGCGAAAGCCATCATCACCTTGTCATAGCTTCTTACTGTTCTCCTACTAACCCTCCGGTCTCATTCAAAGCAAAGAAAGGCTTTTCAGTACTTCATCATCATCACCTCACTAAGCCCCTCTCTTCCATCAACACGAGAATTGTCCTCACTCACTCCACCCCTGTTATATTGGCTTCTTTCCAGTTTCTGGAACACACCAAGCATGTCCCTGCCTTTGGGAGCCTTGAATGCTCTTCCCGCCAGATACACAAATGATTTGCTCCCTCCCTGTCTTCAAGTCTCTGTTTATATGTCATCTTATCAGGGAGGACTCTGACCACCTTATATGAAATAGCTTTCACTGGACTGAGAATCCCCTCTTTCCTCTCCTACTTTATTTTCTTCCATAGTCTTTATTGCCGTCTGAGTGGCCACTATTGCTTATTCTTTTATGGCCTGTCTCCCTCTACTAGAATGAAAGCCAGTAGAGCAGATATTCTATTTTTTTTCACTGCTATATTCCCAGCACCTTGAACAGTGTTTATCACAGAACAAATACTTAGTAGATATTGTGGAATACATGAATGAATGGATGCAGTGTACAGTCTAGTGGTACAGGTAGCCAATTAGCCAGGACACAAACAAAGAAGTAAGAGCAACTAGAAAACAAAGAAGCTGAAGTGATAGAGGAATGGGCATTTGGGGTTTAGGGAAGACCTACTAATAAGGGAAGTCAAGGAGAGTTTCTAGAGATTGACTTTTCAGCCATGACCTGGAGGATGGAAAGGAGCCAGCCCTTGATGGGACAAAAGGGAACTGGGAGAAGAGTGCTTCACAGAGAGGGAACAGAGAGTGAGGGAAAGCTCCAGGTCATGAAAACACTGGGCACGTTCCAGAAACTGCATAGTGAGCAAAAAGATCATAGTGAGCAAAAAGATCATAGTGAGCAAAAAGATCTTGGGGATGATAGAGATATTCTTTACCTTGCTTTAGGTGGCATATACACAGGTGTATACATTTTTGAAAACTCATAGAATTGTACCCTTAAGATCTTGCATTTCACCATGTGCAAATTTTATCTCAATAAAAATAATGCATCATTAATAATGACATCAAAAAAAGAAAAACTACAAAAAAACTACAACAGAGTGGCAATATTCATGTAGATAGATGAGCTCTATAGGTCCGCAGCCTGCATTGAGGCCACTTCCTGGCTGCTTGTGGACAGTGCCTGGCCACAGCTTCAAGAAGGTCTGGATACACTCAAATGAAGCCTCTCAGGAAAAAAAAAACATGGGTCCAGAGTGACTCTGGGTGAGGAGGGAAGAGGAAGAGGGTTTTGTATGATTTGGTGGGATTTACTTCTCTATGGGATGGCTCTGAGAGAAGAGGTGACCAAGAGGTGAAAGAAATCAGCCCCTTTATACCCTAACATCTGTTGACATAAGGTTGACTGAGGATGTGCCTGGGGTCTGAGCAAGATGAAGCTCAGCTGAGCACTTCTCCTAGCTGGGGCTATGATAGAAGGTTATGCGTACTCTACTCTATATATACATTTATAGGTCTATGCCTGCTCAGGATTGTTTGGCAGATGGAGGACATGGTGTCAAGCCTGGCAGCACAGCATGAAAGCATGCATGCATCCATTCTCACTCAGAGCAGCTTTCAGCCACTGGAAACATAAAACACTTCTGTAGCTCTGAACCCATCTATGTGTGTGTTGATATGTGCCAAGCCTTCTCTAGATATGCCTTCGGGAGTCAGTATAGCCTACCAGCCAGGAGAGTGCTGAGGGTGCTAGATGTAGACAGATGGCTGAGTTTTCACACCTTCAAGGTGAAGGAGCAGTGAGCAAAAGAATAACCTTTTGGGAGACTCTCAAGAACATCTAAAGATAGATATGCAATCTCTAAGGGACTGCTGGTGCTCAAACTGAGCTCTCATCCCAAACTAAGTTCTTGTGGCAGCTAGGTAGCTTTCATTCATTCATTCATTCATTCATTCACACAGTCACAATTCATTTGTTACCAAACAATATACATAATATTATATATAGTTATCATTTTACAGATATCATTCCCTTAGTTATCCATTCAGCTTCAATGAGAACTGTGTAAATGGTTTTCACTTACCTAACTTTCAAACAAAACTCTGTCATTGGTTTTTCATCTCCAACTCTTTAAGTTTCAAACTTGGTCAATATTTTTCTTAACCAAATCATTTATCTATTGTTTTTAGTCAATGTAATTTTTTTTTCCCTTTAACTCATTTAGCGAGAGCAAGTTCACTGTGGATAGTGGAGGAGGGAAGAATATGGCATCTTATGTCTTTAAGCCTTGCCTTCCTCTGGCTCCTTTCTCAGAATCTTTATCCACAGAAAGGCTAACTGTTCTTAGACTTGGGAAAAACAAACCTCTTAGAACTAGGCTTCTCCCATGAGTGGGTTTTTATTGGTTTGTTCCCTAATAGGTGTGGCAAAACCTCTTTCCTACCTTGCTGCACCTTTTTCACTGGAGTTGGCTGCAGCTTGGACAGTACACCACAACCAGAGTCTCTTGGATAAGTGACTGTCAGCAACAGCTTGAGAAACAAACTGTCAGAAAAGGATTATTTTTCTCCAAATGGGAGGCTAAGGCTTCATCTCTCTTCCTTGTCTTTGTATACATTTGACACATAATTGGTTTTTGTTGTTGTTGTTGTTGTTGTTAGAAACAGGGTTTTATTTTTGAAAACAGAAAAAGCAAACAATATTTTAAAAATACAGTCTATCGATGTCGTCATATTTCGCTTGGAATACACAAGAATGCAGTGACCGAAATGTCTGTTCTAAAAACATAAACATTTTCTTATATCAGTTCCAACCCCTTTTAATTTAATAAATATTTTCTGAATGAAATACAACTGGATAATGAAGTGACACCGTTTTTTTCTTGTGAATTGAATCTTTCATTATGACTAGCTCTAAGTGAGGAGATCATCTGGATTATTTTGTCAAACAACTGCCTGATAACTAAATGAAGATCTACATGGAGTGATTTTTACAATCCTGTGAAGACCCCATCTGACTTTCTCCTTCGAGATTGCCTGCTTGCTGCTGCCTAAACTTTTCCTATTAGAAATTAACTCCTCTGATATGAGGTCATATGCCTTATGAAATACAAATATCCTGAGAGAGATAACACATAAACTTTATCAACCATTTTTGGTTTTAATGGATCTGTCATATCTCTTCTTGACAGAGAGCATATTTTAATAGATAGGAGAATGAAAATAAATATGAAGGCATATATTAGCTCCTTGTGAAGAAAATATACTCGTTGGGAAGTGTAGGAGTGTAGAGAAAAGAGTAAGAGCAGAGAAAGAGGAGGGTTTCTAAATTGTCATATTCATTGACCCAATAATTCTATTTCTGATGGGCCAACCTAAAGAAATAACAATAAACATGAAACAAAGATGTATGTGTAAAGATAGTCATTGCAGTATTCTTTAAAACAAAATAAAATGAAAGCAATCTAGATGTCCAATGATAAGGGTATGGATAAATACATATGATATGCCTTTAGGGAGCAATGGTCCAGCCATTAAAATTATGCTTCTGAAGAATTTTTAATAGCGTCAGAAAAAAGTCTGAACAATATTGTACATTTTCTGTTTGGAAACAGAAAAACCAAACAATGTTTTTAAAATGCAATCTATTGATGTCATCATATTTGGCTTGGAATACCTGAGAATGCAGTGACTGAAATGTGTGTTCTAAAAACAGAAACATTTTTTATATCAGTACCAACTCCCTTTAATTTAATAAATTTAATATTCCAAACAATATTGTACAACAGTACATTGTACTGTTTTTTTGTGTATTTTATGTATAGACACACATACCGTACATATATAGTATAATCTCAAATATCTAAAAGATAGGCATGCATATAGCATACATATATGGTATGATCTGAAATATCTAAGAGATAGATGTATATAGAAAAGACTGACTATATATGTTTATGTGTGTGTGTTTGTATTAATAGCAGTGGGATTTGGGGTATTTATTTTCTTTGATAATTTTCTATATTTTCCAGATTAAAAATAAATGGGAATTGTTAGAGAAAACATTATTTTCAATATTTGTATATTGACATTGTCTAAAAAGGGAGATTCCTTCAGATATGATAGTTTTTTCCTGTGGCTGCTAGGCAGGCATTGATAGTTATCATGTACTTCATGGATCTGACTGGACCTTTTGAGAACAGCTACCATTTCTCCATAAAAGCAATGTCTAATTCATTAGTGAAATGACTGCATAGGTTTCTGAAAAAAAATGTGGGCATTTGACTAAACTTGAATCTGTGGGACAGTTTTTCAGAATTGAATCTTACGAGATATTCCTCATGCCTCTAAGGCATGTTATTATAATGGAGGGGTTTGTGGCTATGGAGGAAGGAGACTTGAAGAACATTTAAGTTCATCAACAAAGAAGCCATTGTTATTTTCACAGCATTTGAAAATCTGGCTTCCCAGCACTTGGCTGAGATGACTGAAGGCTGGTGACACTGGAATTTGGCATCTAGCAAGATGCAGTTACTCTCTCAGGCCACTTAGCTCCAGTAAAGTTCAATTTAAATTATGAAACAGGGAAGAAATGCAAAAGTTCCAATCAGCAGCATAATTCTCAATCACACTGGCCATAATATGCTCCTGAAAGATGTTTTCTTTGACTGAATCTTTGCTACGCCCAGCTGATTTTTGTATTTTTAGTCAAGTCGGGGTTTGACCATGTTGGCCAGTCTGGTCTTGAACTTCTGACCTCAGGTGATCTGCCCACCTTGGACTCCCAAAATGCTGGGATTACAGGCGTGAGCCACTGTGCCCAGCCATAAATTCTTAATTTTCCTTAGTATAACCACAAACCTGAAAATAATTAATACTTTTCCCAGATCATTAGGATGCTGTTTTGGATTATTTCAAGCCTGCTTGGTGGAGGACAGATTTATTTTGTATTGAAGACAATATTTTAAATCAAATACAGTTCTGTGATTTCCCCAACCATTATGGGGGAAGTCTGACTCTTAATGAGGGTTAAGGTAAATGACGAGTGGTATTCTTAGATTTAGCACTCCTTGAAGACCATACATTTCCAAAGAAGAGCTAGTTGTTCTCCAAGGGAAAAAATGCATTAGATTTCTGCTGTATTGACTAAATTGTAAATTGAATAAAATATTTCTTTTATTCTAATAGCGTTTACTATATTTATAGATTTAATATGTATTTATTATAGATAATTTGGAAAAGACATAAGCACACGAAGGAGACAATAAAGATCACTCATAATTTAACCTTTTAGTCAAAACCGCTGCTAACAATTTTTTGTATGTTTTTGCCATGAGAGATAGAGCAATAAATCTAGAGATTGTTATGGAGAGAGTGATGTAGATATACATAAAGTTATTTTTCTTTTTAAAAATAGGATTATACTGAAATAATTTTGGAACCAGATTTTTTTTTCGCCTAAATGTAGTGAGAACATTTTTCCATGTTATTAAGTATGCTTCTACTATACAGGGAAAATAAACATTTCTCCCTTATTTTGACAGGACAGTGATATCGAAGCGTTGGCCAGGTGTTTGGAAAATGTCCTGGGTTGCACTTCTCTAGGTGAGTAAGTTCCTTTAGGCTTCAAAATACATTGACAGCTACTGATTATCTTGGAATAACTTGGAAGAAATCTTACAGGTGTTTAAGTCTGATATCTTAGTATAACAGATGAAGAAACTGAGGCCAATAGAAGTTGAATGTCTGACCCAAAGGCCAGGAAACTCAAAGAAAAATTGCTTATTATTATTGTAAGTAACTCTTAGTCTCCAAGGATGAAATAATTGAAATTCAGTGGTCCCTTGTGATCAAATGGCAGCCTAGCAGTGCATAATAACAAGTTTGTGCAGTTTCTGGAAAAAGGAACCTCCCTACCTAACTTGTCCTTTAGAAGCAGAGAGCACAGTACATTCAGTTAAGCTGGGAGGACCATCACTCCGAAGGTCAGTCAGTTATTTGAAGAGATTTGGTCTGAAAAACGAAACTAAAACTTGTTTAGCATTGTCAGTCTCAATAAATAGGATTGCTATGCTTCAGGGATAAAGCCCTATTTCTTAGTTTCTTCTATTTTTTTTTAATCTGAGAAGCCTAACTGTGATACACTCTAGCACTAGATGATAAACAGTGACACAGAGTATTCTTACTAGATGAAAAGGGCTGAGATTTTTTTTCTTCTAAATTTGATTACAAGTTTTTATTTAAAAAATTTAAACTCTAAACCAAAAGCAATCTCTTCAAAGGGAATGGCAGGGTAAAAACAAACAATTAAGTTTTCAGGTGGGCAAACATTCACTCTTTTATTAGGAGCTTTATGCACAATTTATAGCCTTTTTCTAGCTTATTCCACATCTCCATATGGGAAGCTTCAGTCATAACATAGGTCTTTGATTTTCTCACCTGACCATCACCCTGTGATCTGTTTAATTGTATATCAAATACACTTATTTGATGCATTTAACATTTAACAAGTACATTTAACATCAAAGCATGACTTAAGACCAGGAAGGCTTTTTCCTCTCTAGACCTCAGATTAGATGACTAATTTTCAATCTAGGCTCCTTAGAGACCTCCAGGATGAGGGGTTGGGGGTACTAAGCAGCATGAGAACTGAAGCTGTGTCTGTACTGCTCATCTCTATTTTTCCAGAGTCTAACACTGTGTCTGGTGCAGCAGAGGCTCTAAAAATATTTTAAAATATTTGTGGTCGAAGGTGGTGGCTCACACCTGTAATCCCAACGTTTTGGGAGGCTGAGGTGGGAGGATCACTCGAGGTCAGGAGTTTGAGACCAGTCTGGGCAACATAGCAAGACCCTGTCTCTAACCAAATTTTTAAAAATTCAGCCAGGCATGATAGCCTGTGCCTGGAGTCCTAACTCCATGGGATGCTGAAACTAGGAGATTCCTTGAGCCCAAGAGATTTAGGCTGCGGTGAGTTGTGATTATACCACTGTACTTCAGCCTGGGTGCTAGAGTGAGACCCTATCTCAAAAATATATATTATTGTTATAATTTCTATAAAATAAAGGGGTACAGTGCAGTTTTCTTACACAGATATATTGCACAGTGGTAAAGTCTGGGCTTTTGGTGTAATCATCACCTGAATATGGTACATTATACCCATTAAGTAATTTTTTTATCCCTCACCTCTCTCCCAACTTCCCACTCTTCTGAGTCTCCAACGTCCGTTACTCCACACTCTATATCCATATGTACACATTATTTAGCTCCCACTTATAAGTGAGAACATTGGTATTTGACATTCTGTTTCTGAGTTGTTTCACTTAAGATAATGGCCTCCAGTTCTTTCTATGTTGCTGCAAAATTCATGATTTTATTCTTTTTTTGTGGTTGAATAGTATTCCATTGTGTGTGTGTGTGTGTGTGTGTGTGTGTGTGTGTGTACTGTTATCCAATCATCCTTTGACGGACACTTAGGTTGGTTCCATATCTTTGCTGTTGTGAATAGTGCTGCAATAAACATAAAAGTGCAGGTATCTTTTTGATATAATGATCTTTTCCTTTGGGTATATACCCAGTAGTGGGATTGCTAGATTGAATGGTAGTTCTTTGAGCAATCTCCATACTATTTTTCATACAGGTTGTACAAATTTATATTCCTACCAAAATACTGTATAAATGTTCCTTTTTCTCTGTATCCTCATCAACATCTGTTATTTTTTGTCTTTTTAGTAATAGCCATTCTGACTGGTGTAAGATACCTTCTTGTGGTTTTAATTTGCATTTATCTGATGATTAGTGATGTTGAACATTTTTTCATATGTCTTTTGCCCATTTATGTCTTCTTCTTTTGAAAAATGTCTGTTCATGCATGTCTTTTGCCCACTTTTTATTCGAGTTAGTTGGGGTTTTTTTGTTTTTTGTTTTTTTGTTTGTTTGTTTGTTTTTGGTGATGGTTGTTTGAGTCCCTCATAAATTCTGGATATTAGTCCCTGCCAGATTGATAGTTTGCAAATATTTTCTCCTGTTCTGCAGATTGTTTGTTTATGCTGTTGATTTGTTTCTTTTGCTACACAGAAACATTTTAGTTTAATTAAGTCCCATTTGTCTATTTTTGGTTTTGTTGCTTATGCTCTTGTAGTCTTAGTCATGAATTCTTTGCATAGACCAATGTCCAGAAGAGTTTTCCCTAGGTTTTCTTTAAACAAAAAAAATTTTTTTATTCCAATAGGTTTTTGGGGAACAGTTGGTGTTTGGCCACATGAATAAGTTCTTTAATGGCAATTTATGAGATTTTGGTGCACCCATCACCCGAGCAGTGAACACTGTACCCAGCGTGTAGCCTTTTATCCCTCACCTCCCTCACCCTTTCCCCACAAGTCCCTAAAGTCCAAATGTATCACTCTTATGCCTTTGTGTCCTCATAGCTTAGCTCCCACATGAGTGAGAATATAGGATGTTTGGTTTTCCATTCCTGAACTACTTCACTTACAATAACAGTCTCCATTTCCATCCAGGTTGCTGCAAATGCCATTATTTCATTCCTTTTTATGGCTGAATAGTATTCCGTGGTGTGTGTACCACATGTGTATGTGTATCACATTTTCTTTATCCACTCATTGATTGATGGACATTTGGGCTGGTTCCATATTTTTGCAATTGCAAATTGTGCTGCTATAAACATGCATGTGCATCTTTTTCATATAATTACTTCTTTTCCTCTAGGTAGATACCTAGTAATGGGATTGCTGGCTCAAATGGAAGATCTACTTTTAGTCCTTTAAATAATTTTCATACTGTTTTCCATAGTGGTTGTACTAATTTACATTCCCATCAACAGAGTAAAAGTGTTCCCTTTTCACTGCATCCATGTCAATATCTATTATTTTCTGATTTTTAAAATTATGGCCATTTTTGCAGGAGTGAGGTGGTATCACATTATGGTTTTTATTTGCATTTCCCTGATACTTAGTGATGTTGAGCATTTTTTCATATGCTTGTTGGCCATTTGTATATCTTCTTTTGAGAATTGTCTACTTATGTCCTTAGCCCACTTTTTGATGGGATTTTTTTTTGTTTTCTTCTTGCTGACTTGTTTGAGTTCTTTGTAGATTCTGAATATTAGTGCTTTGTTGGATGTATAGATTGTAAAGGTTTTCTTCCACTCTGTGGGTTGTCTGTTAACTCTGCTGTTTATTTCTTTTGCTGTGCAGAAGCTTTTTAGTTTAATTAAGTCGCATCTATTTATCTTTGTTTTTTGATGCATTTGCTTTCACGTTCTTGGTAATGAAGTATTTGGCTAAGCCAGTGTCTACACGGGTTTTTTCCGATGTTATCTTCTAGAATCTTTATGGTTTCGGTCTTACATTTAAGTCTTTGATCCATCTTCAGTTGATTTTTGTATAAGGTGAGAGATGAGGATCCAGTTTCATTCTTCTACATGTGACTTGCCAATTATCCCAGCACGATTTATTGAATAGGGTGTCCATTTCCTACTTTATGTTTTTGTTTGCTTTGTTGAATATCAGTTAGCTATAAGTATATGGCTTTATTTCTGGATTCTCTATTCTGACCCATTGGTTTTTGTGCCTGTTTTTATACCAGTACCATGTTGTTTTGATGACTATGGCCTTATAATATAGTATAGTTTGAAGTCAGGTAATGTGATGCCTCCAGATTTATTCTTTTTTCTTAGTCTTGCTTTGGGTATGCAGGCTCTTTTTTGGTTTCATATGAATTTTAGAGTTTCTTTTTATAGTTCTGTGAAGAATGATGGTGGTATTTGATGGGAATTGCATTGAAGTCATTTTCACAATGTTGATTCTCTCCACCCATGAGCGTGGGATGTGTTTCCATTTGTTTGCATCATCTATGATTTCTTTCATTAGTGTTTTGTAGTTTTCCTTGTAGAAATTTTTCACTTATTTGGTTAAATGTATTCCTAGGGTTTTTTTTTTTGTAGCTATTGTAAATGGAATTGCCTTCTTGATTTGGTTCTTAATGTGATTGTTATTGGTGTACAGAAATGCCATAGATTTTGGTATGTTTATTTTGTATCCTGAAATTTTACTTAATTTGTTCATCTAATCTAACAGTTTTTGGAGAAGTCTAGTGTTTTCTAGGTATAAGATCATATGATCAGCAAACTGAGATAATTTGACTTTCTTTTTTCCAATTTGGGTGCTATTTATTTATTTTTCTCTTGCTTGGTTGCTCTGGGTAGGACTTCTAGTACTGTGTGGAATAGGAGTAATGAAAGTGGGCATTCTTGACTTGTACCAGGTTTAGGAGAATTGCTTTCAACTTTTCCCCATTCAGTATGATGTTGGCTGTAGATGTGTCATATATGGCCTTTATTATTTTGAGGTAGGTTTCTTCTATGCCTCATTTATAGAAGGTTTTATCATGATAGAATGCTGACTTTTTTCAAATGCTTTTTCTGCATCTATATAGATGATCATATGGTTCTTAAAAAATTTATGTGGGTACATAGTAGGTGTTTGTGTTTATGGAGTACATGAGATTTTTTAAATAGGCATACAATACATAATAATCATATCATGGAAGCTGAGGTTTGGGTCTGGAAAAATGCTTGGGGCACTTCCTGGAGCCTTTCTTTCTTACAGCCTGCCAGCCTTTCTCCAAGTTAGCACCAGGGCTGGTGAGGGACAAGGTGCTCTTCCATGGCCTGGATTGCATGGTCCCCCAGTGGAAAGCTGGATCACAGAGAAACAGTCTCTCTCACTCTCCCATATTAGGGCTTTCTTTACTCACAGTTCTCAGTCAGTTGTTGGCATGCAGGCTGTCTACCCATCCTCTCTTCACTGGGATCTTTCCTTTTCCAGTGAATTCCTCTGTTCTTTCTTGAATAAAAGATTATAGTGTGAATCTCTGTGCACTATTTTGCTTTTTCCATGTGAAATATTTAAAAATATTTTTAGGAGAAATTAGATGCAGACCCTGTTCTTTTACCAGTTTCAACCAAAATTATCTTCACTCTTATCTGTTTTATAAATTGAATTTCTATAAAAGATTGTGTCTGGAAAAAGATAGATTCCACTGCTAAAAATTGAAATAGCACTGATTGAATAGTTAATATCCAAATTCCTTTCTAGGCTGGGTGTTTTTTTTTTTCCTTAAAGAAATGAGCATTAGAATCATGGAGTAAAAATACACATTTATCTCTGCTTGAAGTCCCACTAACATGACAAAAAAGGAAAAAAGCTAATATAAACCTACAGAAAAAAAAGAGAACATAAGAGGAGTTGGAAGCAGATGAGAGCTTTAGTGAACTTGAGAAAGATATAAAGCAGATAGATGAGTGATAACTGATTTAGAAAACAGAGAAAGCTGAAAGCTAAGTGCCTAAGATGTATATAGGAAAGAAGGGAAGGTAAGGTGTAGGCTAGGAGAAGCAAGGCAACTGAACCTACAGAATCTCATAAATGCTTAAGATTTGGAGGCCTCAACTACCGCTGAAGGCACAGTATAGGTGAAGATTAAAATGGGAAGATTGGTTGACAGTGTGCGTAAGGAGAAATAGACCCCAGGTGCCTTTCTCTCCACTGGCACAGCCACAATATTCCTCTCCACAGTCAAGACAGAAGAAAATAGACTCGATTTGGTGGAACATTGAATCAGGAAGGTTCTGGATTTAGGGACACCAAAGGACAGGGTGATGTGATGTGATGAAAACAAAGAGATGAGTTGAAAGTCTTCATATTAAGTTACGAAACCCCCAGATACCATTCCTTCTTGGCTTCTGAAACACTGGAAGAACAGCATGGACTCCTTCAGGTTCAGAAAAGCATGGACTCTTTAAAAGATATCTCTCTGACAGCATTTACCAGCCTGAGAATCCTAAGGATGTTAACATTTCCTCAGCAAAATGGTGGGAATGAGCGCTACCAGTTGACAATCTCTGAATCTGCAGAAAGAGCTTAAACTGACTTTTAATTTTTCACACTTAAATGTGAACATGTAGCAATGCAGTAGCCAGTATCTGAGGAAATCTAACCAAAAAGAGAAATCAAGACAAAAATATACAAAGAACTCAGGAAACAGACAATGTAGGCAAGAAAATAAAAATTCAAAAACTGTGTATCCACAAAAGTTTTTTAAAATAAAAAATTAAAGAAACAATATTAAAATTCTAAAAGACAGCAGAGAAAGTATTACCTCTGTGAAGCAAATCATACAGAGAATAAGAAAGAGCTCTTAAAGTTATAATTTTAATGGCAGAAATAAAAATTCAGTAGAAGGTTTGGAAGATAAAAGTGAGGAAATTTACCAGAATATAATTAATAGATGGTAAGAAAACAAAGTGATTCATCTACGTGATTCAGCACCTAACAAATAGAAATTCCAGGAAAAAAGAACAGAAAATGAAAAAAATTATCAAATAAATAAGAAAAATATCTAGAGAGAATCAAACAGACCACTTATCAAGTATCAGAGAAAAGAGTGGTGTCTTATTTTTCAACAATACCTAAAAGCTAGAAGATAATAAAGTTTGAACCTACAAATATTTATCTATCCAAACTATCAATCAAGTGTGAGAAAGGAAGAAAGACATTTGCAGGCATCGAATATCAAAAATGAGGTCTGAAAAATATCTACCTCCCATGACTTTACTTAGGAAGTTCCTAGAGGATATGCTTCATCAAACCTAAGAGTCAATCAAGAAAGAGGAAGACATGAACTTCAGGTGATAGGAAATCCAATATAGGAGAGAGGTTAAGGGGATTCCCAGAATGAGAGTAAAGAAAGGTCACTGAATGATAGGTGGGCAACAGGCCTGGGAAACAATCCATTCAGACTAGAATGAGTCAGAGAATTCCAAGGGGTAAATAAATATCTCCTAGAGAGGAATGGAACTAATGGATAACCCATTTGGATTTTATCATAATGAGAGGAGTTTGCAGTTCCTTTGGTGAGTTTAGGGATGAATTAGAAGTTATTAGAAAACTAAACAAAGTGAAAAATCCAGGGCAATTATGAACTCCTGGAAAAACAAAAAGTCATTTTTTAAAAAGAAAATGTAATCTGCACACACTGAGTGCTTAGCTGTATACAATATTTGCATAGTCATAATAATTTTTTTTAAATGTGATGTAACTATATTGGAAAGATGGAGGGAAGAAAAATATTTGTAAGCGTATGTGTGCATCTGTGTGTGTGTTTATAACAGAGAGAGGAAAGAAAGAACAAAATTAACATTCCCTATTTATAGTAGGAAGTCCAAAACAGATTGTCTAAAACAGAAAAGTTAAAAAAAAAATAGTTGTATAAACATGTGCTATAGAGAGATAAAGGTAAATACAAAAAAAAAAAAAAAACAAGTTAAAGAGTAGAATATGGTTGACTTTGGAGACTGGAACTTGAAGGTGAGGCAGGAAGCTTTCTTGTTTTTAACATTAAAAGCTTTGACTTAAAAAAGTACTAGGTACATGAATTCTTAGATTAGAAGTCAATTTTTAAAAAGAGGTAAGTGTTGGAAAGCAAAGAGCCCAATTCTGCCCTCCATTATTTTAGTGTGCCTGCTATTAAGGCTGGATTAAGACTTTTGGACACTTTGATTTCTGAGAAGATTATAGTAAACTAAATTTGTAAATTAAAAAGAAACTAGATTATAAAATAAAAAATACATATACCCCGAAGTTATAATAGCTTCTTTTCAGATTATCTGATTGCAAGGTTCTGAATACGTTAATTAAATGTATTTTTCAGTTTTGGATACCTTTACTCTCTGCTTATGTCCTGGCATCTGCTGGGATGATTTATAGGACATTTCAGTGTTCATTCCATGTAACTGCTAAAGTGCTTGCTGCCCAAAACTGTGCAACACAGGAAGCCCCTTAACCCTTCTACTGCTTCTTATGACTATGATGACCCCTTATTGTGTGTGACCTCTTATGTTACCAGAACAGTAGAATTTAATTAATGCTGCTGCTGAAATGGAAGGAGTTCTTTGATTATGGCTACAGACATTGAGATGGTGGGAGCACATGCTTTTGAAATACCTGTCTGGTGTGGAAACTCATAGCAGGACCCTCATTACACATGAGAACTTTATTGCTTTCAGGACTGCAAGAACTTCCCTGTCATTATATAGAAATCATGAAGACAATCCCATCACATAGTCTTATAAGGGTCTAACATTGCCCAGGTAGCTGGTGTCTGCTTTGTTCCTATTACATTTTTGGGAGGCCCACTAACTGTAATAATAGTTAGAGCTTATTAATCATTGTGGTTGTTAATATATGTCAGAATGTTAACAGGATCCGGGGACAATTTAAGCTTAAGTATGTCAGAGTATAAGCTTTTTCACTTCAAAGTGAAACCTCTGTGAATTGAACTAGGCTTTACTCATGCTCATTATCTGCCTAGGCACTTTGGTAATGCACCTGCCTGCAGAGCATGTCAAGATATGTATGTATCTTCTACAAACATCTTCAAGAGCTTCTTCTATCTCTTAACCAGAGAAGAAAGAAAAACAGACATACACATGTTCTTTCTGGTAATTTCAACCAAGAAATTTTTAACTTCGAAACCCTGAAAATGCTGTGTGTAGTGGCTTGGCCCCATTCCTGACCCCGATTTAGTTTGAATTCTACTTGGAACAGGGACAGTGATATTTTTCTTTCTTACATCACAGATGAGTGGACTGAATGAATGAGTTAGCATCTGTGTGGCTTCAGGAGATCCTGAAGATGACCTTTTGCATTTCAAGTTCAGTGTATTAGTCTCCTTTATAGCATCAAGATCAGATTAAAGCCTTGAGATCAGTGATTTTCACACTTGAGCATGCATCTGAATTACTTAGAGGGCTTAAAATACAGGTTTGGTATGTGTCCAAGAATTTGTATTTCTGACAACTTCCTACATGATGCTGATGCTCTGGGTCCAGACTGCACTTTAAGAACTATGGCTTTATAATCTTTAAGCCTTGAAAGGATTATCGTGCACACTCACCCCAATTTATAATTCAAACAGAACAATACTAAAGTGTAAAATAAAAATTTTATTTCCAAAAATTATAGAGAACTTAAAAGCTTTAAGCTAAAATGAAATGTTTTCTTCCTAGATTTTTTTCCTCTTTCTTTCTGTGATCCTGTCCTGTGTGATGGGCTATCTGGCACTGTGTATAAGAGTTACTGAGCTTCCTTAGAAGTGGTATTGTATTTCTGCCTGATCCTCAGCATCCACATCAGGCATTTAGAGAGCTCATGAAGGTTCAAGGCATTGCATAAAGAGTTGGATATTGAGACTCATTTAGAATATGGTCCTTGTCATGAGGTGGGCTCCTGGACAGATCAGTGCAAAGTTTTGTGAAAGTACCAGGGAATACCTACTAGGTGCTTTTTCCATACATGGAAAACAAATTGTCTTACATGAAGGCCCCTCATTTACAAAACCCTAAATTCCCACCAAAATTTCCCATGGGATACAAGAAGCAAGACCAGACATGAACAGGATATTAAGTGATTCTAGGCAGAATTAGGAGAAAGAAAGAGGGAAGAAATGAAAAGGGAACAGAAAAAAAGTCCAGAATGAGGGCATGGGGAATAGCCAATAATATAGCCAATAGCTATTTTACTGAGGGCAGATACTTTGAAACATGACATTTCAGTAGTTGAAATTTCTATCCTTGATTTCTTTTCCTCTTCTTCCTTCCCTACAAATGTTTATAAAGTTTGCATTATAAGCCAGATGTCACAGATAGAGTGGCGAAGAAAACAAGTCCCTGTCTTAATGATTTCCCAGTATAGTCAGGGAGGCAGATAATTACAGAATACTGTGATGAGTACATCATACACTGTGAATAAGGCAAATGTGTGTTGGGTGTGTACTGGGGTATAACCCCAGTGCAATGTACAATATCCCTGCTACAAAGTATATTAACTTCAATGAAACCATAATGCATGTGTATTAAGTGAATTAATGATTGGTGAGTTTCTCTTTTAGCTATGTAAACTTGATTACTGGAACTTCTTTCTAGTTAACACCAATATACATAATGTTCTTTGCTATGAGTATGCTAATTAGAGTAATTAATAATATTGTTAAAGGGATTTATTTATATTACAAAGTCTTTTCCTTGCCACCTCCCCTTGCTACACATGGATCAAATGGAGCTGTCTGGCAAGGTAGCAGACATGTAGCAGGTTCTCCGTAAGTTGTCACTAATCCTGAATCTGTTGCGTTCTTTGGAGTTTTAAAGAAGTTGTAGAAATTTAAATTTTTCATAAGACATAAATCTCTATAAGACATAAACAGAAGGGATAAGGGAAAACAGATATTGTGTATCCACATCAAAATGATCCAAGTGGCTTATAATCCAGAATATCCCTTCTCTCTTCCAATGAAAGTGGTCGCAATGTGTCAGTAACCAAAGTAAAACAGTATGTTGAAATCTCTGTGAGACTAGCATGAGAAATTTTTTTCTGTCAAGGTGAAAAACACAATAGTGCAAGATTAACTGACTTTAAGTCATCACCACACTTAATGGCTTAAGAGTTTGAAGAGCTTAAGCAAGGGAAGTTTCTAAGGGATTCAGAAGCCCTGATGATTTCTCTGGTCTATATCAGTGTTACTGTTTAGCAGAGATTAAGGAATTATTACCAAAGTTCTATGGAAGAATTGAGGGGTAACAATTTTCAAACAGCAAAACTGATCAGACCTATTAACACATTAAAAGAATCTTAATGGGAAGTGAGGTTTTGGAGCATCTGTGAAATTCTAATTACTTCTGAAACAACATCCAGTTTGGATGTACAAAGCCTTTTTATAAATATAGTTTACCAAGGACATGTATAATTCTGCTGATAACTTTTCTCAGCTAGAAGTGCAGCTAATTTGGCTGGGCACAGTGGCTCACATCTGTAATCCCAGCACTTTGGGAGGCCAAGGTGGGTGGATCACCTGAGGTCAGGAGTTCAAGACCAGCCAGGCCAACATGGTGAAACCCCGTCTCTACTAAAAATACAAAAATTAGCCAGGCGTTATGGTGGGTGCCTGTAATCCCAGCTTCTCAGAAGGCTGAGGCAGGAGAATCGCTTTAACCCAAGAGGTGGAGGTTGCAGCAAGCCAAGATCACGCCACTGCACTCCAGACTGGGTGACAAGAACAAGACTCCATCTAAGAAAGAAAGAAAGAAAGAGAGAGAGAGAGAGAGACAGACAAACAGACAGAAAGAAAGAAAGAAAGAAAGAAGGAAAGAAAGAAAGAGAGAAAGAACAGCTAATTTCCCAAACATTTAAGAATGTTAAAGTTTGTAGATTACCTTGGCTCATAATGTAGTTACTAAGATATGGAGACAGAATTTTCATTTCCAAGAAGTTCAAAGAAAATGAAGTTAGAGGTCATCTTCTGTCTTTCTTACTGAGCAATGATGATCCTAAACAGTTACTATAGTAACATGTGATCTGTTATCTGAGTAGTAATAACGCATACCCAGTTCTACATTTCAAGTCACTGCTTTCAAAGCACTCTCCTTGTTTGTTAAAGGTGACCTTTTCAGATCATACTTTAAAAAAATAAAACAGTGGTATCCTAACCCACAGGATGAGATTCAAACTCCTAACCTGGCACACAAGATTTTTTTCTGGCCTTGGCCCTATACATCTAGGTTCATCAATCCCTTCCTCACACCTTACATTCCAGTAGCACCAAACTTCTTGATATTTCCGTGAATATACTCAGTTGTTTCACACTTCTGAGCTTTCACACTGCTTGATCCTTTCTGGAGAATGCTTCCCCTCCCGACTGCTTGGCAGCTCTACTTCTATCTTTCTATTCATTCATTAAGTGATTATTGAAAAAAAAGTTGTATGCCATACTATGTGTTGGCCTCTGAGAATATTACAGTGAACACAACCTTGCCCTGCCCTCACAAATACCAGAATTACAAACCTTCTACTTCTCTGTAAAGCTTTCCTTGGGTTGCCAACTGATTAGACCATGTCCAAATAAGGCAAATGCCCAGCTGTAACCAATAAAGCTGGTTCTATACCTCACTTACGTTTTCTATCGATAAATGCTGCTTGCCTGCAGAATAGAGTTCTCCAAACCTCTTGTGGTTCTGAGGGCTGTCCAATTCATAAATCATTCTTTGCTTAAATAAACAGTTAAATTTGTCTCCAAAGGCTGGGGAGGAGAGAAGAGAGGAAGATAGGAAGAGATTGGCCAATGAGTATAAAGTTAAAATTAGATAGGAGGAGTAAATTTCAGTATTCTATTGCACAGTTGGGTGACTGTGGTTAGCAATATCATATTGTACATTTCAAAATGGCTAGAAGAGAAGATTTTGGATGTTCTTACCACAATGAAATGATGAATGTATAAGGTGATGGATATGCTAAATACACTGATTTGATTTTTATACAATGTATACATTTATCTAAACACCACATTGTATCCCATAATTACATACAATAATTATGTGTCAATGAAAACAAAATTTAAAACATTTTTAAGAGATTTAAGAAATTAATTTGTTCAAAGTTAATCTTTTAACCCTAAGTTCTAAAAACTTACTGTAACATAGGTCTTCTACAAAGACTATGCACCAATATAGTGATTGCAAAACTGGTTTTAAGGTAAATGCAGAAATATTTTTTATGTATTTGTTTCTTATCCTGACCTACCATAAAAGCTCAATGCCTATATTGGTCCTCTATGGATGCATAACAAATTACTGAAAAACATATGGGCTGAAAACAATGATAATCATTTATTACCTCTCATAGTTGCTGTAGGTCATGAATTTAGGAGGGCGTAACTGGCTGGTTCTGGCTCAGGGTCTCTCATGAGTTTGCAGTTAGCTATCACCCAGGGCCACAGTCATCTGAAGGCTTCACTGGGGCTGGAGATTGCATTTCCCAGATGACTCACACAGCTGGCCTCAGATCCCTTCCAAATTGGCCTTTCCACAGAGAATCTTGAGTGTCCTCAAGGCTAATAATGTTAGATACTGGGCACAGTTTTTAGACTGACCAATATTGCTGCCTTGGGAACCTGGATGTGGCTGATGTTCCTACCGCAAACCTGCCTGGATGGACTTCATGTGGTCTCTGCTTCTTCTCATTATCAATTTTTTTTTTTAAGACAGGGTCTCACTCTATTGCCTGTGCTGGAGTACAGTGGCACAATCATGGCTCACTGCAGCCTTGACCTCCTGGGCTCAGGGTAATCCTCCCGCTTCAGCCTCCCATGCAGCAGGGACTACAGGCATGTGCCACTATGCCTGGCTAATTTTTTTTTTTTGTATTTTTTGTAGAGATGGGGTTTTGCCATGTTGCTCAGGCTGGTCTTGAACCCCTGGGCTCAAGTGGTTCACCTGACTCAGCCTCCCAAAGTGCTAGGATTACAGATGTGAACTACCATGTCCAGCCAAATTCATCTTACTGGCAGAGGCTGGTCATATTTCTACACCCTAATTACATGGGAGACTGGTAAGTTAGTCTTCAGCATTCATGGCTTTAATGGGAGCCAGGCTCTGTCTCACAAAGTAGAAGATTCCCCTTACAAGGGAAATGAGAATGTAAGGCCAAAAATAACAAATATTTACTATATTAATGAGCTCCACTGTTGTAAGGATAGAATTTTAGGAATAACTAGAGATGTGAAAGGAGAGATGGCCCTTGCGGTGTCTTGTGGAAACATCTCCTCTTTTGGCTTTCATAGAAGCTAAGGAGTAGATGATACCAGGTAATCATTTTTCAATTTATCTTCTGTTCTGCTGACGATAGAGAGAGCTACATGCTTCCCCCGCAATTGTCAGGATTCACATTCTAATGAAAAGTGAGAACGCATCCTAGTGGTAATGTAAACTAGTACAACCACTATGGAAAACAGTATGGAGATTCCTTAAAGAACTAAATGTAGAACTACCATTCAATCCAGCAATCTCACTACTGGGTATCTACCCAAAGGAAAAGAAGTCATTATATGAAAAAAGATACTTACACATGCATGTTTATAGCAGCGATTGCAAAAATATGGAACCAGCATAAATGTTCATCAACCAATGAGTAAAGAAAATGTGGTATATATATATACACCATGGAACACTACTCAGCCATAAAAAAGAACAAAATAATGGCATGCACAGCAAACTGGATAGAGTTAGAGGGGCCATTATTCTAAGTGAAGTAACTCAGGAATGGAAAACCAAACATCATATGTTCTCACTTATAAGTGGGAGCTAAGCTGTGGGGACACAAAGGCAGAACGATATAATGGACTCTGGGGACTCAGGAGGAAGGGTGGGAGGGGGTGAGGAATAAAAGACTACACATGGGGCACAGTACACACTGCTCTAGTGATGGGTGCACCCAAATCTCAGAAATCATCACTAAAGAACTTATCCATATAGCCAAAAACCACCTGTTCCCCAAAAACTATTGAAATAAAATAAAACAAAAATTTAAAAAACTTAAAAAAAGAGAATGAAGTACTGCTGATACACTTTCCTTAAGTATTTGAATCAGTCTTGAAGCCAGATCAACCTCCTATTACAGAAAAGCAGGTTTTGTTTTTAAAGCTAAATTTCTTCATGTTGGCAGATAAGAATAATTAAACTCCCCAAACATTGGCTACTGTCTCCACAGGGAAAGCACAAATGAAAAAGTTAGGGTCTGGCTTCCACAAATCTCATCTTAGCCTGTATCCACATTTAATTACGGAATGTCAATCCAAAAAACAGACACTTCGTCTCTTCCTTTTACTGGTAGCTACTGTTCTTAGAGGTTTTTCCTGGTGTATTCAAAAGGAAACAAGAATTTCCAAACTCCTTAACTCTTGTTGTTTTTAATCATCTATAAAATTCAGGTGAATATTTGCAGTGTGAAATAACCATAATAAAAATATTTTATTTTCTATCTTCTGGTATTTATCATATTTCCTATAAGTAGCAAGTTTGCTTTTCCCAAGTTGATCCGCTTTTTCCCAACTATTTAATTTTGGTGTAGGCAGTGGAGTCCTATTGATACACTGAGAAGCTGCTCCATGCAAAGCATTGTGGTGGACATCATGGGGAGGTAGTGTAAATTTGCCTTGGGTCTTTTGTAGCAATAATGCACCTTTATATATAAGTTTAATATACATTTAAGCTTTACTAGAGCCATAGAAGATAGGATTCTTTTTTTTGTATCAATGAGGCAACTGAGTCACAGATTTTTACCTTTCCAAACCTCACAGAATCAGGATTCAAACCCAAGTCCTCTAAGCCAGCTCACATACTTGTCCTAATATGCCCCAGCTCCCTTCCTACTGGAAAGCATTTGAGGTTGTTCTCTCCTAGACCATCTTCTTCCTTTTCCTCCTGTGCTTTTCTACTCCAGCATCCTAATGTGGTTTGGCATTGACACCGCCGATGCCACAGGGTTGACAACAACTTCTTTGGCAGTGGCTTCTGCCCTGTACCAATAAAATCAATTCTCTGAAAGAGCTGGGGATGGACAAGAAGTGGTAGGAATGGTCATGTCATTATTTCTAATACTGCTCTTATCAAATACCCAACTTGTTAAAGGAACCAAGACAATAATCTCCGTGCCCTCAACCTTATCCACTTCAACCTTTAGGCTGGGTTTTCTAGGAAGCTGTCTCTGACAGAGTTGAGTAGGCAGGACTTTTATGCATGAGTGCCCTTGGGATTGACCCTGTGGACAGAAGGAGAAGGATGCAGGATGAGGCAGAGGGAGAAGTTGAGCAGTGATGAAGGCCTGACAAGCCTTAGCCAAACCCTCAGGGAGCTCCAGTCCCATGGGTGTTGCCAGCAAAGGCCATAATGGTTAGGTTCTCTACCTCTACCATGATCAGTCATTAAAGGTTGCTACTTGGAGGGGCATGATTTGGGGGAAGGCAGCTTTCTAAGGCTGAAGAATTTCCTGAAGGGGCCACAGCTGGAGGCTGTCTACTCCCAACAGCTGGGGTAGCAAGTTCTTAGTTCAAGGAGGATCTGCATAGTGCATCTCCATTTCTGGGGTGTTGAGGTGTTGAGGTGAGGCAGTGCAGAGACCACCCTGTTTTGCAGATTCTTCGACAGTTTTGTTGCCATTCTGATGTCCACTATTGTCACAGGAGAAGCTCAAGGAAAAATCTTCACCAAGTTTGGGTCAGCTAAGCCTCTCAGCAGAGTAGAGCAGCTTTCACAATGCCCTGCTGATTCACAGCCCCTCATAATAAGTCATGGGGCTGTCATCTGGAGAGGTGGAGAAATGAGATGGAAGACATAATGATCACCCCAAATTTCAACCTTTTAGAGGGGAAGTTCTGTCTGATGATCTTATTTTTTTTTAATTATCACATGAAACTCGTTATTTGGTTGTGGCACTTCTATGGGATGTTAGAGCACTCATTTGGGAGTCAGGAAACCACAGTTCTAGTCTGGGCCCTGCCCCTTTCTATGACCTTGTGCAAGTCATAAAACCTCTCTTGGCCTGAGTCTCCACACCTGTAAGATGAAGAAATTTGACTTGAGGTGTTCTAGGGTCACATCCAGCTCAGAATCATGATGAATCTCTATCATTTAGGCCAGAGGTCAGCAAACTATGGCCTGCATTCCAAATCTGTCTCACTGCCTGTTTTTGTAAATAAAATGTTACTGGAACACAGCCATGCTCATTCATTTACCTATTGCCTATAGCTGTTTTCATGCTACTGAAGCAGACTTGAGTTGCAACAGAAATTCTATGGTCTATAAAGTCTAGAATATTTACTACCCGCGCCTTTACAGATAAGGGTTTGCTGACCTTGATCTAGGCAAATCTTCTGTCATGTCGCATTCCAAGGAGTAGGAGGAGAAATATGAGCCATGAGGATATGCTTTTGCAATAATTTGGCAAAGAGTGGTATCAGTCAAGTAACTGCTATTTCCTAAGTATTCCTTAGGAAATTAAGAGCAAGACGAGGGTTAAAGATTAGGTAAGAAGCATTCTAAATGTACAGTGCACCAAGGGCAGTGTCTGTGAGGATTCCTGAGTAAGCAATGTCTCAGGTGCTTAAGTGAGATCTTGTTTGCCAAAATATCCACCTCTGTGGTCCCTGCATCAGCTCTTTATTACCCACATGGCAGGGTGTTTAGCAGGGAGGGCAAACACAGCTTTTTCTTTTATGATCAAGGTCATTTGTCCAGCAACTGAAATGGGTAAAGGGAAATTTTAGAAGAAATTTTTCAAAGCAATGAGAGAAGAAACTCTCTGCTGGTGAAATGTCAGAATTATCAAGCTGTCACTCCTTCAGGGAAAATAACTTTGCTGGTGAGAGACCATAGAAGTAGGAAGAATCCTGACAATATTACTATTATGAGCTGTGCTTTGCACTCTTAGGAAACACAGCATCCAATTGCCAAATGTGTCTTCGTATCATTTTGTTTTCATCTCATTGTCAAAACATCCCCATGGGATATTGTCAAGTGTCATAATGCTCATCATTCTATATTTCACAGATGAGAAAAGAGACTTCAGGATGATTTTGCCTGACATAATGCTCATAACATTTACTGTTGGTCCCAGCCATTTGCTTCTTAGCATTTGTTTCCTTTGATTGCTCTTTATCTTTGTTAGCATAGGCATTGTCTTCCCAAGTAAATGCTATGCCTGACCTATGTCTTAGATCACAGAATGTTAGAATTGAGGGAAGGCCTTCAGTCTAATGAAACTACTGAAATATAAAATGAGGGAAGTGAGACCCAGGGAGGTGGCCTGAGCTGGTGAGAGAACTAAAAGAATAACTGTGGTCCCCTAACATGAAGGTTATTGCTTTTTCCACGGACCTCATTATACCTCTTTGCATGCCCCATACCTAGTATAGTGTCTTATGTATATGTACTCCATAGTACTACTAGGGATCATCTGTATAGATAGCCTATCTTCTTAATTGACTGCAAGATTTTTATAGGTTAAGAATCACAGCTACTATTTATATTGCTTTTGATTTAACTCCCATCTATTGAGCATATAAAATATATGGCTTAAAAAACTGGAAAAAGATGAGCAAATTAAAGCCAAAGCAAATTGAAGGGAGAAAATTACAAAAACCAGAGTGGAAATAAGCAAAATAAAGAATGGAAAAACAATAAAGGATGTCAGTGAAACAAAAAAAAAATAGGTTCTTTGTAAAGAACAACAAATATTGATCAACAAAATAAAAGAGAAGATTCAAATTAATACATCAGGAATGAAAGAGGGGACATTACTACTAACCTTAAAGAAATAAAAAGGATTGTAAAGGTATACTACGAACAACAGTATACCAACAAATCAGATAAATTAGATGAAATGGACAAATTTCTAGAAAGACAAAAATCACTGAAACTGACTCAGAAGCAATAGAAAGCTGAATACAGGGATGTGCACCTGTAGTCCCAGCTATTGGGAGGCTGAGGTGGGAGAATCACTTGAGCCTAGGAGTTCAAAGTCAGCCTGGGCAACATAGCAAGAGTCTGTCTCTAAACATAAATACACAAATAATTTTTTTAACAAAAAGAAATAGAAAACCTGAATATGCCTATCATATTCTATAGGACATAGATTTTCTATATACAAAATCATGTTATCTGCAAATTGAGATAATTTTACTTTTTCCTTTCCAATTTGGATTCCTTTGACTTCTTTTTCTTGCCCAATTTCCCTGGCTATAACCTGTAGTACAATGTCATATAAAAATGGCAAGAGAAGACATTCTTGTCAGGAGGAAAGATATACTATCCTTTTTTCATGTTACTGGATTTGACGTACTAGTATTTTAATAAAGGCAAAATTAGGGTTTTGTATTATACTTTAAGATCTGGGATACATGTGCAGGAGGTGCAAGTTTGTTACATAGGTATACACATGCCATGGTGGTTTGCTGCACCCATCAGCCCGTCATCTACATTAGGTATTTCTCCTAATGCTATCCCTCTACTTGTCCCCCAACCCCCGACAGGCCCTGGTGTATGATGTCCCCCTCCCTGAGTCCATGTGTTCTCATTGTTTAACTTTCACTTATGAGTGAGAACATGCAGTGTTTGGTTTTCTGTTCTTGTGTTAGTTTGCTGAGAATGATGGTTTCTAGTTTCATCCATCTCCCTGCAGAGGAAATGAACTCATCCGTTTTTATGGCTCCATAGTATTCCATGGCGTATATGTGCCACATTTTTTAAAATTATACTTTAAGTTCTAGGGTACATGTACACAATGTGCAGGTTTGTTACGTATGTATACATGTGCCATGTTGGTGTGTGCACCCATTAACTCATCACTTACATTAGGTGTATCTCCTAATGCTATCCCTCCCTCCTCCACCCACCCCATGACAGGCCCTGGTGTGTGATGTTCTCCACCCTGTGTCCAAGTGTTCTCATTGTTCAATTCTTACCAATGAGTGAGAACATGTGGTTCTCACTGGTTTTCCCAGCACCATTTATTAAATAGGAAGTCCTTTCCCCATTTCTTGTTTTTGTCAGGTTTGTCAAAGATCAGATGGTTGTAGATGTGTGGTATTATTTCTGAGGGCTCTGTTCTGTTCCATTGGTCTATATCTCTGTTTTGGTACAAGTACCATGCTGTTTTGGTTACCGTAGCCTTGTAGTATAGTTTGAAGTCAGGTAGTGTGATGCCTCCAGCTTTGTTCTTTTGGCTTAGGATTGTCTTGGCAATGTGGGCTCTTTTTGTTTGATTTTCTGTCCTTGCAATAGTTGGCCACATTTTCTTAATCCAGCCTAACATTGATGGACATTTGGGTTGGTTCCAAGTCTTTGTTATTGTGAATAGTGCCACAATAAACATACATGTGCATGTGTCTTTATACCAGCATGATTTATAATCCTTTGGGTGTATACCTAGTAATGGGGTCACTGGGTCAAATGGTATTTCTAGTTCTAGATCCTTGAGGAATCACCACACTGCCTTCCACAATGGTTGAACTAGTTTACAGTCCCACCAACAGTGTAAAAGTCCCTATTTCTCCACATCCTCTCCAGCACCTGTTGTTTCCTGACTTTTTAATGATCGCCATTCTAACTGCTGTGAGATGGTATCTCATTGTGGTTTTGATTTGCATTTCTCTGATGGCCAGTGTTGATGAGCATTTTTTCATGTGTCTGTTGGCTGCATAAATGTCTTCTTTTGAGAAGTGTCTGTTCATATCCTTTGCCCACTTTTTGATGGAGTTGTTTGATTTTTTCTTGTAAATTTGTTTAAGTTCTTTGTAGATTCTAGATATTAGCCCTTTGTCAGATGAGTAGATTGTAAAAATTTTCTCCCATTCTGTAGGTTGCCTGTTCATTCTGATGGTAGTTTCTTTTGCTGTGCAGAAGCTCTTTAGTTTAATTAGATCCCATTTGTCAATTTTGGCTTTGTTGCCATTGCTTTTGGTGTTTTAGTCGTGAAGTCCTTGCCCATGCCTATGTCCTGAATGGTAATGCCTAGGTTTTCTTCTAGGGTTTTTATGGTTTTAGGTCTAACATTTAAGTCTTTAACCCATCTTGAATTAATTTTTGTATAAGGTATAAGGAAGGGATCCAGTTTCATCTTTCTGCATATGGCTAGCCAGTTTTCCCAGCACCATTTATTAAATAGGGAATCCTTTCCCCGTTTCTTGTTTTTGTCAGGTTTGTCAAAGATCAGATGGTTGTAGATGTGTGGTATTATTTCTGAGGGCTCTGTTCTGTTCCATTGATCTATATCTCTGTTTTGGGACCAGTACCATGCTGTTTTGGTTACTGTAGCCTTGTAGTATAGTTTGAAGTCAGGTAGCCTGATGCCTCCAGCTTTGTTCTTTTGGCTTAGGATTGTCTTGGCAATGTGGGCTCTTTTTTGGTTCCATATGAACTTTAAAGTAGTTTTTTTCCAATTCTGTGAAGAAAGTCATTGGTAGCTTGATGGGAATGGCATTGAATCTATAAATTACCTTGGGCAGTATGGCCATTTTCACAATATTGATTCTTCCTATCCATGAGCCTGGAATGATTTTCCATTTGTTTGTGTTCTCTTTTATTTTGTTGAACAGTGGTTTGTAGTTCTCCTTGAAGAGGTCCTTCACATCCCTTGAAAGTTGGATTCCTAGGTATTTTATTCTCTTTGAAGCAATTGTGAATGGGAGTTCACTCATGATTTGGTTCTCTGTTTGTCTGTTATTGGTATATAGGAATGCTTGAGATTTTTGCACATTGATTTTGTATCCTGAGACTTTGCTGAAGTTGCTCATCAGCTTAAGTAGTTTTTGGGCTGAGACGAGGGGGTTTTCTAAATATAGACTCATGTGATCTGCAAACAGAGACAATTTGACTTCCTCTCTTCCTATTTGAATACCCTGTATTTCTTTCTCTTGCCTGATTGCCCTGGCCAGTACATCCAATACTATGTTGAATAGGAGTGATGAGAGAGGTCATTCTTGTCTTGTGCCGGTTTTCAAAGGGAATGCTTCCAGCTTTTGCCCATTCAGTATGATACTGGCTGTGGGTTTGTCATAAATAGCTCTTATTATTTTGAGATATGGTCCATCAATACTTAGTTTATCGAGAGTTTTTAGCATGAAGGGGTGTTGAATTTTGTCAAAGGCCTTTTCTGTGTCTATTGAGATAATCATGTGGTTTTTGTCATTGGTTCTGTTTAAGTGATGGATTACTTTTATTGATTTGCCTAAGTTTAACCAGCCTTGCATCACAGGGATGAAGCTGACTTGATTGTAGTGGATAAGCTTTTTGATGTGCTGCTGGATTCAGTTTGCCAGTATTTTATTGAGGATTTTCGCATCGATGTTTGTCAGGGATATTGGCCTGAAATTTTCTTTTTTTTTGTTGTGTCTCTACTAGGTTTTGGTATCAGGATGATGCTGGCCTCATAAAAAGTCAGGGAGGAATCCCTCTTTTTCTATTGTTTGGAATACTTTCAGAAGGAATGGTACCAGCTCTTCTTTGTACCTCTGGTAGAATTTGGCTGTGAATCCATCTGGTCCTGGACTTTTTTTGGTTGGTAGGCTGTTAATTACTGCCCCAATTTCAGAATGTGTTATTGGTCTATTCAGGGATTTAACTTCTTCCTGATTTAGACTTGGGAGGGTGTATGTGTCCAGGAATTTATCCATTTCTTCTAGATTTTCTAGTTTATTTGCATAGAGGTGTTTAGAATATTCTCTGATGGTAGTTTGTATTTCTGTGGAATCAGTGGTGATATCCCCTTTATCATTTTTTATTGTGTCTATTTGATTCTTCTCTCTTTTCTTCTTTATTAGTCTGGCTAGCGGTATATCTATTTTGTTGTCAGTAAACCAACTCCTGGATTCATTGATTTTTTGAAGGGTTTTTCCTGTCTCTAACTCCTTCAGTTTTGCTCTGATCTTAGTTATTTCTTGCCTTCTGCTAGCTTTTGAATTTGTTTGCTCTTCCTTCTCTAGTTCTTTAATTGTGATGTTAGGGTGTCAATTTGAGATTTTTCCTGCTTTTGCTTGTGGGCATTTCGTGCTATAAATTTCCCTCTAAACACTGCTTTAGCTGTGTCCCAGAGATTCTGGTACGTTGTGTCTTTGTTCTTATCAGTTTCAAAGAACTTATTTATTTCCGCCTATTTAGTTATTTACCCAGTAGTCATTCAGGAGCAGCTTGTTCAGTTTCCATGTAGTTGTGTGGTTTGAGTGAGTTTCTTAATCCTCAGTTCTAATTGATTGCACTGTGGTCTGAGAAACTGTTTGTTATGATTTCCATTCTTTTGCATTTGCTAAAGGAGTGTTTTTACTTCCAATTATGTGGTCAATTTTAGAATAAGTGCGATGTGGTGCTGAGAAGAATGTATATTCTGTTGATTTGGGGTGGAGAGTTCTGTAGATGTCTATTAGGTCTGCCTGATCCAGATCTGAGTTGAAGTCCTGAATATCCTTGTTAATTTTCTGTCTCATTGATCTGTCTAATAAAGTCTCTCACTATTATTGTATGGGAGTCTAAGTCTCTTTGTAGGTCTCTGAGGGCTTGCTTTATGAATCTGGGTGCTCCTGTATTGGGTGCTTATACATTTAGGTTAGTTAGCTGTTCTTGTTGCATTGATCCCTTTAACATTATGCCGTGTCCTTCTTTGTCTCTTTTAATCTTTGTTGGTTTAAAGTCTGTTTTATCAGAGACTAGAATTGCAACACCTGCTTTTTTTTGCTTTCCATTTGCTTGGTAAATATTATTCCATCCCTTTATTTTGAGCCTATGTGTGTCTCTGCATGTGAGATGGGTCTCCTGAATACAGCATACTGATGAGTCTTGACTCTCTATCCAATTTGCTAGTCCATGTCTTTTAATTGGGGCATTTAGCCCATTGACATTTAAGATTAATATTGTTATGTGTGAATTTGATCCTGTCATTATGATGCTAGCTGTTTATTTTGCTCATTAGTTGATGCAGTTTCTTCATAGTTTAAATGGTCTTTACAATTTAGCATGTTTTTGCAGTGGCTGGTACTGGTTGTTCCCTTCCATGTTTAGTACTTCCTTCAGGAGCTCTTGTAAGGCAGGCCAGGTGGCGATAAAATCGCTCAACATTTGTTTGTCTGTAAAGGATTTTATTTCTCCCTCGCTTATGAAGCTTAGTTTAGCTGGATATGACATTCTGGGTTGAAAATTCTTTTCTTTAAGAATGTTGAATATTGGCCCCCACTCTCTTCTGGCTTGTAGGGTTTCTGCTGAGAGATCCACTGTTAGTCTGATGGGCTTCCCTTTGTGGGTAACCTGACCTTTCTCTCTCTTCTGGCTTGTAGGGTTTCTGCTGAGAGATTCACTGTTAGTCTGATGGGCTTCCCTTTGTGGGTAACCTGACCTTTCTCTCTGGCTGCCCTTAACCTTTTTTCCTTCATTTCAACCTTGGTGAATCTGACGATTATGTGTCTCGGGGTTGCTCTTCTCGAGGAGTATCTTTGTGGTGTTCTCTGTATTTCCTGAATTTGAAAGTTGGCCTGTCTTGCTAGGTTGGGGAAGTTCTCCTGGATAATATCCTGAAATGTGTTTTCCAACTTGGTTCCATACTCCTCATCACTTTCAGGTACACCAATCAAACATAGGTTTGGTTTCTTCACAGAGTCCCATATTTCTCGGAGGCTTTATTCATTCCTTTTCATTCTTTTTTCTCTAATCTTGTCTTCATGCTTTATTTCATTAAGTTGATAGTCAGTCTCTGATATCCTTTCTTCCACTTGATCAGTTCAGCTATTGATACTTGTGTATGTTTCACAAAGTTCTCGTGCTGTGTTTTTCAACTCCATCAGGTCATTTATGTTCTTCTCTAAACTGGTTATTCTAGTTAGCAATTCGTCTAACCTTTTATCAACGTTCTTAGCTTCCTTGCATTGGGTTAGAACATGCTTTTTTAGCTCAGAGGAGTTTGTTATTACCCACCTTCTGAAGCCTTCTTCTGTCAATTTGTCAAGCTCATTCTCCCTCCAATTTTGTTCCCTTGCTGTTGAGGAGTTGTGATCCTTTGGAGGGGAAGAGGCGTTCTGATTTTTGAAATTTTCAGTCTTTTTGTGCTGGTTTTTCCTCATCTTCATGGATTTATCTACCTTTGGTCTTTGATGGTGACCTTCAGATGGGGTTTCTGAGTGGATGTCCTTTTTGTTGATGTTGATGCTATTCCTTTCTGTTTGTTAGCTTTCCTTCTAACAGCCAGGCCCCTCTGCTGCAGGTCTGCTGGAGTTTGCTGGAGGTCCACTCCAGACCCTGTTTGCCTGAGTACCACCAGTGGAGGCTGTAGAACAGCAACAATTGCTGCCTGTTCCTTCCTCTCGAAGCTTCATCCCAGAAGGGCACCCACCAGATGCCAGCCCAAACTCTCCTGTATTTGTCTGTCAACCCCTGCTGGGAGGTGTCTCCCAGTCAGGAGGCATGGGGGTCAGGGACCCACTTAAGGAGGCAGTCTGTCCCTTAGCAGAGCTCGAACACTGTGTTAGGAGATCCACTGCTCTCTTCAGAGCCAGCAGGCAGGGACATTTAAGTCTGCTGAAGCTGTGCCACAGCCTCCCCTTCCCCCATTGGCTCTGTCCCAGGGAGATTGGGGTTTTATCTTTAATCCCCTGACGGGGGCTGCTGCCTTTTTTTCGGTGATGCCCTGCCCAGAGAGGAGGAATCTAGAGAGACAGTCTGACTACAGAGGCTTTGCCAAGCTGCGGTGGGCTCTGCCCAGTTCAAACTTCCCAGCAGCTTTGTTTACACTGTGAGGGGAAAACCACCTACTCAAGCCTCAGTAATGGCAGATGCCCCTCCCCCCACCAAGCTTGAGCATCCCAGGTTGACTTCAGACTGCTGTGCTGGCAGTGCAAATTTCAAGCTGGTGGATCTTAGCTTTCTGGGCTCTCTGGGGGTGGGATCCGCTGAGCTAGACCACTTGGCTCCCTGGCTTCAGCCCCCTTTCCAGGGGAGTGAACGATTTTGTCTCGCTGGCATTCCAGGTGCCACTGGAGTATGAAAAACAACTCCTGCAGCTAGCTCAGTGTCTGCTCAAATGGCCACCCAGTTTTGTGCTTGAAACCCAGGGCCTTGGTGGCATAGGCACCCGAGGGAATCTCCTGGTCTGTGGGTTGCAAAGACCATGGGAAAAGCATAGTATCTGGGCCAGAGTGCACCATTCCTCATGGCACAGTCCCTCATGGCTTCCCTTGGCTAGGCGACGCCCCACCCTGCTTCAGCTCACCCTCTGTGGGCTGCACCCATTGTCTAACCAGTCCCAATGAGATGAGCTTGGTACCTCAGTTGGAAATGGAGAAATCACCCGCCTTCTGTGTTGATCTCACTGGCAGCTGCCGACTGGAGCTGTTCCTATTCGGCCATCTTGCCCATTCCATCCAAAAGTAGTTTTTTAAAATTAACATGGGGATTAAGGATTCAGCTATTTTTCAGAAAGCAGAGCTTTAAGAAAGCAGAGCTCTAGAACCAGGGCTTCATGGACGTGAGACCAGTGCAGTTACACAGAGCCCTAGGTTCAGGAAGGAGCCCACACATGGGGTTTCGTAAAATTTTATCTTTGAATTTGTGTTTTATGAGTGAAAGCTGATAACACAGTGGAACACAGGCTCAAGGCTTAAAGCCTTGCTCATGTGCTGTCTTGCCTTTAAGACATCTACCTGGGAAGGTTCCTCTGCCACCTAGCCCTTAATCCCCATCCCATAACTACTGCAATCTTCCATTCCCAATGGGATCCTAGGTAATAGTGAGGAAGGGTTGCCGTGAGGTAAGACTGCCAGGTCCCTGTAAGTGTCTACACTCCCCTGCAGAGTATCTGCCCTAGTTCCCGAGGGAGAATGACATTAAATACCCAACAAAAAGCACAATGACAGGTCCACAGACAAATACAGACCCCCCAAAAAAACAGCTTTTCTCTTGTTTCTTGAACAAGGATTTCTGCGTTGTCATTTAGCACTGGGCCCCACAAATTATGTAGCTGGCCTGTCCAGAGCCTTACTACTCAAAGTGTGGTTGCAGGACCAGCAGCACTGGTATCACCTGGGAACGTATGGAAACACAGAATCCCAAGCCCTACCCAAACCTACTAAAGAAGAATCTGCATTTTAACAAGATCCCAGGATGATTTGTATGACATTAAAGTTTGAGAAGCAGTGGTCTAAAACACACTCTGGGCTTCAGTCACCTATTGGATGACATCTATGTTCTTGCCCCAATTATTTTTATTATGATTGTTAAATGAATTGCCCTTTTCTTTGACATAAAGCAACTACTATTCATGTTGGAAGATGGGAGGCAGAGGGAAAGAAAGTTGGCCAATAAGAAACACTGAAAAAGGAATTGCTCTGAGCACCAAGCTTTGCCAACCCTGTTACTCGAAATTATACTTGCCCTGTTTTCTACCCTTGGGCTTAAGGCTTAGCATCTTTCCTAGCAGCACTGAGTGCCTTATTGAGGGGAACTGTAGCCAGCTTAAAATAAACTGCAGCTCTCCTGGAAATTGCTTTGACCTTTATTTGCATAAGTCTTCAAAACTTGCTAGCTCTGGAAAAGATGGGAAAGGAGCACCTTATTTTTATTCTTGGTGGAACTGATTTTTGAGCTTGCATGTGAGTTACTTGACATGGTATGGTTGGTGTTGTTTTAGTAACTTTTTAGGTTCTAGGAAAGATTATTGTAAAAAGCAACCAACAGGAATATGAAATAAACCCCTATGCCTTCCTCTTGCCCACTCCCCAAGCTTCCTGGGGAAAAGTATCTGTCCTGGCCAGAGCTAGTGGGAAGGTTGGAGCTGACAGAAAGCTGCTGTCCAGTTGCAGTGAGGGCCGAGGCAAATTTTCTCTCCAGGTGTGGAAGGGGCAATCTCCAGGAGTGAGAGAAATGGGAGCAATCAGTCGCTGGTACTTGTGTCTTTATCATGAAGGCATAACTGGTGAATGTACTATGAGCAACACATTGTTAATTTGTATTATGCCCTTTACAAGGTTTGTCCCTGTTAATCCAGTATTTCCATAACTAGGGATCTAGTCCAAGGAAAGATCAGAGACTTTGGCACAGAATTAAGCTGGAGAATATTCATCTCAATTACATCTATAGGAGCAGGAAGTTCAAAGTGGGATACATGCCCCAACAGGTAGTGCAAAAGGAGGATGTATGTGAGACATATTAGAATTTGCATTTAACTTTTAAAATTTTAAAAATAGAGCCGGTCGGGGTGGCTCACGCCTGTAATCCCAGCACTTTGGGAGGCCGAGGCAGGCGGATCACCTCAGGTCAGGAGTTCGAGACTAGCCTGACCAACATGGCAAAACCCCGTATCTACTAAAAAGAAAAAAATTAGCTGGGCATGGTGGCGGGAGCCTGTAATCCCAGCTACCTGGGAGGCTGAGGCAGGAGAATTGCTTGAACCCAGGAGGTGGAGGGTGCAGTGAGCCGAGATCTCACTATTGCACTCCAGCCTGGGCAACAAGAGCAAAACTCCATCTCAAAAAAATAAAAAGGTCGGGTGTGGTGGCTCACGCCTGTAATTCCAGCAGTTTGGGAGGCCGAGGTGGGCGGATCACCTGAGGTCGGGAGTTTAAGACCAGCCTGACCAACAGGAGACCAACAGGAGATAACCTGTCTCTACTAAAAATACAAAATTAGCCAGGCATGGTGGCGCACGCCTGTAATCCCAGCTACTCAGGAGACTGAGGCAGAAGAATCACTTGAACCCGGGAGGCAGAGGTTGTGGTGAGCCGAGATCACGCCATTGCGTTCCAGCCTGGGCAACAAGAGCGAAACTCTGTCTCAAAAAGAAGAAGAAGAAGAAAAAGTTTTACTAATATGTAAAATGGGGACTCCACCTTGCTTCTTTACTTGGTCCCTAAGTCAAGCAGGCACATGTTATATGAGATATGTTGAGAAAAGAATGGGAATTTCATAACATGAGTCTCTTCTCTCTGACATAGCAACTACATGGATATAATTTATAAATGATCATTGGAGTGGACAGTTTTTTACTGATGGGATGTGAAGCACCTTATAAGAGATCTAAGGAAATGCACAGGGAGTACTCTGCTCCCAGTTCCAGGGAGGAAAGAGCAGCATAGGGCCAAATTGTAAATTCAGCTCTATGGATTGCCCTGAGCTCTTGCTAATGGGCCAGTTTTAGCTTCTTTTTTTTTTTTTTTTTTTTTTTTTTGAGACAGAGCCTTGTTCTTTCACCCAGGCTGGAGTGCCGTGGTGCGATCTGAGCTCATTGCAACCTCCGCCTCCCAAGTTCAAGTGATTCTCCTGTCTCAGCCTCCAGAGTAGCTGGGATTACAGGAAAGTGCCACCACACCCAGCTAATTTTTATATTTTTAGTAGAGACGAGGTTTCACCATGTTGGCCAGGCTGGTCCCAAACTCGTGACCTCAGGTGATCCGCCCACCTCAGCCTTCCAAAATGCTGGGATTACAGGCATGAGCCACTGCACCCAACCCAGTTTTAGCTTTTTAATGGAAAGTAGTGTTGTTTCAGTTGATGGAATATTTCTTTCCCTCAGTTTCAACATGTTTTATAAGAGCCTTCAGGATGTTTCATTAAAAACTGTAGCTCTCTCAGCAGATTTCATTACACCTCAACTTTCATTACCAATTCTTACCCTCTGAACACAACTTTGGCCTTCTGCTCCATTCTGCTGAAGTTTAAAGCTGCAGATAGGACCTCTGGTCAGCATTTTGCTTTCCATTGCAAAAAAAGCTAATGCTCAGGTATAAGATTAAGATAAAAGGAAAACTAAGCTTATTAGAAAAATTCCTAGTCACTTAGTCAAACATCCACACCTGCTGACAGAGAATGGCCAAAGGGTCCTCAGGAACACTTGCTTTTCTATAGATACATTTCCCCCTGAGTTTTCTAGGATAAAAAGCTCATCTTTTAAATAATGGTGTTTTGTTTAAACAATCCTTTGTGAGAGAGGCTTTCTCCTGGAATGCCTTGTGCATATTAAAACTGTAAATAATCTTGTCATTTGGAATAAATCTTCTTAATGTGTGTGTTATAATTGAATTCATCTCTAATTAATGTAGCATTACCATGTGGCAAAGGTGGATTAGCTTCTGTTTTCTGATTGACCTTGAACATCGCCTTGAAGTTGCAGGATTGCTGATGAAGTCAATAAGGGCTGTGCATTGATTTTCAGACACAAAGACCATCACCACCATGGCTGAAGACATGTCCCCAGGACCACCAATTTTCAACAGTGCGATGGCCAGGACCAAGATGAAACGCATGAGGGAGTAAGTAGCATGTTGCCTGCCCCCTAGGAAGGTGCAGTGTTAAAGCATATTGACCAAGTGTGTGACCCAGTCATGTGATACTGTCTTAGTCCATTTGTGCTGCTGTGACAAAATACCTTGGACTAAGCTGTTCCAACTTAGAAACTTCTCTCTAAAATTCACTTTCTGTATTGGTGCTGGTCGAATAATTAGGGAAGTTTAGCAAGAATTATTTTTCAGTTGATTTGCACTTATAGTATTCTTGCAGCACAGCACATTCTCATCCATGCTAATGTTTGAAAGCAAGGGAGAAAAAAATGCTGAAAATTATTTCCAAGCCTAAAGCTGTTACTATGTTTATATACTTATTGTTTTCTAGCCCTACCTGTACCAGAGTGGTCTTTTTTTTTTTTTTTTATACTTTAAGTTTTAGGGTACATGTGCACATTGTGCAGGTTAGTTACATATGTATACATGTGCCATGCTGGTGCGCTGCACCCACTAACTCGTCATCTAGCATTAGGTATATCTCCCAGTGCTATCCCTCCCCCCTCCCCCCACCTCACCACAGTCCCCAGAGTGTGATATTCCCCTTCCTGTGTCCATGTGATCTCATTGTTCAATTCCCACCTATGAGTGAGAATATGCGGTGTTTGGTTTTTTGTTCTTGCGATAGTTTACTGAGAATGATGATTTCCAGTTTCATCCATGTCCCTACAAAGGACATGAACTCATCATTTTTTATGGCTGCATAGTATTCCATGGTGTATATGTGCCACATTTTCTTAATCCAGTCTATCATTGTTGGACATTTGGGTGGGTTCCAAGTCTTTGCTATTGTGAATAATGCCGCAATAAACATACCTGTGCATGTGTCTTTATAGCAGCATGATTTATAGTCCTTTGGGTATATACCCAGTAGTGGGATGGCTGGGTCAAATGGTATTCCTAGTTCTAGATCCCTGAGGAATCACCACACTGACTTCCACAATGGTTGAACTAGTTTACAGTCCCACCAACAGTGTAAAAGTGTTCCTATTTCTCCACATCCTCTCCAGCACCTGTTGTTTCCTGACTTTTTAATGATTGCCATTCTACCTGGTGTGAGATGGTATCTCATTGTGGTTTTGATTTGCATTTCTCTGATGGCCAGTGATGATGAGCATTTTTTCGTGTGTTTTTTGGCTGCATAAATGTCTTCTTTTGAGAGTGGTCTTATAATAACATAATTACCATGGCAAGAACTGATTCCCAGAAATTGAAAGTGAGGGAGTATGGATTAATTTTTCCCTCTGTAGAGGGAAACTACCTCCACCTCTCCTTGCTTGGAGGAGATAATATAGAAGGTGTTGCTAATTTCCCAGTTGATAGTCTTTAAAGAGAAGAAAAGTGGTTTGCTTATTTTACCCGTAAAAGTTAACAATGTGGTGTCAGATTTTTGATCTAAGACTTCATTACTTTTGCAAAGTACACAATACCCCATTTCCTAGCATATTATGAAATGTTTTAAATAATTAAAATGAAAATATTTTGCTAAATTAATTGGCCAAGATGCATTCTAATGATTTTATTCCTAGTGTGTTGTTTTTTTTCTCCTTATTGCTTGGCTGTAATTGACCAAGTACTTTCTGGCTCACCTTTTTAATGTGGGCTACTGCAGTTTGGGTTACTCCCCCATGGATGGTATTGCTCCTCTAGTGGAATAACCTGCCATCCTTTTATATTTTATATTGTGAATCCTTATGCCATTCCAGAAAAGGCAAAAAGGAAATCAAGGCTGCAAATCTGTGTATCTTTTGAGCATGTTGTGTTTTCTCAGTTTCAAAGACTTAGAAGCCAGCCAGAGAGAGGAAATCTTGCTGTTCTTTCTCTGCACTGTGATATACTGCATGCTCAGCATATGGATGGCAACTATTGGGATGCCAAGAAGAATACTTAATGACATTTGTCTCCATAGAGATTATAATGTAGAGAAAACACAAAACTTCAAATGCAAAACGTTAAGTGACAACATAATGGTTATGTAATATGAGGTGATAATTAAGAAAAGTCCCCAAATAGGAGCATGGCCATGAGCCAAATAGATGATGAGAGCTCTAAGGTCAGAAAGGGGAAGTTGGGAGACCTCTGGGAGAAGCAGGGACTTAGCCTTCACCTTGGCCTTCACAGAGGGATGTAATTTGGAGAGGTAAAGAAAAAGGAGGAGAAGCTGGAGGTCAGCAGATTTGGTGTCTGAGTCTTGGCTTCACTAATAAATGGCTGTCTAACTTTTGACAAGTGATTTTCTAAGATTCAGTTTCTTTATCTATAAAATGGTCATATTAATTGCCACAGCTGGATTCCCAGGAAGCATACTCAGAGATGGAGATTAATGTGTAGGAGGAGGTTTGTGAGGGAATCTTCTGGAGACCAACACCTGTAGAAAGGAGGAGGAAGGAAGCAGACTGGTCAGGGAGAAGTCAAGCTGTGACATGGGTCATTAGAGGCCTCTGCCAACCCCATTGGGAGTTCTGGGGCTAGATGGCCCTGCAGAACTGTGCTGAGTTGGGACAAAAGGGCCTTTGTAACCCCAAGTCAATCAGACATTGCATGTGGGCCACTCTGGGAAGGGGCCGTGACTGAACAAGATGTTCACTTCTGTATTTACCAGTATAGACTTCAACTAGATTTACCAGTTGTTAACACTTTGTCACATTTTTGTAATTCTTCTTTATATCTATCTATATAATATATATACATATACACTTATAAATTATTATTATTACTGATCCGTTTGAGAATAGATTCCATGCTTCATGATTCTTCAACCCTAAATATTTAAATGAGTAGCTTCTAAAAACAAGAACATTCTCTTAATATAACCATAGTATGATGATTGAATTCAGGAAATTTCACATCAGTACATACTATTATTTAACATACAAATCCATATTCAGATTTCATTGATTATCCCAATAATACCCATTATAGCAATTGTTTTTCTGATTCAGGATACAAGCCAGGATCACACATTACACTCAGTTGCTATGTCTCTTTGGTGTATTTACTCTAGAATGGTTCCTTAGTCATTCTCATCTTTCATGACTCTGACATTTTTGAAGAGTGCAGGCCAGTTGTTTTGTAAGATATCTCTTACTGTGGGTTTGTCTGTTGTTTCCTCATTATGAGCTTCAGGTTATACACTTTTGGTGGTAGCCTACATAAGAAATATTGTGTGTCCTGAACTTTTAAACATTTAATTATAGGAAGTTTCAGCCACATATAAAAGTAGTCAGAGTAGTATAATTTTTCTGTAGACTAATCAACCCAACCAGTTCAACAGTTATCACCCATGACCAATCTTGTTTTTCTATACTTCCAACTGTTCTCACATGTTACTTTTAAGGAAGTCCTATTCATCATATGTTATATCCATAAGTATTTAAATAAATATGTGAATTTTAATCTGCTCTTTGACACTTTCCCTTGGATGTCCATTAGGCATCTCAAGCTCAGGGTTTCCAAAACTGAACTCCTAAATTTCCCTACCACATCTGCCCCCTCCACAGACTTCCCCATTGTTACATAAGCAAAGGCAAGATCTAGTTAAGAAAGAACCTTCCAGCTCAGTAAGTAGTGCCTGAAGGCTTACTTAGTGTGTGACAATTTAAGGATATCAGGCAAATGACTTTGTCATCTCCTCTATGAAGAAGTTGGGTGGCAACACACCTGGTGATCATGCTGCCATCCTTCTCCAAGTTCTCTAAACTGGGGGCCCTGGGGCTTTGTAAGTATTAATATATGCGATGTCAGGCATAGAGTAGACCCTAGCACAGTGGTCAGAAGGGAAGATGCAGGGGGCAAGCTGCTGGGATTTATATCCCTCCTTGCCACTGACTAATATGTGTCCTTGGACAAGTTAACCAAACTCTTTGGGCCTCAGATTTCTCATATGTGAAGTGGGACTAATAATGATTTTTGCCTCATAGAGTTGTTGTTAGGGTGAGTTGAGATAATGTATGAAATGCACTAAGAATAGTTTATGGCACATAGTAAGTGCTCAGTAAATGTTAACAACTTAGACTCTCAATATATGTGTGGTTGCTACACTTTGAAAATCCCCAAGCCAAGTGTCTGAAGGTGTTGACATGTGTTTGTGATGTTTTATACCTGAGGGCATTGGTAAGTGAAGCAGCTGTTTGTTAAGACATGCATGTAGTATCTTTTTAGCATGCGAAAAGTGCTAGTGCCAATTCTCTGAGAAAATGCCATGAAGTTGTTTAATATAAATTCCAGACATTTGCCATTCTCCAACTGACTTCTGGCCACAGCCACTTCTCACTTTTGCAGGGAGACTACTCCATAAATGAAACTCCCCTACTGGTGCACAGACAACACCAGCTCTCAGAAGTTATTAGGTGGTACTGCTCAAAGTCATTGGAAGTTTGGCAAAATGACAAGAAGTCAGTGTTGACTTCTTTTCTGACTGAGGAATTTCCATGTACATTTGAAGAGAGGTTGCTATTCATGTATGGATAGATAAATGATGAATGGATAGATGAATTGATGGATAGGTAGGTGGATGGATGGGTGAACGGGTGGATAAGTGGGCCTTTGTGGCTCCATGGTCCTCCTGAAACTTCTGCTGTCAGGAAAGGGTTTCTGTTCAAAAAAGTTTTTTGTTTTGTTTTGTTTTGTTTGTTTTTTTACACCTCAAGCCAGATTAAATTCCAGGCCTGGCTCCATGCTCCCACTAGAAGCCAAAAAGGAGACCCTGTGGAATGACGGCTCGTCAGCTTTCAGCTCTGAGGAGGGCAAGGGGCACACTGTGACTAAGACTGGTCCTTTAACTCACAGAGGCCAAGGCAATGTACACGAAGGGCCTGCTCTATCTAAATGAATTATCCTCTTGGCCTCAGCTTTATACATCACGTAAGACCACTGGTGTCCTGTGCCTTACTACTTAGAGTGTGGTCCCTGACCTGCACCAGGGACATCATCTGGAAACCCGTGAGAAATGCAAACTCTCTGGCCTCATCCCTCCTGAATCAGAATCTGAATTTTAAACTATTTGGAAATTTATTTGTTACCAGAATGTGAGTTGGAATCAGTCTTAATAAAAATCAAATATTATATAAAATATATTAATATATTTATGTTTTAAGGCCCTAATATTTTTGACTTTTTAAAATTTACTTATGCTGGGAGTGGCAGCTCACACCTGTAATCCCAGCACTTTGAGAGACCGAGGAAGATTGATCACCTGAGGTCAGGAGTTTGAGACCAGCCTAAATTACTAAAAATACAAAAATTAGCCGGGCATGGTGGCACATGTCTGTAATCCCAGCTACTAGGGAGGGTGAGACAGGAGAATCACTTGAACCCAGGAGACAGGTTGCAGTGAGCTGAGATCACGCCATTGCACTCCAGACTTGGCAACAAGAGTGAAACTCGGTCTCAAAAAATAAAATAAATTCACTTATTTTCCATTTATTTTAATAAGGAGTATATAATTTACATGCAGCAAAACTCACCTCTTTTTATATATAGTTCTATAAATTTTGATTTGTATACAATAAGATTCACTCTTTTTAGTAAACAGTTCTATCAGTGTTGACAAGTGCAAATAGTCGTATAATTATCAGCACAATCAAGATTATTATAGAACAGTTCTCTGTCCCCGAAAATTCCCCGTGCTCCCCCTTTGTAGTCAGCTCCTCCCACCATACCCTGTACCTCACAACCATGGTCTACTTTCTGTCCCTATAGTTTTTCCTTTTTATAATGTCATATTAGTGAAATCATCACTTAGCATCATAGACCCCCATTATAACTGGATAGTTACAATGTTATGAATATGGATCTAGATCTATGCATAGTCATATGCTAGAGCCTTGCAATTTTGAATAACTTCATTCTCCACAGAACTGTCACAAGGAGACTCAGGTCTGGCATTAAAGTCACAGGCACCTCACTAGCAGCTGTCCCGAAGGTTTCTGTCCCCAGTAAGAGTCTGCTGTTAGAGAAACTTGCTACCCAGAAAATTTTGAGGCTGAACTGCTGGTTTCCCTGTCAGACTTGTCAGCTTTTTGCAATGGCTGGGAGGCCTTAGTTCCTGGAAACAGTGTGAGTAGAGGGAGTCTCCTTCGTCTTGCTCTATTGAGATTTCTAGGGATCAGATCCACCTCACTAAAAAGCTCAATAATGGAAAAGGCCTGAGAATCTGGGGGATCTTCTGAGCCCACTTTTCCAATTGGAAGTCAGGGACCTGAAAAACATCTGGGCCCTAAGAAACAGTTTAATGACAGGGATGACATCATTTTCTGGTGACATTCTCTGAATCACCTTTGCATTGCCAATTCATGCAGTGAGCACAGGAAAAAAATAATCTTTGTAGGGATACGTGTTCTCCACTTTAGGAACTGCAATTACACATATAGTAGGCTATTTGAAGTTGTCCCACAGCTTACTGGTGCTATGCTCTTTTTTTTTTAAGGCTTTTTTTCCTTCTCTGTCTGTCATTTTGGATAGTTTCTTTTGCTATGTCTTAAAATTTATTAATCTTTTCTTCTGCAATGTCTAATCTACTGTTAATCTCATTCAGTGTATGTTTATAAATAGACATTATAAGCAGTTTGAGATTCATAGCAAAATTGACTGGAACATTCAGTGTATTCTTTATCTTAGACATTAAGTTTTCATCTCTAGAAGTTTGGTTTGAGTCTTTTTGTTACATCTTTCTTGTCTCTGTTTAACATGTTCAATATTTCCTCTATTTAACAAGTAGAGTACAGTTATACTAATTATTTTGATGTCTTTGACATTGTGAGTTAAAACTCACCCTGTGTGGGTGTTGGATAATTTTGTATTCCAATAAATGCCTGGATCTTTGTTTTAGTTGCTTGGAAGCAGTTTGATACTTTTGGTTTTTACTTTGAGCTTTGTTATGTGGGACCAGGGCAGCATTTAGGCTACAGCTGGTTATTTCCCATTACTGCAGCAAGACCCTTCTGGGTTCTCTATGCAATGGCTGATGAATGACCAGGTTTACCAGTTTGGGAAGTATGAAGGTCTGAAGAGGCACCATTCATGGCCCAATGTGAGCCCCAAGTACTATTCTCTCTCATCCTCTCATGTCCTTCCCTCTCTCAGCTCAGTAATCTCCTCACATGCACGTGCTGGTCTACACTCAGCTGAATCACACTGTATGTGTGGGTATACACAGGTTTATTGATTTCTTTTGCTTCACATTTTTTAAACTGCTTTTGTTTTAATACTTTTGTTAATTATGTAACATGTTTCCATGGGTCCAAAGTCAGATCTATTAAAAGCCATATTTAATGAAGACTAGCTTCTATCCTTGATCCCTTGCCCTATTTCCTCCCTTCCATGTTTAAAAATTTCAGGGCTCATCCTTTCATTTAAAAATATATTCAGATAAATGAATCTCTCTCCTACTGCTTAAGAAATTGGTAACATATTATATACATTTTGTCTCCTTTATTTAGTAATATATGCTGGAGCACAGTAGTATATGGCAATATTCTTCACTTCTTTTTACAGCTTCCAAGTTCTCCTCTGTGTAGATGTACTATTGTTTATTCAACCTGTAACCTAATGACGGACATACGAGTATTTGCAATCTTTCACTAGTACGAATAGTGCTGTAATTAATAGCCTTGCGCATTCAGGGTTTTTTATTTGTTTTATTGCCAATGTATCTTTGAGATAGATTTCTAGAAGTGAGATTGCTTAGTTAGAGAATAAATGCATACATAATTTTGGTAGGTATTTCCAAATGCCACTTTGCATTCCCACCAGCAATGTATGAGAGTGATGTTTCCCCACAAAGTACGTTATCAAACTTTTGGAGTTTATTCTGCCTGTCTGTCTGTCTGCCTATCTATCTATCCATCCATCCATCTATTGTATATCTACTTTTGTCTTTTATAAATGTAGTATTTCATTGTGTGGTCTATTTTACTTGCTTTTGGTATATTTTTTGGAATTTAGGAAGCTATATTTTCATGTCTTACAGCAAACACACTTGAGATTAAAGTACACAAAATGTCCCCACATCTAAATTTGGAGTGGAAGGGAAGAAACCACTTTTAGCCTCAGGTTTCAGCTGAGATATCCAACACAGCTTTCCAGAAACCTTGCTTACTGGGAGTCAAATGGTGTTGCTTGCAAAGATTAATAAAAGCGATACTTTTTTTTCTCATTTAGCTATTTAGCCAGAGATTTTTGTTTAAATTATCTTAATGAGGAGTGGGGGTTTGTGGTGTTCTAAATCTCTAATATCTAGGAGGAATCACCTTTCCAGGGCTGCTGATTTTGGTGTCATCAGTTTTAGATTATTAATGCCTAGAGATCAGACATTAGTCTGGCGTTATTAATGCCATAGAGATCAGTGTAGTGACATGCACATCATGCCCAAGTGGGCATTGCTTCTCCTATATGTGGACATTGTGTTTATAGTATTTATAGAGGAAGATGAGGGGTAAGGTGATCTTCATAGAACTGTCTCATGCCCTGGTATATTGAATGGCTACCACAGTGCATGCCACTGCTGATGCTCAAAACAGGTTTCTGTATTTTTGCATCTGTGTCATAGATGCCCGTTCTCCTCCCCAGGTCAGAGCACAGCCCTGGTATAGTGCTGCCGTGAGGGCTGAAGTCAACTATTTAGAGGCTGCAGAAGGCACAGGGATTTTCTATAAATAACAGTGAGGTCAGACCTCATAACTGATTCAGTCTCAGATAGCCGGTTCACAAGTTCTTGAAATTTCTCTTTCACTTTCAATCACAGGAAGATCTTGACAGGAAGATCTAAACAGAACATGAGAAGTCCGTGATCTTTATTGTCCTTCTTGTTAACCTGATATATAGCTCATGGTACAGTAGCAATCACTTGTAAAAATGATGGTGAGACATTAAGCACTTGCTAAAAATGTTCCTAAGATGGGGTAGTAACATGAAGTTTATAATCGTACCAGCTCAGTTTTTGAACTGGACCAAAGCCATAGCAATGTTTATATGGCGGGAAACTAACTTTCAATGCATGCCTCCTTTGTGCCAGGGAGTGTGCTAAGCCAGACACCTTCTGTTTCCTGAAGTTCTCACCATATACCTGTGGGGTGCGGAGGATTCTCCATTTTATAGGTAAAGAGTTTGTATTTCAAGAGGTGAAGAAACCCTCCCATTGCCATATAGCTAGTAAGTGGCAAGGCTACACTTCAAATATAAGTGTAGTTAATTCTAAAACTAGAGCTGGAAAGTACTGCCAAGATGAGATGGGAACAGTGGGAGCTGAGTGATGCTAAAGTCTAGATCTCATCAGGAACTCTAAAGAAGCCTCTTAATTACCACAGGCCTTTTATGTACCTGGCATCATGCTCTGGAACCTATTTGTTTTCATTTGGTAGCCATAAGTACAAACCAACTCACCTTAGAGATGCAGAAGCTGTGATTCAAAGAGGTTAAGTTAAACACCCAAGACCAAAGCTGGCTTCTAGGGTTGGTCTGTCTGCTGTCATATTTTATGCCCTTTTACATGCTTTTCTGAATTGGCAGGTATTGGTATGTGTATTTTGACAGCACTCATTCTCTGAACTCAGGCTATTACTGTGTGTGTGTGTGTGTGTGTATCACTAGAATGTACTATTTTACTATTTCAAGATTTCCAAGTGCTTTATGAACAAAGCTCGTTCTGTTTCACTGATTGAAGTAACCCTTTAAGGGAGAAACAGATGCAGTGATGGTTCTTTTCTCATTCCTTTTCCAAATCTCATTGAAAAAGTGCTAGTTGTACCTCCAACATTCCCTTTTTAAAATAAAAGGTCAGTATCAGGCAGTGTTTCTGAAGAAACTGCTGATTGAAATCAGCATTTCAATTTCAAAACAACAAAAGTTTGTACGTAACAAAAGCTTGGTAATCAGCAAATAAGGGTTCCTTACCCAAAGAGTAGTGGTTCTAAATTTATATGTCGGTTTTAAGAGATCCTTTAAAGAGCCTGTCAGACCTCTTACTCAGCTGTCTCAAGGCCTGGAAGCAATTAATTGAATTCTTCTTGAGAGTCTGTTAGGTGTGAGGCATTGTGCTTTGGGGCATAGAACAAAAAGACACCTTACCACCTAGCTAGGGAAACCGGACACCTGTAAGTGTGATTTACAAGACTGAGGGCAAATGCCAGGAGCCACTGGAGTGGAGCCAGCACTCTGGAAGTTCAGAGGAGGAGGCCCATCTCTTATAAAGGAGTGAGCAGATTCATGCACTTCTCCCTGAAATTGACCTGTTGTATTTGTTTCCCTGCTCCAGGAATGACTTATCATCTTTCTCTGAAGCGGAGGTTCACTAGCATAACTGTAGCCCAGATGTCAGCCAGCTTGTCCCTGCCTCTCCAGGTCTAGGCAACTTTGACTTAAGCCCTTAGGACATGCCCTGTGGTAGCTCAAAGCCTTTCCTAAGACTTCTACAGACTCTTGGGTGCTGTGATGATCTCATCCTCTGGGCTTCTGTCTCTGTTGTCCCCATTCTGACCCATATTGATGCAGAGTGAAAAATCTAGGCTTTTAATTCATTTTCCCCAATACTCCCTGTGATGGTTAAGTGAGTGTCAACTTTATTGGATTGAAGGATGCAAATCCAGTCAAGGGTGTGTCTGTGAGGGTGTTGCCAAAGGAGATTAATATTTGAGTCAGTGGACTGGGAGAAGCAGACCTACCCTCAATCTGGGTGGGCACTATCTAATCAGCTGCCAGCACAGCTAGAATAAAAGCAGGCAGAAGAACGTGGAAGGACTAGACTGGCTGAGTCTTCTGACCTTCATCTTTCTCCCATACTGGATGCTTCCTGCCCATCAGACTCCAAGTTCTTCAGCTCTTGGTCTCTTGGACTTACACAAGTGGTTTGCCAGGGGCTCTCAAGCCTTCGGCCACAGACTGAAGGCTGCACTGTTGCCCTCCCTACTTTTGAGATTTTATGACTCGAACTGGCTTCCTGGCTCCAGATGGCCTATTGTGGAACTTCACCTTGTGACTGTGTAAGTCAATACTCCTTAATAAACTCCCTTTCATATATACATCTATCCTATTAGTTCTGTCCCTCTAGAGAACCCTGAATAATGTACTCCTATTCACCCAAATCTTCTGTGAGTACACTTGACTTTTTTGAAAATTTGAAAGCTAGCAATAAAAGCCTCATGTCACAAAGACATAAGCAACTTCAAACTAATCATTAGGCATCCCTGTTCTTTAAAAATGCTCTTTAGCAGGTGGGCCCATTGGAAAGGAGGCTCTGAGATGATTTTCATGTGGAAAGGTTTCTGGGGATGGCCAGCTCTCTGGATCCATTTATACAGGGGCAAGGAAGGAAACAGGAGTGGGTAGAGAGAGAAGGTGGGCTGTGGTACCATCTCAGCAAGGCCTGGTCAACAGCACAGGGTGCACTGAAGTTGGGATGGCCTTGCAGAGTTCATTGAGGGGGCTGAGCTCAAGAGCCCTACATCTACCAGTCACTCACTGCAGGAATGCAGGAAGGGCATGAGCCCTGATGAGGCAGTTCTTGAGCTGAGCTCAGCTGAGGGCAATTCTTCAAGAGGGCTGATGGCTGAAATCTGTCTCCCAAGGGCACTCCAAGTAGGTGGAGAATAAAACTTCTCTATTTTGAAAAACAGTCTTCATCCCCAGCTCCATTCCAGTTTTCTGGCATCTCTCGCTTTCCCACGTTTCTCAGGAGCAAAACAAACTTTTCTCATGCGGGCACCTGAGTCATTCTTCTGCTTCTTTACTAATAACTATGTCCTCAGGCTTTCATCTTTCTTCACAAAAGTCATCCTTGCCTATTGTTTTCTAAATAAATAATTTCCGTGTGTGTGCACGCATGTCTGTGCCAGCTGATGCTTAACACATTTGTACCCTAATTCCATTTGCTCCATTTCAGTAATGATGGGAAGCATCAGAGAGATAAATCGCTATAATGAGAACAATGTGGATTTTAGGACCTGAACAATCTGGGTTTGCAACTTGGCTACTTTTACTCTGTGGTCTTAGACAAGTCCCTTTACTTCTCAGAGCCTCAGTTTCTTCACCTGTACAATGGAGGAATAATTAAAAATAGCACTATATTGTGTATTAAGTGGTCACCCAATAAATACCATCCCTTCTACCCCTCTTTCTTGGCCACTTCAATTGCCATTCTGCAGGCCCTGACTTTATGAGTTAGTGTCTCATTGACTATGAAAATATTTGTTCTATTAGTTTTTTCACTACACAAATTTGAAATCCGCTTCCAAGCAAACAATCCTAAAGCAGACCCATTAGCTATTATCAACTGCAAAACAGATGGCCAGGGTTGGGGTGTAGCGGGCATGTGGGAGCAGAGTTCAAGGACTTCTTGGGCAGTATTTATGTTCATAGTGCCAAGGCTTCTTCAGTGTTCCTAGTAGCTCCTGTTTACTCTTTCTTGTTCATGTTTCTTTTTTCTTCTTAGAGCTGTAAGTAAACTATGTTACATGTATTTGATTTCCATTATGACCATGCCTGAATTGTAGTAAAGTGTACTTTTCCCAGCTGAGGGCTAGATATTTTTAAACAATTAAGCATGTTTTATGATAAAATTAAATAAATGGATACAGCTGTTCCTATAGTATTTTGAAATATCTATATTATATTATTCAGTGTTGAAAACCCTAAACACCACCAGGTACTACAGGCTAAGCAGGAAGTTTTGTTTTTATTTCTGTATCATTGAGTTTTGCCTAATAGTTTTCAAATTGCCAAATTAGAAAAAGAAAGCATGCAACATGAACCTTTCAATTCTCAGAATAAACTGCCATATCTGGGCTTCCAATGCCTGGGATCTCAGAAAGGAGGCAAGTTTACTCTGACAGTATGGTATGAAGATATTGACAAAAAAAATTTACAAAGAGATTATTTTGGATTCTTGATAAGGTGGTGGTAGAATCAAGGAGTTGCACCTGTCCTTCATTAAGCCCCTCGGGGTGTGAGGGGCACATGCAGGTAAGTCACCCTTGTGCAACATGAATGCACAAACAGAGCAGCCAGAAGCACTCTGGGTAGAGTCAGGTGCAGAATAATGGGCGAAACCTTAGAAAAACTGGAAGAATATTAGAGCCCTAGTATTGCCCACTCCATATGAAATAGCAGTTTTTTTCTGTCCATCTGTGCCCATGGAAGCTGGACTGCAGGGAAAGGTAATCTCATAGGAGCAGGCATACTCTTTGGTGCAGCCAAGGATTGTTCAGCAGACACAGAGATCCCTGCCTCCAGAACAAGAGGTAAGGGTGTATCATGGGAATGGGACCCATGGCCCACTTTATCTGTTTCAAGGATGGTCCAAAGATGTTTCTTTGTTTGTTTGTTTGTTTTCAGACAGGGTCTCACTCTGTCGCCCGGGCTGGGGTGCAGTGGTGCGATCTCAGCTCACTGCAACCTCCACCTCCTGGGTTCAAGCAATCCTCCCACCTCAGCCTCCTGAGTAGCTGGGATTACAGGCATGTGCCGCCACGTCTGGCTAATTTTTACATTTTTAGTAGAGATGGGGTTTCGCCATGTTGGCCAGGCTGGTCTCGAACTCCTGACCTCAGGTGATCCACCTGCCTCGGCCTCCCAAAGTGGTGGGATTACAGGAGTGAGCCACTGCGCCCTGCCAAAGATCTTTGTTTCAAGCCTACTTCTATCTAAGATTTTTAAGGCCCAGGGGATATCTGAATTATAAGAGTATCTCAGAAATGCTATCCTCCCTCTATCAACATGGGAAAGGCTGTGGATTTGACCTACTTGCCACAAGTCCTTCAACCCTCCAGATGCCAAGCTGAGCCAGCCCACCTTGGTCTAACTCCAGAGCATTCTGATTTGTGCTTCCTCGTGGCATCTCAGCCCTTGGAGAACACTATTATACCAGTAATATTATGTAAGGAAGGCTGAGATTTTGGTTTGCCTTAACATTCTCCACTTCATCCCAGGGGTATCCCTTTCTCTGGACATGATATAGATTTACATGCATTCCATGTTCCTGCCATAGAAACTATCATGAGTTCTTTGCTGTCCAATATTCATAAAAAACCTGGTGGCAAAAATTCATATTCATAAAGGTTTGCTGGAAAGATATGACCACCACCAATTTCTCCCCATCTTCTAAATCTTACTACTGGATCCACCCATTTCATGACCATGACATTTAAGGGGAGAGAGGTCTCCTCTGCCCACTTGCTCTCACTCCCAGTTGTTTGTCCTGAGTGTGTTCTGATTTCATGCTGTTGATTTCAATTAAGGATATGACAAGAGATATTGTCACCTTCTGTATCATGCCATGTTTTCAGGTCTTCCTCCTCCACATTGCAATGTTCTCTTTCTCTGCTGCCTTAGTATCTGGGAAGCTGTTTTTCCTGAGTAGCAGGTTTGTTTTTAATCCTAGGGTTTGAGTTGGTGAGCATACTGATCATCTTTTCTGCTTTGGCCACTAGGAATCATAGAATCAAATTTACCTCTGTCTTCGAAGATTATATGGTATGCATTTCTTTCTTTCTTTCTTTCTTTCTTTTTCTTTCTTTCTTTTCTTTCTTTCCTTTTTTTTTTTTTTTTTTTTGAGACAGAGTTTCACTCTTGTTGCCCAGGCTGGAGTGCAATGGGGTGATCTAGGCTCACCACAGCCTCTGCTTCCCAGGTTCAAGCGATTCTCCTGCCTCAGCCTCCAGAGTAGCTAGGATTATAGGCATGCACCACCGTGCCTGGCTAATTTTGTATTTTTAGTAGAGATGGGGTTTCTCCATGTAGGTCTGACTGGTCTCGAACTCCCGACCTCAGGTGATCCGCCCGCCTTGGCCTCCCAAAGTGCTGGGATTACAGGCATGAGCCACCACGCCCCGCCTATATGGTATGCATTTCTGTGTTAATCTTACTCTTAGATTATGACTTTCCTGACTTTATTTTTCCTCTACCCTGATTTCAACTAATTAGTTTAATGTTTTGTATAGTATAATATATGTTCTTTTAGGCTCCCTCAAATGCTTTGTGAAATGCAAGGGTAGATAGTAATAAATAAATTGCAGAACTATAAAACGGAGATTAAAAACGTTCCTTTCCCCTCCCAGATTAAAGCTACTCATCAGAACTCATCAGAAAAATCAGATGTATTAGTCTGCTTGGGTTGCCATAACAAAGTACCATAACCAAGTTGCTTAAACAACAGAAATGTATTTTCTGACAGTTTTGAAGGCTGGAAGTCCAAGATCAAGGTGCCAGCAGGTTTGGTTTCTCCTCAGGGCTCTCTCCTTAGTTTACAGATGGCTGTCTTCTTTCAGTGTTCTCATATGTCCTTTTTTCTGTGTGGACCCACATCCCTGGTGTCTCTGTGAGTTCAAATTTCTTCTTATAAGGGCACCAGTCAGATTAGATTAGGGCCCACAATAACAGCTTTGTTTTAACTTAATCACCTCTTTCAAGCCCTGGTCTACAAATATACAAATATTCAGAGGTAATGGGAGTTAGGACTTCAACATATGAATTTGGGGGCTACACAGTTCAGTCTATAACATAAGGTGTTTTTATTATCTGTGGTGGAAGGACTTTCTTACAGGCCCTTTTCTCCCTTGGTCATGAGGGATAGGTATGAGTGTTTGGAAGGCACTTGCACAGACCATGGCAGTAGCATCAAATGCCTTCCAAAGTATCTCCACCTGTAGAACAGAGGTGACTGATGGGATTTGGTTTGTAACCTTTTTTGCTTAGTGTCACCCGTGACAGATAAGGAGGACAAGCCTTATGCTCTCCCATTAGAAATTTTTGTCCACTCCTGTGCCTAGGTCTCAGGTTCTAGGTGGTGTACAGTTCCAGACCTGCCAGCAGCACCACAGCTTGTATCTCAGCAACAACTGGTCCAGGGCACACCTGACTTTCACACAGATTATTCTCAGGATGGTCTGTTATCACCCAGAGGTTCTTGATAAGACAAACCCAGTGCTACTGACTTCACTGTCATGGTGCAACGCAGCTTGGAGAAATGGGAAAAAGCAGGCCCATCTTTGCCTTACCTGTCATCCAAAGATGGAGACAGAACTCTGATTTCTTAACATTATCTCTGCAAGTCAAAGTGTCCAAATTCTTGACACCAGCAGTTAAAACACAGGGCCTTTGATTGAAGCAGACAACTGAGTGAGTTTTCCAGGAGGTCTGAAGAAAGCCAACTCATTATCCAGGTCTCTGAACAGACAAATAATTATGAGACACTGAAATGTATTTTCCCATGCAAGTCAGAAATGGCTCAGCCTCTGTTTTGCACTGTTAATTACACTATTGGGCAGAGCCCTGTTACAGTTCTTGGTCATAGACTTACCCTTGATGCCTGGCAGCATGGGCAGGAAACTGAGCTAATGTGTGGTCCTGACTTACATCAAAATGTGTGCACCCTCACCAGTGTCAGGTCAAAAATGAGAGGAAAGAGGAATTTCAGACATAGCAGGAGTGCCTCTGCTGTTGTATCAGCTCGTAAGAGAAAAGAAGGCAGAATTATTTTGCACTGTATTTTGTCAGCAGCAATGTTCTGATCTCAAGAAATTGTGATGTTCACCATGGTGAAAATCAGTGAACTAGCTGAGACTTGAGAGAAGCAGGGAGAATGCAGCTTACATAAGCCCAGGCTGCTACCCAGGTCAGGGGTTCTGTCTCCTTTGTCTCTTGCCAAAGTCATTGTTGACTAGACAATTGTCAATTAGTGTTCTAGGCCCAGGGATGGCCCCTGCTGCTGTCATGCTGCCAGACTCTCTGTGACCCCACCCAGCACTTGATGCAGGAGGCTTGAGACAGCTTTCAACCATGCACCTAGATTTCTACTAGTATGCCAAACTCTGTAAGATCAGATAACTGCTTACTGGAAAAATCAAGATCTTCCCTTTCTTTTTTTAAAAGGTGTCTTTAGTTTTAGGTTCACAGCAAAATTGAGAGGAAGATACAGAGATTTCCCATATATCTCCTGCCCCCACACATGCATAACCTCCCCATTATCAATGTCCTGCACCAAGATGGTACATTTGTTGCAACTGATGAACCTGCATTCATACAGCATAATCACCCAAAGTCTACAGTTAACTTTAAGGCTCACTGTTGGTGTTGTACATTCTATGGGTTTCAACCAATGTATAATGTCATGTATCCATCATTATAGTATCATACAGAATAGTTTCACTACCCTAAAAATACTCTGTACTCTGCTTAGTCATCCCTCCCAACCCTGGCAACCACTGATCTTTTTACTGTCTCCACAGTTTTGCCTTTTCCGGAATGTCATATAGTTGTAATGATATAGTATGTGCCCCTTTTCAGTTTGGCTTCTTTCACTTAGTAATATTTAAGATTCCTCCATGTCTTTTCATGGCTTAATAGGTTATTTCTTTTTAGCATTGTATAATATCCCATTGTCTGGATATACCACAGTTTATCCATTCATCTGCTGAAGGACATCTTGGTTGCTTCCAAGTTTTGACAACTATAAATAAAGCTGCTATAAACATCCATGTTCAATTCTCTCTGTGGACATATTTTCAACTCCTCTAGGTAAATACCAAGGAGTGTGATTACAGAATCATGTGGTAAAAATATGTGCAGTTTTGTAAAAACAAAAAACAAAATAAAACAAGAAATCCTCCAAACTGTCTTCCAAAATGGCTGAACCATTTTGCATTCCCTCCAGCAATGAGTGAGAGTTCCTGTTGCTCCTCATCCTTGTCAGCATTTGGTGTTGTCAGTGTTCCAGATTTTAGTCATTCTAATAAGTATGTAGTAGTATCTCATTGTCTTAATTTGCATTTCCCTGATGACATGTGATATGGAACATCTTTTCATATGCTTACTTGCCATCTATATATTTTCTTTGGTGAGGTACCTGTTAAGGCCCATTTTTTAGTTAGGTTGTTTGTTATCTTATTGTTGAGTTTTAAGAGTTCTTTGTATATTTTGCATAATAGCCCCTTATCAGATAAGTGTTTTGCAAATATCTTCTCCCAGTATGTGGCTTGTCTTCTCATTCTCTTGACATTGTCTTTCACGGAGCGGTCCAGATTATCATTTCTTGCTCTCAAAAATCATGCCTTTGTTGTATCTAAAAAGTCATTGCCACACTCAAGGTAATCTAGGTTTTCTTTTATGTTATCTTCTAGGAGTTTTATAGTCTTGCACTTTACATTTAGGTCTATGATCCATTTTGAGATAATTCTTGTGAAGGGTGTAAGGTCTGTGCCGAGATTCAATTATTTGCATATGGATGTACAGTTGTTCCAGCACCATTTATTGAAAAGACTGTCTTTGTTTCACTGCATTGCCTTTTGTTATCTGTCAAAGATCAATTGACTACATTTATGTGGGTCTATTTCTGGACTTTCTGTTCTGTTTCATTGATCTATTTGTCTATTCTTTTGCCAATACTACATTGTCTTGATCACTGCACCTTTATGGTAACTCTTGATGTCAGATATTGTTAGTTTTCAAACTTTGTTTTCAATTGTGTTGACTATTCTAAACCTTTTTTACCTCTCCATATAAACTTTGGAATCTGTTTGTCAACATCCACAAAGTAACTTGCTGGGATTTTTATTGGGATTGCTTTGCATCTATTGATGAAGTTGGGAGGAACTAACATCTTTTTTTTTTTTTTTTTTTTTTTTTTTTTTTTTTTTTTTTTTTTTTTTTTTTAGAGTTAGAGTCTCACTCTATAGCCCAGGCTGGAGTGCAGTGGTGTGATGATAGCTCACTGCAGCCTCAAACTCCTGGGCTCAGGTGATCCTTCTGCCTCAGGCTCCCAAGTAGCTGAGACTACAGAGGTGTGCCACTATGTCCAGCTAATAGAACTAACATCTTGCCAATAATAAGTCTTGTTATCCATTAGTATAAAATCTCTCTCCATTTTTTTAGTTCTTCTTTGATTTATTTCATCAGAGCTTCATAATTTCCCTCATATAGATCTTGTATATATTATGTTAGATTTATACCTGTTTCATTTTGGGGGGGTGCTGATGTAAACGGTATTATGCTTTTAATTTCAAATTCCACTTATTCATTGCTGATATATAGAAAAGTGATTGACCTTTGTATATTAACCTTGTATCCTGCAACCTAGCTAGAATCACTTATTAGTTCCAGCAGTCTTTTTATCGATTTTTAAAAATTTTCTACATAGACAATCGTGTCATCACTGAAGGAGAACATTATTTCTTCTTTCCCAATCTTTATATATTTATTTCCTTTTTTATCTTGTTGCATTAGCTAGAACTTCCAGTACAATGTTGAAAAAGTGTGGTGAGAGAGAACATTTTTGCCTTGTAACTGACATTAGTTGGAAAAGCTTTGAGTTTCTCACCCTTAAGTATGATGTTAACTATAAGTTTTTTGTAGATATCCTTTATCAGGTTGAGGAATTTTTCCTGTATTCCTAGTTTACTGAGAATTTTTATCATGAATGGGTGTTGTATTTTGTCAAAAGCTTTTGTTTGTGTCTATTTATATGATCATGTGATATTTTTATTTTTAGTCTATTGATGTAATGAATTACATTAATTGATTTTTGAACACTGAACTAGCCTCACTTAGAGGGGATAAATCCCACTTGGTCATGTTGTATAATTCTTTTTATATATTGTTGGATTTTATTTGCAAATATTTTGTTAAAACTTTTTATGTGCATGTTTATGAAAAATACTGGTCTGTAGTTTAATTTTCTTATAACATCTTTGGTTTTGGTTTTTATTTTGGTTTAGGTTGATGGTGGTCTCATAGAATGAGTTAGGAAATATTCCTTCTGCTTCTATCCTCAGAAAGAGATTGTAGGGAATTGTTATAATTTCTTCCTTAAGTGTTTGGTAGAAGCAACAGTGAACCCATCTGGGCCTGGTGCTTTCTGATGTGGAAGGTTATTAATTATTGATTCAATTTATTGAATAAATAGTCTATTCTTGTATGAGTTTTAGCAACTTGTGTCTTTCAAGGAATTGGTGCATTTCATCTAAGTTATCAAATTTGTGGACATAGAGTCCCTCATAGTATTGTTTTATGATCTCGTAAATGTTTCTTACATCTATAGTGATGTCCCCTCTTTCATTTCTGATACTAGCAATTTGTGTTCTCTCTTTTTTTCTTAATTAGCCTGTCTAGTGGCCTAGCAATTTTACTGATCTTTTCAAAGAACCAGCTTTTCGTCTTCTTGATTTTCTGTATTGATTTCCCATTTTTAATTCCATTGATTTCCGCTCTAATTCTTACTTCTTTCCTTCTGCTTACTTTGATTAAATTTGCTTTTTCTTTTTCTAAGGTAGAAACTTAGATTATGGATTTTATATCTTTCTTCCTTTCTAATATATGTATTCACTGCTATAAATTTTTTCCTAAGCATTGCTTTCACTATATCCACAAATTTTGATAAGTTGTGTTTTCATTTGTATTTAGTTCAAAATACATTAAAATTTATCTTGAGATTTCTTCTTTAACCCATATGTTATTTAGAAGTGTGTTGTTTAATCTCCATGTGTTTCGGGATTTTCTAGTTATTCTGTTATTGATTTCTAATTTAGTTCCACTGTGGTCTGAGTGCAGACATTGTATGATTTCTGTTTTTAAATAAAGTCTATGTCTTTTATGGCCCTAAATATGGTCTATCTCGGTGAATATTACATGTGAGCTTGAGAAGATTTGTATTCTGCTGCTGTTGAATGAAGTAGTCTGTAGATGTCAGTTTTATCCTTTTGATCAATGGTATTGTCAAGTTCAACTATGTCCTTACTGATTTTCTATCTGCTGTATCTGTCTATTTCTGAAAGAAGGATTTTGGAAGTCTCCAATGATGATAGTGGATTTATCTATTTTTCCTTTCAGTGCTGTCAGTTTTTGCTTCATGTATTTTGACACTCTGTTGTTAGACACATACACATTAAAGAACATGTGTGTTAAGGATTGTTTTGACTTCTTAGAGAATTGACCCCTTTATTACTATGTAATGCCTTTATTTATCCCTCATAGCTTCCCTTGCTTTGAAATCTGCTCTGTCTGAAATTATTAAGGCTCCCCTTGATTTCTTTTAATGAGTTTTCACATGGTATCTTGTTCTCCAACCAATTGCTTTTAATTGTGTCTTTATATTTAAAGTGAGTTTCTTGTAATTAACATGTAGTTGGATCTTGTTTTTTGATCCACCCTGACAATTTCTGTCTTTTAATTGGTACATTTAGATCATTGATGTTCAAAGTGATTATTGATGTAGTTGGATTAATATCTACCCTATTTCTTACTGTTTTCTATTTGTTGTCTCTGTTCTTTGTTCCATTTCTATCTTCTAGTCCTTTCTGCCTTTTTTTTTAAACAGGGCAAATAAAGATTTTTAAGGCTGATTTGAATAGTCAGTATAGGTTGAGTATCCCTTATCTGAAATGCTTAGGACCAGAAGTTGTTTCAGATTTGGGATTTTTTTTTTCTGGATTTGGGAATATTTGGTTCAGCATCCCTAATTTGAAAACCTGAAATTTGAAATGCTCCAATGAGTATTTCTTTTGAACTTCATGGTGGTGCTCAGAAAGTGTCAGATTTTTGAGCATTTTAAATTTTGGATTTTTGGATTAGGGATACTCAACGTGTAGTACGTTATCATGCAAATCATGAAGGAAAAGTTAGAAATGAGTGCACATCATATTGTGAGGCTGTAATTTTGTTATGTGTAATTTTTTTGCATTAAACAATTTTTAAGGCCAATTTGGTTCTAAAAACAATAGATTGCCTTTTACATAAAGTTAATATATCTGCCCCATTTCATTTAACTGTTGCAAAATACTCTATATTATGGATACACCATCTATTTTTAACTAGTATGCTATTGATTTCTTTTTATGGTTTTAATTGAGCAGATTCCCTTATCTCTCCTTTCTAGCATATCAGTTATACTTTTTTTAGTGGTTGCCCTAGAATTGGCTGTATACATTTACAACTAATCCAAGTTTACTTTCCTTTTTAAATTAAATTTAAATTTTTTTGAGAAAGGGTCTCATCTGTTGCTGAGCTGGAGTGGAGTGGTACAATTTCATTTCACTGCAGCCCTGACCTCCTGGGCTCAAGTGATCCTCCTAACTCAGCCACCTTGAGTAGCTGGGACCAAAGGTGAGTGCCACCACATCTGGCTAATTTTTGTATTTTTTGTAGAGATAGGGTTTCACCATGATGTCCAACCTGGTCCTGGTCTTGAACTCCTGAGCTCAAGCCATTCACCTGCGTTGGCCTCCCAAATTGCTGGGATTACAGGCATGAGCCACCACGCCTGGCCCAAGTCTGCTTTCAAACAACATTATACCACTTCATAGGTAATGTGGGTACCTTATAATAACAAAATAATCCTAATTCTCTCCTCCATCCCTTCTATAATTACCATCACTCCATTTATATATAAACATACATAAGAAAATATATGTACACACACACATGCACACATAAGCATACATCACTGAGTACATTTTTACTATTATTATTAGAACAGGTTGTCTGTTAGATTAAGAAAAATAAAAGTCTGTAAAACCTACCTTCATTGATTCTTTCTTCAGTGATCTTTCTTTATGTAGACCTGAGTTTCTGACCTATGTTATTTTCCTTCATTTAACATTTCTTGCAAGGCAGGTCTCCTAGCAACAAATTCCCTCAATTTTTGTTTGTCTGAGAAAGTCTTTATTTCTCCTTTACTTTTGAAGGATAATTTCTCAAGGAACAAAATTCTAGGTTGGTGGGATTTTCTTTTATAACTGTATGTATTTCACACGACTTTCATTTTACTTGCATGATTTATTTTATTTTATTTTATTATTATTATACTTTTAAGTTTTAGGGTACATGTGCACAATGTGCAGGTTAGTTACATATGTGTACATGTGCCATGCTGGTGTGCTGCACCCATTAACTTGTCATTTAGCATTAGGTATATCTCCTAATGCTATCCCTCCCCCCTCCCCCCACCCCACAACAGTCCCCAGAGTGTGATGTTCCCCTTCCTGTGTCCATGGGTTCTCATTGTTCAATTCCCACCTATGAGTGAGAATATGCGGTGTTTGGTTTTTTGTTCTTGCGATAGTTTACTGAGAATGATGATTTCCAGTTTCATCCATGTCCCTACAAAGGACATGAACTCATCATTTTTTATGGCTGCATAGTATTCCATGGTGTATATGTGCCACATTTTCTTAATCCAGTCTATCATTGTTGGACATTTGGGTTGGTTCCAAGTCTTTGCTATTGTGAATAGTGCCACAATAAACATACGTGTGCATGTGTCTTTATAGCAGCATGATTTATAGTCCTTTGGGTATATACCCAGTAATGGGATGGCTGGGTCAAATGGTATTTCTAGTTCTAGATCCCTGAGGAATCGCCACACTGACTTCCACAATGGTTGAACTAGTTTACAGTCCCACCAACAGTGTAAAAGTGTTCCTATTTCTCCACATCCTCTCCAGCATCTGTTGTTTCCTGACTTTTTAATGATTGCCATTCTAACTGGTGTGAGATGGTATCTCATTGTGGTTTTGATTTGCATTTCTCTGATGGCCAGTGATGGTGAGCATTTTTTCATGTGTTTTTTGGCTGCATAAATGTCTTCTTTTGAGAAGTGTCTGTTCATGTCCTTCACCCACTTTTTGATGGGGTTGTTTGATTTTTTTCTTGTAAATTTGTTTGAGTTCATTGTAGATTCTGGATATTAGCCCTTTGTCAGATGAGTAGGTTGGGAAAATTTTCTCCTATTTTGTAGGTTTCCTGTTCACTCTGATGGTAGTTTCTTTTGCTGTGCAGAAGCTCTTTAGTTTAATGAGATCCCATTTGTCAATTTTGGCTTTTGTTGCCATTGCTTTTGGTGTTTTAGACGTGAAGTCCTTGCCCATGCCTATGTCCTGAATGGTAATGCCTAGGTTTTCTTCTAAGGTTTTTATGGTTTCAGGTCTAATGTTTAAGTCTTTAATCCATCTTGAATTAATTTTTGTATAAGGTGTAAGGAAGGGATCCAGTTTCGGCTTTCTACATATGGCTAGCCAGTTTTCCCAGCACCATTTATGAAATAGGGAATCCTTTCCCCATTGCTTGTTTTTCTCAGGTTTGTCAAAGATCAGATAGTTGTAGATATGCGGCGTTATTTCTGAGGGCTCTGTTCTGTTCCATTGATCTATATCTCTGTTTTGGTACCAGTACCATGCTGTCTTGGTTACCGTAGCCTTGTTGTATAGTTTGAAGTCAGGTAGCCTGATGCCTCCAGCTTTGTTCTTTTGGCTTAGGATTGACTTGGTGATGCGGGCTCTTTTTTGGTTCCATATGAACTTTAAAGTAGTTTTTTCCAATTCTGTGAAGAAAGTCATTGGTAGCTTGATGGGGATGGCATTGAATCTATAAATTACCTTGGGCAGTATGGCCATTTTCACAATATTGATTCTTCCTACCCATGAGCATGGAATGTTCTTCCATTTCTTTGTATCCTCTTTTATTTCATTGAGCAGTGGTTTGTAGTTCTCCTTGAAGAGGTCCTTCACGTCCCTTGTAAGTTGGATTCCTAGGTATTTTATTCTCTTTGAAGCAATTGTGAATGGGAATTCACTCATGATTTGGCTCTCTGTCAGCCCAAAATCTCCTTAAGCTGATAAGCAACTTCAGCAAAGTCTCAGGATACAAAATCAATGTACAAAAATCACAAGCATTCTTATACTTGCATGATTTCTGAGAAGTCTAATGTAATTCTTATCTTTGTTCCTATATAGGCAAAATGGTTTTCCCCACTCTGGCTTCTTTCAGGATTTTTTCTTTACCTTTGATTTTCTGTAGTTTGAAAATAATATGCCTAGGTGGTGGTGGTGGTGGTGGTGGTGGTGGTAATGGTGGTGGTGTTTCTTTTTGGTGTTTATCCTACTTAGTGATCTCTAAGCTTCCTGGATCTATGGGTTGTTGTCTGACATCAATTTGAGGAAATTCTCAGGCATTATTGTTTTAAATATTTCTTCTTTTCTCTCTGTTCTCCTTCTAGTATTTTTCATACATCTATGTATGTATGTAGTAGTGTCATAATCCTTAGATATTCTCTTCTGTTTTTTTTTTCAGTCTGTGTTCTCTTTGTTTTTCAGGTTTTGGAGGTTTCTATTAAGACATCCTCAAGCTCAGAGATTTTTTCCTCAGCCATTTTGCATCTACTAATAAGCCCATCAAAGGCATTCTTTGTTTCTGTTACAGTATTTTTTTACACTTTTATTTTAGGCTTAGGACTACATGTGCAGGTTTGTTATACAGATAAATTGTGTGTAGCAAGGGTGTGATGTAAGATTATTTCATCACCCAGGTGATAAGCATTTAATTTATAGGTGGCTTTTGTTTTTCTTTTTGTTTGAAACAGAGCCTCACTCTATCACCCAGGCTGAAGTACAGTGGTGCCATCTCAGCTCACTGCAACCTCCTGGTTTCAAGTGATTCTCATGCCTTAGCCTCCTGCGTAGCTGGGATTACAGGTGTGTGCCATCACAGTAACATTTTTAGTAAAGACAGGGTTTTACCATGATGTCCAGGCTAGTCTCGAACTCCTGGCCTCAAGTGATCCACCTGCCTCAGCCTCCCAAAAGTGCTGCAATTACAGGCATCAGCCACCATGCCTGGCCTTTGATAGGTAGTTTTTGATCCTTACCCTCCTCCCACCATCTACCTCTCAGTAGGCCTCAGTGTCTGTTGTTCCCTTCTTTGTGTTCATGTATACTCAATGTTTAGCTTCCACTTATAAGTGAGAACATACAGCATTTGGTTTTCTATTCCTGTGTTAGCTTGCTTAGGATAATGGCCTCCAGCTCCATCCATGTTACTGCAAAGGATATGATCTCATTCTTTTTATGACTGTGTAGTATTCCGTGGTGTATATGTACTACATTTTCTTTATCTAGTCTACCACTGATGAACATTTAGGTTGATTCTATGTCTTTGCTTTTGTGAATAGTGCTGCAATGAACACATGTGTTGCACTTGTCTTTATCGTAGAATGATTTCTATTCTTTTGGATACATACCCAATAATGGAATTGCTAGGATGATTGGTAGTTCTATTTTTAAGTTATTTGAGAAATTATCAAGTTGGTTTCCAAAATAGCTGAACTAATTTACATTCCCACTGGCAGTGTATAAGCATTCCCTTTTCTCTGCATCCTCTTCAGCATCTGTTATTTTCTGACTTTTTAATAATAGCCATTGTGACTGGTGGGAAATGGTATCTCATTGTGGTTTTGATATGCATTTCTCTGAGGATTAGTGATATTGAGCATATTTCATATGTTTGTTGGCCACATGTGTATGTCTTCTTTTAAGAAGTGTCTGTTCATATCCTTTGTACACTTTTTAATGGGGTTGTTGGTTTTTTGCTTGCTGATTTGTTTAAGTTCCTTATAGATTGTGAATATTAGACCTTGTCAGATGTATAGTTTGTAAATATTTTCTCCCATTCTGTAGGCTGTTTGTTTACTCTGTTGACATTTTCTTTTGATGTGCAGAAGCTCTTTAATTTAATTAAGTTTCATTTGTCAATTTTTGTTTTTATTGAAATTACTTTTGTCATCTTCATCATTAAATCTTTGCCAAGGCCTATGTGTAGAATGATATTTCCTAGATTACCTTCCGGATTTTTATTGTTTTAGGTTTTACATTTAAGTCTTTAATCCATCTTGAGTTGATTTTTGTGTATGGTGTAAGGAAGGGGTCCAGTTTCAATCTTCTGCATATGGCTAGCCAGTTATCCCAACACCATTTATTGAATAGGAAGTCTTTCCCCACTGCTTGTTTTTGTCAACTTTGTCCAAGATCGGATGGTTGTAGGTGTGTGACTTCATTCCTGGGCTCTCTGTTCTGTTCCATTGTTCTGTGTGTCTGTTTTTTGTACCAGTACATACTGTTTTAGTTATGGTATCCTTTTGATATAGTTTGAAGTCAGGTGATGTGATGCCTCTAACTTTGTTCTTTTGCTTAAGATTGCCTTGGCTATTAGGGCTCTATTTAAGGTTCATATGAATTTTAAAATAGTTTTTTGTAATACTGTGAAGAATGTCATTATTAGTTTGATAGGAATAGCATTGAATATGTAAATTGCTTTGGGCAGTATGACTATTTTAACAATATTGGTTCTTCCTAATCATGAGTATGAAATATTTTTTCTATTTGCTTGTGTAATCTCTGATTTCTTTGAGCAATGTTTTGTAATTCTCCCTATACAGAATTTTCACTCCCTGGTTAACTATGTTCCCAGGTGTTTTGTTCTTTCCGTGGCTATTGTGAAAGAGATTGCATTCTTGATTTGGGCCTCAGCTTGGACATTGATGGTTTATAGAAATGGTACTGATTTTTGTACATTGATTTTGTAGGCTGAAGCTTTGCTGATGTCATTTATCAGATTTAGGAGCTTTTGAATAGAGATTATGGGGTTTTCTAGATATAGACTCATATTATCTACAAACAGATAGTTTGATTTCTTCTCCTATTTGGATGCCTTTTATTTCTTTGTCTTTCTTGATTGCCCTGCCTAGGACTTACAGTACTTTGTTGAATAGAAATGGTGAGAATGGGCATCCTTGTCTTGTTCTGTTTCTCAAGGGGAATGCTACAGCTTTTTTTTTTTTGTTCAGTATGATGTTGGCTGTGGGTTTGTCAGAGATGCCTCATTATTTTGAGATATGTTCCTTCAATGCCTAGTTTGTTGTGGAGGATTTTTAACATGAACATATGTTGAATTTTCTCAAAAATCTTTTCTTCATCTATTGAGATGATCATGTGGTTTTTGTTTTTAGTTCTGTTTCTGTGGTGAATCACATTTATTGATTTGTGTATGTTGAACCAACCTTACATCCCAGTAATAAAGCCTACTTGATCATGGTGGTTTAGCTTTTTGTTGTGCTGCTGGATTTGGTTTGCTAGCATTTTATCCTGGATTTTTGCATCTATGTTCATCAGGGTGTTGTTGTGTCTCTGCCATATTTTGGTATCAGGATGATGCTGGCCTCATAGAGTGAGTTAGGGAGGAGTCCCTCCTCCTTAATTTTTTGGAATAGTTTCCACAGGAATGGTACCAGGTCTTCTTTATACATCTGGAAGAATTCAGCTGTGAATCTCTCTGGTATGGGACTTTTTCTTGTTGGTAGGCTTTTTATCACTGATTCAGTTTTGGACCTCATTACTGGTCTGTTTTCAAGAGTTCATTTTCTTCCTGGTTCAATGTTGGGAGGTTGTAGATTTCTAGGAATGTATCAGTTTCTTCCAGGTTTTTCAGTTTGTGTGCATAGATATGTTTGTAGTAGTCTCTGAGGATTTTTTTTTATTTCTATAGGGTTGGTGGTAATGTCCGATTTGTTATTTCTAATTGTGTTTATTTGGGTCTTCTCATTTTTTTCTTTATTATTCTAGCTAGTGGTGTATCAGTCTTATTTATTCTTTTAAAAAACCAACTCCTGAATTCATTAATCTTTTGGAGGTTTTTCACATCTCAGTTTCATTCAGTTCAGCTCTGATTTTGGTTAGTTCTTGTCTTCAGCTTTGGGGTTGGTTTGCCTCTTGTTTTTCTAATTCTTGTAGTTGTGATGTTAGGTTGTTAATTTGAGATCTAACTTTTTGATGTGAACATCTAGCACTATAAACTTTCCTCTTAACACTACTTTAGCTGTGTCCCAGAGATTCTGGTATGTTGTATCTTTGTTCTCATTAGTTTCAAAGAATTTCTTGATGTCTAACTTAATTGCATTGCTTACCCAAAAGTCATTCAGGAGAAGATTGTTTAATTTTCATGCACTTATATGGTTTTTAGAGATCTCCTTAGAGATTTCTGTTTTTATTGTGCTGTGGACTGAGAGCTTGGTTCGTATGATTTCGATTTTTTTTCAGTTTGCTGAGAATTTGTGTTGTGGCTGATTGTATGTTTGATTTTAGAGTATGTGCCATGTGGCAATGAGAAGAATGTATATTCTGTTGTTTGGGGTGGAGAGTTCTGTAGATGTCTGTCGGGTCCTTTTGGTCAAATGTCAAGTTCAAGTCCTGAATATCTGTTTTCTGCCTCGGTGCTCTGTCTGATACTGTCAGTGGGGTGTTGAAGTCTCTCATTATTATTGTGTGGCTATCTAAGTCTCTTTGTAGGTCTCTCAGAACATGGTGCTTCTGTGTTGGGTGCATATATATTTAGGATAGTTAGGTCTTCTTGTTGAATTGAACCCTTTACCATTATGTAGTGCCCTTCTTTGTCTTTTTTGATTATTGTTGGTAAAAAGTCTGTTTGGTCTGAAATTAGAATAGTGCCCCTGCTTTTTCCTGTTTTCCCTTTTTGTGGCAGATTTTTCTCAGTCCCTTTACTTTGAGCCTATGTGTGCCATTGCATGTGAGATGGGTCTTTTGAAGACAGCATATTGTTGGGCCTTGCTTCTTTATCCAACTCGACACAGTGCCTTTTAATTGTGGCATTTGGTCTGTTTACATTCAAGGTTAATATTGATATGTGTGGACTTGATCCTGTCGTCATGTTATTAGCTGGGGTTATTATATAGACTTGATTGTGTAGTTGTTTTATAGTGTCAACGGTCTATGTATTTAAGTGTGCTTTTGTGGTAGTTGGTAACTGTCTTTCCTTTTCATATTTAGCACTCCCTAAAGGACCTTTTGTAAGGTGGGTCTGATGGTAATGAATTTCCTTAGAATTTGCTTGTCTTAAAAGGATCTCAGGGTTTGTTGTTGTTGTTGTTGTGTTTTTGTTTTTTGTTTATGAAGCTTAGTTGGCTGGGTATGAAATTCTTGATTGGAATTTTGTTTCTTTAAAAATGCTGGATATAGGCCCCCTATGTCTTCTGGCTTGTAGAATTTCTGTTGAGAGGTCTGCCATTAGCCTGATGGGGTTCCCTTCATAGGTGACCTGTCCCTTCTCTCTAGCTGCCTTCAGCATTTTTTCTTTCATTTTGACCTTGGAGAATCTGATGACTGTGTCTTGGGGATGCTCATCTTTGTATAGTATCTCACAAGGGTTCTCTGCACTTCCTGATTTTGAATATTGGCCTCTCTAGCAAGGTGGGGAAATTTTTTATAGACAATATCCTTAAATATATGTTCCAAATTGCTTGCTTTCTCTCCCTCTCTTTAAGAGATACCAGTGAGTCATAGATTTGGTCTCTTTACATAATTCTTGCTTTCTGTCCCTCTCTTTCACATATACCAGTGAGTCATAGATTTGGTCTCTTTACATAATTCCATATTTTTAGAGGTTCATTCTTTTTTATCCTTTTTTCTTTATTTTTGTCTGAGTTAATTTGGAGAACCAGCGTTTGAGCTTTGAAATTTTTTCCACAGCTTGGTCTATTCTGGTATTACTATTTGCAATTGTATTATGAAATTCTGGAAGTGAGTTTTTCAGCTCTATCAGATCAGTTTGGTCCTTTCTTAAAATGGCCATTTCATATTTCAGTTCCTGTATTGTTTTATTGCATTCCTTAGATTTCTTGGATTGAGTTTTGACTTTCTCCTGAATCTCAATGATCTTTTCTATCCATATTCTGAATTCTACGTCTGTCATTTCAGCCAAGTTAAGAATCATTGCTGGGGAACTTGTGCAGTTATTTGGAGGTAAGAAGACACTCTGACTTTTTGAGTTGCCAGAGTTCTTGTGCTGGTTCTTTCTCATATTTGTGGGCTGATGTTCCTTCAATCTTTGAAGTTGCTTTCTTGTGGATGGGTTTTTTGCTTTTATCTTCTTTGATGCCCTTGGGAGTTTGATTGTGGTACAGGGTGGGTTCAGGCATCTGGCTTTGTTTATGGAATAAGCTGAGCTGTGTGCTCTAACTCTAGAGGCTGGTACCAGTGCCCGAGCTTTGTTCTCTGGACCCTTGAGGTTAGGAACCTGCTGCACTGGGGGGGTGTTGAGGTGTTCCCGGTCTGCTAGCCACAACATGCCAATAGTTGGTGCTGGCCAAAGAGTTCTGTTGGGGCAATGGCAGTGGGATCTGTGTTCATGCGCACATGCCATCAGCTGAGACATAGTCATGGGGTATACATGTGTCAGCTGGGGTGGAGCACCATTGGGAATGGAGTGATGGCATTCCTGCACCCACTCGTGCTGGTGGCAGTGATGGCATGCCTGGGTGGGGTGCAAGCAGGGGTGGGGTTGCCAGCATTTGTGTGTGTGCTTGTGCTGGTGGCAGCAGGGGAGGGATTTCCAACATCTGTGCATGCATTTGTGGTGGCAGCATGGTGGGGTGCCCACACATTGGTGGAGGGGGCAGTGGGGTACGCTCACACCAGCAGAAGCAGTGCTATGGTGTGTGCACTGGTGGGGGAGGGAGGGAAGGTCTGTCTACACATGCATGGCAGCCAGACAATGGTAAGAAGGTCATTGGTGAGTGCGTGCTAACAAAACGGCGAAGGGAAGCTTCAGGTGAGCTGGTGTGTTTTGGCAGGGGCAGGTCTGCTGGAGTTCTCCAACAGTCAACTGTGGCCTGCTGGTGAAAGAGCTATGATGAGGGCCTCTGGGAAATATCCTGGTTGGGCATCCAAGGCTGCACTGCTAGCAGGCATGGTGAGGGTGGGGCCCCAGGAGAAGCCAGCAGACATAGGAGTGCTCAGATTGGACTGGCCCCATTCCACAGGCAAGATTGCCATGCTCTGCCTAGGTCCAACAGTCTCCCTAAGGTTAAAGTCTCCTAAAGGAACATGGTGAGCCTTGGGGAATTGGCATGTCTTGTCCCTGGCTCCACTGCAGATGTTCCTACACCAAACCCTCTTGGCTCTGCACAGGCTGGAATCTCACCCCGTCCACCTCTCTGAACAGTTCTCCCTGCCAGCTCAAGTGTCCTTGGAGATCTTGGGGTCTTCTGCTGCTAGGATTCCAGAGGTTGATGGCAAGAGTGGGCCATTCCTCACCTATTCAACTCACCCTTTCTCAGAGTCACTGGGGCTAGGAATGAGTCTTGGTTCTTGACAGCCCCACGCAGGGCTCCCAGCTTCTTCCCCTTACAGCTAAGCATCTGGGTCCTCCCTCTATCCACTCTCAATGCCTTCTCTCCAAAGATCTGCTTGGAGTGTCCCAGTCTTCCCAGTGTCCCCGTCTCTTGATGGGATATGTTCCTCTTGGCTGTGTCTAGACAGCCATTTTGGCTTGGGCCCTCGTTTTTTATCTCTAGCATTTCTTTTTGGTTCTGTCTTAGGATTTAAGAAATCCTAAGATTTCTTATGAAATTTGGTTCTTTCTTAGGATTTAAGAAATCCTAAGATTTCTGCTTATGTTGCCCATCTTTTTGTACATGCTATCTACTTTATCCATTAGAGTTAGCATAATCATAGTTGTTTTAAATTCCCAGTCTGATAATTTCAACATCCCTGCCTTGTCTTGTTCTGGTACTTTGTCTCTTCAAAGTGTGTTTTTTACCTTTTAATATGTCTTATAATTTTTGTTTTGATAACCAAACATGTTACACTGAGTAAAATCTCTGCTGTAAATGGGCCTTTAGTAATGTTGCAGTAAGTGTAGGGGGAGGAGAAGCATTCTACACTCCTAGGAATAAGTTCTCTGCTTTTAAATGTGTCTGTGCCTCTGGCTGTGAACTTTGCAAGCCTTTCTCAGTTCTCAGTTACTCAGGGGCAAGATGGCTAAAGTGGGCTATAGTTGGGTATTTTCCTTCTCTCATGTTGAGTGGGCTAGAGCTGGTTATTTTTCTTCTTCCACATGGAAGGCTAGAACTAACTGGAGTTGGACATTTTCTTTCACCTGGGCCAGTTAGGCTCTGATTAGTAGATTAGGCTCTGGTTAACTAATTTCTCCTAAGAGCAAGGCTTGCTAAGAAGAACAGAGTGCACTGACATATTTCAAAATGGTTCCTTCTCTTTTCCCCCTACTGGAAGCATGGAGAGCTGTTTCTCCCATATTTACTGGGATAACATAGTCAAGCTCCTGGAGGTATATCTCACTCAATTATGGGGACCCTGTATAACTGGGTTTACCTGGAGCTTTTAACTTTCTGATTTGTCCACACTGAGCCTCCAGGAATTCATCAGTTACAGTTCATGTTTTCCTACCCCAGCACTGGTCCCCGCAATGGTTTCTACTTGTGAGTTTCCTCTGGTAAGCCATGACTCCATGGATTTGCCTGCCTGTGTCTCCAATATTGGGGGCAGAGGTTTGCCCTGTGTCCTCACCTCTCTAATGGATCCTAAAAGAGTTGTTGATTTTTTTAAAACTCTGTTCAGCCTTTTACTTATTAGGAGGGAGTGATGCCTTCTAAGTGACTTTCATGGAAAATGAGAAACTAGAAGTCCTCCACCTTTCTTCGTATCCTGTACCTCCTATTTTGGGATTAAAAATAACCTCCCAAGTTATATCAACTTTCAAGAAATATAAACCAAACCCTCAATAAACAAGTGTTAACTCTTGTTGCCTTCAGTATCCTTTACTGAGCCACTGCGTTTGCAGAGAATAGTGCTTACTGCTATAAAGTGGAGAGAGAAATAGAATAGTCTTTGCCTTTGAGAGACTGAAAGTCTATTTCATTTGAAAATATATTTGTTCCCGAACTCTTTGTCAAAAGGATTTGAAAATCAAGTTGCCAGTTGATGCATATGTGTAGCACATTTTGCTGAGCAGGGCTTAACTCATTAGAGTTATCTGAGAGACATTTATTTAATCCCCTTTTACATCAAATGCAATATATAGTAAGGCTAATAACAAAGTAATATCTATAGAAAGTGAAGATCAAAGGGAAGGTGAGGAAGTCAATGTGCTGACCATAGTTGCTGTGTGAATATATAGTTTGAGCTTCCAGGAAGCCAGGTCAAAAAGGGAAAACATGATACAATTCCTAGTTCTCATTATCAAGAATGCAAATGTGCTGCCAGTTCTTCAGGGAAGACAGAGCTTATCATGTGATGTTTTATATAGAGCATATTGAGCACAGCAATATCTTCAATAGTTCTGCATGAACTGCAGTGTGAATTTTATAAAGGCGGTTTCTTTGGTGACAAAAAGCTGTTCTATAATGAACTAAACTATGTAGCCTTCCAAGGGTCTAACGCTATTCAGTGGTAAAATTTCAAGTACCTAGAGAATTTACAATCTGTTGGTTTTAATTAAAATTAAATGTTTGCTTCTCACTTTTTAAAATTAAAAATATGTGACACTTGAAGAAGGAAAAAAAACTGAAGGCAGATTTTGATTTAAATTCTCAGAGGAATAAATGACAGGAATGCCCTTGGCTGATTTGATGAGTATGCTTCTCTACTGTCATGCATTAATTAACTGTGTTTTGACTTTCTATTTTTATGGTCACCTCTTAATCAAGGAGTGTTAAAGCACAATTACTATTATTGATATTCTAAGAAAGGCAAGATGCAGAATAGCATCCATTAGTAACTCAACATGGAGCCTCATCAGTCTTTAGTAAGGGGTTCTGCTGGGTTGGTTTGCCTATTCTTTAGGCAGTAGAATCTTACCCATAATAGTCAAGAAAGTCTTAATACAATAAAACAGTTCTTAACTCAGAATTGTCTAAAGCAGCTCAAGGATTTGTTGTGTGTAATCAACTTTACACTCTGGCATGAGAATAATTTATGAATGCAAAAATAGATAAAAACAAATTCTGATGGCTAAGTGAATGGGGGCAGAGGACAAGAGTAAGTGAACACAATAAATTTACACCCCTGTCTTTAAGAATTAGGAATTACCCTCTCACTGTATGACTTCTCCCATCTGGTCTACATTTTTCTCTTCCTTATATGGTACACATTTTGCTGATGGTCTTCTGCATGTCCCATTCTACTCTGAACTAGGATAATCTATTCTTTGTAACAGAGTCCTTTTATAATTTGCAAAAGTTTATACACGCACCTGAGGATTCTCAAGATTCAATTTAAGTGTAATTGCCATTGGATGATTTCTATAACCTGTGCATCATCTAACGCAGCTGTCCCTGACTTTTTTGACACCAAGGACTGGTTTTGTGGAAGACAATTTTTCCAAGGATGGGGTGGGGGTAGGGTGGGGGATGGTTTCAGGATGAAACTGTTCTATCTCAGACCATCAGGCATTGGTTAGAATCTCATAAGGAGCACGCAACCTAGATCCCTTGCATATGCAGTTCACCACAGAGTTTGTATTCCTATGAGAATCTAATGCTGCCACTGGTTTGACAGGAGGCAGAGCTCAGGTGGTAATGCTCGCTCACCTGCTGCTCACCTCCTGCTGTGTGGCCCGGTTCCTAACAGGCCATGGACTGGTACTGGTCCGCGGCCTAAGGGTTGGGGACCCCTGCTCTAACGCACTAGGTGAAATGCTTGGTGTTACTTAATTCCCCCAGAATGCTTTCTGCTGTTTATTTGGCCTGTATCACTCTCTAACTTTGGGATTCTTGTTGTCTGTGTAAGTGTTCTAACTGCTGTGGTCCTGGGAAAGGCATTTTAAAATTCATTTTTCACATACTCTTTCCTAATTGAATCTTTGGGGGAAGAAACAAAGCAACATAAGCTGGGCTCTGGCATTATTACTTGGATTGTTAAAAAAAAGTAATCATTGGCATAGAGTCATTTCCTAGTTGAAATCCAGGGTAAAATGGATCTTCTACTGTCAGAAGCATATATGTCTTAAAACAACCTCCTCTCCTCCTACTTGCAGTAGCTCAGGAAGATGTTCTCATTAAACACAAGTCCCAAACAGTGATGTTTCATTACCTCTCAAAATTACACCAAGATTCTTTATGAACTGGAACATCTGGGTACAAGAAAAATGCTTTCTACTTTTTTTTTTTTTTTGACAATATTATCTGCCGAAGTGGAAGAATGGATGTTGAGTAAATTAAGGAAGTGGGTCTTTTGCCAGACAGCCTGAAGAATTCTATAAATAAAACTACCCTTTTGTTCAGAAATAAGAGGGTAAAACATTTTATTTTAAAAGGCACTTGAGCTCAGGAGCTTGAGATCAACCTAGACAACATAGTAAGAGTCATTCTTACTAAAAATTAAAAAGACAAATTAATCAAGCTTGGTGGCACATGCCTGTAGTCCCAGCTACTCAGGAGGCTGAGGCAGGAGGATCGGTTGAGCCTGAGAGAGTGAAGCTGCAGTAAGCTATGATCATGCCACTGCACTCCAGCCTGGGTGAGAGAATGAGACCATGTTTCAAAAAAAAAAAAAAAAAAAAAAAACCTGTAGATATGATTACATGATTACATGATTTCCTTATTGCATTTTTCTATTGAAAAAAAAGACACATGATTTAGACAGGATTCATTGGTTCATTGCTAATTCCCCAGCACAAAGTTCAGTGCTCAATAAATAGCTGTTGGGTGAGTGAATAGATGAATGAATGAAATATGAGGTCATAAAAAGTATTTATTCTCTGTTGTACCCTTGAGTCTCCAAAAGTTTGCTCACTAATTTATGATAATTCAGATATTTGATTATCCTAAATGGATTGTGATTAGGCTTAAGAAAAATGGGTTCTAGGGACAGTTTTCAGGTGCCGATAGGTTTGTTTTCTCTGGACAAGATGCAAGGCTCCAGTGAGGAACTGGGTTTTAATGTGATGATTAATACGAGGTGATTATAGGAGATACCTCATAGACCTCAAAGACTAATTTTCAGGATTAGATGCGAGATATTTTGTAGACAACTTCACTGATGAACGACTTAGCTATTATCTTCTAAAGATTTTTATTTTAAAAATCCCTTGCATCTCAATTTTTCTTCTTTGTTTCTTACTTTTACTTTATACATGACAAATATACTTTCAAACTTTAAAGTGAAAAGTGATGTCAGAGGTGCTGATATTCACACCTTTTGAGTGTCAGCTGCAGGGAGATGTGTTTCTTGGCTGCTTCTAAAACATCTGCAAAAAAAAAATACAGTGTGTATCTGCACAGAAGAATGACAAATGCAGGAAAAGACAGGAGTCACACAGCAACATTAATGCAGCACCTTAGGCAGTTTGCATCACCCAGACTGTGCCCTAAAATGAAGGTGTTTCATTTTTTAAGCTGTTGTTGTCAATACCCTTGATGGGATGTCTGAAAATATGCAGCCTAGTAATTGCTTCTAGCTCCCCAGCATGAGCATCATAGACCTTCCTAAGCCATGGTTAGGAGAGAAGGAAATAGCTATTGACCCTGATAGCTATTTTCCCCTCTCATAACTCCCCTGTGGATTAGTGGGGTTCCTGGGATCCCTCATCCTTTGCTTAAGTAAATATGTACAGAATTATATCAGCTTTGGGAGATTTAGAAGCCCTGGACTTTTTTTCAAAAAGTTTTTAAACCGATGCATAATATTTATACATATTTATGGGATACATGTGATATTTTGTTACCTGCATTGAGTGTGTAATAAGTCAGGGTATTTAGGATATCCATGACCTACAGCATTTATCATTTCTATGTGTTGGGAACATTTCAAGTCCTCTCTTGTAGCTATTTTGAAATATACAATACATTGTGGTTAACTATAGTCACCCTACTCTGCTGTCAAACATCAGAACTTACTCCTTCTGTCTACCTGTATATTTGTATCCATTAACTAACCTTTGTTCACCCCCCTCAACCCCACACAAGAAAGCCCAAGACTTTTAAATCACTTCTGTGACTTACTAGTCCTGTAGCTTTGGGCAAATTGCCTAAGTTTTCCGGGCTTCCTCTTCCTGCTCCATTAAATGTAAAAGATCATTAATGCTGCCTACTCTCATTGGTTTATTATGAACCTTGAATTAAATGCAACAAAGCAAATAGAAGCACCTTGTTGTATTCTGTGGTGTTGGCTTAATATTGCTGAGTGAATAATGTTAGAAACATGGATGATTGTGGAAGAGCAGAAGTATTACAGAGTGTGCTAAGGCAGCTGATGTTTGCCACTTGGAAGTGAGACTTGAGAGCAGCACTGAAAGGAATATGTTTGAAGAGTATAGTTCTTGCAAATATTTGTTGTATGCAAATCAGTAAAATCTAGTGATAAACATCCCAGAGAAGATAAAGATTTAGCAAAAATTGTAAACCACTGTCTGTTGTTTTAGAGAGCTGCTGAAAAATTCAATGGAAGCCCACAAAGTCTAGAGATATTTGAATTTATTTTTGATTTGAAATAACTGGTTGGGTAACGTATCTTAGGAAAATGTTAGAACCTGCCATAGTTACCAGGTATATATAGAAAAGCTCGGAAGGCAACCAGGCCACAGTCACCCAAGAAGACATGGGTTTTGTCCATAAAATTTGAATTGTCCAAGAGAGGGCATGTAAAGCCAAAATGGGGAAGGGTGGAGTTGGATGAGGATGTGTGATTGCCGAGATGTTAGGAGCACGGTTCTTTAAGTCAGGGAGACTTGGACTCTGATTTTTCTTGCCACTAAACAATTTTATGATCTTGGGCAGGTTGCTTTACCTCTTCAAGGTTTAATTTAGTCATCTATAAAATGTGGATAACAATGCCTGCTTTCCAGGGTTGAAATAATTAGATAACACGTTAAGTGATTAGCATAATGGACTCATGGAAAGCCATGACCTTGGGGCAATGGGGGAGTGAGGGTGGGATAATCATTGTAGACATGAGCCCATTTTACAGATGAAACAAGTATCTTCTAAGCTTCAACATATGTACAGAGAAGACCTAGAATCCAAATTTCCTGAGAACTAGTCCAGGCAATTTATGTATAGTGTGGGTACCAGGGTGAGTGTGGGCTCCAGGGCTCCTTCCTCTGAGGAATCTATTCATAGCCTGAATCTGTTTCTTTAGAAGACACTTAATATTTGTTGAATGGTCAGTCAACTCAGCCTCATAATTGTACCTTCTACATCTGTAACAAACAGCACAAACTCAAGTTGATCCCTACTAATCTAGAATAGGGCCAAGGGTGATTCAGCCAAGTTTCAGAACCCCTAAGATGCTCACGAGCACCTGTTTCAGAATAGTTCAAATAGGAAGGCTAAAAATTAGAGGTAAGGGAAGTAGACAAAAGTTTTTTTAAAAACTTTTTTTTAGTTCAGGGGTACATGTGCAGCTTTGTTATATAGGTAAACTCGTGTCGGGGGGTTTGTTGTGTAGATTATTTCGTCACCCAGGTACTAAGCCTACTACCCAATAATAGTTATTTTTTCCACTCCTCTTCCTCCTCCCACCCTCCACCTTCTAGTAGGCCCCAGCATCTGTTGTTCCCCTCTTGGGTCCATGTGTTCTCATCATTTAGCTTCCACTTACAAGTGAGAACATGTGACATTTGGTTTTCTATTCCTGTGTTAGTTCACTAAGGATTATGGCCTCCAGCTCCATCTATATTGCTGCAAAGGACATGATCTCATTTTTTACAGCTGCATAGTATTCCATGGTGTATATGTACCACATTTTCTTTATCCATTCTACCATTGATCAGCATTGAGGTTGATTCCATGTCTTTGCTATTGTAAATGGTGCTGCAGTGAATATACACATGCATGTATCTTTATGATAGAATGATTTATATTCCTTTGGTTACATACCCAGTAATGGTATCACTGGGTCGAATGGTAGTTCTATTTTAGCTTTTTGAGGAATCTCCACACTGCTTTCCACAATGGTTAAACTAATTTACCTCCCACCAGCAGTGTGTAAGTGTTCTCTTTTCTCTGCAACCTCACCAGGATCTGTTATTTTTTGACTTTATAATCACAGCCATTCTGACTGGTGTGAGATGCTATCTCATGATGGTTTTGATTTGCATTTCTCTAATGATCCATGATCTTGAGTTTTTTTTCATATGTTTGTTGGCCACACGTATATCTTCTGAAAAGTAAGACATAGGAAGTTTTCACTATGTTATAGACAGAGCAACACATCTGAAGATGTTCATATTACCATGTCTCCATGCAAAATTTTGCTGTTTTAAACCAACACAAACAAAACAATCTTAGGAATTTTCAAGAAGGGGACTTTACAACAAACACTGTTTTTACAACAGTAGCATTTTAGCGCAAAGTTGGGATAACAGTTTTGCCCCACAGGTTTACATATGAACCAAGTAGCATTTCAACATTGTGCGTTTTCCTAACAATAAATGAATTGGCAATTTTAAAAACTCATTTAAAAGGTTTTCAAGTTAAGGTATATTTACTTTTCAGTACAATATATTGGGAAATAAGTGTCAGCTGCCAACTCAACAATGCTGGCATTTATTCTTGTAATGACATCTAATTCTGTTTAACTATACCCAGTATTCTGATTGATAATCTCCAGATTCTTCTCCAGAAATATCTCATTGCCTTCTTCCAGTTTATCCATGGAGAAAAAGTGTGTGTGTGTGTCTTGCATTAAGGAAGTTGTAGAATACTGTAACCACAATTTTGCACCACATCACTGTTTATCTTCTGTGCTGTTACAGCATCAACAGCAGGAGCTGGAGGTGGAAACTCATGGAACAACCATCAAGAATACTGTGTTCTCTTGTGCTCATTTCTGATGTTCCACACAAGGACCAGGTTGTTCCACCTGTAGCTGATTTAATATCAAATTACACAACAAATCTTTTGAGAAAATCCTCTATGCTTAAGAATGTTACATATTGAAAAGGAATCCTACCCAGCCATTCTCAACTTGTTTGTCATTCACCATGACATTCACAGAAACTGTAGGATAAGTCTTTTTCTCTTCCAGCTTTCCAATCTCTCTTTAGCACCTCCTATTGGCAGAGCCTACCTAGTAGGAAGCAGCTGGAAAGCTATAATAGGGTTGGCAGAGCCTTGGGCACAACATCACAAGGTGGCGTACAGAAGAGTGGGCTTGGAGCTGAGATAATAGCTGAAAAACTGGCACAACTTGCCTGCCCACCACACACCAAAAACATTCTTGGAGCATATCATGCTTCTGTGTTTCTTGCTTCACCATGAAACTTGAGCAATTCCTTCAGCATCATAGGTGGAAAACAGCCTTGACTTCAGTTGTCCTGGGACAAGCCTTTCTAAGCTCCCATACTCATGTTTTAAAAATATATTTTATTACATTATTCACTTATTATTCAATGCCAAATATAGCAGACAAACAAGCTTCAAGTTAAATAGTTTAAAAAGCAACAAACAAATAACTTATAAATTATCTTAAGGGATGGAAATTACTGAGGAGCTTATTATATTTTATTTTTATTTCACTTTTTTATTGTACATATTTAAGGTACACAACATGATGTTTTGATATATGTACCTTGATATACACATACATAGTGAAGTAATTACTGTAGTCAAGCAAATTAACATATCCATCATCTCATATAGTTTCTTTGTGTGTATGTAATAAAAGTACCTAAAATATACTATCTTGGCAAATTACCAGTATACAATATTTCTGACTCTAGTCTTCATGTTGTATATTACATCTTTAGACTATTCATCCTACCTGCAACTGTGTATGCTTTGACTTACATCTTCCCATTTAATCCCTTCCCCCAACAGCCACCATTCTATTCTCTGTTTCTATGTGCTGTATGCAATCTGTTTTCTTTTTTTAGATTCCGATCATGCAGTATTTTTCTTTCTGTGTCTGGCTTATTTCACTTAGCACAATGTCCTCTAAGTTCATCCACGCTGTCACAAGTGGCAGGATCTCCTCTTTTTAAAGCTGAATAATATTCCTGTGTGTGTGTGTGTGTGTGTGTGTGTGTGTGTGTGTATTCATCCATCAGTAAACACAGGTTGTTTCTATATCTTGCCATGCTTCTTTTTTTTTTTTCTTCAACTTTTAAGTTCCGGGGTACATGTGCAGGATGTGCAGGTTTGTTACATAGGTAAACATGTGTCATGGTGGTTTGCTGCACAGATCATCCCATCATCCAGGTATTAAGCCCAGCATCCATTAGTTATTTTTCCTGATGCTATCCCTCCCCCACCAACCCCCGACAGGCCCCAGTGTGTGTTGTTCCACCCCTGTGTCCATGTATTCTCATTATTCGGCTTCCACTTGTAAGTGAGAACATGTGGTATTTGGTTTTCTGTTCCTGTGTAAGTTTGCTGAGGATAATAGCTTCCAACTCCATTCATATCCCTGCAAAGGACATGATTTCATTCCTTCTTATGGCTGCATAGTATTCCATGGTGTATGTTTACCACATTTTCTTTATCCAGTCTGTTATTGATGGCATGCTTTTATTTTTTTAGTTATCAGTACAAAGGCATAAATATTTTTATGGATTTCTATATATGGATATACAAAGAAAATTCTCAAAAGGCTATTTGTTTTGTTTCATACACCAGGTAGACAGACAGTAGTTCTGTGGTTACTATAAACATATGATTCAAACAGCCTAATTTTCTGAAAAAGGAAAAAAACATTATGCCTATCTTATTTTCTACTTAAACAGAACTTTTTATTTCAAATAAAATCATGAATCAAGCATAAAACAACCTAATTGCTAATCACTGTATTTTAAAATTATCCTTAATTAGAGAAAAATCTAAAGTGAATACTGCCATATTAGAAACTTTTCTTGTGTGTCCTTAATTTGTATCTGTCACTCATAAAGCTAACCCTGCATGCCTGTTCCCCTCCCCAGCTTTAGAGAAACACACAGTTTTACTCACACTGAACCTATTTCTCGAATGCAAGTGCCATCATCCTAGGCATGACACAGAAGGTACATTTAACAGCTTCACTGGGTGACAAAGTTCTTAAGACCTGTGCTATTCTGAGTGTTGTCCTTTTGATTATATTTTGTAAATGAGAATATATGCATTAACTAGTTTTCTTAAGGCTCCAAGCCTGAGCTCCTGCCTGTATTTTGATTATGTGTGTTTTTGCTTTTTTGTTTTTCTTTGTTTTTGCTTTTTTTGTTGGTACTTTAAAAACAGTATCTTTATGTCATCCTGTCCTTAGATGGAAACTGAGAGAGGGAAAACCTAGGCATGCCAGCATCCAACACTGTCTGGCTTAGATCAGAGAGGAAGAAAATATTCCTCTCAACTTCGGCTTGCGAGTTTTTTGAAGTTAGCATTTGTACTTTCCTTGATTTGCAAAAACTGATGGTAAAGAAACTATTACACAGGAAGAATTAAACATAAAAGCACCTGGTTCCAAAGCATACACGAACAATCCTAACTTTGCTGGAATGTAATACTTCAAAAACCATTTCAGTGGAGCATGGAGAGTTTATAGAGGAGCTTAAAAATGGCTTAAAATTTCAAATGGAAGTTGAGATGCTTTCAAGCTTGGACTCAAACTATTTTAATGCTGGGCCTTTAGGCAATAATTTCCTTTTTGTTCTTCTCATCCAATATAGAAAATAATGGGGTGAGGCTTCCATCCTACCAGCTGCAGTTTGTGGGCACCCTCAGGACTGAAGCTAAGGCAAGCAATTGCCACTTAAACCTAGGACAGTGTCAGCAGCACCAGATATTATGTGAATCAAGGAAATGTTGAAGGACTCTGTGACAGAGCTTTAGAGATGAAACAAATAAAATTTGACCTGATTCCTCAATAAGGGTTCCTGCCAGAGTGAAAAACTAAGCATTAGTATGAGTGCAGCAGCTGTTTGGTCCTGGTGCTGGTTTCAGCACAGGTTGCAACTGATGGGTGAAGCAGTAGTGATACACTGCTCCCACTCATTGCTTTCATCCCCTTGTTACATTTCCAGGAGGCATCCTTGGCTGTAAATAGTGATGATCACAGTCCTTACCACTGATTAGGAACACTCCTGCCTATAATTTATGGCAACTAATTGGTGTTCCTCAAAGTGTGGTCCCAGATGAGGAGCCGCAGTATCACTGGAGGTCCCATTAGAAATGCAGAATCTGACCAGCTGTGGTGGCTCATGCTTGTAATCCTAGCACTTTGGGAGGCTGAGACGGGAGAATTGCTTGGGGCCAGGAATTCAAGACCAGTCTGGGTGACACAGTGAAACCCTTGGGTGACATAGTGAAACCCCTGTCTCTACCCCCACCCAAGAAGAAGAAGGAGGAGGAGGAGGAGAAGGAGGAGGAGGAGGAGGAGGAGGAGAGAAGGAGGAGGAGAAGGAGAGAAGGATGAGGAGAGGGGGAGGGGGAGGGGGAGGGAGGGAGGGGGATGGGAGGGGAAGGAGAGGGGGAGGGGAGGGAACGAGAGAAAGAAATGCAGAATCTTAGGCCCTACTGCAGACCTCATTTTTAAACAAGTTCCCTGGATGAGAAAATCATATCCAAACTGTCCTCCTCAGTATGTCTGACTTGCTCCACTCTGCAGATTTCCATGTATTCCCAACAGTCTGCTTCCAACTTAATCCCATTTCCTGCTTTCTTCAGATTCTTCACTGTCCTTCAGTCTAATTTTTCCTCTATCTCTTCTCCCATTAGATAAAATACTAAGGTAGAATGATGGGAAAGAAAGGAGGAAGAGGGGAAAGAGGGAAGTAAGGAAAGAAAAATTGAAGGAAAGTGAAGAGGAAAAAGAGGTGGGAAGGGAGATAGGGAAGGAGGGAGAAAAACCTACTTCAGTTGTGCCATAGTATCATTGGAGTTCTTGAGCTCTATTTCAATCCCAAACAAATACATAAACACGAATATATCCCATTCATTATTTCCATTTTAAAATGAAGCAGTTACTTTCATACAGAAGAGAATGTTAATTAGTGTGATAATTTGGAGAGCAATTTGGCAACGTCTGTTCAAATTTTTTAAGTGAAAATTCTCTTTAATTCAGCAAATTTCAGAATTTATGCTATATAAATACTTGTATAAATACACAAAAACATATATCAAAGGTATATACTTACAGAATTTTTTAATAACAAAAAGCTATAAATAGCCTAAAAGTATCAATAAGAGTTGTTTTGGAAAGTCAACATATATCTCTGCAAAGGCATACTGTCCTGGCATTAAAAAGAAGTGAGAAAGATCTGCACACGCTTGTGTGGTGAGCTCTCTAGAGTATATTGTTAACCGAGAAAAGGAAGATGCAGAACAATAGGCATAATATGATCTCATCCATATGTCATTGTTTAGTATGTGTATGTACGTGTGTATATATATATATTTATAAAACAGTTGATAATTTATAATATTTATATCCAATGGCATATTCTATAGCCATTAAAAAAACTATTTTGGTAGAAATTTGAATAACTTAGGACATTCTGGTGATGTAATGCTAACTGAACTAATGTAAGCAGGACATTAATATCATTTTTTATTTTTGACCCACCTTTCTTGAGCATTTTCCAATATTATTAAATATTCCAAAAACATCATTAATTTCTCTATAATATAATATTGTACTCTTGGGTTTTTGGGTTGTTTTCAGTTTTATAACTCATATATTTGACATAAACTTTTTTTTACCTAATGCTATTTTCAAATTTCAGACTAAGATAAATATCTTGTAATTACTAGTTCATAGATGTGACCTTTTATTATAATTGCTAGTTCACAGGATTCTTACTTATTGCCAAATTGATTTCCATACTCCACAAAGATTTTTAATATAATCTTCAATTTTTTCTAATGTGACTTGTTATTAAAAGTCATTTATTTAACAAACTTTTACATTTGAAAGAAAATACTTATTAATGCCTACTGTGTGCTAAGCTCCCTTGGCACTCACTAGGCACATCATTACAAATAAGCATGATTCCTACTTTACTACTCAAAGTGTGATATTGGGCTGGTATGGGAAAAACAGACATTGAAACACACAATTACACTGTGATGCAGTTCAGGCTGTCATAGAATTATGCCCAGAGTGCCAAGGAGACTCAGCATGCTTATAGTATGATTGTAATAATTAACCAAAAAGGGACTACTTTGCTTTGAAATATTCAAATACTCTGCCACCTTCCAACTAGAGTGGTGGTAACTTGGTGGTGGGTCTGTAGGGGAAATATCTTCTCTTCTTACTCCTATCAGAGTTTACCTGACTGTGACAAGGAAGTAGAAAAGAAACTTGCCCTAGTTTTTGGTGTCAAAGTCTAGCACCATTTATATCTACCTTTCTTTCACACATGCAAAAAATAAATCTCCTTCAAGGACACATACATTCATCCTGAATCTATAACTGAACCTTACTTTCTAATACACTATTCTTTATGGTGGCTTAGAATACAAAGATGGTTATCTAGCCTCTGAAAACATTTTTTTTTAATTTCACAAAAACAAGTCTCCAAGTAAAATAAACAATGCAGCCTCCAGAAATAGCACTTTCTATTTTTTCAATATTTCTTGTCAAGAAATTCTAAACTAAAATATTCTAATTAATCTGAACTATATGAAATTGCCCATATTTGACTTGTTTTTAACCTGTAAAAATGGCAATTCCATATAGCTCAACATAAAACCTGTGATTTAATTCTTTTTTTTCTTCCCCAGGATTGCCCATATGTTAGATCTTATCAAAACTGTCTTACAACAAATAATTTCTGCAGTACCTTCCCCAGATACAAAGAAAATAAAAGAAAAATTAAATTATTACCACAGGTTTATGCTTGGTTGTCACTTTCTAGTCAGATCATCAGTAAAATAAAATTAGAATGTAGTAGTACCCAAATTAAAGAGAAAATAGTTTCCTGCTTAGTTAAGCAAAGAAAATTCTAGCCAATGCAGAATTAGAAGTCAGGAGTAAATGTGGACTAGGAGATCCAGCAAACTACCAAACAAACTGTGATTCATAATCTCCATCTCATGCAAGGCTGGTCTCCTCTTAAGACATAGAACAGTAGACTAATTAATACTAACAATGTGTTAAAAATCAAAACTATTATTAATGCAAATCTGTCCTCCAGAGATGGGGAAGAGGAGGGAGAGAGAGAGAGAGAGAAGGAAAGACAGCTGTAGCCTGAAATTGATGGTAACTCCTTCTACAGTACCTTTACCAGATTTAAACTCATATTGTAAAAAAGAAAGCTTAGTATTTCAGTAGAGGATGCTGTATGGGAAACAATGCCTCCCAGCTTAGAAAGCTGGCCTGATCCTATAAGAATGTCAGAATTCTATGTCAATGCTAGTTCATAAGGCAATCCCATTTACAATAGCGAGACAAAAAATAAAATACCTGGGAATATATCTAACAGAGGAGGTGAAATATCTCTACAGAGAGAACTACAAAACACTGCTAAGAAATCATAGATGACACAAACAAATACAAAAACATTCCATATTCATGAATTGGGAGAATCAATATTGTTAAAATGGCAATACTACCCAAAGCAATCTACAGATTCAATGCTATTGCTATCAAATGACCAACAGAATTTTTTCACAAAATTAGGAAAAAACTATTATAAAATTCACATTGAACTAAAAAAGAGCCCAAATAGCCAAAGCAATCCTAAGCAAAAAGAACAAAGCTGGAGGCATCACATCACATTACCCGGCTTCAAACTGTATTATAAGGCTACAGTAACCAAAACAGCATGATACTGGTACAAAAACAGACACATAGACCAATGGAACAGAATAGAGAACCCAGAAATAAGCCTCACACCTACAGCTGTCTAATTTTTGACAAAGTCTTCCAAAAATAAGCAATGGGGAAAGGACTCCCTATTCAATAAATGGTGCTGGGATAGCTGGCTAGCCATAGGCAGAAGAATAAAACAGGATCCCTACCTTTTACCATATATAAAAATTAACTAAAGATGGATTAAAGATTTAAATGTAAGACCTCAAACTGTAAGAATTCTAGAAGAAAACCTAGGAAACACCATTCTGGACATCAGCCTTGGGAAATAATATATGAATAAGTTCTCAAAAGCAATTCCAACACAAGCAAAAATTGACAAGTGGAACCTAATTAAATGAAAAAGCTTCTGCACAGCCAAAGAAACTATCAACAGAGTAAACAGACGACCTACAGAATGGGAGAAAATATTTGCAAACTATGTAATAAAGGTCTAGTATCCAGAATCTTTAAGGAACTTAAATAATTAAGCAAAAAACCAAATAACCCCATTTAAAAAATGGGCAAGACATGGACACCTCTGAAAAGAAGACATACAAGTGGCCAAGAAACATGAAAACATGCTCAACATCACTAAATATCAGAGAAATGGAAATCAAAACCACAATGAGATACCATCTCACATCAGTCAGAATGGCTATTATCAAAAAATCAAAAAACAACAGATGCTAGTGAGGCTGCAGAGAAAAGCTAAGGTTTATACACTGTTGGTGGGAATGTAAATTAGTTCAGCCACTGTGGAAAGCAGCTTGGAGATTTCTTAAAGAATTTAAAACAGGAATACCATTTGACCTAGCAATCCCATTACTGAGTATATATCTAAAAGAAAACAAAGTGTTCAACCAAAAAGACACATGCACATGTATGTTCATCGCAGCACTATTCACAATAGCAAAGACATGGAATCAACCTAGGTGCTCATCAATGGGGGACTGGATAAAGAAAATGTGGTACATATACACCATGGAATATGCTGCAGCCATAAAAAAGAATGTAATCATGTCCTTTGCAGCAACAGGGATGCAGCTGGAGACCATTATTCTAAGCAAATTATTGTAGGAACAGAAACCAGATACCACATGTTGTCACTTATAGGCAATGAAGACCACTAGAGGAGGGAGGAAGAGAAGGGGAAAGTGTTGAAAAACTGTTGAGTACTATGCTTGCTATCTGGGTGATCGGGTCATTCATATCCCAAACCTCAGCATCACACAATATACAGTATACCCATGTAACAAACCTGCACATGTATGCATGCCCCCGAATCTAAAATAAAGTTGAAATTATATTTTTAAAAAGCTAGTTCATAGTTGTAACTACTTTCTAGAGTCTTGCTACTATAAATGTAATCACTGCTCAACATCACTAATCATCAGAGAAATGCAAACCAGAGCCTGTGTTTCTCGAACTCTAATGTGTATATGAAGAACTTGGGGTCTCATTAAATGCAGATTGTGATTAGTAGGTCTGAGGAGGGGTGAGAGATTCTGCATGTCTAAGCAGCTCACATGTGATGCAATGCTGCTGGTGGGATCACGTTTCCTTGAGGCTTCAGCGGAGCATCCTTGTGATGGCCTTGGCTCCTCTTTTCTAAATTGTCAGTCTGACCCTGTGGGTCACATACTGAGCACTGATGAAGAGGCTCCCGCTCCCCTTCATTGTCCTTGCTCTCTCCTTGTTTGAATCTTTCCTTCTGTAAAATGGGATTAACAAACCCATGTAGAGAGTCCACTGAATGGCAGAACCTTAGACTTTCCAGTTAGAGGAAACTTTGGAGATTATATGATCTAACTTGTTCCCTTCTTCCCTGCATCACATCTTATGTCTGAAAGCCCATGCCTGAGATCCTACTCACTGAGTGTGCAGTTGTTATTCTCATCTCATTCCATCAGACCTAAGAAAGCTCTGCAGAATAAGGGTCTCTTGCAAATGTTTTCAAATACGTGGAAGTAGCTAGGACAAACAAACCATTGCTCAAAAATCACTCAGCAAACCCTACCTTAACGAGGAATGTTCTCTTTTGGCTTCAGAAAGCAATTAAAAAACTCAGCATTTCTAGGCAAAAAGCTTTAGCAGTTCCCCTCTTGTTCTTTCTCCCCACAGCAGGTGCTAAAGCACAGCTCAGTCTTGATTCATCCCTTCTGTCAAGAGCAGGTGTCAGCCTCAATTATTGTTTTGCAAATTCATTTCAGTCATTTAATGCAATTTCTGTAAAATGAGGTATCGATTTCCCAATCTCAGCTGTTTTTCCTGAAGCCTATACCACATTGGCCTTCCTGGTCTCTTTCTATCTATCTCCTTTCTACCTGTCTCCTTCCCCCATCTTCCTCTCTTTCTGGAATGCATGTCACATTTCCGGCCAGTGTTCTATAATAAACCCATTTGTAGTTGCCAAAGGAGAGGCATAATAAAGGCATTGTATGAATATGTTTGAATGAGAAATTCGTGAAAATCAATTTTTATTTATGGTGAAACACTTAACTTGGATAGAATATGATACAAATCAAATGTAACTATGCCTCTGGAGGCACTATGAAAAAGGGAGTGTTCTAGTTTCATGAATTTGCTCTCTTCTGTTCTGTGTATATTGCTGTAGCACCATTTTTAAAGTCCTCTTCTTAATGAGTGTCTCTAGCCAGTAAATTTCACACCTCATGTGTGTGAAGACAATTTATTGTGCAAACCAAGGCACTTTTGAGAGTAGATTGGGCAGCCATTGGTTATTGTGCTTCTGTGTCAGGCATGCACTGGGACTGTCTCAGTAAACGGCTACACATGGCCATCCTAATTACAGGCAGTTTGGGATGAAGGACTCAGTGACAGTTTGGTATTGGGAGGTGAATCTGTTGAAGAAAAAAAGCATGAAACATAATTAAACAGGCAAGGAAGGCTTTATTCAAGACTACTGTAGCAGGGGAGAGATTAATCTTGACTCTGGTTGCAGCAGGGACAGCTGGGGATTTATGGCCAATGGGCATGGCGAAGGGGTCAGTGGATAGGAAATTACTAATTTGGTTAGGTATTAAGGGTCAGGGGATTCTTGCTGAGCTGGGCTCTGCAGGCCAGGACCAGGCCTAGTCAAGAAGAGGCCTCAGAGGAACATGATTAAGGTTTGGTCAAGGAAAGAGTCCTTGTTGAAACTCACCAAATGAAATGCAGATTTAAAAATTCACTCTTAACTAAGGAAGCTGAATAGTTTCCCAGTCATGGGAAGTCATCCTTGCTCTGAGAAATTCTTCCAACTTTATGCTCTATTTTCTCCTTTTTGATTTTTAAAAAATCGTCCTTTGTAAATCTAGTTATTCTAGTTATGCTTGGTAAAGAAATCTATTTTATCTTCTGATCTTTGCTTCTACTTCAGTAAAGCTGTGGTGAAATTGACTCTTCAAAAATGAAAAAAAGTGTGGCTTGAATTGATAAAGGAAGCACAACTGTAATTCATTCAGGAAGGACTTCATCCAGTGGGCTATGTTTCATGGCACATTGTTTAGTGAGGCTTAGAGAACAGAAGGGAAAGCAAGGGGTTTATTTTTATGGTTTGTACACATGTCCATCACAGTGGAGGCTCAATGAAGGTATCTGCTTCCCCCGATAGCCCAGTGCTCACTACTAGACAACTCCTTCCCCCTCTGAGCATTGGTTTTCTTGTCCATAAAATGAAGGTGTTCGATTAGGTGAGCTCCTTGGTACCTTACAGGGATTTAAAAAAAATTCTATAATTCTGATTTTTAAGATTACTCTGTCCCTCTCTGGATTGTGCTCCAATATTATAAAATATCCTCTTGAGGCCATTCTAAAGGATTGAATATGAGCAATGGTAAATCAATCTGAAAATAATGACTTAATGTAGAACCTCTGTCTGAAAAGCTCAGTATATTTTGTGGTTTATGATACAACACATCCAAGGAGATGTATGCAAGAATGTTCCAGCAGATTTATTAACAAATCATGTGTGTTGGGGGAGGGGGATCAGCAGAGGAATAGCAACAACCTGAAATGTACTTCAGCAGGAGAATGAATACAGAAATAATGATGGAATGACTCACAGTGAAAGTCAATCAGCTATAGAATCAAAGGGCATAAATATCAACAATTTTGAGCAAAAACAAGAAAAAACTTATACCATTTACTTAAAGTGTAAAGACACACAGAACAGTACTACTACTCATTTCTAAGGGGTACATACTTGTGTATATATAGTAAAAGTATTTTTTTAATTCTTGGTGGTGATAAACACCAGGCTCAGAATAGAGGTTCCCTCTGCGGGTGGGAAGGGAGTATGATTTGGGAGGGGAATTCATGGAACTTCAGCTGTATTTGCTAATGTTTTATTTCTTAAACTGGGAGTTAGATATATATGTATTCACTGTATTATACTTTATACCTTTTCATATGTCTTAAAATATAACAACCTTACGATAAAGTCGGGATAATCATAAAAAGAGATTGCATACATTTGTTTGCAAATTAGAAACAGTCACCATAATTTAGTGGTAGCAAAGCTAATGTGAATTTGAAATCTTCTTACTACCTGTCCTGCAATTACAATGTACAAACATCAAAAAACAAAACAAAACTTCCAGTGTACACACTGGTGAAAGAACCACTAGTCAGATACCAGTCTCGAGTTGTTACTACTTAATTGCTAGTTATTTATTTAAAATTTATACTGTGTGAGAAAAGTTTATGAAAACATATAGGTAGTTAGCTAAAAAGTTGATTGGATGCCAGATTGATAAATGAGCAGTTTACTCTGCAAATAAGTGCACACTCAGCTATGAGCTTTCAGGTGGTCTAGACAAGAGAAACCTGCCTGCTAGTTTCTTAGTAGACAACCTTATGATAAAGTTGGAATTGTCATGAAAAGACATTGCACACATTTGTTTGTAGATTAGAAACAGAAGCTCTAATCTACAACTCTCAGTAGGAGAGCTGGATTTTTCTTGGCTCTAAATTTTGGGGAAGAATTAATCACAAGAATCCTTATGTAATGGGTACTGACGCATTTTGAGTGGTGCTTCTGTTGATTTGCTCTTGGCTGCAGCTCCTTGCTATTCATCCATTTCACACAGCACCCAGAGTGATCGTGCTGTAACAGAATTCAAATCATATCAACCCTCCAGAGGCTTCCCATTGCACCCATGGCAAAGTCAAGCCCCCTTACCTGACCTCCAGGCTCCCTGCTCCTGCCTGACCATCTCACCTTGTCTCTTACCATTCTTCTCCTCTTAATTAGGCTCCACCCACCACAGTTGGTGACTCTTCTTTAGAGCTTATGAGAGCTGGGCATATCCTCTTCTCTCATTTAGGAATGCCCTTCTCCCAAGTCTTGGCTTGTATGACTCATCTTTATGATTCAAGTTTCCATTCAAATGACATTCTCGGTCCCACCCCTCAAAGAGGCTTTTCTTAATGAGCAAAAGTAGCGTCACCACCACCACCTATACTATCCCTAAACCCAAGGCAAGAGGGGTGCTCTGGGCCCTGTGCTGTAGAGGGGTACCCTCCAGCCACATCCCTTCCCATGAAGCAAGAAGTCCATGGAGCAAAGGGGACTTACACACCCAGAGCTTGCATCTCCTCTGCTAGGTCATGCTCTGTGCTGTGGCTTGAATGTGACCCCTTCAAAATTCATATGGAAACTTAATCTTCATTGAGGTAGTATTAAGAGATGAGATTTTGGGAAAGTGATTAAGTCATGAGGGCAGAGCCCTCAGGAATGGATTAATACCTTTACAAAAGAGGTCTCAGAGAGATAATTGCCCCCTTTTGCCCGTCTAAGCTTTCTTCCCCTCCAGAGGACACAGCAAAAAAGTGCCATCTTGGAAGCAGAGGGAGCAGCTCCCACCAGACAGCAAATCTGCTAGCACCTTGACCTGGACCTTGGACTTCCCAGCCTCCAGAACTCTGAGAAATAAATTCTAATATTTATAAATTACCTCTTCCATAGTATTTAAGCAGCACGAGCAAACTAAGATGCCCTGCTTACCTGGGATTCCACAAGTCTCTGCCCAAATGGCCCCAAGCCCATTTCTACAGTCTGTGAGCCTCTGCCTTGGTTCCCTTTGTCTGTATTGTCAGTTTGCAGACCCCTGGGAAGCCCAAGGGTGGTCACACAGTGGCTGTTTGCAGAAGGTATGGATAAATATTAGACATAGGGGCTGCAGTATCATATGTGTACAAGAACTTCCTCTCAATGGGAGTTGGAGCCAGGCTGAGAAGAGACGGGCACAGGCCAGGAGACAGGGATCAGGGACCCAAGGGCTGGCTTGCACAGCCCTTCCACATCCCAGTGCAGAACTCTGAGGAGTCTGAGAATCCTGAGTGCAAACTTGTTCTTCCAGGTGTTTGAAAAGTTGATTTGTCAAGCTAAGAGGGTAGATCATATTTTATTAAACAGTTTGTTAGCTTGATTCACACTCTTTATTTATACATATGTGGATCTCCATTTATACTCTTGCCGCCTCTCAGAAATGTTAGCAGCAGGCCTGGCTTCCTCTGCATTTGAGTCAGTCCAGAAGATGGTGATTCAAATTCCAGAAGATGGTGGTTCAAATTCCAGGGCCTGGTGGTAAAAAAAAAAAAAAAAAAAAAAAAAAGGGGGCGGGGTCTGTGCCAAATCTCTTTTCTGACACCCACCTTCTTGGGGATTCCAGACTTTCTTCTCAAAGTCCTGTTCTCTACTCTCTCTCCTATTTCCCTGTTTTTATTTTGTAGCACTGAAAAAAATCTAAAATTACCTTGTTTACTTGTTTAATATGAGGTCTGTGAGGTCAGAGGCTTGTGGCTACATCTGCAGCATGTGGCACATACTAAGTGCTCATTAAAAATGTGCTTATAGCCAAGCATGGTGCCTCATGCCTGTACTTCTAGTGATTTGGGGGGCCAGCATGAGAAGATTGCTTGAGGCTAGGAGTTTGAGACCAGCCTGGGAAACATAGCAAGACACCCTTGTCTCTACAGAATTTTTTTTTTTAATGAGCTGGGTTGTGGTGGTGTATTCCTGTAGTCCCAGCTATTCTACAGACTGAGGTGGGAGGATCACTTAAGCCTGGGAGGTCGAGGTTGCAGCTATGATTGCACCACTGCACTCCAGCCAGGGTGACAGAGCAAGACCCTGTTTCTAAAAATAATATAAATAAATAAATAATTGCTGAATGTGTCATGACAGGAATATTGTTTTAAAAAATTTGCTAAATGAATGACTTAGGTGCTATTTTGTGCCAGGACTATGCAGGGTACAAAGATAACTCAGAAAGGTCCTCTGCCTTCATGGGTCGCCAAGCCTAGTTGGGGAGCAATCTTGAAAACCACAGTCTTCTGCCTTTAGTTTTACACTTCTGACATCATTAATGAATCTGGAAACAAAAATATATATGTAGCCATTATTGTAGCACTTCCAGGCAGACAAACGATTTGCAAGGTAAATAAGCTCCAGGGAAAGGGAAACATACTTTCTGTTAGTTTCTCTAAAGGTTTAGGGATAAGAGAGCTTTTAAACTTGATGACCCATCAGAATGGTGGAAAGTGCTTTTTCTCCCTCTCCCTGAAGATAAATTGCTTGTTTTTCTAGGAGGGGGGGAACATGTTAAACGTTTTCTGCTGTTAAGCTAAAATACTGTTTAGAACAGGAGGCTAAAATCTCCTTAGCTGCTGCTGTCTGCCTTATTTAACTTACATGGCAGACGGTGGCATCTGCTGAACAACACTGTGTTGGCTGCTTATCTCCTCCAAGGAGTTGAGGGACTCTGGAGTCGTCCTCAGAGGACTCCGTGGGCAGCAGGGCAGCTGGGGCTTCCAGCAGCTCTGGGCAGACTTCAGTTTCACTCCAGATGGCCTGGGTGTGCAAAGTGTGAAAGAAGACAGGCAGAAACACTGTCCCTTCTGCATAGAATTCCTTTTTAAAAATTAATTAAGGCTTGTGTCTAGTCACCCAGAAATATAAGAGGTCATTTTTATCTACAGATGATTGTGCAGGCCCCATAAAGCCAATTCATTTGAAATAATGATGAATATATCATAAGAAATACTGAAAACTGTACTTGTTTGGAGTTTTATCTTGAAAAACAGCAGCTAAAAACCATAAAAGTGATTTTAGAGTTTATAAAATTAGGCTATAATTTTACTATGTGCTAATTCTTAGAATACTAGGGATGCATATATTTTTAAATAAAATTGTATGACATCACCATATTCCTTCCTATTTGACTTTCAAGACAGCTACTCATTCATCCAACAAATATTTATTGAGTAATTACTATTCACCAAGCACTGTTCTAGGCAGTGGGATCAGTCAAAAAAAAAAAAAAAGAAGAAAATATTTTTCGTGTTTTCATGGACCTTATATTCTAATGGGTGATTGATAAATCATAAAATATTAGGGAAAAGCAGATCATGCTGGAAAGTAGCAAATACTAAGAAGAAAATACAAAAGCAGAGATGGTGAATAAGTAGTACAGAATATCAGTAAAGATTACAGTTTAAAGAGGGTGGTCAGAATATGTCTCTCTGAGAAGATGACATGAGGGAAAAGATTTGAAGGTGATGAGGAGAGAAACATATGAATATCCAGAGAAAGAGCATTCTAGTTAGAGGGAACATCAAGTGCAAATGTCCTGGAGCAGGATGTGCCTAATGTGTTCAAAGAAGAGCAAGGAGCCAGTGCAGCCGGAATGGAGGGAGTGAGGGGAGGAAGGTAGGCAATCTGGAGAGATATGATTGGATATTGTATACCACTGAAAAGACCTTTACTCTGAGATGAAGAATCCAATAGAGTTTTGAGCAGGGAAGTGAAAGTAGGCTTACCATGGCTGCTGAGCTGACAATAGACTGTAGAGTAGTGAGGGTAGAAGCAGGAAACTAATTGAGTGGCTCCTGAAAGAATCAGGTGGGAGACAGAGTAGTAGTGGAAATGGTGAGAAGTGTTGGGATTCTAGTTACATTTTAAAAATGGAGCTGATAGGGCTTACTAATTGATCTGATTATGAAAGAAACTGGACTACTAGAATGTGAGAGAAAGAGAGGAATCAAAGATAACTCAGAGGTTTTTGACCTGAGCAGGAACTGAGATAAACAGAAATGGGGAAGACTGAATAGTATTAAGATATTTTAGAGGGAAGAGCAGGAATTTGACAGGGCACAATAATACTAAGATTATTACCTACTAGACATCCACACAGAAGTGTCAAGTAGGTAGCTGAATACATGAGTCTGGAGTTTAGGATAGAAGTGACAAGTGCATATTTGAGAACCAACAGTTTAAGGGAGGATTTAAAGTCATGAAACTAGATGACCCACCTTGGGAGAGAATGTGGATAGAGGACAGAAGAAGTCTAGGGATCAGGGAGATATGGAGGAACAAGCATAGTCAAATCAGAGAAGATCATTTTGGGGAAAATATTGGAGGGCCTTGTTAAGTTTCTTGGAGTCTTCTTCCAATTTCCTAAAATTTAAATCATCTTATTTGAAGAGTCTGTCATCATTGTTACTGATTTTTCAGTTTTTTGGTAATTGACCTAATGCTCAGATCCTTTCTTATCAATGACAGCACAAGATTCCAACATGGTTTTCTTCACATAGTCCATTTTGTGTTGCTGTAACAGAACACCACAATCTGAGTAATTTATAAAGAAAAGAAATTTGTTTCTCACAGTTCTGGAGGCTGGGAAGTCAAATATCAAGGTGCCAGCATCTGGTAAGTGCCATCTTGCTGCATCATCCCATGGCAGAAGTCGGAAGGGCAAGAAAGAGGGGAAAAGAGAGAAGGAAGAGGGGGGGCAAAATCATCCTTTTACCAGGAACCCACTCCTACAATAACTAACCACTCCCATAATAACAGCATTAATCCATTCATAAGGCAGAGCCCTCAAGACCAAATTATTTCTTACAGGTCCCACCTCTTAACACTGCTGCAATGGGGATTAAGTTTCCAACACGTGAACCTTGGGGGACACATTCATGCACTATGTGACATCCTGCATCTGCAAGTTTTGCAGTGCCATTTTAATGAAGTCAGTTTACTTTGCACTTGCACTTTGTGTTTACCCTGTCACAGCTCACCGGTAACAGAACTCTTAGTGTGATGGACAGAGATAGAAACTAGCATTCAGCAAAGAGGCAGTTTTCAGGGTGGACTAATTTTATACACAACCATTTATCAGTAGATATTTTTAAGTTCTGATGCTTTAAAAATCCTTGTAAATTTGGGGGCTTGAGTAATGAATATTAGATGATAATGACCTTCCGCGTATCCATTAAACCATTAGCAATGTCTCCAGTTTGTTAAGAATTAATAGATATTAAAAATCAGAAGGAGGGCAGCCAAGATGGCCGAATAGGAACAGCTCCGGTCTACACCTCCCAGCGTGAGCGACACAGAATACGGGTGATTTCTGCATTTCCATCTGAGGTACCAGGTTCATCTCACTAGGGAGTGCCAGACAGTGGGCGCAGGACAGTGGGTGCAGTGCACTGTGCGCGAGCCGAAGCAGGGCGAGGCATTGCCTCACTCCGGAAGCGCAAGGGGTCAGGGAGTTCCCTTTCCTAGTCAAAGAAAGGGGTGACAGACGGCACCTGGAAAATCGGGTCACTCCCACCCGAATACTGCGCTTTTCCGACGGGCTTAAAAAACGGCGCACTAGGAGATTATATCCCACAACTGGCTCGGAGGGTCCTACAACCACAGAGTCTCGCTGATTGCTAGCACAGCAGTCTGAGATCAAACTGCAAGGCGGCAGCGAGGCTGGGGGAGGGGCGCCCGCCATTGCCGAGGCTTGATTAGGTAAACAAAGCAGCCAGGAAGCTCGAACTGGGTGGAGCCCACCACAGCTCAAGGAGGCCTGCCTGCCTCTGTAGGCTCCACCTCTGGGGGCAGGGCACAGACAAACAAAAAGCAGTAACCTCTGCAGAATTAAATGTCCAGGTCTGACAGCTTTGAAGAGAGCAGTGGTTCTCCCAGCATGCAGCTGGAGATCTGAGAAAGGGCAGACTGCCTCCTCAAGTGGGTCCCTGACCCCGGACCCCTGAGCAGCCTAACTGGGAGGCACCCCCCAGTAGGGGCACACTGACACCTCACATGGCCAGGTACTCCTCTGCGACAAAACTTCCAGAGGAACGATCAGACAGCAGCATTCGCGGTTCATGAAAATCCTCTGTTCTGCAGCCACCGCTGCTGTTACCCAGGCAAACAGGGTCTGGAGTGGACCTCTAGCAAACTCCAACAGACCTGCAGCTGAGAGTCCTGTCTGTTAGAAGGAAAACTAACAAACAGAAAGGACATCCACACCAAAAACCCATCTGTACATCACCATCATCAAAGACCAAAAGTAGATAAAACCACAAAGATGGGGAAAAAACAGAGCAGAAAAACTGGAAACTCTAAAAAGCAGAGCGCCTCTCCTCCTCCAAAGGAACGCAGTTCCTCACCAGCAACAGAACAAAGCTGGATGGAGAATGACTTTGACGAGTTGAGAGAAGAAGGCTTCAGACGATCAAACTACTCCGAGCTACAGGAGGAAATTCAAACCAAAGGCAAAGAAGTTGAAAACTTTGAAAAAAATTTAGACGAATGTATAACTACAATAACCAATACAGAGAAGTGCTTAAAGAAGCTGATGGAGCTGAAAGCCAAGCCTCAAGAACTACGTGAAGAATGCAGAAGCCTCAGGAGCCGATGCGATCGACTGGAAGAAAGGGTATCAGTGATGGAAGATGAAATGAATGAAATGAAGAGAGAAGGGAAGTTTAGAGAAAAAAGAATAAAAAGAAATGAACAAAGCCTCCAAGAAATATGGGACTATGTGAAAAGACCAAATCTACGTCTGATTGGTGTACCTGAAAGTGATGGGGAGAATGGAACCAAGTTGGAAAACACTCTGCAGGATATTATCCAAGAGAACTTCCCCAATCTAGCAAGGCAGGCCAACATTCAGATTCAGGAAATACAGAGAACGCCACAAAGATACTCCTTGAGAAGAGCAACTCCAAGACACATAATTGTCAGATTCACCAAAGTTGAAATGAAGGAAAAAGTATTAAGGGCAGCCAGAGAGAAAGGTCGGGTTACCCACAAAGGGAAGCCCATCAGACTACCAGCAGATCTCTTGGCAGAAACTCTACAAGCCAGAAGAGGGTGGGGGCCAATATTCAACATTCTTAAAGAAAAGAATTTTCAACCCAGAATTTCATATCCAGCCAAACCAAGCTTCATAAGTGAAGGAGAAATAAAATACTTTACAGACAAGCAAATGCTGAGAGATTTTGTTACCACCAGGCCTGCCCTAAAAGAGCTCCTGAAGGAAGCACTAAACATGGAAAGGAACAACCGGTACCAGCCACTGCAAAATCATGCCAAAATGTAAAGACCATCGAGACTAGGAAGAGACTGCATCAACTAATAAGCAAAATAACCAGCTAACATCATAATGACAGGATCAAATTCACACATAACAATATTAACTTTAAATGTAAATGGACTAAATACTCCAATTAAAAGACACAGACTGGCAAACTGGATAAAGAGTCAAGACCCATCAGTGTGCTGTATTCAGGAAACCCATCTCATGTGCTGAGACACACATAGGCTCAAAATAAAAGGATGGAGGAAGATCTACCAAGCAAATGGAGAACAAAAGAAGGCAGGGGTTGCAATCCTAGTCTCTGATAAAACAGACTTTAAACCAACAAAGATCAAAAGAGACAAAGAAGGCCATTACATAATGATAAAGGGATCAATTCAACAAGAAGAGCTAACTATCCTAAATATATATGCATCCAATACAGGAGCACCCAGATTCATAAAGCAAGTCCTGACTGACCTACAAAGAGACTTAGACTCCCACACAATAATAATGGGAGACTTTAACACCCCACTGTCAACATTAGACAGATCAACGAGACAGAAAGTTAACAAGGATACCCAGGAATTGAACTCAGCTCTGCACCAAGTGGACCTAATAGACATCTACAGAACTCTCCACCCCAAATCAACAGAATATACATTTTTTTCAGCACCACACCACACCTATTCCAAAATTGACCACATAGTTGGAAGTAAAGCTCTCCTCAGCAAATGTAAAAGAACAGAAATTATAACAACTGTCTCTCAGACCACAGTGCAATCAAACTAGAACTCAGGATTAAGAAACTCACTCAAAACCGCTCAACTACATGGAAACAGAACAACCTGCTCCTGAATGACTACTGGGTACATAATGAAATGAAGGCAGAAATAAAGATGTTCTTTGAAACCAATGAGAACAAAGACACAACATACCAGAATCTCTGGGACACATTCAAAGCAGTGTGTAGAGGGAAATTTATAGCACTAAATGCCCACAAGAGAAAGCAGGAAAGATCCAAAATTGACACCCTAACATCACAATTAAAAGAACTAGAAAAGCAAGAGCAAACACATTCAAAAGCTAGCAGAAGGCAAGAAATAACTAAAATCAGAGCAGAACTGAAGGAAATAGAGACACAAAAAACCCTTCAAAAAATTAATGAATCCAGGAGCTGCTTTTTTTTAAAGGATCAACAAAATTGATAGACCGCTAGCAAGATTAATAAAGAAAAAAGGGAGAAGAATCAAATAGACACAATAAAAAATGATAAAGGGGATATCACCACTGATCCCACAGAAATACAAACTACCATCAGAGAATACTACAAACACCTCTACGCAAATAAACTAGAAAATCTAGAAGAAATGGATAAATTCCTTGACCCATACACCCTCCCAAGACTAAACCAGGAAGAAGTTGAATCTCTGAATAGACCAATAACAGGATCTGAAATTGTGGCAATAATCAATAACTTACCAACCAAAAAGAGTCCAGGACCAGATGGATTCACAGCTGAATTCTACCAGAGGTACAAGGAGGAACTGGTACCATTCCTTCTGAAACTATTCCAATCAATAGAAAAAGAGGGAATCCTCCCTAACTCATTTTATGAGGCCAGCATCATCCTGATACCAAAGCTGGGCAGAGACACAACCAAAAAAGAGAATTTTAGACCAATGTCCTTGATGAACATTGATGCAAAAATCCTCAATAAAATACTGGCAAACCGAATCCAGCAGCACATCAAAAAGCTTATCCACCATGATCAAGTGGGCTTCATCCCTGGGATGCAAGGCTGGTTCAATATATGCAAATCAATAAATGTAATCCGGCATATAAATGGAACCAAAGACAAAAACCACATGATTATCTCAATAGATACAGAAAAGGCCTTTGACAAAATTCAACAACCTTCATGCTAAAAACTCTCAATAAATTAGGTATTGATGGGACATATCTCAAAATAATAAGAGCTATCTATGACAAACTCACAGCCAATATCATACTGAATGGGCAAAAACTGGAAGCATTCCCTTTGAAAACTGGCACAAGACAGGGATGCCCTCTCTCACCACTCCTATTCAAAATAGTGTTGGTGGTTCTGGCCAGGGCAATTAGGCAGGAGAAGGAAATAAAGGGTATTCAATTAGGAAAAGAGGAAGTCAAATTATCCCTGTTTGCAGATGACATGATTGTATTTCTAGAAAACCCCATTGTCTCAGCCCAAAATCTCCTTAAGCTGATAAGCAACTTCAGCAAAGTCTCAGGATACAAAATCAATGTGCAAAAATCACAAGCATTCTTATATATCAGTAACAGACAAACAGAGAGCCAAATCATGAGTGAACTCCCATTCACAATTGCTTCAAAGAGAATAAAATACCTAGGAATCCAACTTACAAGGGATGTGAAGGACCTCTTCAAGGAGAACTACAAACCACTGCTCAATGAAATAAAAGAGGATACAAAGAAATGGAAGAACATTCCATGCTCATGGGTAGGAAGAATCAATATCATGAAAACAGCCATGCTGCCCAAGGTAATTTATAGATTCGATGCCATCCCCATCAAGCTACCAATGACTTTCTTCACAGAATTGGAAACAACTACTTTAAAGTTCATATGGAACCAAAAAAGAGCCCGCATCGCCAAGTCAATCCTAAGCCAAAAGAACAAAGCTGGAGGCATCACGCTACCTGACTTCAAACTATACTACAAGGTTACAGTAACCAAAACAGCATGGTACTGGTACCAAAACAGAGATATAGATCAATGGAACAGAACAGAGCCCTCAGAAATAACGCTGCATATCTACAACTATCTGATCTTTGACAAACCTGAGAAAAACAAGCAATGGAGAAAGAATTCCCTATTTTATAAATGGTGCTGGGAAAACTGGCTAGCCATATGTAGAAAGCTGAAACTGGATCCCTTCCTTACACCTTATACAAAAATTAATTCAAGATGGATTAAAGACTTAAACATTAGACCTGAAACCATAAAAACCCTAGAAGAAAACCTAGGCATTACCATTCAGGACATAGGCATGGGCAAGGACTTCATGTCTAAAACACCAAAAGCAATGGCAACAAAAGACAAAATTGACAAATGGGATCTCATTAAACTAAAGAGCTTCTGCACAGCAAAAGAAACTACCATCAGAGTGAACAGGCAACCTACAAAATAGGAGAAAATTTTCGCAACTTACTCATCTGACAAAGGGCTAATATCCAGAATCTACAATGAACTCAAACAAATTTACAAGAAAAAAACAAACAACCCCATCAAAAAGTGGGCGAAGGATATGAACAGACACTTCTCAAAAGAAGACATTTATGCAGCCAAAAGACACATGTAAAAATGCTCATCATCACTGGCCATCAGAGAAATGCAAATCAAAACCACAATGAGATACCATCTCACACCAGGTAGAATGGCAATCATTAAAAAGTCAGGAAACAACAGGTGCTGGAGAGGATGTGGAGAAATAGGAACACTTTTACACTGTTGGTGGGACTGTAAACTAGTTCAACCATTGTGGAAGTCAGTGTGGCGATTCTTCAGGCATCTAGAACTAGAAATACCATTTGACCCAGCCATCCCATTACTGGGTATATACCCAAAGGACTATAAATCATGCTGCTATAAAGACACATGCACACATATGTTTATTGCAGCACTATTCACAATAGCAAAGACTTGGAACCCACCCAAATGTCCAATAATGATAGACTGGATTAAGAAAATGTGGCACATATACACCATGGAATACTATGCAGCCATAAAAAATGATGAGTTCATGTCCTTTGTAGGGACATGGATGAAATTGGAACTCATCATTCTCAGTAAACTATCGCAAGGACAAAAAACCAAACACCGCATGTTCTCACTCATAGGTGGGAATTGAACAATGAGAACACATGGACACAGGAAGGGGAACATCACACTCTGGGGACTGTTGTGGGGTGGGGGGAGTGGGGAGGGATAGCATTAGGAGCTATACCTAATGCTAAATGACAAGTTAATGGGTGCAGCACACCAGCATGGCACATGTATACATATGTAACTAACCTGCACATTGTGCACATGTACCCTAAAACTTAAAGTATAATAATAATAAAATTTAAAAAAATAAATAAAAATAAAAATCAGCTTAGAAATTGTTCCAGAAGTTAATGTCTTCATTTATAAAGGAAGACAGTGAGTGGCCTAGAGAATTGGGTGACTAGACTGCACAGCTAGCTAGGAGCAAAGCCTGAATGAGAATCAATCTGAACCCCCCCTCCATGTAATGCCATTTAGTGGTTAAGATAGATACTTAACATCTGTGCCTCAGTTTCTTCAACTGTGAAACAGGAGTTATATTGCATACCTCATATGATTGTGTAAATAACATTAAAAAATAGATATCAAGTGCTTGGCATAAATTTTTTTTCTTTTTTTTTTTTTTTGAAACGGAGTCTTGCTCTGTCACCCAGGCTGGAGTGCAGTGGCGTGATCTCAGGTCACTGCAGTGGCACGATCTTGGCTCACTGCAGCCTCCACCTCCTGGGTTCAAGCAATTCTCCTGCCTCAGCCTCCCGAGTAGCTGGGACTACAGGCACACGCCGCCATGCCCGGCTTATTTTTGTATTTTTAGTAGAGACGGGGTTTCACCATATTGGCCAGGATGGTCTTGATCTCCTGCCCTCGTGATCCACTGGCCTCGGCCTCCCAAAGTGTTGGGATTACAGGCGTGAGCCACGGCGCCCAGCTGTTTTTTTTTTTTTTTTTTTTTTTTAATACTAAGTCTGGCAAGGATATGGAGCAGCTAAGACTGTCATACACTGCTGGTGGGAATGCAAAATGGAACATCTGCTTTGGAAAACAGTTGAGTGGTTTCTTCACACTTGATCTTCACCAAACGGCTGAGAAGCAATAAGCAGTTTCTTATAAAGTTAAATATACACTTACCATACAACCCAGAAATTCCACTCCTAGGTATTTATCCAAGTCAAGTGAAAATATATGTCCACACAAAAACCTACATATGAATACATATAGCAACTTTATTCACGATCTTCAAAAACTAGGAACAACCCAAATATTGGTCAGCTATGAATGCATAAACCAACTGCAGCACATCCGTACAGTGAAACACTGATCAGCAATAAAAGGAACAAATTATAATACACACAGCAGTTTAGATGAATCTCAAAGATGCTATGTTAAGTGAAAGGCACCAGTTCTTTAAAAGCTACATTCTGAATGATTCCATTCATATGACATTCTGGAAAAGGCAAAACTGAAGGAACAAAAACAGGTCAGTTATCACCAAGGGGTGGAGGGAGGACTTGGTTACAAAAGGATATGAGGGAATTCTGGAGTGTGATGAAATTGCTCTGTATCTCAGTTGAAGTGTGAGTTAGATGGCTGAATGAGTTTATCAAAACTCATAGAGCTGTACATTCAAAAGAAGAAATTTTGTTATATATATTTTTTATCAATTTAAAAAATATATAAAAAATAAAAGAGGGAATCCCAAAGATGAAATAAAAACAAAACATTCCTGGGACTTAACAGACTCTTTGAAAAACAAGTTTTCTTCTATTTTCCCCTCCTTTCCCTGAGCAAGAATTACTCATGATTGAAAGCCCTTAAAAAGAATTTGCTTACTCAGATATTATTTTTAAAAGGAGTGAAATTCATGACTCACAAAGTGTCTATTTTCTTCTGGCTTTTAAGTCATTTTTTACTTCATTTTTTCAACAAATAATTATCGATCACCTATAAGCAAAGAATATCTTCCTGAGCTCTCACTTGTAATTGAATCTGAACATTTAGAGCTGAAGGAATCCTTAGAAATCAGTCTACATTGCAGATGAAGTAACTGAGGCTCTGAAAAGTGAAAGTCACTCACCCAGTGCCACCCAGAAAGTTGGTGGCGGAATCCCAGCCAGCACTTAGAGTGTCTAACGGGGCTTTGGTCTTTTCACCGTGCTCATCTTTGCAGCCCCTGAACCTTATCCTAAGAAGCTAACAGCTGCTTTGAGAAGTGATTTCTTCAGCTGTGTGAATGTACCCTTCACTGGTGGGATTTATAAAGTGTGATGGTGGGGGTACAGGGAAATATTTGGGACAAAGCATTGTATTCTGAGCTTCTGGAAACTCACTTCACAAGCTGCTTCCCTTCCCTAAAAGGAGTCCTTGTTTCTTACAGTAAACAGGAACAATAGGAACAGATTGCATGGAAGAATCATTAGTAGGCACCTGGAAGTGGCAAGATCCCTCTCCTGTTACTATCAAGGCTTTGTTTTTGCCCAAGAGCAGTAAGAACCTTCTTGAACTGGTGTAGGTGGAGCTCTCTAATAATACCCCAAGATAATGAAAGACACTACTCCTGAAGTCATCCTTTAGGCTAATACATAAAAGGATGGATGACCAGAGGGTAAGAGCTGGTAAATCCCAAAGGCATGAGCAATGCAAATTGAGGGACATTCTAGCATCCAGATCATTGAAGGAAACTAAAGAGACATGACAAGTAAATGGAACTCATGATTATTTTGAATGCTTTGTTATCAGGCAGTGTTATTGGACAATTGGGGGAAATCTGAATGTTTCCATATACAAGATAACAGAATCAGATCTATTAATGTGAATTTCCTGATTTTGGTGGCAGTTTTGTGGTTATGTAGAAGTGTTTTTATTCGTAGAAAATACACACAAAGTATGAGTGGGGGACATTGGGGTAGCAACTTATTCTCAAAAGACTCAGGGACAAAATAGTTCTTTATACTATTCCTGTAACTTTTCTGTAAGTATGGGATTCAAAATTAAAATAATATTTAAAATATGAGGACATTTTAGATATTATCCTTATAAAACTAAGCAGCTATGGCTGTATTCTTTAGAGCCCTTATTAGATAGAGATAAATAATTAGAGGGTACACAGCATAGTCTATAATTGATGGGCAAATAAGTAGATGTGATAAAATGTATTTTTTATAAATGAAAGGTAAGCACAGGAAGAGGTAATAAAGGAATTTGGAGGATGAGAGATTGAGTTTGGAGGAAATGGGCAGGGGAGAGAAGAAGAGCTTTCTTGGTGTTTAATAGTTTTTCACCAGTAAGGGAGTCAGCCAAACACGTATTCGGGATGTGACCCCAAGCAGTTCAAATTTTGGAACATTAGGGAACCTTCCTTCAGGACTCCTGTGTCAAGGGACCATTATCCAGCCCAACGAGCACTGTCCTGAGAGTCCTGAAACCTGGACTCTAGTCCCCTATTTGTCCCCAACTGCCAATTCAATCTTGGGCAAAACAACCTGTAAATGAAGTATTTGGACTAAAATGATGTTTGACGATCCCTAAAAAACTTAAAAGGCTTTTGATTCTTGAACAAAATGATAAAATTTAGAAAGGAAATGCACCATAGAAAGAAATAGAAAACAATGAAAATATAAATTCTTTTTATTTGAGATACCCAACTAACTAAAGGAATAGTTCCTGCCACCCCATGTCCCTCTCTTTGAAAAAGGAAACATAGGAACTCTTTTAATTTGAACAGCACAGAGAATACTGCCCTCCCCTCTCACATCTTAGATAACAGCAAGAGAGTCCTCTTAAATTGAATTTTCTATTTATGAATCTAAAAATTCAAATGCATCATTGCAGAACTAATATAGTGTGTTTTCCAAATATCAGAATAAATTTACACGGCAATATTCCAAGACTAGAACACCTATAGCTTTTCTGTCAGCCTAAAATGAGTTTGTTTATGGGATGACTGATTTTGTTTTTGACCCGTAATTTATTTAGAATGTATTATTTTAAAATTTACTCACATGTGTAAATGTTTAATCTTTATTTTTATTACAGATTTCTAACAATTTTATTGTGGTCAGACACTAGATTTTATATGAAACCAATTATTCAGCATTTATTGAGGCTTAAATTGTCTAGCACATGGTCAGTTTTCGCAAATGTTACATGAGAGCCTAGGAAGAATGTCTTGCTCTATGTGTATCTATTAAGTTCAGCTTATTAAGTATGTTATTCAGATATTTTCTATCATTACTAATATTTTGAATGCTTCACTTATCAATAACTGAGCAAGGTATATTAAAATCCAACATTGTGAGAATATATCTGACAGTTTCTCTTTGTAGTCCTTTATGTATTTTGATTCTGTTTTATTAGATATATGCTCATTTATAATTCTTTTTCTTCTTTGTGAATTGAATTATTATGTAGTGACTTTCTTTATCTCTAATAATGCTTTTTTAACTTAAAATGTATTTTTATCATATTAATATGGCTACCCTAGATTTCTTTTGGTTATTATTTGCCTGGTAGCTTTGTCAAAAATTATTTTACTTTCAATCTTTCAATGCCGTCATGTTATGGGTATATTTCTTGTAACAACACCTAGCTGGATTTTGTTTTTTAGTCAGTGAGTCTAGTCCATTTACATTTACTATAATTATGAATGATGGTGGGTATTTAAGTCACAATTAATATAATCCTTTTAGAAATGGTTTTTAACAGTATATTAAACCAACATTTGCACTCAGGATCCTGCCCAGAGTGAACTGAGAAAGAGGGAAGTGCCATTGACAGAAAGAGGCCTTCAAGGCACGTGCTCTATCTGGGCACGCTGCAGGCTATGGAAGCCTCTACCAGTTCACCTGCCTGCTTCTGGAGAGAGAGCTGTTCTGTCTTTGCCCACCTGATTCAGAGACAGCCATTTGAAACACTACACATGGAGAATTTTAAACCTCTTTCTGTAAAATGTATCCTTAATGAAGATTCCGGATGCTTGTTAGCACCAAATGATTGTTGAAATGACAATATTAAAGGTAAAATACATTGTACCATTCCATTCCTGCAGTGACTCACACATATTTGATGTGCAGGGATTTCTTACATTCCACAAAATCATTTTCAGGGTTTCCTTAAACTATGCCTGTGTTCTCTTAAGGCTTTCTGGTAAACCAGGTTTTCATGATTATTTCTAAGAAATTACATGTTTTTCACTCCCACTGTGTCACTAGTCCCTGGTGTCTTTTTTTTTTTTTTTCAAATTCATCCAGAGAAGTTAAAAAATCTAAAATAGTATCTTAACCAACATAGAGCTACAAAATTGTTTGAGGCTTCCAGTTTAACAGAAATAGGATTGCTATGCAATTCACACTGAGAAAGCAACAATAACGTACATGATAGTAAAATAATACCTAGCATGATAAGAGGTGTGTGTGTGTATATGTATGCATGTATGTCTGTGTATGAAATCCCCACTTAAATATAGGAAACCGAAGACATAGAAAATTTAAGTATTTTACTCCATTCCAATACTATAACAAAATACTTCAGGCTGGCCAATTTATACACAATAGGAATTTTATGATAAATGACTTTTACCTCAATTTTTAAAAAAGAAAAAATATATGTATACAAAGAAGTGACCAGGGGAATTGGCCATATGAAAGTCATTGATACCATAGTGAGAGTAGTTTCAGGGAAAAAGAAAGGGCCAAGACTCAAGAGGAGTGGATTCAGAAAGAGTGTGCAGTAAAAAAGCAACAAACATAACTCTTTCAAGTTTTGTTGGGAATAGAGATCAAAGTGATGGGTTGAGAAGGGGATGAGCCTTGGGGGATGTGGAGGTTAAAGGAGGTTTCATTGTTTAGGAAAAGATATAGCAGGTCATGTGTGTACCCTAACAGGAATGATCCAGTAGAGGTAGAAAGTGATTGTGAGGTAAAGAGAGAAGATGACTGCAGGAGGGAATGTCACTGTGATGGTGACAGAGGCCAGGATCCAGAGCACTCAGATAGAGTTTTATCTTTGATAGGATCAGGGAGGATCCCTTAATTAGGCACAGAAGAGGAGGCCAAGTATATAGTTACTGATCCAAATAAGTGGGCAGTTTGAATACTGGGAAAATGGAATGTTTATGTGATTATTTTGGTTTTCCATTTGAGAAAACAGGTGAAGTCATTGGCTGAGAACTAGGGTGAGGGTCCAACCTTACATTCTCCTTCCACACTGCCCTAGTAGAGTATCTCTGTGAGGGCTTCACCCCAGCAGCAGGCTTCTGTCTGAACACCAGGCTTTTGCGTACATTCTCTGAAACCTAGGAAGATGCTTCCAAGCCACTTTCACTCTTGCATTCTGTGCACCTGCAGGCTTAACACCATGTAGAAGCTGCCAGAGTTTATGGCTTGCACCCTCTGGAGCTCTGGCCTAAGCTGGACCTCTTTGAACCAAGGCTGAAACCACAGCAGCTGGGATGTGAGGAGCAGTGTCCCGAGGCTGTGCAGGGCAGTGGGTCCCTGAGCCTGGCTCCTGAACCCATTCTTCCCTCCTAGGCCTCTGGGCCTGTCATGGGAGGGGCTGCCACAAATATCACTGAAATGCCTTTGAGGCCTCTTCCTCATTGTCTGGATATTTACACTTAACCCACTTTTAGGTATGCAAATATCTCTAGCAGGTGGTTGCTCCATAGCCTGCTTGAATTTCTCTCCCCCCAAAAAGCTTTTTCTTTCTTTGTCACATGGCTAGGCTGCAAATTTTCCAAACTTTTATGCTCTCCTTCCCTTTTAAATATAAATTCCAAATTTTGTCATTTCTTTGCTCTGATATCTGGACATAGGTTGTTAGAAGCAGCCAGGACACATCTTGAAGGCTTTGCTGCTTAGAAATTTCTTCCACCAGATACCCTCAATCATCACTTTGAAGTTCAAACTTCCACAGATCCCTAGGGCATAGATAGAATGCAGCTAAGCTCTTTGCTAAGGCATAACACCTGTGACCTTTGCTCCAGTTCCCAATAAGTTCCTCATTTCCATCTGACACCTTGTCAGCCTGGACTTCACTGTTCATATCACTATCAGCATTTTGGTCACAACCATTTAACCAGTCTCTAAGAAGTTCTAAACTTTTCCTCATCTTCCTGTCTTCTTCTGAGCCATCTGAATTCTTCCAATTTCTGCCCATTACCCAGGTTCCAAAGCTGCTTCCACACTTTCAGGAATCTTTATAGCAATGCCCCTCTCCTTGGTATCAATTTTTTGTATTAGGCTATTTGTTGCATTGCTATAAAGAAATATCTGAGACTGGGTAATTTATAAAGAAAGAAGTTTAATTGGTTTATGGTTTTCCAGCCTGTACAAGCATAGCACCAACATCTGCTTGGCTTCTGGGAAGGCCTCAGGGAGCTTTTACTCATGGCAGAAGGGGAAGTGGGAGCAGGCATGTAACATAGCAAAAGCAAGAGAGACAGTGGGGAGGGGAGAGGTGCCACACTTTAGAATAACCAGATCTTGTGAGAATTCATTCCCTATCACAAGGACAGCACCAAGCCATGAGGGAACAGCTCCCAAGACCCAAACACCTACCAGCAGGCCCCACCGCCAACAGTGGAGATTACAATTCAACATGAGATTTGCACAGGGACAGATATCCAAACTATATCAGTCCCTTATAATCCTTTTTTATTTCTGATGCATCTGTTGTAATGTCTCCACTTTTATTTCTGATTTGATTTATTATTTGCATCTTTTCTTTTTTTCATAGTTAGTCTAGCTAGGGCTTTGTCAATTGTGTTTTGTTTTTCAAATGACCAACTCTTGGTTTGATTAATTTTTTTCTATGTTTTTTATTCCCTATTTATTTTTATTCTGATCTTTTGCAAAAATAAATTAATGGGAGTACATAAAACTAAAAAGATTCTACACAGCAAAGGAAACAATTAACAAAGGAAAAGACAACCTACAGACTGGGAAAAAATATTTGCAAACCACATATCTAATAAGTGGTTAATATCCAAAATTTATAAAAACTCTTACAACTTAACTGCAAAAAACCAAATAACTCAATTTTTAAAATGGGCAGAGGACCTGAACAGATATCTCTCCAAAGATCACATAAAAATGGCCAACGGATATATGAAAAGGTGCTCAGGGTCACTAATCATTAGGAAAATGCAAATTAAAACCTATGAAATATCACCTCACACCCCTAAGAATGTCTGTTATCAAAAAGAAGAAATAACAAATGTTGGTGTGGAGAAAAGAGAACCCTAATATATACTGCTGGGGGACAGTAGACTGGTACAGCCACTATGGAAAACAATATAGAGGTTCCTAAAGAAATTAAAAGTATAACTACCAATGACCCAGCAATCCCTCTTCTGGGTATATACCCAAAGGAGAAGAAAATACCACCTCATAAAGATATCTCCCATGTTCATTCCAACATTGTTCACAATAGCCAAGATATGGAAACAATCTAAATGTCTATCAATGGAGAAGTGGATAAAGAAAGTGTGGCATATATATACAATGGAATATTATTCAGCCTTATAAAAGGATATCCTGTCATTTGCCATAACATGGATAGACCTGGAGGACATTATGCTAAGTGAAAAATAGCCAGACATAGGAATAAAAATATTGCATGACCTCAATTATATATGGAATATTTAAAAAAAAAAAGAGCTCAAGTACACAGAGATAGAGAATGAAACAATGGTTACCTCAGGCAGGGTTGGTAGGGGAGAGGAAATGAGGGAATGTAGGTCAAAGGATACAAAACAGTAGATACGTAGGATGGACAAGTCTAGAGATCTAATGTGCAATATGAGGACTGAAATTAATAAAATTGTATTGGGAATTTTTGTTAAATAAGTAGATTTTAGCTGTTCTTGTCATAAAAAAGTAACTATGTGAGGTCATAGATATGTTAATCTGCTTCACTATAGTAACCATTTTATTATCTATATGTATCCCAAAACATCATGTTGTAAACCTCAAATATACACAATAAAATTTAAAAATCAAAAATAAAATATTTTTTAAAAGAATAAAGGAAAACATTTGAAATAGTCATTTTGGGAGGAAAATAAACATACTGGGGAAATACGGTAAGATCATTGGGCAGTGCTGAGTGCCATTCTGAATCAAGATTATCATCTTAAATGAGAGACTTGGTATATTTGGATGCTTTTCTCCATAAATATTCTCTTGTTTGGGTACAGCCATGGAGTAGGTATACGACTGAGTTTAACCATTAGGTCTTTGCCAAACAAAGGGAAAGGGGTAGAAAAAGTCAAAGGTATTTGTGAGATAATGGTTATGATGATGGGCCATGAAATTAACTGTGAGGAGGTAGGTGGGGAGTGAGTATATGAGGTTACAAAAGAAGTGAGTAATTATTATCATGGGGGTAGAGTCGAAGTGAAGGGCACCAAGAAGTGGAAGATTAGCTGGTAAGTATGGTGGGAGGGCATTGAAGGGGTGATTAGAGAGTAGGAGGCTTGAAATCAATTTCAGAGGTCATGTAGTCATTGGCACTGATGAGGTCAATTGATATGATCATGGGAATGGGCAACTCAGGTAGGGTAAAAGAAATGATGGCTGAATGCGAGGCAGTTCAAAACCAGAGACAGCAAGAATACAGAAGTTAAGAATGATGATAGGAGTACAAGGTAGAAGAAAGAGTGGGCTAGTCACTGAAGTAATCAGTGTATGAAGAGAATGACCAGGGTTTGGTAGATGTCAGCAAAAGAAACACCTGGATTTTGGGGGGGTGACTGAGGTGACTAGGGATGTTAGGCATGCTGGAATCAGTCCTGACAATCTCATGACAGAAGGTGGGAAACTTATTGTGGAGCCTAGGGCTGCTGGTTTCTCCAGCATCTGGTGTTTTAAGATCAGCATTTGAGTCCAAACTCTACCACACTAACTGTGTGAGCTTGTGAAAGGCTACTAAAAACCTGCTTATTCTCATCTGTAAAATGAAGACAAATGTTCAATGAATTGCTTAGTTCATAAGGAGCATTTGAAATAATGAATGCAAAAGCACTTTGCAAGCTCTAAAGGGCTATAGAAATGTTAGTTAAAATTAAAAATTTATGTCTTGCATTGTCATGACCAGCCTTTAAACCAGAGCTAGAAGAATTACCTATTCATCTCTTTATAGGCCACAATACGTAACACATATCCTATGATTTAGAGATTACAAGCTTGAATAACACTGAACAATAAAAGTTTATAAAATGAATGAGTCTGTGACTAATGTCTCCAATGTTATTATCAACATTACCATCATTACTGTTAAGCATTAATGCTTCAAAAATTGTGAAAAAAGGCCGGACACGGTGGCTCACGCCTGTAATCCCAGCACTTTGGGAGGCCAAGGTGGGCCTGTAATGCCAGCACTTTGGGATCACCTGAGGTCAGGAATTCGAGACCAGCCTGGCCAACATGGTGAAATCCCATCTCTACCAAAATTACAAAAATTAGCCAGGCGTGGTGGCAGGCACCTGTAATCCCAGCTACTCGGGAGGCTGAGGCAGGAGAATTGCTTGAACCTGGGAGGCAGAGGATGCAGTGAGCTGAGATCACACCAGTGCAGAGACTTCGTCTCCAAAAAAAAAAAAATACACATCCTGGTTTTTCTTTTTACCAAATCCATTGAAATGAAGAAAAAGTAATATTTCTTCAAGTTAAAGTCACACAAATATTTATACACTTTGACCTAATAATCTCATTCCCATAACATTTTTATCATTTAATCAAGCACAACATATATTTACTCTTTCCTCTGTTCTTCAGAGAAAAGTGCAGAAACCATAAGTACACATATAAATTTTTAGAGTGAACACACACATAATAGCCCAACTCCTAAAAATTTGATGTCATAAAATATTCCCCTAAAATGAAAAAGCCTAATATCTAAAGATGAGGTATTCACACTATGTTATAGTGAAAAGGAGCAAAAAAAAAGCTCATTGTTTGGTGAAGGGAAAATGGAGTAAATATTGGCACATAAATTCAGTGGAACAATATGGAGCCATTAAAAACGACAACAGTGAAGAACCGCAAAACAAAATCCACCAGATTGAATGCCCTTGAGTTAAGTGGGTAGAAGAACTATGAGAAGGAGCCTGCTATAAGATGATAAAAGATAGGGGAGGTAGGTCAAAGACAGTCAGAAAATGCAGAGTACAGAGTGCTTGCAGGCCCCACAGAAAGACATTCACATTAAAACATTTAAAAATAATAAAGGAAGATAAAACATGGTATTGAAAAACAAAACATGTTATGGACCAAATGTTGCCCATAGGTCTTTAGTTTGTGACCCTTTCTGGAGATAGAGGAAAATAGTCAACGGTGAAATAAACATACTAGATATGGCAATATGATTATAACATAAAGATTATGTTGACATATGGACAAACACTGGAAGTGTGGAAAAAATGAATGTTGGCCTTGGTGGAAACTTGGCCAAATAACTTTACCCCTTTTAAGCCTCAGTTTCTTCATCTGTAAAATAGGGATTTAAAAAATTGCCTCCTTCATACCGCTGTTGTAAAGGTTAAGTGTGATTGAAAGGGCGAAGTGAGTAGAAAAGGACCTGGCAAGTGGCAAATAAAACTATTCTCCCCCTCATTTTCCTCCTCCTCCTCCTCATTATTATTTTGTTATTATTAACTATTTCTGCATTTTATATCCCACCATCCTGTTTCCCTTTGTTCTACTAACTCCAGCCACAATAGCTTTCTTGTTATTTTTCCAATATGTTTTAGCCTTAGGGCCCAAATTCTTTTGTCCCTAGTATTTGTCTTACTTCCTGAGAGCTTTTGCTCAAATGACACTTCCTCAGAAGGATTTTCCTGTCCGCCTCACCCTGCTTTTTCTTCATTGCACTTAGAACCATCTGATATCTTATGTGTATATGTGTATATATACATACGTTTATATAAACACATCTGTGTGTATATCTGTGTATTATATATATACACACACACAAGGGCAGGACTTTGCCTAACTTGTTTACTGCTATATTCCCAGTTCCTTGAAGGGTACCTGGCACATAATAGACATTGAGGCATTATTTGTTGAATACTGTCAAATGTTTAGGGTGGAGATATTGTGCCTTTTCTTCCCCCTTTTTTTCTAAATCCCAGAATGACAATGTTTGTAAAATCAATGATTTAAAAGCACATTTTCCTGCAGGTGATCTTAATGTGTAACTCTTTGTAATCTTTTGTAACTTTTTTGACAGATCAGCCATGCAGAAGCTGGGGACAGAAGTATTTGAAGAGGTCTATAATTACCTCACGAGAGCAAGGCATCAGAATGCTAGCGAAGCAGAGATCCACGAGTGTTTGGAAAAAGTGGTGCCTCGAGCCAGTGACTGTTTTGAAGTGGACCAGCTCCTGTACTTTGAAGAGCAGTTGCTGATCATGATGGGAAAAGAACCTACTCTCCAGAACCATCTCTAGGCAACTATCAAAAAGAAGCAGAAGTTCAAGTGGACAAATTTATGTGAAAATTCATTTAACATATGAGCTGAACTCTATTATGGGGAATGGATACAAAAGCAGAGCTCCCATCTTGACTTTCAATTCCTCATCAGAAGTACTAGCTTCTTTAGAGAGTAGTAAGCATGGCTGCCTATGCTTGGAGTCATAAGTGTTATTTGGACTATACCCTGAGATAAGCTTATAGATCAAGTTTGGCTCCCTTGAAAAGCATTTCTCTCATGTGCGCCCTCAGGGCTTCCAGCAGGATTGAGTCACCCTGACGATGACTGGGGAGAAGCCGTGTGCTCTTCATTATTTTTAGCTGGAGGACAGAGCTCAGTGCCTGACTGCCTAGGGTCTCGTGGACTGTGGGCAGCCTGCCAGTGAAGGTCACTGGACTCTAGCCTACAACATGCTGAGCTACAGCCCAGAAGCCAGACATGCCTGTCTTAGCTGACCTGTTTTTGGTCCACTTTTGCCCTTCCATGACTAACAAGGAAGATATGTGTGTATTTCATACACACACAAGGACCTGGATTAAAAATCCAACAAGTGATTCTCTTCTATGATTTATTTCAAACTCATCCATAGATAATTCAAGATTTGTATTCAAAATAAACATAGTTTTCACAGTTACAAAATAAATCACCTATTTTATCTTTTCCTTATGTAAAACTTTCTTATTGAATGTAACATATCCATCCTTTGATAATTATTACTTAGAGCCAGTAATATTTGGTTAGTTTGGTGCCTGTTGGGTACTAGTACTGTGCTTAGTAGTTTAAGGGCCTTCATTGGATCTTTTCACTAACTTGAGAGAGATAGAGTGAAAGAGAGAGAAAGAGAGAGAGAGAGACAACAGAGAAAGAGAGATGCTCAGGTTAGGTAATTTGCTTAGTCACTCAGCTGCAAGAAGCAGAGTTGGCATTTGAAACTAGGTCTGTCTCATTCCAGAATCCATACTCTTAACCAGTGTCTATCAGAATTTTCAACCATGGAACTATATTAGATTTGCTTGTGAAGCTTTTTAAACATAGACACATTTAAATATACTGTTAATGAAAAAATTATTCTGACGCTTATTGAAATGGCAAAAAGACTGTAATCAGGACTATTTTGATAGGTATCAACAATATTGCAATATGGGAGAGGCATTGGGCTCAACTCTGAAGTTTCTTTGCTGAAGCAAAGAAAACTAGAGATTAATAGCCAATTAGCAGGATACGGGCCTTGGTGGATGGAAAATTTCTAAAAGGAGTATTCAAAGGTTGGGGGTTGTATTCATCTGTTTAGTGTTGCCATAAAAGAATACCAGAAGCTGAGTAATTTATAAAGAAAAGAAGTTTATGTAGCTCACGGTTTTGTAGGCTGAGAAGTTCAACGGCATGGCCCTGGCTTCTGGCAAAAGCTGTTGTGTTCCATCACAACACGGCAATGAAGGAGAAGTGGACAAGTGGGAAGATAGAGAAACCTGAGGGGTGTCCTGGCATTATAACACCCACCCTTTGGGGAAATAATCCATTCCTTCAAGAAACAATCCAGCCTAGAGAGCAAGAACTCCAGAGCAGTAGCAAGCTATTTTTGAGGGTGCTCCCCCATAATCCAAACATTTTCCACTAGGCCCCACCTCCCAACATCACCACTTTGGGGATCAAATTTCAACATAAGTTTTGGAGCAGGCAAATATTCACACCATAGCAGGGAGATTCCTGCTAAACTGACTTAAGATTCCCACTGGAGGAAGGCCAGGGTCATCAGAGATTGAGGGCAGGTGATGAGGAATTTGATCAGATACTGAGGGTGATCAGCTATCAAATGTGGGGTATTCTCAATAAACTGACTTTACCAGAATTCTTGCTAAAACTGGGTTTGGCAGGCTGAAGACAGAGCCAAGAATGAGGCCTCATAAAAAAGAGGGCTCAAAAGAGCCTGTCTAAAGTTTGGTCGAGGAGATAATCTTTGTCAATACCAAGACCCACCCCACTCCCTTCTCTGGGAAGATAAAGGGCTAAAACATATCTATTGTTTCAGAACTGTCTGGGTGAATTTGATGCCCACAGTACTGTTACTCACTTTTCAGCCTCCTGCTGATGACTGAGGAAACTAAGAGAGTTTCTTCATCTTACTAACTTGTTTTCAGTGGTGCTGTGCTTCCTGCATGATGCACTCTTTTAGACCAGTGATTCCCACATTTGAGCATGCATTCGAATCACCTGGAGTGCTTGTTGAAGCATAGATTGGTGGATTCCATCACCAGCATTTCTGATTCAAGAGATCACCGTTTCTAACATGTTTCCAGGTGGTGCCAGTGCCACTGGTACCACACAGAACAATTGTTCAAGACCTTTCTTTCTGTTGTCTCTCTTCTCCCCCTCCCTCTTTTTGGAACAGTGTTTTGGCTGCTCTTAATTGGGGGCTTAATTAATCTCACATCTTGGAAGGTGGTATGAGGACTTCCAAGAAGAGTCCAAAGACTTCAAATGCTTCACAGCGAGTATAAGCAAGTAGTGATTGGGGTGGAGTGGTAGGGGAGTCAGTGTGAATAACTTGAGAGAACTTAATGGGCTTATTTTAAGGACAAAGGGGCATGGCCACTGTGCCCTAACACTCTATCCTGTGGCTTCACTTCTATCCCTGCCCAGCAACCAAAGGAACCACCCAGGTGAACCCACAATTTCTCTAGTGCTCAAGGGTTATGAACATCACTCTTCTGAGTTCCCACAACTCCCTTACACTATAGAGAGGTTTTGGGGGCTGCACAAATCTTCATTCTGCCTCTTCCCAAAGCTAACGATGCCCATTCTCACCCTCCCTCCCTGCATACTGGAGAATTATTCCTGGCTGGGAGGCTGGGGGTCAGGAGCATGTCTGTGCTCTCACAGCCCCTGTGTCTGCAGCAGGAAAAGCAGACCTCAAATACTGCTTCTGGAGGTGGGATCTGAGACTTTTCAGAATTTGGAACTTGAGTGCGTTTCCCAGGTCAAAATCTACGACCCGTGGTTGTTGCCATGGTAGAACACTGAAAATCAGGTTTGCCCTGGGAAACCTAGGATGATGGGGGCATGTGACCACACTGCTGCTGACAGCAGGCATGCAAATTGCCATCACATTAACAGGGAAGAGACCTCACCCCAGAAAATGCTCCCCAGAGCTCACACGCCCTTTTGTGACCAACCAGATTGCAAATATGACTGGAAGAGCGGGGACCATAATATTACCCCAGTTAATAAAAATTGCCCAATCTTCTTGTCAATGGTTTTTATAACATGAGAACAGAACAAAACTTGTGTGCTGGGTCCTAAGAGGAAATAGCTAGATTTTCAAATAGTTTCTTTCACAAACAGATTCACATTCCTATCTTGCATTTCAGAACATGGTTCTTAGAAGACAGGTGCAGACTAAAAACAGCTTACTCTCCAGGGATTTGTGTTATGCACTTCATCAGGCTCAAAAGAAAAATGAGCTAGGAAGAAATATCATTTTGAATCATAGCTCCATGCCTCTAAAGAGAAGCTCACTCAAGTTTACTTTCATTTGGTTCACTGGGGTGGGAGTGGGGAACAAGATTTAACATTACTTGAATGTTAAATCTTTTACTTATTACCATTGAGAAAATGCTTTCTCTTTCAGCTGTACTCAGTCTTAATTTTGAACGACTTCAAATTGTATTAGTAACGATCCAACTGCAAGATGGTGGGGGAAATTGACTAAGGAGTTAAACTAGGAAGTTTCTTGTTATGAAACAGTCACAGGTATGAGCAAATAAAGGGACCCTGCTAGCTTGCTGCTTTGTAAAAAAATATATATATACATATATATTTCAAAAATGCCAATTGACCTTTCTGCTTTCTATTTATACAGAGGAAATGCCACCAGCTATTTTGGGTGATGCAGAGATAAAGCACACAAAGGAGAGTGCTGGAAGTTAATTATTTAATGTCTTTGGGGCTGAAGTTGGAGCAAAGCCCTAGGTATATTTTAAGAGTCCAGCCATCACAGTGGGCTCAGAGTAAAGGAGGCTGACAAATTAAGCAGTAGCTCAACAGGGGGAAATATACCACATTCCTCTTTCAAGATGATGGGTTCACTAGCTAGTGTATCAGAAGAGAATGGGGCCAGGCCACTAAGGTGATAAACAGAAACAGGCAAAGAGAAGGAGAAAGTGTGGGGCTGGGGGAAGGAGAGAGGCACGGGTGGACACAGAGCAAAAAAAATGTTTTAAAGTACTTCTGCCACACCTGTGTAAGGAAAAAAATTGAACTTGATAGCAGATGACTTGGATTCCAGGCCTATTCTTAACATTTACTGTGTGATCTAAAGCAATTTCCCCTGTGTGATCTAAGTGATTTCCCCTGAATCTGTTTCCTGCCTGTGTCTGAAGATTGCTGTAAAGAATAAATAATACAATAGGTTGAATCACATGAAATTGCCACTGTGATTCAGCCTAATGTGTAGAAGTGCTTTAAATGCCATAAAATGTTCTCAACTTTGAGGAAAAAAAATCATTAAATGTATTATTAAGCTACCTCATCTTCCACCATTGGAGATTCATCCCTGAAGACTTCCTTAGGTTTCTAGGCTTCTATAATTACCATCCAAATGCACCCTGAAAGATAAACACTTTTAGCCATTTTCAGCTAGCACTTGACCAGAAATTAGCTGAGAGCCAGCTAAGAGCTGACAGAACCATGAGGAAGACAGCTCTGGAAGGCAAGTCAGTGGACTCTCCAGACCAGCCTTGCTTTCTTTCAGTGCCTCAACCCACTTCATGAATCTGCAACGCCACAGTGTTCATCATTGCCAGAAATCTTAGGATGCTCAAGTTTTTTCCTTAACTTTAGAAGGAAGTTCAGAAATTTGGTTCAACAAATATACATTATAAAATAATATACAAATATTCACTAGGAGTACCACAGTTATTAACACTTATACAGAATTGAAAACTTGACACCAATAGGAATATTTTCTTTTTTATTTCATTTATTTGTTTATTTTTGAGACAGAGTCCCATTCTGTTGCCCAGGCTAAAGTGGAGTGGTGCAATCTCGGCTCACCACAACCTCCGCCTCCCGGGTTCAAGCGATTCACCTGCCTCAGCCTCCTGAGTAGCTGGGATTCCAGGCAAGTGCCACCACACCTGGCTATTATTTTTTGTACTTTTAGTACAGCCAGGGTTTCACCATGTTGGCCAGGCTGGTCTTGAACTCCTGACCTCAGGTGATCCGCCTGCCTCGGCCTCCCAAAGTGCTGGGATTACACGCATGAGCCACTGCACCTGGCCCCGGTAGGAATATTTGCAAAGTAGATTTTTAGGTTTAGTTCAGGAGACAATCTTTCAACAGCTAGAAACATTCTTTTTCCTTCCCAAAATTTTGTGGCTTTTCCCACTTTGATAGTTTGAATTTTTAGTCCCAATTTACCCCTCCCTAAACCCCTGACTATTGCCTTATAACTTTGTAGTTCTCAATATTTCCCCACTCCTTGACTCTGAGTTTGGCCATGGAACTTGTTTTGGCTGAGGAATATCCTAAGGGGCTGGAAACGTGTCGGTGCAGTTGGATATGTTCTCTTGCATCTCCCTCATCACCAGCCAGCCTATCATAGGAGGATGACAGAGATGGAACAGAGCCACCCCAGCCAACCCATAGAGTGACGCAAAGTCATCTCAGCCACTGCAGGCAAAGCAGAGCCACTCCAGGGGACGTAAAACTCCCAGGCAAGAGATACATATTTCTTGCTGCATGCTATTCAGGATTTGTGGTTGGTTGTTATGTGGCATTATTATGTCAATAAGCTAACCAACATGTCTTCCTTCTCCTGACATCACTCTTTATTCCTCCTCCAATACTTTTTTTTTTTTTTATCAAATCCTTGGGCTTTAAAAAAATTTTTTTGGCATTGATTTTTATAAATCTGGAGGAAGTTTGTCTCCAACTATATTATTCTGTGGCTTCTTAGACAAAATATGGATACCCTTTTTCAATATGGCCCAGGTGAGCCACAAACTCTGACTTTCCTGGCCTTCAGCATATTTCAAGGTAATGTGGGATGATAGCATGGAGCCTACCTGGACTATCCCTTCTAATTCTATTCTTTGGATTTCAGCTCAACATGTGTTGAGCTCCCATTCTGTACTAGGCACTAAGTATAAGCACACAATTTTGAATGATAAGAATTCACCAGACAAAAGGGAGGAAAAGATCTTGCAGGCATGAGGAACACAAAGATGGAAGACACAGCCCTATAGGTTCTGGGAATCTGAAATCTTTTGGTGCCGGTGGAACATGAAATATGAGAGTGATAATGTCAGGTTTAGCGAGAAGGGGATAGTGGCCAGCCTCCAACATGACTTCCAGTGATTCTCACTTCTGGTATTCACGTCCTGTGTAGATCCTTCCCACACTGCCTCGGGGCGGCCTGTGTGACCAACAGAATAATGTAGAAGTGATGGTGTGTGACTTCTGAGACTAGATCATAAAACACATGGATTTCATCTGTATCACCCACACTGGAGGAAGCCAGCCACTATGTTGTAAGAACATGTAGGCAACCCTATGGAGAGATTTATGGGATAAAAAATTGAGGCATTTTGCCAAAAGCCAGCACCACCTTGCCAGCTGTGTCAGTGAGCTATGGGAAGCATATTCTCCAGCCCTGGTCAAGCCTACATTTGACTACAGATCTGGCTGACATCTGGACTAAAACCTCATGAGAAACTCTAAGCTAGAACCACCCCCTTTTAATTCCTGACCTACAGACACTGTGAAATAATGAATGTTTCTTGTGATGGTGTTAACACATTTTACGGTATGTTTCAGCAAAACATCACCAATACAGAAGGCAAAGCTCAGATATATGCTGTCACATTTTCTCTGCTGTGTCCTGTATTTAGGGGCAGCCACTGCCAAGTTATTGATGAACATGATCTTTAGCTGTATCATGGCACTGGGTGGAGAGCAGGTTTGAAAAGGGTGAGACTGGAAGCAGGACAGAAAGGCAGGAGGTTTGTCCAGGTGAGAAAAGATGAAGGCCTGACTTGCATCTGATGAAGTCAAGACATCCTGAGGGGAGGTCATGAGAGAGAACTGAGGACTGACTGGATGGGTAGAGGAGTGATGGAGTGGTCTGTGAGGACTGGTAGTTTTACAGCACAGGTGACTGGGCAGGAAATAGGTCATTCACAGAGCTGGTGATACAGGAAGACATGCAGATTGGGCGGCTGGAAAAATACTGAGTTCATTCCTGGGTGTTTTGAGTTTGGGGTGCTTGTGGGGTATTCAATTAAAGAGGTCTAGGTGGCCGGGCTCAGTGGCTCACGCCTGTAATTCCAGCACTTTGGGAGGCCGAGGTGGGCGGATCACGAGGTCAGGTGTTCGAGACCAACCTGGCCAACATGGTGAAACCCCATCTCTACTAAAATACAAAAAGTAGCCAGGCATGGCAGCAGGCGCCTGAAATCCCGGCTACTGGGGAGGGCAAGGCAGGAGAATTGCTTGAACCTGGGAGATGGAGAATTGCTTGAACCTGGGAGATGGAGAATTGCTTGACCCTGGGAGATGGAGAATTGCTTGACCCTGGGAGATGGAGAATTGCTTGAACCTGGGAGATGGAGAATTGCTTGAACCTGGGAGATGGAGTGCATCACACCATGCACCCCAGCCTGGGTGACAGAGTGAGACTCAGTCTCAAAATATAAATAAATAAATAAATAAATAAATAAATAAATAAATAAAAGGTCTAGGCACGCAGCTTCAGGTGTCTGAAAAATTCTGTCCTGATAGTGTGAAATGGATCTACTTAATGAACTCCGGATAACAGAGCAGTGGATAGTTTTGATGCTATACCTGCAAATAACCAAAAACAGTGTTAGCTTCTAGAAAATGCACCTCCTTTAAGGCTCCTGAATGGGATTTTAGGTTATGTGAATGCTTAATAATAATAATAAGAAGAAGAAGAAGAAGAAGCAACAGCATCTAGCACTTTCAGGAAGTAATTGGGTAAAATTACAGCCTCTAGCTGATAGCTCTCTGCTGGTGGCATCTCCTCCCCACTCCCACCATGGTATAGTCTTCAAAATTAGTAGTTCTCAACCTTGGCTCTGCATTCAAAGCACCTGGAAAATTTCATGAGGATTAAGTGGAATGGTTTAAAAATAACTGTCAGATGGCAGATGTTTGCTGTCAGTTTCTTCCTGCCTAAAAAGTGGGACTACACTCTTACCTCTCTCCCTCTCCTGAACCAAAGGGGATCCTCTCATTGAAAGAGTTTTGTACAATGCAAAACTTTATTTAAATATATGTATCTCTAAAAGATAACTCTTTTAAGAAACATAGCCACAATACTATCACATCTCAATTATCCATAATTCCTGTATATAAAATATCCAATCAGTATTCTCCTGTCCCTCACTATTTGAATTTGTTTGTTCAAATTAGAATAAAGCACAGGTGCTTCAATTGATATGTCTTCTCAATCTCTTTTAATGTATAGAGTCTACCACCATGTTTCTTTTTCCCTTGTAATTCATTTATTGAAACCAGGTCATTTTTCTTGTAAACTTTCCTTCAGTCTAGGATTGCATCCTCATGGGTTTTAAAAACAAACTTTAAAAAAAGTTTTACATTTGCAGGCCAGGTGCAGTGGCTCACGCCTGTAATCCTAATATTTTAGGAAGTGCAGGTGGGAAGATAGCTCGAGGTCAGGAGTTGGAGACCAGCTTGGGCAATATACTGAGACCTCCTCTATATATTTTTTAAAGTTTTTTACATTTACAGGAAAAGCGTGGAGATAGTACCTAGAGTTCCCATTACCCCACCTAATTTACTCTGTAATTAACATCTTACATTTTTATGGTACATTTCTTGCAATAATGAACCAATTTTGATACATTATCATTAGACAAAGTCTATATCTTATTCAGATTTATCTAATGCAGTTAGTCATGTCATGTGTCCTTAGGCTAGTCTTTGTTGTGAAAGTTTCTCAGACTTTCATTGTATTTCATGATTGCTATCAACTGAATATTTTTGTTCCCCCTAAATTCATATGTTGAAATCCTAACTCCCAATTTATTGGCATTTGGAAGTAGGGCCTTTGGGAGGTGATTAGGTCATGAGGGCAGGGGCCTCACAAATTAGATTAGTGACTTTATAAAAGAGGTGTGTACATATCTACAAATATTTCCCTATATAAACATATGTAGCTATATTAAGTTAAACATGAGTTAATACTGATGTCTCCAACTCGAATCCACTATTACATGGATCATTCTAGTCTCTTCCTGATATTTTAAAAAGGGGCACCTTTATATTTCTTATAATTGGTATTTAGGTTGAGATTCAACTTCAATTTTGTGCAAGAAAAATTAATAGGAGGTGATGTCTTCTTCCATCATGAAGTGCACAGTAACTGGTTGCCTTTTCATAATTTTAGCAAACATTGATGATCATTCCCTAGGATCCATTAATTCTTTAAAGTTTAAAAAAATTGTAAAATTTTGATTGGCTCCTTCTTCTTTGATTAGCTAGAATACTTATAAAATTTCCTCTCATCAACTATTTAGTAGCCCTGAGGAAGAGCCCATATAAAAAAGGCAGGATGGGCTGGGCGCTGTGGCTCACACCTGTAATCCCAGCACTTTGAGAGGCCAAGGTGGACAGATCACATGAGGTCAGGAGTTCAAAACCAACCTGGCCAACATAGCAAAACCCTGTCTCTACTCAAAATACAAAAATTAGCTGGGTGTGGTGGTGGGCACCTGTAAGCCCAGCTACTCAGGGAGGCTGAGGCATGAGAATCGCTTGAACCTGGGAGGCAGAGGTTGCAGTGAGCCGAGATTGCGGCACTGCACTCCAGCCTAGGTGACAGAGCAAGACTCCATCTCAAATAAATAAATAAATAAAATTTAAAAGCATGATAAATGCTTAATTCTTTTCCTCATTATTTTAAAAATGAATTGGTTCCTTAGCATCCTCCCAGACTGACCACAGAGCTATTTTTGATTCCACGTACCACCATGAACTTGAAGCAGCTTTTTAGGTACATTGCTCAGCCCTCTACCTCCAGCCTTGAGTCCTGGACATTCTGCCTCAGGATAGTGAATGGGGAATGGTTGGCGGAGGTGGGGAGGTGAGGCAGAAGCAGAGAGGGATTTGAAAGGGATGGCAAAGTTGGGGGTTCTTATGGGCTTCCATTTTCTTCATCCAGAAAAAGCTCTGGTCTCCAAAGCATTAATTCCTGTATAGCTGTTGCCTTGGCTTTTATAGATTTTCATGTTGCCTTATAAATAGTTGAGTCCATCTTTAAAAGTCTCTTCAAGCAACCAGGAAAGAAAGAATAGCCTGAAGATCTGAAAAGGGCATGTTTAACCCTAAATCCTTAAAAGTAGCTAATCTAGGAGAGAGGGTCACCTTTGAAATGCTGGGGAGAGGGGTAGGTCACCTCCTCTCCACCTTGGCTATTAGTTACCTGAAACATCTTTGAAAAGCCACATGTCCCTGTATTACCTCCACAGATTCTGATTCAGTTGCTCTGGTTGAAACCCGGAAATCGGCAGTTGCTATCAGCTTTTAGAGCAAGGTGAGTGTAACATGAAGCCAGGGCCATTTCCAAGTCCCCAGAATGATAGCAGGCCAACATGGATTGTGTCACACCTACAGCTTTATCACCTTGATCTGCCCATCTGATGTTAGTATTTGGCATCTCCACCCTGCAACTCAGAAGACTAAGCTAGGAAAAATGATGCCTAACAGTTTTCATCCCTGCTTGAAACACTGGGGCCTTGATGAGTGTGGCTCAGTTCCAACTCCTGGGTCTTTAACATAACACACAGCAGCGTGTCCCAACCCTCGACTCCAAGAATGGATACATTTATTTTCTGCCTTGCACTGTTCTAAGTGCTTTACATATCTCAACATCCCTAGTAAGTTGGTATCATCTCCACTTAACAGATGAGCTACTGGGATCTGAGAGAGTTAAGTGACTTGTTAAGGGCACAAACCTGTTTCTGGGTGGGTCTGGACTCTTTCCCACCACATGCTGTCACTTACAGGCTGTGAGTTTATGCCCAGCCCCCTCAAGGAGCTGCCTCCTGCTTTCTATTGCATAATCAATATCGACACCTGGTGTAGGGGCGCTCTGCAGGGTGGGGAAGGCCTGGCCTGGAGTGAGGGATCCTGCATCTCAGCATCAGGCCCTGAGTAGACCTCTGCCCTTGTGGTAGGGTAACCCACCCTCCTTCATAGCTCAAAGGTCTGAGGGTGTTTGAGGGAAAGACTAGAAAGCCTAGGAGGCTTCTTCTACCTCTCACCCCTCCTCACTCCCACTCCTGCCACAGGATTTCACTCACAGCTCCTTCCACCCCCACCCTTCCCCTGAAAATCTCACTGCCCTGTGACTTCTCCATGTGCCACTTCCTGTGTGCCAGACCCCCGCGATCAGCTGCCCACTGCCTATGGCCGCCCCAATTCCTGACTAGAACTACACTTATCGCTGCTCACCCTTCTCCTACTCTCCCCCTCTCAGAAAATGACACCACATCCAGGAAACTCGGAACCACCACTAGCCCAGCGCTCCCTCTTCCCCATTCACTCAGTCACCAAGTCCCCTCAATTTCACCACTCAAGACAGCTGTCAGACCATGACGCCTGTCCATCCCCATTTCCCTACGATAGGCCTTGGTGTCTGAGGCCAACCCTGCCTCATTTCCTCCTAACCCCCACCCAGGCCTTGTGCTTTGTGTACCACCACACCCAACCAAAGGTAGTTATTACTTCTTTGGCTCCCAGCACTCAACTGAGCGCCCCAGCTCTCCCTTACCTGCTGGCACACTCCAGCTGACTCCAGATTCTGACGTAGGCGTTTACGTACTAGCCTTTCTCCAGGTTCAGGGCGCTGCCACACCTTCAGCCCCGCCCCGCCCCGCCGCAAGCCCAACCCAGAGGTTGCTTAAGGTTTCCCTAAGGTTCCTGGGCTCTGGACATCAGTCCGGTCTGCAAGCCCCGCCCTGATTGGCTGCCTCCGGCACCGGTCGCTGTGCCCTGACCTAAGGCGCCTAGGTTCCTCCCCTTATCCCTGCAGGGATGGTGCCTTGCGGCACCGCCCACGCTCGGATTGGTCCGAGGTGAGATTCGCCCTTGTGCCCTCGTAGGCCTTCGGAACAGCGGAAGAGTAGTGTCGGGCCATGGCCAGGGCCCGCAGGCTGGAGCTGGCCGAGGCCCTTGGCGCTGGGGCCAGGCTGGAGGCATGCCTGCTATGCGCTCCTGCACGCGCCGGACCCTGGAATTCTCTTTGGCCGCCTCCCTGTGCGCTACGCCATACTGGTGAGGAGGGCGCGCGCCCGGCCACTCTCCGCTCTGGCCTTGCACCTTCCTTGCGGCGCTACTCTCGGGTGTCCCTGCCAATCCCAGCTTCCTCCTCTCTCAGATGCAGATGCGCTTTGATGGGCGCCTGGGCTTCCCTGGCGGATTCGTGGACTCGCAAGACAGCAGCCTGGAGGACGGGCTGAACCGTGGTCTGCTGGAACTGCTGGGCGAGGCGGCGGCCGCCTTCCGCGTGGAGCGCCCTGACTACCGCAGCTCCCACGCCGGATCAGGGCCACGCGTTGTGGCCCACTTCTATGCCGAATCTCTGACGCTCGAGCAGCTGTTGGCTGTGGAGGCCAGCGCAACAGGCGCCAAGGACCACGGGCTGGAGGTGGGGCCAGTCTGGGACCCTGCCCCATATCTTATTCCTTTTCCTTCCATGTCTTCCTTTGCCTCAGCAACTCTTTTTGGATTGAGGTCCCCGTCTGTCAGAACTTGCCCTCTTCCCCATTTTCTTGGTGGAGTTGGGATCTTGGTCTTCTCTTATTGAATGGTACTGCCAACCTAGGCTTCCTGGGAAGATTTCCACCCACCTCGCCCTTTACTGGGCTCTGGAGAGATTTTTCTAGAACACACATATCTACATCTCTCTGCTGCTCTCTATTGATAATGTGAAAATGGCCAGGCATCTACCCTAGTCCCTTATTGTTGGGCCTCTGTTTTTCTTAGGAAGAGGATATGGCCCTAATACTTAAGGCCAGGGCGAGAGACAGATTGTATATGGAGGTAGTTCTCAAATTTTGTCAAGTATCAGAATCATCTCTGAGGCTTATAAAAACAAAAATGACTAGATTCTACTCCCAGAACGCTGGTTGTGGGTGAGAAAGCACCAGCTTCCACCACTCCCAAGTTCTGGGAGGGCAGGGGTTCAGAAATCTGAGATTGCTTTTTTCAAAAGTTCCCAAGTGATGCTGATAACGGTGGTCTAGGTTTCCCATTTTGAGAACCATTGTTGCAGGGCTAAGCATGAATTTTGGCGTTAGGAGCCACTAGAGGTTTAGGGGACAGAAGTCATAAGGATTAACATTGATGGAGCTGGATAGCATGTCTTGGGTCATTTGTCTGCAGAGGGTTGAGCCCACTGGGCCTCCTTTAGATAGGAGCCTTGGGCTTGTTTCTGCTGGAGTATTAAGAGTTGCGGCATCTGCTCTAGAAAGATCTGCTAAAGAGAGGATGGAGGTAGTGACATGAGCTACCTGGAGTCCCAGTGTCTCCTGTCTCCTTCCTTTTACAGGTGCTGGGCCTGGTGCGAGTGCCCATGTATACCCTGCGTGATGGTGTGGGAGGCCTGCCCATCTTTCTGGAGAATTGCTTTATTGGTGCTGCCCGGGAGCAGTTACTGGATACCCTCCAGGACTTGGGAGTGGTGGAAGCTGGTGCTTTCTCAGGACTTCAGATCCCAGTTCGTCTGAGGCAACCCTCTGTGGACTCAGGGAAGCTGAGCTGAGGACTTTGGTACAAGGAAGGGAATGTTTTCTCTTCCGGACCTAAAGACGATACCAAATTAAAAGAAGACATGTACATCATATGTTTTGAGCAGAGGACCCTCCAATTCATGGGATCAGGGGCAAAAATCCACAGCTCATCCCAGGGGCCCTGGCAGGTTCTCAGAGCCTACCTCTTCCTTGTACATTTGCATACAGCCTGGTAACCCCCAGGCATGCATATGTACAATGTGACCACACACAGCCTGACATCTTTCACCTATCAAGTCCAATTTAACCAGGAATTGGCATGTTACCATACCCTGCCTCTTGCTTTGCAGAGAGCTTCTACAGCAAGGCTGAGTCCTTCCCACAGTCCTCCATGGCTGCTCTTTAGGGTTACCCCCAGCCCATGTTTTTTGGGAAGGATAGAGAAGCAGAGGACCCTCTTTGCTTTCCTGAAAGTAGCCATGCCCTTGCTGGAGGGTTCACCACAGCAATTGGTGGGAAAGGGTCTTCACCAATCTCCCAACACTTTTCTTCTCCTGAAACTGAGAAGGGGTAAGGAAGTAGCTAGGTCCCCTTGGACGGAGCATGGACATGAGACCTGTGAGTACTGGTGTCTCTCCTTCAGAGCTTTCATCTTTGGTTCGCTGTAGACTCTGGGACTATCAGAAGAGAACTGACCCATACCTGTCTAGCACTGCCCTTCCAAAAAAAGAGCCTCCCATTAAAGAGGGGTTAGAGCTGGGCCTTGAGGCTCTTCACTTCTTTCAACAGATATTTAATATGTACCTACTAAATGCCAGGTACTATAAAAGGTATAGAGAGCCATCCTTGCTCTCCAAGACTCCAGGGAAGGGATGGGCAAACATTTTCTTAAAAGCCAGATAGCAAATACTTTAAGCTTTGTAAACTACATAGTTTTTTAAAAAATATTTTCTAACATTGACTAATAAAAATTGTCTATGTTTACTGTGTACAAAATGATGCTTTCAAATATGTATACATTGTGGCGTGGCTAAATTGAGCTAATTAACATATGCATTACCTCACATATTTATCATCTTTCATGGTAAGAACACAAAATTTACTCTTAGCAATTTTCACAAATTAATGCAGTTTATTAACTATAGTCACCATTTGTGCAACAGATCTTTTGAACTTATTTCTCCTAACTGAAGTTTTATATTCTTCGATCAATATCTTCTCAATTACTGTTCCCTACCCCCAACCCCTGGTAACCATAATTTTACTCTCTGTTTCTATGTGTTTAACTTTTTTAGATGCCATATATAAGTGAAATCATGTGGTATTTTCACCTGGCTTATTTCATTTAACATGTCATCTAGGTTAATCCATATTGTCACAAATGACAGAATTTTCTTCTATTTTAAGGCCAAATAGTATTCCATTGTGTATATATACCACATTTTCTTTATTCGTTTATCTGTTGATGGACACTTAGGTTGATCCCACATCTTGGCTATTGTGAATAGTGTTGCAGTGAACATGGGAGTGCAGCTATCTCTCCAGATCCTAATTTCAATTACTTTGAATAAATACCCTGTAATGGGATTTCTGGACCATATAGTAGTTCTTTATTTTTAAATACCTCCATGCTGTTTTCCATGATGACCATACTAATGTACATTTCCACCAATATTGTGTAAGCATTCCCTTTTCTTCATATTTTCTCTAATACTTACCTTTCATCTTTTTAATCATAGCCATTCTAACAGATATGGGGTGATATTCCATAGTGGTTTTGATTTTCATTTCCCTAATAATTAGTGATGTTGAGCATTTTTTCATACACCTATTTGCCTTTCTTTGAGAAATGTCTATTCAGGTCATCTGCCTCATTTTTAATTGGGTTATGTGTTTTCTTGCTATTGAGTTGTTCATGTTCCTTATATATTTTGGCTATTAACCTCTCATCAGTTGTGTGATTTGAAGTTATTTTTTCCCATTCTATAGATTGTCCCTTTACTGTGTTGACTGTTTCCTGTGCTGTGCAGAAAGTTTTAGTTTGACATAATCCCATTTGTCTATTCTTGTTGTTGTTGCCTGTGCTTTTGAAGTCTTATCCAAAAAAATCATTGTCCAGACCAATGTCATGGAGCTTTTCCCCTGTTTTCTGTAGCTTTACAGTTTCAGGTCTTGCATTTAAGTCTTTAATCTATTTCGAGTTTATTTTTTATATGGTATGAGATAAGGTTCTAATTTTATTCTTCTGCACAGAAATATGCAGTTGTCCCAACACCATTTATTGAAGGGATTATCTTTTCCTCATTGTGTATTCTTACCCTCTGTGGAAAATCAATTGACCATAAATGTGTGGATTTATTTCCAAGATCTCTATTCTGTTCCATTGGTCTGTGTGTCTGTTTTTATGACAGTACCATGCTGTTTTGGTTACTATAGCTTTATGATATATTGTGAAGTCAAGCAATGTGATACCTCTAGCTTTGTTGTTTTGGTTAAGATTTTTTGGCTAGTCAAGGTTTTTTTGTAGTTTCATATGAATCTTTGAATTGCTTTTCTATTTCTTTGAAAAAAGTCATTGGAATTTTGATAGAGATTGCATTGAATCTGCAGATTGCTTTGAGTAATATGGACATTTTAACAACATAAATTCTTCCAGTTCATTAACAAGGGATTTGTTTTCATTTATTTGTTGGGCCATTTATTTGTGTCTTCTTCAATTCCTTTTTTTTTTTTTTTTTTGAGACAGAGTCTCACTTTGTCACCCAGGATTGAGTGCAGTGGCACCATCTTGGCTCACTGCAACCTCCTCCCAGGTTCAAGCAAGTCTCCTGCCTCAGCTTCCTGAGTAGCTGGAACTACAGGCATGCACCATCATGCCCAACTAATTTTTGTATTTTTACTAGAGATGGGGTTTTGCCATGTTGGCCAGGCTGGTCTCCAACTTCTGACCTCAGGTGATCCACCCACTTTGGCCTCCCAGAGTGCTGGGATTATAGGCATGAGCCACCCCACCTGGCTTTCAAGGTCTTGGAAGACCTACCAAGTCTGGGTAGGACTTCCAGTACTGTGTTGCATCCTTCTCTTATTTATAATCTTAGAGGAAAAGCTTTCAACTTTTTACCATTGAGTGTGATGTCAGCTGTGTGTGGGTCATATATGGCCTTTATTATGCTGAGGTACATTTCTTCTATGCCTAATGTGTTGAGAGTTTTTATCATGAAAGGATGTTAAATTTTATCAGATGTATCTATTGGGATGATTACATGTTTTTTATCCATTCTGTTAATAGGATGAATCACATTGATTTGCATTTGTTGACAAGGTCTATCCTTGCATCCCAGGAATAAATCCCACTTGATCAGGGTGACTGATCCTTTTCGTGTGCTGTTGAATTCAGTTTGCTAGCATTTTTTGTTTGAGATTTTTGCATCTGTGTTCATCAGGCATATTGACCTATAGTTTCCTTTTCCTGTAGTGTCTTTGGCTTTAGCATCAGGGTAATGCTGGCCTCATAAAATGAATTTGGAAGTATTTACTCTTCTTCAGTTTTTTGAAGAATTTGAGAGGAATTGTTCTTTAAATTTTTGGTAGAATTCAGCAATGAAACCATCAGGTCCTAGGCTTTTCTTTGATGGGAAAGCATTTCTTATTAATGCATCTACTTGTTATTGGTCTGATTAGATTTTATTTTTCTTCATGATTCAGTATTGGTAGAATTATGTGTGTCTAGGAATTTATCTGTTTCTTCTAGGTTATTCAATTTGTTGGCATATACTTGTTTACAGTAGCCTCTGGTGGTCTTTTGCATTTCTGTAGTATCAGTTCTGATGTTTCCTCTTAATTTTATTTGAATAATCTCTTTTTTCTTAGTCTTGATAAAGGTTTGTGAATTTTGTTTATCTTTTCAAAAAGCCAACTTCTTAGTCTCATTGACCTATTGTTTTTCTAGTCTCTATTTCATTCATTTCTACTCTGATCTTTATTATTTTCTTTTTCTAACTTTAGGCTTAGTTTGTTCTTTAGGCTTAGTTTGTTCTTAGTTTGTTCTAGTTCCTTGAGGTGTACTCTTAGGTTATTTATTTAGGTCATTTTTCTTTTCAATGTTAGTGTTTAATCCTATAAACTTCCCTCTTAGACCTGATTTTGCTGCATCACATAGGTTTTGGTATGTTGTGTCCCCATTTTTATTTATCTTAAGGTAATTTTTAATTTCCCTTTTAATATCTTCTTTGACCCATTGATTGTTCAGGAGCATGTTGTTTCATTTCCATGTATTTGTGAATTTTCTGAAATTCCTCCTGTTATTGCTTTCTAGTTTTATGCCATTGTGGTTGGAAAATATACTTGATATGATTTTAATCTCACTAAATTTGTTAAGTCTGATGTTTTATTTACTTTTTTTCTGTATGATTTGTCCACTGCTGAAAGTGGGGTATTAAAGTCTTCTACTATTATTGTATTACAGTCTGTCTCTCTCTTGAGATTTATTAATATTTGCTTTATATATTTAGGTGCTCTGATGTTGGGTGCATACGTATTTAAAATTGTTATATCCTTTTAATGAATTGACCTCTTTCTGGTTATATAAAGATATTCTTTTGTCTCTTTTCACAGTTTTTGACTTTAAGTCTATTTGAAGTAATTATATCTACATATAGATGTGTAGATTTCCCTTAATCTCTTTTAGTTTCCACTTGCATGGAATATTTTTTTAGACTCCATTTCTTGATAGGGGTGATGAGGAATAGGGCAGAGGACTAGCAAATAACTGGTAGTCAACTTTAACCTACTAAAGTATGGTCTATAAATGGAAAAGGCCATATGGGCACACCAGAGTAAGAGGAGATCAAGGTGGAGATGTAGGTGGGAGTCTGATGAGATAGGACCTCACAGGCCATGTGAGGGGCTTGGAGTATGCTTTGGGGAAATCACTCCTGATGTTGTGTGGAACATGGACTAGAAGGGCTAGTAGAGGAAGGAGGAGACGGAGGGAGCTGCCACATAGCTACATGGCAGATGGTGGTGATCTGGAGCAGGGAGGGGCAGTGGAGATGGGCAGAAAGGATGTGATTGCGTGAGATATTGGTGGTGGCATTGACAAGACCTACTGATGGACTGGTTGTGGGAGGAAGGGAGTAAGGAAGAAAGAAGATTCAAAGATGACTTTTATGTTTGTGTCTTAAGGCGTTGATATTGAGGATGTAGGGAAAGCCTGGTGGGTGGGGGAATAAGCTTTTGAAAGAGACAGGATCAAGGAAGACATTCTGGGCAGGTTAAGACAAATTTGTGATTTGTCTGCATAAAGGTGATAGAAAAACTTAGACTGGGTGAGGTAATCCATAAAGAGAGAAAAAGAGTGCTCAGGACAAGGCCTTGAGGAAGCCCAACCCCCAGAGTTTGGGCAGAGGGACAGGGCATGTAAAAGGAGAAGAGGAGGAGAAACCTGCTTCTAGAAAGTAGACGATGCAGAGTGCTTGTGAGGGTTTAGGTAAAACGGAGGCAGAACTGTACACTGAATTCAGTAATATGAGGGTTTGATGACCGTGATGGCAACAATTTCAAAAAGGGTGGCATAGAGGACAGACTCAATTGGTTGAGTGAATGGAAAATGAGGGAGCAGAAGGTAGGACAAGCTGGCCCTAAAGGGGCTTAGGGTGATCACTAGAGAGGGCTGTCGGGTCAGGGAGTGTTTAAGGTGGGAGACAGGGCATGTGGATGTTGATGGCAACAGTTAAGATGGCAAGAGGAAACAGATGGGAGGGTGATCAGGAGGAGGACCCCTGAAGAGGCATCGTCCATGAGAAAAAAGAAGGGATGGGACCTTTGTAGGAGGGACAGGCCTGCAGCATAACAGGGCTCAAGGAAAACAGGAATGAGGCACGCGTAGAGGATTATGATGGCTAAATTGATGGGAAGATGATAGAATTTGAATCTCTTCTTGGTGAAATGAAGTGAGACTATCAGCTAGCTGTGGGTGGAGCATGTTCTCAGAAGGTATGAAGTAAACATTCACTTTGGTGTGAAAAAGCAAGTTAAGGAAACAGCAGAAGGGCAGGGCAAGGCTGAGCTCTGAGATGCTCAGTTTAGAGTAGGATGCTGGGCACTCAGGTGTGTGTGTGTTGAGTGGGGATCTGCATGCACCTGTCTTCCCCCCATTAGGATTCAGGATCTGGGATGGAGATGCTTACTGCAGTGTTGGGGTTTTGCCAGGGGAGTATAGGAGGTGAGAGAAAGATGGGGCAGTTCAGATGACATGCACAGGAGAAATTGTAGTGATGAAATGTGTGGTCTGAGGATTAATCTGACCAAGATGGAAATTGAAAACTGGAGGTGACTAGGGAGGGATTAGGAAATTAGAGGTCTTGACGAGGTAGAAACTCCAGCATGGTGAGGGGCTGGGCGGGGAGGTGTATTTGAGCCAGACAGGAGTGCTTTGGAAATTGAGAGGTGGAGCAATCTCAGGAAAAGGCAGTCAAGGGTATGACCTGGAGTTGCTGGCCAGAGCCAAAGGAAGAGGCTTAAGAGGTGAGATCTGGGGTTAGCCAGACTAGAGGGCAGATGTTGGGGATGATAGTGTGACCTAGAAGCCAGTGTCCTTGGTGAACCACAAGGCCAGTGGCACCTGCCAGAGGGGAAAACAAGCATGACAGGATAGTGCCTTCCAGGCAAGGGCCTTTTGAGGAAGGGAGGGTAAGCAGTGGTCTGGAAATTAAATGCAGAGCAATGTGGTTCCCACTGGCAGCCCTTGGTCTTGGAAAAATGGGAGTGGCTGGTGGGGGAACAGCTGTACAGATTAGGTAGATAGATAGACTCCTGGTGGGGTAAATTACCTTCTTCTCCTTAATGTCACCATGACCCCTTTGTCAAACGTTACCTAGATTAAACCTCAGTATAGGCAGGCTGCAGGAAATGGACATTCCAGTGGCTCCCGGGGTCCCAGCCTGCAGCAGCTTCATCTGTGCTTTGTGCACTTGGCTCTCAGTCATCTCTGCAAGGGACCCTGAAGACTGGGAGATCACAGTCACTCACCATTGATGACACTGCTAATAGATCCCTTCCCTGAGGATCTGGTCCTAGGCAATTCTGGACCCAGAACTCATTCTGGATGTAATCCAGGTCAACGTTAATACCATTTGGAAGGTTCCTTTACAGCACTCAGTCTTACTCTGCTTGAGTATCCCAGTGATCAGTCCCTTTTATTAAATTTGCTTTTTATTTAGGTGTCTGGAGATGGCTGAGGAGCCCATGACTTTCCTGTATGATCCCTTGAACGTAACTTCCAAGTCAGTAGATTTCTTCTCAGGTAGCTTTCATAAAAGTGTTTAATTGTTGTCAGTTTTGAGTTCATCTCACCACCTAGACCTTACAGTCCCTGGGTAGGCAGGCAGTGGGCGATAGAAGCTCACACTCTATACTTCTCCTCTTACTCATTCCCACCCTGCTGAGGTTTAAGGAAAGCCAAGGATCAGGACCCACTTAAGCTTTCCTTGGCCTTGTTAAGTCCAATCATCTGGGGCGGGAAGAAGAGAAATGCTCATTGCAATCTTTGACCCCCACTAACTGCTGTGGTGACTTTGAGCCAAGCCCTTGACCTCCATTTCCTTATCTGCAATGTTGCTGTGATTCGTGTGGTGAGGTTAGAGAGGCAGCACTTGGGATAAGCTTGAAGAGATGCATCCAGCCATATGAAAGTACAGGATGCCGTGTGTGCTTCCTGCTTCATAGCACATTTTGTTTCTTAGAAGGTGAGTGGCCCGGCTGCCTCCCCGCAAACACATATTTCTGCCTTTCTCACTGTAATTAGCAAGATGTTCCCACTTCTCAGCATTGCACTTTTCCCTTGAGTCTGCTAGCTGCTGGTGCAGAATAAACACTTTGGCCCCACACTGTCCTGAGACAAAGTCACCCAGCATATGGCAAAGCTGCTACTTCTCGGCTGGAACATTTGAGGCAACAGTGACTTCCTCCTTCCCCAGTTACCTGGACGCTCAGAGCCGGCCAGTGAAACATACAAAGGGAGGGGAAGAGAAGAGGGAAGCCATGTTTCAGTTTCAGTTCATTTCACAGAAATGTTTTGAAATCCTTTATCTCTAATGGAAGCACAAACGGGTGTGGGGGAGTCAAAAATGGGGGAAAAATTTAGTCTGTAAGCAAATCATTAGATGGCATCAGAATTTGAGCCAGGGTAAAAATGCTGGACCTTGGCCCTTATCAGACAGAGAAGTGCAGAAGAACTCAGGTTGGGGGATTCTATTTAAAACATGTTCAGTTCTGAGGAAGAGAAGTATGGGCAGGGCAGAGGAAAAATGTAAAATGGGAAACTCCCTCATGGACTTAAGGCCCCAGCAAAGAGAAACCATGTGCTTTCTCCCTGCTTCCCCGCTTCCCTTCTGACTTGGGCAAATGAGGCAGTTCATGCTCCCCTTAGGGCTGGAGGCAGTCTGCAGGGGCCAGCTGGGCAGAGAAGAAGTCTTCTCACAGGCAGCACTCACACTCCAAAAGCAAGAATAGCAGTGGGACTTTGGGAAGGACATGAAACAGGAAAAGGAAGCTCCACACCAACAGCTCCCTGATGAAGGGAGTCTGTGTGCCTAGGCTTTTCACGAAAGTGCTGCTATCCTGATTTAAACCTGAGCTGCACCCCTGTCTCCCCACCTAGGAACTCACCATGGGCATTCTCAGCTGTGGCAGAGGATACCCTCCTCTCATTCAGGATAACAACCCCTGGGTGGGGTTTTCAACAAGTATAAAAAGCTCCTGGATAAACAAATCCCAAACAGGACTCTCACCCACAGTCCCAGTCCTCTCACCTTCTTCAGGTATCTGAAAAACAGAACCAATGGGTTTACAACATCCTGTTATCCAGCATCCTGTTATTACAACATCCTGTTATCCAGCATCCTGTTATTACAACATCCTGTAATTCCAGGCTGTGGATGTAGGGAAAAGCCAGGTAAACAGGGAGGGGAGAACAGGTGAATGACCCCAATGGTTTGAGAGCAAAAGAGCAGAATAATTGCCTCTGATTAAGTAAACAGCAAGTAATATTAATAGGTCTGTTCCAGAAATACTACAAAATGGAAGAGTATGTGAGCACCCGATGCACGTGATAAAGACCATGCTCTGGAAGATCCATTCCAAGGAGTAGAAGCGGTATTTGCTCAGGGCATTTAAGGAGAGCACAGACTCTGGAATGAGGTGAAAGAAAAGATAGGACATGCAGGAACAGCTGGCAACACCAAGAAAGGATTTAAGGAGAGGGATCTCTCTGTTAGAGAACTTAACGTTACCCTAGAAACAGCAAGAGCATCATCAGCCCCAGGAAAATCTACCTCTGATGTGGGGAACAGGCTTAAGAAAATCCCCTAGAATCCAGAGAAAAAGTGCAAAACAAGGAAAATGGCTAAAGAAAATATCGTAGATATAGAGATCAGACAATGAGAATCCAGAGTCTTGTTAAGTGATGGAAGAAAAATATTAACAGAACACATGTAACAGGAACAACATTTTAGAGGAAACAAGAAGAAAAGTTTCCTAAACTCAAAAGATACTACACCAGAAGTGGGCAGTACTCACTATGTTCAGGGGAACAAAAAGATAAAAACTAAAAAACAACTTCAGAATGTTTTTCATTGAAAAACATTTGTAAGGTAGGAGAATTAGGCCACTTACTACAGCACAAACTGCATGTCTATCTAAATTGATGTGCAAAAGCATGGATATGCTTGGATTTACTGGAAAACCATACAGGTGTTTTTCAGGAATGCACAAAATGAATCAAAGTAACTAACTGATCAGGAAAATTGTGTAAGAAATCTGTGAGCTGGTTGTGAGGCAGTGGGTCCTATTATGTACAAATTTAATGCTAAGTTGCTGTGTTATGGCTATCAATATGTTACCAATACATGGAAATGTATGTAATATAAAAAATAATTTGATTAACATGATAGCCCCACAATTCTAGGTCATTCCATGAAAATTAGATAATAGGGAGTATGGGGAAGAAGAATAAAAATGTGCTAATTATGCTGAGGGGATGAATAGCATGATTTAGTTTTTGAAGATGATAAGAGTCTTTGTGAAATTTTACTACTTTAAGGGACATACCAAAGCAATAGATTCTGCTGAATATGAAAGAATGGGAAAGAATGTCAGGGAATTACAGTCAAAGGTAAGAAATCATAATATTAATATCAAAATTGAATGTCAAATGCATTAGAATTCTTTAATTGACTAGGAGATTATCTACAATGATCATATAATTACCACCAACTTCAGATTATATATAGCATGATCTGCAAATGTAGGATGAAATTAATAAAATAGATTGAGGAGTGCAAACACACTTCCTTTGGTGCTTGACAGATAAAATGTCAGCTTTTTTTTTTTTTTTTTTGAGATGGAATCTCGCTCTGTTGCCTAGCTGGAGTGCAGTGGTGCGATCTCCACTCACTGCAACCTCTGCCTCCCAGGTTCAAGCGATTCTCCTGCCTCAGCCTCCCGAGTAGCTGGGACCACAGGCACCCACCACCGCACCCGGCTAATTTTTTTGTATTTTTAGTAGAAACAGGGTTTCACTGTGTTAGCCAGGATGGTCTCGATCTCCCGACCTCATGATCCGCCTGCCTCAGCCTCCCAAAGTGCTGGGATTACAGGCATAAGCCACCGTACCTGGCCAAAATGTCAGCTTCTAAGTATGCATATCTGGATCTAAAGAGAATAAAAATGACGATGATGATGAAAACAATTAACATTTGGGGGATATTTACTGTGTGGCAGGCACTATTATAAGTTATTTTCATGTATTAACATTTAGTCCTTAGGACAACCTTATGATATAGGGATACTATTATCTCTATACTCCAAATAGACCCAGCACAAAGGCCAAAAATGTAATTGATATACTTTGCCTAACAGATAAATATTGCACTCTGGAACTTCAGAGAATATATCTTTACGGGCTCAGGAAGCATTTACCAAATTAGTCATATATTGGACCTTATCAAACCTCAGCAAATCTTCTCGAATCTTCTAGTCCCTCTCCGAAATCATAAATCACATTGTTCTAGACTACCTCATGTAGTAAAACTAGAAATATGTGACAGGGATAGAAACTCTGAAATGGTCTTCTTTATGTGTTTTCTTATTGTTTGAATCTTATACAATATGTATGTATTCTATGGTCATAAAACAACAGTTAAAAAGTAAAAAATTTTTTCCTTATATGTATACAGAAAGTAGCCCTAATAAATCAAAAAGCAAAACAAAAAAGGATTCATGGGTGGGCAAGGATCCATTCCAGGAAGAATACTGGGGTAATTTGTGGAGTTGAGGAAAGATCTCTTCTCCAGCCTGAAATGAACAAAATCAGAGCAGAGCCTGCCTGCCTGAGTCTGAGCCATGTGCTCACATGGATTGCCCTGTGCTGACTGGAATATGCGGTCTGACTGGTCAGGCCTGGATCCTCTGCCCTCACTGTGGCTAGGGGAGTGGAGAGCTGTGGTTGGCAATCCCACCAGATCAAGATTTGGGGAAGCAGCAGTTCTCTAAGGGAGGAGGCAGTATATAGCACAAACACCTGATGTCCGCCACAGGGGGAAAAACAAGGCCAGGTATTCTACCTACCTACCCTTTTGTTCCAACAGGCATGCGTGATTCCTTAATTCTTTGGTGTATGAACTACAGGTCTACTATCTTCAACCATAATACTTGCTCCATGGTACTATGCAGTCTCCACAAGGATCATAATATTCCATTGAGATGTGTCACCTGCATTTCAATCACCTCCTCTTTAGTTTCTTACCCTCCAAACCAACCAGAGCTAAGAAAGCCATTTTGATCTCAGGCTACTGGCGCTCCATTTCCCACTCTTCTTTCCCCTTGTTACTACCCATCACCCTCCCACCGCTCCACCCCTCCACATGTTTTACCTCATTAACTTTGAGTCTGTCTCAGTTTTAGTGTCATTTCCTAAGGGAAGCATTCTTTATACTTTGAACTTCCAGACCAGATTAATTTCACCCATGTACCTTTTCTTCAAGTCACTTATTGCCATTTCAAATCATTCATTTGTATGTGACTTTTTGATTAGTATTTTTGTCCTCATATACTCATCAATGTTCTTGGATAGTAACAATAGAAATTGTTGGGTGCGGTGTCTCACGCCTGTAATCTTAGCACTTTGAGAGGCCAAGGCAGCCGGATCACTTGAGGTCCGGAGTTCGAGACCATCCTGGCCAACATGGCAAAACCCCATCTCTACTAAAAATACAAAAATTAGCCGGGCATGGTGGCATGCACCTGTAATTCCAGCTAGTTGGGAGGCTGAGGCAGGAGAATTGCTTGAACCTGGGAAGTGGAGGCTGCCATGAGCCGAGATTGTGCCATTGCACTCCAGCCTGGGTGACAGAGCAAGACTCTGCCTCAAAAAAAAAAGAAAAAAAAAGAAACAAACAAACAAACAATAGAAATGGATTATGGTATAGTTATGACAAAATTTAATTTATTGGAAAAGTATTAGGAAGCTCACAGTTTTAATGGGAAGCTGGAGAACAAGGATGAGGCAGGGATGAGGGTTGGTGAGGCACAGCCAGCATCTCGCTAGGGATAGTGGGCTTAGGATGCTGCCACCCGAGCCTTCTCAACTGGATACTTACCACTGTGCTACTGGAACCAACACCACTGGCACTCATTACTGGCCTACTGAACCCTTAACTCTGATCATATACCTTGTGTCACTTCTCCAAAATCAACATCCTGAGCAGGAGCATCTCACTGGCTGTGCTTTGGTCATAAGCCTCCTTTCAGTTACTCAAGGGCCAGAGAGGGAATATCTGCCCACTGTTAGTTTCATAGCAGAAGAGGGGCTTTGCTTATTAGCATTCTTTTCAATGGTCCAGAATTGGAAACAACCAAAATGTCTCTCAATAGGTGAATTTCCCTGACAAGAAGTCCTTTGTGATAAGCCCCAAATGGCTCTAGCTGGTTGCTCTCTGCCGGTGGAACCTCCTTCCCCTTCCCCCATAGTATATTTGTCTAAATCAGTGGTTCTCAACCTTAGCTCTGCATTCAAAGCATTTGGAAAATCTGATGGGGATTAAGTGGACTGGTTTAAAATTACCTGGCAGATGGTAGATGGTGGTTTGTAGTCTTCTTCCTGCTTAAAAAGTAAGACCAGACCCTTACCTCTCTCTCCCTCTCCTTGACCAAAGGGATTCTGTCTGTGAAAGAATTTTGTGAAATGCAAAGTTTTATTCAAATGTAAATGACAACTTTTACCTTTACTTCATGAGATGCCAAAGATCTTTTTATTTTTAACTTTTTACTATGGAAACATCAAGCTATATAAAAGTAAAAGTAAGCAGGATAACATAAGTCCTTAATAGATCCATCATCGCCCAGCTTCAAAAATTATCAATTCATGGCCAATTTTACTATAACTTCAGCCTCTGCCCCTTCATTGAATTATTTTTATCATGTCATTCACAAATGTTTCAGTATGTATCTCTAACAGATAAAAACCCTAACAAAACAGCCCCATACTATTAGCACCTCAAACAATGATCACTAAGTTTGTTTGGACAAATTAGGAATCAAATAAACCAACTGCTTCAATTGATATGTTTCCTCAATCTCTTAATGTATAGATTCTGCCACCATGCCTTTTTTCCCTTTGTAATTTATTAATTAAATAAATCAGGTCATTTTTCCTTTAAATTTTTGTTCAGTTTATATTTCACTGTTTGTATTCTCCTGATTTAAAACAAACCTATTTTTTAGAAGTTTTACATATACAGAAAATTTATAAAAATAGTACAGAGTTCCCATACACTCTACCTACTTTACCCTATAATTAACATCTACATTATTATAAAACATTTCTTATAATAATAAATCAATTTTGATACAGTATCGTCAACCAAAATCTATGCTTTATTCAGATTTCCTTAGTTTTTCTCTAATGTCCTTTTTCTTCTCCAGGATACCACATTCCATTTAGTCATGTTATGTCTTCTTAGGCTCATCTTTGTTGTGAGAATTTCTCAGACTTTCATTATACTTCATGATTGCTATAGACTGAATATTTTTCTTCTCAAATTCTTATGTTGAAATCCTAACTCCAATTGTGCTGGTATTTGGAAGTAGGGCCTTTGAAAAGTTATTAGGTCATGAGGACAGAGCTCTCATGACTGAAATTAGTGACTTTATAAAAGAGACTCTAGAGAGCTCCCTCACCCCTTCTCACACATGAGGTTTCAGCACAAGACTATCTTCTATGATCCCAGAAGTGGACCCTCAGTAGGCACCCAATCTACCAGTACCCGGATCTTGTACTTCTCAGGCCCCAGAACTGGGAGAAATCAAGTATTTGTTGTTTCTAAGCCACCCAATCTGTGGTATTTTGTTCCAGCAGCCCTAATGGACTAAGACAATAACAATTTTGAGGCTTACTGGTCGGGTATTGTGTAGAATGTCCCTTCACTGGGATTTGCTTGGTGATTTTCTCATGGTTAGAGAGGGATTATATCTTTTTGAGGGAAAACCACAGACAAAAGTACCGTTTTCATTACTTCATATTAAGGGTGCATTCTACCAACATGACTTGTCAATGATGATTTTGACCTTGATCACGTGTTCAAGGTAGTGTTTGTCAGGTTTCTCCACAAAGTTACTCCTTTCTTCTCCTGTTTTCATACTGTACTCTTTGGAAGGAAGTCATTATTCACAACCCACAAGGAGTGGGGAGCTATGCTCCACCTCCTTGAGGACAGAGTAGCTACATGAATTATTTCCAGTTCTTCTGCACGGGATATTTTTCTCTTCTCCTCCATTTATTTACTAACAAATTTTCATTATTTATTTGTATTATCAGTATGGGCCTGTAGATATTTATTTGATACCTCAAGTTATAATCCAATACTACTTATTTTGTTGCTCAAATTCTTTCAGCTTTGGCCACTAGGAACTTTTTCAGCTGGTCCCTGTGTCTCTGTTTCTTTGACATACCTCCATCAGTATCAATTTTTGTCCTTTTTTATTTGGTGAACTTCCTTAATTTCGGGCATCACAAGATGCTTTAGGCTTATTGTATATCCATGTTGCATATTTCCTGGCCCAATGTTAGAATCAGCCATTTCTCCAAAGGGCTTTGATTCCTTTAATGGAAAATGGTATTAGAAACCAAAATGTGGCAGTTGGTGTGTTTGTTGCTACTGGAATATCATTGCTTCTAAGCCCACTCAGCTGACAGAGGAAGGAAATATGTGTGCACACTAACCTTTGTATGTATACATATATGTGTGCATGTATGTATGTGTGTATATATATAGCCATATCTACATCAAGCTAAAAATGAATTCATACTGATGTTTCAAACTCTAATCTATTACTACATAGATCATTCTAGTCTCTTCCTAATATTTTAAATAGGTATTCCTTTGAATTTCTTATAAATTGTTAGATCAAGATGACAGTTCAATATTTTGGCAGAGATAATCCAAAGGAGGTAGTGTGCTCTTTTATCACAATGTGTATAACAACTGTCTATTCATGATGTTAGCAACCAATGATGATCATTCCCTAGATTCCATTAATTCTTTAAAGTTTAACAAATGTTAAAATTTTGATTGGCTCTGTCCTTCCTCTTTGATTACCTGGAATACTTTGTGAAATAAATTTCCTCTCATTAACTATTTGGTGGCCCTGAGGAAGAGCTCATATAAAAAAGGCAGGATAAATGCTTAGTTCTTTTCATTATTATTTTTAAAATAATAGATTGGTTTTCTAGAATCTTCCCATGCTGACTACAGAGTTATTTTTGGTTCCAGGTACCATTATGAACTTGGAACAGCTCTTTAGGTACATGGCTCAGCCCTCTACCTGCAGCCTTGAGTCCTGGGCATTCTGCCTTAGGATAGTGGAATGGGGGATGGTTGGTGGGGGTGGGGCAGAGGCAGAGAAGGATTTGAAAGGGATGGCAAAGTTGGGGGCTCTAAAGGACTTCCATATTCATCATATTCATCTAGAAAAAGCTCTGGTCTCCAAAATCATGAAAACTCGTACAGCTGTTGCCTTGGTTTTACAGTTTTTCATGTTGCCTTTGAAATCTTTGAAGTCATCTTTAAAAGTCCATCTTTAAAGTCTCAAGTAACCAGGAAAGAAAGAACAGCCTGAAGATCTGGAAAGGGCATGTTTGATCCTAAATCATTAAAGGTAGCCTATCTAGGAGAAAAACCAAGTCGCCTTTGGAATGCTAGTGGAAGGGGGAAGGCCCTGGTTCTCCACCCTGGTTATTAGTTACCTAAAACATATTTTAAAAACCGCATATGTCCCTGTAGGACCCCATACATTCTGATTCAACTGGTCTGTGGTAGGAAAAAGTGGCAGCTTTCAAAAATTTTTAGAAGCTTTTTGCGAGGTGACTCTAATGTTAAAGCAGGGCTATTTCCAAACCCCCTGGAACTCTAGCAGGCCAATGACAATTGTGTCACACCTACAGACTCACCACTTTAATGCAGTTGCTTCATGTTATTAGATAATATCCCTGCCCCACAACGCAGAAGACTAAGCCAGGAAAGATGATGTCATACAGCTCATCCCTCCTTCAAACACTGGAGCGTGATGAGTGCAGCTCAGTTCCAACACTTGGGTCTTTATTTATTATTATTATTTTTTGTAGAAACGGGGTCTCGCTATGTTGCCCAGACTGGTCTCAAATTCATGACCTTGAATGATCCTCTCACCTCGCCTCTCACAGTGCTGGGATTATAGGTATGTGCCCAGCCCTGGGTCCTCAACGTACGACCCCAACCCTCTGTGCCCCAACCCTCAACTCCAAGAATGGCTACATTTACTTTCTGCCTGGCACTGTTCTAAGTGCCTAACATATCTCAACATCCCTAATAGGTTGGTATCATCTCCACTTAACAGATGAGCTACTGGGATCTGAGAGAGTTAAGTGACTTGTTAAGGGCACAAACCTGTTTCTGGGTGGGTCCGGACTCTTTCCCACCATATGCTGTCACTTACAGGCTGTGAGTTTATGCCCAGCCCCCCTCAAGGAGCTGCCTCCTGCTTTCTATTGCATAATCAATATCGACACCTGGTGTAGGGGCGCTCTGCAGGGTGGGGAAGGCCTGGCCTGGAGTGAGGGATCCTGCATCTCAGCATCAGGCCCTGAGTAGACCTCTGCCCTTGTGGTAGGGTAACCCACCCTCCTTCATAGCTCAGAGGTCTGAGGGTGTTTGAGGGAAAGACTAGAAAGCCTAGGAGGCTTCTTCTATCTCTCACCCCTCCTCACTCCCAGTCCTGTGCCACAGGATTTCACTCACAGCTCCTTCCACCCCCACCCTTCCCCTGAAAATCTCACTGCCCTGTGACTTCTCTATGTGCCACTTCCTGTGCGTCAGACCCCCACGATCAGCTGCCCACTGCCTATGGCCGCCCCAATTCCTTAGAACTACACTTATCACTGCTCACCCTTCTCCTACTCTCCCCCTCTCAGAAAATGACACCACATCCAGGAAACTCGGAACCACCACTAGCCCAGCGCTCCCTCTTCCCCATTCACTCAGTCACCAAGTCCCCTCAATTTCACCACTCAAGATAGTTGTCAGACCTTGGCGCCTGTCCATCCCCATTTCCCTAGGATAGGCCTTGGTGTCTGAGGCCAACCCTGCCTCATTTCCTCCTAACCCCCACCCAGGCCTTGTGCTTTGTGTACCACCACACCCAACCAAAGGTAGTTATTACTTCTTTGGCTCCCAGCACTCAACTGAGCGCCCCAGCTCTTCCTCACCTGCCGGGACACTCCAGCTGACTCCAGATTGCGACGCAGGCGTTTACGTACCAGCCTTTCTCCAGGTTCAGGGCGCTGCCACATCTTCAGCCCCGACCCGCCGCAAGTCTCATTTCCTCCTAACCCCAACCCAGGCCTTGTGCTTTGTGTACCACCGAACCCAACCAAAGCTAGTTCCCTGACTTGCTCTTTTGGCTCCCAGGAGCCTTTAGGTACCGGCCTTGCTCCAGTTTTAGGGCGCGGCCACACCTCTAGCCCCGCCCCACCGCAGGCCCAACCCAGAGGCTGCTTTCGGTTTCCCTAGGGTTCCTGGGCCCTGGACTTCAACCCGGTCTGCAAGCCCCGCCCTGATTAGCTGCCTCCGGCACCGGTCGCGGCGCCCCGCCCTCAGGCGCCTAGGTTCCTCCCCTTATCCCTGCAGGGATTGGGCCTGGCAGCACCGCCCAGGCTCGGATTGGTCCGAGGTGAGACCCCGCCCCTCTGCCCATTGGGCCTTCGGGACAGCAGAGGAGCAGTGTCCGGCCATGGCCGGAGCCCGCAGGCTGGAGCTAGGCGAGGCCCTGGCGCTGGGGTCGGGCTGGCGTCATGCGTGCCACGCTCTCCTCTACGCGCCGGACCCTGGGATGCTCTTCGGCCGCATCCCGCTGCGCTACGCCATACTGGTGAGAAGGGGGCGTGCCCGGCCACTTTCTGCCTGAGCCCCGCACCCTCTCTGGTGGTCTCCTCTGGGGCGCCCCTGCCAATCCCCGCTTCCCCCTCCCGCAGATGCAGATGCGCTTCGATGGACGCCTGGGCTTCCCCGGCGGATTCGTGGACACGCAGGACAGAAGCCTAGAGGACGGGCTGAACCGCGAGCTGCGCGAGGAGCTGGGCGAAGCGGCTGCCGCTTTCCGCGTGGAGCGCACTGACTACCGCAGCTCCCACGTCGGGTCAGGGCCACGCGTTGTGGCCCACTTCTATGCCAAGCGTCTGACGCTCGAGGAGCTGTTGGCTGTGGAGGCCGGCGCAACACGCGCCAAGGACCACGGGCTGGAGGTGGGACCAGCCTGGGACTCTGTCCCTTTCCCAATTTCCTCTTCTCCCAAAGCTTTCTCTCCCCCAAGAAAGCATCCCTGGAGAAAAGTCTTTGCCCCTCTGACCTTGCCCTCTCCCCAGTTTTCTTGGTGGAGTTGGGATCGTGGTCATCTATACTCTGAATTAGTACTGCCAACCTGGGCTTTCTGTAAAGGTCTTTCCCACCCTTTACCAGGAGAGATCCTTTCTAGAACACACTCATCCATGTCTCTCTGCTGTTCCCTATTGACAGTGTGATAGATTATCACATTATCTAGGTGTGGCAACCTAGGTTTTATTCTTGGGGTTTGCTTTTCTTGTGTAGGAGATGTGGCCCTGATATTTCAGGCAGGGCTAGTAGATAGATTATGTATGAAGGTGGTTCTCAAAATTTGGCAGGTAGCAGAATCATCGGGGCGTCTTATTAAAATAGCGATTTCTCTCAGCATTCCTGCATTGGTGGTGGGGCGGGGGGAGAGGAAACCTGAGAATTTGTAGTTTTCAAAAGTTCCCAAATAATGCTGATGCAAATAATCTGAGGACCACATTTTGACAACCACTGGTGAAAGGGTATGAATACATCTTTGAGGCGGTAGCCACTAGAGGTTTAGAAGCAGATGTGGGAAAGATTAATTGATAGAGCTAGATAATATGTTTTGGGTCATTTTCCTGCAGAAGGTTGGGCCACTAGGCTTTAGTGAGGTGTGAGCCTTGGGCCTGGTTCTGCTGGAGTATTAAGGGGTGAGGCCTGATCTGCTGGAGAAAGGATGGAGTTAAGGGAATGAGCCACCTGGGGCCCTAGTGTCTCCTGTCTCCTTCCTTTTACAGGTGCTGGGCTTGGTGCGAGTGCCCCTGTATACCCTGCGGGATGGTGTGGGAGGCCTGCCTACCTTCCTGGAGAATTCCTTTATTGGCTGTGCGCGGGAGCAGTTACTTGAAGCTCTCCAGGACTTGGGACTGCTGCAGTCTGGCTCTATTTCAGGCCTTAAGATTCCAGCTCATCACTAGAGGCAGCCCTCCATGGACCCATGAAAACTGAGATGAGGACCTTGGTACTAGGGAGGGAGGGAAGGACGTGGGAATGTTTTCTTATTGGATCTGAGAGATGATACATGATACCAGATGAAAAGAAGGAGAAGTGTGTACCATATGTTTTGAGCGGAGGACCCTCCAACTTAAGGCATCAGGGGCAAAAAGTCACAGCTCATCCCAGGCACCCTGGCAGGTTCTCAGAGCCTGCCTCCTCCCTGTTTATATGCATACAGCCTGGTAACCCCCAGGCATGCAAATATACAATCTGTAACAACACACAGCCTGACACCTTCCCCTGGTCATGTCCAGTTTAACCTTGAAGTGGCATTTGTCACACTACCCTGGTCCCTGATTGCAAGGAGCTTCTGAAGCAAGGGTGAATCCTTCCCACACTCCTCCATGGCTGCCCTCCAGGGTCTAGCCCAGCCTATTTGTTAGGGAGGATAGAGAAACAGAGCACCCCCTGTGCTTCCTGAAAATAGACTTGCTCTTGTCTTGAGTGGTGACCAAAGCAGTTGGCTCTTAAAAGGTGGGAGAGCAGCCCAACCAATCCCCAATCCTTTTCTTCTGAAACTGAGCAGGAAGGGTAAGGAAGTGGCTAGGTCTCCTTGGACTGAGCATGGACATGAGACCTGTGAGGACTGGTGTCTCTCCTCTAGAGCTTTCATCTTTGGGATGCCTGAGACTCCGAGACTATCAGAAGGGAATTGACCCACCCCAGTCTAGCACCACCCTGCCTTCACTTCATCTACATAAAGGTGGTATAAAAACATAGACTGGAGGAGAGAGAAAAAGAAGAGGGCTCAGGACAAGGCCCTGAGGAAGCCCAATCCTAAAAGTTTGGGCAGAGGGAACCAGGCACGTTAAAGAAGACAGAAAGTGGACTATGCAGAGTGCTTGTGAGGGTTTCACTAAAACAGAGGCAAAACTGTCCATTGAATTCAGTAACATGAAGTGTTTGATGACTATGATGGCAGCAGTTTCAGGAAGGGCAGTGTGGAAGGCAGGCTGTATTGGTTGAGTGAATGGAAAGTTGGGGAGTAGAACGTGTGAGAAGTTGGCCTTCAAGGGGCTCAGGTTAATAATAGAGAGCTATGGAGTCAAGGCATGTTTAAGATGGGAGGTAGAGCATGCCAATATTGATGGCAACAGTCAAGACGGTGTGATGAGAGAGATGGGAGGGGCACGAAGAGGAGGACCCCTGAAGGAGCAGAGTCCATGAGAAAGGAGTAGGGATGGGACCTTTGTAGGAAGAGACACAGTCCTGCAGCCTCATAGGGCTCAATAAAACAGAAAGGGGCAAGTATAGAAGATTAGGATGACTAAATTAATGGGGAAATGATGAAGGAGTTTGAATCTCTTCTTTGTGAAATGAAGTGAGACTATCAGCTAGATGTGGGTGGAGTGTGTTCTCAGAAGGTATGAAGTAGATGTTTTCCTAGGTGTTGGAAAACAGGTTGATTAAGGCAACAGCAGAAGGGCAGGGCAAGGCTGAGCTCTGAGATGGTCAGTTTAGAGTAGGATGCTGGGCACTCAGGTGTGTGTGTGTTGAGTGGGGATCTGCACACACCTGTCTTCCCCTCATTAGGATTCAGGAGCTGGGATGGGTACACTTACTGCAGTGTTGGGGTTTTGCCAGGGAAGTAAAAGGAGTTGAGAGAAAGATGGGTCAGTTCAGAAGACATACACAGGAGAAATTGTAGTGATGAAATGTGCAGTCTAAGGTTTAATCTGACCAAGAAATTGGAATTGAAAACAGGAGGTGACTAGGGAGGGATTAGGAAATTAGAGGTCTTGACAAGATAGAAACTCCAGCATGGTGAGGGGTTGGGCAGGGAGGTATATCTGAGCCAGACAGGAGTGCTTTGGAAATTGAGAGGTGGAGCAATCTCAGGTAAAGGCAAAATAGAGGGTATGACCTGGGGTTGCTGGCCAGAGCCAGGGAGGAGCCTTAAGAAGTGAAATCTAGGGTTGGCGAGGCTGGAGGGCAGGGTGAGCCTCCACATGGGTGCTGAAGCAAGAAACCGACAGATGTTGAGGAGAATGGTGTGACCTAGGAGTCAGCATCCTTGGTGAACAAGAGGAGTGGCCACAAGGCCAGTGGCACCTGCCAGAGGGGAAAGCAGGCATGACAGGATAGCATCTCCCAGGTGAGAGCCTTTTGAGGAAGGGAGGGTGGGCAGTGGTCTGGAAGCTTGATGCAGAGCAGTGTGGTTCCCACTGGCAGCCCTTGGTCTTAGAAGAATGGGAGTACCCAGTGGGGGAGCAGCTGTACAATGAGGTAGACTCCTAGAAGTTAATTATCATCTCCTAATCTTACCCTGACCCTTTTGTCAAACGTTATCTAGATTAAACCTCAGTATAGGCAGGCTGCAGGAAATGGACATTCCAGTGGCCCCTGGGGTTCCAGCCTGTAGCAGCTTCATCTGTGCTTTGTGCACTTGGTTCTCAGTCATCTCTGCAAGGGACCCTGACGCCCGGGAGATTAGAGCCACTGACCCTTTATGGCACTGCTAACAGACCCCTTCAGGTAATTCTGGATCCAGAACTCATTATGGGATGTAATCCAGGTCAACACTAATACCACTTGGAAGGTTCCGCTCTGTCTCACTCTGCTTGAGTATCCCACTGATCAGTCTCTCAGTGCCTGCCTACTGGGCAGCTCATCTGTCCACTTATTTGTATTAAATTTGCTTTTTATTTAGGTCTCTGGAGATGGTTGCGTGGGGAAAAGCCCATGACTTTCCTGTATGATCCCTTGAACATACTCTCCAAGTCAGTAGATTACCTCTCAGGCAGCCTTCATAAAAGTGTTTCACTGTACTGGGGTTTGTGTTCATCTCACTCACATAGACAGTCTCTGGGTAGGCAGGTGGGGGGGTGATACAAGTTCACACTCTGTGTTTCTCCTCCTGTTAGCCATTCCCACCCTGCTGATGTTTAAGGAAAGCCAGGGATGATGACCCACTTAAGCTTTCCTTGGCCTTGTTAAGTCCAATCATCTGGGGCGGGAAGAAGAGAAATGCTCATTGCAATCTTTGACCCCCACTAACTGCTGTGGTGACTTTGACCCAAGCCCTTGACCTCCTTTTCCTTATCTGAAATGTTGCTGTGATTCCTGTGGTGAGATCAGACGAGGCAGCACTTGGGATAAGCTTGCAGAGATGCATTGAGCGGTATGAAAGTACAGGATGCTATGTACTTTCCTGCTTCACAGCACATTTTGTTTCTTGCAAGGTGAGTGGCCCAGCCGCCTCTCCACAAACACGTGTTTCTGCCTTTCTCAGCATAATCAGCAAGATGTTCCCACTTCTCAGCATTGCACTTTTCTGCTGGTGCAGAATAAAAACACTTTGAGCCCCACCCTGTCCTGAGACAAAGTCCTCTGTGGTCACCTGGCATATGGCAAAGCTGCTGCTGTGGGCTGTAGCATTTGAGGCAACAGTGACTTCCTCCTTTCCTAGTTACCGGAACCCTTAGAGCCGGGAGCCGGCCAGTGAAACAGACAAGGGGAGGGGAAGAGAAGAGGAAAGGCATGTTTCCTATATGAGTTTCAGTTTGTTGCACAGAAATGTTTTTGAAACCTTTATCTCCAATAGAATCATAAACGGGTGTCAGAGAGTCAAAACTAGAGGAAAAAGTTTAGTCTATAAACAAATCATTGGATGGCATCAGAATTTGAACCAAAGTAAAAGATGCTGGACCTTGGCCCTTATCAGAGAAGTATAGAAGAGCCAGGTAGGGGATTTTATTTACAACATGTTCAATTCTGAGGAAGAGGAGTATGGGCAGGGCAGAGGAAAAAGGAAAAATGGGAAACCCCCATGGACTTAGGGCCTCCACAAAGAGAAACCATGTGCCTTCTCTCCACTTCCCTTCTGGCTTGGGCAAATGAGGCTCCCTTTAGGGGTAGAGGTACTCTACAGGGGCTATGTTCCCTTTAGGGGTAGAGGTAGTCTACAGGGGCCAGCTGGGCAGAGATGAAATCTTGCAAAGGAACCCTTCTTACACTCGAAAAGCAAGAATAGCAAAAGGACTTTGGGAAGGACATAAAACAAGAAAAGGAAGCTCCTCACCAACAGCTCCCAGATGGAGGGAGTTTGTGTGTCTAGCATTTTCACCAAAGTGCTGCTCATCCTGATGCACAGATGCAGACTGGAGCTGCTGCCTGTGCCCTCACCATGGGTATGTACCCCCCACAGGCATTCCCAGGTGATGCGGGGGCAGAGGATTCCCTCTTTCCACTCAGGATAACAACCCCTGGATGGGGTTTTCAACAAGTATAGAAAGCTCCTGGACTCAGCCAAGACCCTCACCTACAGTCCCAGTCCTCCCACCTTCTTCAGGTCTCTAGAAGACAGAACTGATGGGTTTACAACATCCTATTATCCAGCACTAGTCCTAGGTTGTGGATGTAGGGAAAGGCCAGGTAAACAAGGAAGGGAGAACAGGTGAATGACCCCAATTGTTTGAAACCAAAAGAGCAGAACTGCCCCTAATTGATTTAAGTAAACAGCAAGTAACATAGGTCTGTTAAATAGAAGAGGATGCGAGCACCAGATGCACGTGATAAAGACCATGCTCTGGAAGATTCATTCCAAGGAGTAGAAGTGGTATTTTCTCAGGGCATTTAAGGAGAGCAGGGACTCTGAAATGAGGTGAGAGAAAAGATAAGACATGCAGGAACAGCTGGCAACACCAAGAAAGAATTTAAGGAGAGGGATCTCTCTGTTAGAGAACTTAACATTACCCTCGAAACAGCAAGAGCATCATCAGCCCCAGGAAAATCTACCTCTGATATGGAGACCAGGCTTAAGAAAATCCCCTAGAACCCAGAGAAAAAGTGCAAAACAAGGAAAATGGCCAAAGAGAATATCATAGATACAGAGATCAGACAATGAGAATCCAGAGTCTTGTTAAGTGATAGAAGGAAAATACTAACAGAACACATGTAACAGGAACAACATTTTAGAGGAAACAGGACAAAAACTTCCCTAAACTCAAGATACTACACCAGAAGTGGGCAGTACTCACTATGTTCAGGGGAACAAAAAGATAAAAACTAAAAAGCATCAGACTGTTTTTTGTGTGAAGGAAATTTGTAAGGTAGGAGAATTAGGTCACTTACTACAGCACAAATTGCATGTCTATCTAAATTGACGTTTAAGTGCAAAAGCATGGATATTACTCATGCAGTTTTACTGGAAAACCATACAGATGTTTTTCAGGAATGTACAGAATGAATCAAAGGAAATAACTGATCGACAGGAAAACTGTAGGAAATTTGTGAGCTGGCTGTGAGGCAGTGGCTCCTATTATGTACAATTTTAGTGCTAAGTACTGTGTTAATGATGGCTATCAAACAATATGTTAACATCTGAAAGGAAATATGTATATTGAGCATAATAAATAATTATTTTATAAAGAATAACAATAAATCATTTGATTTTATGCTAGTTCCCAGGTTCTCACTTATTTTAGTAAAAGTGAGTAGTGAGGAGGGAAAAAGAAGCATAAAAATGTGATTCTGCTGAGGAAATTAGCAGGATTTGATTTCTGAAAATGGTAAGACTCGTGAAATTTTACTATTTCAAAGTACATACCAAAACAATATGATTCTGGCTGAATATGAAAAGATGAGAAAGAATGCCAGGGAATTACAGTAAGAAAGTAAGAGATCATCATAATATTAATATCAAAGGCACTAGAATTCTTTAATTGATCAAGAGATTATCCACAATAATCACATAATCACCAACAATTTCAGATTATATACAGCAAAGTCTATTAGAAATTAAGAAAATAGTATTAATTAAGAGAGTGCTACCATACTTTCAATCAATGTTTGACAGTTAAAATGTCAGGTGTAAGTATGCCTATGTAGTATCGAAAAAGAATAAAAAGGAAGATGCTGATGACAATTAACATTTTAGGGATGCCTACTGTGTGGCAGGCACTATTCTAAGCTCTTTTCGTGTATTAACATATTGAGTCCTTAGAACAATCTTATGATGTAGGGATACTATTGTCTTCATACTCGAAACAGACTCAGCACAAAAGTCAAAAATATAATGAATGTACTTTGCTTAAATATTGAGCTCTGTAACTTCAAGCAGTGAATATAATTTTAAAGGGTCAGGAAACATTTAGCAAATTAGTCGTTTATTGGACCTTATAAAACCTCAGTAGGCTGAGCACAATGGCTCATGCCACCGAGGCATGTGGATCACCTGAGGTCAGTAGTTCGAGACCAGCCTGGCCACCATGGTGAAACCCCATCTTTACTAAAAATACAAAAAAAAAAAAAAAAAAAAACTAGCCGGGTATAGTGGCGCATACCTGTAATCTCAGCTACTCAGGAGGCTGAGGCAGGAGAACTGCTTGAACCTGGGAGGCGAAGGTTACAGTGATCTGATATCGTGCTACTGCACCCCAGCCTGGGTGACAGGGAGAGGCTCTATCTCAAAACAAACAACAACAACAAAACCTCAGGGGAACATCACACACCGGGGCCTGATGGGGGTTGGGGGGCTAGGGGAGGGATAGCATTAGGGGGACTACCTAATGTAGATGACAGGTTGATGGGTGCAGCAAACCACCATGGCACATGTATACCTATGTAACAAACCTGCACATTCTGCACGTGAACCTCTGAACTTACAGTGTGTATATATATATATAACCTCAGTAAATCCTCTGGTCTTCTATCACCCTCTAAGAAATAATAAAGCACATACCGAGTTCTGGACCACATGTAGTAAAACTAGAAATAAATTACAGGGACAGACACTCTGAAATATTCCTGTTATGCCTTTCTATATTGTTCGAATCTTGCACAATATGTATGTATTCTATGGTCATAAAATGATCAGTTAAAAATAATAAAAAGGAACTATTTTTTTCTTGTGGTGTATAGAAACCAGCCCTAATACATCTAAAAAAACAAAAGAAAAGGGCTCATGGGTAAGTGGGGACCTATCCCAATAAGCATTTTGGGGTAATATGTGGAGTTGAAGGAAGATCTCTTCCCCAGCCCCAAGTGATCAGAATCAGATTAGAGGCTGATTGATTGACTCTGGGCCGTGTGCTCGCATGGATCCCCTGTGCTGACTGGAATATGCAGTGTGACTGGGCCCTCTGCTCTCTCTGTGGCCAGCAGGGTGGAGAGTTGTGATTGCCAGTCTCACCAGATCAAGATCTGGGGGAGAAGAAGATCTGTATGGGAGGAGGCAGTGTATAGCACAAACACCTGATGTCCACCACACAGCAGGGAGAACAAAGCCAGGTGAACTCACACAAAGGTGCAGGGCCAGAGACCATGTTATGTTAGAAGCATGACACAGGAAGGGGAATATCACACTCTGGGGACTGTGGTGGGGTGGGGGGAGGGGGGAGGGATAGCATTGGGAGATATACCTAATGCTAGATGACGAGTTAGTGGGTGCAGCGCACCAGCATGGCACATGTATACATATGTAACTAACCTGCACAATGTGCACATGTACCCTAAAACTTAAAGTATAATAAAAAAAAAAAAAAGAAGCATGCCCTATGGCATCCAACCTGGAATTATGAGGATAATAAAAAGGAAACAAGGCTAGAAATTAATATTGCCAGAAGCTAGTCTGTGGAAAATTCTTCCTAATCTTACAGCTCATATACAAAAACAAACAAAAACACAAAAAACTTGAGTTTTTTTAACATTTGAGAAAAATTTTAAAACTTTACATTATGTTACCAATAACAAGTTGTGAAACCAAAAAAAAACTGTTTAAACTATCAGTAATTAAAACACAGTTTGATTACCATCCTAGAGGAAAACTGAATAAACTTCCAATTCACCATGTGTAGAATGATAGCATAAAATTGTCATATGAAGACTAATCAAATAGTATGCAACTAAAAAAAGGTAGAAAAATATTATAAGAGCATATTAGGTAATTAATTAATTATGTTATTTTTCTGGATTTTTTCATGATTGTAGGATTTTTTAGTTTTTTCAAGTTGTAATTTGTTGTGAATTTATATTCTAAATCACTTTCCTTTCATATCTAATTTTGATTTCCTTTTTCTTAAAAAGTGTTCCCAGAGTTGTAAAAGATTCAAGCCCCACACAACACATAGCTCTGCCTATGCATTGAGGCCTGGCAGCCCTGGACACTTGGATGGAGTGAAGTGGGGCCGGAAGTAGCTTTTCACTATCTTACCTTCCCTGAAGACCCTGATGCTGGGGCTGAGACCCAAACGAGAAAGCTGGGGTATAACGAATAGGGAAATAACTATCATCTGTTTGAGTTTTTTTCAGTTTGTAGAACTAACTGAAGTTATTCCTTATTTATCCAAGAGACGGTAAGTTATGTAAATGTTCTATACTAGGACTTAGAGGTGATGAAGAGGATAAGAGGTGAGGGAGAGAGAGTAATCGAACCCCAGTGAGTGTAAGTGGCTGAGAAACGCTGGCCTCTGAACCTGAAGCCTTTCCTTGGTGTTGGTGTACTTGGTGGTCACATGGAGGATTTAATGTCCCTAAGGCAGTTGTCTTCCACGGGAGTGACACCCCTCCTTAAAGGGAGTCTTCCTGTTACCAATGTCATATAACAAACCATCCCCAAATTTAGTGGGTTAGAATAACAGCAATTCATGGTTGCAGTCAGATGGAGGCGACAGCTCGAGTAGCTGGGAGCTTGAGTAGTCTCTCAACTGAGAGCAGTAGTCTCTCTCTCTTCAGATCATCTCAGGGCCTCTCCATGTTGTCTGTTTGGGCTTCCTCACAGCATGGCCACCTTATGGCAGTGAGACTGCTTACATGGCAGGTCTGGGCTCCAGCATGAATGTTCCATCAAGCAAGGTGGAAGTCTCATGGCCTTTTCTGACTCAGCCTTATAAGTCACACAACTTTACTTTTCCCACATTCCATTGGTAACAAACTAGACACAAACTCACAAATTCAAGAAGTGGGAGGACTGGGCTCCAAATCTTGATAAAGGAGCAGCACAGTTCTGGAAGATGGTGTGGGACAGGAGATATTGTATGGCAATCTTTGGAAGATACAATCTGCTACAGTGTCCCCAAATCCTTATTGTATTTTTTATTATTTATTTATTTTGAGACAGAGTCTCACTTTGTCACCAGGCTGGAGTGCAGTGGTGCAACCTCAGCTCACTGCAACCTCCGCCTCCTGGGTTCAAGCGATTCTCCTGCCTCAGCCTCCCAAGTAGCTGGTATTACAGGCACCCACAACCACGCCCGGCTAATTTTTGTATTTTTAGTAGAGACAGGTCTCACCATGCTGGCCAGGATGGTCTCGATCTCTCCACCATGTGACCCACCCACCTTGGCCTCCCAAAGTGCTGGGATTACAGGCGTGAGCCACCCTGCCAGGCCGAAATCCTTGTTGTAAAAAGGAGGCACTGGGTCTGAGAACTCTGTCACAGCCCTGAATACATTTCGGATGGAGCCAAGCACTAACTGACAGGATTAAAATCAGAGTGCTTGAAGCAGCAGGTCTTGCTCCGGTGCTTGACTTGCAGCTGTCATCGTGCTCCCACCTCACATGGGCCTGACAGACGTGAGGCTGCCAAATCACGTTAGAAACCTCTGCAGATGGACACAGGTTGGTGCCATGTAAAAAGTCAGAGGGAAAGTTCTGGATTCTGGACTTTTTTTCTTCTAAGTTTTAAAGCCGTAATAATGTTCTAAGAAACCTCAGGTCTGGCTTACCGTTGTTTCAGGTATTCTAAGACACACATCTTTAAAATCTCTGAAATAGGAATGAGTCTTACAATTGATGCCAGGTTTTGTTCTTGACATAGTTGATATTTGCTGCATACGGCTTTAAAAGTTTTAGAAGGAATGTCAGCAGCTTGGGAAGAAATCCAAGAGACGAATGTGGGGAACTCTTAAGAAACGTTGCAAATCATGGCTCTTAATGGCACAGAGGATGATGTTTTATAGAAAGATACGGACACCTATGATCCCAATTTGAAGTGGTTCAAAGAGAAGGATGCTGTGTAGAAGTTTTAGAGATATCTAAATCATTTTATTTTGCTTATTTTCCTTTCTGTGTATGTACAAAAGTGATCTATAATAAAAGCTCATGTCTAAATTAGTCTGAAAGATCTCTCTTAATGTGCAGAAAATTTTAAAAATACCTTTTAATAGGCAAGAAAACATCATGTTATGGCTCCATGGCAGTATTTTTCTTTCTTCATGGTACCTAAAATATTAATGCACGTTGCAATCAATGATGTCTCAGAGTGGGTGAAACACAGGAGATGAGCCTCATTTTCACCTCGGAGGCAGGTGAAGTCTTAAGTGACTTCTAAGAAAGAGCCCATGGAATGCAGTGATGTCTGAGAGGTGAGAAGTCAGAAATGTCAATGATGTGTAGGCCCATCCCCTATCTGAGAATCCAACACTTTCTACCTAAAGATCTGCCTCAAATATTGGCTTTAATACCTCATTTCCCAAACTCAGATCTGTGGTCTGCCACGGTACTTCCAATTTTTAGGACAAAGAAGCTGAATGTTTGAAACTGGACACATGGTCTCCATAGGTATCAGGCATCTTGCTCTCAGACACTACTGAGAAAATGTCAATCCTCTTTTTAGTAACATTAATCACATTAAGTGCAACTCACATGCTGTTCATTCCTGGAATGTCCCACTTGTCAAGAGCCCGTGTAATGTCTGACTTGTCCTTCAAAACTCATAATCCCTTTAGGGCAGCTTTCGCCCCCTCTCTTCTGGGCTACCGTGGCAACCAGAGTATGACTCTACAATAGTACATATATCATTGCCCAGGATTCTGTGTTTCAATTGCTTTTGGCCCTACTAGAACACGACTTTATTTCCCCAGCATATGGTATGTTTCTTATGAAGTAAACTCAATAAGCACTCAGTAAAATGCTTATTGAACACATGCTTCATGAGAAGTCTTGGCTCTTATGGAAGCTAAAGAAGCCTCCACATAGAAGTTCATTTTGAATATTAATTTATATTAACTTTTGTCAAAGAGTTTTCTCACATTGTGGCAAACAGCACTGGACTAAGATTCAAGTCTCTTTTACAAGGTCCTATGACCTTGGGCAACTTCCCTAACCTTACTGGTTCTTGGTCTCCCTGTCTTCTGTGGACCTCTCAAGGGTATCCTGTATTTCCCATTATTTAGCACAGTGCCTGACACACAGAATGTGCTCAATAAATATTTATTTTAACAATGTAATCTGTAAAACAAATGAAGGGATTGGACAAATCTCAAAGGGCACTCTTTGGTTTCCTCATAATGCAAATAAACACTTCTCACCTCATCCAATCAAAACACTTAATAATTCTTAATTCATAGGACATAGTTTAACAAAGTAAACTTGTAAGGCTGCTTGGAGGTATCTCAGCAACTTATTACCATCCTAGCAACTTACTACCATTACATTCAAATGATGGGTACAGAACAGATAAATTTACCTAAGGTACATGTTGAAGTTTGGAACTTAATTCTTATCGATTACCAAGTAACAAGGTTTTATTGGTTCCTAGAGACACTCCTCAGACCCTCTCCCACCTATTGGCTGATACCTGAAATTTTATCATTCATCTTCTTAGTGTGAAGGTCTATCTTTAAAAAAACTGTATAATATTCATATTTTTTTTCAATAGTGCTCAATACTAGAATAAATATCTTTATGTATTAGCTACATGGAGCTTTTAAAGATAACATTGGTGAGTTGAGAAGTAATATTGTTCCTGTTTCATGCTATCATATATATATATCATATATATAGTAGTATATATATCTCTATGTATATGAATGTATATCTGTGTGTGTGTGTATATATATATATATATAGAGAGAGAGAGAGAGAGAGAGAGAGAGAAAGAGAGAGAGAAAAGGGTCTCACTCTGTCACCCAGGCTGGAGTGCAGTGGTGCGATCACAGCTGACTGCAGCCTTGACCTCCCTGGGTTCAGGTGACCCTTCCACCTCAGCCCCCACAAATAGCTACAGGTGTGTGCCACCACACCTGGCTAATTTATATTTATATATATATATATATATATATATATATATATATATATATACACACATACATATATTTTTTGGTAGAGACAGGGTTTTGCCACATTGCCCAGGCTGGTCTTGAATTCCTGGGCTCAAGTCGTTCACCTGCCTCAGCCTCCCAAAGTGTTGAGATTACAGGCATGAGCCACCACACTTGGCCCATTATAACATTTTAAGGGAATTAAATTAGTAAATCGTCACTGCAGATCTGCTAGTATGACAGCTGGTGGCAATTTGTCATACGTTTGTTGTAGTGGGCAGGTTAAGCCTGCAAGTTCATATGTTATAGCCAATGGTATAACAAAAGTCTTTGCTAAAAATCTTAGGCAAGCCACATTTCCCTTGGAGCTCTGTATTGGATGTCAAGGTATTAAGTTAGTATCGGGGAAAAACCACAAAGTTTCAAGGATAAAAAATGGAGGGACAGAGGCATTACTAAAATGGAAACAAAATTATGTTCAGAAGGAGGCATGGGGCACCCTGGATTTTACTAAATAACAATTAATTGACATTCCATTAATTAACAATTACCACAATCATGCTCTATAACAACACACAATGTCAGCAGTGAGCAACATAATCATCTATTTAGCTTGTGTGTCTGCAGCCCTCCAGCTGGCCTGGAGTTAACTATTCTGGGTTGGGCTTGGCTGGGACTGATTCTGCTGCATGTGTTTCTCATCCTTCTCCTGGGACCAGTGGGCTAGATCAAGATGTTCATCTCTTGGTTACAGCAGTGAAGCAAGGAACAATTACACAAGTGCTTTTCCAGCCATTAGTGATACCACACCCACTAACATTCCATTGGTGAAAGCAAGTCACATGGCTGAACCCAAAGTTAAGAGGCAGGGAAATATATTCTGCCTTTTGGTAAGAGGAACTTCAAAGTCAAATGCTAACAGGTGGGAATAGATACAAGGAGAGGTGGAGAATTAAAACTATTCATGCAGCCGGGCCTGGTGGCTCACGCCTATAATCCCAGCACTTTGGGAGGCCAAGGTGGGTGGATCACTTGAGGTCAGGAGTTCGAAACTAGCCTGACCAACATGGTGAAACCCCAACTCTACTAAAAATATAAAATTACCCAGGCATGGTGGCATACTCCTGTAATCCCAGCTACTTGGGAGGCTAAGGCCAGAGAATCACTTGAACCCAGGAGGCTGAGTTTGCAGTGAGCTGAGATCATGCCGTTGCACTCCAGCCTGGTCAATAAGAGTGACACTCCATCTCAAAAAACAAACAAACCAACAAAAAACTATTCATGCAATTTATCCCATATACTAAGATGTAAGTTATTTACAGCAGGTGTTATTTCCAGTAAACCAAGCCCATTGGAAGAATGGTGGATTTTTCAGGTATCATTACATTTGGCTGAAAACCTCCCAGCTCTGCCTGTGATCTGCAATCTTGTCATTCCCAATTAGAACATTCTGGGCTGTGAAAAAACAGAATATTAAAAACTAGTAGAACTACCCAATTGTTTCCTATCTTTTTGTTTTTAATTGAGATGTGGGCACCTGGGTGGTTTTGACCGAATTTCTTACTAGAAGAGGAAAACCTACTTCATAGCTTTATGTCAGGAACATGTATTAATAAATGCTGCCTGCCAATTATGGAAGACCAAACAAAATGGACAGGAAGAAAAGGGTGGGTAAGTTCACTAATAAACTTCATTCCGAACTTCCTTAAGCAAACCCATCTTCCCTTTCTTGTTGACAAAGCAAGCTAGAAAACTGACCTTTTGAAGTTAACCCTGTAGAAGTATGGGCACTCACCCTTAATTTCTACTGACCTATTCATTGGCTAATGGATATTAAGGTGTTTTGCCTGTCTGGTTGCCTCATTGATGTTGGACCTGTCAGGTGGGTGCCAGATCTAATTCTGATTCTGCATGACTTTCTGAGCAGTAACTGCTTAATTACTACTCATGGAGGCAGCCATAATGACTGGAACTCTATAGCTCAAATTCAGTGCTCACATACAAACAAAGTGCAAATTCAGGACTCAAACTCCACTTCCGATGTGAATAAAAATCATTTTGCTTAAGTAAGCCTATCTCCCTTTATTATACGTGCCAATACAGGGAGTTGTGTGCTGAGCCCCCTGTCATGGAATGTAGGAAGTCAAATATAGTTTTGGAAATGCAAATACATTGTTATTTGCTGATGGACATGTACTATTTATGAAGTCATTGGTTGTAAGTAATAGAAAATCCAATTTAAACCTTTTTGGTTCGTATACTGGAAAATCTCAGGGTATATGAGTTTCAGGGGAATTTGATCCAGGGGCTTGATAATTCAGTTTTTCTGTCTCACTAGACTCTAATATGTATAGTGAAGGCTCCATCTCAAGGCTGCTTCCCCTTATTTGAATCTAAGAGACAGTCCTTACGTTTGCAATGATTGGTCCACCCTGAACCAATCCCTGTGGTCAGAGGAAGGGATTGAGCTGATTGACTGAGACCTGGGCGACCTAAAGCCGTCACTGTGCCAAGAGGGACAGGATCAAATTTCATGGCTACCATTCAATGAGGAGAGGAAGAGAACCACAATAAGGGTGTCATGGAAGGCAGAACTCTGTCTCCAAATTAAGTACACGATTATTTTTGTCAATTGAAGTATAAAAGGTTCACAAATGACACTTGTATTTTCTGCCTGATTTCAAACAATTCCCTGGAATTGAAGGATTTATATGAAATTGTTGGTTCTCCTTGACAGCCTACCCACTTCCACCCCATATTTAATAAGAGACCAAAGTCAGAAATGGATTGTGCAGCTTATATACTGTGGTAACTAAAAACATAGCCAATCTGTGTCCATAGCTTGTGTTGTTTAGAATACTTGGGCAGAGATAAAAGGGTCAAATGGCCTCTCGTCTATCTGGCATAACTGTTCTACTTTAAGTCAAAGCTGAATATTTAAACCTCAGCAGCCATATCTCAAATGGTCAATTTAAGAAAAAACTTCAATTTCAAATTAACTTGTTCTTCAAAGGGTGTTTGATAACATTTATTTGCTTAAGCAACTAAAAACTTAGTCATATGGTTAGGACTCGAAGTAATGGGCTGGTGCAGCCTCGTAAGTTTATAAGCTCCACTTGTTCACATGTTTTTTGCATTAATTTGTGTCATCCTTAAAGCCAATATATTATCAAGCCTTTTACAACTGACGAAGTAGCATACTTCTTCCTCTTGGGGATATGAAAGCATGTTATAAACACTATTACCCTAGAATCCCTTGAGATTGTGCGTGTGTGTGCATGTGTGTGTGTGTATGCATATGTATGTACCATATGTGCCTCCTTATGAACAGATAATTGAGTGTCTACTATGTACAAGATGTCATGCAAATCACCTTATTTAATTTGCAGAATCACCATATTTAATATAAGTCCCATTGTACAGATGATAAAACTGGGTCTTGGAGAGGCTAAATGATTTTTCCAGTAGTCATAGAGCTACTAAGTAGCAAAGCCTGAGTTGAACTCAAATCTGCCTGTGGTCACAGCTCATGATCTGATTCGCCAAATTTCACTGCCTCATTCCCTCTCTAGGACTTGAATTAAGTCACATTTCTCATTTTGCTTTTTAGGTTTGCCTCCTTCCCTGACCACCTCTCCTCTGCTGAATTCCATAGTCACTGACTCACTAAATATTGATTGAGTACCTCTTATATGCCAGATGCTGTTTTAGGTCTGGCTAGAGATGCAGCAATGAACGAACTAGACAAAAATCCCTGCCCTCATGGAGCTTACAATTTGGAATTGGAATGGTTCAGTCAACTGTGCCTTGATCTCCCAGATTTCCATCCTAAATACCTTTTTCTTCTGATCATTCAATAAACTCAAGGCCTCTCCCCAAAATGTTGTCTGAAATATAACTCCATATGTCAAATTCCTAAGGATGGTGGCAATTTTCCTTTATTCTTCTGATCGCAGACACTCTTTGCTGCCCCATTGCTTCAGCTTCAGAGAAGGTGGCCAATCTCTGCATTGACTGCTTGCCCAGTGACACCTGGATATATGGGCATTAAGGCATCCAGTGGGTCAAGAGATGGTAGTCGCAGGTCCAGTTTCCAGGAGAGCAGCTTCTGAGCCTGAGATGTGCAGGCAAGGAGTTTGTTGATAAGTGCTCTCAGGCACATACTGGGCAGAGAGAAATGCTGAACTGCTATGCACCCACCACAGAGGTCAATTCTACAGGGAGGCCTGGGGCTAGAATGGCCTTCAGAGATGTGCCCAACTGGTGTGAGAGATTGATGCCTTTGTACTCCCACTTCAATCAGCTGTTAGATGTAGGCCGCCCTGGGAAGAGAGTGACTTTGGGGGAGGTAGCTCTCTCTAGCCATGGCAAATTCCCAGATAGGGTCTCACCTGAGTGTTGGACTTCAACACACCTAGAAGCTGGAGGAATGAATGCTTCGGTCCTAGAGTGGAGGTTCCAGGAAACACACCACAGTCTCCACTGCAAAGGGCTTCTTCACGTGTAAGCAGAGAGTGGCATCTCCTCCCTACCTTCCCTAGCTAGAACGTTCTTATGGGCTCCGCAGCTCTAGATATTACTTCAGCAAGGTTTTGAAGAAAATCAGAAATCCCAAAAACATGAAACACAAACTTCAGTACCCTTAGACTCACCAACACTACAGGAAAACTGGGCAGAAAGCCTATAAGGCTAAGCTGTAAGTTTGAGCTACCATTGATCAAATCTGCTACTTACCTATAACTGGCTTTTCCATTTTGGTAACACCAGAAACATTTATTTGACTGGCTTTTGTTATTATTTAGTTCTTTTTGCTCTTAAGCACTATGATATTGTTTTGTTTAGTTATAATTAACACTTATTGGGCCAAACTAGGCATTGAACCTAAAGTTACACAGATTATCTCATTTTATCCTCAAAATAATCCAATGAAATAGGTATCACTATTATCTCCACTTAACAGATGAGGATATTGTGAGGCACAGTGAGGTTAGGGAGCTTCCACAAGGTCACATTACTAAGTGACAGAGCTGATATGAGAACCCAAGTCTACCTGACATTGCTTGAGCTCTTACCCCTGTACTTCCCTGCTTCTCTCCCTTTCACAGGGTTGTCCTCGGTTTCCTTTAAATTTGGTATTAAGACTTACTCTCGGATCCTCCATGTTCCACTGACTTATTGATTGAATCATTAAACAAATATACCATATTCTAGATAGTATCCAAGGCACTGGAGCTGCAATACACAAGACAGGGACATTTATTGCTCTCAAACATTCTCACAGGATGGTGTGAGGCATCAGAGAAGTAAACAGGCACTCACAAGACAGAGGGATACATGATAAGCTCTGTGTCTTAATCCATTTTTGTTGCTATAAAGGAATACTTGAGGCTGGGTAACTTATAAAGAAAAGAGGTTTATTTGACTCACAGTTCTACAGGCTGTACAAGAAGCATGGTGCCAGCATCTGCTGTGGGCAGAAGCCTCAGGCTGCTTCTACTCATGGCAGAAGGCAAAGAGGAGCCAGTGTGTCACATTGTGAGAGAGGGAGCAACAGAGAGGGGAGGGAGGTGCTAGGCTCTTTTCAACAATGAGTTCTGATTGGAACAAAGAATAAGGACTCACTCCCAGTGAGGATGGCATCAGACAGCCATTCATAAGGGGTCCATCCCCATGACCCAAACACCTCCCACCAGGCTCCACCTCCAACACTGGGAATCAAATTTCAACATGAGACTTGTGGGGTCAAATAAACTACACCCACGTTGTAGCAATATGGGAAGCCCAGAGTACTGCAGGTGCGCATAGGAGGGATTCCACCCAGTCATGGGGGTGGGAGAGATGGTCAGTGAGAGCTTCATGAAAAGGATATCTAAGCAGAATCCTAAAGCAATTATCCAGGTAAATGTGTATATGTATGTGTAGGGGTGGAATATGGGAAAAATGCTAACAAGCAACAGAATGCAAATGCTTGGAGGCAGACCCAAGAATTGAAAGAAACTGAGATGTCTGGGTCTCCTATTTGAGAGTTTGGGTATGGAAAGGATGTATTGAGTAGGGACCAGATCATGCAAGCTTTCCAAGCCACATTCTAAAGACTGAATTTTATCCTAAGATAATTGGGAAACCATTGAAGAGTGTTAAATAGGGTGATATTGTTAGACTTGCATTTTATTTTGTGAGTAAGTGGTTAGTTTTCTTTTTAACAGCTTCATTGTGGTATACTTTGCATAAAATAAACTGCACATATTTAAAGTGTACAATTTGATAAATGTTCACATATGTATATACCTCTGAAACATTCTTTTCCTGCTTCAGATTGCTAATACATTCTCACTTTAAGTTATATTTGTTGTTTATTTAAGCTCTTGCTCTATAAGTTCCAGTCAATGTTTGTTGTCTTTAGGAGACAGTTATATTGCCCTGGGAAATCATGTTTCTGTTTTAATCTACCCTGCCTGGTAATGTGTTTTAAGCAGGAGCTGAATCCCTCTATGTGAGTTTAAGAACAGAGAAGGAATAAACCCCAGAGCTGGATGCTCCAGATACCACAGAATTCGATAGGCTACTATTTTTGGTACCACTCTGCTAGGCAACTCCTGTGGGCAATAGTTGCCTAGATTAAAATCTGCCATCCCAGGGAGTTTGATGTGGAAGAGGTGGATGAGTGGATGTTAAATATCAGCTGGCCAGTCCTGTTTTCATCAACCCTCATCCCAACAGGGTTTTTGCAGTACATTTATGCACCCTGACAACACTACCAGCCTGCGTTGATGCTGCCAGTTTCAATTGCAAAGGGACCAGGCAAGGATTCATTTAAAGCCAGGCAGTGAAGAGGAAAAGGCCTTCCTCCACTATCCCCTCTGCCTGCTGCACATGCCCAGCTGTCTGCCCCAGCCTGTCACTGCTCATTCCTCACACTCCTGCGCTAGACAGCCTTCTGTCTCTCCAGGGCATTCTCACCCTTTTGGGTGTCACTGATAATTTCCTCAGAGCTTTGATTGCATCTGCTTCTGGAGCTATCTGCAGTAAATTTAGGGGAAGGGAACCAGCAGCCCATGCTCGTATACCACCTTAACAGAAAGAGGAAGAGGCCTGAACATGTTCCTTATAGACACAATGCACCTCTGAGTCTACTTCCCCCATAAGAGTGGTAGGGAAGGCCACCCACGGAGGCCTAGTCAAGAACCAGCACTTCTTACAGGAGAAGAAAAGATATTAAATGCTAGCCTTCCATTTTCCTCAAAGTAAACCTAAGTTAAATCTTTAAGGTAATGACTCAGAAACTCTGAAAAGCGTTTAATAATAGCTCTTGATGATTCATATGAATATTTTACTCTAAAGATGCTTATCTTGGAGGAATGTTGGTGTGAAACTTTCAATCCTAGGAAGTATGAGTACTTATTGCTTTGTGAAGTGATTATGATAATAGTAATTAATAACTGTGTTTCTCTATGCACTGCCAAAGAATTGGGCATTGCAAAAACACTCTAGAATAAAGCGATAAATAGATGGAGTAGCTAAAGACATTAATTAAGCTGCTTAAAATAAAGTACTGTTTCATTCCTTTTTAACCCCAGTGTCTACAAACTTTACAAAAGAATCATTGAACTAATTAATTGCTTGGGTAAATCCCAAGATTATAATTTGCAGAACTCTATTATTAGATAAAAATAAAACTCCAAGATTCTAAAATGCATTTGATATTAATGCTTAAGTTTGAGGCCAAACCTCTTCTAACTGATAGAACTGAGAGGGTTCTTCACCTAGCAATCTCGGCCTGGCCTGCTGCCAAGTGGCTGTGTGACCTAGGCCAAGTCACTTATCTCTCTGGGCCTCAGTTTCCTCATCCATTTCAGTTCACTGAAACAGACCTCTGGGCTAGTCCACCATTCTCTTCACTTTCATGAAATCTATCCTTTCTGATATATTGCATGCTTTAGCAGACCCATCCCTGGAAAACTGTATGTAAAGACTGCTTTGGTATATCAAACTTAATTTTTCCCATGGGCTTAGGCCAGAGTTTTCTGAGGAGTGCCTCACACACTGGTGAACCACGAAAGTGACAGATGGCAGCATCATTGGTGCCCTCAGTTTTCAGGGTGGTTAGGCTGGAGTCCCCAAGACAACTCAGGATCTGAAGTAATCTCAGATACAAATACAATTTTTATGAGTGCTTGGATGTGAACATTTTTGGAAAGCCCTGTCTTCAGTTTATGAAGTAAGAGAAACACCCCCCACAGGAAGAGAAATTAAGAAGTCACGGAATGATACTTAAGATTTCAGCAAAACTTAAACAAACATGTGCAAACAAGCAGTACATTTAAGTAAAAACTTTCAGATGAAATAGGGATAATCCTAAATATATGCTATAGTAATTCAGAAGAAAAGCCTATAAGAACCCTAGTAACTTTCATGGCAGATGTGGGAGAACTAGACAGGAGTTTTTCCCACTTATCTCTGAGTATGGCTGACATGAAAAAAGCTATCATGTTCCAAAAAACTTTTACAGAAACAAAGTCTACCTTTTTTTGTCCCTTTTATCACCTCATGGCACCTCTTTCTCTCCCTTTTAAAAATAGTCTGGTCCATTTCAGAGCACACAAGATGACTGGCTTTGGGTCTGGAGAGAGAAGGTCTTCTCTCAAATCCAATAACCAACAGTATAATACTGACAAGTTACTTTAAAGGAAGAAATAAAAATTCCTATAAAAATGTTTACCTTGTCCATTTCTAAATACAAATTTTGGGGTGACTTAAGATAAAAATAATCATTTTTTCAGCATAATTATGGGATCTTCTTTTTCTTTGTTTCAAGTCATGCCAACCACAGAGATGATCTGAGAATGTGACACTTCACAGCATCAACATCCAGAGAGTTCATCTGATTCAACACTTTGATTTCAGATACAAAAACAAGGTTTCAGAGAGCTAGTTACCCCTAAAATGTATTTAATGAGTCCAGAATCCAGGTCTACTTAAAAATTTTACATTAGTTTCCCTTTCTCCCCAGTCTTTCCCTAGTTTAAATGGCATTTATTGTATATTTTAAAAATCTTTTGTTTTTGGCTGCCCAGCACATGAAGTTCATTTTTATTTGCAGGGAGCTCCCAACTTTTGGTCACCTTCCCAACAGAAGCTGAAAGTGTTAGAAGAGGGCTTGCTTACCTAGACTCCCTTGCAGCTAGGGCACAGACATGTGATCTATGCTCTACCAATCTGATGCACCAGCAAAGACTTTTACTCTGGAATAGAAGGGAAGCAATTACTCTCAGACAACATTAGCACAGCGGCTTCCTCACCAGAACCAGTAATGAGATATCATTTGGGATCTGCCCTTTGGCCTTGAACTTGATCCTCCAGACACATTAACATTTTTGTGAGTCACAAGTATCTATTCAGTAAATTCTTTAGCCAGAATCTTCTATTCCTTGCAACTAAGACCCTTGACAAGTACAACCAATAATATATCTATTTGTAAATCTTATCAAACACTTGCCATGTGCTAGGTATTGTTCTAAGCACTTACAAGTATACATTCATTTAATCCTCATGATAACTCCATGACATAGGTATCATGATTATGTCCGTTTTACTGGTGAGAAAACTGAGGCACAGTGAGGGAAATAATTTCAGATTAAGAAATGTTCTCAAAATTTTAAGCAATGACGAAGGAGGTCTAGGATTTGAACCAGGCTGTTTGGATCTAACTCTGAGCTCTTAATCACTACACATACTACTTCTCCCTAATTTTTTCTGATTACATAATTAGTAACTATAGAAATATTTAAACACTATAGAAGAGTAGAAGGAAGAAAATACAAATAAACCACACTCTATTGCTTATAGAAAACTATTGTCTACAATAGTTAAACTATTTAAGTTTAGCCAGTACAGTACAATTTACTTTCTTGGTCACACTAACCATATTCCAAGTGCTCAGCAGCTCAGGAGGCTCATGGCTACTGTTTTGGACAGTGCAGATGTAGCACATTTCTGTCATCTTAGAAAGTGTTAGTGGATGATGCTGGAGAGTCTGCTGGCATTCTCTCTTCATAGCCCTCTGTGGCTATGTACAGACACACACATAATTTTACATAAATGGTAAAAAGCTGTAGATAAAAGAAAATAAAGAAGAGCCCCACAATTAAAAACAGCTTTTAAAATATTTTTTCTCTTCCTTTGGCCTTTCCCCTCTCTTCTCTCTAATAAACCAAGAGTGCATGACCCCTTCGATTCATAAAAGTTTTTCTCTAGGCTCTTACAACCATACAAAGTCACATATTCACATGCATAAGGCCTTGTTGTTGTTGATAAACACTTTTAGCCCACCTTCTTTTTTCACTTAATAAAACATTATGAAAATCATTCTAAGTTGGTCGGTACAAATCTAATTATCAGTGGCTGTGTGGAATTCCATGGTTCAGACATATGACAATATTTCCAATCTTCCCTTATTGATGTGCTTCTTTTCATTTTTTCTATCACAAGCAATGCCCAATAAACATTACTGGCCATAGATCCTTATAAACTAAAACTTCTATTTCTACAGGATTGATTCCCAGGAGTAGGATTGTTGGATTAAAAGGAATGCTTACATTTAATTTTAATAGCTATTGCCAAATTCTATCGAAGGGCTAGAATGATCTCCATGTCCTCCAGCAATGCATGAGTCTACTGTAATCTGCCCTCTCTTTTCCTCTTCTGTCTCCCCCTACTCCAGACACCCCCATCCTGGCCAGCACTGCATGCTATCACATCTTTTAATGACTCTCAGAATTATTAATGAATGTAACATCTGTCAACATTAGCATACCAAGGGTGGAACGATGGGAGTAGCTGCCCAAGGTATAAACAATAAAACGTCACACTGTATGTAGAGGATACAAAAACAGTAATAAAACTGACTAAAAGTTGGTTTGCTTTTTATTATCACCAGACATTGGCCATGCTAAACAGTGTTATTGGTAACATATCCCTCCCCTCAAAAATCTTTCATTGGCCTAACTTCTAGGCAATTTCTGTGGTTACCGTTGAGTCTTAAGAATAGATAGAATACATATGTAAAGCTTCAAATCCCTGTTATGTACTTGGCCTCAAACATCCATGGACTCAGCTACACATGTTTGTTTCAAGAGTAAATTTATGAGGTTCTCAAAAATTCTCCCTAATTTCAGGTGTGGTTTACGTATGCAGCCATTGTGGTACCACACATTTTTGTGCTTAAACAGGAGATTTAAAATAAACCATGATAGCTGAACGCAATTTTTCTTTTTTGAGATTAAAAAAACCACAAAAATATTTCCAAACAGTTAGAATCAGTTTTGAATAATGTACTCTGAAGATACATTAGCACCAGGCTTTAAAATTGTTCCTTGAAGTTTGGTGCACAGAAATTGTGGTGAAGCCCACGAACAACACAATAACCATGAAAAATAAGGAAATAAATAATTCCATAGAAAAACATAATCAAATGTTGAAAAAGAGTGCCAGGAAAAATGATAAAATGTGCTGGTCTTACAGTGCAAAGAAATCACAAGGGCAATATTTAAACACCTTGATTATTTTCACCAAGAACTAGACATTTACTCTACAGCAGAGGATCAAATCATGTCAGTGTTCACTATTCAATCATTTGTTAAGTTTCAGTAGAAGAGGAACCTTCAGAGATTTTCTAAAATGTAATAGACACTTACAATGAGTTTTCTGGCAAAAATATTTTAGTGGAAGTGTTTCAACTGCAGAGACATTTGAAATCCACTGAGGTCAATCCTGAAGAAACAAAGATGTGAACAATGGTACAATTTCTGGAATTTATTGTGAAATGTGATTTTTATTAATCTCTAATTTATCTTTATGCTTAAGACTTTTCTAAAGATTTCTGTTGCTTCGTGTTGAAACTTTCAAAATTAAAATTAATAATGGGTTTTTACTGAACTGTGAGTGAAGATAGGTGGAGAAATCTGGCTATTTCTTTAACATGAATATGCAAATGTTGACAAAATAACTGACATTTGCAGAAGTTAAAGCTCAAAATCAAGAAATGTAATGTTTTCAGAGGAAAATGGTGGATAGGATGCAGGACTAGCTTGCAGTTCTCACTCGGATAGACAGACCAGCATGTGGAGACCCACATCGTGAAATTTTGCTCCAAGAACCACCACAGGAATATACCAGGAAAGCCAAGAGAAAAGAATCCGCAAGCCCTTTGAAGGAGGTGGATTGCCACTGCAGGCTCCATGGGACAGCCGAGGAACTCCAAGGACAAAGGACACAATCTCTTAGGAGCTCTGTGGCCCAGCACACCACCTGACCAAGGACAAGCTTGTATCCTCCCTATCCTACTGCAGCTGATGCACTCTTGAAAGCACCACCTCCTGGCTGGAGACCAGCCAACACAAGACCAGTGCACTTAAGAAAAATACAACCAAGGACCCTCACAGAGTCCACTTCACTCCCCTGTCACCTCTACCGGAGCAGGTGCTGGTATCCACGGCCGACAGACCAGAAGATGAGTCACTTAAAAAAAACTCCTTGTAGACACTCTCCAGTACCAGCCTGGAGCCTGGTAGTTCTGCTGAGTGGCTAGATCCAGAAGAGAAATAACAATCACTGCAGTTTGGCTCTCAGGAAGCCCCATCCCTAGGTGAAGAGGGAGAGGACCTCATCAAGGGAGCACCCCTGTGGGGCAAAATAATCTGAACAGCAATCCTTGACTCTCAGATCTTCCCTCTGACCCAGTCTACCCAAATGAGAAGAAACCTGAAAAACAATTCTAGTAATATGATAAAACAAGGTTCTTTAACACCATCAAAAGATCACACTAGCTCACCAGCATTGGATCCAAACCAAGACAAAATCTCTCAATTGCTGGAGAAAAACTGCCAGGAAAAGAATTCACAAGGTCGATTATTAAGCTAATAAAGGAGGCACCAGAGAAAGGTGAAGTCTGACTTAAAGAAATAAAAAAAAAAAGATGCAGGATATGAATGGAAAAGTCTCCAGTGAAATAGATAGCATAAATAAAAAACAATCACAACTTCTGAAGATGAAGGACACACTTAGAGAAATGCAAAATGCACTGGAAAGTCTCAGCAATAGAATCAAACAAGTAGAAGGCTTTCAAATTAACCCAATCCAACAAAGACAAAGAAAAAATAATTTTTTTAAATGTACAAAGCCTCCAAGAGTTTGTAATCCCTGACAAGAAGGGATTACATTAAATTACCAAATCTAACAATAATTGGTGTTCCCAAGGAAGAAGAGAAATCTAAAAGTTTGGAAAACATATCTGAGGGAATAATTGAGGAAAACATCCCTGGCCTTGCTAGAGATTTAGAGATCCAAATCCAAGACACTCAAAGAACACCTGGGGAATTCATCACAAAAAAAAATTACCGCCTCAGAACATAGTCATCAGATTATCTAAAGTTAAGACAAAGAAAAGAACCTTAAGAGCTGTGAGACAAAAGCATCAGGTAACCTATAAAGGAAAATCTATCAGATTAACAGCAGATCTCTTAGCAGAAACCCTACAAGCTAGAAAGGATTGGGGTCTTATCTTTAGCCTCTTTAAACAAAACAATTATCGCCAATAATTCTGTCTCCAGTGAAACTAAGCTTCATAAATGAGGGAAAGATACAGTCTTTTTCAGACAAGCAAGTGCTGAGAGAATTCACCACTACCAAGCCAGCACTACAAGAACTGCTAAAAGGAGCTCTAACAAATCCTCAAAATACACCAAAATATAATTTCCTTAAGGCACAATTCTGACAGGACCTGTATAATAATGACATGATGAAAAAAAGCAGAAGATATTCAGGCAACAAATTGCACAATGAACAGAATAGTACCTCACATCTCAATACTAAGGTGAATGTAAATGGCCTAAATGCTCCACTTAAAAGATACAGAATGGCAGAAAGAATTCACCAACCAAGTATCTGCTGTCTTTAAGAGACTCACCTGACACAGAAGGACTCACATAAACTTAAGGTAAAGGGGTGGAAAAAGATATTCCATGCAAATGGAAACCAAAAGTGAGCAGGAGCAGCTATTCTTATATCAGACCATACAAACTTTAAAGCAACAGCAGTTAAAAAAAGACAAAGAGGGACATTATATAATGATAAAAGGACTAGTCCAACAGGAAAATATCACAATCCTAAATACATATGCACCTAACAGTGAAGCTCCCAAATTTATAAAATAATCACTCCTAGACCTAAGAAATGAGATAAACAGCAACACAATAATAGTGGGGGACTTCAATACTCCACTGACAGCACTAGACAGGTCATCAGGATAGAATGTCAACCAAGAAACAATGGACTTGAACTATACCCTAGAACAAATGAATTTAACAGATATTTACAGAACATTCTACCCAACAACTGCAAAATATACATTCTATTCATCAGCACATGGAACATTCTCCAAGATAGTCCATATAATAGGCCACCAAACAAGTATCAACAAATTTAAGAAAATCAAAATTATATCAAGTACTCTCTCAGACCACAGGGGAATAAAATTGGAAATCAACTCCAAACGGAACCCTCAAAACCATGCAAATACATGGAAATTAAATAACCTACTCCTGAATGATTGTTGGGTCAGCAATGAAATAAAGATAGAAATTAAAAAATTATTTGAACTGAACAATAATATTGACACAACCTATCAAAACCTCTGGGATACAGCAAAAGCGGTGCTAAGAGGAAAGTTCATAGCATTAAATGCCTATGTCAAAAAGTCTGAAAAACCACAAATACAAAATGTAAGGTCACACCTCAAGAAACTACAGAAACAAGAACAAATCAGACACAAACCCAGCAGAAGAAAAGAAATAGCAAAGATCAGAGCATAACTAAATGAAATTGAAACAAAAAAATTACAAAAGATAGATGAAACAAAAAGCTGGTTCTTTGAAAAGATAAATAAAATTGATAGACCATTCATGAGACTAAACAAAACAAAACAAAACAAAGAGAGAAGATCCAAATAAGCTCAATTAGAAATGCAATGGGAGATATTACAACTGACACCACAGAAATACAAAAGATCACTCAAGGCTACTATAAGCACCTTTACGTGCATAAACTAGAAAACCTAGGGGAGATGGATAAATTCCTGGAAATATACAACCCTCCTAGATTAAACCAGGAAGAAATAGAAACTCTGAACAGACAAATAACTAGCAGCGAGATTGAAATGGTAATTTAAAAACTGCCAACAAAAAAAGTCCAGGACCAGATGGATTCACAGCTGAATTCTATCAGACAAAGAAGAATTGGTACCAATCCTATTGACACTATTGCAAAAGATATAGAAAGAGGGAATCCTCCCTAAATCATTCTGTGAAGCCAGTATCACCCTAATACCAAAACCAGGAAAGGACATAACAAAAAAGAAAACTACAGACCAATATCCCTGATGAACATACATGCAAAAATCCTCAACAAAATACTAGCTAAGAGAATCCAACAATGTATCAAAAAGATAATCCACCATGATCAAGTGAGTTTCATACCAAGAATGCAGGGATGCTTTAACATATGCAACTCAAAAATGTGATACACCACATAAACAGAATTAAAAACAAAAACCTCATGATCGTCTCAATAGATGCAGAAAAAGCATTTGACAAAATCCAGCATTCCTTTATGATTAAAACCCTCAGCAAAATCAGCATACAAGGGACTTACCTCAATGTAATAAAACCATCTATGACAAGCCCACAGCCAACATTATATGGAATGGGGAAAGGATGAAGGCATTCCCCCGAGAACTGAAACAAGACAAAGATGCCCATTTTCACCACTTCTATTCAACATAATACTGTAAGTCCTAGCCAGAGCCATCAGACAAGAGAATTAGATAAAGGGCATCCAAATAGGTAAAGAGGAAGTCAAACTGTCACGTTTGCTGATGATATGATTATATACCAAGAAAACCCTAAAGACTCATCTAAAAATCTCCTTGAACTGGTAATGACTTCAGCAAAGTTTCAGGATATAAAATTAATGTGCACAAATCAGTAGCTCTGCTATACACCAAGAGTGACCAAGCTGAGAATCTGACCCCTTGAACTCAACCCTTTTTACAATGGCTGCAAAAAAAATTAAAATACTTTGGAATATACTTAATCAAGGAAGTAGAAGACCTCTACAAGAAAAATCACAAAACCACTGAAAGAAATCATAGATGATACAAACAAATGGAAACATATCCCATGCTCATGGATGGGTAGAATCAATATTGTAAAAATGATCATATTGCCAAAAGCAGTCTACAAATTCAATGCAATTTTCATCAAAATACCACCATCATTCTTCACAGAGCTACAAAAAAAAATCCTAAAATTCACATGCAACCAAAAAAGAGCCCACATAGCCAAAGCAAGCCTAAGCAAAGGAACAAATCTGGAGGCATCACATTACCTGATTTCAAACTATACTATAGGGCTATTGTCACTGTTAATACCGAGTGTCAACTTGATTGGATTGAAGGATGCAAAGTATTCATCCTGGTTGTGTCTGTGATGGTGTTGCCAAAGGAGATTAACATTTGAGTCAGTGGGCTGGGAAAGGCAGACCCACCCTTAATCTGGGTGGACACCATCTAATCAGCTACCAGCACAGCTAGAATATAAAGCAGACAGAAAAACACGAAAAGACTAGGAGAGCCTAGCCTCCCAGCCTACATCTTCCTCCTGTGCTGGATGCTTCCTGCCCTCGAACATCGGACTCCAAGTTCTTCAGTTTTGGGACTGGGACTGGCTTTCCTTGCTCCTCAGCTTGCAAACGGCCTATTGTGGGACCTTGTGATCGTGTGAGTTAACACTTAATAAACTCCCCTTCAACCCCTCAGAGTTCTCTCTCTATATATATCCTATGAGTTCTGTCCCTCTAGAGAACTCTGACTAACACAGTCACCAAAACAGTATGGTATTGATATAAAAATAGGCATACAGACCAATGGAACAGAATAGAGAACTCAGAAATAAAGCCAAATACTTCCAGCTAACTGATCTTTGACAAAGCAAACAAAAACATAAAGTGGGGAAAGGACACCCTATTCAACAAACAGTGCTGGGATAACTGGCCAGCCACATGTAGAAGAATGAAACTGGATCCTCATCTCTCACCTTACATAAAAATCAACTCAAGATGGATCAGAGACTTAAATCTAAGACCTGAAACCATAAAAATTCTAGAATATAACTTTGGAGAGACCCTTCTAGCCACTGGCTTAGATAAAGACGTCATGACCAACAACCCAAAAGCAAATGCAACAAAAACAAAGATAAATAGATGGGACTTAATTAAACCAAAAAGCTTCTGCACAGCAAAAGAAATAATCAGCAGAGTTAACAGACAGCTTTTTCTCTCTCACATAGAGTGGGAGAAAAGCTTTGCAATCTATACATCTGACAAAGGACTAATATTCAGAATCTACGAGGACCTCAAACAAATTAGCAGGAACAAAACAAACAATCCCATCAAAAAGTGGGTTAAGGACATGAATAGACAATTCTCAAAAGAAGATATACCAATGGTCAACAAATATGAAAAAATGCTCAGCATCACTAATTATTATGAAAATGCAAATCAAAACCACAATGTGACACCATCTTACTCCTGCAAGAATGGCCATAATCAAAAAACAAAAAAAAATAGATGTTGGTGTGGATGTGGTGAAAAGGGAACACTTTGACACTGTTGGTGGGAATGTAAACTAGTACAACCACTATGGAAAACAGTGTGGAGATTCCTTAAAGAACTAAAAGTAGATCTACGGTTTGATCTAGCAATCCCACAACTGTGTATCTACCCAGAGGAAAAGAAGTCATTATACGAAAAAGATACTTTCACACAGATGTTTATAGCAGCACAATTCGCAATTGCAAAAATATGGAACCAGCCCAAATTCCCATCAATCAAGGAGTGGATAAAGAAAATGTGGTATATATACATACATATATAATATATATAGTATATATACATACATATATAATATATATAGTATATATACATACATATATAATATATAGTATATATACATACATATATAATATATAGTATATATACATACATATATAATATATAGTATATATACATACATATATAATATATAGTATATATACATACATATATATTATATATATACATACATACATATCATGGATACTACTCAGCCATAAAAAGGGATGAAATGATCGCATTTGCAGCAACCTGGATGGAACTGGAGACCATTTTTCTAAGTGAAGTAACTCAGGAATGGAAAACCAAACATCGTATGTTCTCACTCCTATGTGGGAGCTAAGCTATGAGGACACAAAGACCTAAGAATGATACAATAGACTTCGGAGACTTGGGGGAAAGAGTGGGAGGAGGGTGAGGGATAAAAGACTTCACATTGGGCTCAGTGTACACTGCTTGGATAATGAGTGCCAAATCTCAGAAATCACCACCAAAGAACTTATACATGTAACCAAACACGACCTGTTCCCCAAAAAACAATTGAAATATAAAAATATTTTTAAAACAGAAATATAATGTTTTCATTACTGAGATAAAGTTGGTAATTTTCTTTTTTCAAAAATCAGATTGATATAATTTTAAAACAATAATTATTTTTCCTTTTTGTAATACAATATTTGTTTAATTTTTTAAATTTTTTGGCATAATTAAACATATATAATACAATAATAGAAACATTCTCAGTCTGCATTTCTTTTCTCATCTTCATTATGATTAGTTTCATTCCATGATTATTACTGAAAATTTTTTTGCAGTATAGAGGAGGACAGGGTGTTATAAAACCAGTAAAAAGACACCCAAATGGTTTTAAACAGCTAGAATTGGCCTTGAACAGTGTACTCTGAAGCACTGAGCTTTAAAATTGTTCCTTGAAGGCTGGCGCACAGAAATTGTGACACTATTGGGCACATGTCAGCATGTATCAGCTCTAGAACTACCACAGACAGAAAGAGAAAAGTGGGTGACCAAAGGATCCATAAATGATTGAATGAACCATTTACAGTTTCACTGCACCAGCCATGTGCACTTAGACATGCATAGCTTAATCTTTCTGACAAGCCCATTTCTTTCATTTACATTTCCCTGACTACAGGAAAGCTGAGCATCTTTTCATGTTTTTGGACATCTGACTACCTGGTAGAATTCATTCAATCCTCTCTGGGATGGTGACACCCAGCCTGCTTGGATCGGGAATCTCTTTGAAAATATGATGAAGCCTATGGATTTGTTTCTGAGCAAATGGCCTACATTTTCATTGGTACAGACCCTCGCACCCAAGTTCAGGGGACTCAGAAACCACCCCTTCCTCATTCTACAGATACAGAAACTCAGGCCTATGATCTTGGACTAAAATAGAGCAAGCCCCACACCGTTTGAGACTTGTTTTTCTCATTTGCAGAATAGAACAATCACACTTAACCTCATAGGATGAATGTAAGGATTAAATGAGTTAATGTCTGAGCATACAGTCTGGACAACAGAGTTTCTTAAAGTTTGAGTTGATTTCCAATATTTAAAAGTGAAAAGATCTCACACTTTTTGAAAAATCCACATTTTTTGGCTTCTCTTAGAAAGGCAGAAACCAGCAATCCTGTGCTCACCTTGTCAGGAGCTAGCAATGGGCTGGGCTGGGAAAACTGCTGTTTCCAGACGCAAGCTTGATTTGCAGATCCCCACTGTTCTCAGCACTCCTCATGTTGCCTGGCAATAGTGTTGACCACTGTTTATTCTTTTCCAAGTAGAGGGGCTTTTACTTTATCTGCCAGGCCAGGAAGGCCTTTGGGCTGGGACTCCTGTGCATGACACTGGTCAAGTCAGTCACACGAAGGTGATAAGGCTAGAAAAGGATTGAGATGGTGCTATCTTTCTCTGGGAGATTTGCATTCTGTCATTTAAGGAAGAACCTTCCCATAATCCTGTCACCCTAATCATGAAAAATCCTAGTAATTATTTGAGAACTCTTTTTGCAATCTAGTCAAAGGACTAAAGGTGAAATTGCAGTTGCTTTTACCTCTAAACTGTTTGGCAATTCAGTCGATTTCTCTCTATCTCCACTGTCACAACCCTAGTTCAAGCCACCATCACCTGCCCAGATTCTCATGAGACCAAGAAAAAGCATTCAAATAACTTTTTGTGTCTTCATTTCCTTTAGATCATACTTGTTTTTAATAAACTCTCAAATTTTATACGTAATAAAGTCATAATTGCTGATTATTTTTCTGTTGCCTCTTTTTCATTTCAGGAATGCAAGGGGCATGAAGACAAATCATTGTACAGAAGGGGTGAGGGGTGAGGGTTTGGCTGAGCTACAGTGATATTTGTCAACAAATTAGTAACCTGAAGTCAAATATTGTGGGTACTAACTTCTCAGAGAAAAGGTTTGTATGAGCAGCAAGGAGAATACGAAGAGGAGCTTGGATAGGGATTTCCCAAAGTTTGGAGCTGATATTCTCCAAACACCAGTCTTGGGAATTATGAACTTGCAATTTTGAAATCCAACTACTGAAAAGCCCAGCTTAACCACCATGAACAGAAAAGAAACTATGCAAAGCTGGCTGTCTTGGGAGCACACACATGGTTAGCAGGTTGACAGCGTCCTCTGTCTTCTGTGCCTGCAAGGTAGCACATTCCTCTCCATGCATTTTCTTCTATTTTAATCAGGCAGCATATGGCCTTGGTAAACCCCCACAGGTATCTCTTCTCTTCTCTTCTCTTTTTTCTCTCTCTCTTTCTTTCTTTTTTTTGATGGAGTCTCACTCTGACACCCAGGCTGGAGTGCAGTGGCACCATCTTGGCTCACTGCAAGCTCCGCCTCCCGGGTTCATGCCATTCTCCTCTTCGGTCTCCCGAGCAGCTGGGACTACAGGCGCCCGCCACCACGCCCGGCTAATTTTTTTTTTTTTTTTGTATTTTTAATAGAAATGGGGTTTCACTGTGTTAGCCAGGATGGTCTCGATCTCCTGACCTCGTGATCTGCCCACCTTGGCCTCCCAAAGTGCTGGGATTACAGGTGTGAGCCACTGCACCTGGCCACAGGTATCCCTTTCTGAGGCAAACTTCTGCAATGCCCAAGTCTTGTTTAGTGTCACTGGATGCTTAGCAACACTTTGATAAATAGGAATGTCCCAGTACTTCTTCAAGTGGGGTTCATACATATGACAGCATGCCCTGGGGTGCTGGCTGAAAATTCAAATAACCTAAGTCTCAGGCCAGACCTCCTAAATCAGAGTCTCCAAGGGTAGGTTTGGGGACCCTGTATTTTAAACCAATCAGATCCTGTATCCTCCACACTTAAAATCCTCCTATTGCTTCCCATTGTTTTTGGAAAACAACAACAACCCAAACTCTGCATGTTTCCATGTCCTATGAGGTCCTACATGGTCTAGACCCTGCCTGTTTATCTCCCATGAGGCTGCCCCTCCACCTCTGGGCTCATAACCCAAATGGCCTCTTGTCTGTCTGTCATGGCAAGCTCTCTTCTTCCGCAGGACCTTTGCACATGCTCTTACCCCTGCCAGAAATGATTTCTTCTTTCCATTTCACCTGGCTAACAACAAATCATCATTTAGTTAAGTCTCAACTCAGAAGTCTCCTGCTGGGTCATATCTCTCATTACTGCTTCTCATAATATTTGTCCCCTATTCACTGGCATGAATAAATTCCAGTAGCAAGATCTCAAAACTGCAATTAAAAAAAATGTATCATAGCGGGAACACTTAACATGAGATCCACCCTCTTAACAAATGTTTTTAAAATGTACAATACAGTGCTGTTAATTCATACTATATACTTCTCAATGGTGGGCCAATGTCTATGTCTTCTTCCACTAAATCCACAAAGCTTAAATAATGCTTGGCAAATAGTAAGTGCTCAATTCATATTGAGTAAAAGAAATGGTGTTTCCCAGTGTGATATCATCCAGTGTCATGACTTTAAGGCCCATCTACTAGTTGGTGACTCCTAAATTTATACCTTCAACTGTAACCTCAAAATGTCTAAAATTAAACTCTTGATCCAATGTTCACCATCTCAGAAAACGGTTTCATCATTGACCCAGTTGCTTAGGGTCCAAAACTTGTTGTCATCCTTAACCTTTCTCTCACCACATATTTGATCCATCAGCAACTCCTACAGCTTCCTTTTAAAATATTTTCAGAAACCCTCTGGTTCTCCCCTGCTCCCCTGCTACCAGGTGCAAACCATTACCACCTCTCAACAAAACTTACTTCTGTAGTCCTTTTTAGAGGGAAACCCTTGGGTTTGTGGAAATAAATGAAGACCACTCTAATGAAAATCAACAGAAACTATGTATTCAGAGTTGGCTATAGCAAGAGAGTTGGCCTCCATTCCTTTTGGTTGGCACAGACTAAAAGGCAAGCAATGCAGTGTGAATGATTTATAGTATGAAAAGGGAAGGCTTCATGTTTGCTAGATTGGAAGTTGTTGGTATGGGGAAGCAGGAAATGGGCTAACTAGAAGCAAGGCATCCTATGTGATTGGGCTGGGGAGCATATTTGGTTTTCTCTGGTTGGTCCTGAGTTGGAAGCTGGCCAAGTTGTGACCATTTTAGACCAATTGCTGCAGAGGTGGTTCGGCTTTCTGGACTGGTTGCTGCTGAGTTTGTGGATCAGAGTTCTATTTTTAAATGGTGTGGCCACCCTCTGTTTGTTTATTTCATCTCTCAGGTTGATGGGATCTTCTACGGCCACTTGGGTGGTTCTCCCTTCAGTGGGTATCAGAGAATCTTTGCCATAAATTTTGGGCATGGGGTAGTGGACAGGTAAGGTCATGCTGAGGCATGTGGGTACTAATGCAGTAAGGCTAATAACTTAGTACCCTTTTAAATAGCCTTAAGATATACATTCAGATGATAGCTGGGGGATTGAGGGAGGGGTAAGGGCAGAGATGGGGAATGCTGGAGGCAGGGCTCAGTCTCACACTTAGTGTTCCCAAACAGTTCAGCTTTGGTCCTTAAGTCCTGAGTTTCCAGGGCCCACCTTCCTTAGAAGAAATCAAGTGTTTCTTGAGGGAGAGTGCAACAAAATGGCTACAAATTCCTCCCATCCCAATATGCATGCTCCTTTGCCACTCCTTCCACCAACAGGTGGAGTCTGTTTCCTCCCCCTCTGAATATAGGCTAGCTTTGTGACATGCTTTGACCAACATAAAATGGCAGAAGTGTTGTTTATCAACTGTTGAGACTGGGCTTTAAGAGACACTACATGTTTTACTTGGTACAATGCCCAGAGACCAACATGTAAGAAAGCCAGTCTGGCTCCAGGACTATAAGCAACCATGTGGAGAACTGAGATGCCCCAGCCAACAGCCACCACCAATTGTCAGACATGCAAAGGAAGCCATCTTGGCCTCAAAACCCAACCAAACCAGCTGATACAGCCACAAGAGTGAGCCCCAGTAAGACTAGAAGAGAAACTGTCCAGTCAAACCACAGAATCATGAGAAATAATGGATTATTGATGCTTTGAACCACTAAATTTTGGGTGGTTTGTTATGTGACAAAAGACAATTTTAAAGCATTTCTAAAGTATACCCTTTGAGACTCAAACATCAAAGAAATATCAGAGTATTTCTTTCTATCATATTTTACCTTCTCTCTGAGAGGAGTTCTAGTAAATATGTTCTTCCTACCTAGATACATAGTTATTAGCTAGATGTACTGTCCAAGTGGCCCCAACCCTTAATCTAGTTGTAGGGAAACGATGGTAGGTCTAGTGTTCAAAAGAACTGCTTTGCTTCAGGAAACTCCCTCAGAATCACAGAATTGGTCCAGCTAGTCTTTGTCTTCCCCAAGAAGGGGCAGATTCTACAGGCAGAAGAGTACAGACTTGGAAAAACTAGCTTCTCCTGGTGCAGAGAGTAAGGGCTCTCATCTACAGGGCATGCTTGACCCTGTGCTGGACTCTGAAGAGACAGGCCAACAAAGCCCCACTCTGCCTGAGGATTTCCCAGCCTTCTATGAGGAGTGTGGCTCCTTACTTGGTCCCTGCGGACTTCATTTTGGCCTCTTCTTTCCCCAAGGCTTACAAACTTCCTTGGGAAGGGAGGCTGCTGTCTATTTCCTTGTGTTCTAACTTCATCCAATCTCTGTGTGAAGAATCTGTGGTGGTTTCAAAGCATGTCTGCAAATTCTTTGACACTCCTGTTTGCAAGAGGTGGACTTTAGTTTCCCTCCCCTTGCATACAGGCCAACCTTAATGATTCATTTTTAATGAATAGAATGTAGCAAAAGTGATGCTGTGTGATTTTTGTAGGGGTGGGTTGCCCCTACACACCTGTGGGTGTTTCTCGTAAGGTGGAACGAGAGACTTGGGAAAGAAAAAGACACAGAGACAAAGTATAGAGAAAGAAATAAGGGGACCTGGGGAACCAGCGGTCAGCATATGGAGGATCCCGCCAGCCTCTGAGTTCCCTTAGTATTTATTGATCATTTGTGGGTGTTTCTCGAAGAGGGGGATGTGTCAGGGTCACAAGACAATAGTGGGGAGAGGGTCAGCAGACAAACACGTGAACAAAGGTCTTTGCATCATAGACAATGTAAAGGATTAAGTGCTGTGCTTTTAGATATGCATACACATAAACATCTCAATGCTTTACAAAGCAGTATTGCTGCCCGCAGGTCCCACCTCCAGCCCTAAGGCAGTTTTTCCCTCAATCGGGTTTTATACCGAGACATTCCATTGCCCAGGGACGGGCAGGAGACAGATGCCTTCCTCTTGTCTCAACTGCAAGAGGCATGCCTTCCTCTTGTCTCAACTGCAAGAGGCATGCCTTCCTCTTACACTAATCCTCCTCAGCACAGACCCTTTACGGGTGTCGGGCTGGGGGACGGTCAGGTCTTTCCCTTCCCACGAGGCCATATTTCAGACTATCACATGGGGAGAAACCTTGGACAATACCTGGCTTTCCTAGGCAGAGGTCCCTGTGGCCTTCCGCAGTTTTTGTGTCCCTGGGTACTTGAGATTAGGGAGTGGTGATGACTCTTAAGGAGCATGCTGCCTTCAAGCATCTGTTTAACAAAGGACATCTTGCACCGCCCTTAATCCATTCAACTCTGAGTTGACACAGCACATGTTTCAGAGAGCACGGGGTTGGGGGTAAGGTTATAGATTAACAGAATCTCAAGGCAGAAGAATTTTTCTTAGTACAGAACAAAATGGAGTCTCCTATGTCTACTTCTTTCTACACAGACACAGTAACAATCTGATCTCTCTTGCTTTTCCCCACAATTTTCAAGTTTAGATCATGAAGAGTGATAGAGCTTTTGCCTGGGTCTCTCTTTGGAACATGCACCTTTTGTTCTCTCAGCTGTCATGCAAGAAATAGGTCCACTCTGAAGCTGCTATACTGGGGGACCAGATGCAGAGCCCATGTTGAGAGAGCACAGATGTCTGGGCAGCCCCAGCCGTTCCAGCTCCCAGCTACTTGAGTCTACCTAACCCAGGCATTGGACAAGTGGATGAAGAAGACTTTGAGATGACCCCAGCCCCAGCCACCATCTGAATACAAACAAATGCATGAGAGACCCCAAGTAAGAACCACCTAGCTGAGCTTAGTCAGACCTCAGACCTGTGAAAGATCTAATAATAGATGGCAGTTGCTGTTTACACTACTAAGTTTGGGCTACTTTGTTATACAGCAATAGATAACTGCTACAGAATCCTTGAGCACTGCTGAGATGAGGAAGGAACAGGCGAGAGGAGCTATGGAGATTGGCCACCATCTGTGTGGTACCTCACTGCCAGTTCTGTCTGCAGCCTTGCTGAGGGGCAGGTCACTCCACTGCCACTGACCTGAAAGGATCAGCCGGGGATTCTTCAAATGTAAATGTCATCAAAATATAATACTAAACTCATAATTAATACAAGAATACCCTTCAAATTATATATCCTAGGGAGGGAGAAATTTAAATGACATTTGGTTATATGTGGTTAAAATTCTAATTCAGTCAAAAATACTAGGTTTAGAGATAATTTTTTTCCTCCCCATGGAAACTATCTTTTCTTTCCTTGTGAATACAAGATTTTTCTGGAATTTCTACTAATTACAAAAATAAACCATGGTAAATTATGGGACCTTCAAGATTATTTAGTCCAACTCTCATTCTTACTGATAAGAAAACTGAGTCTCAGAAAAGTGAAGGAATGTCCCTGAGTTAATAGATGGCAAGCAGTGGCTAGAGTCTAGGATTTTAGACTTCCAGTCCAGTATGCATTTCAAATCATGAATACTTGCTTTATATATGTAACAAAACCTTATACAAGCACTTACGGGCCAACACTAAGTGCTGCACAAGTATTAACATATTTAATTCTCATGATGACCCTAGGAGGTACGTGCTACTCTTATTTGCCATTTATAGTGAAAAGAGACAACTGAGTACAGAGAGGTTAAGTAACTGGCCCAAAGTCAGTACCTCCTTTAGACTTGGACAACAGGAACCCTGGGCCCTAGGCTTTAGAGGGCCCCATTCTGGTCTCCTCTTGCCTATTGTTCCCTGTGGGATAATTAGTGGGGCCAAGATGCTTGCTTAACAGGAGGCTCTGTTCTACCTTCTAGACCACAGCCATGTACCCTAGAATTCCCTGCCCAAACAGCCCTGAGAACACTTCCAGGTCCTGTGCAGGATTTTCCTCCAGGGCTGGCCTCCGGAGTGTGGACCTCCCCTCACATGTGTGTACCCTAGGGCCAGAGGGATGGCCAAGGAGCAGCTATTTTGATTGTGAGGTTTGGGGGCAGCTTGAGTGTGTAGGATGGGGAGTCCTCACATGGTGAGGGAGGGAGCTGGGGGCAGAGTAGAAAGAGAGGGAAAATAGGAGGGCTGGCTCTTCCCTCACTGCCACCTAACACAAAACTCTGAAGAGCATTAGAATTCTAAGTTTAAAAAATGGCACTCCAGAGCCAAGTGCAATGGTGTGCACCTGTAGTCCCAGCTACTTGGGAAGCCTGAGACAGGAGGAACCATTGAGTCCAGCAATTCCAGTACAGCCTGGGCAACACAGTGACTCTGTCTCAAAAAAAAAAAAAAAAAAAAAGGAGGTACTCCAGGTCATTATGAAGATATATTTGCCAAGGTTGAAGATAGAATAATTCTATGTGACAGTTTGCTAGAATAATCTATAACTTCTAAATATTTGGATGTATACATGATAAGTCTTTATACTCTTATTCTGAGCCCCATAAATGTTAGCAGTGAGCAGTGGTATGCTGGTAGATGCTTAACAACCAGCTCTGGGGTTGGAGATAGTATGGAGGAAGCCCTGATTTGCAGTAGGTTTCCATGATGTGAACATACCTACTATGGCTGATTTCAATCCACCAAGAGAATATCACTGAGCAGAGAGTTGGGAGAAGATATGCACAATCAGCTCTCAGGAACCAGACAAGCCAGCTCTAGCAAATAATTCAGGGCCAGCCAATGCCACACAGCTAGCAAGTGGCAGAGGCAGAATTTGAACAAAGGCAGTTTGGTTTCAGAATCTGGACTTCTAATCGTTATGTTGCTTCCTAGCCTTCTCTTTCCTAGACCCACATTATTAGACCCTGTAAAGTATTGAGGATTGTTGTACTAATCTATACTTTGAGTCCTGGACTCTGGAGGGCCATGTCCTAGCATCAGCTGATGCTAATATAACCACAGTCATAGAGAAGACTTTCTGCCAGAAGCAAGGTGGCCATATCTTCCCTCATTTTCAAAATCTCTTGTCTATGCTGTGTTGTTCTTGACCTTTGAGTTTATTCCAGCTTCTGAGAACTCCTGCTTCCTAGCTCCTGCCTGCTTGCCTCGCCTTACCTCCCATCTCAACTTGATCACTTTTACTCATTTGTCCCTGTGGCCTGCCTGACCATGACCCACTGAGCATTAACTGCTGAGCCTGGACTGTAGTTCCAAGCTGGGGACATTAGGTGTTGGGTTTTTTTTTTAAAGGGTCAGTTATCTTTCTATTTAATAGGTACTCACTTGGGCAAGGGAACATATAAAATATTTTGACCGGCCGGGTGCAGTGGCTTATGTGTGTAATCCCAGCAGTTTGGGAGGCTGAGGTGGGCAGATCATGAGGTCAGGAGTTTGAGGTCAGGAGTTTGAGACCAGCCTGACCAATATGGTGAAACCCCGGCTTTACTAAAAATACAAAAATTAGCTGGGCATGGTGGCGCACATCTGTAGCCTCAGCTGCTGGGGAGGCTGAAGCAGGAGAATCACTTGAACCCGGGAGGTGGAGATTGCAGTGAGCCAAGATGGTGCCACTGCACTCCAACCTGGGTGACAGAGCGAGACTCCATCTAAAAAAAAAAAAAAAAAAAATTGACCATATAAAGGAATTCTACTTTTGAAAAAAATTGAGAACTACTCCTTTTTCTTGACCACTCAGCCTTTCTGAGTATTCTATGAGAAAATAAAATTCTAATGCCTAAAGCATCCATTAAGTATAATGAACTGGGATATTGGGATGCAGGGCTCTAATTTCCAAAGGTGCTACTTTTTTTTTTTCCCAGTTGTGACCCAAAGGCTGTCCTTGAAGTAAGAAAATTAATTGAAAGGATTTATGGCCAGTACAGTGGCTCACACCTGTAATTCCAGCACTTTGGGAGGCCAAGGCAGGTGGATCGCTTGAACACAGGAGTTTGAGACTAACCTGGGCAACATGGCAAAACCCTGTCTCTACAAAAAAACAAAAATTAGCTGGGTGTGGTGGTGCATGCCTATAGTCCCAGCTACTCGGGAGGCTGAGGTGGGAGGATTGCTTGAGCCTGAGACATCGAGGCTACAGTGAGCCATGATCATGCCACTGCACTCCAACCTGAGTGATAGAGTGAGACCATGTCTCAAAAAAAAAGAAAAGAAAAGAAAGGACCAGGGAACCAGAGTGACACAACTATTTAGCCAGAAGACCCCAGTCCCAAATTCCATTAAATTCAACAATTCAACTGGTTCATGGTCCATGATAATCTCTAGATTTGATTCCTGGGATATATACTCTTTTTTCCCATATGTAGAGCAGTCACACTTACACCAGACAGCTATTTGGCTTTTTGGGAGTGAAAGATTTAATGAAAAGAATGCATCTGGGGTCTCAAGTAAAATCCACAAGCTTTTAGGAGAAACAAAAATGTAGACCATTGTGGATCAGATAATTTTTGAGGTCTTTCTGATGCAAATTACAAAATTCAGAGGCCCAGCATGGGATGTTCTGATAGTTTCAGCCTAAAGCTGAGCTAAGTGACATGCATGGGTTTTTGGAATAGGTGCTATATTTTCACCAGTTTTGTAAAGACTGAGCAGATGTTTGGTGGCCCTAAAGATCTGTCTCCAATTGCTACTCTTCCCAGAGCAGTAGCTTTCAAAGTATGATCTTTGGACCAGCAGTATCAGCATCACATGGAAACTTGTTACAGTTGTAAATTCACCCCAGATCTGCTGAATTGGAAACTCTGGAGTATATTCCAGCAATCTGTGTTTTAAGAAGTCTCCTAGGTGATGCTGATATGGCTGAAGTTTGAGAACCACTGTTCCTGAGTATAACTACAAGTCTGAATGTGCCTCTAAGAACACTGGAACCACGGAGAGATAAGAAGCATGCTGGAGATGGGGGAGGGAGACGAAGGGAAGTGGTAGAGGACTAGCAGCTTGGTGCATAAATTAATGGCCTGTAGCATTTCTCCAGGTGTAATTATCCACTCTGAACTGACAATCAGCCATCTACCAGTAGAGCAGCATATTGGTGGTTAAATTTTGTCACCAATTAAAATGTCTCATGACCCACTGGGTTCCCAAATCTGTGTTCCATTCTGGTTTCCATTCCAGAGGTGATCAGATGGCTTCCTGTGATTGCTTTTCAAGCACCCCTTGGAGAGGGATATGAACCTCCCTCCTCTCTTTCCTTATTTGCATGTAGAATATCTTTTTAACAAGGATGATTCAAATTTCTAGCATTTGGCCTTTCCTCCTCCCTCTGCTTCCCAGCACAGTAAATAGCATGCTAAATAGAGCTCAGAGGGAGCACATTAAATGCATAGAGAAGTAATACCATAAAGGCAAGCAGAAGTCTCAACCAGCCTCATCTTGCTTGTAATTGATAAACCTTTTTTTGTTTGTTTTTTTGGTTTTTTTTGAGATGGAGTCTCACTCTGTTGCCCAGGCTGGAGTGCAGTGGCACGATCTCAGCTCACTGCAAGCTCAGCCTCCCGGGTTCACGCCGTTTTCCTGCCTCAGCCTCCCAAGCAGCTGGGACTACATACGCCCGCCACCAGGCCTGGCTAATATTTTTTTGTATTTTTAGGAAAGACGGGGTTTCACCGTATTAGCTAGGATGGTCTCGATCTCCTGACCTCATGATCTACCTGCCTCAGCCTCCCAAAGTGCTGGGATTACAGGCGTGAGCCACCGCACCCAGCCACATTATACAATCTTAAAAAAAAAATGCAGACGTCTAGTTTCCTTTATGGCCAAACATTAGTGACTCCTGAGATCCATCAATATATTCCAAAACCATAATGCTAAATCTAGGACTGTGATGGAACCCTGCAGTGTCAGAGTATAATCAGAAAAAAAAAATTCATTCTTGGACACAGAGAGAGACAGTGGGAGAATGGGACTTGTTTTTTCTCTTTAACTGGAGTACATACATGGAATTGCTTGGCTGGGAGCTCCTCCAGTATTATAGCACAAGCTGTAGGTGTCTCACCTACATTCCCTGAGCACACTGATAGTTGCATGCTGCAAACACCATTGACTCTCAGCTTGAGGGTTTTTGCCTGGCCAAGGGAGTATGCTTGGTCTGTGTGCAGGGTGAGCTAGAAGTTTCAGGAGATAACATCCCTAGAAGCAACACTCACCCAATTGGTAGATAAATACCCCCTCAGAGTCCTCACCTGTTGGTTGGGACAGCTCTGAAGAGGGTCTTGCACTACCCCCTAGATCACCCCAATAGGACTTAGCTCCTGTTGCTCACAGTGGGAATTGGCTTAATAACATATCCTTTATTGCCTCTTTCTTTTCCTTGACTCACTCTCCTACTCCTTTGCTGGTATTTTCTTGGATAACCTCTTAAATAAACTACTTGTACTTGAATCCTTGTCTTCTGAGGTAAGTCCCATTAAGACAAGGATGACAAGAAAATATTTAAGGTGACACACACAATAAGGGTAAGGAATAGCTTTCATTCTTTCTTAAAAACAAAAAGCAAACCATTACATTTAGGTAAATGGTATAATGAATCAACCAATTTGCTCATTCATTCATTTGTTATCAACTTTTATTGGGTACCTACTGTATGCGAAATACTGGGCTAGACACTGTCCTCAAAGAATTTAAAGTGTTTAAATCTAGTTTTGACTATAAGACCAACATGAAATGTGATTGAAGGATATTCAAATCAAAGGACTGTGGGAGTAGAGAAGAAAGAATATCTGCTGGTGGTCATGGGGTATTTGATAAAAGCTTTGCAAGGTGGACGGAAGATTTAACCAGAGGCCATTCTATGCAGAGAAAACAATAAGAGTAATTGTGAGGAGGTGAGAGAGTAAAAGGTATCTGGGGAGGTGAAGAATTCTGTGTGCCTGGAGCCCAGGGTAGATGTAGAGAGGCTGGGTTATGATGGTAAGAGGGCTTGAATACCAACCATCTTGAATCCAGAGGAAGGGGCTATTGTAGTGTTTTGAGCAAGGGAGTGATATAGTCAGAGCTGGGCACTGGGAAGCTTAATCTGGTTGTACAGTATAAACTGGGTGGGAAGATTGGGCTATGGAGGCACATTACAAAAGTGATGGAATATTTATAGTGTAGGTGTTAAAGAATACTTTTCAAAACATTATATAAATGACTTTCATACAAGTATAAAATGAAGATGTCAAAGATTAGGACTCTCAAATTGAACTTGGGAAAGTCTCTATTTTCTTTCCTACCCCAAAGCTTGGAAACAAAGACCAATAAACCTTTCCACCGTATTTGTCCTGGAGAACCTGTAAATTTGGTTAGTTCCTATCATCTTGAAGTCTACCCAATTTTCTAAAGTTCCTGGCCTGCCAGGAAGTGATCTTTCTTAACACCTGTGAGGTTGATAACTCATTAGCAAGGTAGCAGGCTGGTTTCTTAGGAGAGTTTTGCAGACAGTGGCTCATATATAAATTCAAACCCTTAATACAGGGTTTGTTGTATGTGACTGGGCACAGAAATGGTTTCTAAGTATACTGATTGGATAATTCTTGTGCACTAAGCAATCAGTATATCTAGAAGCAATTTTTACACCCACTCAAATAAAACATACCTCAAAATCTTCCAGTGCATATGTGAAAGGAACTGGATAATTTGTTAACCACAATTCTGAAATCCTATATAACTTCACAATAAGGAGCACTAAAGATCGAAGAAACTTTTCAGAGCTATCAATAATGATAACAGGTCAGGCACAGTGGCTCAGGCCTGTATTCCCAGCACTTTGGGAGGTCAAGGCAAAATAATTGGTTGAGCTCAGGAGTCTGAAATCAGCGTGGGCAACATAGAAAGACCTCATCTCTACAAAAAATAAAAATAAAAAATTAGCCTGGTGTGGTGGCACACATCTGTAGTTCCGGCTACTGAGGAGGCTCTTGAGCCCAGGAGATCAAGCCTGCAGTGAGCTATTATCATGCCACTGCACTCCAGCCTGGGCAACTGAGCAAGACCTTGTCTCAAAAAAAAAAAAAAAAAAAATTAAATAATGTTAACAGAAGCAAGATGGCGAAATACAACCCTCCAATGATCATTCCCCCCACAGGAATAACACATTGAACAACTATCCACACAAAAAAGCACCTCCATAAGAATCCCGAATCAGGTAAGTAATCAAAGTACCTGGTTTTAACATCATATCAAGGAAACAGGCACTGAAGAGAGTAGGAAAGACAGTCCTGAATTGCCAGCACCACCCCTCCTCCATCCCCTGGCAGTGGCCACGTGATGTGGAGGGGAAAATCTGTGTACTCGGGGGAGGGACAGGGCAGTGACTGTGGAACTTGCATTGAAACTCAGTGCTGCCCTACAATAGCGGAAAGCAACACAGGGCAGAACTCAGCTGGCACCCATGGAAGGAGCATTTAGATCAGCCTTTAGCCAGAGAGGAATCATCTCTTCCAGCAACTGGAACCTGAGTTCCAGCTAATCCCATCGCCACAGGCTAAAGCCTTCTGGGGTTCTAAATAAACTTGCAAGGTATTCTAGACCACAAGGACTGCATATCCTAATCAAGTCCTGGTGTTACTGGGCTTTGAATCCAGTGGACTTGGGGTATACATGCCCTAGTGAGACACCAGATGGAGCAGCCAAGGAAGTGCTTGCATCATCCCTCCCCGAATCCCCCAACCCCAGGAGCATAGCTCAGAGCTGTGGGACAGACTCCTTCCTTCCACTTAAGGAGAAAAGAGGGGAGAGTAAGGAGGATGTTGTCTTGCAATGTGTATACCAGCGTAGTCATGGTATAACAGAAAACCATTCCAGGCCCTAGCTCCTGAATGACATTTCTAGGTATACCCTGGGCCAGAAGGGAACCCACTGCCTTGAAGGGAAGAACCCAGTCTTGGCAGGATTCATCACCTGCTGATTGAAGAACTCTGGGCCTTGAATAAACACCAGTGGTAGCCACGTAGTACTCTCTGTGGGCCTTAGGTGAGACCCAGTGCTGTGCTGGTTTCAGGGGAGACCCAACATAGTCTGACCTGTGGTGGCCGCAAGGAGAGACTTCTTCCGTTTGAGAAAAGGAGAGGGAAAAATAAGTGACCTTTGTCTTGCAGCTTAGGTATCAGCTTGGCCCACAGTGGGGTAAGCAACAAACTGGCTCCTGAGGTACCCAATTCCAGGCCTTGGGTCTTGGACAACATTTCTGAACTTGTCCTGGGCCAGAGGGGAGCCTGTTTCCCTGAGAGGAGAGACCCAGGATGTGTAGCATTCACCGCAAGCTTATTCAAGAGCCTTCGTGCCTTGAGTAAACATCAGTGGTAGCCAAGCAGTACTCGCCATAGGCCTGAGGTGGTGGTGGCTGTGAAGAAAGACTCCTTCAGGTTGAGGAAATGAGAGAGAAGAGTGAGAAGGACTTTGTCTTGCAGCTTTGGTGCCAACTCAGCCACAGTAGAATAGAGCAGATTTCTAAGGTTCCTGACTCCAGGCCCTGGCTCCTGAACAGCATTTCTGGACCATTCCTGGGCTGGTGGGGAGCTTGCCACCCTGAAGGGAAAGACACAAACATCGCTGGATTTGCCACCTGCTGACTGAAGAGCTTGGGGCCTTGAGTGAACATCAGCAGTAGCCAGGCAGAGGTCACTGTGGGCTTTGGGTGAGACCCAGTGCTGCACTGGCTTCAGGTCTGATCCACTGCAGTCCCACTGGTGGGGGCCACAGGGGCACTTGTGTCACCCCTCCTCTAGTTCCAGGCAGCTCAACACAGAGAGAGACTCTGTTTGGGGGAAAGTAAGAGAAGAGAACAAGAGTCTCTGCGTGGTAATCCAGGGAATTCTCTTGAATCTTACCCCAGGCCACAAAGGCAGTACCTATAAAAGTCTGCAATAGTCACATTACTGGGCTTGGGATGTCCCCTAATGCAGATACAGCTACAGTGACAAAAGACTTAGATCACAATGCATAAGTTCCTGTGAATACTCGGAAAGACTTCTCAAGAAGGACGGGTATAAACAAGCCCAGACTGCAAAGACTACAATAAATACCTAACTCTTCAATGCCCAGACATCAAAGACTTCTCAAGAAGGACAGGTGCAAACAAGCCCAGACTGCAAAGACTACAATAAATACCTAACTCTTCAATGCCCAGACATCAGTGAACATCCACAAGCATTGACCATCCAGAAAAACATGACCTCACGAAACATACTAAATAAGGCACCAGTGACCAATCCTAGAGTGACAAAGATATGTGACTTTTCAGACAGAAAATTCAAAATAGCTGTTTTGAGGAAGCTCAATGAAATTCAAGATAACACAGAGAAACATTCCAGAATCCTGTCAGATAAACTTAACAAAGAGATTGAAATAATTTTTTAAAAATCAAGCAGAAATTCCAGAGCTGACAAATACAATTGACATACTGAAGAATGCATCAGAGTCTCTCAACAGCAGAATTGATCAAGTGAAAGAAAGGATTAGTGAGCTTGAAGACAGGCTATTTGAAAATATAGAGTGAGAGAACACAAAAGAAAAAAGAATAAAAAAGAATGAAGCATGACTAGAGGATATAGAAAATAGCCTCAAAAGGGAAAAATCTAAGAGTTATTGAAACTAGAGGATATAGAAAATATCCTCAAAATCTAAAAGTTATTGGTCTTAAAGAGGAGGTAAAGAGAGAGATCGGGGTAGAAAGTTTATTCAAACAGATAATAACAAATAAACTTTCCAAACCTAGAGAAAGATATTAATATTCAAATCCAAGAAGTTTATAAAACACCAAGCAGATTTAAGTGAAATAAGACTACCTCAAAGCACTTAATAATCAAAGTCCCAAAGATCAAAGATAAAGGAAAAAACCCTAAAAGCAGCAAGAGAAAAGAAATAAATAACATACAAAGGAGCTCCAATACATACAATAGAATACATACAATAGAATACATACAATAGAATACAATAGAATTCTCAGTGGAAACCTTACAGTCCAGGAGAGAGTGGTATTTAAGGAGCTGAAGGAAACAAACTTTTATTCTAGAATAGTATACTGAGTGAAAATATCATTTAAACATAAAGAAGAAATAAAAACTAACCCAGACAAACAAAAGCTGATGGATTTCATCAACACCTGGCCTATCCCGCAAGAATTGCTAAAGGCAGTTCTTCAATCTAAAAGAAAAGAATGTTAATGAGCAATAAGAAATCATCTGAATGTACAAAACTCACACATAATAGTAAGTACACAGAAAAACACAGAATATTATAACACTGTAATTGTAGTGTGTAAGCTACTCATATGTTGTAGAAAGACTAAAATTTGAACCTCTCAAAAATAATAACTACAGCAACTTTTCAGGACATAGACAGTACAATAAGGTATAAATAGTAACAAAAAGTTAAAAAGCAGGGGGAACGAAGTTAAAGTGTAGAGTTTTTATTAATTTTCTCTCTGCTTCTTCATTAGTTAGTTTTTTTCTGCAGTCAATGGTAAGTTGTCATCAGTTTAAAATAATGGGTTATAAGATGTTATTTTTAAGCCTTGTGGTAACCTTAAATCAAGAAACCTATAACAGATCCAAAAAAACTAAAAATAAAAAGCAAGAAATTAAAACCTACTGCCAGAGAAAATCACCTTCACAAAAAAGGAAGGAAGGATGGATGGAAGGAAGAAGGGAAGAAAGGAGGAAGGAAGGAGGGAAGGAAGGAAGGAAGGAAGGAAAGAAAGAAGGAAGGAAGGAAGAAAGGGAGGGAAGGAGGGAGGGAAGGCCACAAACAACCAGAAAACAAATAACCAAATTGCTGTATTAAGCCCTTATCTATTACTAACAACATCGAATGTAAACAGGCTAAACTCTCCAATCAAAAGACATAGGGTGTGGCCTAGGCACAGTGGCTCATGCCTACAATCTCAGTACTTTGGGAGGCTGAGGTGGGAGAATTGCTTTGAGCCCAGGTGTTTAAGACCAGCCTGGGCAACATAGTGAGACCTCATCTCTACAAAAAATAAAATTAGCCAGGTGTGGTGGTGCACACTTGTAGTCCCAGCTACTCGGGAAACTGAGGTGGGAGGATTGCTTGAACCCAGCTGTTTGAGGTTACAGTGAGTTATAACTGTGCACCACTGCATGCCTGCCTGGGCAACAGAGGGAGTCCCAGTCTCTAAAAACAAACAAACAAATCACAGCAACAACAAAAACAGAGTGGCTAAACTGATTAAAAAATAAGACCCAACAATCTGTTGCCTACAAGAAACATACTACACCTATAAAGACACACACAGACTAAAACTAAAGGGATAGAAAAAGATATTCCATGGAAGTCAAATGGAAGTCAAAAAGGAGTAGGAGTAGCTATACTTACACCAGACAAAATAAATTTCAAAACAAAAACTATAAAAAGGACAAAGAAGGTCATTATATGACAATAAAGGAGTCAATTCAGTAAGAGGATATTGTAAACATATATGCACCCAACACTAAGGCACCCAGATATAATATAAAGCAAATACTATTAGAGCTAATGAGAGAGATAGACCCCAATATAATAATAGCTGGAGACTTTAGCACCCCCACTTTCAGCACTGGACAGATCTTCCAGACAGAATACCAACAAAGAAACATTGGGCTTAATCTGCATTATAGATCAAATAGATCTAATAGATTAGATACTTGTAAAACATTTCAGCCAGTGGCTGCAGAATATACATTATTTTCCTCAGCACATGGATCATTCTCAAGGATAGGCCATATGTTAGGCCACAAAACAAGACTTAATTTTTTTAATGGAAATCATATCAAGTGTCTTCTCTAACCACAAATAAATAAAACTAGAAACTAATAACAAGAGGAAATTTGGAAACTAAATAAACACACGGAAATTAAACGATATGCTCCTGAATGACCAGTGGATCAATGAAGAAATGAAGAAGGAAATTTTAAAATGTCTTAAACAAAAATGAAAACACAACACATCAAAACATGGGATTCAGTGAAAGCAGCACTAAGAGGAAAGTTTATAGCCAAAATTACCTAAATCAAAAATGTAGAAAAATTTCAAATAACCCAACATTGCATCTTAAAGAACTAGAAAAGCAAGAGCAAAGCAAACTCAAAATTAGTAGATGAAAATAAATAATAAATATCAAGCAGAAATAAATGAAACTGAAACAAAAAACAGAACAGAACAACAAAATGAAACATTGATTTTTTTGAAAAGATAAAATTGACAAATCTTTAGGCTAAGAAAAAAAGAAAATTCAAAATCAGAGATGAAAAAGGAGACATTACAACTGACACTGCAAAAATTCACAGGATCATTAGAGACTACTATGAGCAACTATCTGCCAGCAAATTGAAAATCTAGAAGAAATGGATAAATTCTTAGACACATACAACCTACAAATACTGAACTGTGAAAAAATCCAAAACCTGAAAAGACCAATAACAAGTAATGAGATCACAGCCATAATAAAAAGTCTCCTGGCAAAGAAAAGCTTAAACCTGATGGCTTCATTGCTGAATTCTACTAAATATTTAAAGAAGAATGAAAACCAATTCTCAAACTCAAAAAATAAGTGGAGGAAGGAATACTTCCAAACTCATTCTATAAAGCCAGTATTACCCTGATACCAAAACCAGACTAAGATACATTTTAAAAAACTACAGGCCAATATCCCTCATGAATATTGATGCAAAAATCTTCAACAAAATACTAGCAAACCAAAATTAACAACATATTAAAAAGATCATTCACCATGACCAAGTGAGATTCATCCCTTGGATGCAAAGACAGTTCAACATACACAAATCGATCAATGTGATACATCATATCAACAGAATAAAGAATAAAAATCATATGATCATTTCAATTGATGCTGAAAAGGCATTTAATAAAATTCAACATTTCTTCATGATAAAAACCATCAAAAAACTGGGTCTAGAATGAACATACCTCAACACAATAAAAGCAATGTAGGCAGACCCACAGCTAGTATCATAATGAATGGAGAAAAATGGAAATCTTTTCCTCTAAGATCTGGAACACAGCAAGGATGCCCACTGTCAGCATTCTTATTCAACATAATACTGGAAGTCTTAGAGCAATTAGGCAAAGATTTCTTGAGTAATATTCCACAAGCACAGGCAACCAAAGCAAAAATGGACAAATGGGATCACATCAAATGGAAAAGCCTCTGTGCAGTAAAGGATACAATCAACAAAGTGAAGAGACAACCCACAGAATGGGAGAAAATATTTGCAAACTATCCATCTGACAAAGGATTAATAACCAGAATAAGGAGTTCAAACAACTCTATAGGAAAAAATATGAGACAATTTAAATATGGGCAAAAAATCTGAATAGACATTTCTCAAAAGAAGACATACAAATGGCAAACGGGTATATGAAAAGGTGCTTAACATCAATGATCATCAGAGAAATGCAAATCAAAACTACAATGAGATATTATCTCACTGCAGTAAAAATGGCTTTTATGCAAAAGATAGGCAATAATAAATGCTGGCAAGGATGTAGAGAAAAGGAAACCCTCACACATTGTTGGTGAGAATGTAAGTTAGTACAGCCAGTATGGAAAACAGTTTGGAGGTTCCTCAAAAACCTAAAACAGAAGTACCATATGATCCAGCAATTTTACTGCTAGGTATATATCCCAAAGAAAGGAAATCAGCATATCAAAGAAATATCTGCACTCCTATGTTTATTGTAGCACTATTCACAATAGCCAAGATTTAGAAGCAACCTAAGTGTCCATCAATGGACAAATGGATAATGAAAAAGTAGTACATATACACAGTGGAGTATTATTCAGCCATAAAAAAGAATCAGATACTTTCATTTGCAACATGGATGGAATTGGAGGACATTATGTTTAGTGAAATAAGCCAGGAACAGAGAGTCAAATTTCATATATTCTCACTCATGTATGGAAGCTAAAAATTAAAACAAGTGAATTCATGGAGATAGAAAGTATTAATAGAATGATGGTTACCAGAGGCTGGAAAGGGTAGTGGGGGTGGGAAAAAGTGGGGGTGGTTAGTGGGTACAAAAATATAGTTAGATAGAACGAATAAGATCTACATGGGAGGCAGAGGCAGGCAGATCACTTGGGGTCAGAAGTTCAAAACCAGCCTGGCCAACATGGTGAAACTCTGTCTCTACTAAAAATAGAAAAATTAGCCGGGCATCATGGCACATGCCTGTAATCCCAACTACTCGGGAGACTGAGGCAGGAGGATCTCTTGAACCTGGGAAGCAGAGGTTGCAGTGAGCCGACATCCTGCCACTGCATTCCAGCCTGGGCAACAGAGCAAGATTGTCTCAAAAAAAAAAAAAAGAATAAGATCTGGTATTTGATAGCACAACAGGGTGGCTACAGACAACAGTAATTTATTGTACATTTATAAATAACTAAGAGTATAATTCAATTATTTTTAACACAAAGAAAAGATGAATGCTTGAAGTGATGGATACCCCATTTATCCTGATGTGATTATCCTGTGATTATTGTATGCCTCTATCAAAATATGTCATGTACCCCATAAATGTATATACCTATATACCCATAAAAATTAAAAACAAATAAAAAATAAAACATTAACAGTTTCAATCAGCCATGTTAGATAATATACAATCTTTCCATTTTCTCTATAGAAAATAATGTTACAGAACTTTTATATGAAAAAAGAGATAAAAGAATTTACAATTAAAAATATAGAGAAAAAAATTATAGAAGTGTGGTGGGCAGTTAATTAATCAAACTATCACTTTTTTCCTGGATTTTATAATGCATGTGGTTTCTGTTAGAACATTTTAATTTTTCATTTGTTGCAATCTTTTTTTTTTACTCTAAATAAATATTAACACTGGTGCCTTATTCTGCGTAAATTCCTTAAAGGGAGTCCTCCAGAAGTTTTGGGCCCCTAAACCTGGGTCTACTCCTGCTGAGTGCACCACATACCTCCCCCTCTGGAGGGTCCTTTCCAAAGGTGTTGCCACAAACCAGGCTGTGGGCCTGCATTCACAGATCTTTCTTCTTCTCTGTCTCAGGGGAAGTCTCTCTCTCTACTACTTTTCTAGGGATTCTGTGCTCCCCTCTGCCCATCTTAGACCGAGCTCTTTGTTGAGGTCAAGGGTTTCACAAAAAGCAAGACATGTTTTCAGCTGTAAGCATTTTCTATTATTTCCTCTACAAGAATCCCCAAGGCAAGGAAATATTATGGACCTGAATACCAGTTTAGGACTTGAGGAGAGAAGGTTGTGGAAATCTACAAATTGATTTCTCAGTAAATGATCCTGCTCATGCATCCAGCATGAGCTAATATGATTGCTCTAATTGTTTTAACAGTCCTATTAATGTCTGTCTTCAATAAGTAGATGACATTTATATAAAAATTAAATAATATAAAGCATATCTTGAGTCCGTTGAGGGGAAAGAATGTTCCTCTAGAGTTGCAGTGACCCCAGCAGTTGCACATAAGAGACATTCTAGTTTTTGCTATACAGTCTGAGGAAGCAACCAGAACTTCAGCAAGTTCTGGGGCTTCTCCCACATCACTGCCATATGCTCCCAGATGGGAACATAAATAAGCAATGAAAAGGGAGTGTTGAAATGAGAGATCTGGTAACAGGTCATTTGAAAAGACAGAGCAAAGACTTGTAGCCATTTTCTAGCAATTTCACAACTACTACTGAAATCAGCATAACATTTGCAACCTGGCCTATGTTAGAAAAAAAAGGCATGTAATATACCACCAACGAAATTGTGGTTTGAATTCTCTCTGAATGTGCGTTTATTTCTCTTTTATCCCAGCTGCATCTATACCTACCTTGCTGTGAAACAGCATAATTAACCGGTAGGTTTCAGGGAGTAGTGATAATTTTCAGCTTATTCTAGGTCATTTTCAGTCAACATTTTAGCTTGAAAATGCTTTTCCCTTCTCCCTTTGGCAGCAGCTTTCAGAAGTGGATTTTGCTGAAGCCTTCTATTTTCATCACTCTGATTGCTTTATTTATGCAGCAAATCACTGATTTGGTGTTTAGGAAATTGTCATGTTTGGGCAGCAAAGCTTTTTAGTTAATGGATTGAGGAGTTCTAAACTTGTTTATAAAATACATGTATTTTTTAAAAGGCCCATAAAGTTCCAACTCATCATTCATTATATTCAGGGTAGTGATTAACAGTAAGTTCTTTTACCATTTACTTCAACTCTTCCTGTCAAATCAACACTGAAGAACATATTTATCTAAACTTAAGAATATCTTGGTACTTGTCTTAATAACTAGGTTGGATAAATCAGTCTTTTCTTTAAACAGCACTCTTAGTACTTTCTTCCCTGAATATCTAATCTCGTTGAATAGAATTCTTCAGGAAAGTAGAAAGATAGCCTGGAAAGATAGCCTCGCTATGACACTTCCCATCTGGAAAATGACTAGGAACACCTCTATTGAAATGACAACAGTGAATGATAGAGAGTAATAGATGCATAGGCCATAGACTTTGGAATTAAGTAGAAATCAAGGTTATGTGCTAGTCTTGGCTCTGCCATGACTTGGTTATGTCACTGTCTGGACCTTTCATGGCTTGTTTCTCCGTCAATGAATTAAGAAAGTTGGATTAGACTATTATAATTTTTTGTTGTTGTTATTGTTTTAAGCAAGAGTTTTTCAAATGAAAATTTACCTGAAATTTAGATATATAATGAAATATATTGGTTTTCTATTGCTGTATAACAAATCTCCCCAAAATTTAGTACCTTAAAGCAAAGGTAGTAATTTATTAATCTCTCACAGTTCCATGGGTTGGGAAATGGAGATTGACTTGGCTGTGTTACCAAACTAAACTTGGCTCTACTTGCCCTGTGTGCAGAAAAAGCCAAACACTAATATTAAGATCTGCAGCAAGAGAAATTATTGCATTTATTGTAGGGTGCCAAGCAAGGAGAATCAGGCAGCTAATGCTTAAGACCTGAACTCTCTGATGGCTTACAAGCAAGAGTTTTGAAAGGCAGGGGTATATTTTAAGAAAGCAGAAGTTACAAGTAAAATCATAGGTGAATACATGGAAGTTATATATTGGTTTGGCCCAAAAAGGTAGGATATCTTGAAGTGGGAGCTTACAAGTCATAGGTGAATTCAGAGATTCTTTGATTTTGCAATTGGTCAAGGAAGCAAGGCTTTTGCTAAAAACTTGGGGTCAGCAGAAAGAAATGTTAAGGTGTGGTCTGTGGGCATGACCTTTTCCAGGACCCTCAGGAAGAAATTTAGAACAAAGAACAATGGTCAGAATGTAGTTCTCAATTCCTTCTTAACTGAGGTCTACTTGATGGTGGTCAACATTTTCCATTTGTTGGGGGAAAAAATAAGAACATATGTCAAGATGTCATCTTTTGCTTTTATAGGGAGCCAATATCTTATGAGTCTAATTTACTTGGGTCTCACTAGTTGATAGCTGTTAATGTCCCCCTTGTTTTTCTCCCTCCAGGTGGCTTCTCTTCAGTGATTTCCATTAACTTGCAGAACTTAACCTTATAAGTATTGATATTAGAGGCATTTATTTTTACTGTGGTTAGAGGAGAGAAAATGTTAGGTCTTTGCAGGACCCATTCATGTGCATGACTCCCTGCAGCCCTCAGCAACCCTTTCTGAGGTTCTCCCTTCTTCAGGATCTCAAAGGCACTGGAGAACTGTGAGAGCTGGAGCCTAAGGGGAGACCAAGGAAGTGCCAGCCCCAGTCTTAGAAAACCCTCCTCCCTGTCCCCTACATGCTTCTAGGTAACCCGGGGTGGGACAGCATCTCTCTCTCCCCCTGCCCCCAGTAGTATCCTTTAAAGGGCTTGGTGGGAACATCCAAGGCCCTGAATCTGCCAGTACAGGTGCAGTCGACACCAAGCGGAAGCCACCCAGCTGGCTTTTAATCTGTCCGACCTAGCACCACTGGACTGTCTCAAGTCCTCCAGAATCCTGGCCCCCCCAATATTTGGGGGGATTCTTGAAGGCACATGTTTTTTGTAGTTATTGCTTGCTCTGACTTCCTGCTTCTGTTGATTGCTGTCCCTTGCAGCCACCTCCTTCTTTCTGCCTTGCATCCACCCAAACATTGGATCCAACTTTCTTTCCTTGCCTTCTCCAAATATACCTCACACTCCTGTGGAGCCTTTGCTACTGGGTCTGTGGGGGCAATCATAGTTCTGGGGTTGGGAGGCCCCGTGGGTAAACACAGCAGGTCAGTTAATATCAGATATCAGGGATCCCTGTTTTCAGAAGTTCCTCCACCAATCTTCCCACCTGTACCTTGCTACTCACTGTCTCTTCCTGGCTCCTACTTTCCTGCCTTCTTGCTTGGTCTCCACTCAGCTTCTCTCTGGTTTCAACCCCTTTATTTCCTCATGCTGTGGGGAGCTCTCACAGAGCTCAACATTCTTCCATCTTTGCAGGAGGAGCAATTTTATTCTTCAGTCATGTTCCTAGTTTGATCCAGGGCATGTGTTGAGGTTATCTTTCTACACACACACAAAATTTTTTTAAATACAAATATAAATGCATATAAGTAAATATTTTTATATCTATTCTCCCTGAGATTTTCCAATGCCTAATATTAAACTAACAATCTTTATTTTAGCTCCCACTACCCATATAAGGGTTTCATGGTGGGGAACGAGCCACAGGACAGAAGGCTGTGCAGCAAAATAGTTATGCCTTTAGCTTCTGGACACAGAGAGACCCAGATATGAATCTTGGCTCTAATACTCACTTGCTATGTGATCTTGGGCAAGTTATTCAACTTCTCTGAGCTTCAACTTCCTCACCTGTAAAATGGAGGTAACAACAACTATCACCTTATAGGGTTCCCATGAGCATTAAATGAGAAAATACATATAAATCTCAGTGTTTGCTGCTTAATAAGCATTTGATATATAGCTCTTTTATGTAGGTCACTGTATGAAGCAGAGAAGACAATAAGGTTTTGCCAAAAGAATAGTTGTAATAATGTTATTAGCATACACTATTATATATGCCAGGCACTTTACGTGTATTAGTTCATTTTATTTTATCTTTTAACTTTTTAAACTTTTTTTGTAACAGACACCCAGGCTGGAGTGCAGTGGCATGATCATAGCTCACTGCAGCCTCTAATTCCTGAGCTCAAGTGATCCTCCTGCCTCAGCCTCCCGAATAGGTAGGACTACAAGTGTGCACTACCATGTCTGGCTAATTTTTAGAGATAGGGTCTTGCTATGTTGCCCAGGCTGGCCTTGAATTCCTGGCCTCAAGTAATTCTCCCACTTCAGCCTCCCAAAGCACTGGGATTACAGGGATGAACCACTGTGCCTGGAACATTAACTTTTTTTTTTCTTTTTTTTTTTTGAGACATAGTCTCACTTTGTCACCCAGGCTGGAAGTGCAATGGAGTGATCTCAGCTCACTGCAACCTCCGCCTCCCAGGTTCAAGCAATTCTCCTGCCTCAGCCTCCCAAGTAGCTGGGACTACAGGCATGTGCCACCACATCCGGCTAATTTTTGTATTTTTAGTAGAGATGGAGTTTTGCCATGTTGGCCAAGCTGGTCTCAAACTCCTGACCTCAAGTGATTCACCCACCTTGGCCTCCCAAAGTGCTGGGATTACAGGTGTGAGCCACCATGCCTAGCCTTAACTCATTTTAATTCACATAATAATTATCTAAAGGAGAGAATATTATTTGTCTCTCAAAGATGTGAAAACTCAAGTCATTACTTCAAGGTTACATGGCTAGGAAGCACAGAATTTAAACCAGGCTTGCCCACGTCCTTGCTCTCTACACTATTTTTTCTCCCTTTTTATTTCCACACTGACCATTAGAACCAGATATACCCTAGCAAGTACAAATCACAGAGTGTATATCTGATTAGATCTCCTGAAGCAGAGGCTGAGATGGAGTTTGGGGCACAGGATGTTTTTTAGAGATCAATACCTGTAGAAGAGGCAGGGAGCAAGAAGAATGAGGCGGCGGAAGAAGGTGAACCCTGATACAGGACTGACAAACCTTTGACCAACCCCACAGGGCACTCCAGAACACAGGTAGCTCATCAAAATGGTTTTAGGAAGCGAAGTAGTTTTTGGTGCAGCAAAATTGAACCCATGGTAAGTATTCACAGGAGGTCAGTTATTAGGAATGTATCAGTTAGTAACTGTATTCAGCTCATATTGGAGACAACAATTTCTCTCAAAACAAATTAGGGATTGGACTTTTCTTTCACATAAAAGAAACCTGGAGATCAGCAGTATGAACTTTCTATACTATCCTCCATGATATCAGCAGATCTACTTAAACTCTTTTTTTTTTTTTTTTTTTTTTTTTGAGCAGCAGCAAGATTTATTGTGAAGGGCAAAAGAACAAAGCTTGCACAGTGTGGAAGGGGACCCAAGTGGGTTGCCCTCTTAGCTCTGATAAAGACTCCCTCCTTGACCAAACCTTAGCTGAGCTCCACTGAGCTCTCTTCTCAACTAGGCCTAAGCAAATTAATGCAGGAACTGAAAAGCAAATACTGGATGTCCTCATTTATAAGTGAGAGCTAAATATTGGGTACACTTATAAGTGAGAGCTAAACATTGCAATGGGAACACTGGAATTGCGTGAACTGAGTGATCATTTCAGAAAATAAAAGGGTTTTCTGCAAAGGTTTCAGCCCCTGGTGTTTCCAGCCACTTCTAAACAAACAGCAGTAGTGTCAACTTACCTGGCCTTCCTCTGCCGCCAGCCCCAGGCAGTCATGTTTGCCTAACCGAATACTGGAAGTTCTGCTTTCTCCATCACACCTTTAGTTCCATCTCAAACTTCTCTTCCCTTCCCCAGATTTTAACACTGCTCAGCATTACCACCAGGAAAATATCCTGCATCATCTGTCCTACAAGCCCCACAATATGTGTGAGCAGTCTGATACTGCCCAAGTTCATGAACCTAAAGTGGTGTGATTTTTCTCCAGCAATGTTCAGCTGCTGAGGCCAGGCCTGGAGAAGACGAAAAGCCAGGCTTTGCTTTCAATAAGATCAGTGCATATGAGATAAGGCAGATGAGCTAGAACAGAAAATAGTGGTCAAAGAAAGGAGTGTATGAAATCAAGAATTTGGAGTTTTATTCAACAATTCTATCGTGAGTGGCCACTATATGCCAGGAGAATTCTATGATTAAGTTACTTTGTAAATCTTGTCTAGAAGGAGGACAGAATAGACCAAGGCTAAAGTTGGAAGTGTCAAAGAAGCAGAAGTCACTCACATTAGCTAGAATGTGGGATGTTTGGTCATTTTTGTGATTTGGACAATGTTCATGCTTCGTGTTCAGACATGATTACAGTGTGGTCTTGTTTTGTTTTGATCCATCAGGGTCACTGAGTGGCCTTCTCTGATGTTGTTTTTCTGTGAAAGAGTTGTGTTCGACAGGAGAACACCAAGGCCCAGCTGATAGTACCAGGCCAGCTTCCAGGTGTCAAGGACTGCTTTTCGCTTTTGTCACCCCTTAGAACTAACCACACATTAAGAGAAAGAAAATTCCAGTTTTAAATAAACTGGCTTTACTAGTCTCCCATTCAGGAGAAACACAAAAGACAGGGTTAACATGTTCCTCAAGCTCCCAACAGTAGAATGCTTTTGAAGACGAATTAAAATTTGAATGCAAAAATAATAAAATTTGCATTCAAAATATTTGAATGCAAGGGCAATGAAAACATTTGAATTTTACTTATTATAGGTACAGTCTAGAGACACATAGTCTCAGAGTCTGACCTACTTTAAAACTGTGATAATCTTTGGGGGATTAGCTCGTGGACGCTAAATAATTTACTTTTAAATTCCATTACAGTTGCTGTGGTTTTAAAATAACAACATACTTTGTATTTTCATGACCTGTATATTGGTTTTCCTTCCTCCCCCAACAGCATTCCTGCTATTTTAGCAAACAAATGCATCTAGAAACAACGTATGATTCCCCAAATCATACTATTCAGGGGAAAAATAAAATAAAATGTTAATGCTAGAAGGAAGATATCAGGATCCCAACCATCGTCAAAGTCACCAAGCTACAGTGGAAGCATAAAAAGCTGATCCTAGGTCTCCAGACTCCTTGCTTTAGTTGGACAGCCTGATACTTGGGTGGGCAGAGACATTTTCTGTCTGGTTACTGTTGTATTTCCACTGCCTAGGATGTTGCTGGATAAATTATACGTGTTCAATAAATGAATACATAAAATTTTTTGATAAACAAAGCACTTTTCTTTTTCTTTTTTTCTTCTTTTTTGAGACGGAGTTTTGCTCTTGTTGCCCAGGCTGCAGTGCAATAGTGTGATCTCGGCTCACTGCAACCTCCGCCTCCTGAGTTCAAGCGATTCTCCTGCCTCAGCCTTCCTGAGTAGCTGGGATTACAGGCACCTGCCACCATGCCTGGCTAATTTTTGTATTGTTAGTAGAGACAGGTTTTCTCCATGTTGGTCAGCCTGGTCTTGAAATCCCAACCTCAGGTGATCCGCCCTCCTCAGCCTCCCAAAGTGCTAGGATTACAGGCAGGAGCCACTGACCCCGGCAAACAAAGCACTTTTCTAGAAAGTCAGTGATTTGGAGCTGTAAGGTACTTTAGACCCTGTTATTCAAAATATGCTCTGTTGGCCAGCAGCATCAGCATCACCTGCTAAACTGTTAGAAAAGTGGAATCTCAGGCTCCACCCAGAATTACTGAATCAGAATCTGCATTTTATTTAACAAATTCTCAAGTGATAAATAGGGATGTGAAAGTTCGAGAAGTACTGCTATAGACATCATCTATGTTTCTCAATCTTGGCTGCATATCACTGTAAGGAGCTTTTAAAATATATGAATACTTAGGCCCTATCTCCAAAGAACTTGATGTTCAGCCAGGATTGAGGACCACTGTTTGCAGCCCAATATCCTGTGTAACTGAGTTACTTAACCTTTCTGTGCCTGTTTTCTTATGTGTTAAATGGAGCTACCAATATCCTCTAGCCAAAGACCATAAGGAATACACTGTAATTAAACAGTCCCTTCAGTGGCTTGCTGCAGTAAGGAAAATGCCACATCAAAAGAGGCCATGAGGCATTTCCAAAACAATATGTTAGGGTAAGGCTGTTTACAGGAATATGAACTTGTGTTAGGTGATGTGGGAGAGAATTCAAAGTATTGTTTTGCTCTGAATTGAGTGCTGTCTAGAAGTGGGAGCAATTCTATTATGGCTTAATAATTTTTATATAGGAGATGAGAGGAATAAAGCAAGTTAAAGGCTGTAATTTGTGAACAAGTAATCACTCATATTAGCTAAAAGAGGGGGATATTTGGTCATTTTTAATGGGTTGGATTGTTCTTGTTTTTTCTGTGTTTGGACACAACTTTAGAGAGACCTTATTTTTGTCTTGCTCCATTATGGTCAGAGTAGCCTAGTCTGCTGTTGGTGTACATGAAATTGTTTGTGTCCAACATGTAATAACTATAACAGTTGTTGATAAAAGATTTTACTTTTTTTTTTTTAAGGGACAGGGTCTCACTCTGTTGCTCAGGCTGGAGTATGGTGACATGATCATAGCTCACTGTAACCTTGAACTCTTGGGCTCAAGTGATCCTCCCACCTCAGCCTCCCAAGTAGCTAGGACTACAGGTACATGCCACCATGCCCAGCTAATTTTTTTTTTTTTTTTTTTTTTGGTAGAGATGGGGGTCTTGCTATGTTGCGCATGCTGGTCTCAAGCTCCTGGACTCAAGTTATCCTCCCACCTTGGCCTCCAAAAGTACTGGAATTACAGGCATGAGCCATTGCACCCAGCCCTTTTTTTTTTTGTATTATTATTTAGTGTTCCTCTTTATCTCTGCTAACAGTTTTTGCTTACATTGTCTGATGTCAATCTTGCTACAACCAGCTTTCTTTTTGTTAATATTTTCTTGATACACATAGTTTTCCTTTCAAAGTATTTTAAACCCTTCTTTGTAGTTTTAGGAGATCTCTCATTAATGACATCTAGCTGGTATTTCTTTAATCTCACAATCTCGATCTTTTATAGGTAAATTTAATCCATTTATATTTATTATAGTTTGTATGACTTTCTCAGTACTATCTTCTTTCTTAATTCTCCTTTTAGTCATCTAAAGTTTGTATTAAATATTTTTTTCATTTCTAGCATTTTAAATTCTTCATGGAAATCCATTCGTTTCCTATCTGCCTATTTCTATTTTGTAATTTCTTGCTATGTTGAATAAAATTAGTTTTATTTACCTCCTTGAGCATCTGTTTTAGTTCACTCCTACTGCTATAAAAATATCTAAGATTGGGTAATTTATAAAAAACAGAAATCTATTTTTATTCACAGTTCTGGAGGCTGAACAGTTAAAAATCAAGGGGTTGGCAGATTTGGTGTCTGGTGAGGGCTGCTCTCTGCTTCCAAGATATCACTTCCTTATGTGTCTTCACATGGAAAAAGGGGGCAAATAGCTCCCTTGAACCTCGAACCGATCAGGGTGCTGATCTTGTTCATGAGGGCTTTGTCCTCATCACTTAGTCACCTCCTAAAGGTCCCACCTCTTAATATTATCACTTTGGCAGTTAAGTTTCAACATATTGATTTTAGGAAGACATATTCAGACCATAGCAGCATCCTAAACATATTAAGACTTTTGTTGAACTCTTGCATAAATTAATTTTATATGGAAGACATTTGTTCTGTTGATCACATTGGCTTTTTTTTTTTTTTTTTTTTTTTTGAGACAGTTTCACTCTGTCACTCAGGCTGGAGTGCAATGGCACGATCTTGACTCACTGCAACCTCTGCCTCCTGGGTTCAAGCTATTCTCCTGCTTCAGCCTCCTGAGTAGCTGGGATTACAAGTGCCCTCCACCATGCCCAGCTAATGTTTTTATTTTTAATAGAGACAGGGTTTCACCGTTTTGGCCAGGCTGGTCTTGAGCTCCTGACCTCAAGTGATCCGCCCGCCTCAGCCTCCCAAAGTTCTGGGATTATAGGCATGAGCCACCGCTCCTGACCCATATTGGCTCTTTCTTTGCATTGATTTTTTATGTTTTAGAATTTGGATTTTGAATGGGAGATATTTTATTTCCTCTTAACAATGTATTTTCTGGGCCGGGTGTGGTGGCTCATGCCTGGAATCCCAGCACTTTGGGAGGCAGAGGCGGGTGGATCACGAGGTCAGGATATCGAGATCATCGTGGCTAAAATGGTGAAACCCTGTCTCTACTAAAAATACCACAAATGAGCCAGGCATGGTGGCACGCACCTGTAGTCCCAGCTCTCAGGAGGCTGAGGCAGGAGATTCGCTTGAACCCAGGAGGTGGAAGTTGTAGTGAGCCAAGATCGTGCCACTGCACTCCAGCTTGGGTGATAGAGCGAGACTCCATCTCAAAAAAAAAAAAAAAAAAAAAAAAAAGGCAGTATTTTCTATTTGTCTTTATAGTTCAATGCTCGTCTGTCCTTATTTGATGTTTGCATAGTTGCTTCTATCTGGCTTCTGAGCCTGCAGTACAAAATGGCCTCAAGGGATCCTGACCTTTAGTGATACTGAAGACTTTGCAATTCCTGTTACTGAGCCAATGAAAACTTATCCCTTAGGTGTCATAAAATTTCGAAGGTGATCTCCCACATCCTCAGGCAAGCAAATGCCATAGGCAGCAGTACAGTTTTTCTTTCTTGTCTTCATTTGATGTAGATGTTGGAGTGGTGAAATTCCTTCTGAACCTCTGGCTTCATGCAACAAGTTTGGCTTTGGTCTCTCCTCTTGGGTGAAGCATTTTGGTCCCCTTAAATCCCACTGCTACCATTTTTCTTCTTACCTATGTCCTAGGAGTCTTGTGCTTCAGTTTATTCTCTGCTTTATGTTTTTTTTTTTTTCCTTTTATGGTTTATCTTGTTGAGAAACATGGCTATGTCTATTTTTATACTTAATCTATCACTGCTATGTTTTGAAGCAAAGGAGGTGCAAAAAAACCATGATCTCATTTCACTTTGTTCAGAAGTCCCAACTTGCCATTCTTAATATTACTCTTTGCATAATCCTATAAGTATATAAGCTCCTGGAAGGCAGGGGCTATGAGCTCCACATCATGGTCTCCCCAGAGTTAGTACAACGTCCAGGACATGGGAGAGGTCTTCCATAAATGCTGATTTGAGTTTGTTGACTTGGTAGGTGCCAGCCTTATCTCGAAGCCTCATGTTTTGAGAATCTATCACTACAGTCCTTTTTAAAAGCCTCTTCTCAGAGAGAGATGTTCATTTATTTCCTTATCTTATAGGTGTTAATTTTTTAGTTCTATATTTGTGCATTAAAAAGAAGATCAAACTAGTCTCAAACAAAGGCCTCACAAACCTAAAAGCTTACATAAATGGTCAAAGAAGATAAATTTGGAAGAAGTATGCTGTATATTTCCCTTTCCCTCCAACTTCTAAATTTCCTTTCCAATCCTAGCTCAAGTCTCCTGGATATCTTTCCTAAGCAACTCTTCTGACAATCCTTCTGACTTAGAATCCCTTCAGCAATGGTGGGTAAAGGTATATTATTATTATTCTATTGTGCATGGTTCTATGGTACTTTAAAACAGTTGCTTCACCTATAAAGTTTTGAGGCAAATTTTGAAGTTTTTCTTCGGCACCATTCTATTACTCACTTTTGAGCCCATCTGACAGCCCTTCATTATATCCCTTACTTTCCATTTCCACCCTTCCATACACGACTTGCTCTTAACAATTAATAAAAAATATTTTAAATTCATTTTGAACTGAGATATAGCATATATAAGTGCATAAGTTTTAAGTGAACACAATAAAATTTTACATATAAACATATACATTCACGTAGTCATTACCCAGATAGAGATACAGAGCATTTCCAACATTACAGATGGCTCCTGTGAGCTCCTTCCCAGTCAATATCCTCTCCTCTGTGGAAGTAACTTGCCAATTTCAATTCTGATCTCTAGTACTACATATTAGTTTTGCCTGTTCTTGAACTTCATATAAAATATTAGTTTTGCCTATTCTTGAACTTCATATAAATGGAACCATAACTGTATGTATTTCTAAACTTTAGCAATAATTTAAAACTTACACACAAGTTGCAATAATAGTACAGTGCATTCATATGCCCTTTGCTCAGATTTATGTATTGGTAATATTTTGCCTTTATTTGCTTTATTATTTACTTTACTACCTACCTATATATCTCTATCATCTACCTAAATATTTTTTTCTGAGCCTCTTCTTGAACATTTGAGAATAACTAAGTTGTATATCCCATATCTATTTACCTCTATATACCTTCAGTGTGCATTTTCTAAAAATAAGAGTTTCTCTTATATAACCATAGTAGGCTTATCAAGTAAACATTGATAACATTTTTATCTAAAGTACATATTCTGATTTACCAATTGATCCAATACAGGATTCAGTCTAGCATCAGGTATTACATTTAGTTGTCATGGCTCCCTAATCTCTTTTAATCTGGTATAGTCTTCTGTTTGGTCTTTTATGACATTTAACATTTTTGAAGAAATTCTCTTTGTCTTTTCGTGGGATTTGCCTGATATTTCTTAATGATTACATCTGGGTTATGCATTCCCAGCTGGGATATTACATAAGTGATGTTATGTCTTTGGTGTCTCATATCTGGTGACAAATGATGTTCATTTGTCCCTCATTTGACATATTAATTTTGTTCACTTAGTAATCATTGTATAGTTAGAATTTTCCTCTTTCAACTAATAAGCAAGCTGTGGGGGGACACTTTAAGACCATACACATATCCTGCTCCCCAACAAAATCTATCCCTCCCTAATCCTAGATTTAGTATCCATTGATGATTCTTATGTGAACCAATCTTTATCATGATGGTTGCAAAATAATGAAGTTAATAATAAAGTTGGATTTTCCAACTCGAACACCCCTACTATATTTATTAGTTGGTACTCAACATTCTACTGTAATCGACAGTCCTCCCTTTTCTCTTGTTTATTTATTATTATGGGTATGAACTCCGGATTCCTGTTTTCCAAGTTTAAAAATAGTAAGCTGACCTTTAAAAGTATTTTTCTGTACTTGTTCTATTTTTTAAATCTACTTATTGTTGTGCTAGTACCACATGCACTTTGTTCTTTCTTAAGACAGAGTCTATCGTTTAGAGTCTGGAAAGATAAATCTTGACCCTATTACGTATTATTCTGGATGAATTTTAGAACCACTTTTACAAAATTATACCCCCCATGCCTTTTCTACTCATGGCTCTCCTCAACGCTGGTGGAATATGGCATTGTGTTGAACCTACAAATTAACTTAGAAATAACAGGGAATTTTGTGGTATGCAGTCTCTTCATCAGCAACAGGTCTGCTCTCCATTTATTAAAGTTTTAATCTGGCCAACATTTCTAATGGGCATATCTTCTGTAATACGCATAGGGTACATGGATGTGCTATTGGCTTGTAAGATTCTAGAATGATCTTAAACTTTTACAAGAATATCACTATGGTGTTGAAGTCAACCGAGAGAAAATCAAACAATCAAGGAAATAAAAAGATGAAGATGAAGAAGATTCTATGTTCATTTCATCCATTTACCAAATAAGCCTTCTGGAAGTTCTAGATGTCATTTGCCAGGCACTGTACTAGACATGGGGATGCAGAAGGGAAACCAGAACAGAGAAAAGCAAATAAAATAACTAGGTGGATCAAATAATAGTAGAAAGCCCTGCTTAACACAGCAGGTAGTAAAGTGCTTGTTGGAATATCATCAATAGTTTGATGATATTTAATGTTGTATGATTAATTCATAATTTGTTAATTTACAGTCTAGAAAAACTGTACACAAAAAGGAAATGCCAGTATATCACACATTAAAGAAAATTCTCTTGAGAAAAATATAATTTAAAATCTGGAGACTTTTCCTCAGAGCTCCATTCTATATTCTGCCCCATGGGACAGAACTACCTGGAAAAGGCAGGGACTTCCATGGCATCAATTGAAAGCATGCAGACCTTGGCTTTCTGTGTTCTGCAATAAGCAATTATCAGACACCAGTGAAAACTACAAATGGGTTCAACGTGCATGCTGCTCCCTTCTTTAGCCTTTAACAGCTTCTCAGCATCTCTTAGGAGTCTGTCATCTCTGTTTAGAAACATCAGTTTGTGTTACTAGAAGCACTGGCAGAATCAGAGACCCTGGAATGTGCCCTAGATCACTGTCTACAGATTAGGCTTGAACCCTCAGATGCAAGCTTCATTCATAGCGGGGAGAAATGGCTGGCACAACTGCTCTGCAGTGCTAATTCTAGCTCTAGGCTCTATCTGTAGTTTAAAGAGATGTTCCCAGGCCATCATTTATTTCTCCTTCCTTCTTTTCTTCATCCTTCCTTCCCACAAGGAAGTATTGGGAAACATGACCTCAAGTATTTTCCTAACTCCTGAATTTAAGTCTTTAGTAAACAAGAATTCAATGAACACTTGTCATGTCCAACTCCTTCTGGATAAATGGGAGGGAATACATTTAAGTAAACTAAAGTGGAACCGAAGAATTACAGTTCCAGTTTCAAATCAGCCACTCGCAAAAGCCTCCAGTCGATCTCCCTTTCTTCCTTCCCGTCTTTTTTTTTTTTTTTTTTGAGAGAGGGTCAAAGGCGTGCCACCAAGTCTGTCTTTCCTCTCTTTTAAAAGGTGGTTTGATTCGCCATAAGACATACATTTGACATTTTTGAAGAATACATTCTCTTCTCTCTTTTTTTTGAGCTCACAAGGAGGGGTCAAGGTCGGGGGGTGGGTGACCCCTGGGGATGTGTACATGTGAGGCCACCAAGGAGTGTGGAGAAATACATTTTTTTTTTGGTGGGATTTAATATTTCTCAATGATTAGATCCAGGTTATGCATTCTCAACTGGGAAATTACATAAGTAATGTTATGCTTTAAGGGCAACACGACGTTCAGACACTTTTCTGCTTAATGGTAAGAGGAAAGGATCACTAGAGGATTTCTTAAAGTTGGCCAGATCAACCTAATCAGGTTGATTAGGTCAACCTAATTTATCAAGTAAAGAAGAGAAATGACTCATCCATGGATATTCTTCCTAGGTCTGCCTGTCCATGAAGAGACACGCAGAAGTCAAGGGTGCCTCTCTGTCCTGTCCAATGTACCTTACCACTTTGTTAGGTGGAGAGAAAATTGGAACATCGTCCTTAAAAAGCTGCAAGAACTCTCTTTAATGTTTGAATCAATCCTTAGATGACTCAGCAGTTTTGGCTTATATGACTTCTTTGATATTCCGGAAACTGTCTTTTAAGAATTTGTCTTCTTAAAGAAAGTTTCAAGAAGGCCATGTGAAAACAAAGGCAGCCACAAGCCAAGGAAAGCCTGGAGCCCCTAAAAGCTGGGAGGCAAAAAGAATCCTCCCCTAGAGCCTTCAGACGTAGCTCTGTAGTACTAATAAGGAAACATTTCGAAGATTAAAAAAAAAAAAAAGTTTCACATGTTTTACTGCTCAGAGCTATTTCCAGGTCTAAACAATATCTGTTAGGCCCAGGACCCTTGCTCAAGTCTAATTTTGGAGTTTGTTGAGAGGGTAATTTGACCATCTTGACCAGCAACCTGGAGTGAAAGGGCAAATGTTTTCCTTATTTTTAATATATCCTCAACAGCACTCAGCCCCCCCAATACATACTCAACCCTTTTCACCTCTGAGGATGGTGAAGACAGCCCTGAAAAATATGCAATTTCACTCACATATAAATAGGAATGGCATCACCCAGAGTTCTGCAGTCCAGTAGGTGAATTGGCCCACCCTCATTCAAGCTCTAGCAATCTTCTTTCAACTGTCTTCCTGGCTCAGGTGATGGGAGAAGAGGGAAGCGGAGAACTTAAAGGACACAATGCACACTTTCTTTTCTTTTGGATACATGGGAGAAACTGCCTCCCAGAAAATTTGTCTATGCCATGTCTTTGGGTATGACACAGGGGAGGGGGATTCATCTCTCCCCAAAGCTTAAGAGAGGGCTTATGCAGCGGCATTCACCAGAATGGCTAGGAAACTTGGGTGACTGGAAGCTGGGGTTCTTCTCAGAATGAATGACTTGGAGTGCAGAGGCAACCTTTAACTCTTAGTCTTACATTAGCCACTCATTAGATATCTGACTCAGAAAAGTTACACAATCTCTGAGTCTCAATGTTCTCATCTATGAAGCAAAGATAACAATGACCTGGCAGGGTGATTGAGGATTAAATGAGAGACCATGTGTGAAACATCTGACAGTGGGTGTTCAATAAATGCCATGTAGTTTTGACTCAAAACTTCAAGTATTAAGGGAGAGTGGCCCTGATGAGGCCTGGGAAGGAGGATTCATTGATTACTAAGTCAACCATTAGGAATCTGCTGGTGCAATGTCATCCTATACTCAAGATTATCCATCTCCACACCAGTTTCTCTGGAGTTGTACTAAAACATTCAGCCATAAAAAGAAAATAACAATCTTGATCTATCCCAGTTTGTAAAAACAGAAACTAAGTTAATGGATAAAACTTTCTTCATTCTCAATTTTTCCTCTCAGTACTCTTTCTTAAACCTTTGATACTTGGTGCAGATGCAGGACAACCCTAACTTAAAAACTTTAGGCAAGATTGACAGCTTGTTTCACTTGTGATTGTATTATTGATTTGAGATACTAAAGTAACACATTCCTAAAGCAACCTAAAAGAATTCATTATTTATGTGTGAGGCCAATCACAGTTCATAACAGACAAAAACAAATACACTCAACATTTTACAGCATTCTTCAAAGGAAATCATGATTCCCAGGATAGAAGAATATAGGAAAGTGTCCAGTGCCCCAATTTTAGGCTTTGCCAGCCACTTCTTTGGTGAGACTCCAAATAAGTCCTAGACTTGCACTCTGCTTGTTTTCTCAATTATAACACTGGGTTGATGATATCTAACATTTGCAGTTTTACAAGATGCTAAGCATTTTCCTGAGAGCACCCTGACATGAACATAAAAACACCTTAAAATTTAAAATACTATACACATATAAAACATCACTATTACTACATTTGTACAGAATTTTCTCCAATTTGAATTGTTTCAGGGAGATGACCAATTAACTGGCCTGAGTTCCACAAATGATTTGCCTGTCTACGTCATGTTGTTTTAGGTCAGTATTTCTTAATCTCAGCTTATTAGCCCCTCTTCAAATGGGAGTTAAATATTTAACTGGGGAGCTTTAAAAACCACTAATGACTGGGTCTCCTACTCTCTCCTGCCCCCCAATTCCAAGAATATTGGATTGGGGATTTTAAAAGCTCTTCTGTGGGGATCTAACATGCAGCCAGTGTGGAGAACTACTGTGTTAGGTAAGAGTAAGACTTGCCTTTGTAAGCCACTGTGAAAATTCCCTGTGCCTGACATGCCCCCTTCTTGTGTCCCCTTGTGTTTGGGTGGACCTTGTCATAAATACTTATCTCAATGACTCCTGGACCACAGAAACTTGGGCCTCTCTTTATGGCTAAGTGGTGTCTAAAAATGGGCTTTGGATCATTAAATCACAAAATCACACCTTCTTCCCATGGCAGGCATCCTCGTTGGTTACTGGCTAAAGAAAATTACCATGTGAGCAGAGAGATGCTGCCTGTCCCAGTATTATAGATCTTTCTTTATTTGCTTTCTATCAGTACTTTTTTTTTGCCTACTTCCTCAGCTTTGATTTATGTTTTCCTAAATATCTATTTCTTCTGTTCTGTCATTGATATTTTAGCAGTAGGCTGGCTGTTATTAGCAACGTGCCAAACTCTGTTTGAGGAGGGGGAGATAAGCACACCATTACCCCACAAGGTAGGGCATCAGATTCCGTGCTTCTGCAGTTAGCAGAAAAAAAGGGACAGTCAGCCAACAGCTCCAATGCCATCTTTGCTTCATCATTTAAACAAACCACTATTTTAGATAACGAAATTTACGTTGGATTCTCAAGACAGCCATTTATTATTATTCATTTTGACACAGTCTCGTTAATATAGCCATCCGTGCATCTTTGTCAGGACTCTTGTGATGGAGTGTTTAGTTAGTTCCTTTTGAAATCAAGCAGATTTGGTGCAGTGTCAAAAACTGATGGATGTCTTATCCTCATTTGTTCAAACAACAAACTTTCTAAATGACCTAAAATATACTTGGTGCTCATATAGTCTGCTTTTGGAGAATCAAAATCACAACTCTCAGTCTCCAGTCAAATCCAAAAACCAACAATTACGCACCTACTATGCCAAGACTCTTTGTCCAGTTGAGTCAAAATCATTTGTTTGCTTTTGTGGTGCTAAGGACCGCATTCGCTGAAATTAATATGGCCTGTCTAACTTGAACAGGCCACCTCATTAATCTAAAAGGAATAAAACATGTGACATGGACTGCTATTGTTTGCAAACATTTAAAAGCAGAAAAGCAAATGATGAAATTGAGGCTGGCAACCCTGCATGCTCAGGACTGGCTGTTTTCTGGAGGGGATAATGACACTGAGTCCTCTTATTCCAGGGAATCCTAGGTAATTGCTGGAGGCAAAGTCTGAATGACAGTCTTCATTTGTCTGGTGGGACATGCTTTGAGAGACCACTATCATTTATGGGGCCAAGCTGGTGGATGAGGTGTTCTAGCAGAAATAGCAATAAAACTGAAAACTGAAGAACTGTCTGTTGTTATAGTAAAGTCAACTTTAAGAAAAGTCCCTGAAGAGAGTAGAAGCTTTATCTATCACTACTAAAATAAACTCTCATGTGAAGAACTTCTTCCCATAGAGAAAACAGGTAGCCATGAAGTAACACGATTATAAAGCTATTGAAGATGTTTGCCCAAGGTGGCCTCATAGCATAGCGAGTTGCTTCTGTCTGCCTGTCTTCACTCTCTTGGTTCAGCAGTTCAGTAAGTTATCAGCAACATGCCCTACCTCATCACGAAAGTGCTCCATTATAAAACTGTTCATAAAAGCATGATAAGCAGTAACACGGTTAAGTACCATAATAGAAACATAACATTCTTCTTGCCATAGTTCCTGCAAAAGTGGGGAAAACTTCCCAAGTGGTGACCTTCAGGCAAAACAGGCAGTAAAAGGCATTTTTAGAATCACACACATCCTACCAAGGGAAAAGAATCAGCCATAGAAAAATAATGTAGCTAGTAGAAGCACATCACACTCCAGGCTAGAAGACAAGTTTGCAAGACTCAGTGCCACAGGAAGCCCACACTGTGTTTCTACTCTGACAAAAATGAGGAATAACACCAACATTTAAAGGTATTCATCCCAGAGGTCCAAATAACAGGTTCAGAGTCAGCAATCTGAACACTGCTCTTTCCTCCCATCATGGGTTTTCACTGTGACACAGCCAACAGTCTCTCTTTGGGCAACGATTTAGGGCGTAGGTTCAATTTTGCTGGAATCAGGAGAGACTTCACTCTGACACATTCTTTCTCAAAGAGGGGCTTTTTGATTAGTACAACAAAATAAGCTACTGGATGTAAGGCAAGTAATCCTACAGACTAACGGAATTCATTCTGCATATGAGGAACCCTAAGTACGAACTCAGCTTCTGTGTGTTTGACTGTATTCTAATACTCTTTACACTAGAAAAACAGGCCATAGTTCTACACACATTTCTCCATATGTGCTGAAACATGGTCAGGTCCCATCTGCAAATTTACCTTTGGAAATTAGCTGTAAAGGTCATCCTTATATTCTACCCCTTGAGGAAAGTTGAAAAGCAGATTTGTACCTCACCATTAGACTGCAAAAGCACTACTGATTCAAAAGCACTACTGATTCTGAAATGCTTAATATTCTTGTAAAGTATATCCTTATACTTGCTGTAAGAAATATTTTCATTTACAACTTAATGTTTGTGACAGCTGGCATCATCCAATTTACCCATGCCAGGGGCCACTGTGGAAATAGGACTAATTAACATTTGCATTTCAGCTTCGGCTACCCTAGCAGGTAGGATAAAGGTCTTGGAAAGGAAGGATAACCAGTAGTCTAAGTAGTGTAAGGGATACTCTTGAAAGTATTCCTTAATCTGTTGGCCTCTATAAGACTTAGAGAATTATCCAAGGTTCAGTATTTCCATATTTTATTCCTAATAGCTAGTACCAAGTATGCTGGAACAAATGTCTAATTTGAATGAAGTTTAATTACAAAAAGGTTCTCCATTTCAAGACAAAATCTAAAACAGTAAATCAAACTCAAGCTCAACTCAGGCCCAAGACAGCTCCACTGCTGAGAAGTGAATTGCCACCGTATCTGTCCAGTGGTCAGCACCGCTCAAGAGCAGACTTCTAGTACTGCCTGGGATCCAGAGAGTTGAGCAGGAGAGTACTGGGACCATGTACTCCCTATCTATAGTAGGCAGACTTCCATTTCCGAGCTGAACATTTGAGGACAGATGCTGAGGCAAAATGTTTGTGCTGTAGCCAGAAACAGTAACCCTAAGGTTCTTGGGAAATCACATTTTGTAGTGTTGGACTAGGCAGACTGGTTTAGGTATTCCACAACTGGAGAGAAGGACACAGTTCGTCTGGGCCACTCAGTTTGCCAGAATGGAGTCTGGATCCTCTTCAAAGGATATGTACCTGTAGAAGCTGCTGGCAGTGGGGACTGGTTGGGGTTGGGGGGTGAGAGTGAAAGTTTTGTTCCCTGATTCTAGAAGACAGGGATCATACTTGTAATCCTGGAAGGTGATCAGAAATGCTATTTTAAAACTCAAAAACAGATCCACAGACCACCGACTGTAGTGAAAGAAGATGGTAAGTTTGGGGCAGGCTCTTTAAGTGCAGAAGGTTGCCTGCCTTCGTCAAAAAATCTTATGTCTGGGCAACTGGCTACCTTCATATACTGATTCCTTTTTCACAAATAATGCAGGTAAAAGATTTTATGTTCTCCCAGAAATAATTGTCCATTTCTCTCGCAAGATAACAGCTCACTGACAATGCACCTAAGTTAGTCAAGAGCTCTGATGAAGATGTACAAGAATAACGTTGTTTCCATGCCTAACACATCTATTCTGTAGTCCATGCATAAACGTGTAATTGTGACTTTCAAACTCTAATTATTTAAGAAATATGTTTTGTAAGGTTACAGTTGCCATAGTCCTTAATATATGAAGTTGCCATAATCCTTCAGGAAAGGATTCACCATTTTAGATGCCATTAAGAACATTCCTGATTCATGGGAGAAAGTAAAAATATCAACATTAACAGGTGTTTGGAAGTTGATTCCAACTCTCATGAGTGGCTCTGAGGGGTTCAAGGCTCCAGTGGAGGAATGAACTGCAGAAGTGGAGCCTGAAGATGTGACTGAATTGCTGCCATCTCATGCTAAAACTTGAACAGATAAGGAGGTGCTTCTTATGGATGAGTAAAAGTGGTTTCTTCTTATGGATGAGTAAAGAAAGTGGTTTCTTGAGATTGGATCTACTTATGGTGGAGATGCTGTGAATACTGTTGAAATGACAACAAAGATTTAGAAAATTCCATAAATTTAGTTGTAAGGCAGTAGCAGGGTATGAGAGGATTGACTCAAACTCTGAAAGAAGTTCTACTGTGGGCAAAATGCTATCAAGCAGCATTCCATGCTACAGGGAAATCTTTTGTGAAAGGAAGAGTCAATCAAGTGGCAAAGTCCATTGCCTTATGCTAAGAAACTGCCACAGCCACCCAACCTTCCAGAAACTACCACCCTGATCAGTCAGCAGCCATCAACTTTGAGGCAAGACCCTCTACCACTAAAAAGATTACAACTTGCTAAGGGCTCAGAAGATCTTTGGCATTTTCTGACAATATTTTAAAATTAAGGTACGTATATTTTTAAAGATACAATGCTATTGAAACACATTATAGACTACAGTACAGTATAACTTCTATATGCATCAGGAAACTAAAAATTCTGTGATTTGCTTTATTGTGATATTTGCTTTATTGCCGTGGTCTGAAACCAAACCCACAATATCTCTAAGGTATGTCCGTATAAGTTCCTAAGCATAGTATGGGGGCATATCTAATGTGTACCATTTTAAGTAGTGGCTATTCTTGAATTTACACTTTCACATGAATTTTAGAATCAGTTTGACTAGCTCTAAGTCCTATTGAGAGTTTTAAAACAGGATTCAAATGAATTCTTTACAATATAACCTTCCCATTCATGGCCATGATATTCTTCTCCATTATTGAAGTTTTCTTATCTATCTTTCAAAAAAGAACATAAGACTCTAGCATATTTCTTGTTAGGCTTTCCCTAGGTGATTTTTAATTGCTATTATAAATAAATATCCATTTTTCCCATAAAATATTGCTATATGTTAGTATATTAATCTTGTACTGTTACCTTTTTCAACTCTATTGGTTCTGATAGCTTGTCAGTTGTCTACCTTTCATCTTCTAGGTAAATATTTCTTACAAATAATGAGATTTGCTCCTACTTTCCAATTTATCTCATTACTTTTACTTGTCTTACTGCACTGGCTAGGACACCCAAGAATACTGTTGAATAGAAGTTGTAGAGGGTATCCTTGTTTGATCCCTGAAAAGAATTCTTCTAGCATTTTACCCTTGTATATGATGATTACTAGAGATAACTTTTAACAAGTTAACAAATTTCTAGTTTGATATTTTTTTTAACCAAATATGGTGTGGTGGTTTTAAATGTAATCTACTCCAGTTAAAGACTATGACACTCTATTATTATCACTAATCAAACTCATGAATAATGAACAGTACGTAAAAAATAATGTTATGTTTTACTTTAGCACCCAGGAAGCTCAAAACCAAACTATCTGAATATAACAACTCTGCACAGCATAGCCTGCTCATCTATATGACATTGACACTATTCCCTCCCTCAAAATACCACCTATTCTAATTTATATTATCCTAAATATTTTTCTCTTATTTTTCTATTTTATTGAGTGGATTTCCTATCAATTGCCATATATTTTTAATGGAATAAGACAAAGTATAAATAAAAACTTTAAAAAAACGTGGCTACCTTTGGATTTGAAGCGAAAAACGTGATATAACCAGGACAGTATAGCACATGGAAATCTAACACTATGACTAACAAACGTATTGGGTGATGTGAATTAAGAATCTGGTTCAGGGGAAATCAAGTATTTAAACTGAGGTCTGCTTATACACATGGTTAAGCTTATTTGTCATGACTAGCCATTAGTAAATACATGTTAATTTCATACAATTAAAAAGAAACCCACAAACCATTAGCATTTTGATTAATACATGATTAATAAAAGTTTGCTGAACATACAATCTTAGATCATTATAAATTCTTTTTGAAAGGTAGACTGGGTGCAGTGGCTCACGCCTGTAATCCTGACACTTTGGGAGGCCATGGAAGGTAAAAAGCTTGAACTCAGAAGTTCAAGACCACCCTGGGCTACATAGTGGGATTCTATTTTTACAAAAAAATACAAATATTAGCCAGGCATGGTGGTGGGCACCTATAGTCCCAGATACTTGGGAGGCTGAGGTGGAAGGATCACTTGAGCTCAGAAGGTCGTGGCTGCAGTGAGCCAAGATCGCACCACTGCACTGCACTCCAGCCTGGGCAACACAGCAAAACCCTGCCTAAACAAAACAAAACAAAACAAAACCAAAACACACTGATCTTATAATTGAGTGATAAAACTAAAAAGTAATCACCTCTCCCAACAAAAATGTAAACAGGACCGGTAATTTATGATTTTATTGTCTTTCCTTTGTCCGGCCTTTAACATGTTTCTGTAATTTAAATAAAAATCTCTTTACTTTCTCCATTTTAGCAAATGGTTTCTTTACCCAAATAGGTTGCACTATAGTCCCCATATGGTTTTCTACTGTTCCACAACCACTACTTCACAAAGATTGACAAAACTTTAATAAAAGTTAAATTTACAGACATCTTAAGATAACTTGGGAAATATGTAGTAAAAAAGAATCGAGTCCACAAATTAAGAATATTTTGCTAATATGCCCAACACCAATTTCAGCAAATCCAATCTACTTAACTCATATATTTAATGTAATTTTTCTAACAAAATTTAATGGAGGTATGAATGATATATTTATGCCCTTGACAAAGATGACATGTGTGATTTTGTTGTGACTAAGAAAGGAGAGTATGATTTCTGGTGGTTATGATATCACTCTGGCTCATCGAAGCTCACAGAATATGTAAGGTTCTGCCACGTCCAAAGATGTTAGGCAAATGTAATAGAAGGCGCACCGGGCTGACACACGTTTTCATCATACAAATCTTCTGGCAGTTCCTCTTCATCTCCATCAGGAAAATATGTAGGGAATGGTAGATTTTTACCGAGATCCTTATATGCAGGCAGTTTAGAATCTCTGACCTGAGAGAAGGCAAAAATCTTAGTGATACCAATTAAGTTCTTTAAAGGTAGAATTTTCAGCTATTATTCATAATCAAAGAAATACTCGCTACTACATTTTCTAATGTGAATAACACAACTGTTACATAAATAGAGTAAAAAGAACTCAGTCAATGCTTTCCTTTAATTCTAAAAAATTTGACTAATCCAGTAACAGAAACTCAAGAAGCTATAAGGATAAAATCACCAATTGTTACTTTGTATCTTAACTTGTAAGAATCTCTAGGATTGCCCCACAGGATGAAATCACATTCTAAAATTACTACTTGAATTTCATTTATATGGATTCATTTTCAAATATAATGACCTGACAAACTAGCATTTTTGTTAGTCTTAACTCTAAGAGCACATAATCAAAAATATCACCTCTTATTAAGGAAATCAGCTTACATTTTTCTTCCCCTACCAAAAGAGTCATTTCTCCAACAAATAAAACAAACAAGATTGTATTTCTATGTCACATGGTCAAAAAAAAAAAAGTCCTGTATTGACGGAAAATTTAAAGTTAATTCTTCAGCATTTTCAAATTTGGGTAAGGGCCTTTAAGTTGAGACTATTTTATATCATTCTTGATTTAGCACTGAATACTCCCATGGCCTTAGTGCATTTTTCTGCTTATAGGTGTGAGCAACAAGAACCAATCCTATCTTCATATACAATAAATGCAGCACAATGTATGTCAGAGCATACATTCTTATTGATAAGTTAAAGACAGAATAATATTTAGCAAAAACAATAACAGACCTATGGGTCTTTATAAGAGCTCTGTTAACTCTATATATTCTCAAAAATTCTAATTATATCTGTGAATTCACAGACTGAACAATTTTAATATAGGTACTGATGTGATCTAAAATGTTGAGTTTTATTTTTGGAAAACATTATTGGATTCTTCAGAACTTCTGACTCATTCTACAGCCTTCATTCATAAGTAAAGTTTTTTTAAAAATTACATGTAATTATATACACAGAGTAAAATGAGGCATAATTACTTTAGCAATAAGAAATGAATAATTTGGTTGAAATAAAGTACACAGCTGCTAGGAACAGCTTAGTACAGAAAAACAGATCTACTTTAATCCCTCTTATTAAAATTGTTTCAAGAAATTATCAGTAAATTACCCAGAAGAAAGTAAACTTGTTTAGTTTTGTCCCCCCAATCCATTAATCTTAGGTTGAACTTTAAGAAGGGAAAAAGTCATATTCTTACCAATTTAAACTTGCTCAGTATTTAGGATTGAAAATAAAACCCAAGCAAAAAAACCAATAAAACCAATCACAACAAAACTTTCTGTGCTAATTTGAGAAATAAAAATTTAGTCATCAATGACCCAAAGAGATAATTCTCAGTTGCTTTCACACTTTTATAGAACTATTATACCTGAGAAATATTTTAGACGACGGAATCACTGTTTGTAAAATCTGAGTATTATAATTCATGGATCTGAAACGTAAATGACATCTCAACCATTTTTGTCTTAGTGGTGCAAAAGTTGAGGGCCAAAGGTCTGCAGCCCATATGTATTTTTGTGTATTTAATCTTACCTCAGGTTTATTATTTCCCTGCCTGCACCAAGACTCCCTCAATTATCTACCTCATTCTTTTTATGTCTATCAGCAAACCAGTCTAAATCTTTTAAGAAAATGTGGGGGAAGGACAGACAAAAGCCAGGCAAATCTGAAAATAAATGATATATAGGACATAGGAATGAACACGAATGAACCGTATTTTAGAACATACATTTATACTTATTATGCTGTAAACAATAGTTCTTTAGTCTTCATTAATACATTTAGTGAATCCAAACAGCAAAACAAAAAGCTAATGCCAATTAAATAGGTTGGTCATCTCTAAGACTATCTTTACTAACTTTGGAATCTTAAAAAAAAGTTATTGGTAACCCTGTACTCTGAGGAAACAAAAGCTCCCAAGAAGTGAGCGGATGTTAACAAAGTTGGCTGCCCACTAGGAAGTGGCTCAAAACCCATAGGCAAGGAAGGACTAATTTACCTGCTACGGAGTCATTGGAAGAACGTAAATAATGGAGTGAAAGGACATAGCAAGTTTTACCATTTAAAACACAAACCTATAAAATGCTCCCCAAATTCATACCTTAATTAATGCCTGGGCAGATACTTTAAGGTTACAAAAGAAAGTTATTTAAGCACCATATTTCAAAGATTTTTTTAAAGGACGTTATTATACAAATATACTTGCTGGAAATATATTCACTAGTGTGTTAATAGTTCAAAAGGGACTAGACATTGTTCTGATGCCAGTTTCTCAAAATGTATTTAGACTCCCGTTTCAGAACTCTTTGGTGTATCTTCTGAGTATCTTCAGTGATGGCAAACTATTATCGATTGAGAGTAAATAGAGTTTTTGGAAGTAATCTTTTACTGAAGTAGGCGATAAATCTGAGTAATAAATGTTACTGGTTATCAACTATTTATACAACTACATCAGAATGTCATTGTATGTACTATAGTTTTTCAAGATAATTGACCATTCATCTCTGCTGGTAACAGGGATATTGTAGAAGTACTTGAGAAGATGTTGTAGTAGTACTTGAGAAGTCACAGCAATTAATGGTAAGGTTCAGCTAGAAAACCAGCCTAGAATCATGTATGTAGAAAAATAGGCAGAAAAGGAGGATTTGACATTTAAAAATTAATCTGGTGTCCAGTATACTTTTATTATAAAAAATAATCCTTCTCCTTTATCAGGTTGTGCTATTTATAACCTGTGATCTGAAATGTGGGGCTAGGGATATGAAGATATGTCCTCACATGAATTATGAAGACAAAATACTATGGGAAGTACAATGACAATACTCTGGCTTCAACTATCTGTCATTGTAAGCATGACTGCCTTACTTGGGGACTAGAAACCTACTTAAACTTAAAAACCTGCAAACTTAAGGAAAAAACAAAACTTACAAAAATTCATCAAATACATTTTTCTTTTTTTCTCTCTCTCTTTTTTTTTTTTTTTTTTTTTTTAAGCAAGGTCCCACTCTGTTGCCCAGGCTAGAAGGCAATAGTGTGATCACAGCTCACTGCAGCCTCCAACTCCTGAGGCCACGTGATCCTATCCTCCCACTTCAGCCTCCTGAGTAGCTGGAATTACAAATGCAAGCCACCAGGCCTGGCTTAAATGCATTTTTTTCTTTAACAAAAATGAGAATAATCCAGTCAGTAAGTGAAGTGTCTCAGAAAGGTAATTTTAAAAAGCAAAATTCTTATTCCTTGCAAGATTTCAAAAAATTATTCCCTATGCTAGTAATGGAACCTAGAAATGAAAAAAATATATAAGGAAACACTGAGTTTAAAAAATCAGAGGATTAAGTTTCACTATGTCTTTGCTGCTATCATTGGAAAATCAATGAAGAGTATACTCTGGAGAACAGCTGACATAACTTCTAATACAAACTTATTTTCAGCATGGAAGATTCAAAACTCAGAGGTAAGAAAATTTGTATTAGGTTGGAATAAACCCCAGGCAGAATATTTATTTTCTATTTTATGGAAGTAAGTCTCTGAGAACTTAAAGAGTTTTTATTAAAATGTATCTGAGCTATTGGTACAAATTTTTTACTTTTTTCTTTTTTTTAAGAAAAACACTTAAAAGATATAATCAGAGCATGGTGCTAGTAATAATAAAAAAGCTCCCCCTCAAATGTCTACCTTTAACCACTTTTGATGATTCCAATTTTTACCTCATGTATTTCTGGTTTGTCAAAGTAACTCTTTTAAAAGCCAAAAAGCATTTTTTTTGGGGGGGGGTGGGGGCAGGGTTTACTTATAATTGACAAATAATTGTACATATATATGGGGTATGGTGTGATGTCTCAATAAATATACATTGTATAATGATAAAATCAGGATAACTAGCATATCCATTACTTTAAACATGTATCATTTCTTTTATGGTGGTAACATTCAAAATCCTCTCTTCTACCTATATTGAAATATACATTACTATTAGCTATAGTCAGTCACCCTACTATGTAACAGAATACCGGAATGTATTCTTCCTAACTAACTCTGTGCTTGTAGACCACCTCCGCCAGCTCTCCTCCCCACTATCTTCCTCCAGCCTCTGGTAAAACCATTCTGTTCTCTACTTCTATGAAATCAACTTTTAGATTCTACATAAAAGTGAGATCATGCAATATTTGTCTTTCTGTGCCTAGCTTATTACACTTAACATAATGTCCTCCAGGTTTATCCATGTCACCACAAACAAAAGCAATTCATTCTGTTTATGGCTGAAGATTATTCTAGCGTGTGTGTGCATTCTCTAGAATATTCTTCAGCCATACGTGCACACACACACACACATACACACACACACACACACCCCCACCACATCTTCTTTATCCATTCATTTGTAGATGGGGCACTTTAAAAAGCTAACATGTTCCTTTTGGAAGGACAGAGATATACTGGTATTTTGGCAATAGTTTTCCAAATATCCTTCTCATATTCCTGAAGATCTTTCTGCTTACTGGCCTGATACGGTTTGGATTTTTGTCCCCGCCCAAATCTCATGTCAAATTGTAATCCCCAATGTTAGAAGAGGGGCCTGGTGGGAAGTGATTGGATCATGGGGACAGACTTCCCCCTTGCTGTTCTCGTGATAGTGAGTTCTCACAAGATCTTGTTGTTTAAAAATGTGTAGCACCTCCCCCTTCCCTCTCTTCCTCCTGCTCCAGCCATGTAAGACATGTCCATCTCTCCTTCCCCTTTTGCCATGATTGTAAGTTTCCTGAGGCCTCCCTAGCCATGCTTCCTGAACAGCCTGTGGAACCACGAGCCAATTAAACCTCTTTTATTTATAAATTACCCAATCTTAGGTATTTCTTTATAGGAGTCCATCCATTCTATTAGGATGGACTAATACACAGCCTTACCCTTTTTACAGGTTCTTGGTTTGAAAGAAATAGAATACAGGTTATCTTGTGCATTTTTTTCACTCAGGTGCTACTAAAAAGCAGAAAGATTCAGGAGAGAACATGTGGAAAAACAGCCATTTATTTATAAGCCACATATATGAGAAAAAGGAGACTTTATGGCAAATATCCACATATATAAACAATAGAAAATAAAGATAGTAATTTGTTAGCTTGCGAGTAAGAAACAAAAAAAAAAAAAGGAAAAAAAAGAAGACACTTATACTTACCTTTACTAAGCAATTTTTATGTCCAGGTACAGAGCCATTTACATAGATTATGTTGTGCTTTGTGTTTATTCTCCACACCTAAAGCATGAAATAAAACCAAAAATTTTAGGATATACTTGTATTACAACAATGTTACTAAAAGCTAAGGATGTAAGTTGCTTGTAAAGTAATAATCTTACCAGTACTTCAGAATGTTGAATAAGAACTGAAAAACTTCAAGCCCTATGGATGACTTGTAATAGAAGACCATAGCAAATATATCTTATGGAAGTAGTAGAAAACTCTCATTTTAAATAGAGATGTGACTGAATGATCAAGACTATTTGGATATTTCAAAGGACTCTGTTGGCACCATTAACAATAACAAGTGGAAATTCAATTTTATTTTATTTTTAGTTAATACTAGCTTGCTGTAACTAGAGGCTGGAGAAGCCACAACCTCACTGATTCTAATTTCTAAAGTAAGTGGGCTGAGTAGATGGTCCTCAAAAGATCTTCATGTGGAGAAAAAACATACATAAATGGGAGAGAATGATTGGTCAAAAAATGGTACTGAGAAAATAAAATATTTGGAGAAGGAATCAAGTTTGACCCATGGCTCCTATCTAATAATGAGTAAGTATTAAATATTGCAGAAATTGAAATCACACACACGAAGAAAATACAGCAAATAGATGGTCTCTGATAAGTATAAATGTAATAGAAGGGGTAAAAAAATCTTAGGTTTAATTATATAAAATTTGAAAACTTCTCCTGGTCAAAATTTATATATAAAAGGTATCCAGAATAGAGACTGGGAGGATATGCACCAAAATGTTTCCAGTGATTGTCTTTGGGTATTGTTCTTATTGGTGGCTTATTTTCTTCTTTGTACTTCCTACACTTTAAAACATACATGCAAACAAATATAAACATTAGTTGTTTAACAGATATATAATTATACAGCATCCATTATAGTATAACTCAGTTTTACTTAGGTACATTTCTCATTGGTAGAGATTGAATTCAACTTCTCTTTTAAATATACACAGACATTTTTTATAAAAACGGATGTATATCATAATCCTTTTGTAGTGCTATTGTTTCCTCCTATTTTGATTGTCTCCCACTCTCCTCCTTACACTTACACACGCACACACACACAATTTGATATATAATCCAAGAACCTGGTATATACCCTTCCACTATTCTGTGATTATATGATGGCACAGCAACATACACACGTAGAGAGCTTTTGTTCAATCTTTTACTCAATAAAGAGTATTATACTGAATGCTCTGAATCTTACTTTTTTCATGCAACAATATCTTGTAAAAATCTTCCAGGTCCAAGAGTGGACTACTAATTTTGTCTCTTTAATGACTGCACTTTTCATGGCTTGAAATATACACTATCATTACTACCAACATTACTACAACTAGAGTGTACACACACACACACACACACAATTCATGTATCCTCTTTTCCTCAATAATTTTAAAGCCTCTTAGAACAATGGTACAGACACAGATTAAATACATATTCTGCTGCCTTTGCATTTAGACAATTTAGCTGTTCCTAAAAAGAACCACTTGTAACACTTACTTTCAGTCCATATTCTGTCCTGTATATGTTTCCCATTTTTCCAGGCATTTTAGTTCCAGGCCAGACTCTGCCAATATCCTAAATGAGAAAACTAAAGTTAACACTTTTAAGTACTATCAATTTTAAACAGCACTGATCAAACCACAATGCAAACTAAAAATATAAATTATTAAAATGTTTTATTTTTCCCCTATTCTGCTAGGTCCCAGTAAGGAACTAAATATGGATTTAGGCATATTTACTCCTAGAGGATTTCCTTTCTAATGAGACTAGACTGATAAAATAAATACAGACTAAGAAGCAGATTTAGGAGAAAAACTCAGTAACAACGGACCTAATACTGGCTAAGAATTAAAAAAGGACAAGGGCATACAGACACACCGACACCATCATTCAAAGAAAAAAAATGGACTGCCAGGCCTGTTTTGAACTCATCTTCTGTATTAACTGACTTAATGGACTTCATCCATACCACTGGTGCTGGAATGGTCCTACTGTTCCTTGCTTTAGATGTTACTTTCCTTGACCAAAATTATTCAAGGACAGAGTTAGTTATCAGAATACTAGTTTGTCTAGCCCTGGTTTTCTCTGATTTACATAAATCTAACAGTCTCTGATTTTGGCTCTGATAACGGGTAATAGTTCTACATCTAAAGAAGCAAATCTGAATTATGACTAAAATGGAACAGCTTCTTATAACACATGAATTCTCACAATATAAACACTTTTCCATCAGCTGCTCTCACATTAACAGGTGAAACTCTCAGTGGAAGTACCTCATCATGGTATTAGATATGTTTAATATGTAACCAACAGGCTTAAAAGACAATTCTGAGTGTTACAGACTAAGTATCACTCTTATTCATTCTACAAATATATTCCGTTATATATGACTACAATGTTCCAGTAGACAGAGCTAAGACACACACACACACACACACACACACCCCTCTGTTTCTCTGTGTGCTACATTTTTTCCTTGTGTGCATGCATGCATTCCCCTCCCCCACCAAACAGTATATGCATACTTATAGTTTGAATTCAACACTATAGGGTTCATTTTAATTTTCCCATTTTCATACTTTAACGCCCTTTTCCAACAGTGAGAAACCTAGCTCCATTATCAATACATTTACTTACCTACCCAATCCTACAATTCACAGAAAATTATTTCAGAATTGTTAACTGATACTAATTCAAAAGACAAACTGAATTCAACATTTGCACAAAGTATATTTTAAATTTAGACTCAGAGTATACACAGCCAAACTACAGATGCTCAGCTAACCTTGTGGAATATAACTAATTCTAGTCTGGCTCTGGGAAATGAGTGAGGGGCAAGGATCCATAAAAGGGTGACAAGTACATGGAGCCCCCTTGTGTCAGACTAAAATTATGTGACTTCATATCAAGGACGGACTGAGGACTACATGTGCAGAAGTTGAATATTTAGCATTAAAAAGAGCTTCACTAGTTATACTCACACCAGTTGCAACAGCTCCAGGTCTCCTGTGGGTTTTCGTTTGACCATGCGTAGCAGGCTGGCCTTTAAATCCCCATCTTTTCATGACACCTTGAAAACCTTTACCAATACTGAACAAAACAAACGTTAGAATTTACATAATGAAAAGAGCATAGACCATTCCCAATTGTACACTTTCTAGTACCAACTGTACACATTCTTGTTAGAGTTTTAACAAAGCTTCTTATTTAAATAACTAGAAAAGGCTATACAAGTAAAACTGCAAATAAACATTCCTTTATCTCTGTCTTGGTCTGCACCCCTTCCTGGAGTCTAATTCTATATAAAATGATTAATTCAAGATTGTGAGACACCAGCAAGCTAAGCACAGGGAATTTTATCTGAACAGGAGTTTTATCATCCTAATTCTGTGAAGATGACACAGTAAAAATGGAAAAGCTCTAGAAGTTTCAAAGTACTTATAGCAGATATGGCAAGCAGCCATTAAGATGGAACCCAAAGATCACCACCTCCTGGTACTCATGCTCCTGCTTAATTCCCTCCCCTTGAGTCTGGGTGAACCTAGTCCCTTGCTTCTAATAAATAAAATATGGCAAGAGTGATGAGATGTCACTTCTGAGATTTGGTTACAAAGAGACTGTAGCTTCCCTCTTGGTACTCTCTTGCTTGCCAGGCTCTGAAGGAAGCCAACTTCCACAGCTAGTGTAAACTGTCCTATGGAGAGACATGCTGCAAGGATGTCTCCAGCTATTAACGAAGGACCTGAGGTCTGCCAATGGACTATTAGTAGGTATGGAGGCAGATTCTCCCCAATTAGAACCTTGACATGACTACAGCCCTGGCTGATGCTTGACTGCAGCTTTGGGAGAGACCCCAAGTCAGAGGCATCCAGGTAAGTTACAATGGGATTTCTGAGCACAGAAACTGAGGTAATAAATGTTTGTTATTTTAAGCTACTAAGTTTTAGGATAATGTGTTAGGCAGCAATAGGTACTAGTACAATAGAGGACTAAATAGAAAAAAATAATGCTCTAAATGCTGAACAACTTTTATCTTAGAAGATATCAGAAGGATCTTCATCTCAGGGTTGAGAAGAAACAAATGGAGAAATAAAATCAGAGAGTAACAATTTCTTACTAATCTAAAATCTCCTTTTAAAATGAAATCACTCTATTTTCAAATTCTGTTAACCCCATGATCCAGGTAGAAAGCAAACAACACTAAAGCTAAAGAATTATTAAAGTTTGTTTCTGAAATGCTCACTAAATTAGGTATAGAAAGTATGCAGCTTGAAACAACAAAGGCCATATATGACAAACATACTGATGTTATGCTTTCAGCTATTCCCCTAAGATCAGGAACAAGACAAGTATGCCCACTTCCACCACTTCCATTCAACACAGTGCTAGAAGTCTTAGAGTAATTAGGCAAGAGAAAGAAATAAAAGGTATCCAAATTGTAAAGGAAGAAGTTGTCCCATTTGCAGATGATATATCATATATAGGAAATCCTAGACTCCACCAAAAAAGTGTTAGAATAAATTCAGTAAAGTTGCAGGATATAAAATTAACATATAAAAATTGGTAGTGTTTCTAAATACTAATAGTGAACTATCTGAAAAAAAAATCAAGAAAACAATTCCATTTCCAATAGCTACGAAAAAATAAATACCCAGGAATAAACTTAATAATGGAAGTGAAAGATTTCTACACTGAAAATGATAAAACATTGATGAAAGAAACTGCAGAGGATGTGGGTAAATGGAAAGCTATCTGCTGTTCATGAACTGGAAGAGCTGCTAAAACGGCCATACTATACAAAGTGGTCTACAGATTTAATGCAACCTCTATCAAAATACCAATGACACTCTTCACAGAAATAGAAAAAATAATCCTAGAATTCATACGGAACCACAAAAGACACTGAATAGCCAAAGCAATCCTGAGTAAGAATAAAAAAGCTGGAGACATCATACTACTTGACTTCAAAACATACTACACAAAGCTATAGGAGCCAAAACAGCATGCTACTGGCATAAAAACAGACACACAGAACAATGGAACAGAACAGAGAGCCCAGAAAGAAATTCACACATCACGGGCAATTGATTTTTGACAAAGGTGGCAATACCACACACTGGGGAAACACAGTCTCTTCTATAAATGGTGCTGGAAAACTTGAATACCCACATGTAATGAGGTTAGACCCCTCTCTCTCACCATATGCAAAAATCAATTCAAAATGGATTAAAGACTTAATGAAAAAAAAAAGTATGAAACTACTAGAAGAAAATATAGGGGAAATGCTTCATAATACTGGGCTGGGCAAGTATTTTTAAATGAGACCTCAAAAGCACAGGCAACAAAAGAAAAGACACATTACATCAAACTCAAAAGCTTTTTGCACAGCAGAAGAAACAAAGCAAAGAGACAACCTACAGAATGGGAGAAAACATCTGCAAACTACATCTGACAAGAGATATCTAAAATATATACTAAAAGAACTGCAAAAACACCTAAAATAACTGCAAAGGAACTCAAACAACTAAAAAAAACCCCCAAGTAATCCAATTAAAAAATGAGCAAAATATCTTAACACATTTCTCAAAAAGAGACAAAGAAATGGCCAAGTATATGAAAAATGTTCAAAACCACTAATTATCAGGGAAATGCAAATCAAAACCACAATGAGATACCATCTCATTCCAGTTAGAATGGCTACTGTCAAAAAGACAAAAGAAAACAAGCGTTGGTGAGAACGTGGATAAGAGAACACATACACTGTTAGTGGGGATATAAATTAGTATAGCCACTATGGAAAACAGTATGGAAGCATCCCTCAAAACATTAAAAATATGACGACCATATGATCCAGCAATCCCACTATGGGGTAGATATCCAAAGGACATGAAATCAACACGTTGAAGAGATATCTTATATTTATCGAGCACCATTCACAATAGTCAAGATACAGAATCAACCTAAGTGTCCAATAACAGACAAATGAATAAAGGAAATGTGGCACATATACACATGGAATACGATTCTGTCATAAAAAATAAAATCCTGCCATTTGCAACAACATTAATGAAACTGGAGGACATTATGTTAAGTGAAATATACCAGACACAGAAAGACAAATAATGTATGATCTCACTTACATGTGGAATCTAAAAAATGTTGCTATCATAGAAGTAGAGAGTGCAACAGTGATTACCCAGAGACTGGGGAGAGGATGGGGATGGGAATGAGGAGGATGGGGAGAGGTTGGTTAATAGGTAGGTAGAAGGAATAAGTTCTGGTGTTCTATGGTACACTAAGGTATCTATGGTCAACAGTAAATTATTATATATTACAAAATAGCTAGGAATGGTTTTGAATGCTCTCGCCACAAAAAAATGATAAATGCATGAAGTAACAGGTACCGTAACTACCCTAATTTGATCATTATACAATATACACACATATTAAAACATCAACTTGTACCCCATAAATACAACTGCAATGTGTCAATTAGAAATAAAATTTGTCTTTGATTATATCAGTATAAATGACACAATAAAAAGACTGGAAAAAATTCTCAGACCGTACTAGACTTTTTAATTTTTTTTTTTTTTTTAAAAGAGACAGGGTCTTACTCTGCCAACCACGCTGGAGTGCAGTGGTACAGTGATAACTCACTGCAGTCTTAAACTCCTGGGCTCAAGCAATCCTCCTGTCTCAACCTCATGAGTAGCTAGGACTACAGACTACAGGTGCATGCCATCACACTCAGCTAATTTTTAATTTTTTTGGTAGAGAGAGGGATCTTGCTTTGTTGCTTAGGCTGGTCTCGAACTTCTAGCCTTGAGTGATCCTCCCACCTGGGCCTCCCAAAGTGTTGGGATTACAGGTGTGAGCCACCATGCCAGGCATGTGACATATTTTTACTCTGAAAATGAAGATTTTTCTCACCTTTTACTAGATAATACATCAACATATTTTTAACAGAGTGTTCCCTAACCCCACCAATGTCAGCTATTATTATATAGTGTACTGTTCAGGCCATTTACAAAGAGGACAAAAAGAAAAAGATTATAAAAACAAACTTATTTCCACAAGGACTTTGCTATGCATTCAGCAAACAATTAGCAATGGATTGAAGAAAGCCTATGTGAATAATACAGTTTGTTTTCAATACATCAAAAATCCACTCTAAAAATAAGGATAAGGCTGGGTCTGGTGGCACATGCCTGTAATCCCAGCACTTTGGGAAGTTGAGGTGGGAGGGCTGCTTGAGGTCAGGGGAGGCCAGCCTGGCCAACATAGTGAGACCTCAAACTTAAAAACAAAAATGATACATTACATGTACGACTTAACAGCTGAATACTATCAAATCATAGGTCAAAAGTCACTTTTATAAGAATAATTTAAACGTAGCTTACATCACATTCTTCACATTAAGCCCGTGAACAGTGTGTATATAATTTTTTGGACGTGAAAACTCAAGATAATGTGCATACCTGATCAAAGAGCTAAAACATAACACATATTAAATAAAAACCCACCATTAATTATGTAAACTAACATCTAAGAAGAGAATAATCAAATATTTTATGCTTTAGAAATTTAACAAATGTTTCCACTTAACATTGAATTTTAGAACCTAATTGGAAAGTACAGCGCTTGGCAATTTAAAAATGAAAAGGAAATACCTAAAGAGTAATTTGAACTTACCATATCATTTGGCAAACAACACTTCAAAGAGAAAAGGAGACAGAGAGACTGGCAACACTAATCTAAATGAACATGTTACACTGGCTATTCTTGGTAGAAAGTTTACTGGTACTTCTGTGTTCTTAAAACTGATGATCTCTTACTTAAAAAGAGAGCATGAGTGCATGCACCAATAGAACACATGCCAGGTGAACTACAGAAGATAACTTAGCTCATTTTAAGAGTAAATAATTATAAGATAAAAGTGGTATCCTGAAAGTGCTAATTATCTGTTGGCTAATTACAGATTGCTTTTCAATCTAGCTCTAGAATACATCATGTAGTTATACTCTGTACAATGAGAACCTCTTCAGTAACCTTTAAACAAAAGAACAAAACACAAATAACAGGACAAATTATTGGCTGAATTCAGATTAGGGAGAACAGAGTGTACCTGTTGATCCATGGGAGGTACAGGTATTTATACTACTCACAGTTGTCACTCAACTTGAGAACAAAAATAAAACAAAAGCAAGAAATGAACTAATCTATACTTAGTATAGCCAGACACATTTCAAGTAAAAGGTTTCCACAGGTCATATAAAATAAAATCTTCATTTTACTAAAAATAATATACAACATACTTTATATTTTATATCCCTTACCCATTTTCTGCTTAGTTTTTAATTAATGATAGCAGAAAAAAAATCAAATAAAGGAAAGCTTAAAGTGGAAAGAACATAGAGATCCCAATTTTAGTTAGATATATTTGAAAATTAAGAAGACATAAAAGATGTATTTTATTTAGAGTATCTATACTAAAATATAGAAATTCAGATGTATCATTTAATCTAGGAAACATTATTGTCCTTGCTTCTCAGTCCATTTCCCCTCAGTACACTTTCAGTGCACGAAGGGTAGAAACTGTGTATTATTTAGCTGTAGTGTCCAGTCTAGAGAAGCAGAGTAAAATTTGTTACTGGCTATAGCTGTGTCCTGGGAAGACAGGGGATTAAGTCTCCTTTCTTCTGTCCTACAGTTTCCAATTATTGTATAATGGGCATGCCTTTTAGTTTGAAAAGATGGTTTGAAGAAAAGGGGAGAAGCTTAAAGGTATGGCTAATAATCCTGCAGAAGGGAATGCACAATTTAATGTTTCCCGCTGAATTCTATAAATCTCTAGAGATTCTTACTATGAGAATTGTATTCCCTTGCTATACTGTGACAAATGCCTACCAAGAGACACACAGGTTTTAATATAAATCCATTATGTATTTCTTTACTTTGTGAGAAACTGCCTTTCATTGCATGATTCTGGATATACTTGTCTATGGGGATAAAACGAAATGTCCATAAGGTGAAGAATGACCATATACCTGCTTTTAAACCCATCCATTCTGTGTCCTCTGAGAACTTCCTCTAAAATTCCCATCCCCTGAGTATCTCCCTTGAGAAGCCACTGGATTCTCCTACCTTCTTTTCCCTTCATATCCCTCCTCCTCTTTCACTGGAACACAAACTGCTTCTCCTTCTCTCATCAACCATCCACTCTCTGCAATCCATCTTCCTCTCCAATTACTCTTTGGAATTCACTCTGAGGTTAATCCCCAAATCCCAAATCCAAGTCTTTTACTAAAACAGTTTTTTATTATGGAAGTTTTAAGGAATATTCAGGAGCAGAGAGATTAACTCAATAAATCCCTATGTATCCATCATCCAGTGTTGAACAATAATCGACTCAAGGCCTATTTATTTTTTTCATCTGTTCCTCTCCTCTGACAACTCCAATAGATTATTGTGAGGCAAACTCCAGATACCCTAACATTTCATTTACAAATATTTCAGTAGAGATCTCTAAAAGATAAGAATACTTTTGAAGAACAAAACCACAATACCATTATCACAACCTAAAAAATTTAGTAATTTCTTAACATCGGTGTTTAGATTTCTATAGGATCTTTTAAAATAGAATCTCTCCACAGGGTTTTCCTCCACCCCTTAACGTCCCGCTCCTTTCCATTGTCATCATTTCCTCCCTATTTTCCTGCTTCCCTAATGTTCTTTGAGAAATCTCTTTCCTCTTGCTGCCTCTGATTCTCTTCTCACTAAGGTTTAAAAGAGGGGTTGGCAAACTGGCCTGTGCTGGCCGTATGTTTTTGTAAATAAAGTTTTATTGGGATAGAGTCATGCACACTAATTTACATATTGCCTATCTCCAATTTAGAGCTGTAATGGCAGAATAAGTTAGTTCTCTCATGGGCAAGAGAGAACATAATGTCTGCAAACCTAAGATATTTACTTCCCATTCTTTGAGAAAAAGTTTTTAGACCCCTGAAGTTATTAGTAATAAGCTGGAGTTCCATAATCTTGCACTCTGGCAAGAATTTTGCCATGATCCCATTCTACAGATGTACCAACCATATCCAATTGGAAGTACCTCAGCCATTCACTTGCAGTGTTTAAGAAACAAACCAAACATCTCTCTTCCTTCAAGTTATCCTTCACAGAATACCTTCCTTCAAGTTATCCTACCACAGGGCAGAATTCCCAAGGTGGTAATCTAATCACATAAATTTGTACTCTGCTTTAAAAAAAACAAGCAAACAAACTTAGATGGTTCCCTAGTAATATTTTTAGCTTAGAATATATAAGGTTTTTTATAACTGGATCCAACCTGACTTCCAAACACTGAAAAATCTTAGTCATAGCAGATTACTCCATGAGTCCCTAAATAAGCCACTCTTCCATGCCTTTGTTCATTTTGTTCCTTCTGCCTCAAACACCCTTCATACTACATTGTCTATCTTCCCACTATTGTCATGAAAAAACAACCAAGTATTCAATATCAAGTTGCATCACCTGTGAAATATTCGATTTTTTTTTTTTTTTTTGAGACAGACTCTCGCTCTGTTTACCAGGCTGGAGTATAGCAGTGTGATCTTGGCTTACTGCAAGCCCCACCTCCCAGGTTCAAGCAATTCTCAGGCCTCAGCCTCCCAAGTAGCACCTGCAACCACGGCTAATTTTTTGTCTTTTTAGTAGAGATGAAGTTTCGCTATGTTGGTCAGGCCGGTCTCAAACTCCTGGCCTCAAGTCATCTGTCCACTCTAGCCTCCTAAAGTGCTAGGATTACAGGTGTGAGCCACTATGCCCAGCCCAAAATATTTGATTTTTAATTTTTAAAAATCAAAATCCATACTCTAAGTAGAGGTTTTTCAATTAGAACCATTTCCAAATTAAGTTTTCTTTTTTTCTTCAGGGAAACGTTTAGAGTCCTGCAATTTATCCAGCCACTGATGAAGCTGGTTAGAGCTGGCAGGAACTCCAAATTATTCTTGCATACACTGTCCCCCCTGCCTGGACATGAGCACAGTCAGGCAAGGTCTACGAGTATGCCCTCCAAATTAAGTTTTCACTTTCTCTCTTTATGCTGTAAGAAGTTTAAGTGACTTGTACATATATCACTCAAAAAACCAGTAACTGTGTACCAAATGGAGAAAGGACACTTGACTTCTTTAAGAATAACCCAAATCAGGCTACATTTTTAAAATTTAATAAATAGAAGTGGGGGTGGGAAGGTGAAGAAATTACTGGTTTAAAAAGCAGCTTCTCTGTTATGGTAAAATGGAGATTCACAGGAAAATGGAGATTCACCTGGGTTTCTAGCTAAAATCAACACTGAGCTGAAATGAACCTATAAAACAGATTAGAATTAAGATGAAATCGTGCCGGGCATGGTGGCTCACGACCTGTAATCCCAGTACTTTGGGAGGCTGAGGCGGGTGGATCACGAGGTCAGGAGATCCAGACCATCCTGGATAACACGGTGAAACCCCGTCTCTACTAAAAATACAAAAAAATAGCCGGGCGTGGTGGCAGGCACCTGTAGTCCCAGCTACTTGGGAGGCTGAGGCAGGAGAATGGCATGAACCCAGGAGGCAGAGTTTGCAGTGAGCCGAGATCGCGCCGCTGCACTCCAGCCTGGGCGACAGAGCGAGACTCCATCTCAAAAAAAAGAATTAAGATAAAATCTTTTAACTGTGATAAAGTATTACTGAATATAAAAGCAAAATGTCTAAATCAACATCAAAAGAAATTCTGGTAGGATATAATAATCACTTTACTATGCTTTAGATTCAAACTATCCAAATGTTCTTAGTTTTAAAACAAACAAAAAATTCTAATAAACAAAAAAGAATTAATTTTTGCCAAAACATATTACATGTATATAAAAGGCTTATTAGCTAGCTGACAATCTCCCTCAAGATTAGCTTTTAACTCATGATGAACTAATATGGCACAAACATTTTAATCTTTTACTATAGCTTCTCCTCATTTCAGCAAACTCACTCAGATGTTTCCTACTTACTTGCATTTCCACATAGCATCTCTACTGAAGATCCCTGTAAAGTGCGGCAGTCAATTTCTACCCAATTCAGTGTTGCTGTCTAAACCTACTTGATCAGTGATGAACAGGTGCTGAGCCCACAAGTCAGTCATGGTGGAATTTTCCAGTTGCTTGGTGTTCCATTCACATAGAGTTAGAAGGTGGCATGGAATATCAGTATAGCTGTTAACTCTTTAGGACGAATTTGTGACAGCATGACCTGAAATGCAGGTATATGATTTCTGTCTAAAAACCATAAACTTCCCATCAATAACTGGGAACATTTTTATCAACAAGAGTGCGAGGAGTGCACTGCTTACGGCTTTTCTGACATCAAATCTAGCTCATTTAATAGTACAAAGAGTCAACTGTGCAGTGATTCCTTCAATTTCCCAACTGCACTAAATAAACCCAGAACACCACATTTGCTGTCCTGGGCACACTCTGTTCTTCTCAAAAAAGAAAACACAAATAAACAATTCTACAATATCATGAAAGGACACAAATTTTCTGAAGGTCTTCAGCCACGTAATGTTCTTCAATAGATTAGAAAGCCATATTGCCATGAGCTATGAATCTACTGTCATGTATTATTTCTTTAGTATAGATAAGGGTGAGTTATGCCACTTGGAAAACTGAGGAATTATTTTTTGGAAACAGATTTTTAGAATTGAAAGAAACCTTAGAAACCATTTAGCCTCAGACCCTCAGGTTAAAGATAACGAAATCGAAATCCCCACAAGTTAAGCCACTTGCCCAAAATCAAATCGCTGGAAATGGAAACATCCAGCCACGCTTTCAACCCAGGTCATAGTGCCTCTCAAGAAACAGATTAGAAGAAAAATATTAAAATATTCCAGCAAATCGGAGAGGTATGAAGCCATTTCAAGGGCATCCTCATTACTCTGCAAATTCCAGATACAATAGATAGTATGTGATCTTAAAATTACCTAGAGTGTTTTGTAAAGCTACTACTTTGTTACATAAAATATAAAGGCAAAACTTAATGTATTGGAAAACACCAGAATTGAATTCCTAATAATGTCATGTTTTCTATTCATTTCGAAAGATATTTTCTATTCAGGAAAACATGGATCTTTTTAAAATTGAAACTAATTACAAAGCAGCAACATCAATAATAGTGATAGTAGCTAATACTCCTGAGCATTTATTATGTGCCAGGCCTTGAGCTAAGAGCTTTCTATGCACTGTCATTCAATCTTTGTAATATGGCTATGAAGTACATTTACAATTATTCTTATGTTAAAAATGAAGCAGCAAAGAGATTAAGAAAGTTATCTAGGTCACAGAGCTACTGAAAGGCCCATGCTTTTAGCCACCACCTTACATTGCCTCTTATTAGGCCTTAATTTTGCTGAGCTTGAGTAAAAACATGCTGCTTTGTAAATAAGGAGGCAACTATAGATGACCACTAATAAAATTTTTACCCAACAACTAAATATAACCCCAACACACCGCTCTCCAATCATTCATTTTGACTGATTTAAGAGGGATTAATTTTTACAAAGATTATCTCTCTATAGTTTAATCACTCATCTTGAAAATTGTTTCACTAATACGTTAAAAACGTACTGCTTTGAATAACCAGTACATAAAGTTACTTGTTAAAAATGAAATAAAACTGAAAATGTACAGGACAGCACAGCAACTGTATCCTGAAGGCAGCACATACCTTGCTTTCTCCTTCCGGAGTTTACAACAAACATCTACCAGTTAGAACAATGAGCTTGTGGGCAGAGTTTCTGACAGTATGTAGACACTCTTCACTCAACAGTGTACTGGGCTAGGTATACAGCCCACAAAGTCTTTACTCTTTTAAGAACCCATGTTGACAGTTTAAACATCTTTGACTTTGGTAGGCAACAATACTTCTTTACACATTTTGGTATTTGAATGAAGGGATCCAAACTAACTGAATCTCAATAAATGTGCCAAGGTGCTCCAATACCTAATCTCCTCCACCCCACTCCCCTTAATTTTTATTACTGGCCAGGCATGGTGGCTCACGCCTGTAATCCCAGCACTTTGGGAGGCTGAGGCAGGCGGATCACGAGGTCAGGAGATCGAGACCATCCTGGCTAAAACGGTGAAACTCATCTCTACTAAAAATACAAAAAATTAGTTGGGCGTGGTGGCAGTTGCCTGTAGTCCAGCTACTCGGGAGGCTGAGGCAGGAGAATGGCGTGAACCTGGGAGGCAGAGCTTGCAGTGAGCCGAGATCGTGCCACTGCACTCCAGCCTGGGCAACAGAGCAAGACTCCGTCTCAAAAAAAAAAAAAAAAATTTATTACTAATGATAACGTTGTCAACTAGTTATTTTTCTGTTTTGAGACCAAAGGGTAATGAGAATTTAAAGGACACCGACAACTGTAAAGTAGTAAGATTATTCCTGAAAATATGAGTTGTTTTAATCAGCCCAGACTTGTAGACAAGATTTTTAAATTATCCTTCTTTCAGAAAGAAAAAAATATTTTAAGTACCTGAAGTCTTCTGACTTCAAATTTTAAGTAAATAAATAAATTACAGATAACCAGAAGGAAAATTACTTCAGGTATGCACTGTCATGAATTCAAAGTTCAACAAGACACCTAGCAGGAAGTGTCTCTCCATGCTATTACGAATGCATCACTACCATCTCTGTCCTTCAAGTCCTTTCAGGCAGATACCTAACACTGCTCCCTAACCACAGCAGAAAGCATCTTTAGTTTTCTTTTTATTTGTTCTTTGTTTCATTCTTCTCTCTTTTTTTTTTTTTTACAAGTTATAATAAGCACCACCAGAATTCAACAGAAAAAAAAATGGGCTAAACATCCTATGCTGAGGATAGAATTAACAGTCATACCTCAGCTTACTCACTATTTATACATTATAGCTGTTCCCTCTTCAAAATCGAGACTGAAAGAATGGGAAAATGTTAGACTCTAAACCATCATCTATTCAAAGTTACAATGGAATATAATTGCTACTACAGAGCAAGAACATAAACCTTAAAAATGTACCCAGGGTAGGGGCAGGGAGAAAAGACATCATGATACATGCTAGTTTAAAGATTTTATTTGGAATGAATTACATAAACTGCCATATTTCAAAGATTGGGCTTCATTATCTATTGATAGTATAATAAAACTATGTAAAAATGTTCTGCTAGGCAGTTTTATTTATTAGATGTAAAAATCTTCCCCATACAATCTAAATAAAATTTGTCTTCTATCATCCTTTTGATGAAAAACTATTGCTGATATTACAAGTAAAAATTAAAATGAATTCTGGTAAATTATATATTCACCTCACACCCTAACGTGACACTGGTAAATTTACCTATTTATCTAGAGAATTATAACCAACATCAGTATAGGTAAACACAATGTATCTTTCATGTAAGCAAGTTTCCTAACAAAATTTTATTTTAAAAGGAACACTTTAAAATTGTAAGTATATCTTCAAGAAGCTGTTACTGTTGGTTACTGGCCACTTTTTAAAAAACTGTCTGCAGACAATTTCATTCCTGAGGTAGACAGATACTTCTAACACTATTTTCTTGATATGCAGACAGTGTTTGTTCCTATAAAAAATTTTCTTAGTTATTTCTAAAGTACACTTAACTCAGCAATTAAAGTTGAAGGTATAACATTGAAACATTGAAATCTAGTACTAAAAATATAAGTGAAGATTGATAATTAAAATACATTACAGCATGAGAAAAATTAAGAAATTAGGGATTGAGATTTTTCTCTTTTCTAATGAAAAGATAATGAAGCCAATTACTAAACAGACTAGTTTTCAGTTTTATGCTAACTAAAATGTAATAAATACCCACTTTTACTGGCAATGTTATTTTAATTACATTAAACTTGCTTGCTTTTAAACAGATGTTTGTATGTTATAATTCAAGCAGAGTTAAGGAAAGAAAGGCATTCTGAATTCTGTGCTAGGTAGAGGAGTGAGGAGGAAAAGTGGTTTAACTGATGAGCTTCTATTTTCCAGCCCAGTGGTTCTCAATGTGTGTTTCCAGACCAGCAGCATCTATATCACCTGGAAACTTGGCAGAAATGCAAAGTCTCAGGTATTAACCCCAGACCTACAGAATCAGAAGTTCCGTGGGTGGGGTCCATCAATTTGTGCTCAACTAAACCTCCAGGAGATTATAAAGCCTACTCAAGCATGAGACCCACTGCTCCAGCCTATAAATCCATGTCCTTTCATCACTCCCTTAACCATGGCACTGCACATATTGTTCCCCTAGTGTTCACCCTTCTAACAGGATTAATATCCAGCAGATAGAGCCGAAAAGTTCCAAAATGCATTAAGGAAAGTAGAGAGAGGAGTTTAAAAAAGAAAAAAAAAGTTAAACAAATGTATGCACATGTATGTGTACATGTACAGACATGGGAAGTCAGTGGCAGAGAGAAGAGGCAGTGGCAACTAGGGCTGTATGCAGCTGGAAATACAATGCTGCACTCAGAGGAAATTCAAAACAGTTCCAGATGAGAAGGACAACGAATCCTATAAATTTACAAGCATTTAAAATTAAAAGCACCTTACAGCAATAATAACATGTCAGCTACAAGAGCTATAGTTATTGGTAACATTTAGCAAAAGGTCAAATAAAGTCCAATTCATTCTCACGTAAGTAATAAATACCTCATGAAGATATGCACACACACATGCGAGGAAAACCCTGCCCCACTGTTAATACAGTAAAAGTTAAACAGAATATTGTATTGTAGCCCATATAACAGTGGTGATCTTCTCAAATGGAGGTCCTCACTTCTCCAGAGTTGACTGTCACTACTTTAAATTCCAGGGCTGGTTGTTCCCCCAACTCTTACCAGCTATTTAATCCTGAAGCTGGTGCATGGCTTTACATAATCTTGTTTTCTATGAAAATGATCTTACAAAAAACCAAAAAACAAAAGTTTTCCTCTTTTACTTTATGCTTACAAGAAGGCAGCTAAAGTTTTAAAAATCACTTTAAAGAAGCCAAGGAAACCAAACAGAAGCATATGAGATGAAAGCATTCACTGAAGATAGGCATTTGAAAAGCTAGACTCTAATCCAAGTTAGTCACAAGTCCAGCCACAAGGCAAATGTTAACAAAGGCCTCTGACTTTGCGAGGTTTCGTAGAATATCCCATATTGTATAAAATACATAATGGAATTCACACAACATTAACTGTGTGTAAATTAACAAAATTACTATGTGGCATTTTATATGCAATAATTCAAAAATTAACAAGTAAAATAATCTGATTTACAACACACATATTTCCCCAACTAACCAAATCAAAGCTTTTAAGCTCCAATATTTTGAGTTCTGCCAAAGGAATGCAAAACAGTTACCAAGGAACCAGTGATTTCAGGGGTTCTTGTAACTAGGAACAACTTCACGATAATCAGGAAGCAGGAAAAAAAAAAGGGGGACAGGTTTACAATCTCTTTAAAAAGAAGACTCATTACCAATCTATCCCACATTTCATTTCTAAATAGCGAAATGAAGGTTATTAAAGCAGCCAGCAGCTTTTGCAATGACCTATATTTGAAACTAGGAAGAATGCATCTTAACCGTGTGAAGGAAAGTGATACTAGCACTCCCCCAGTTTCTTTTGATAAAAGGTGCTCTGGCTCAATCTCTGTGATTACAAACCTATCCCAGAGCATCTGTAAACAATGGCATATTTTTCAGAGGGTTCCTAGTCAGAATAATCCCTGCAGAATTATCATGCAACAAACAGGAGAAAACTGAGGCATCAAAAGAAATGAAATTATCATTTATGTTGAAGAAACAAACATCTGATCTTTGACAAACCTGACAACAACAAGAAATGGGGAAAGGATTCCCTATTTAATAAATGGTGCTGGGAAAACTGGCTAGCCATATGTATAAAGAAGAAACTGGATCCCTTTCTTACACCTTATACAAAAATTAATTCAAGATGGATTAAAGACTTAAATGTTAGACCTAAAACCATAAAAACCCTAGAAGAAAACCTAGGCAATACTATTCAGGACATAGGCATGGGCAAGGACTTCATGACTGAAACACCAAAAGCAATGGCAACAAAAGCCAAAATTGACAAATGGGATCTCATTAAACTAAAGAGCTTCTGCACGGCAAAAAACAAACAAACAAACAAACAAAACAAAACAAAACAAAACTACCATCAGAGTGAATACGCAACCTACAGAATGGCAGAAAATTTTTGTAATCTACCCATCTGACACAGGGCTAATATCCAGAATCTACAAAGAACTCAAACAAATTTACAAGAAAAAAACCAACCCCATCAAAAAGTGGGCGAAGGATATGAACAGACACTTCTCAAAAGAAGACATCTACGCAGCCAACAGACACATGAAAAAATGCTCATCACTGGTCATCAAAGAAATGCAAATCAAAACCACAATGAGATACCATCTCATGCCAGTTAGAATGGCAATCATTAAAAAGGAAACAACAGATGCTGGAGAGGATGTGGAGAAATACAAACACTTTTACACTGTTGGTGGGAGTGTAAATTAGTTCAACCATTATGGAAGACAGTGTGGCGATTCCTCAAGGATCTAGAACTAGAAATACCATTTGACCCAGCAATCCCATTACTGGGTATATACCCAAAGGATTATAAATCATGCTACTATAAAGACACATGCACACATATGTTTATTGTGGCACTATTCACAATAGCAAAGACTTGGAACCAACCCGAATGTCCATCAATGATAGACTGGATTAACAAAATGTAGCACATATACACCATGGAATACTATGCAGCCATAAAAAAGATGAGTTCATGTCCTTTGCAGGGACATGGAAGCTGGAAACCATCATTCTGAGCAAACTATCGCAAGGACAGAAAACCAAACACCGCATGTTCTCACTCATAGGTGGGAACTGAACAATGAGAACACTTGGACACAGGGCGGGGAACATCACACACCAGGCCCTGTCAGCGGTGAGGGGCTGGGGGAGGGATAGCATTAAGAGAAATACCTAATATAAATGACGAGTTGATGGGTGCAGCAAACCAACATGGCACACGTCTACCTATGTATCAAACCTGCACGTTGTGCACATGTACCCTAGAACTTAAAGTATAATAAAAAAAAACAAATAAAAATAAAAGCTATAACCTGATGTGAACCCTTTACATACAATTAATTTGGCACAATTTAAAAACCAGTGTAGGTAACATGAAAGATTTGAATTCAGAATGAGAAATATATTTATCCTTTATTCACTGACTTGAAAGACTGTACTTCTTTCACTTATTCTGTTCTCTTTTAATAGATGAAAACAAAAGGAAAAGAGAACTCGCTATGAGGACCTACGTTTTGGCTGTGACATCCACATACTGTCCTGGACGAAAGTGAGCAGCATAAAGAGGAGTGCCTTTATGAAAAGAAAATGAAAAATCAATATGAAATTTGACAGCACAGAAACAACTTTATTCAACACAAACTATATCCAGGAAGGCTTCTAGCTGATTTCAAAAATGGTAAGAGATTCTCTTCTGCAATTAGAAACATCCAAACAATGAAATTATTCAACACATATGTCTTTTGATTGACTTCACAGAGACCAAAAGTGGTGCTGTTTGAAATGAGTGATTCCCATGACAACACAGTGTTCTTGCTGTCAAACACATAAATTTGATGATTCTTGGTTGTTTTAGTGAATAACAGTATACTAAATTAAGATATGTTTCTTGTTTTCACATTGGGAAAACAAAAACAAGAATAACCAAAAAATGTTGGGGCTTCATTAAATATCCTGCACCCATTGGACAAACAGGAAACAATTACTTGAACCCAAGTCCCTCATATGGTGTGTAATGATCATGGTACGTATGACATCTATATAAAGCCTCTACATATCAGATTTTGGGTGAACTCTTCATTGTACCAGTAAACTATAGTTCTCCAGTTCATGCCTAGATAATTAGAATAGCAAAAAATTGCCTTTATAGATACTCTTATTAAATTTTATATAGAAACGTTTACAAAACTAGTCGTATGCAAATAAAGTCTTACTTTAAATGTACTTGGGAAATGTTATTTTTAAAAGTTTTAAATTTTGTGATGAATCAAAGCCCTTCATAATATTGTTTACATAAACTTGAAAGTAACATTTATGAGAACTCTTTGGCAATCAATTAGCAAACATTTATAGTGCACTTACAAATATGTGCAGCTAGAAATTCAAGAATATAAGAATATAAGACATGGCCCCTGACAGCAAGAAATTTATTATCTTGGTGAAGAATAAACATTAACATCATCAAATAAGATACATTTTTTTAAATGGCAGAAACCACTGTAGTAGAGAATGTAACTGAAAGTTTATTTATAGTTATAGTTTATTTAATACAAGCAGCAAAGTGCTGTAAGATTGCAGGGGGGGAATTTCCTTTAAGTTATAACCCAACCTGGATTTATATAGGCAGAGAAAAACCTTGAATGAAGAAAATATAGAGATTTAATCATTCCACATTGTCTACATATTATCAAAACATCACATTGTATCCCATAAATGTATATAATTTTGATTTATCAATCAAAAATAGTACTAATTTTTTAAAAAGAAATTAAGTGACCTTTTATGAGGCTGAATTGCTGATTTTTGACCATTTTTGACCCCAAAAACAATTTTGTATGATTTGAGCTACAGCAAAAGTTAATGTGGCTTAATTTTATCTTTATCATAAACATAAACAAAGAGTTTAAGAAAGTTAGATGTGTTAATACCAAAGAGAATATTAAAAAGTGCTTCAGAACTGTCTACACAACCAAATATTTTAGAACTATCCCTTTATATTTAAAGTATTTCCATTATAAACTATTCTAATATACAATGGCCCAAGTACCTCTACTAATTTTTATATTTGTTTAATTCCATTTACCTTGCCTTAAAATTGCAAAATCTTAACTTCAAAGAATACTTTTAATTCTACCTTGTATCAAGGCTGACCCTCTGTCACACCAATAAAAGCCTACTGCAACTGTATTTTACTTAAAGCAGTTTAGTTCAGATATTAAATACCAAATCTTAAAACAGCATTCTACTGTCTTCTTGTCAGAACTCAAGTTCAGAGATCAGGGAGCTTTTCTGAAGTTCAGACATCAAAATGTTATATTTTGCTAACCATATGAGCCAATATAATCATATGCCAAATCTTTACTCTTTGACAGTCCACGGATTAGGCAAAATATCTTGGAAATTTTAAGTAAGAATCTTTACATTGAGGTGCTATGGTCGGTCCCTTCTGTTATTATATTTTCTCCAGTTCTTCTATCTAAGCAAGAGCCTGGCTATTTTTCATGAATGCCAGCCTGTGAACAACGATCTTTGAATTTTAAAAGTTAGTGTATTTCTTTGAGGTGGCTTTTTCAAATATTAAACTCTCTCTACATTAAAAACAAAAGTGTTCCTCCCTCTCTCACAGAAAGCAAAGAGTTATCTACAGGTTTTTCCACTAAAAAAAAAAAAACAAAATGAGATACAGTTTTGTATTTAAAAGTAAGTGTTTGAGACTTTGCATTTTAGATGTAGCTTTATTGAAAGGGCTGACATTAAACAAATTGCATATTTGGGTATTTTTACCTCCCTCCTCTCCCCAACCTCAAATTACCTGGTTTAATTGCAGCATTATCTGTTATATTAAAGATTTTAACTGTCTGTTTCGGCGGCAATCCAAGTTCCCGGTAAAATTCCAATATGGATGTAGCTTTCTAGAGGAAAAGCAGCACATATAAGTAATACATTGAATATTAAAAGTGGAATTGAATGCATGGAGATCTAAACCAAGTTATTAACACCCCAGAAAATAAATCAAAGCATACCTTATTCCTTAATGAACAAAGGGCACCCAATTCCCCTTATTTAAGGGAGGTGAGATTTATAGCTATATTTTATTACATCTCTTTGAATAATCTTACTACTTAGATTCCAACCATGTACACAGTGTTCAAATATAGCACACTGGGAAAGACCTCTGTTCTGCAGGAAAATAAAGAGTTGTGCTCATATTTAAATTCTGACTGTCTGAATTAAGAACCCAAACCCCGAAAAATCAACTCTCTGCCTATTCTGCACTTATTCTAAACTGGAAGAAAACACGGTATGTTACATTTAAATGTTATGACCACAAACTTCAGAATCTCAAATGTGGCCTGGTTATATCTAGAGATACCTACATATCTCTGGTTAAATCATTTTCACACTCTATAAGGAAACTAAGTCACATCCTTTTCTAAAATCTTCAGCACTGTTTCCTCTTCCTCCCTTTGAGTTGATCAAATAAAAGAATTAAGAGAACTTCTCCATGCTTTTACCAAATCAAATTGTCTATACCAGCACTAATATATTAACAGTACTATCCTCCCACCCCACTCTAGGTTACACATGAGATGCACATGGAGAGCTTCTAGAAAATGCCAACGGCAAGGGCCCTCTGCTTAGAGATTGTAATTTCACTGTCTAGTGTGGGGTCTAGGCATTGCTAATTTTCAAGCACCTCACATGATTTCTATGTCAAACTGGGGCTGGAAATCATGCTGACAGATGAGCTCTCCATACTTTTATTAAAAGCACTAATTCCCACCCCTTCTCACCTATTCAATGGTTTCCTCCTGAAATTGTCCCCACTCTCTTCTAAGAAATCTTCATTTTTTTCCCCTTTCTACTGGAACTTCCTATCACTATATATAACATGTCACAATAATTCGCATATTAAAACAAACTTTTTCTTGACCACATATTCTTTAGCTAATTTTTCTGTTCCCCCTTACAGCAAAGCTCCTGGAAAGACTTGCCAAGTCTACTTTCTCTCCTCCCATTCTGTGAACCCAGTTTAATCAGCGCTTTCAGCTCCTAGCACTCAATGCAAAGTGCTTGTCATTCACCAAGGATCTCCATATGGTCAACCACACTGGTTGATACTCATTTTACTGAATCTACCAGCAATGCTTAACACAGGTGACCACTCTCTCCATGGAAGACTTTCTCTTGGCTTCCAGTTACTACTCTCTCGGTTCTCATATATGTGAATGTCTGCACATCTCTAACTTCAATTCCAAATTCTACTTTGAACTATACATTCACATGTCCAACTGCCAAGTCATTATCTCCACTTCAATGTCATATAGAAACTTAAGCTTAACGTGTCTAAAACTGAACTCAACTCCCTTCACCAAGCCTGCCCTTCCCAGGCCTTCTTCCAAATCTCAATAAAAAAGGCAACTCCATAATGCTGCCGTATAGGTCAAAAATCTTATGGTCACCCTTGATTCTTTTCTTCTTCACATTCCACGTCCCATTCATCAGCAATTCCTCCAGACTATTTAAAAATACAGCCCACGCCAACCACTTACCACCCCATCCCAATGTCAACCTCATCCATTATCTTCTGCCTGGATTATTTCAATAGCCTCCAAACTGGTCTCCAAGCTTCCACCCTTCCGACTCTCTAGTCTGTTCTCAATTCACAGGCTGGCATTATCATTTTAAAACTCAAGCCATATCATATATCTACAGTGGCTTCTACTTCTTACAGAATCAAGTCCTAAGTCCTTACCATGGTTTAAAATGTTCTACACAATCTGACCTCATCTTTTACTCTCCTCCTGACTCACCCTGCTTCAGAAAAAATGCACTCCCTTATTGGCCCAAGAACACATCAAACACTGGCCTCAAGACCTTTGCGCATCCTACTGCCTCTGTCTAGAATGCTTTTCTGCCATATTTTTGCATGACTGGCTCCCTTACTTATTCAGGTATCAATCAAAATATCAACTTACCTTGTCTAATTACTCAATCTGAAATAGCACCATTTTTTGTCACTTATCCCCTCAGCCTACTTTTATTTTATTAAAGCATATTATTTTATTAATACCAGTTTTTTAGGCATACCAGGAAGCTTCCGAGAAAAATCCTTTATATTTTTAGTATTACCCTTCAAAGCATTTATCTCCATGTGTCATGATACACATTTTTTACTGTTTCTATGTCAGCAGTACCCAACCTTTTCGGTACCAGGGACTGGTTTCATGGAAGACCATTTTTCCACAGACCAGTGGAGGCAGCAAGAGGGATGGTTTCAGAATGAAACTGTTCCACCTCAGATTATCAGGCATTAGAGTCTCATAAGGAGCATGCAACCTAGATCCCTCGCATGCACAGCTCCTATAGGGTTTGCGCTCCTATAAGAATCTAACGCTGCCACTGATCTGACTGACAGGAGGTAGAGCTCAGGTGGTAACTAATGCTCACTCACCTGCCATTCACCTCCTGCTGTGCAGTCCCATTCCTAACAGGCCACAGAGCAGTCTACAGCCCGGGGGATGGGGACCCCTGTTCTATGTAACAGCCTCCCCATTTCACCCCTAAACCTACCCAAATCTAAGCTTCCTGAAAGCAGAGACTTGCTTTAGTTGCTGCTATATCCCCAACTCCTGGTAGATCCTGCTGTCTGCTCTCCACTCCTGCCTTCTGTCCTGCTATTGTAAATATCACTACAACCAGTGTCACTAAAAACAAAACCTATGGACATCTTATTTTCTTATAATTTCTGGGTCTTCCCCCCACCTTAATTCTTAAGACTCGATATAGATTGCTATAGGACTTGACAAAAAAGTTATGCCACTTTTTATTTCCTGATGTGAAGAGTGCCTCTTTCATCACAATATAACATAGTACATCTATTTTCCTGCTGTTCGCTCTCCCTCAACTTTCTAACCATAAATGAAGAACCCGCAGGCCCCCAATGGCTATGTTACTCTATGTATGCTTTCCTGAATCTGTCTGCACCACTCTCTTCATCTGTGATCTCCTCCCTACCCTGCATCTCCAAAGCTTCAAAGTTGAGGAAGAGGGAACAGCAGGTAGATGTATCTGTGCTCGTTTTATTCTGGTGAAAGAGGCACTCTTCACACTGGGAAATATAAGTACATGTCTCTAGTACTAAATTCAGTTATATTTCCTATCCAGATCCCTCTCTGAGCAGCCTTACCAGAGCACATTGCTCCTTTGTCTATGCCAACACTAGACACTGGAATATCTCAAGTGTATCTACTCAAATGTTGGTCAGCATGCTGACCTGTGAGCACCTGGATGGTAAAGGCTGTTTTTTATTCATTTGTGTCTCTAACTTTACAGCTAAGCACAGTGGCAAGTTAGACAATAAAGAAGTGGGCTAAACCAACGATGAAAAGAAACAGAAGATAAAGGACAGGCAACCATCTGGGTATAAAGTTTGCCTAACTCTTCCCACTTTTCTACTCTTCTGCTCCATCAGTTCTTGGAACACGACGTTACTGTGGCCTCAATCTTCAGGTCTAGTTACTGTAAAAGTATAGGCCTAAGAGATATATCATGACTTGCTCTGAGGATGAACAAATCAGCAAGAAACTATTATAAAACCAAACCAATAGTAATTGTAATTTTCAAAAAGCAAGAATAGCAGCAACTAAAAAACCCTAACCAACTCAAGATGACACTGATAATAACAAAGTATCCTTCCCCCAAATTCCAATGAAGTGCCTGCAGAGTCAGACTTGTTTGTAGAATATAATATGTGAATACTTAGCAAACTTTAGTTACTTGTTCAGTTTAAAATGTAAACCATTAGTACTTATAACTTACTCAGTTGCCATAGTTGACATGAAATTGGGTGGCACTGGCCTGTAAGCACAGTTTAATTTTTGGATCAGTCTACAACTTACCAGGAATCCCCCTGGGGCTCTCCAGTGGAGCCTACAACAAATGCCGAGAAGCTCTACTTTGATGTCCACTGAAGACTGTTCTATACCTCACAAGAGTTCTCTCAAGAAGCTATCCTTTCCTCCACAAGAGTGATAACACAAATTCATTCCAATCATTCTCTATTATTTTATTTCCTACACACTGAAATTAACACTAACACCCAACACCACTATTATCAAGTCCCCTGCTTTTCATCTTCAATCATACTCACTTCTGCAACAAGAGCAAACACAAAATTTTCATTTAACAGTATGGCTCCTTTAAATTATTTTCCTGATGTATAAAATTCAGATTTATTAAATTTTAGAATGGACTTCAAGTTTATTTTTGACATTCACCTATTCCACGTGATTTTAAAAGCATATTATTTTGTTAATGCCAGCTTTTTAAGCATATCTGGAAGCTTCTGAGGAAAATCCTTTACTATTCTAATAATACAAAACAGACAATATATATAAACATTTCATCCTAAGTAACTTTTTAGACTAAACCATAAATAGAACCAAGGTAAAACATACTTCTTGATTATCATCCAATTTCACTAATAGTAAATACTTTTTTCTTTTAAAATCAAAATATTATAAAACTAATTAGGTCTCAGTCAGGAGGAAAACCAAATGCTCAAGCAGAGTTAAAACCGAAGCAGTGTAAAAGACTTTTTTCTTTTTTTCAAACTTCTAAATAAGTAAATGATTTCAAAAGGCAATTTAAAAGACTGACAGTACTGTCACACTTGGATAATCCCATCTATGAGGTTGCATTCTTTTCCCCCACTTCAAAGTTCTCTGCAATTATCCTTCCCACAATGAAAATGCCTCTCCTCCTAAGATGAATTGATTTAATCAATGTTTAAGGCCACTTAACTTCCTCATTCAAAAACACTATGTACTACCTCAGTTTTTATTTATAATAAGGTACAAAACAAAAAGGCAACGTAGCCTAATTTCTTGGAGGCATAAATTCTTTACAGATTAAAAGAAAACAGTTCTAACACTATTATAAAGTGATTTAACTTCCAAATGTTTAGATATATGAAATTTTATATTCATAGGTCTTCGTTTTTTAAAAAATCCTCTATAATCAATCAATTTGCATTTTTTCCTGAGAGCTATAATATGGAAGTCTGGATACTTTTAGTTTCAAAAATCTTTGTTTTCAAACAAAAATGATGTATTTACAAAGAATTCTAAAACTTCATTTTCACATTTCATTTTGAAGAAAGGTCATTTTATAGACAAAGCTTTTTCTTGTTATTGTAATAAATGTCATCTGGACTTAGAAATTTTGTATCTTGAAGAAATTTTATATCTTGAAGAAAGAAGGTCCTTCACAGTACTTTCTATGCTAGAGAAGTGAAGTTTTCAAAGTTTACGTAAATTAAGTGGGTCAAAATCCACCACAACATTAGAACACAACATCCAAATCACCCTGCTGTGCTATGTAACCACTGAAGGGAATAAAGCTATCAGAATAAGCTAAAGAGAAAAAACTGTGTGAACAGCCTCGACTATGAAATGCAACACCTATCATTCTGTAATATTAATTATTAGTACTGTTATAGTAATACTATTAGTATTACTTTCATAAAATTTTGATTATAACACATCTTTATCACTAAGTAAAATAGAATAAATTGAGCTCCCATGTACTTTTTTCCTCCAAAGTTGTTTTTTCTTGAGAATTAAAATATTCAGAGAACCAATGTGAGACTTTCAGAACTGGAAGATAATTCAGAGACCATCAAGTACTATTCCTTGTTTTTATGGGTAAGAAAATAGATGTTCAAAAGGTGAGTATAGGGGACCTAAAGGTAGAAATCAGGATTAGAACTCAACTTTTCTGATCCCACATCACTTGTTTTCTCACTACCTCATATTTCAGAGGAAGCAATCTTCACAGACCTGGCTGGGGCAGAAGGGATTACCCTAGCATGCTTGATTTACAAATATCAAGGCCATGAAGGCATCAATTTACAAAACTTGTAATGAAAATGAAGATGATGATGCTAGTCATTACAAAAACACAGAAGTACAATCAAGTAGAAAACAGTGGCATCTATCAAACCAAAGAATTACTCATATGAAGGCTGGTACATAATAAATTTTTAAAAAGTCAAACACTTTTGATTTTTTTAAAAAGTTCCCATAAATATCTCATTGTACTCTATAATTACTATGGAGTTATGTGAAACCCAAATTTGTTAGTCAATAAACTGTTAAGAATAGCAGGACAGATATTATGACAAAGCTTTAAAGAAAAATAAATGGAGTATGCTACCATAATATTCAAAAATAGCTAACTTCTCTAACACGAAACAAAATAAACCATGTCACAGATTTCAGTGATTTCCACCACCACTTATTGACTAATCAGTATTTCTCACCTTTTATAGAACTATGATTTCCTGTGAACATCTCAAACATCTTTCCTCCAAAGCTTCCCTTTTCCTTGTTCCTATCCCAGAGTATGCAATCAGCACTGACCTAGTTGTGTCCTCCCACCCAGTCCTTTCCAATCCCTGCCCCTTCCAATCTCAATGCAACTGCCTTGCTTCTAAAGGCTCTTATCAACTCTCCCCTGATCTCTTAAAACAATCTCCTAAAAACTCTTTCCTCCTATCAGATTTTTAAAATTTTAGTTAACTAATTTAACAATCTGAACAAGTTACTGACCTAGTTAAAGAATTCAGAAAGCACCTCAAAGTCCGTAAGATGAAGTCTAAACCTCACACACTACCTTGATAGCTGCAGCTTCACCACCCTCCCAACACTGGCCCAGGCCTGCACACTAAAATGCAGCCACATTACACTTCTCTCCCCAAGCACACATGCTCTTCCACGTCGTCTCTGCTTCTGCAGAGGCCATTCTCTCTGGCATGCCTGTAACACCCATTTTCCTTTCTGTTCTCCCTGTGAAACCTCCTGGGATTTTCCCTGGCAGAATTGGCTGTCTCCGGTTCTGTGCTCCTTGGATTTATAATATTGTACTGGGATGGCTGGTTTATTTGTGTAACTTCCTCACTAGCTTGAGCTCCCAGTGGGTAGATATCAAGACACAGTTAAGTAAGGCTCTGGTGTCTGTCGCTCTACCTTTTACCAGTGGGTGACTTTGAATGAGTTAGTTAACTGCGTTAGCCTCAGAGGCTGAAAAGTTTATATAAAGTAACAAATGAAAAAAGCGTAATGCTTATGCACGTGGCATGTAATAAATGTTCAATAAAAGTTAACTATCAGAAAATAGAGTAGTTAGTAGGATAAACACCTGATAGTTTTGACAGTCAGAGAGTATGGGTTGTATCCTAATTTCTGCCTTGTTCATTTCATAAACAGTTTACAATGAAAAAAAAGTTTATCTTAGAGATAAGCAATGTGTTCTAGTAAACCTAAAGATGTTTACTGAAAACCATCACCATTTTGAGAAAGGTTTTCTGGTTTTAGTTATTCAATACAGGATACTCATTGGGCAGCTTTTCCAAACTTAAACTACAAACTCAGTACTCTACTTAAAAAAAAATGCTTTATTAAAAAAAATCTGATTTGGGTTCTTATACAGCTTTCTCCCAAACACTGAAAGCTCCTTCCAGAATACACAAAATTAATTTCCACATGCTCTTGGTGTCAAGAGTTAAGACAATTTTCCATAGGAAGAAAGTGAAATGAAACATAAAACAATAACAAAATAACCAAATCTACTGAGTGTCTGTTATATTCCAAGCACATCTTAAAAACCTAATTTAATCCTTGTGATAAATCTATTAGGTATGTAGTATTTTTGTTCCCATTGTACAGATATACAAGCACTACAGCTTAGAGAGGTAAAATTACTTGTTCCAGATTCAGGGAGAGGTATTAGAACAAACTCAAGAGTCTCCAAGACTCCTGGGCAAAATGGCTGTGCCAGACTGCCTCCCCCAAATACACAATTTACCTCACAAACAAATGCAAGTTTGTGGCTGTGGAACAATCTCAAAACATAAACTCATCCAGATTTGAAACTGATGAAAAATGCAGTATTCTAGCTATGAAAATACATCCTTACACGAAAACGTGATACAGTTTTTCCTCCTACAGACAGGGTTGCCATTTTTCCATTACAGTTTTCCTTTGACGTATATTTTAAGACATGACAGTCTTGTACCTAAAAAAACAAACATAAAAAAACTAAGCATGTGCCAATATATATTTTAACATTACAAACCAGCCACATTGAGACCTTAGGACAAATAGGAATTCCCTACAGTTACTTACCTCATCTTTCCTCTAACACCAACCACAATCTTAAAAATATAAATTTAAAAAAAAAATGATTAAATACGCACTTTGGGAGGCCGAGGCGGGCAGCTCATGAGGTCAGGGGATCGAGACCATCCTGGCTAACACGGTGAAACCCCATCTCTACTAAAAATACAAAAAATTAGCCGGGCATGCTGGTGGGCGCCTATAGTCCCAGCTACTCGGGAGGCTGAGGCAGAAGAATGGCGTGAACCCAGGAGGCGGAGCTTGCAGTAAGCCAAGATTGCGCCACTGCACTCCAGCCTGGGGGACAGAGCAAGACTCCGTCTCAAAAAAAAAAAAAAAAAAAGATTAAATACATACAGAAAAGAACATATACAACAAAATGAGTATAAAAAAAATATACATGTAACCACTACCCAGCTCAAGAAGTAGAATCCCAAAAGCCCGTGTGTGTCTCTTCCCAATCACCTCCTCATCTTTTTACCCAAAAGCAGGAGTTCTCAAAAGTATGGTCACCAGACAAGCAGTGTCAGGATTCCCTGGGAACTTAATAAAGACGCTGATTCTCAGGCCTCAATCCAGACCTACTGAATCAGAATCTTTGTGTTTTATAAGACCTCTAAGTGATCCTGAGGTTCACTAAAGTTTGAGAAGCACTGCCCTAGAAATAACTCTTGACATTTATGGTAACTATTTACTTTTCTTTATAATTACTATATTGGAAAGTATTGCCTGCTTTAAACTTTATATAAATGGAATCAGATTTTATGCATTTTATGTACTCTTCCATGTCTTACTTCACTTAACATATTTGTAAGGTTCATCTATATTGTGTGTAGCTCTATTCTGTTCATTTTCATTGCTGTACATTTCATTATGTGAATATAACATGATTTGTTTACCTGTTCTACTGTGGACAGAGACTTGGGTTATTTCTAGTTTGTTGGCGTTAAGTGTGATGCTGCTGCTCAAGTTTTCTAGTAATACTTGGAGTGGAATTGCTAGACTACAGGCTAACTTGTCTTAATTTTGCCACATAATGCTAAAGTGTTTTCCAAAATGGTTTTGTACCAATTTACAATCCCACCAGCCATTACTGAAAGCCCCCTGCCCCCGCCAGTTTCTTCAGAGTTCACAAAACTATTGTCTTATACTTGATCATTCAGAGCCAATAATAATTTGCAAAGGATCTACAGACTCTTTGAGCCTTATTAGCACTCTAAGCACTTAGGTGCATGAGCTGTTACTTTACATCACCTGTATCATTACTTGCCTAAGACTAAGCCCCAAGATCAACTGAGTTGTTCAAAGTGATTGGGGGAGTGATGATCTCTTACCAGTATCTTTCTATAATAATAATAATAATAACAACAATGATAATGATAAAGACAATAGTAGCTAATATTTAGTGGACACTTAACATTGTTTCAAGTGCCTGACATTTATCATCTTGTGCAATCGACACAATAACCTTTTGAAGTAGGTCACAATTATTTCTTTTACAGAATAGAGTATCTTTTACAGATGAGGCACAGTGCTCCAAGGAACACACTAGTAAGTGGCAGAATCAAGATTGCAACTCAGGTATTCTGGTCTCAGGACACACATTCTTACCCACTAGACTATAGCTTACCTTAGTGAACAAAATACAGCCTCACCAGACAAGAGTATTATATTCTGTTAGCAAAAAGACCAAAACTGTAATCTGGAGTTGAAAGAACTCCATAAAAGGAAACAAAATGGGATTGAGATTTTTTTCCAATTATGAAGTAAACAAGGGGATCTGTAAAAGGCTAGGTTATACTTTAAAAAAAAAATTCATTGCTCCAGTTATCCCAATACCAGTATCAGAAGGCCACTGCTCAGGCAAGAGTGAGAACATTCCTGAAACCACCATAAGTTCTTTAATACTATTTATGTTCAACATTACCCCTTTCTTCACCATACAGTTCCATGTTTCAGGACACAAATAGTTCTTGTTAAGGTTTGCACAAACAGATCTTGAAACACATAGATATCTCTTACGTCTTCTGTTTCTCTCTTACCTGAAGTAATGTGACCACATGCTTTTGACCATCCTTGGTCCATAAAGGCATCATGCCCAGCTTCAAGGCAATAAGACCAACTCTAAAGGAACCTGGCAATTAAAACCAAAGCAATGTGAACAAAAGCTTTTGCAACATTCACCAACACTATGAAATCGTTTTTCCTAAAATCAGGTTTCCGTATGAGGAGCAGGCACATAAGAAATATGCTAATATATTCACAGAGTAAAATAGGACTGTTCTTTACAGATATAAGTGCCTTCAACCATGCCTGGCATGACATATTGGTGCTCAATAAATATTTGTAAAATGAACAAACATAAATATATGAAATAAAGAAAACAGATAAGTTAGATATATTCTGGTTTTAAATAATGGCATTCATCTAGGGCATGATAAATCCATCATTTTGCTTTCCTAGTATCAATTCTTACCCAACTTTATTCATTAGAAAACATCTATCACTCAAACTCTGAGAAGTTAGCTGAGGCTATAGAGATGCCACAACTGGTCATACATTGCTAAAATATGTCAGTCTACAACAAGACACTTAGATTCTTTGCATAAACTGGTAAAGTTGCCTCACTAAGAAGTTTTGATAACTATCCAATTCGACTGTCACAATAAACCCTAACCAGGGACCACACACTTAATAGAAAAGGCCTTATTCCTCTTGGTCTGGCCACACATGGGTTTAGCATCCTCCTAGACACAAAGAGCTGATTCAGCGGTTATGCTTCCCAAATCTACAGTGCTAGAGCATCCCAACTGAACATCCATGCAACACATTACAATTTACATCATACTCTTCCAGCCTTTCTTTCCTGACTTATATTCTTTTTAGCTGAAGTAAACAAGAGAATCTATGCAGAATGATTCTCCCTTCACCTATAAAACAGCTTCTCAAGGAGGTCTTTATTATCATCAGACATTCACTAAAACTAGACTAGGAGGTTGGAAATAAACATGCAAAACAAACCACAATAAAACACACGCAGCACATGAAAAATAAATTCAAGAAATGATAAATTATCAGGTAGTCACTATGATTTTAAATGTGTCCAGCCATACAGTAATTAGGAAATGAGAGCTCATCAAATACAAAATAATCACCTGGTTCCCAAGGATGTATAGGCCATGGTTCATCTTTCAGAGGACATAGTTTACTTGCTAATTGGGCTTTATCTTCATCAGAGACCAACTGCTTAATGAATGGGACATTTTCTTCAGAAAGATGCTCATCCCACCATGTACCACTCTTTCCATGAAGACCTCTAACAAAAAGCCAGATGTGTGTTCTATAAAAAGAAAAAATAAATAAAACCAAACCACAATTTAAAAACTTCCTCCACTTAATATAGAAAAGGGAAGTCACAAATTGGAAAGTGTAGTCAGGGCCTTGGGAAAGGGCTTGGATTCTGTATACCTTTTTTTCAGGTCTCCAACCTTTTCCTCACTCCCCACGTTCCTTCGGATAAGGCTCACATTTAAACTGTTAGTCGTTACCCTGGAGAAAAAAATTCATCTTCTCCTCGCAGATAAACAGATTCCCCAAAAAACAGTCCTACCTATAGACATGAAAAGCCACTAACCCATTTGGAAGTGTACCTTAATAGTTTTACATTCAGTGGAGGTGGCAGAAGGTGGCATGTTGATCTTTGTCTAACAAGCTCACCTCCTCCCTGCAATGACATGGCCTAGGTTCAGAGAAGTGAAGAAACTGGGTGTGCAAAGTTAAAAGATCCACAAAAGGCATGACCTCTGAACAGGTGAACGTACCAAGAAAGACCTTAGTGGGCGGAGGTCAGGAAGAAGGGGTGTAATTCTTGCATGGAGGGTCAGAACAGAAGTAAAGCTTTCTGCAGTCTACTCTCCTTTTGTAGTCAGATAAATTCAGGCTAGATTCCTAATTTTCCACTTATTAGTTGAGTGACTTTGGGCAAATTAACTCACCTCCCTAACCTTCAGTTTTATCTGTAAACCTTATGATAGCAGTTTGCTCCCGTGAGGCTACATAAGGCACCTAATACACTTAGCAGAGCGCTTAGTACCTGGCAAACGCTCACTAATTGTAAGATATGATTGCTGTTAATAGCGTTCGCTGCTAGTGGCTGGCTCATAAGCGTTTTTTAAAAATCACCACTTCAATCCCCTTAGAACGTGCTTCCTTAGGTTAACGGCCCTTATTCTTCTGTGTCCCACGTCTCAACAGAGCCCCTTCCTCCTCCACCCAGGGGAGGCCCAACTGCACCAGGCCATTCCACTGCTTCAGGACGCAACTGTGCAGGTAGGACACCCTCACACCTTCCTACCTGTTCCCCTGGCCCAGGGCAGCACCCAGGCCGTCCCCGAGTCGACCCAGCACCTGGGCGCCGACCTGCGTCAGCAGCCTCCAACCCGGCATGGATTAGCCCGGGAAGACTCGACTCACGACTTCCGGGCGCCCTGCCGCTCTGCTTTCAGGGAGTCCCCACGCCACCGCCACGTGGACGCAGTAGCCGTGGGGAAGTTTTCGCAATGGCCGCCGGAACGGTAGCCGGCCGATGCTCTCCGCGACGGAAAGAAAGCCGCCGGACCCACTTCCGGTGCGTTTTACAATGAACTCCGGGCACTCGAGTCGCTCCCCGGAAACTATAGTTCCGCTTCCACCGTTGTCCTACTTTGGATCTGAGTTGGAGTAGATAGGGGTGGGAAGGGACTGACTCGCCTCTCCAGGGCTAAAATAAAAGGGATGTTCAGAGTTTCAACTTTAGAAGAATAAGGACAGACTTCCTGAGGACGCTAAGGAAAATGAAGACACTTCTGAATAGTGCCCGTTGTGAGGCAATGCATTATGCTAAGCAGCGCTTCATAATCCTATATTTGTTAATCATAAAAAACGGTCCTGAAAGGAAGTATTTATTTTTCTATTATAAATGAGGAAACTGACTCAGAATTTAGGTGCTGGTCCAAAACAACACATCTGGCAGAGGAGCAGAGTTGGCACTGAAACAGGGTTGGCATGTGTTATCAATAGACTACACCCATAGAAATGATGTATGCCTTCTAGGGCTGGATCATAAAACATATTGTTACTTCAGTTTTTGTCTCTTAGATTGCTCCCTGTGGAGAAAGCTAGCCTTCATTTCCTGCAGACACTCAAACAGCTCTGCAGAGAGGAACATATAAAGAGGAATCAACTAGCCAGTCATGACTGAGCCACCTAGGAAGTGGATCCACCAGTCCTCGGCTGCAACTCATGGAGACGTTAAGCCTGAATCTCCCAGCCAGGCCGCTCATGAATTACTGACTAGGAGAAATTGCCAGAGAAAATAAATGATTACTGTTTTTTTGAGTCATTAAGCTTTAGGGTAATTTGTTATGCAGTAATAGATTGCTAATACACCTTCTGCACAAAAAATCCCCTGTCTTGGGTTCCAGATCTAGCCTAATAACCATGTATGTGACTAGGACATTTATTCTTCTACTAATTCCCTTATTTGTCAGATTACTGTTTGTAGAAATTTGGAAATAAGAACTTTAAAGTGTAGCTATTTCAACCTTCTCTTTTTACTAGAGATCTGGCTATCTTGGTTTAACAGGTCCAGACAATGGTCAATTCCCGGCCATTACTTGGACTTTAGTGGGCTAAAAAATCTTTGCTTTGCTTGTCCATTCATTCCACTCATTGCTGTTGCAGTTACCTTAGACACTTTTCAATAATATTTTGGACCTTGAAGGAAAAACTACATCTCTTCATTCTAGCCATGCTGCCTGGCTTCCCAGATACTTAAGGATGGCTCTTCATTGAACAAACATGTTTTGAGGTGTGCTACATGCAAGAAGTTGAGAATAAGAAGATTTCTGTACTACTGCCAATAACTAACATTTCTTATCCATATAGTGTGCTAGAGTATGTGCTCAGCATTGTGGAAGCCCATAAGCCAAGGCTACTAGAAGAGAACGTGAACTCATACAAAGTCGAGTTTAATTAGCTTGATGCAGCAAAAGACAGCATATGTCTGAGGATGTTTCCAAAAGAGTGACCTGGGAGGGGCTTGAAATGAAATTTGGACTTAAGGCTGAGTGATTTTAAAGTGGCATCAGAGAAGCAGGAACTTGTTTTAGAATGGGTGCTGTCAAGAAGAAAGGACAGTTCAGCAATTGGATATCTTGATAGTCTTTGTTCTAGAGACAGGAAGAACAGAGAGGAAGTGGGCATGATGTTCATAAGAAAGCAGGAATCACTCAGAATAAGGAACTGTTAGTCATTTTGCAGCAGTGGTGTGGCCTACAGTACGGTCTGTAAGAAATATTGTAATGATGGGCTGGGCGTGGTGGCTCAGCACTTTGGGATGCCAAGGTGGGTGGATCACGAGGTCAGGAGATTGAGACCATCCTGGCTGACATGGTGAAACCCCTTCTCTACTAAAAATACAAAAAAAAATTAGCCGGGCGTAGTGGCGGGTGCCTGTAGTCCCAGCTACTCAGGAGGCTGAGGCAGGAGAATGGTGTGAACCTGGGAGGCGCAGCTTGCAGTGAGCGAGATTGAGCCACTGCACTCCAGCCTGGGTGACAGAGCAAGACTCCGTCTCAAAAAAAAAAAAAAGAAATATTGTATTGATGTTCTGCTATAAACATTGCACTCCAGTTACTAATAGTATTCATTTTTACTCTCTCAGTGTATTTTCTCACTTGATTGTTATGACAATCTGCTGTGACAATAGTATAATTATTTGGAGCTTACAGTTAAGAAAATAGGCATACAGAGATTACATAACTGAAATAAAATCACCCAGCTATTAACTGGTACCAAAGACTGTGACCATAGATAGAGCTTATGCTTTTAGACATTTTGTTTCTTTGGCTCTCTATGACAAATATGTCACTACTCTTGCCTTGCAATTTCTTTAAGGCTAAAGAGGAAAATCGGTAAGTAAACATATCACACGCAGTGGTCAGTGAGGATTGAAGAGGTAGCCATTTGGTCTAACCTTTTCCCATAGTACCAAATATCTACTAGTCCATAAGGAGGACCTTGACAGCAGGCACCACCGCTGAACTGAATCAAAGTAAAACATGGTTTGTCTGCTGTTGTAAAAAATGTGTCTCCTGATTGCCAGCCAGGGCTGAGTGGTGTCATACTTGATTTAGTCACTGTAATATGCTGCTGACAGTTACTAGGCCCAGTTGTCAAGGGACCCAGCCTAGGCTTTTCTAGGGCAGTCAGGCACTGACCTAGAGCTTCCTGTTATTTCTGATGTCATCCTTCAGACACTGCCTTAGACCCTGAAACTGTAATGCCATTTTGCCTCTCTAAGATTTCAATTCCTTATTGGAACGAAGATAACTTGCACTTTCTCTTTTTAGTGCTACAGTTCTATAACTCTTACTCCGCTAATTCAGACCAACAGATGATCTCATAAACCTTCTCTTATTAAATAAAACATTAGGAATAGATTCATTTTTGAATTACTAAAGCCATGTTCAATACAAGAGAATCATCATAGAAGGAGCAGATTTCAAAGCAAGAGTTCACTGGAAATAATATTTTATATGTGTTCCTGCCATTAGGCTCTACCATTAGCTCTTATAATGTTTGTGATATATCCTGTATAGTTGGATTATTGCAAGATGGTAAATTTTGTGTTGGGTAATTTCCACTTTAGTATTCATTTATGCTGTCTCTTAGTTTATAACATACCTTATATTTGAAATTAGAAATCTTTTAAACAATGAGTTTGGATTTACTAAGTTATCCTTTTTTTCTCCATTTTTCTCAAGTTGTGAGAATCTAGCATATTTTAAAATCAGTAAAGATGTTATGAAAGTGAGTCAAGCATTCAATGGGGATATAGATAAAATAAACTTTAAGAGATTTTTGAACTTTAAGATTTCATTGCTGGCTGAAATAGAAAATTTGAAAGGCTGTATTGCAAAATCCACAGATACTCATTCAGTAAGAGAATGAATTCTGCTTCAATGTCCTTCAGTAAGGCCAAATCACAATTTGTAACTTTAATATATTGCTTTTAAAACATAATTTTTATTTGTAAATTCCCAAGTAAGCCCACAGACTTTAGGGTTCCAAGAGATGATCAGAATTAAAATTCATTTGGCTTGAAGAAAGCCTTTAAAAAATAGAAAAAAGCAGTATGGCCATGTAGTAATCTGGGTTTAAGGTTTCAAAATTTAATGTAATTATACTAATGTCCATTTTTTAAAGTTCTTTGATTACTTAGAAAAAATATTAGCAACAGACAATGTAGCATCACATGCCAGGGAACCAATGCTTTTCAAAAGGACATCTCTTCCTCCCTGGTCTTCCTCCCAATGCCAGTGTAGTTTTGATGGCCAGAGTATAGCTCCAAACCAGTGGATACTCTAGCCACCTAGAATCATAATCAGGATTACCCCTCTGAGCCTTACAGATACAGAATCTGGAGAAATTCTAAAGACTGAGTTCATTTAGGATTTTGATTCCACTTAGAGGAGGCCTAGGGGTTCCCTGAAAAATGATAAATAACTAACATTTGCATTGCTTTTGCTAAGTGGCAGACACTGATCTATGTGCTTTCCATATATTAACTTATTTAATCCTCACCTGTGAAGTGGGTACTGTTAGTCTCATCCCCATTTTACAAATATGGAAACTGAGGCACAGAGACGATGAGCAGGTCATTCAAGTGCACGAACTTTACATTTGTTAAGTAAGTGGTGGAGACAGGAGTTGAGGCCAGGCAGGCTGTCTAGAGTCCAAGTGCTTAACTGATCTGCTGTACTGCCTCTTTCCTTAGAAGAGAAAGCTGCATAGCACATTATTGGAACACTCAGCTTAGCATCCAGAGGATACCCCAGACCAGCAAAGATTGATGATGATAGTGCTAAGCCTGCATCTTTAGGCGTCTCATCAGTCTAGATCAGAATCAGTCAGTCTCAAGAGAGAATGATGAGGCCGAACTGCTGGAGATATTCACCCATTCAATTCCTATGCAGCCTCATTGGAGGCTTTTCAGAACCCACGTGATGTTGAAAGCCTGTGATTCTCAACCCTGAATGTGTACAAGATTTACCTGGGAATCTTGCTAAAATGCGGAACCTGATTCATCAGGTCTAGGGTGGGATCTAAGAGTCTGCATTTCTAAGAAGCTCAAGATGATGTCAGTGCTGACCACATTTTGGGTAGCAGCATTCTAAAAATGGCTGTGAACTCAGAGCCAAGAGACTTGGGATTCAATCTCAGGTCTAAACTTAACTAGCAGTGCGACACAGAGTAAATCACTTCACCTCTCTGCCTGTTCATCTGTCCAGCTGAGGCCCCTTCTAGTCTTCTAAGTGAAAGTCCTTCTGGAAGGTAGAAAACAATAGTTATATTATTCTTTCTTTTTTTTTTTTCTTTTTTGTAAAGATGGAGTCTCGCTCTGTCACCAGGCTGGAGTGCAGAGTCTCACTCTGTCACCAGGCTGGAGTGCAGTGGCGTGATCAAGGCTCACTGCAACCTCCGCCTCCTGGGTTCAAGCAATTGTCCGCCTCAGCATACCAAGTAGCTGAGTTTACAGGGGCCCGCCACCATGCCCGGCTAATTTTTGTATTTTTTTTTTTAAGTAGAGACAGGTTTCACCATGTTGGCCAAGATGTTCTTGATTTCTTGACCTCGTGATCCACCTGCCTCAGCCTCCTAAAGTGCTGGGATTACAGGTGTCAGCCACTGCGCCCAGCCACAATAGTCACATTATTCTAAATGTTTACGTCCTAATTCTTGAAATCTGTAAATGTGCTTTATTACGTGACAAAAGCGACTTTGCAGATGTAATTAGAGTTTTGAACCTTGAGATGTGGAGATTATACTAGATTATCTGGGTGGGCCCAATGTAATTACATGAGTCCTTAAAATCTGAGAACATTTCTGGCTGTGGTGAGAAATGTAACAACGGAGGAAGGGTAAGATAAATGCAATGTAAAAAGAATCAACCTAACAGTGTTTACCTGGAAGATGGAAGAAGGGGTCCACAAGCCAAGGAATGCAGTGACCTCTAGAAGCTAGAAAAGGCAAGGAAATATATTCTCCTGTAGGAGCTCCAGAATAGAATGCAACCCTGCAGACACCTTCATAGTAACCCAGTGAGACTTGTGTCAAACTTTTGACCCCTAGAATTGTCAAATAACAAATTTGTGTTGTTTAAGCCATTTAGCTTTGGGTACTTTGTTATAGCAGAAATGGAAAACTATTATAGACAATTAAGCCCAAAGTTCAAAATGCTGGTAACTCATATAGCAAACAGAATTTGATTTTGGAATATTTTGAGATATAACATCAAGATTTTAAGAGAAACTGTTCTATTTTCTTTATTTAGTTTTGCTTACCTTTTTTTTTTTTTTCTTAGAGATGGGGTCTTGCTCTGTCACCTAGGCTGGAGTGCAGTAGCATGATATGGCTCACTGCAGCCTCAAACTTGTGGGCTTAAGCGATCCTCCTGCCTGCCTTCTGAGTAGCTAGGACTACAGGTGAGTGCCACCATGCCTGGCTAAATTTTTCATTTTTTTGTAGAGACAGGGTCTTGCTGTGTTGTCCAGGCTGGACTGAAACTCCTGGCCTCATGCAATCCTCCTGCTTTAGCCTCCCAAAGTGCTAGGATTACAGGCATGAGCCATCACACCCAGCCAGTATTCTATTTTCTAGTTTCCTTTGGCAGTCTAAAAAAATCATTATTAGTATGAGTAAGACCCCAAAAGCAAATGCAATAAAAATAAAAATAAATAAATGGGACCTAATTTAACTAAAAAGCTTCTGTACAGAAAAAGAAATCATCATCAGGGTAAACAGAATGTCACACACATCCGTGTGAAGACAGTCCACCAAACAGGCTTTGTGTGAGCAACAACGCTGTTTATTTCACTTGGATGCAGGCAGGCTGAGTCCGAAAAAGGAGTCAGCAAAGGGTGGTGGGATTATCATTAGTTCTTATAGGTTTGGGATAGGCGTACAAAGTACATTCTTAAGAGCAGGGGAGAATATTACAAAGTACCATCTTAAGGGGGGAGGGGAGAATATTACAAAGTACCTTCTTAAGGGCGGGGAGGGGAGGTTATAGCGTATCAGTTAGGGTGGGGCAGGAAAAAATCACAATGGTGGAATGTCATCAGTTCAGGCTATTTTCACTTCTTTTGTGGATCTTCAGTTGCTTCAGGCCATCAGGATGTATACATGCAGGTCATAGGGGATATGATGGCTACGTTTGGGCTCAGAGGCCTGACATTCCTGTCTTCTTATATTAATAAGAAAAACAAAACGAAATAGTCGTGAAGTGTTGGGGCGGTGAAAATTTTTGGGGGTGGTATGGAGAGATAATGGATGATGTTTATCAGGGCTGCTTCGAGCAGGATTAGGGGTATTGTGGGAACCTAGAGTGGGAGAGATTAAACTGAAGAAAGATTTTGGGGTAGAAGGTGATATTGTGGGGTTGTTAGAAGGAGCATTTGTCATACAGAATGATTGGTGATGGCCTGGATGCATTTTTTTATGAATTGAGAAGCTAAGCGGAAGACACAAGGTCCAAATAAGAGAAGGGGAAAAAGAGGTATTAAAGGACTAAGGATTGGGAGGACCCAGGACATCCAAATAGAGAGTGCCCAAGGGGGTTCAGCATAATTATTTGCTTAGTGGCGAGTTTTTGGGCTCTATCCTTGAGTTTTTTTATGTTGTCATATACCAGGCCAGATTGATTTAGGTAAAGAAAAAAAAAAAAACACTCTTCATTTAAAAATATATACAGTCCTCCTTTTTCAGCAGTGGGTAAATCGAGGCCTTGGCAATTTTGGAGGAAAGACAAATGCAAAGCCAGCAATTGTTTGTTGAAGAAGGATTAGAAATGGCTAGGAGAGAGTGAGTAAGAGTGATAGTGTGGTGGAGATAGCTGGGGAGAGGTAGAGGGTAGCATAAGAATGGGGACTAGAATAAGAGTGAGTATAAAAGTAAGGAATAGGACTTCATCAGGGTGAAAGTATTGGAGTGTGTTCTGTCAGCAAAGATCATCTATCCACTCCAAGAGGGAGTCAAGAGTGGCAGATTGGGAATAGATTTTCACAATGGAAAGGAAATGAGAGGTTTTAAGAGGTGGGCTAATGGCTTGTAACCTACAAGGAAGAGGTTATGAAATGATGACAGAATACAATGGGCCTATGAGGCTGGAAGGAGATATATATATATTTTTTGGTCTAAGAACCATCTGCCTTGAGTAGAGAGGGATTGATAGGTGGAAACTTCATTTGGAGAGTAAATAGGAGTGACCAATGAGAAGGAGAAAAACTGGCCATGAGGCACAGAAGTTGGAAGCTAGCTGCTTCTTTAGCTACCTTATCAGCATAAGTGTTGCCCTGAGTGATCAGATCTGATGCCTTTTGATGGTCCTTGCAGTGAATGACTCCAGCTTCCTTTGGAAGTAAAGCAGCTTTGAGAAGAGTTTTTATTAAAGAGGCATTAATGATGGAGGACCCTTGCGTAGTGAGGAAACCTCTTTCAGCCCATATAACAGCATGGTGGTGCAGGATATGGAAAACATATTTAGAGTCAGTATAAATATTGATGCATAATCCCTTTGCAAGAGTGAGGGCCCGAGTTAAGGCAATGAGTTCAGCTTGCTGAGAGGTAGTGGAGGGGAGCAGAGCAGTAGCCTCAATGATACATGTGGAAGATACTATAGCATAGCCTGCCTTTGCTGGTGAGTGGCAATTAGGCCTGGTGGAACTGCCATTAATAAACCAAGTGTGATTAGGGAGAGGAACAGGAAAGAAGGAAATTGGGGAAATGGAGTGAATGCCAGGTGGATCAGAGATATACAGTCATGGCGGTCAGGTGTGGTATCAGGAATAATGTGGGGGCCAGCCTAAAACAGTAAGGTCAAGTTGTTTGGACAGAAAGGCTACAGGACATGATCCCAGCTCTTGTGTAAGAATTCCGACTACACAGCCCTGAACTTTGGCTGTGTGTAATGAAAAAGGGTTGGGATGAGTTAGGGAGAGCTAGTGTGAGAGCAGCTTTTAGGGCTGTTTTTAAGGAATGGAAAGAGGGGTGGAGAAAGGATTTAGGACTTATGGGGTCGGCTAGGTTTCCCTTTGTGAGTTTATATAACAGTTTTGTTAGGATGGCAAAACCAGGTATCCAAAGGCGAAAGTATCCAACCATGCCCAGGAAGGAAAGGGGTTGTTGTTTTGTAGAAGGGATTGGGGTTTGGGAGATTGGTCAGACACAATCAGCAGGGAGAGCACATGTGTTTTTATGAAGAATTATGTTGAGATTGGTAACAGATAAGGAAGAAATTTGGGCTTTGGAGGGGGATATGCGATATCCCTTTGAAAATAGATGTTGGAGAAGCAGGAGGGTGTCCTGTTGAGAAGATTTGTAGGGGCGGGGCTATAAAGTAGAAGGTCATCAAAATATTGAATAAGGTGAGAAGCAGATGAATGGAAAGAAAGTAAATCATGAGAAAGTGCTTGACTGAAATAATGGGGGCTGTTCCTGAAGCCTTGAGGCAGTACATCCCAGGTAAGTTGCTGAGGCTGATGGGTGTCAGGGTCAGTCCAAGTGAAAGCAAAGAGAGGCTGGGTGAAGGGTGCAAAGGAATAGTAAAGAAAGTATCTTGGAGATCCAGAACAGAATATATGGGTTTGGCACTATAGGATGGATGAGAAGGACAATTTGATTAATAAGGTGAAGATCCTGAACCAGCCTTTAAGACTTGTCTGGTTTTTGGACAGGCAGGATAGGGGAGTTTTAAGAGGTTTAGAAGCCTGGCCATCAATACCTGCAACAGTTATGGAGGCAAGAGAAACAGGGCCCTTGAAAAGAAGGTAATGTGGAGTGGATAGCCTCCATATTGATTAAGAAGGGGACGGACTTACCCTCCACTGTAAGATTTACCCAAAGTGTCCATGATGGTCCAGGAGGCTTCCAAGGTGATGGGGCAGTGTCAGTCTTCAGCCGCTAAGCCGAGAAGATCTGAGAAGGAGTCAGTCAGAAAGTCTTGGGCCAGAGTTCCAGGGGCTCTGGGAGTGGCTGTTGGGTGAGTTGGACAGTCCAATTTCCAGTGGGGTCCTGCACAGATGGGACATGGCTTAGGAGGAATCTGGGGCTGCGGGCATTCCTTGGCTCAGTGGCCAGATTGCCAGCACTTAAAGCAAGATCCTGGGGGAGGAAGTCCTGAAGGAATGCCTGACTGCTGTGGCTTAGGCGTTTTGAGGTTCTTGTGTGCTGGAGATGTGGCTGGGGTTTCTCTCACAGCAGAGGCAAGTAATTGCAACTCTTCTCTATTATTGTACACCTTGAAGGTGAGGTTAAGTCCTGTTGTGGGGTTTGAGGGACAAAATCTAATTTTTGGAGCTTTATTTAATGTCAGAAGTGGATTGGGTAATAAAATGCATATTGAGAATAAGACGACCTTCTGACCTTTTAGGGTCTAGGCTGTAAAGCATCTCAGGATTGCTGCCAAACGAGTCATGAACTGGGCTGGGTTTTTATATTTGATGAAAAAGAGCCTAAATGCTAACTGACTTGGAAGAGGTCGGATAAAGAAAAAGGAGCATTAACCTTGACTATGCCTTTAGCTCCAGCCACCTTTTTAATAGGAAATTTTGGGGCATGTTGGGGAGGGCTAGTCATGGAAGGAAACTGTAAGCCAGATCAGATGTGAGGAGGGGAGGTGATAGAAGGATTATAGGGTGGGGGAGCAGAGGCTGAGGAAGAATTGGAGCCTGATTCAGCCTTGCAGGAAGTGACCTGAGGAGGAGTCTGGGGAGGAGGGGAGAGGTCAGATGGGTCAGTAGAAAAGGAAGATTGAAAAGACTCAGTGATGCTTGGGGTTGGGACTGAGGGAACAGGTGAGAGGGAAAGAAGGAGGATTTGGGATGAGTCACATTGGGATCAGAGACTAGGGAGGGAACGAAGTGTGAAAAATGCCTGGATGTAAGGCACCTCAGACCATTTGCCCATTTTTTGACAAAAATTATCTAGGTCTTATAGGATGCAGAAAATGAAAGTGCCATTTTCTGGCCATTTAGAGCCATTATCAAGTTTGTATGAGGGCCAAGTGGAGTTGCAGAAGAAAATAAAGCATTTAGGTTTTAGGTCAGTTGTGAGTTGAAGAGGTTTTAAGTTTTTGAGAACATAGGCTAAGGGAGAAGAGGGAGGAATGGAAAGTGGAAGGTTGCCCATATTGAAGGAGACAAGCCCAGAGAAAAGAGAGGGTAGAGACATGAAAGCACAGGTAAAGACAGGAAAGCACCACTTTCCTGCTTGCCCCCTAGGAAAGTGGTGCTTGCCACTAAGGGTGAAGGATCAAGGCAGGCATCCCTGCGGTGATCAGACACCTCTGAAACGTGGGTGAATAATCAAGCAGGTGTCCCCACAGTGATTAAACACCAAGGGAAGACTGTCTTCCCAAGTCCGTGACCAGTGCCGGAGTTTTGAGTTCATGGATAAAATGCGTCTCCTCTGTCTCTACCAGAAAAGGAATGGAATTGAAATTAAGAGAAGGGAGAGATTGAAGGATGGCGCCAAGATTGAAAGGAGAAAGAGGTTCAGGGATAGTGAGAGAGGTTGGAGAAGAGAGTAAAAAGAGGCCACTTACCCAATTTAAAATTGGTGAGATGTTCCTTGGGCTGGTTGGTCTGAGGACCTGAGGTCATAGGTGGATCTTTCTGACAGAGCAAAGAGCAGGAGGACAGGGGATTGATCTCCCAAAGGAGGTCCCCCGATCCGAGTCACGACACCAAATGTCACAGGGGATATGGTGGCATAGCTTGGGCTCAGAGGCCTGACACAGACAGCCCACAGATGGAAGAAAATATTTGTAAACCTTATATCCAATAAAGGACTAATATCCACGATCTACAAGAAACTTGTTGGGAACAAGGTCCCCAAAATCTGGCCATAAACTGACCCCAAAACTGGCCATAAACAAAATCTCTGCAGCACTGTGACATGTTCACGATGGCCATAACGCCCATGCTGGAAGGTGATGGGCTTACCGGAATGAGGGCAAGGAACACCTGGCCCGCCCAGGGCGGAAAACCACTTAAAGGCATTCTTAAGCCACAAACAATAGCATGAGAGATCTGTGCCTTAAGTACATGTTCCTGCTGCAGTTAACTAGCCCAACCTATTCCCTTAATTCGGCCAATCCCTTCATTTCCCATAAGGGATACTTTTAGTTAATTTAATATCTATAGAAACAATGCTAATGACTGGCTTGCTGCTAATAAATACGTGGGTAAATATCTGTTCGAGGCTCTCAGCTCTGAAGGCTGTGAGACCCCTGATTTTGCACTTCACACCTCTATATTTCTGTGTGTGTGTCTTTAATTCCTCTAGCACCACTGGGTTAGGGTCTCCCCAACTGAGCTGGTCTTGGCAAAACTCAAACAAATCATCAAGAAAAAACAACAGATAATCCCATCAAAAAGTGGGCAAATGTGACTCCAAACTATACTACAAGGCTATAGTTACCAAAAGAGCATGGTACTGGTACCAAAACAGAGATATAGACCAATGAAACAGAACAGAGCCCTCAGAAATAATACCACACATCTACAACCATCTGATCTTTGACAAACCTGACAACAACAAGAAATGGGGAAAGGATTCCCTATTTAACAAATGGTGCTGGGAAAACTGGCTAGCCATATGTAGAAAGCTGAAACTGGATCCCTTCCTTATACCTTATACAAAAATTAATTCAAGATGGATCAAAAACTTAAATGTTAGACCTAAAACCATAAAAACCCTAGAAGAAAACCTAGGCACTACCTTTCAGGACATAGGCATGGGCAAGGACTTCATGACTAAAACACTAAAAGCAATGGCAACAAAAGCCAAAATTGACAAATGGGATCTAATTAAACTAAAGAGCTTCTGCACAGCAAAAGAAACTACCATCAGAGTGAACAGGCAACCTACAGAATGAGAGAAAATTTTTGCAATCTACTCATCTGACAAAGGGCTAATATCCAGAATCTACAATGAACTCAAACAAATTTACAGGAAAAAAAACAAACAACCCCATCAACAAGTGGGCAAAGGATATGAACAGACACTTCTCAAAAGAAGACATTTATGCAGCCAACAGACACATGAAAAAATGCTCATCATCACTGGCCATCAGAGAAATGCAAATCAAAACCACAATGAGATACCATCTCACCCCAGTTAGAATGGTGATCATTAAAAAGTCAGGAAACAACAGGTGCTAGAGAGGATGTGGAAAAATAGGAACACTTTTACACTGTTGGTGGGATTGTAAACTGGTTCAACCATTGTGGAAGACAGTGTGGCAATTCCTCAAGGATCTAGAACCAGAAATACCATTTGACCCAGCCATCCCATTACTGGGTATATACCCAAAGGATTATAAATCACGCTGCAATAAAGACACATGCACACGTATGTTTATTGCAGCACTATTCACAATAGCAAAGACTTGGAACCAACCCATGTGTCCATCAGTGATAAGACTGGATTAAGAAAATGTGGCACATATACATCATGGAATACTATGTAGCCATAAAAAAGGATGAGTTCATGTCCTTTGTAGGGACATGGATGAAGCTGGAAACCATCATTCTCAGCAAACTATCGCAAGGACAAAAAAACAAACACCGCCATGTTCTCACTCATAGGTGGGAATTGAACAATGAGAACACTTGGACACAGGAAGGGGAACATCACACACCGGGGCCTGTCGTAGGGTGGGGGTAGGGGGTAGGGATAGCATTAGGAGAGATACCTAATGTAAATGACGAGTTAATGGGTGCAGTACACCAACATGGCACATGTATACATATGTAACAAACCTGCACGTTGTGCACATATACCCTAGAACTTAACGTATAATAAAAAAAGATTTTAAAAAGGGACCAAATGACATGAAGAGACATTTATCAAAACAAGATATACAAATGGCCAACAAAAAATATGAAAATATGTTTAACATCACTAATCATCAGATAAATGCAAATGAAAACCACAATCAGATATCTCCATACCCCAGCCAGAGTGGCCATTATTAAAAAGTCAAAAAACAGTACATATTGGCATGGATGTGGTGAAAAGTGAATATTTATACACTACTGGTGGGAAGGTAAACTAGTATAACTTCTATGGAAAACAGTATGGAGAATTCCTAAAGAACTAAAAATAGATTTACCATTGAATCCAACAGTCCCACTAGTGGGTATCTACCCAAGAGAAGCCATTATATCAAGGAGACACCTGCATGCATATGTTTATTATGGCACAATTCACAATTGCAATTATCAACCAATGAATGGATAAAGAAAATTTGGTATATATGCACCATGGAATACTACTCAGACATTTAAAAAAGAATTTAATAATGTCTTTTGCAGAAACTTGGATGGAGCTGTAGATCATAATTCTAAGTGAAGTAACCCAGGGGTGGAAAACCAAATACTGTATGTTCTTAATTATAAGTGGGAACTAAGCTATGGGTACATAAAGGCAGACAGAAGGTATAATGGACTTTAGGGGCTCACAAGGGAGAAGGTGAGTTGGCAGTGAGGGATTAAAAAAACTACACATTGGTTACAATGTACACTACACAGGGGAAGGATGCACTAAAATCTCAGACTTCACCGCTGTACAGTTCATCCATGTAACCATAAACCACTAGTACCCCAAAAGCTGTTGAAATGTAAAAAGTAATTTTTGGTAAGAAGGCTTATATCCTTTAAAAATCCAAATTAATGATCAGTTGCATTATTTTGTACATCCATATATTAAAAATACTCGATTGCATATCAACTGTGAAATATACAGTTTTTAGTAGTAGGTGCTTGACAAATATTGTTTAAATAATCAAATGAATTTGAATCACACTTCACTCAATGTAGAAGATAAAATAACAATGATAATACCTGTTATTTATTGGGCATTTTATATGTCAGGTAATTGGCTCAGAATAGACACCATCAAAGTTTCTCCTGACAATAATGATAGATATGTTCACTATTTTACATATGTGAGTGCATGTCAGTTAAAGAGTAAGCAACTTGGCCAGGTGCAGTGGCTTACACCTGTAATCCTAGCACTTTGGGAGGCTGAGGTGGGTGAATCACCTGAGGTCAGGAGTTCAAGACCAGCCTGACCAATATGGAGCAACCCATCTCTATTAAAAATACAAAAATTAGCCGAGTGTGGTGGCAGGCGCCTGTAATCCCAGCTACTTGGGAGGCTGAGGCAGGAGAATTGCTTGAACCCAGGGGGTGGAGGTTGCAGTGAGCCAAGGTCGTGCCATTGCACTCCAGCCTGGGCAACAAGAGTGAAAGAAAGGTAAGCAACTTGAACACTTAGCTAATAGGTAGCACAGGAAATTCAAAACTAGGTTTGTCTGGCTTTAAAATCTCCAATCAGTCTCCCATTTTTCTTCTACTCTAGAGCATCAAGACAAAAATCTCAGTCTTCGAGGAACTCACAGTGTAGCAGAAAAGACAAAGGAGGTAAACAGGAGGAGGTAAATGCCAAAGCAGAGATGTATGTACAAAATTTGGTGTTTGGGTTCCCAGGGCAAGCTAGCCAAGAGAACCAGATTTCCTTTGGTGTGACCTAGCCTTGAGAGTCACGTAGTATCACTTGACTTCAGTCACAAGCTGGCCCATATTTAAGGGGAAGAAACACAGACCCACCCCTGAATGTGAACATGGCAAAGCCACATTGTAAGAAGAACACGTGGATGGAAGATTGTTGCAGCCATCTTTAGAACCACAAGCACCATGCATATGTCCATGTGAAATAATGAAGTTGCATCTAGGTAGTTGCAGGGATTGACCAATTCTGACTATCAAGAGTTTAACACTTGAACCATTTAGCCTGACAGTTCCTTGCATCTGATGTCCCTCCTTCTCACACCACCTCTCCAATTCTCCCTCATCTGCAAGGCCTGCCTTAGGCCTGCCCCCTCCATGAGGACTTTCTCATAATCAATAGCCCTGGCTGTTAGCTCCCCCGTTTCTTAGCAATTATTGTGTGGGGTGTTTTTACCTTGTGAAAAAGCTTCAGGCTATGTCTGTCTGGCTTACAGGAGAAAAAATAAGCTTTATTCCATATTTTCTTGTGCTACCCAGTGTAGCTTTTGGATAAAAAACTAGTGTGTCCTCCCTTCAAAGGCCAGGCTTGAAGAATTGTATATGCCTAAAAGGATATGGGGACTTGACTATGATCCAGCGTCAAAGCACAGTCTGGGACCGAAGGGGAGATTTACCATCAAACAGGGTGAGCCGCTGACATTGAGCTCCCTTTCCACTGTGCCTGTGACCCCCAGTGGCAAGGACTGGGCAGCTGATGTGGGTCCAGTAGGAGGAATGGACAAGCTGCAAGGGGGAGAAAGGGCACTGCTAGCTTTCAGGGGTCACGCGGTGACAGTGGTCCCTCCGTTTGTGGTATTAGACTCCAACCAGGCCTTTCAGGATCGTCATGGCAACTTACCCATCTGTGCCGCTGAGCTGAGACGAGACAGGATTCCCTTAGTAACCAAGGAACCCGGGAGATGATGCTTAAAATAATTCTTTATGCCCAGGCAGAAATAAATGCCTTTGCAGTTTTAGTAACCATGAAGCATCGTGGGGCACGGCTTTCACTGTCCCTTTATTTCAAAATGGAACAAAATGGCTTTTTAGAGTGGGAATTTCCAACCTAGGTCCAAATGTATCCTTGCTTCACAAAGCACGCATCCCGCTGAAGCGAATGAGCAACACACCTGAGCTTCTGAGACGAGCTTCTGGTCACAATTATATAAATTACCTTGAAATAGACCAGGTGCTTTCTGGGTGAAATCACTGTGCTTCATCTAATCTCTTTTTTATTTCCTATTAAAGTCTCAGCCAGTCTCTCAGTAGGGCAAACAGTTATGCTTGGCAAGAGTTTAACACTTGAACCATTTAGCCTTGCATCTGATGTCCCTCCTTGCTCACACCACCTCTCCAATTCTCCCTCATCTGCAAGGCCTGCCTTAGGCCTGCCCCCTCCATGAAGACTTTCTCATAATCAATAGCCCTGGCTGTTAGCTCCCCTCTTTTCTTAGCAATTATTGTGGTGTGTGTGTGTGTATGTGTGTATAATATATATATTTATATTCTTGCATGGTATAATTCTCTTTTATTATAAGTAGTGAGAAGCCTCAAGCTTCTAAATCATGGCTTCTCAATTAAATTGCAAACTCTGTAAAGGCAGAGTCGTAGGATATGGTTGTTTGGCCTTTGCAGGAACCCCGTATTTATAATAAGAGCTCCAGAAACACTTGGAAGTCTTAGAAGTGATGGTTGCAGATGCGTGTACTTTGTGCATATACTAACAACTGACCTGTTCATGTTGAAAGGGTGACTTTCATGGTATGTGAATTATACTTCAATAACAAAAAACTCAAAAATATGTGGAAATCTGGTATGAAATACTGAGAAAGTAGCCAGAATTACCATACCAGCAGGAGTAGAGGCAACCCCAGAACTATGACTTGGGTGAAAAGGCCTGAACTTGGGTTACCAAACATCTGGCAAAAGGAAGAGTTTGTGTCTTGCCCATCGGCATGCTTCTGCCTCCTCCACCAGCAACGTTAGCAGAAGCAGAGGGCTTAATATTGATATACTCATATAATAGCCAAGAGCTTTTTTTTTTTAAAAAATGTCAGGTCTTGGTTCAAATCCTAAATCCTATTTTTGTCACTATTTCTATGCATCTCGGGGAATCACTTAGTTTCTCAGTTTCTCTGAGCTTCCTCATCTTTAAAGTATGATAAAAAAATACTTCCTTCACAAGGTAACAGTACAGATTAAAGGAAATAATGTATATAAAGTGCTCAACACAGTACCTGGCACATAGTAAGAACTAAAATAATGCTGACTACAATTGTTAATAATAATATTTATATTCACTTTCTGTTAGGTATTATAATCATTATTAAAAAATCTCCATACATCCTTTTCTAACTTTCTCATTGATGTTTTTAGCATGAATAATTCATCTTGATGTAATCATGCAAGACTCCTAAGAAGATGTTAGGAGACCCTGTCGTCATTCTTTTGGCCTCTAGTGTCCTTTATCTTCACGTTTGCTGGCTTCCTTTTACTACTATGGAAATACAACATATGCAAAAGTAGTGTTTTCGCTGTTTAAAAACATCGTCAGCAGCATCATCATCATTAACTGCACCAGGAAGCCATGACTCCTTTCTGGACAAGGTGCACTTGCCTGTCATCCTTCCATCTCTTTCTTCCTCCTTGAAGTTCACAATCCCCAGTCCAGGAGCATTGCAGAGAATGCCAGGTGTGTCTGCAGACTTGACTTTAAAAGAAAACAAGTTCCTTCAAGTGAGTTCATCATGATGGGAATGATAATTTGTTTGAGAGAATGTGTGTTCTTTGGCAAAAGAACTCCTGTTATACCATGACAGTAATAATAGCAGTAATAAAATCACCAATAATAAATTTACTTTTGAATTTATTTATGTAGTGTCTGGTGTTATGCTAAATGTTTTGCAAATATTATTTCATTTCACTCCCACAACAATCTATGAGGAAAGTACAGTGGTTGGAGAGGTTAGGTAAGTTGTCCAAGACAACATATCTAGAAACATCCCTCGTGAAGCCATTTACCTAGTACAACCTGGTTTAGACCCAAGGTCTCCTAATTCACGTTCTTATTATTTCCACTTCATGTGATCCTCGGCCTTTGAGCTTGCTGTTTTGGGAGACTGAAAGCAGAATTCTTTATAAAATGTCTCCTTGCTTAAGTTATGGCCAGAAAGGAAGGGGAAAATAATTTAAAAAATGAAACATCAATTAGATTGGAAATGTTCACATGTAAAATGTCATTATGAGTAGGCAAGTCCTTGGCAAAAAGAAGCCTGTGACTTGGTCAGAGAAGAAAATAAGATATATCAACATTGGTTCTAAGGGAAATAGTCTTCGTCATCTAAACTGGACACTTTCTCCCATGAGTACAGGTGAATGTCCCAACAATGGGCACATGGGAGGTCTCAAGCAGAAAAAAGGTGCTGGTTGCAGTGGGTACTTTCTCGGGCTTTAAAGCACAGTGGTCTTCTGAGGAAGAAAATGAAGCCAGCATGGGGGACAAGAAGCCATTCTCCCTCAAACCCTCAGTTCCCCCCATCAAACTTCCAGCAAACTTAGAAAACACCATAATCACTGTGTCCTTCCTGCTTCTAGGAATATGAGATTTTTTTTTTACTCGCCCCATTGTATTATGCATATAAGTGTGAATCATCTTATTCCAAATCCTGAAATAAAATATATAAGGAGCCATTATATAATGCACACCAGGGAAATAGTAAGGAGCGGTCAATAGAAAATATTGGGAAGGCACACAGTGGGTTTCCCAGAGATGGAGGAGAGGAGGACACTATAATGGTCTGTCCTTTTGCCTTTTCTCTGCAGTGGCAACTCAAATGATTTGATCTAGGCTACAGCAAATTGAATCGCCTCTGTCTCTTTTCCATCTCATGTAAGAAAGTGAAGTAGAGGTTGGTGATTGGGCAATATTTTTGCCTTCTTCAACAAATATCCAAGCACCTCTGTGTTCCAAATCCTATGTGCATCTGCTGTCTACATGCTATCTGCTAGGTATGTGCTTAGTCCCATGGGGAAATCAAAGATGAACCTGTTCTCCAAGGTTCTAGGGCAGACTGCTTAGAATAAAATATTAGATTAGCAATATCATCATATTAATTTAGATACTCCTTTTTGCCATAAGGGTTCAAGGACCAGAAAGGAGGTCATGGGAATGAGTTCCCTTTGTGGCTGGTGGGGTAGAGGAGGAATGGCCGTGCAGCACTGCCTCTGTCTACCTCTGCCCCACTATATTTCTCTCTGCCAAAAGCCGAGCTATATTAGTCAGAAATCTTTAATTGCAAGAAACAAAAGTCCAACTTCAACTGAATTAAATGAAAAGAAAATTCATAGGCGTTTGTGGCTGAAAATTTCAATGGTAGATCTCACTTTAGGCAATGCTGGATCCAGAGCCCAACTGAGGTCATCAGGATGCTATCTTGTTCTTTTTTCAATTTTATCTCTTATGTTCTGCTTTCTTCTGTTTTGGCCTCATTTCCATGAGGCGGCAGGATGGCCTCCTGCACACTCAGATTCCTATTCTCACAGTGTAGTAACACCAAAGGAGTTCTATTCTCCTAAGAGCTCCAGCAAAATAATCCAAGCCCAAAAGTCCTAGGTTTGAATTATTTGGCCTGGCTCAGGTCAAACATTTATCAATGAGCTAGTCACTATATTGAGGGCCATGAAATGCTATAGGTTTTTGCATTTTTTCAGCTTGCTTTATTTATTTATGTATTGCCAGGCTTTTGCCTTCTAGGCTGTACAACTTGCCCATTATGCTATAAATAATGACTTACAGACACCTTTATGATGTGCCATACATTGATAAAACACTTTAAAGATATTATCTTCTTAAGTACTCACAAGAACTCTTAAGAGGTAGATAATATTTTCTTCATTTTACAAATAAGAAACCTGAAGGTCAGAGAGGTTAACTAAATTTACACATTCTCTGGGGAATCTGTTTCTGCCTGGCACCAAAATTCTTGGTCATAGTCATAATGATTCTGCCTTCTTTTGGAGTATCAGATCAGCTTGTTATCCATTCTTGCTAGAATAGACAAATGTACTTTCTAGGATGGGCTGAGATCTGCAGGAAAAAAATAAAGACTAAATCCTACAGGTGAGGCAGCTCATGTGGGGCAGCTCAGGTAAGCTCATTTTGATCCTAAAGATACTAAAAACAAAACATAGACAGAATAGGATGGTAATTTCTGAGCTGTGGCTATAATTTAATGATATTTTTAGTCACTTTCAATTCATTTGCTTAATAAATTCTAAATGAATTAGTTTAGATTATGAAATTATTTTCTCAGTCTAATTCAGTTCCTGTGGGTATAGATATTTTTAATATCCCACACTCCATTCCACCTGGGTTTGACATTTGGGGCTCTGATTGCTTTCCATGATGCAGGGATTGCAATCCCAGTGGATCCCAGCATTGCATTGCCAAGGATTACCTCTGGGTTGTTAATGAATGCAGGCAAGTCCTTTTTCGCATTTTTACGTTACTTGGAAAAATGATTCAATATGCAAGAGTGAAGAAAAAATCTTCCTCTTGAAATATACCAAAACTGTTCATCACCAGTAAAAGAAATTCTTGTCTTAGAAACTACTCTGGCTATCAGGATGGGAACATTAATGGGGAAGCGGTGTCTGCCCACCTTAGAGTAAGCCCTGCCAAACTCAGGCGTGCTTTCAAATTTTGTAAAAGTGAATATATATATAACACATATATATATAATATATATATATAACATATATATATAATATATATGTTATATATATGCATGTATGTTCTATATACCTAAAAGAACATTGTATAGTATAAGATACCATTATATTTTTGAATCTATTTTTTCCCTCATAAATTCCTGGGCAACACTAGAGAAATTATTTCAGAGCTTGAAGCCATATTTACTTTTTAGGAAAAAGCATTTTTTGTTCCATCAACAAGGCTGGAGTTTTAGAATCCTGCTATGTTCTCAGGAGTCACAAACAGGAATGGAATGGCAGCCTGATGCACCTTTATGAATTTACACTGGGGTTTTAAAATTAGAAAACACTGTACATTTAATAAAATAAGAAATGCCTACAAAACTTCAGTGTTTCTGAGTAAACTTGATTATTACATTATACATACTAAAGACCCAAAAAGGTCAGGATCCCACACACAGTTATGAATACCAACATTTCTTTGTGATGCTCTGTATAACTGCAAATGGCAGGAGAACCTTTAAATTAGCAATATGAAGAAGGCTTAGATGCATTTTGACACTGAAGAAGAAAGGATAATGGAATTGCAGGGATAAATTTGTCTTATTATTGGCAACTATGAAATTTTTAAAATCAAACCTTTGTAAATGTTTAATGAGATTTTTCTTTTCTCCTGAGTTATTAAATTAACAATGTATTTTATAGCCCATGACTTCTTACAGCAAACACAGGATTCAGTTTTATGTTTATCTCTTTTGCATCATAATTTCCTTTGTTCACTACAAGTTTTCGGGAAAGCTTTGTTAAACACTACTTTCTGTTCTTGGTTGCACTTTGGAGGATTAAGCAAGGAAAATGTGTCCATGGTGGTATCAGGGGTGGTGGGTGTGGGGTATGATTTAAAGAAAAATGCAGCCACCTAGAAATCTGTTAATGTGATACAAGGGCAGGAGATAATTAGCAGAGGAACCTGGAGCCACATCCAAAGTGAGAGGTGAGGATGGGTTGGGAGGGGACCCAGGTGAGTGACTGGGTGGCATGCTAATCTAATAAACTGGGGTATTACAACATTTTATTGTGTGTTATTTAAGTTGACGTGAAATTCACATAACATAACCTATATAACATAAAATTAGTCATTTTAAAGTGGAAAATTTAGTGACAGTACATTCAAAATGTTGTGAGCCACCACCTCTATCTAGCTCCAACAAAATACCCCAATAGGATGATAACATTCCTGTCGGGATATTTTGTTGGAAGGCTGGAGAAACTTGGGGGACATCTGAATTACATAATTGCATTGCATAAACCTTGGGAAACTGGTCACATTTTCTTGTATTATAAGCTTGTTGTACTTAATAATGTTTGCCTCAAAATCTTGGTGCTAAACTGAGAATTTTGGTGTAATAACAGTTAATGCACCAGAATTTGATTTGTGCTTACCAGCTATATTTCTTTCTTTCTTTTTTTTTTTTTGAGACAGTCTCACTCTGTTGCCAGGCTGGAGTGCAGTGGTGTGATCTCTCGGCTCACTGCAACCTCCACCTCCCAGGTTCAGGTGATTCTCCTGCCTCAGCCTCCCAAGTAGCTGGGACTACAGGCGCCCACTACCACATCCAGCTAATTTTTATATTTTTAGTAGAGATGGGGTTTCACCATGTTGCCAGGGTGGCCTCGATCTTTTCGGCCTCCCAAAGTGCTGGGCCAGCTATATTTCCTAAAAAACTGCACTGAGGGTCTATTGTAAGTGGTTCCCCTCCCACCAGAAGGATGATTTCTCTTACAGATTTATTTCTGCATGCTGTAATCACATATTGGGCACTAAATAGGGTCTCAGTTTAAAGGTAAGACAGGGCTCTGTTCTCTAGGAGAAACTGAGGTACTAGGTGGGGAGAAAAGTTCTGACAGAGGTATGCACAGGTAAAAAGGGAATCCACAAGGTAAATATTTAGTTTAATCTAGGGTAGGGAAGAGGGCTTTTTTTCTTTTCTTTTTTTTTTTTTTTCGAGACGGAGTCTCGCTCTGTCACCCAGCCTGGAGTGCAGTGGCACGATTTTGGCTCACTGCAACGTCTGCCTCCCAGGTTCAAGCGATTCTCCCACCTCAGCCTCCCGAGTAGCTAGGATTACAGGTGTGCACTACCATGCTTGGCTAATTTTTGTATTTTTAGTAGAAATGGGGTTTCATCATGTTGGCCAGGTTGGTTTCTAACTCCTGACCTCAGGTGATCTGCCCACCTTGGCCTCCCAAAGTGCTGGGATTACAGGCATGAGCCACCGTGCCAGGCCTAGGAGGGCTTCTGAGAGGAGTTGACATGTGAGCTGAGTCTCCCAAGATAAGTAGACATTAACTGGGTGAAGGGGTGGGATAGGGGAAACAACAAACCAATGTGAAGAGTTTGTTAGCAGTGTAGGGTGGGGTGGGGTGGCTAAAAGTGGGCAGAAAAAGTGTGCAAGGATCAGGATGAAAGTCAGATGCATGTTATGTTCAAGGTCATATTCAAAAATTAGGATTTCATTCTGAAGTTGGTGGGGAACCACTAAAGAATTTTAGGCAGGGCAATGAGATGCTTAGATTTATTTCCTAACTACCACTGTGGCAGCAGTATGGAGAGCAGATTGGATGAAGGTAATACGGATTACAGAAACCAGTTAGGAAAATCTTTTACATTCTAGACAAGAGGGGATAAGGTTAGAATAAGTCAGGAGCAGTGGCTATACAAAGAAGTGTAAAAATGATGACAGTAGGAGTTGAGTGGAGGAGATGGCAAGTTGAGTGGAGGAGGCGGCAGTGGGGCCCCGGATCAGGTGCCTCCATGGCAGGCTCTGAAGAGCTGGGGCTCCGGGAAGACACGCTGAGGGTCCTAGCTGCCTTCCTTAGGCGTGGTGAGGCTGCTGGGTCTCCTGTTCCAAGTCCACCTAGAAGCCCTGCCCAAGAAGAGCCAACAGACTTCCTGAGCCGCCTTCGAAGATGTCTTCCCTGCTCCCTGGGGCGAGGAGCAGCCCCCTCTGAGTCCCCTCGGCCTTGGTCTCTGCCCATCCGCCCCTGCTATGGTTCAGAGCCTGGCCCAGCTACTCCAGACTTCTATGCCTTGGTGGCCCAGCGGCTGGAACAGCAAGAGCAACTGAAATCTCCGCCTAGCCCTGCTGGCCTCGGACCCCGCCCTGCCGTAGCAAGCGGATCAGCCTGGCCTCCGGCTCTTTTGCCCGCCTGGTGGAGCTGTTCTGTAGCCGGGAGGACAGCTCTCGCCCAAGCCCAGCATGCCCCGGGCCCCCGCCTCCTTCCCAGGAGCCCCTGGCCCTGGCCATGGAGCTGAGCCGGCGCGTGGCCGAGCTGGGGTACACCCGGGCCGGACTCAGCTTGGAGCACGCGCACAGCCTCACGCCCTGGATCCAGGCCCACGGGGGCTGGGTGAGCCGCTGAAGCCTCTCTCTCCCGGCCTCACTTTACCTGACTGTCATGTGATAGAGGAGGGGCGGGAACTTCTTAGGTTCCTCTCAGACCTCCGGTATTCTCCCAGCTCCGCTGCGTTCGTTCTGTGGTGAGCCCTTGCTGTATGCCCGGACTGCAGCCATGAGTGTGGACGCTATGCCTGGCGTCAACGACTGGGTACGCTAATACTGTGAGCGTGAAACCAGTGACTGAAGTTACTCAGGGAGAGGCCGGACGAGGTGGCTCATGCCTGTAATCCCAGCACTTTTGGAGGCCGAGGCAGGAGAATTGTTTGAGGCCAGGAGTTCAAGACCAGCCTGGACAACATAGTAAGACCCCATCTCTACAAAAATTGAAAATAATTAGCCGGGGTCGGGCACGGTGGCTCACACCTGTAATCCCAGCACTTTGGGAGGCCGAGGCAGGTGGATCACCTGAGGTCAGGAGTTTGAGACCAGCCTGGCCAACGTGGTGAAACCCCGTCTCCACTAAAAAAATACATAAATTAGCCGGGTGCGGTGGCAGGTGCCTGTAATCCCAGCTACTCGGGAGATTGAGGCATGAGAATCGCTTGAACCTGGGAGGCAGAGATTGCAGTGAGCTGAGATCATGTCACTGCACTCCAGCCTGGGCGATAGAGTGAGACTGTGTCTCAACAAAATAATATAATAATAAAAACCGGGTGTGGTGGCTTACGCCTGTAATCCCAGCACTTTGGGAGTCTGAGGTGGGTGGATCACTTGAGGTCAGGAGTTTGAGACTAGCCTGACCATGGTGACACCCAGTCTCTACTAAAAATACAAAATTAGCCGGGCATGCCTGTAATCTCAGCTAAGGAGGCTGAGGCAAGAGAATTGCTTGAACCTGGGAGGCAGAGGTTGTAGTGAGCCGAGATTGCGCCACTGCACTCCAGCCTGGGCAACAAGAGTGGAACTGTGTCTCAAAAAATAAATAAAAAATTTAAAAATTAATAACGAAAAAATGATGGCAGTAATAATAGCAAATGTCACAATATACCGAGTAGTGTGGCAAATGCCGGGTGTCATAGATGTTGTGTTTTGCAACCCAGATCTCCCCATTCAGGCTTGAGAATTTATTCTTCCAGTTGCTGAGACCCAGAGGCTCAACTTTTCTGAAATTTCGTTAGTTGAAAAGAGATGCTTTGACCAAAACCAACCCTTCTTTTGAGGTATCTGCTGGCTTATCTATGATGGGGTATAAAGGCCAGGCCCCTTTTCCCCAGCTTGGGATCACTTCAAAGGGCTGCCCCTTCAAAGCTTCTTATGGGATCAGAGTGCCACTTCCTTTTCTTTCCTTCTGCAGTTCATGATCCTGATAATACTCCCTTAATAGTCTATCTGCATTCTAATCTTGATCTTAGAGTTTGCTTTTCAGGGAATACAACCTCCAGACATTGTTCTAAGGTGCTTGCATACATTATCTGAAATCGCAGCAATTTGTCAAAGTAGGAATCATTCTCCCTCTTCTACAGATGGGGAAGTTGAGGCTCAGAGATACCATCCCACTCTTAAATAGCAGAGATTGGATTTGAATTCATGTTTTGGCTTGAAAACACCAGGTATTTTCACATACCATGCTCAAGAGGAAGGCACTGAGTCAAGACAGGATTAGAGAGTAGAAGTTTTTTAAGGAGGGATTTGATTGTCTATTTCATGTGGAGGGCAAGGAAGGGGATGATGATAAACATGGTTGACTGGCTTGACTGTTCTTCTCACCTGTGTCCTTACCTCTCTTCCTACACCACTACTCTACTTTCAATGTTTGAGAACATCTTCGTGAGAAAGTCCACAAATAGTAAACGTCTTAAGTGTTAAGGCATATATAATATGTCTAATGGGATCCCAAAGTCCTAGAGTCAGAGGGCAGCTCTAGGCTGTGAGCTCCTCCAGGAGCAGGGACCAAATATTTTTATCTCTGCCTCTCTCACTTTAACTCCCATCCCCCTAGTTCTCACCCCAAGCCTAGTGCAAGGTTGGTGCTTATCAAGTGGGGTAGACTAAAAAACGGGAGGTATTCAAGCAGATTTAGAATAACCTCTCCTAGGCAAGGTCTAGAATCAGCAGTATTTTTTAACACCACTCCTTGACTTGGTCTGTATTTTTCTTCTATTACCACGGGAAGCCTTTTTACAATTCTTGAACAACCCACATTTACTCTAAGAATCATCTAGTAATATTTTGCATTTCTTTTGTGGTAGGCAGAATGGCCCCCCAAATAAGTCCAAGCCCTAGTCCCTGGAACCCATAAACATGTTCTGTTTATGGGTTTACGACTTGAATGATATAATTATGGTTACAGAGCTTAGGATCTTGGATTGTCTGGGTGGGCCAATCTAATCATAAACCCTTAAAAGCAGAAAACTTTCTTTGGCTGGAGTCAGTGAAATACAGCAGAAAAAGAAGTTAGAGTCAATGTTTGAGAAAGACACATCAGTGCTGGAGGGGGCCCCATGGAGAGCGTGAGAGGGAATGTGAGAAGCCCTTCAGAGTAAAGATTGTGTCTGCCCCCACCCCACCATCCCTGACACTGCCCTCCCCTCTACTTTCTTGCCCAGCTGATAGCCAGCAAGAAAACAGGGACTTCAGTTCTGCAACTGCAACCAACAACCCGAGTGAGCTTGGAAGCAGATTCTTTCCAGAGCATCTAGTAAGGAACACAGCCCTACTGACACCTTGATTTCAGCCTTATGAGACTTTAAGCAGAGGATGCACCTGAGTCTTCTTGGATTTCTGACCTATAGAAACAGTGAGATTATCAATGTGTGTTGTTTTTACACACTAAGTTTGTAGATGTGTTATACAGAAATAGCAAACAAATACAACTTTGGCAAGTAGGCTATAAAAAGCAGTTCTCAGAGTGAGGTCCCTGAGACTCTTTCAGGGGGTCTCTGAGGTAAAAACTATTTTCATAATAACATTAAAATGTTTTTCACCTTTTTCTCTATATTGACACTGGCATCAATGGTGCAAAAGCGATGGTGGATAAAACTGTTGGGGCTTTAGCTCACATCAAGAAAGTGGCACCACACGGTACTAGTGTTCCCTGTATTTTTCACCATCATCACACACTTGAAGAAAAAACATACAGTTTTACTTAACACTGTTCCTGGTGCAGTAGGAAAATTATTATTTTTATTAAATTTTGACCCATGAGTTCATGTTTTTCAAATGCTGGGAGACAAATTGCAAAGCACCAGAAAGTGCTTTTGCTGCATTTTAACCTAAAATGGTTGCCTCAAGGAAACGCATACGTGCCATTGTGTTTGGAGCTGATCTAGCTGCTTTTTTCCCTCATAGAACATCATTTTTACTTGTAAAATGACTGACAGATAAGCCAGAGCTATTCAGACTTGGGAGATATTTTCTTAAAAATGATTGAAGTGAGCCTGTCACTTCAAGAAAAACAACTGACAGTATTTGTTGGCAATGATAACATTTGAGCTTCCTAACAAAGATTAGAGTTTTGGAAAGCCTGAACCTGCCACCATAATTTGACAAGTTCTCCATACTTAAAGACTGTCTGGTGAGATCAGCAGTGATATTGTACAGCAATAGAAAATGCAGGGTTTTTTGATATTATAAAATAAACTGTGCAAGCATTTGGAACATCTAAATAGCTGAGTGGATCAATATTTTCTGAATGCCCAGTACATGATGCTACAAAATAGTGCATGGGTAAAAGAACCATTGAAAATGCTAGGACAATTTTATTGATATGATTTCATATTCTACATTGCAACTAACCTTTAAAAAACTACCACTTGTTGAGTTTGGATGTGGTAAAAAGAAGGACAATTACCTGAAAAAGCTAAAAATAGCTCTCCTCTTTCCAACTACATATCCACGTGAGGCCAGGTTTTCAACATTGTACTTTAACCAAAACATCATTTCACAACACATTGAATACAGAAGCAGATATAAGAATCTGGCAATCTTTTATTAAACAAGGCACTAAAGATTTGAAAAATTATAAAGCAATGCTGCACTTCTCACTGACTATTTTTTGGTTTTGAAAGTATAGTTTGTTATGAAAGTATTTTATTTATGTTATCATGTAATGGGTCTATTATTGCTATTTAAATAAATTAATAAATATATTCCATTTCCAGTTTCAATTCCTAATATAGCAAATGTTAATAAATATAAGCCACAGAAATAAAGCCTCTTTAGGTTCTTCAAGAATTTTAAAGTGTGTATATTATCTATTGAGACCCAGTGGAGAGCAGGCCATACACAGATATAACTCAGTGGTTCCAAATTTGCACACAGAGCAAACATAAGCCCAGAGGTAGTTTTCATTTGACTTGCACAGATTGGTTCTTGCAATTTTTTTTTTAGACTGAGTCTTGCCCTGCCCTGTCACCCAGGCTGGAGTGCAGTAGTGCGATCTCGGCTCACTGCTACCTCTGCCTCAGGTTCAAGCGGTTCTCCTGCCTCAACCCCCTGGGGAGCTGGGATTACAGGCATGCACCACCACACCCGGCTAACTTTTGTATTTTAGTAGAGATGCGGTTTCACCATGTTGGCCAGGCTGGTCTCGACCTCCTGACCTCAGGTGATCCGCCTGCCTCGGCCTCCCAAACTGCTGGGATTACAGGTGTGAACCACGGCACCCAGCCAGCTCTTGTCGTCTTTTTAAACAGTTACTGAATTTTAAATGAGCTTTCAATATTTATAGATCAGTAGGTTTTATGTGAAATACCATGTTTTTCAGTTTTCTTAAAAAACTGGATGGGCTGGCTGCATTAGGTCCACATTCTTGCATGGCCCCTGGACCTGGGTAGCAGCTGCCTTCTGGACACATGCGTTCCAGTTTCCCTCCATTCTTCTTACTTTACTCTTTATGTCCCTCTGTTAAAACCTGTTTTTTTCTTAGTTATTCCTATGGCTTGTGCAGCTCTTGGAAGCATCTGTATTTGTAATGTCCAACCTAAATGGTCTCCTTGATGGCAAGAAGTTGGGGAGACCTGGTTGTGGCTTGAGAATTTTCTATTGCTTTCAGGGAGGGATGTTGTACATCACGAGACACCAAGTGCCCAAAACAACAATCTGAGATCATCAGATGAGACGGATCTTTCTGAATTTGGGAGCAAAGGATATTTTAAGGCTAATTTCTCTCAAATTTCCTAATAATCTGCTGCTTGATATGGCAAATGAATGAGTATAGTGCAAGAAGGATAGCCGAAATGGGGATTATACAATGAGTTTGGGTTTAGGAGCCAGAGTATCCATATTTAAATCCTGGCTCTGAACTTCCATAGCTGTGCAGTCCTGGCAAGCTACCTAATCTCTCTGTGTCTCAGTTTCCTCATCTGCAAAGTAAGGCTATTAATACTACCGATCTCATGAGGATGTTGGGAGGATTAAATGAGATAGTACATTACAAGCACTTAGAACAGTGCCTGGCACACAGTAACCTTTTGTTATGAACTGAATATTAGTGTCCCTCCAAAATTCATATATGAAGCCCTACCCCTCAATGTGATGGTATGAAGAGGTGGGGACTTTTGAAGATAATTAGGCTTAGATGAGGTCATGAGGGTGGGATCCTTGTGATGAGATTAGTGCCCTTATAAGAAGAGACCAGAAAGCTAGCTCTCTCTCTCTCTATCATGATAGGACATAGTAAGAAGGTGGCTGTCTGCAAGCCAGAGGTGAGCTCTCACCAGGAGCCAAATTGACTTGTACTTTGATCTTTGACTTTCCAGACTTCAGAACTGTGAGAAGTAAATTTCTGTTGTTTAAGCTACCCAGTTTATGGTATTTTGTTATAGCAACTTGACCTGACTAAGACACCCTTCAATAATTCATAGATATTATTTTTATTGTTCTTTTGAGATGAACTTGAGTCTGACTGTGAAAAGGAAAGTAAACTGCCTTAAGGTTCTGCCAGGCCAACTGCACTCTGTCCTCTCTGCCCCATCTCACAGACTCCAGGAATCCTGACATGAGTGTAGAGATCCTAACAGATCTTTGTGAATGACAGGGTGCATCATTTAATTGATAGACACAAACACTTAACCTACCTGTGAAATCTACAGTGGATTAAAGATTGATCATAAGGCGTATTAACAAGACTATTCATTCATTTACTTATTTTATTAGTCATCTCTGTATTTATTAAATGTCTATTGAGTGTTTACTGTGTTCCAGGTATATAGACATGTAAGTTCATGTCTTGGTTTGGGGTTAGATATAATCACCAGATATTTCTGTAATATTGCACCTAAATATTTTAATTTCTTGTTTATTAGAAGCAGTGATCCATGTTTCCATTGGACTGTGAAAGAGCTACTTCTACTCTGAGGCCACATTGCCTACATGAAATAAATTATTGTTAGGAAATTGCCTTGAAAAGAGAAACAAGACCACAACTCTTAGAAGAATTCTGTAAGTACCCAATTTATTAATAAAACAATATAGCTTAAATATTTATGATTTTTTCAGTCATACAATTTTACCATCATTCCCAAAATGTTGTGCATTTGGTGACATGTATTTGCAAGATTAGGATCTATAATTATAACTCTGGAAATCATACAAGGCATTTTATTTGCTTGTTAATACTGCTCCCCTCTTCAAACAAACAACAAATTTTGCCTTGTGATTTACTTCTTCATCTCTCTGACCAAAAATAAACTCCACTTTGTGCCTTTTATGCTTGCAAAAACACTTGCCTGTTTCCCTGCAAGAAGATTATACAAGTTAAACATTCGTCCTTTTGGTTCCAGACTGGCCAGCTTATATTGAAACAAAACACCTCGACCCCAGACAATAATTCCAGGCATTTCTGCTTATAGAATTTGTTCTCAGAAGTGATAGAAAGGAGGCAAGAAATTCCCACACTAAGCTCAAAGGTCAACTTAGTGGACCAGATATCGGGAGCTGTACTGCATAGCCATTTGCCATGTTTAAGTTTCTATTGTTGTGGTTCCAGTGAAGACGCTCTGAGGTCACTTCTAGGGATTGACACCATCCATGCAGTGGTGTGTGATGCCACTTTTAAGAGGGCAGGGACTGGCCAGGAGGAGCACTTTCGAGTCTTATCTAAGGAAGAGGTGTGAGTATAAAGCAGCGAGACTGATTTGAGGTGTGCAGCTTCTGGAATCAGTCTCATTACTTTCTACTGTCACCTCTGGAGACAGGCAGGACTTTTGTGCTACTGTCAGGAAGAGGTGCCATTCTCAAGCAGACTAGAAGCCACGCTATTTTTGATGGTCTCCATCATGACACCCTAAAGTCTAGATCCTCACTCCTCTTGGTATAGTCCAGGGACTGCATTAGCATCACCTGGGACCTAGTTAAAGATGCAGAATCTTGGGTCCCACACAGACCTATGTATCACAATCTGAATTTTAATAAGACTCTCAGGTGATTTGTGTACACAGTATGAAGTATGAGAGGTGCTGGGCTAGATGACCCAGACTTACCTCAAAAAGACTCACCTCAGAAAGAAGTAAATAAACCTCTTCTTTAGTAGAGAGACCATTCTCAGCAGGGAGGAATTAGAGATAACAACTGCAAAAACCATGTGGGTTTTTCTTTTTTTATTTTAAACATGCAAAATACAGTCCATGCATCTGCCATTTTAAAAAGTCTTTCATCCTATAGCAGATAAAACCAAGTATATTTTGTCTATCAACGTTCAGTAAATGTTTCAAAATGCTTTAGAGTGTAAAGATAAGAAATTTAGCAAAATTTCAACAAACCTGTATAAAAACGGATACAGATACCATTTTATTTCAAGGCGACATGCTGTAATGTAAATAGTAAGTTATTATTATCTGTATTTCTTTGTAAAAAGTTAACAATACAAGGGTTTAACAGATCCAGGCCTCAGGGCTACACATGCAAAAAAAATTGTCAGATAGTTAAAAATCACCAAAACGTGCTATTTTTAAATGTGTATATGTTGTTTTTTTTTAAAGTACAGGAGTAGTAGAAGTATTAAATATGAAATATTAGCAGGAATAGTATTTCAGAACTCTGTAAAACTGTGTGGGGAGTTCATGGTGCTAGTGTTCTGGAAGATTCATACATTTCTGATGAACATTTTGGTTTAATTCCTTTGCCATTGTAATAGTCCACAACTTGGTTTGGGACTTCAGCCAGCACGCTCTTTGCCAGGGCAGCTGGAGATGCCTGCAGGGAAGAAGAAATCATCATGACATTGGCTTCTGGTCAAGGAATCAGACTCAACCTAAAAGATTTGAGTCCTGCTCTGGGCAGCTAAGTTTCATTCACTTTCATTCATTCATTATTTGTCAAGGGTCTACTTCAAGCAATAGTTGTCAGATTGTTGGAAAATGGACCTTTAATTTCATTATTATATATTTTTATGCCTGTCTCAAACTATAAAACTATTTACATCTGAAGACGAGTAAAAGTTGGATGGGAGAATGAATTGTTCTGCAGTTTTATTTCTAATTTTCACTCAATTTTAGACACTTATTTATGTTCCAGGTGCCACACTAGGGTTTGAGGGTCTGTGGTTCTTGCCTCAGGAAGGCTGTAATCACGAGGGGAACTAGGCATGGCCAATATTAACTATGAGGTAGAATATGACACATGCTATAGAGCAGCAATGTCACATTACATGGGAGCTTATTAGCAATGTAGACTCAGACCCAACTCAGAGCTACTGAATCACAATCTGCCTTTTAACTTGACGCTCTAGTGATTCATATGCATATTAAAATTTGAGAAGCTCTTCTCTAGAGAATCACAAACAGTGAGGCCAGGGCATAAAAAACATAGAGACTAACTTATCTTGGAGGCTTCTAAGAGGAGGTGGCTTTTAAGCTGAGCATATTTTAATACATAGAGAAGGGGTAGGGGAATGGCATTTGACCATCATAGGCATAGTGAGTTACCTGATGGAGCTGAAGGAAGTGTATATGGCAGGTGGGGGATGAGGGGGTTTAGGGGTAGTTGCAGGATTGGTTGGGCATTTGGTTGGAAAATTGGCTTGAGACCAGGTGATGGAGAGTCTTGAATACCACACTAATTCATTTAGCCTTTATTCTATCAGCCTTATGGATCTACTGCATGATTTTGGGGTAGGGGCACAGGAGGACCATGTGATTTATGGTGATGATTCTGTAGCAGAGAAAGGTTGAAGCTGATATCATACATGGACTCTGGAGTCATGTAGAGCTGGGCTTTACTCCTGGCTCTGGCATTTAGTATTAACTGTACAACCCCTGGGCAAGCAATTTCAATGGCCTGAGCCTCATTATTAACTATTATTGAAGAGATTGAAAACTTGAGGCAGACTTAACAAGTGTTTGAGATTCCAAAAGAAAGAGGGCTGGACTGAATACCATGTGACCTGGTTTTCAGTTCTTTCTTTTCTATTTGGCTTGCCACTTGGCCATTTAACTTTACTAAGCCCCGCTGTTCTTAGAGGCAAAAGAGAAAAGAAAAATAATTCACTCTATCTCACAGAGTCTCAAAATAAGAGACATGTATCTTTTAAGCAATCTGAAAACACTGTAAAGAGTTTTTCTCAAGTGATCTTTCACATTTTGAAGATGTCATAGCATGATGGACATTTGTGATCTACAGATATCCCTTTATTTTATAAATAACTGCTCAGGGTTGTGTGTTAGACCATGGTCCATGTGTATACTGGGGCAGACACAAAAGTCATTTATACCCTTTCCTCCCTGGCTGTTTCTCATACAAAGGTTAGAAAGTCAAATCCTTGATTTTCCAGCTTCCTTTACATCTAGGGATAACAATATGACCCAATTCCATCCTTTGAGATATAAGTGAAAATTTCCTGGGGGAGGTTTTTTGGAAAGCTTTTCTCTCCTGGTTAAAAGTTAAAAGACTTTTTCCTTGTGAAAAGTCTTCAACAATACAAGAGTTTAACAGATTCTGGACTCGGCTACACATGCAAAAAAATTTTCAGATAATTAAAAATCACCAAAATGTGCTATTTTTAAAGGTGTATGTATTTTTTTAAGTACAGGAGTAGTAAAAGTATTAAATATGAAATATTAGCAGGAGTAGTATTTCGGAACTCTGTAAAAGTGTGTGGAGGTAATGGTGCTAGTGTTCTGGAAGACTTGTACATTTTTTCTTTTCGTTTTTTTTTTTTTTTTTGAGATGGAGTCTCACTATGTCACCCAGGCTGGAGTGCAGTGGTGCGATCTCAGCTCACTGTAACCTCCGCTTCCCGGATTCAAGCAATTCTCCTGCTTCAGCCTCCAGAATAGTTGAGATTACAGGTGCCCACCACCGTGCCCAGCTAATTTTATATTTTTAGTAGACATGGGGTTTCACCATATTGGCCAGGCTGGTCTCGAACTCCTGACCTCATGTGATCTGCCCGCCTCAGCATCTCAAAGTCCTGAGATTACAGGCGTGAGCCACCGCACCCAGCCTTGAAGACTTGTACATTTCTGATGAACATTTTGGTTTAATCCCTTTGCCATTGTAATAGTCCAGGACTTAGTTTGGGACTTCAGCCAACATGCTCTGGACACAGTTGGCCCTATGTCCCTTTCCTCTTCCTATCTTGAAATAGAATGTGATTACTGGAGCTATAGCAACCATTTTATCATTATGTAGGAAGAGCAAAGGGAATCACAATGTGCTGGCTCTGACACTATTGAATCACTGACTCCAGCAGCAATGAGCCCCTAACTTCTAGCTACATGAGAAAAATACGTTCTATTTGTATAATCCAGGGTTTCTCAATCTTGACACTATTGACACTTGGGGCTGAATAATTCTTTGTGTGGGGGACTGTCCGGTGCACTGCAGGAAGTTTAGCAGCATCCTTGGCCTCTACCCACTAGATATGAATAGAAGCCCCATATTTGTTACCATCAAAAATGTCAGATATTCCAAAATGTTTCCTGGGGCATAATGTTACCCTTGGTTAAAAACCATTTATGTAATCCCTGTAAGATGGATTTACTGTTGCTTGCAGCAAAAAATATTCCTAAACCAAGCTGTCAAATAGATCTTCCTCTGATGATGGTAATATTCTATATCTGCGCTGTCCAGTATGGGAGTTCTTAGTCTCACGCAACTATTGAGTCCTTGAAATAAGGCAAGTCTGACTGAGGAACTGAGTTTGAAATTTTATTTTCTTTTAATGAATTTAAACGTAAGTAGCTACATGTGGTTAGTGGCTACCATATTGGACAGCATTGTTCCCAAAGGATCCCCCATCCCCTTGCATATCTGTGCTGGCAAGCAAATAAGGCTTTGGGGACATGTGTTGGGTGGGAAAGGGTCAAGAATATGAATGAAGCTGGTAATAACAGTTAAAAGCTTTATTTATTAACCACCTACATGGACCAGGCACTATCTTAAGCTTTATATAGACAACACCTTATCTTTGCAATGCATGTATCATTTACCTCATTTTATAGATGAAAGTCTGTGGCATGGAGAGGTTAAATAACTTGCCCAGAGTCACAAAGCTTAAAGCATATGATAGTTTGAGTGTGTCTCCTAAATTAATGTGCTGGAAACTTAATGATCAATGCAACAGGGTTGGGAAGTGGGGCCTCATAAGAGGTCAGTATCATGGGAGCAGGTTAGTTATCATGAGAGTGGGTTGTTATAAAAGAGAGTCTGCCCCTTGTGCTTTCCTTCTCCTTGTGTCTTACATGTTTGCTTGTGCCTTCCATACTTCTGCCATGAGATGACCCTTGTAGGTGCTGGTGCTATGCTCTTGGACTTCCCAGACTCCAAAACCATGAGCCAAATAAACTTCTGTTCTTTATCCAGTCTATGATATTCTGTTATATGAGCAGGAAAAAAGACCATAACATAACTTGTGCCCTGTAAACTCTAAAGCTCTGAGTTATCATGCGGAGCAGAAAAAGAGAGGCAATTCATGAGTTAATGGCTTACATAAAATGATTTAAGCTGCTACCTTCCCTTTTATTTATGGCTTATTGAATTCAAAGTAGATTAGTTTGGGTAATGAAATGGATTTCAAAATCTGATTTGAAATCCATGAAGATAAGATGGGTGAGTATGCGCCTGGTGTTCTTCCTTGGTCATTCACAGAGCAGCCAGAGAATCTGTGTAGCACAGAGACTGTGAGCAGCACCCTACTTCCTTGCTCTGCCCCGAGCATTCCTCTTGTTGACAATGTCCCCAAAATTCCCTGCTCTCCAAGGCTCTGTCTTTCCTCAAACACTTAACTTAAGCTGTAAGCCTTTTCCCATGGCTACTTCTCTCTGCTTTGAGGTCCTGTAACAACATTTTAATTCTTCTCAACCACCCACAGGTTGCTTAGCATGTGATTTTTCTGCTAATACCTTTCTCCCAGTCATGCAATTCTCCAGTAAATGTCTTGAGGTGTGGATCTATGGTTCTATCATTTCATTGTGGTCCTAGTGACTAGCATGTGCCTTGCACAAAACAAGCATTCTGTAAGTGTTTTGGGGAAGAGGAGGAGACTTGAGGGTAGAGGTTAGAACCTTTCATAGTTCAGTGACATTGTGTCAGCACACAAGTGTGTGTGGGGAAGTGGGGAGGTGGGGGATGCAGAGGGGAAAGAGGGTGATTTGGGGAAGTTAATGAATCTCCTAGAGAGTGAACTCTTTGATCCTGCTGCACTATGCAAAGTTATTACTGGTATTCAGTGATGTGTCTATCTATTTTGTCTGTCTGAAAAGAATACAGCATTAAAATCAGGAAGAACACCCTTTCCTCCATCTTAGACACCTAGGGAGAAACTAGCTTCATTAATGAACATAATTGCAGCAAATTTAGCCTGCTCTAGCTCATCCGTCTGTAAAGAATACTACTTCTTTTTGACTCTACTCCTTGCTGTCCATAGGCAGACAACTTTAGGGCTTAGTTCATCTCTTTCATTAATGAGTACCTTTATTTGAAAATCTCTTCCCAGGGAAACTTGAGGATGGCATATAACAACACAATTACCCCTCATCCACATGCACAGCCCTGGGAGCTTGTGGGAAGATTGACTGCTGTTGCTGTTACTTAGAAACTCTCTCTGTACTCAACTCTGTAGCCAGGGATTGGTTTTCTGCTCCTTCAGTGATTTTAATTACACTGCAGCCCTCCTTAAAAGTAGAGTAGTAATTGTGTGGCAGTACAGTTATGAACAATACCTCATCATCCAAGGAGCCTTGGAATGTGCAGTTACTTCCCTATGAAGTCTGGGCAGGTCATGAAATATAGAGTTCAGCTGAGGCTGCTGAGCTGGTGATCTATCTGAATTCTTATTTTAAAGCCTGTCCAAAGACGGTGGCACAACAAACAGCAATTTCTGAAGAGCATATGCTAAAGGCTCTCACACTAGGACTGGTACCAGGATTACGGTCAAGTATGTATGGGGGTGGGAGGATGGATGGATCATTGTTTTGATGATCCATTTAGCTTTCCACCTCTCATCTGCAATTTCCTTACACAGTATAGGTGAGATTCCAGTGTGAACCCAAATTGGGAGTCAGATTTGTCTGGATATATCTGATAAACTCAGTATGAAGAATGTCAGGGATTCATTTGAATGAGTTTTTGACTGGAGGAGAAAGGCTTTACCAAATAAGGTTGAAATGGAGGGGATGGCATCCTGCCTGACCCAAATAACTGATTTGAGCCCTATGCAGGGAGGGACTGCAGTGGAAGTTAATGAAGATACTTTCCAGCAGGGGTCTTTGAGATGTGGAGACACATCTCACTGCATTAATGACTCAGGTGACAGAGGGGACTCGGTAGCATGGAAAGGAGAGGATTCTCTTCTTTTCCAAGGAGACCACAGATAAGCTTCACGGTACTGAAGGTTCTGAAGATTCCCTGTTGCCAGGGCAGCTCAAGTTTAGTCACCAGCCCTGGGGATGGTATTGTTGGCATCTGCAGCAGTGCAGAGGGCAAGGCCTCAGTGGAAAGTAGGGGCTGGGCATATGCTCTGCTCTTGGGTGGCTTTCACAAGAAGCACAAAACAAAAAACACAAAGGCTATCCAGTAATACCCAAGTTACCCCCACAGGTGCCTAGACACAGCTAGGATACTCTAGAGGGGTCTTCAGGACTACCATTAGCCCCAAGGGAGGCTTTTATGAATTCAAGATGTCCTTCTGGGTGATTACAGCTCAGTAGGTGCAGGGATTTGTGGAAATTTAAAAAATGCTCCTTCCTCCATGGACACAATGTATCAAAACCTGGGAAGGTGGAAAAATTGTTACTGAGCATTTTTTCTATGTCATACTAGAGCATTGTCTAATGGTTCTGCCTCAAGGCCCTTGGGGAATGCAATGCTGCTTGACTGACTTACTATTTCTTACTGGTAAGAGCCCAAGACTGTAAAGTTAGGTATTAATTTATAGAAAACTGATAGCAGGCAATTTCTGGCCCATAGAGAGGGCAATTCAAAGATTACTTTTTTTTTTTTTTTTTTTACCCTCTTGGTAAAAATCAGTTTTCAATCTACCTTAGCAAACTTATTCAGCATTTTTTCCCACTGACTTTAACTGTCTTATTTATTTACTTTTTTTGAGACCAAGTCTCACTCTCATCACCCAGGCTGGAGTGCAGTGGTGTGATCTCGGCTCACTGCAACCTCCACCTCCCTGGTTCAAGTGATTCTCCTGCCTCAGCCTCCCGAGTAGCTGGGATTACAGGCGCCTGCCACCACGCCCAGCTAATTTTTGTATTTTTAGTAGAGATGGAGTTTTACCATGTTGGCCAGGCTGGTCTCAAACTCCTGACCTCAGGCGATCCACCCACCTTGGCCTCCCAAAGTGCTGGGATTACAGGGGTGAGCCACTGTGCCCAGCCTTATATACTCTTTTGAACTAACTTTATCATCTTGTTTTGAAGGAGTTAAATAAATTTTTGATGCTGCTTACTATATTTTTTATAGAGGATTTAGGTTTCTATCATTTTGGAAATATACTTTGCCAAGGCAAACACAGACTTCTGCCAGGCCACATAGCTTGACAAGCAAAACATAAGCTGCATTTCAGTTTCTGCTTGGTACTTTGGGCAGGCACCTTTGGGCAGGGAACAAGCTGCCCATCTGTAGGCAGTCCTGGATGCACTAGAGATCCTAAATTATATGAATTATAGGGCAAGCATCAGCGAAATTTTGCCTACAATAGTTAGCATGGCTCCTGATCTGTAACTCAATTTATAATTTTTTTCTCCAAAGAGTCATGCTCTATATATCCTTGTTGTGGGAGATGACGTGGCCCAGGAAGGGATAGCTAAGCCAGGTCATCTCCCACAGCAAGGGTATATAGAGCATAGCTGGTGTTGCTTCAAGAATGGTGGATCACCATAAACATTGGTGGACAAATGTGGGAGGTGAGCATGCTTTGGTTCTGCTCTTCCATGAAAAGTGCCCCAATGTGTATATGCATACGTGTTTGAAGTTCCTGAAGGGCACGAACTGGACGATGTCTCGAAGAACAGGCTCTCCCTTGGGTGACCTCAGAATCCCATCATCACCGTCCAGCATCTGCATGTCACTGAAGTCAGCGTTCCCTACTCCCACGATGATGACTGACATGGGGAGGTGGGAGGCATGGACAATGGCCTCCCGGGTGTCGGCCATGTCTGTGATAACACCATCTGTCAGGATCAGCAGGATGAAGTATTGCTGCAGTCAGATGCCCCATGATGATGGGGGGGTGAAGAGGTGAGGGAGACAAGGACAATACAATACCAGTTAGACACCCAGGTGGCCTCACTGCACATTGACCAAAGCAACAGTGATGACAGACATTTTTTGAGTGTCTGTGCTGATAGTCCTAAAGGCTTAGGGTTCTGATGAATGGAGCTTAAAGGTAGGCATGGCAATTATAGCTTAATTATAATAACTACCTCACTGACAGTTACAAAGAAAGAGCAGCAGGCCAAGAGTTAGGAGGACAGGCTTCAAAGCCTCATTCTGTGAGACCCTGGGACGATCCCTTAACTCGTCTGTGTCTGAGCTTCTTCATTTTTCAAATGAGGGGTGGGACCCAATAATTTATATGATCTTCTTTACTTGAAGATATTTAAAAATCTAAAGCTATGACATCCAATACAATGATGACTAACCCCATGAGACTACTCAGCCCTTGAAATGTGGCTAGAGCAAGTGACGAACTGAATTTTATATTTTATTTAATTGTAATGAATTTAAATTTAACATTAAAATTGGATAGCCAATTCAGTTATTAGAAACATTTTAAGTATGTTTGGAACAACTTCAGTAGATTAATCTACTTTTTCTTTCTTTGTAACTGTCAGTGAGGTAGTTATTAAAATTAAGCTGTAACTATAAAATCTAAACAAAGATCAAGTATTTATGATAACTTAGCCTCCAAATTGACATGCTGTAAGTATAAAATACATGTGGATTTTGAAGACTTATTACACAAAATAGAACGCAAATTATTTCATTAATAATTTTTTTATATGGAGTACATGCTAAAATGACAATATGTTGGCTATGTTGGGTTAAATAAAATATATAATTAAAATGGATTTCTCTTTTACTTTTTAAAATACAGTTACCGAAGATTTTAAAACTGTATACACAACTCGTGTTATATTTCCACTGGATGGCACTAGTCTAAAGTCCTGCTATAAGAGGGTCAGGGTTGCAGTCTCTCCCTCTGAAGGCCATGTGCCACAAAGGTGGCAGCTCTTCTCCAGGCACACTTGCAGAAGGTTGCAGTGCTCCCATGGCTTCCTGCTTTAAGTCCTGACTTCTGGCCTGCAGCCTGCCTGGCCCCTTTCCATCTGGAAAGCTGGAAGATGACTCAGCAGAGATGGGAATTGGAGGAAAGGTGCTGTACTCAGCAGCACAGGGAAGCCTTGGAAAGTGCTCTGGGGCCTGGAGAAGGATGACCCATTGGAGGTCATCACTATTTTTAGTCAACATGAGAGGCATCATGATGGCCTTTACTGGTAAGAGGAAAGAGAAGCAGATTAGTCAGATGCAGCTCAGGCTAAACAGAAAAGAACTTTCAATATAATCCTGCAAGATGCCCAACATTTATAGGTAGTAAGTGTGAGATTAAGCCATTCCACGTTACCATACTTCAAAGGAGAAAGATTGGATAGAAGAGTGACATTTTGAAAACATCTGGTTTTGAGAATCATATACTTAATGTTGCAAATAGTTTGGTAGTACTAAAGAATTTCATTTTTTTTCTGTGAGCCTGAAAAAATGTTTTAAATGAAAAATGTAAGCTGGAGGTAGGTGAACTTCACACTGTGATGAAGATAGCCACATGTTCTGAATGCTTTTCATACAGTCTAATGTAAAGGCTAATTCTGTTCCATGTCCATTAACTAACCACTCACCCCTAGTCCTAGCTGAATTCCCAGTTTGTTTTTCAGATTCATTCAAGTTGTGTGTTTCCTTCTATGTCTGTATTTTCTGAGTTGTATATGTTCACAAGGAAGTTGGCTTGAGAGTTTAGAGAAGGCTTTCAGTAGGATGAAGTGATGGAGGCGGTAGGGAGGTGCAGAGAGAAGTGGCAGAAAGAGGCAATGTTGGTGGTTTGGGGATGGAGGGAAGGAGTATAGGACATACCAGAATCATAAGTCACCCTCTCTAGAGTGCACCTGGAAGACCAGGGCAGGTGGCACATCCAAAAAGAGACTACTTCTGATTCATGAGCAGGTGGGCCCTCGAGTGAATCACACTTCTGTGTCTCCTACCTTTATCCTCTACCTTCCCCTAACTCCTGTCTGATCTGATCTTAGAGTTCAGTGGATGAATCTCCCCTACCTGATAAATGCCTTAAGAAATAAAACAACCTGATAGTTATACTACCACATTGAGAAACTTTAGAGTCGTAATGTTCTACAGCAGAGGTCAGGAAACTATTTTTTGTCAAGGGACATTAATAAGTATTTTAGGCTTTGTAGACCATAATGGTCTCTGTCACAACTACCTAACACTGCCACTGTAGTGTGAAAACAGCCATAGACAATATTTAAAATGAATGGGAGAGGCTGTGTTCCAATAATATTTTATTTACGGACACTGATTTTTAATGTCACAAAATCTTCATATGTCACAAAATACAAATATTATTCTACTTTTGATTTTTTCAACAATTAAAAAATCTAAAAACCATTCTCAGCTTGCAAGCCATTGAAAAACAGTTTAGTTTAGTTATAGTTTATTGACTGCTGATCTAAACTAGGGGTTCTTAACGTGTCTCCATGGACTACTGCAAGATTTAAGGCAGTCTGTAAACTTGGGGTAAATTACATTTTTATTTTCACTAATCTCTAAGTAAAATTTATCATTTTTTCACTATAAGTGTAATCAACAAATCAAATTAATATTAGTTCTACTTGTGGCTTAGTTATTAATAAAAAAACACATATTTTCCTGTTATATTACAGTACCTACATATATTTCAATGTATTATTTATGTTTAACACAACTTAGAAATTACAGAATTATTAGACAAACTACTGGTTCTCATAATTTAAAATGTAAATACAGAAGCATTTTATTACTGTATTTATGATGTCTCCATCTTCCTTTTAAAAAATATTTTGCTAACTGCATTTCAATATAATTGGTTTACTTTATAATATGGGTCTTATGTTGTACATTTAAAAATACTTCTGGCTGGGTGCAGTGGCTCACGCCTGTAATCCCAGCACTTTGGAAGGCCTAGGTGGGCGGATCATGAGGTCAGGAGATCAAGACCATCTTGGCCAACATGGTGAAACCCTGTCTCTACTAAAAATACAAAAATTGGCTGGGCGTGGTGGCATGTGCCTGTAATCCCAGCTACTCGGGAGGCTAAGGCAGGAGAATCATTTGAACTAGGGAGTCAGAGGTTGCAGTGAGCTGCCACTGCACTCCAGCCTGGCAACAGAGCAAGACTCCATCTCCAAACAAAACACAAAAAACCACACACACAAAAAAACACTTCTGAGAAAGGATCTATGAACTTTATCAGCTGCTAAAAGGGTTTGTGGAACAAAAAGTTTAAGAACTCCTGGTCTGAAGAGATTGTCAGGATTCTGGAATCTGATCCTGCCAGGTTTAATCTAGCTAAAGGCACTAGGCTGTAGACTGCAGGATCGAAACCTGATAGAAATTTCCAATAAAGCAAACAATAACAGTTCCTTCTAAAGTCAGACTGGGAAAATGCTCATGGATGAAATATTATAGTCTTTGAATATACTTGAGGTCCTGTTTAGATAAAGAGGGGCATTTTTTACCTGGAAGAGTTCCACAAAATCAAGGGGAAAATCCTATAGCAACAGACTCCCTGGCACAGCTTGCCAAAGATGTTCAAGTTTATGACCCTTAGAGATAACAAGGGACTCTGGACCACAGACTTTTCAAAGAACAGGAGAAACCTCTGGGGAAAAGCTTATGTTCTTGGTCTATAAGGGTAATTTATATGGAGATGTGTAGGTTGGATGCTTCTTACTTGTAGTCCCATTTAATGACCTGTCCTTTCATTGCAGACCCAGCTATCCCTGAGGGAGTGAGTGATGGCCAAAAACTCATGCTGTTCTATATCAGCCTGAAATCCAGACCTTTGTTAGTTCTGTTCTCTTTTTAGCCATGTGAGTCCTGGTACCCCAGAGGGGATGAGATCATCCAATTTTTAAACTGGGCCCCAGGGAGCCCTTAGGGATGCCTTGGATGCTCTTGAGGATAAGGGAGCTAAAGAGAATGGACAAGTTTCTGACTCTACTCCTTAGACCAAATTTGGCAAGAATAGTGTATTTTTTAAGTCTATTTTATATGTTGAGTTTCTAAGCAAGTTATCATTTGAAGAATTGGTTCTGGTGCTGAAAAAAGGTTAAAAAATAAAATAAAATAATGGTCACATCCAAACCTTATTCCTAAATCTTGCGTCTATGAAGGTTCAAATTTGCTCCAAGACCTCTGTGGTCAGAAAGAGATGCATTTGGGGAAGCCTTGCAGGGCCCATGCACTGGTGGAAATGTTGGTCTATAATCCTGAGAAGTGTTGGTGGTTAGCCAGATGCATTGGCTCATGCCTATAACCCCAGAACGTTGGGAGGCTAAAGAAGGAGGATTGTTTGAGCCCAGGAGTTTGAGACCAGCCTGGGCAACATAGCAAGACCCCATCTCTACAAAAAATATAAAAATTAGCTGGGCGTGGTGGCACATGCCTTTGGTCCCAGCTATTTGGGAGGCTGGGGCCAGAGGATTGCTTCAGCCCAAAAGGTTCAAAGCTGTAGTGAACCATGATTGTGCCACTGCACTTCAGCTTGGGTGATAGACCAAGACCCTGTCTCCAAAAAAAAAAAAAAAAAAACTAATAGTGTTCATGGCTTCTGAAAAGAAGGGGAAAAATGAGCAGAGAGGGGTCATGATTTTCTTAGCTTTCACACCTGGAAAAGACTTGGCTTGGATTAACTCCCCAGCATTACTGCTGGATAAGATCTCAGCTTACAGAGTGTCTCTGCCCAGCATAAAGGCTAATATATCCACAGTTTTATATATTCACTATTCTAAAGTAATTATTTGAAGTAACACACACTTAGCTCCCCAGGGTCTCCAGTCCTTTTCATAGTCAAACCACTGGTTAGTGATTTCAAGAACATGATGTAATGAACAGAGGAGATGAGAGAACATGCCCCACAGATCAGACTCATTTGTTTCTTATGGATAGCTATGGGTCACCTGATGGATGTTGTGTAGCAGATTGAAACTGTGGTCAACTATGTTAATAAAAGGACATGGAAAAATTATGAGTCTAAAACAAAATTTTGCTTCAAACTTCCTATTCCCTTGTAGGAATTGCTCATGTCACTCAATGACCCAAGCCTGGAGTAGCTGAAGATGATAATGAGATGTATGGAAGGGCCAGTGGACTGAACCAAAGACATGCAGTGACTGTTGTTCTCTCTAGGGACTTTGGGAATTTGGATCTTTTCAAGTAGGAGAGACTTCAAATTATAATGAAAACAGGAACACTGTACTTTCTGGCATACAAGATGTGCAATATTTAAGATACACACCAGTTTTACAAAAGAAAATGTAAAGTACTTTTCATCATATATATATATGAAAAGTAGAGTGGCTTTATATGCATTCTTTAAGTAGTATTTATTAAGCATGTACTGTGTGCAGGCATTGTTTTGTGTACTAGGGATATACTAGTGAACAAGTCTTATTGTAGAGCTTCCATATGAAAGTAGAGAGACATAAAATATACAGGTTAGTAGATGCACCTAAAATATTTCAGATGATGATGGGTACTAAGAAGAAAAGTAAAGCTGAGGCATGGTGTGGGTGGGTGGGTTGGCTATTTTAGATAAGGTAGCCAGGGGGAACTTTCAGAGGGGTTGAGAGTTGAGCAGAGATGTTAACACAGTCAGAGAATGGATCATATGGAGGTTTGGGTGAGAGAAACCCTGGCAGGGGAACAGTAAGTGAAAAGGCCTCAAGGTGGGAATATATTTGGTGTGTTTGTGGAACAGCAAGAAGGTCAGTGTGGCTGAAATATAGGGAGCGAAAGAGAAAGTGATAAGAATTAAGATCAGAGAGGTAGGCAGAGATTAGATCCTATAATGTCTTCTAAGCCATATCAGGGAATTTAGATTTTACTCCAAGTATGATGAGAAGTATTAGAGAATTTAGAACAAAGGAATGCTGCAATACTAATTATATTTTTAAAAGATCAATCTGGTTTCTGCATGGAGTGCAGATTATAAGTGGGAAAAAGTTAAGGACAGTAGCTAAAGGGCAAAGCAGAGTCAAGGGGGAGATATTAACTTAAAGCAGGAGATATTATTGAATGAGTACTTGTTAATGGGAATGAGTCTTCAGTACAAAGGGAAGTAGAAAAGAAAACAATAGATGATAGGAGAAAGAGCGAGACTATAACTGCAGAGTCAAAGTTCCTGGATAATTCAGAGATGTGCTCAAGTACACAAAAGAAGATGTTGACATGAGGTAGGAGCATGGTCCTCCATCCATTCTAACATGAAGGAAGGCTGAGAACATGAAGACAGTGCAAGAAGGTTAGATGAATTGATGTAAGAAGATAAGGGAGTAGTATTTTTTTAAATAAAAACTCAGTACCCAGGATAAAATTACAGAGCAAACTTCAGACATTGGTAATATTCCACTAAATCTGGAAAAAATCATAAAGCTAAAAAGACATGTATTAATGTTATTAAAATAAATACAGAAGTTATTATGGTAATATATTTACTTCTAAAATATTAGGGGCAAAACTCAAACTCTGGTCTTGGTTTGCATTTTTCTTAAGAAAAGCAATAGAATATGAAACCAATTTTTGCTGTGATGTTTTGTGCTGCTGCGCTTTACCACCAGGAGGCAGAATCATCCATTGTTTTACTTCCGTGGTGCTTTGCTTCCATCTGTAGTATGGGTACCTTAAAAAGCAAGCTTATTTTTAAACCTTTCTTTTTTCTTTTCAAGGACAGGAGGTGGATATGACATACTTTACTGAATATAGTAGCTTCCATTGTTGAGTTTCTCCTGTGTTCAGACAATGTGGTAGACATTTGACATGTGTCACCTCTTAGCCTCACAACCCAGCAAAGATGGGTTTGATTATCCCCATGTTTCAGATGTCAAGACTGAGGATAGGAGGAGGTTAAGTCATTTGTCCAAATTCACACAGGTAGAAGTGTTGGAATTTATTGTCAGAGTGAGATGGGTCTTACGGCCAATATCCAGGTGAGGAAGAGTAAGCTCCCCTTAGGAGGCAAATAGCCCCCTCCTTACCGATGCCTCCTTGGTGTTAGTTTCCTCTGACGCTGACTTGGCAACCTTCTGGATGATGGGGGCAATGTTGGTGGGACCGTAGAGTTGGAGCTTAGGAAGACAGCTCTGATAGGCTTCCACAACTCCTTGAATTCCTGAGGTGAAATTGGCAAAGATCAACAGCTCCAGAGTCACTCCAAATATATTTATAGCCAAACACACACAAAAGTAAAGCATTAAATATCCCAAATAGTCCTTATCAACATCATGTTTATGTTCTTAAGATAAAAAGGAATACTACATTGCTAGTGTTGCTGTCTCCTTCCCCACTGAAATCATTCTCCTCTTTAAAAGCTAAAGTCAAAAGCAACGATTTCCACAAAATTTTCCCTAATATCCTACTTTATATATAAGATTTCATTCGCTCCTCATAGCATAATGAAATAGATGTTATACCCATTTTATAGGTGAAGAAACAGAGGCTTAGAGATGTTCAATGATCTGCCCTGGGTCACATAGCAAGTGTGTTCAAGACTCAGGATTTAAACTTGGGTCTGCCTGGCTCTAAGCACTGTGTTCTTAGCCACTAGCAAGCTAGCTTCAATGTTGCACTTGTTTCCACACGATCTTGTTGACTCTAGTGGATACTACCCGTGCCCTCTGTAAGAGTCAGGAGTTCCCATGACCATCTCTCCAGATGTTATACTCTGCGGGCAGGAATCATGACTTACTTATTTTTTGTATTTCCCCAAAGAGCTTGAGGCAGTATCGAGCAAATGTAATGCTCACCAAGTGTGTGATGAATGAGCAAAGTGGCTGATATACTCATCTCCTGGGCACTGAGTACAGATAAGTGATGGTTATCATCACGGACAACCCCTCATTTAAAGGGGGGCTTCCATCCTGAGGCCATATGAGCCCAGGAAATAGAAAAGGATGGGACTCTGCCAGGAGAGGCAGTCCTATCTATACAGCTTCTCCTAGTACTTGATACATCTTGACTGTACATTTCATGTTATCATTCTGATCCCACAGCAATAATCTCATTACAAATGATTTTTATTCAAATGGCTCCTCTTGTTGTCTGTGCCTGTGTTATCGCTTGCCTTCCCCTATTCAGCTCATCCTTCTATCCCTTTCTATTCTGAAATAGCACGTGAGTCCTGTTTTTGGCCAGAGGGATCCACACAATTCCCTCCTGAGATTATTCTCCATAACCGCCATGCACTGCAAAATAGCTCTTGGGTATTTTAGATGAGCAAGTTCTGTTCTATTCTGCCCTTACATACATGCTCCCAACCTCATTGGCAATCCTGCACCCACTTGGCCCTGCCCCAAAGCCTATCATTCTAAAGACAGATGCCAAGTCATTTTGCAGTCTGGTTCTGAAGTTAAGTGATGCTGAATAGAAGCTCCTTATGTTTTTTTGGTTCTTGAGCTTTTGCCTAAGATAAGCAAGTTTGATTTCCTCTTGAAAAGTATCAGGCAGATGAATTCTAAGAGTATAAAACAGGTGAATACCAGGGTTTATATTTCATTCTGCTGTGGGGGAAACCACTCTTACAGTTGCAGAATGGGGGTGGTTGGGGACGAGGAAAGTCTAATCCATAATACTGAGGATGAAGAATACATTAGTGGAAAAAATGGCAGAATGGAGATTGGGTCTTGGAGGTTACTGTGTTCAGACTCAATGGTATTGATATCATATTCTTGGCCATTAACTGCTAGATGCCTTACACACTCTACTGGATCTGAATTAATCCTGATTTAGCCTCCTTCCTCCTTGGCAAGAAGAGAGAGATATGGACATTTCTAATGCAAAAATGTCTTATGATCTTCATAGCAACATAGGTACTTGGCTCTGTTAGAAAACAGAAAAAATCATTCTAGAACAAAATTTATTATAATAATTGTTATCATAGTTTCAATATCATTATTTTGTGAAATCATGTCGGAGAATTCTGGCTGGAAACAATGGAACATGAACCAGAACCTTTGAGCAGGCTTTCTCTGGCACAAAGCCATGATGCTGCTTGTTCAAACTCGCTGAGGCCATGTCCTTGGCCGATATGCCGAAAGTGGGAAATGATTTCCATGTTCCCCCCTCTCCTTATATCGGCACAGAGATGAAGTTGTGAAAAAAAAAAAAAAACACTTGATGAAAATTCGGAAAACAGAAAGAGGGATATTGTATCACTGCCTACCAGGTGAAGTTTCATTTATTCTTATTCTTATTATTATTATTATTATTATTGCCCAAGGAATCCCAGACTGGGATCAACATTATTGCCATACACTCAAGACCACCTCTTCTGCATTCTGTCTTTTCCAGTTCTTATTTTCCTGCTCTGTTATCATGGCTTTCTCTTGCCTGTGGAGTAGCATGATTTATGTTGATACAGAAAGCAGAGATGCTGCGGACAATCGTAACTAATATGCTACACCAGCAGAGATGAACTAAAATGGGAAAGCTGCAAAGGGAAGGACTGTGACACTGGCTTTCTTTCACGTTGTGCTTTACCTGCACATTCTGGGTTGTCTTCATTAAAGTTGATTGCAAAGTCATGAGAGACCTAGACACCGATTAAAATTTAAAAAACAGGAAGAAAGAAGAATTACAACTTTAATCCAGTAAGAAGGCACTGGGGTTTAGAGTTTGCAAACAAATGCCCATTACATTCATTATGTGTTAAGCAGCAGGAACCATTTCAAGCCTTTACACAATCAATATGAGATGGAGGGTGAATTCTAAGCTCCCTGTGGAGTTGAGGTGACAGGAATATTTTCTAGAATCAGATAAATGCTGTCAGGAGGGGAGAATAAGGCTTATAAAAAAATCCAAGAAAAGATTTCAGAAAGATCACTTCGAATAGCTGCTAGTTAGAACTGGCCAGAGACTGGAGGCTTAGATTTGGCTGAGCTCTATTTGGACCCAGTGATTAAAACAAAAATAAAAACAAAAAAACTCAATAACCCAAGCTGTCTGCTGAAGATAGCGATGGTTATAAAAGCTTCAGCTAAGCAGTTGACACTTAAGAATCATTAACATGATATGCAGAACTACAGGGCAGGAGGATTTTCACATACCTACAGGTAAAACACTGCACTCTACTTTTGGAAACATAATAAAGTAATATACTTTGTAATATTTCAACACAAATTCCTCTACCTGGCAGAACCTATGCACAAGGTCAAATAACATATTGTTTACTTTTTTCTTTCCGAAAACCTGATAAAACAAGATAGATGTTCTGGCATCTGGACATTTTTGTTGAATCATTTGGTATTTTATGGAGAATTTCATTTCAAAGGATATTTCCAAGCTCTGACTCTTTTGGGTATCCATAAATTAGGTCACTGTGTTAAAAGACACCTGTTTTCTTAGTGGGAGGTGATCGGTGATGCTCTCAGTGCTTATCCTAGTCCCTTGCTCTTAGCACTTCCAGGTAAGCCAGCTGACTTCAGTCATCTTATTTGCTTTGTTTACCTTAAGTTTTTTCTTGGCCTCCAGGGCCTGCCTTGCTTGCCCAAGTGACAGGCTAAAAGTGACCCTTGGGAGTAATCAGTAATTAACAGGAGGTGATGTATACATACCCCAGCTCCCTTATCCCTTGGGGTCCATGTGTGCTGTATATTGTCTCCAAGGGTTCTTCAGCAGAGTTAAGCACCAGTTGCCAACAGCGGTAACTGACTTGATAATATACTCTGTGCTGACTTCCACTTCCCAACCTCTATTGTGGTTTCCCTCACCTTTTAAATAAACTATTTGCATCCAAACCCTTGTCTCAAGATCTGTTTCTGAGAAAGTGCAAACTAAGAAAGAGAGGTGCTTGTGTTTCAGTTTCAATGCATACTTTCAGATTTTGTCCTAAGAAGTAAATTGTGGCAACCTTGTAAACTCTCCTGGGGGCACCTGAGCTGCTCAAATCATCAGTGCTTGTCTGAGGAATGGGAGAAATTAGGGGACCAGAAATGGGGAAATGTGAGAGATGCCTATTGAAACAAGAATAACCAGGGGATTTTGCTGACAGGAAGGATGGAGTTAGGGGATCAAGTGAACAAGAGGACTTCAGAAAACAGCAAGAAAGATTAGTTACTCCAGGAAGGGAACCAAAAAGATGTCATTAGTGAGAAAAACGTATGGTGCATAGCTCTGTCCTCAGCCCTGTTGGGCCAACCTGAGGCTGGAAGACCACCTGGTGGGGATGTGGTGAAAACTCAAGAATCCCTGGGTAGTTGGGCTGATGGCTATTGAGCTATTCAGCAGCTCTATGAAGAAAGTGGGCATTCACCTGTTTACATTCCCGATTTGAAGGGGCCTATATCTCCTCAGCTCCAGCTTATTTTTGTATAGGTCATCTTTTAATCTTAGTGTTGCCAGGCCTTTCAGGTTTTCAAGAGAAACCAGAAATCTGACATTTTATATATGCAATTGCTGAATTCGGTTTTTAAAAGTGTGTCAAATATAACATATTTGTAGCCTGAATAATGTCTATAGGCCACCAGTTGATAACTCTTATTCTATATTCTTTCTCTCCACAAGCTGTATTTCTAATAAATGCTTCTAGAATTATGTAGCTATGCCCAGCAGAAAGGCCAGTGTGGAATACAAGGCAAGAAAGAAGGAGAACAGGTCAGGGAGACAAGCGATTCCATCCACTATTCACTCTAGGAGCAACAGAGATATTGATTTCCTCTTTCAAAAAGGATACCTAAGGGGAAAGCCCTTTATATGATGGCTCTAGTGAGGGAGCAAATGTCAGCATCTACCTCCTCACCTGTGGCTCAGACACAGCCAGTAAAAGAGAAATTGAGGATTGGGCAGTGTTGTTTGTACTTAGCTCAGACCTCAGAGGCACTGGTAAGGTGGAGGCTGGGAGAGGTACCCTGCTGTCTCTCCAAGGCCCTGTCCACCTAGTGGGCATGAGTTCTCTGTGGAGAATGTTCTACAGGAGCATCTAGAATATCACAGTAGTGTCTCAGCCTCACTACAGTGCAAATTTATCTACACACAATCTTTGCCTTTTTTCTGTCATGAGAAATCATTATCAAAACCAAATAGGATTCCAACGTCTTCAGAAGAACATTTCAGCTTCCCAATTCTCTAAGTCATAATAGTTCTTTCTTCAAAACTTCTCTGTGTCTCCCATACAAGACTTGGACTCGGAGACTTGGGATAAGAAAGTTTGTAGACTCCATTGTCACGGACTTTCCCAGTTGGCATTGCCAATAGAATTCTATTTCCTAGGGGATATACGAGTGGATAGGTTCTGAGCCCCTGGAGATCAACTTCTTGAGTGTTTTCTCAGACTCTGACCACATTTATAAGAAACTAAACAATGAAACTCTTCATCTGGACCTCTGAGAAGACCCATCCAAAATACCAGGAGATAGGGTTTCATCAAGAGACGGGCCCTGGCGAGTTAATCTCACTGATTCTGAAGACAATTTCTGACTCTTTAGGCCCTACTGACATAGTTAGGTCAGAGTCAGGAGTGTGAGACTGCTGCAAAGAAGAGCCAAGTTATCCTTTGACCACAGTGAAGTGGAAGAAGATCCCATCTCCACTCACTCACCGTGTACTCTGGAGGTATCCTGGCGCCAAACCCAAAGGCAGGGAACATTTTGTCACTGAAACCAAAATGGAGAAAAGAAAAAACAAGAAGTTGCTTCATTTATTCATTTAATGAGAAAGAAAAACATTAACCTACATTACTAGGTTGCTAGGCCATGTTGCTATGCCAGTGCTGACTCATGCTTCTTGATTGTCTGTGGTGATGGGGGTAGCAATAGCATGGATAATTAAAATCAAGAAACAGCCCCTTAAGTTCATTACAGTCATTAGTCTACAACTTCCTCCCTTAATTTTTTTGCTAGATTCTATACTAAGAAATAAAATGGCCCTACCCTTTCATCAATGGCCTCCACTTCAACTTTCAACTTTGTTTCCTTTGAAAAGTGACCATGAACTAGGTAACTGCTATGGTTGACTGTGTTAGAACCTTTTGTATGTATCATCTTTTAAAATACTTACAGGGAGAGATTGTTATTCCCCTTCTGCAGGTGGGGAAATGCCTTGAGAGGTAAAGTGACTTGCCCAAGATCATGCCACTAATTAGAGCTAGAGTTCAAATACAGATAAGACTGAATCCAAATGGATATTAAAAAGCAATGGGGCCAGGTGCAGTGGCTCACTCCTGTAATCCCAGAACTTTGGGAGGCCGAGGTGGGTAGATCACTTGAGGCCAGGAGTTCAAGACCAGTCTGGCCAACATGGAGAAACCCCATCTCTACTAAAAATACAAAAATTAGCTGGGCATGGTGGTGCACTCCTGTAATCCCAGCTACTCAGGGGGCTGAGGCATAAGAGAATTGCTTGAACCCTGGAGGCGGAGGCTGCAGTGAGCTAAGACTGCACCATTGCACTCCAGCCTGGGTAATAGACCAAGACTCTATCTCAAAAGCAAAAAACAAGCAGTGGAAAGCTTGTAAGTTTGGCTAATTTGACAGAGCTTGGTTCCCTCTACATGACTCATTGTGCCCACCACCTTATCACACACAAGCGGTGATAAGTTGCTTACATGTCTTTTCTTGTTTTTTGAACTCAAAGAGACCCTGTCTTTGGTATTAAAATCTTTATATCTCCAGTGTCCTCTGCCTCAACTGCCCCCTGCCCCACCATTTATTATAGAACTTGTCATGGAATGTGTGCTCAATAGTTAATGAGTACATGATCCATGAATTTTAATTATTAAAATGTGGCTATGAAAAGAAGGGAGGATTCTTGTGAAAACCTGAGAGAATCACTTACATATCCTTTGGTTTGAGTTATCTTATGCACACTGGAGTTTCTCTCTTAATTATTCATTCACATATATTGGATCTTAACTCTAACTTTACTGTACTATAGTTGACAGGATGGGGAAGAGAATAATTAACATTTATTGATGCATACAATGTACCAGCCCCCTGCTAGATGATGTATCTATTTATTAAATTCTCACACAATCCTGGAAGCTTCACCTACTTATTATTCCCATTTTACAGGTAAATAGAGCCTCAGAAAGGCTAAGTGGCCTATGGTGATTACCAAGGAGAATTGTGTGATTCCCAAGCCCATACCTTTCTGTTATACCATTATAATTTAATGATTATGTATAGTATTAAATGTGATTTTCTGCTAGTACTTCCAGTAATCTGGCCCCCTGCCTAGACAACAAATAAGACCCTCTTTAATCGAATAGTTGTGCTGTCGAGTGGCTGTCGCCATAGGGCTCTTGGCAAGGACATGTCCTTCTCATGTCATCTACCTTTTATTTCTTCTCCCATTAAGAAATTAACTGAGATTTGTTCTTTGGAACAATTCCTACATTTCACTGTTCTTGGTATATTCAGTCAATTCAGGTTAGGGCTCACTGTCCTAAACATCTATAAGGAAAAAGGGATGAGCCCCACTAATCCCCAGGCTGACAGAAAAGTCAAAGTAGCAAAGCTAGATTCTCATTTATCACCACCTGACTGATTAAGAGCTCATTACTAGCCAATGATGGTTTTGACAAAACTTTACCAAAACATAGCCAATTGTATCGAATTTGGGGTTAGGGGCTGGGAGATACAAGGAAGCTGGAATTCTTTGAAATCGAAGTCTAAATTCTCCAGAAAATCACCAACTCCCACTTCTCCTCACTGTTGGGTCAGTCCAGGCTTTGTGGTGCATTGCATCTAGCAGGTATTAGATAAGGTATTAATGTGGGTAAATAGAGACTCACAACAGCTTATGAAGGATTAGCTATAGATAGGAGAAGATATACTTCTGGGTCCTTGGACATACTGAAATACTTTGCCTCAGCAATTCCTTAAACAAAACAAGCATGGGTAGGTGTGAGAAGAGATCTGTGCGGGGGATTTTAGGGTACTTTCTAGTTAAGCCTGAAGTAAGGCTTTTCTGGGTGGAGGATGGATCCTGGTCCTTCACACTCAAGGATGACCCAGAAGTCAAAATAGAGAAACTGGGAGTCTCCACACCCTTATTTTCTTTTTTTGATGAGTTTAGGAGGGGTAAGCTCTAACATTCCATCCATTTCTAATCCCTATGGTGTTCTAGCATTAATGATATTCCTTTGATACTTTCTAAGCCACTTTTGGGGATTCAATGTTTGCTGAGCATGATGCACTGTTATGTAATCGAGTTTCAAGAGTAGGAAGGTAGGGAAAATGCCTCACCTACAAGGGGAATAATTAATGAGCCAGGAGGGATAAATTCTCTGAACTTAGCCACCAGAAAGCCTCTAACTAATAAACACACTAAAGAAAAAGTTTTAAGCCTAAGCACAATGGATTTAAACATCCATTATTTCTGTTTTAAAATAAAACTAGGCAGAGAAGAGTCTTATTATACAAGAAGTAAAAGAAAGCAAGTTGAACACAAAAGAAAGCATCTGTATACTAACGCTTTAAGAATTCAAGATTGGATCCACTCAGCACCCAGCAAAGGGCCATTTAGCAACTGCTGGGAAAATGATTGACAAAGACAGACAATCTGGAAAATTGAGGGGTATATTACCACATGGGTAAAGGCAATCTTTCTTATAACCAGAATAAAATAGTATAAAATACAATAAAAAAAAAACCCTACGTGCTTCAATGGTAATGAGTAAGCTGTCCTGACCTTCTTAGGGAATGACTATTGTCAAATGACCTCCAGATGGAAGATTTATTTTTAACCACCATTTTCTCCTTTCTGTTGAAGATTTTGAGATAAATCAAAACATTAACAAACGTAAAGAAAAATTACTGTATCCATAAGGAAATAAAGCTCACAGCAATATGGCATCTCAGGGCACCTAGACATTTAATAAAAACTGTTCTCTGAAGCAGAGGTCTTAAAACTGGGGTACCTGGAAATGCAAAGCACTTCTGGGGATATGAGGACATGGCTTTTTTTTTTTTAAAGGGAAATCAGTATTCAGTTCCTCTACATCCATATGTATTTTTTGCTGAACTTGATATTCTGGGAATGCCTGTGATGGAGAGACCTGTTCTCCATTCATACCTTCCCTTTCACGTATCCTTCTCTTTTACCTATTCTGAATCTTAACCATCATAGTCCATTGCTCCAGAGTGTGAAAACTCTGTAGCATCATATAAAAGAAGAATAATTCTAAACATGAATGATTCACTAGGGGAAAAAATCCTTTTGCAAGTCAGGTAGTTGCCAAGTTTTGCTTTAAATAAATTTTGGCAGGTGCTGATGTCAGCTGGTAGTTCATTGAAGAAAACGTTTTGATGATTGGCCATTATGTAATTTTTTTTGGTATATAACTTAAACTTGAAAGAATTGAGTAATACTGCTAGTCAAGTTATTTATTTCCATACACTTATTTATAAGAACAGGTTTTCTTAGTATTTACATTGATGATAAGAGCAAAAAACTGAGTTAGAATTGATGCTCGACTCTCCCATTCTAGTAATAGGTAGCACTCATCCACAGGTCTATAAACAAATTGGAAAAATACCCCATTATCTGTTTCAGTAAGAGCTGATTTCTGATAGGTTTTTATAGGCAAAAATTACACTGAAATTTCTAGTACATTTATGTTCTTTTGATCAATTATGCACTAGTAATAATTGTAATAAAAACTCAGATTTTAAAAAATACTTTGAATCTTTTCATCTTAGAAATTTTTAGAAACTAAAAAATTTTAAATTTATAATTTTATTACAGAAATATACAGTAATTATAACAGAATTTCAAACCAATTTTATTAAGATACATTAGGATAAAATTTTGGAGGGAAGAGAATGGAAATATAAGTTGATGAAAAGGAAGAAACAATTACAATTCTCAACTCACATTGAAGAGCTTGCTCATTTTTTACAAAATGGATGATGGTGGATATCAAATAGTTACGGCATTTAGATTCCACTTGACTCAGTCACAAGAGTTATGTAAGAGTTTTATTATAAAATGTCCAAACTTACAACACATTAGAATTTTCATTCTTTATCACTATATAAACTCATGATGAAAAATGTCAGATTTCAGTGAAAAAATGTGACAGCTACACATTTTAATATTTTTTTTAAAAGTACATGAGCAAAAATATTTTAAAGATCATTGGTCCAAAGTGAACTTTAGAACTGACACAGTAGTTCTGTCTCCCTTTGTGTTCAGATCATTTTTGAAACGTAAATCTAGGGTATTAAAGATAATAACCTCTGACATTTATTGAGTATTTATAAAGGTAGAACCTGTGTTAGCCAGCTGCTTTATATCTAATCCTTATAACTGCTCTGCAAGGGAAGTGATACATCTTCAATTTACAATGAAGAAAACCAAGGCCCATAGAATGCAAATCTTATGACAACAGAGGTAGCAGAGCTGGGGTTTGAGCCCCGGTCTAACTGTCACCAGTTCCCCATGCTCTCTCTATCATCCCTGTTGATTCCGTCCTCATAGAAGGCTTGTCTGGTCTAATGATTCAGAAAAAGGAGAACAAATCCATCCACATTCTAATAACAACAAAGCTGAAGGCCAAATTCTGATCAGCCCAGAAATTATCATCCCCAGGACTCCCTCCTTGACTACCCCTCTTCCCACAAAGGACAGAGTTAGCCCTTCCCTCTTTTATACAGTTCCCATCCCGACACAGGGCAACACTTCCCCGGCCATGCTGGGCTGTAATTTATTTACACGTGTTTCTGCCCAATGAGATTGTGGGCTACTTGGGGAAAAATTGTGCTTCATTAATTTTTGTGTCTTTACAGCTTCCCATGAGGTGTTTGGGGCTTAAATAGATGCTGCATAGGACCTTAGCCATTGCATCTGAGCCATCTCTCATGATTTAACACTGGGTCTCAACCCTGGATACCTAGCAGGATAAAGAATTCTAATTTCCAGGATGCACACCAGAGAGTTAAATCAGAGATTCTGGGGTGGGGTGCAGGTATCGTCACATTTTAAGGCTTTTCGAATGGCTTCAATGTTACAGCCAAGGCTGAGGACCACTGACTGGTGTAGAGTGGACAAGGTAGCACGTGATTTGAACTGTCTTCTCATCACTAAGCAACTGCTCTACACTTGAAAATACCTGTCAGATTGGGTTTCAGTTCTAACTTTGTCTTCTCATACCATAACTAGTACATCATGGAGAAATGCTGCCTTGGTTTCTGATATCTGTCTCATTCAGTGATAGACACTTCCATAAAATGGCAATCCATATTTCCAAGAAATGTACACATTCAGTTTCTGTACTGTCTTGATAGCAGATAGACCATGCTTTTTATTAGAGAACATTTCAGGTTTTCAGAGACCCATATCCCTGCTGGCCCCAAGGAAAAGATGTCACCTTGGCTTTGAGCAGACTAGGGAGACCAGGATACAGGAGCTGGAGAAGTGCTACAACTTGAGCTTGTGTGGGCCTGTGTGTGTGTGCGCACATACATGCGTGTGTGTTTTTGTGTGTGTGTACAAGTAGTTGTGCTGGGGTGGGTGGTCAAAGGCAGAGGAAATGAGCAGCACCATCTCTTTCAGAGGCTGAAGGACAGAACAGGCAGGCAGGCTTGAGGACAAGCTGTCTGCGGGAAGCTTTCCTTCAAGGCCATCCTGAAAAGAGTTTTATGCATCTCTCAAGCTGTTCTACCTCATGGATCACCTCATAATGACCTGGTAGCAATGACTGTACAAGGCAAAAAGAAAACTCTTGGCTGCCAGAGGCTGGGAGGAATTTCTAAGGCTCATGGGGATTAGAAACCTCTGTGTCACTGCAGGAGGGGGAACAATGCCTTCTGTCAGTTTTTATTCAAGTGTTTCATTTTGAGCCCCAACCACACTGACTTTGATGTGAGAATAAATTAATTCCAGAGCCCCGACTTGAAATTTCCTGACTCTGCCTGTCTATTGTCTATCCACCCACACAAAAGAGAAACAGCGGAACCTTGTCAGTTTTCAAGTGAGCAGCTTGCAATACACATTCTTCTAGGGAGCTTTTTAAAAGGAGCATTGGAGTTTTTCAATCCTCCTTCTTCTTCCTTAAGTATTTGCCCATTTTAATGTTGAGCTGCTTTCTTTATAGCTCCACTGAGCTGTAGAAATTTGATTTTCTTGGTCAGTTGGGGATGATAATGTCAATCTTACTCTATTAAAATTTTTAAAACAATCACCTATGATGATTCTTCATGTAACTCTTAAGGTTTCATATCTTATATCTTATTTTTATATTGAATCTGCATTTTTGAGGGAACAAAAAATGCTCCCCAGACTTTGTCTGGCTCACAAAGGGATAAAAGCTTTACAAGATATACATGCCACTCCGACTATAGTCTCTGCATTTTGCATGTGAGGCAATCAGGAAATGGAGACATTCAGCAGCTTCTTCCAGATCATCCACTAAATCTGCTGCAGAACTATAATAAGGGCTCTGAGGCTTACTATCTTCATTTCTAGAAAACCCATCAGTCTTCTCTTTGTAATTTATTATGAGACTGCTTTCTTCCCCGCAGATTCAGAGTTAACTTTTTAATTAAGCATCTACTCTTTGACGTTTGTGTTAAGTGCATTTACCTACTTTATCTTTTGCGAGCATTTCAAGATTGAAAAGTTGAGAATCCTGAAGATACTCTCCCCCTTCTTGTCTCTCAATATGTGCACACATTATTATACTAGATTACTAATGTGTGTATGCATCTGTGTGTGTGACATAAAGAAGGAAGAAAATTCTTGTTTTTGTGTCTTGGGGAAGTTTGGAGAAGTTTCCAATGTAGTGGATGCAATTGGCCAGTCTTTTCTCTCCCTGGTGGAAATCTTCATATGATATAAACCTCTCTAGGAACCCCCTCACCCACTGCCTGCACTGGGGCTTGAAGAAATCAGTGTTGAAATTCAAGTTATCTTCATAGTCAATACCTCAAGATTAAGTATAAGAGGTGTTTTTCCAAAAAGATAATTTAAAATAACTATTGACTTCTTTCCTGGATGTACAGGAGAGGAATTATCAGCAAGGGCCTGAGTGTTTAAAGCTCTTTGATTTTACTGGACGTGTTCATTCATTCCCCAACTGGCTTTGTACTACATTTGAGTTACTGGTGATGACCAAGCTGAATCCAGAGACACAGGCAGGCAGGAGATTGACTGCACCTTTCCCATTGCCCTGTCCTATTAGTTTCTCTGTACATTCTAGTCCTTAAAATGTGTCAGTTCCCATGGTGTGGAGGATAACAGGTTTTTAGTATGATTATCACCAATTATGACGCTAGAAAGAACAGAAATCATGCCATCTTACAAAATTCCTCTGAAACCTAAAGGATGGAGTTGCTTTCTTTATTTTCCTGGTTTGAAAGGTCAATTTGTTGCTGCTCATTACTAACTAGACTTGGTTTACAATCACACCAGGGAGTTAACTGAGATTTACACATATTTATATTTACATTGGTTTCACTTCAAAAAGCTTTCCTTATGCATGCACCTAAATTCCTTTACTTCATTCTAAAACTACTGGAAAGGCAGAATACATTCAGTTTAACGTAATTTATGTAAGATACTCCTTACAGGGAATTTTCTTGGTAGGAAAGGTCAATATTTATCATCAAGTAAGAATAAATAGAACATTGATTTGATCTTAAAATCATGTTTTCTATATACATACATGCAAACATACACACGCAACTGGCTACTTACATGTGCCACACCCTCTGCTGAAGTTACCAGTAGCTTTTGAGGTCAGTGAAGCATAGTGATTACAGGCTAAGCTGCGGAGTGGGTAGACCTGGGCTCAAGTCCTGCCTCTGGCTACGTGATAGTGCACAAATTACTTAACCTCCTGTACAGTATTCCCTTCTTTTAAGGAATACATACTATATAAGGGTTAATGTGAGGATCAGATGTAATAATGTCTAATAGACCTGTGCTTCTACAACTCTAAAGTATACACAAATCATCTGGGGATCTTGTTAAATGCAGATTCAAATTCAGTAGGTTAAGAATGCTGCTAGTGCATAAGCAATTTTGAGTAGCAAGGCACAGGCTAAGACTTCACAAAATGGAAACCAAAATTGCTATCCAATCATCTTGCAAGTCAATTGAGAGAAGAAGGCTGAGAAAGGATTTGTTTGGTGACCAGCGTGAGCAAGGTACAAACTTAGTTTTTCTAGTACAGAGGGAATGAAACTTTTGAAGTCACTACATAAGGAGCTACTAGACTTAATTTCCACTTTCTGCCCAGGATCAGCCAAAGACCATCTGAACCCACATGAGAGATGATAAGGCTCCAAATGTCCTGAAGCCTCTTACCTGTCATAGTCTTGGCAAATCTCCCCCACAGCTACCAAAGCTTTCAGATACTCATTGGGTTGGTAAGGGTGGATGTAGTGCAAGGAACAGCTGTTCCTGGGGTCCCCGTTTGAGGCAGTGAAATCTATAGCTACCTAAAAGAGAAAAATACAAGAAAAGGTAAATTTAAAGTGGATGCATCTCCTAAGAATTGTGATCAGTCATGAGAGAGACCTGGCCTCGGGTCAAAAACAGTAGCACATTACATACCCTGCCAATAAAGAAAGAGAATAAACTAATTTGCTTGAAAAACTAGTTATTAACTTGGTTGAGGCCATTTCTGCAGTCTTCAGTCTCCCTTCCCACCAGTGCACTCTCTTCTCTCTGTTTAATAGGAACTTGAGATTGACATAGATCAGAAAGCCCAGATGCTGTTGATCCATCTCACCAGGCAGCAAGAGTAAGGATAGAATATCTGCCCTCCAATTTCACAGTTCACTAAGAAAAGACTTCTACACTCCCTGGGCAGAACAATTCCATGTACGCAGCATAGGTAAGATCCCTTAAAACCAAATTCTGTGTTAAAGATACAGTCTTCATACCAAAGCCATTGTCATGTTTCCATGAGTGGCCAGATGCAGAGAGATGTGTTAGAGTGGTTATAACAAATTTTCTGGAAGGAGCAGCTCCGTGTAAGGCATTCAGTATTTTGGTTCTCATTCATGTAAGAACTTCTGCGTACAACAAAGGGGATGCCTGAATGTTATCGCATTGTGAGTGGGAAGTGGAGAAGGGAAATCTGTCTTGCCACCAACTAGTCATTTATCCTTCAACTTCTCAAATTTCTTCTGACCCCCAGTATCATAATCATGTAAGTAAACGTTGAGTCACTGAACACTTCTTAATAACAAAAGAAAGAACAAAAAATGCTTAAGCCAGAGGGTGTTAAAATGAGAAGAAACATTTCTTCTAATTCCCAACATCACCACCATCTAAATAAAAGTTAACCCAGCAAAAATCTCTTTAAAAATGCCACTTAAGCTTCGAGGGAAGAAGGTTAAAATAAAGTCATACGGGAAGAAAGAAATGTTTATGTTGCATAATTCCATTTCCTTCTGGGGTAGAGTAGAATACATTCATTGGCTTACTATGCCCGAAAGGCTCTATTTTTTCATATGATCTTGGGAATCATAATGGGAAATGTTATTTGTGTTATATTTGGTAAATTTCATTACAACAAATAACTGGAATGCACCATTGGATCTAGGAAGGTGGAACATTATTTCTGAAAGGATAGAGAACACATGCCATGTGTGTGTTTGTGTTTCTTAAGGTATAAGTTGATGGGGAAAAAAATGTTAGTCACATCTGATATTGTACCCTGCAATCAAATCAAAGTGACTAGGAAAGAAAAGCAATAGGCTAACATTAATTCATTTATAGGCTTTTTTCTTTTCTTTCATGAAATTATGTGTTCATCTCTGTTATTTTTTTCTTTTTCTTCCTTGCCTCTCCACAGAACTATGTCAAAAATAAACTTAGGTAGGATTCAAACTCTGTTTTCAGAATACCCAGATTTCTTAAAATCAGGGGATGCCTACTGATAAATGCTAGTACTAACAGTATGTTAAAAAAAAAAAAAAGGTTATCTGAAGAAAAATTGCAGTTCTTCCCTGAACCTTAGATTCCCTTACTTTGGATAACAAAGGAAAGAAGAGAGAAATAATCTCTGTGTCAGGCACTGTGCTAACTGTGTGTGACACAGAGGGCATGATATTACTTCATTTATATGCATGATATTACTTCATTTTCATGTGACATAGGGTAAGAGGACTTGGAGTTGGGTTTAAATCCAAGTCTATATGGTTCCTTTCTACTTTTTCCATTACGCCATCATACATCCAGGAGAACATGTATGTCTATGACCAAAACACCAGGACTTCTCATGGGTATAATTATTCCAATTAAAAAATGGAGATTTGGCCTGGAGGTAGGGAGACTTGCTAGGAGGCAACCACGGTAATTTGGGGAAGAATTGCCTTGAATAAACTCTTCGTGACCAAAATGGGTGTAAAAGTTAAGAAAAAGAAAACTGAAATGTGTGTGTATGTATGTTTGTACACACAATAGTGAGAGGATTGTTACTGAGGATGACTGGAGGTAACCTAGGGAGACCAATAAAGTCCAGTGTCTTCTGGGACAGGTTTATCCTGAAGGTGAGAGCCAACCCACCGCAAAAAAAAAAGGAAGACCATAGGTGAGGCCCTTTTAATCAAGGACTACGATGAAAAGCTGGTGGGAGGGAGGAACCTACGTGCATTTTCTGAACAAGTAGGAGGTGAAAAGCACCTCAGGATCCACCAATGAGGCCTCAACAAGATAGAGATCCAAACTCATGCAGATAATTCCAGGAAAATTTCTGAGAGGAGCACTCCAGAGATGTTTGAGAGACAATGTTTGAGAAAATCATATCTTTGGGGCCCTCCTGGGTTTACCAAGCTCAACTCACAGACACCATTCTCAGCCTTTTACTCCTAATGGGACATGTTTAAGGGATAATGGCACCTTGCACAGGTGTACATAGTGTTTAAAAGGTAAAAGTAATGCTGGGAAGGCCAGATGTAAAGCCACCCCTTTCTCTTCCACTGAGGAAAGCATGTTAGTACTCCAGGGAATTCTAGAGAGTGTGAAGATGTTGTTATGGAGATTACCTTGATTCTGCTTTAATTTATCTAAAAAGTGAATCATTGGCAGGTGTTGCTACTTTACTATTAATAACAAGCACCTTGTGGCCCACCTCACTTCTATTCATGATGCCTTCCATCATGGGTCACCACCTCCTTACCTCTGAAGGCATCATGCTTCTGCCTCTTGATACTAAAGTTAACAATCTGTCCCATGTGCTGGTTGCCTGACTGAAACTCCTGAAGTGTTAAGGGTGTTCTGTGATGACAAAAACATGCTGGTGTCTTGATATAAAACTAGACAATGAAATCGGGTTATATAGGCCAGAGGAAAAAAATCCATAAAGAAAAATGGCTGCTCAAGAAACATTCCTAGGCATTGGCAAAATTCTCCTACCATGCAGGCACCTAGTGGCAGCATCTGAGCCAGAGTATATCACCTGGATGAATATGTTATATCTAGATAAGTGTGTGTAATGTCTGGACAAGCATACATAGATTGTGGCAACAATATATTTTAAAATAATAGAAAAAAAACATATCAGAGCTGGAGATGGGGTGAGGCAAAAAGAAGTGCCTAGTTTGTAAAACCCAAGGAGGCACTCACTCTCAGCAGACCCTATACTTGCAAAATCCGCAGAGTGAGAGTCTCCTTAAATTTTGCACCCCAGGTACGTCTCTTGCTTTACCTCCAATACTGACCCTACTATGTCATTTTCATTCCTATCAACTCTTCATTGTCAGGCTTGGAATAATTTTCTTATGCTTAACTAGGGTGGGGCAAAGATGATGGTGAGAAGGAAAGAGTGATTGAAGAAAGTAAGGATAGAAAATGAATAGGATTTTGTGACCACTTGAATGAGGAGTTGGATGTCAGTTAGGGAAAGGGAATGGCCAGGTTTTGAGGGGACAGAAGAGAATAATATATTTTGAAGATAATGAAACAAGGTACAGGCTAATGCTAGAAGTTTAGTATTGGGCTGCCTGTTCTTGGTGCTACTATTTAAACATTCAAACATGCCTGGTGGAAATTTTACTATTTCTTTTCAGTCAGGCCTCTAGGGTTTCCACTTTTCCCATGGCAATGGCCCCTACGTCTATGACAACGAGAGAGGCCACTTCATCTCAGGAGATTCTCATATAGACCTAGGGGAGGGTATGAACTTAAAAATTAACTGATGAAAAAGGAAATAGGCTTATGATTCTTACCATATAGCCCATTTTATAGTTCTCATGGTTTAATAAAAAAATTTTATCATGTGACTAGACAGCAATGGACAGTCTTAAGTAAGAGTCAGCTAAAATATTTTCATTTTTATTTTCTGGAAAGTAGTGGTTCCTAAAACCTCATTTATGAAGCTGGAGATAAAATATCTATCTTCAGGGGGTGGTCTTCCACCAAGAATTCTCTGTGCTCTTTAAAGTTAGCATTAGTAGAAAGAGAGCAGAGTGAAAGGTTGGGTTTATTTTAGAAAGCAACAGGGAGGCAGTGAAAGATGGGATTAAGTTGAGAAATAAAAGCAAGAAAATGACTGAAAAATGTCAGTGTGTGGAGGTGGCTACTGATGCCTGGTTTTCTGAATACCCGTGAGCTCGCAGAGCCACCACGTTTTCATTTCCTGATAGGAAGCATTTATGGAAACCTGTGGTTCTGGTATGTGCTCCAATCTTCTCTGCAGGCAGCACAAGAACAGGTGCCCAGTGCTTTTTCCTTCTGCCCAGGAAGCCACTGCTCATTATTAAGCAGAGCTGTGGAGCAGCTTTGCAAACCTTGTAAAGTAAGAATGCAAAATGCTCCCTCCATGACACCAAGTCCCCAGTGTGTGGAGCTGTTCCTGGGAAAAGGCTGGTTGCAAAAGATGAGCATCTTTCTTTGGGCATTTTTAGATTCTTACATGAAACAACCCCGCTCCTCAGATCCCTTCCCTTCATCTGCCAAACAGGTCATTTGTGAACCTTCTCAACGTTTTCTAAGGGAAGCTGCTGTGTAACAAGCTCTGGTTAGTTGTACCTGCAGTCTACCTTTGGGACCACATTCTTGGGGAGCTTTCTTTCTTTTCTTTTTAAATAGCTGTGTACAATTTGGACCTATACAATGAACCTTGTAGGTGGACATACTGTTTGGTCTGGACCATTTCTTAAATAATGTTACATTTTTATTCTTTTCTATTTTCAGAAAACTTTCTAAGAGGGCAGTTAAATAGGAAAATAGGGAAAGTCACCTAAACTTACTTGGTTCATTTTCTGGAAATGGCAAAGTATTTGCCTCTTTAACCCATTGTACCCTGGCTTTGCATAGGAATTCAGTAAGCAGGGCTCACTAAGCAGTAAGCAGACTCGAAGGTCTACACCAGAGTAGATCAGTGTTCAATCTGGGACGTAAAGTAAAGATTTAAAAATGTAAACTGGGCCACAGTGTGGACATAGGATGCCCTAAATGTTTTAGGGTTAGAAAAGATTTCCTGAGACTGGGTGCGGTGGCTCACACTTATAATCCCAGTGCTTTGGGAGGCTGAGATGAAAGGATAACTTGAGGCCAGGAGTTTGAGACCAGCCTGGGCAACACAGCTGGACCCTGTCTCTACAAAAATTTGTTTTAAAAAGTAGCCAGTGTGGTAGCACATGGTTGTAGTCCCAGCTACTCAGGAGGCTGAGGCAAGAGCATCACTTGAGCTCAGGAGTTTAAGGTTACAGTGAGCTTCCAGTGTGCTACTGCACTGCACTCTGGGAAACAGAGTGAGACCCTGTTTCAAAAAACAAAAAAAAAAAAAAAAAGAAGAAGAAGAAAGGAAGAAAGAAAGAAAGAGAGAAAGAAAGAAAGAAAGAAAGAAAAAGATTTCTTGAGAGGACCTTTAATGAGTGATCTAAATTTTTAGGTTTGAAGGTCAGTCTGGGAGAAGTTGCATTCAGCAGCTTATTATATTACTAAAATATAAACTATAGCCAGAGGTAAGAGAAAGCAATATTATCTTCAATTTTTAAAAATGACACAAAAGAAATGTCCGTTTAAAATTAATAAGAAAAAAATATCACTCACCATGCCACTAGGCTGGTAAGTCATATTTTATTTTTCTTTCCTCTCTAGGTATTTTTTATATATATAGTTGTAATCATAGAGTAACTCTGCTTTACATTTTTGTAACACTATGTCATAAACATGACCTCATGTTATTATCTAAACCTTAGAATTATAATTTAAATAGGCTTTATCATAGTCAATACTAAATAACTAAATACTATGATACTAAATATCATAGTATTTAAAGGAATACTGTAATTTACGTAGCCATTACCTTATTATTAGACATTTAGGTTGCTGACAGAGTGCCTGTGTAAAAATCTGTGTTACAATGAACATTTTTGAGCATATGAAAAAGCAATAACCTTCAAAAAAAACCTTTGATTTTTCTACCATTTTTTCTTTTCAAATACCGTACGGCATCTGTCTATTTTGTGTTATCTATAACTTTGTATTTTGTGTGTGAAATTCTAGCATCTGGTTTTATTTTTAGCTGCTCTACCATGTGCCAAACCCAATCTCTCACCCTGTGGTCTGTTTCACCTCCACCCACCTCCTCAAAGACTGCAATACTAGTTGCTCTAGAGTTCTTATGACTTAAGGATTCATGTGAGGTACAAGGACTGTCTTCAGGAGTGCCCTTGACCTCCCAAAATTGCATGCAAAACTGGATGTGTGCACTTCCCAGTAAGAGGCTATAGATCATGTATCAAATTCTCAAGTGTTCAGGTGACCAAAAAAGAATAAGAATCATTGACTGTCTAGGGCTCTTTTTAGCATCATTTATCTCTTTCCTTCCACTGGGCTGTTACCTCTGCTTATAGTCTGATTCTAGCTTAAAATCTCTTCTCTTTTAATCTTGAAATTGCCATCCTCCTTGTACCTCTTGCCTTCCCTTCACTGTTAACTTTCTTGAATGAATACTTATACCTGCTGTGTTCACTTCCTTACCTTCTGTTTACACTCTAACTCCTGGGTCTCACCTATCTCGTTATGCTGAAGTTGCTCTTTTGAAGATGATACACACCTACCTACTCATCATGTTGTTCTTCACCTTCTGACTTCTCTTTAGCATGCAAGATTGTTGCCCTTGATCCTTAACCTTAGCTTTTTCCTCCTGGGCATCTGAGTTACTGCCTCCCCTTGGGCCTTCTTCTCCTCTGGCATTTCTTCTCTTAACTCTTTGCCCCTCTTTCCTCTGCTGCCAGATAGAGGTCCTCTACAATTTCTTGTCATCAGGCCCCTTTTCCTTCTATATTCTTCTCTTGGGACATCTCATCCAGAGCCACATACATGTAGCTCCTGACTCTCCCCTGAAACCTAGGTCCATATTTATAAGTACCATCTCCACTGGGATACCTGAAAGTACCTCCAACGTGTCCAAAGCCAAATTCATCATCTTGCCTACAGCTGCTGTTGCCTCGCATATTTCCCTGACCAGGTCCACTATGCTCTGTCAGTCAGGCACAAAAGCTTTGATTGCTTTCAGTCTTCTCATTGTATTCTAGGCAGAGGCTTAGTGCTTCTCTTTCCACAGTACCTCTCCTGCTGCTGCCACCCTTGTTTAGCTTCTTTTTACCTAGTACCAGGCCTGTGGCAGTGGGCTTCCATCTCTGCTTGCTTCATCTCTCATTCCCCCGTCACCACCATCAAACACTCCCAGGTTTACTTGTCGAAAGCATGTGCCTGTTGCTTCAAGGCCCTTGTCAATATCCTTTTGAACATGCATTATCCACCAAATTACCTCAAAATTCAAAGCCCTTCAAGTTCTGACCCCAAACTGCTTCCCCAATACTCCCCTAAATACATCCTGTTTATTCATTTTCCTAATTAAGGTTTTAGTATTTATAATTAGAATATAGTGGTGCATAAATACTTAATTTATGGGGGATGCTTTTTAAAGCAAAACCCCAATATCCTGTTTATTTATCCAATTTGTTCTTTTTTCTAAATCTAACCTCCCTTTGAAGGTTTAGGGTTCAATTATTGCAATTCAGCAAAAGTATTTTGAGCAGCTTAGCAGCTGAGGAGAAAGATGCCCCCATCTTTAACACTCTTAAGATTGAACCAGAAGCACCAGCATCTATGGAAGATACAAAGGCTTTCTCCTAGCCCCTGCTTATATTTTGTATTGGTCAGAGCCACTACAGGCAACAAAAAGTCCACTCAAAAGGTGATTGAGGAAGTTTAATAAAGGGACAATTCACAAACATGTGGAAAAAGTTAATGGAAACTGACCAGAAAGAGTGGGAGGGAGCAGTTACTAGAATTCAGTAAGAGGAGTATCTTCAGGACAGGGCACCTGACAGGAACTGTGACCTTCTGTCAGGAAGAAGGTCACTGCCAAACCACAGCCTAGCAGGCAGGCAGCTAGAGAAATAAATATTTCAAGTTCTCTCACCTCCTATTCTTTGATCTCTGATGGGTGCCTCTCGTTGGTCAAATCCAACCAAAAGCTAAGAGCTGGAGAGCTTGGGTGGTGCATCCAAGGAGGCTTGCTTCCTGGGGCACAGAAGGGAGAGTGGAGAAGGATGGAAAGTGGCTCTAGGGGAGGAAATGGAGAACATCCAGAACTTTATGTCACCTCTGGTGCTTGAAGGCCTTTCTCCAGGGAGACAAAAAGTTTGTGTTGGCTAAAGCTCCCTGGTTGCTCAGGAGCCAAGGGTCACATAATGTGCCAATGGGGGTTTTTGCCTCTGAAAGCCTCTGAGGTATAATTACTGCAATGAAACATCCCTTTTCTCTCTCTCCTCTGCCCATCTCCATGCCAGGAAACCTTCCTCTCTTCACTTCTCATCTCTCTGCCACTTCCTTTTCATGTTGCCAGATGGTTTCAGTAAAATAACCAGGCAGATAATAAACACTTACAGACCAAATTAAATAAGACACGATACTTTTTTCTTAACGATTTGCATTACAGCTTATAATTTAAATTAAGTTGCACCACTTGAGCAATAAAACATTTATAATGAGAAAGCTGACTTAATTTTGGAAGAAAATGACATAGAAGTGACTGGTATGTTTCCTTTAGTAGAACACTGGGAATAGAATACCTAGCAATTCTCTTCTGAGTCCCCAACCTGAAACCCTACAGGAGGAAGGGCTGTGGGGAGGAACTATTGTTGGCTGCCCCCTTCTCCTCAGCATTCATCTGTACATTCTCCTCTTCTCATTCCTTGCTCCAGACTGCTCTCCTCACTCACACCTCCCACAGGTCTATCAGTTTACACTGGAGGGCATGGGGAGCTGCAACTGGGGTGTTGTTGGTGACAAACACTGAAGTGGCACTCTCAGTGGGGGAAGGTCAGCAGACTGAGAAAGGAGGGGAGAACAAGGCAGGGCACAGGGATATCTGAAAGTCAGGATGTGGAGCTGGGAACCCTTTAGGTTGGGGTTCAGCACCTAATTTTTGTTGGGGCTGATTCTTTGCAGCACAATTTGAAGGGCAGAGCAAGCCCCTGAAGGTTGAATACAGAGTTGTTCAAGAGCATGGGATCTACAAAATCTAAACCAGACTGAAATCAATAGAGCTTTCCCTTGAAAAGCTATAAATAGTTTCCTGAAATCACGTTTTTGCCTAAGATCTTGGGAAACTATTTCCAGTAGCTCTCCTTTATGACATTGCTTGCTTCCATACTTCCATATGGGTATGCTCAGAGCAGCAATGAGCCCGCAGGACAGCTAGAGTTAGATGTGTATCCTCAGCGAACATGCTTGCTACCTTCTGTATGTGACAGTGTGAATGTAGGAAGGCTTGCTGGCTGTGCATTAGAGAATCTTAGACTTTAAAGAGGTGACCAAACTCTAAAATTTGCTCCCGTCAGTGTTCAGAAATAAATGCACAATACCCCAAGTTTAGGAAGGACATAGGTATACCTCCCTGAGATTAGGGCAGAGGATACTTCCCTAGCTAAGGAGAAGCTAGTTTAGTAAATGACCATTTATCTCATCCTTTGAGACTCCTTTTAGTCCTTTGAGCACCATCTTCCTTGGTTCCAGGAATATATTGGTCCTGTCTACTCTCTTGGGCCCAAAGCTTGACTAAAAATTTAAACCCATTTTCTTTCCTTTTTTCAAATGACTGAGCCAGTCAGGGAGCTGAACAGGGCTGAGCTTCGTTAGTACATTTCTGTAAGATGAGAAATAAATGCTGTACAAGTTACATCTCTCTTGTTTACGTCCACATTGCTCTCCAAAGGGTTCTAGCACATCTGTCTTTTGCCATCTGGGGATTCTTTTTCTGGAAGTCACATCTGACCAAACCTAGGAGGATTTTGAATATTAAGTCAGTGAAAGTCAGTTGTTCCAGTGCAGATGGACTTACAACCTTGACCTACCCAGGCACTTTAAAAAGACTCAGCCTACCCAGTCAAATATACATCAGGGATGTGTAAATCCCAAGGGCACACAAATTACATACAGGGGATGATCCTTGATCCATTCACTGAGTCTAGACACCCACTCTACTTCTCAACGTTGACCTAGGCCTGGTTCTCCGATCTTTGGAATTCATCTTTTCATTGCCTAATGAACTGTTTGTATGGCTTACTCTTGGTCCCGACTACTAGGTATGACATTGGTGCTGTGGTCTAGTCACATGAACACAACCATGGCATCTGCCTTGGCTCAGTGGAACTTACTTGCATGGCTTACTTCCTTTCAATTTTTCTCACCAGGTGATGGAATCTGACAGGCTACACTGCTTCATGCCTCACATAGTTACTGAAGAAATGGGAAGCGTTAGGAGGATTTCCTAGACCACCTGAGGTTGAGTGGCATAAATTTCCTGATATGATGCTGAAAACTATACTTATTAAAGAAAACAGAAGTGTGAACACATTTCAAAAACACGATACCATATGCTTCAACAATGAGACTTGAACAAAGCTGCCTGAAGGTTTTAATAAGCTTTTGTCTCCTTATCCCCCAAACCTAGTGCCACCCCTCGTCTCTTGATTCCTGAATAAGAATCAAGGAATCAACATGAAAACAACTTACTGTAAACTGGATTTGGCAGCCACCCATGATGTAGTCCAAGAAAGAATGCATCTTGTGAATCTGCATAGGAGGGGAGAGGAAACTGGGTTAATAACAGCACAGTCTATTTCCTGATATATTGGAGGCCTAAAGGTTGGTGACTGATAAGCTGCTAAACCAGAGGAAAGGGCAGACAGACATCATTGAAAAAAGATGGGTCAGTTAAGTTTGTTCTGTTAAAGGAGAGAAGGAAAGCAATATCAATACAGATGGGCCTATGAATGCTGCCAATATCCATCCATTGCTCCCCTCTATTATGGTTTATGCAAATTTTAATCAGCTTATGCCTCTGAAGTGAGACTAAAACTATATTTTCAAGTGTCACTACTGTTTTGAAATCAATGATGTCTCACACTTGACTTCAGTCTTGCCTCCCTGTGTCTAAGTCCCAGTCCTGGTGACATTCTTAATATGCAGGTAATTTAGATAGGCAGTTTTAAAATACCATTAGCTGAGAAGGTAATTTACTGACAATTTCCAGTTAGTTAAATGCTTCCCCTGCCATGAACAACAATGACTAACATTTATTGGGCATTACTGAATGACAGGTACTTAACATCTTTTACCTCATTTAATTCTCAGAACAATCCTGTGAAGGTGGTACAACTATTATTATTGTACCCTGTTTATAGATGAGGAAATTAAGGTCAAGATCACAATGCTAATAAATGGTAGAGTGGAGACTCAAATGATGCAAGTCTGGGTTACATACTCTGTCCTTTTGACCTCTACGCTGGAAGTCAGTATGGTTGTTGCGTTATGCCAACTGCCATCATCTGTGTTCTCAAGTATCTTAGGGATTTCTGGTCTTAATTTACATTTCTTTGTGATTTTGTTGCTTGGCTTGGCTCTTGGTGATATTCATGTATTCGTTTATTCAACAATTATTTATTGAATACTCACTGTGCACTACATTCTAGGACTACAGTGATTAGAAAAACACATACAGTACTTACAGTCTGGATCCTTCTACCTGGACAGCCAGTAACTGTAATTTTTGACTGTCACTTCTCAGATTCCATCTAATGCTCAGGAAACTTCTTAGAGACTGACCCAAAAAATCAGTGTTGGTCTCTCTAGATACCACCTCCAGGTGGCACACATCTATTGGCATACTTTTCTTAGAACTGATGTTCACTTGGCCTCTAAATAGTGCTTACTTTTGGTGTCCTGATGGTAATGCTTTGCCTGATAGTTGGGACACTGTGCTACTGTGTCTGCATATCAAGGAAATAAGAACTTGAAAGTGAGCAAAATTACAGTGCTTCTAAGCACTGAACTCTAAGAGCAACTCATGGAAGAAAAAAAAATTGTGTGTACACAGTCACCTTAAGGAGAAAGATAACCATTGAATCTAGATCTTTTCTCCTGCTTCTTTGAGCACAAGGATAGTCACATAACTGTTTAGAATGTACCCAGGATTTGATTTGTACAGTTATGATAAGATGCCTGACATGGAGACAGATGTCTGTATCTGTAAGAAGAGTTTATTGCTCACAGTTCTTCAAAGGATAGGAGGCATGTTATGCCACACAGGAAGGTCACATGGGGAAGCACCAGGATAGGTCAGGAAGCAAAAGCAATGAAGGGAAAGCATGGGCAAACCATTTACTGTGTGTGTGTTTTTTTTTTCATAGGAAGGAGTGGGCGAGGCAGGGTAAGCAGCTAAGCAGGCCTAGGATTGGATAGTTTGAACGATTTCAGCAGGTTTTGAAATCTATCAAAACCATGTGAGTGGTTTCTAGTTATGTGAGACCTGACCCTAGGGGCATATAAGGTGGGAGAACATTGGCTTGGTGTGTGAGAGTTTGGTAAGGGAGGTGATTAGGGGTTTGAACTAAAAAATGATTGGTTTGTATATCAAAGGCATGCTAAAAGGCAGGTTGTTTGCTGTCTGTAGGAATTAGCTAACACTGGGAGAGTAGTCCCTCTTAGGTTCATAAGGCCCAAAGTTGTCAAAGCATCAAAAAATATTGAAAAAAAAAGATTAATACAATGGCCAGTCATAAGACATTATCCCCTAGTCCCAGCAATTGGTGTAAAGGGTAGGGATATGACCCAAAGCAGACCAATTACTCTTTTCCTTCACTATCTTGTTATGTAAGGATATGATCCTGTATATATACATATTAGGTTCCTTCTAATATGTTAGGAAACATATATCTACGTATGTATACACACACATACACACACGTATACATATATACAATCATGTGTCATTTAATGATGGAAATACATTCTGAGAAATACACTGTTAGGTGATTTTATCATTGCGTGAACATCATAGAGTATACTTACACAAACCTAGGTGGTATATCCCACTATACACCTAGGCTATGTGGTATAGCCTATTGTTCCTAGGCCACAAGCCTGTACATCATGTGATTGTACTGAATATTGTAAGCAACTATAACACAACTGTAAGTCTTTGTGTATCTAAACATATCTAAACATAAAAAGGCGCAGTAAAAATATGGTATAAAATATAATAAATGGCACACCTGTATAGAGAAGTTACCATGAATGGAGCCTGCAGGACTAGAAGTTGCTCTGAGTGAGTCAGTGAGTGAGAGGTGAGTGAATGTGAAGGCCTAGACTATTACTATACACTGCTGTAGACCTTATAAACACTTAAGCTACACTGAATTTATTTAAAAAATAAAGTAATTGCATTACAATGGCTATGAGTCACTAGGTGATAGGAATTTTTCACCTCCATTATAATCTTATGGGAGTACTGTCATATCGGTGGTCCATCATTGACAAAATGTTATTACGCAGAGCATGACTGTATATATACATAAATACATGTATATACAACTGCTCCTGGACTTACAGTGGGGTTACATGCTAATAAGCCCTTCATAAGTTCAAAAAATTATAAGTTGAGTCATCGTAAATTGGGGACCATCTGGGTGTGTGTATACACACAGACACACATATGTATAGGTGTATCTTCTTTTATTGTACCTCACTTTATTGAGCTTTATATTTTTTACAGATTGAAGGTTTCTGACAACATTGCATTGAGCAATACTATTGGTGCCATTTTCCCAACAGTATGTGCTCGCTTTGTGTCTGTCACATTTTGGTAATTGTAATATTTCCAACTTTTTCATTATTATTGTATCTATTATGGTGATCTGTGATCAGTTATCTTTGATGTTACTGTTGTAATTATTTTGGGGTGCTATGAACCAAGCCCACATAAGATGGTGAACTTAATTGATAAGTGTCGTGTGTGTTCTCACTGCTCCACCAACTGGCCATTCCTTCATGTCTCTCCCTCTCCTTGGGTCTCCCTATCCCCTGAGACACTACTCTATTGAAATGAGGCCAGTTAATAACCCTACAATGGCCTCTAAGTGTTCAAGTGAAAGGAAGAGTCATGCATCTCTTACTTAAAATTAAAAGCTAGAAATGATTAAACTTAGTGAGGAAGGCATGTCAGTAGCTGAGGTAGGCCAAAAGTTAGGCCTCTTGCACCAAACAGCCAAGTTGTGAATGCAAAGTAAAAGTTCTTGAAATTAAAACAGTGAATATACAAATCATAAGGAAGTGAAATAGGCTTACTGCTTATGTGAAGGAAGTTTTAGTGGTTTAGATAAAAGATCAAACCAGATACATCATTCCCTTAAGCTAAAACCTAATCTAGAGCAAAGCCCTAACTCACTTCAATTCTATGAAGGCTGAGAGAGGTGAGGAAGATGCAGAAGAAAAGTTTGAAGCTAGCAGAGGAGGTTGGTTCATGAAGTTTAAGGAAAAACTGTCTCTGTAACATAAAAGTGTAAGGTAAAGCAGCAAATGCTGATGGAAAAGCTGCCACAATTTATCCAGAAGATCCAGCTAAAATCATTTGATGAAGGTTACTACACTAAACAACAGATTTTCATTGTAGAACAAGGAAGAAGAAGATGCCATCAGGACTTTCCTGGCTAGAGAGGAGAAGTCACTGCCTGGCTTCAAGTCTTCAAAGGGCAGGCTTACTTTCTTATTAGGGGCCATTGCAGCTGGTGACTTTAAGTGGAAGCCAATGTTCATTTACCATTTCAAAAATTCTAGCACTCTTAACAATTATGCTATATCTACTCTGCCCATGCTCTACAAATGGAAGAGCAAAGCCTGGATGGCATCACATCTGTTTACAGCATGATTTACTGGATATTTCGAGTCTACTCAGAAAAAAAGGTTCCTTTCAAAATGTTACAGTTCATTGACAATAGACCTAGTCACCCAAAAGCTCTGATGGAGATGTGCAAGGGGTTTTATCGTTGTTTTCATGACTGCTAACACAATATCCTATTCTGCACCCCATGAATCTAGGGGTAATTTCAACTTTCAAGTCTTCTTATTTAAGAAATACATTTCATAAGGTTATAACTATCATTATGGTAGTTTTTCTGATAGATCTCAGAAAAGTAAATTGAAAACTTTCTGGAAAAGATTCATGATTCTAGATGCCTTTAAGAACATTCATGAGTCATGGGAGGAGGCTGAAATATCAACACTAATAGGAGTTTGGAAGAAGTAGATTTTAACCCTCTAGGATGACCTTGAGGAGTTCAAAACTTCAGTGGTGGGACAAATTGGAGATGTGGTAGAAATAGCAAGGGAACCGGAATTATAAGTGGAGCCTGAAGATGTGGCTGAATTGCTACAACTGATAAAACTTGAATGGATGAGGAGTTACTTCTCATGGATAAACAAAGAAAGTGGTTTCTTGAATCTGCTCCTGGTGAAGATGCTGTGAACACTGTTGAAATGACAAGAAATAATTTAGAATATTCCCTAAATTTAGTTGATAAAGCAGAGGCAGGGTGTGAGAGGATTAACTCCATTTTTGAAAGAAGTTCTGCCATGGGCAAAATGCTATCAGACAGCATCACATGCTACAGAGAAATCTTTCTTAAAGGAGGAGTCAATTAATGAGAAACTTCATTGTTGTCTTATTTTTAAAAGTTACCTCAGCCACCCCAACTTTCAGCAATTACCACCATGATCAGTCAGCAACCATCAATATCCAGATAAGACCCTCCACCAGCAAAAAGATTATGACTTACTCAAGGCTCATATGACTGTTGCATTTTTTAGCAATAAGGTATTTTTAAATTAAAGTACGTACATTTTTAGACATAATGCTATTGTATACTTAATAGACTACAGTATAGTGTAAACATAACTTTTATATGCACTGGGAAATGAAAGAATGTGTATGACTTGCTTTATTGCATTGGTTTGGAATAGAACCCAAAATATCCCTGACATTGGCCTCTATACATATACATATACATATACATATACATATACACATATATGTATGCCTGTATACACACACACACACACACACAACATGCACACACATCAATCATCTGGATAGCAATTGAGTCCTGTATGGAGGACTCAGAGACACGTGGGTTAAAATCTCAGCTCTTACATTTACTACTTGTGTGACTCTGAGCTAGGTACATAACCTCAATTGAAAGTAGACATCTCAGGGTTGTGGTAAGAGTTAAACAGAGTTTATTATAGTTATTTTTGCATAGTAAGTACTCAACTAGTGTCAGCATCACTCCCAGATTTGAGTTAAGAAGTTTAATTATTAGCACATGTGATTCTCTGCAAAGTTGTAGCCCCTCTGGAAGGAATTCTTAAGCCCTTTAATCTTTGCCTGTTGTCTTGTTTTTATGGTACGCTTTCAGTATGAATAAGGTACCACATATAAAACACTGGACAGGCTGGGCATGGTGGGTCATGCCTGTAATCCCAGCACTTTGGGAGGCTGAGGCAGGCGGATCATGAGGTCAGGAGATCAAGACCATCCTGGCTAACATGGTGAAACCCCATCTCTACTAAAAATAGAAAAAATTAGCTGGGCGTGGTGGCGGGCACCTGTAGTCCCAGCTAGTTGGGAGGCTGAGGCAGAAGAATCACTTGAACCTGGGTGGCAGAGGTTGCAGTGAGCCGATATCGCACCACTGCACTCCAGCCTGGGTGACAGAGCAAAACTCTGTCTCAAAACAAAGCAAACAAACAAAACCAAAACCAAACCAAACCAAACCAAACAACCACTGGACACTGTGAAGGGCACATAGTAGGTGTTCTAGAAATGTTGGCTTCCCCATTTGGAGATCTCCCTCTAGCACTGCTCTGGGCAGAGATGATCCTAACCTATCAGCGGAACTCTCCTGTCTTTGGGGCAGGACTGTCCCTGGGGAGAGGACAGTGACACTGCGCTGCCACAGCTCCATGACCACCCATGCTTACATTTCTCATTTTATGTTCTTTAATACATGACTTTTTAATTTTTATTTTAAAAGATCACATCTTTTTGATACTCTTTTCCTCTGACCACACCACCTGAACTCTTCCTCTCAGATAGCCCTAGCTTCATACTCCTGGAAGAGAGGGTTGTGTACATACCTTGCACAGATTCAGAATCACAGTGCCTGAGTTCTTGTAATTCTTCTTCTTGGCTTTGTACTTGGGATTGATGCACTCCCACTGCACCTGAAAGAAGGGTCATAGCATGAGAATCTGTTCAGGAAAAAGCTGAGTCTTTCAATAAGGCCAAGCTCCTAGGTGCTGCTGAGGACAAACTGAACTGGAGGGCTGACAAATAGTCTCTAGGTGGTAACTCTTGCATCTAGAGGAGCAATAGGGGGAGTGGTTGAGAGTGAGACTCACTGTCAGACTTCTAGGTTTGAACCCCAGCAACTCCGCTTCCCTGCTTATGTGACTTTTGGCAAGTTGCTTGATTGCTCTATGTCTTGAATGTCTTCTCTGCAAAATGGAGCTTATAATTATACTCTATCTCATAGGATTATTGTGAAGACTGATTAATCCTTGTAATAAATTTAGAACAGGGCCTGGCACATGTCAATGCTTACTATTAATATGGTCAAATAAAGCAGTACAGGGAAGAAGAAATCTGCAGGAACACAGTTGAGTGATGACCAAGTACTAAGGCTTACTGCCTGAGAATTGACTCAAAAGGTTAGGAATAGTGAATGCTGGCTAGAGAAATTTACTAGGGACAATAATAAATTAACATAGAACTTCATGGAGAACTAAAATAATGGATTGGCTTATGTCCCAAAAGTGACACAGTAGATCTCCAAAGGGGCCTTTTTGAAGGATAAGATCAGAGCCACAGGAGTGGCTGGGAATTAAGGAGTCAGCTGGGAACTAAGGGGAATAGGTCTCCAGCCTACAGAAGATTTAATGGGACAAAACCAATTGTGAATCAAATATCCAGGAGTTGTTGAATGTTCCTGCCCACCAACCTATGAAAGCTGAATCTCTGGATTTCTACTCAAGAGACAAAATTTCACTACCTGAGAATTAGAAGTGTCTGAAAATGAAGTAGTTTCTGAGGCAGGTGCAAATGGATAGGCTGATATAGCAGTGGCCTCCCATAATCTATTCCTCTCAGTGTCCATGCATTTGTGTAGCTCCCTCCCACAATGATGAGGCATTTAGTCACATGACTCATTTTGGCCAATGGGACATTAGCAAATGTGATATAAGCAGAGGCTTGAAAAGCGCCTGTGTATTGGGGCTGGCTCCTCTCTTGCTTCTGGGAAGTTTTCAGGGCCATATTAAAAAGCCTACAATGGTCTCCAGGAGGATAAAAGTATACCTGGAGAAATATCCTGGCCATCCTGGCTGCTGAGGCACAAATGCATGAGTGAGTTCTGTTGGCACCACGTGGAGCACTATGTGAAGCAGAGAAGAATTCAGCCAATACTGCCAACCCAGCGAATGTTGAGTACATAGTGATTGTTGTTTTCAGCCAGGAAATTTTGGGCTAATTTTTTCACTCAGCAACAGATAACTGATACTGTAGTTTCTCATCACTGGAAGGTGCCAGCAGGACTGGGCAACTACATAGGATTTGGAAGAGGGAGATCTTATACCAGTGAAGAGTCCTCTATGACTCCTTCAAAATATGGAATTCTTGGGTGAAAGAAAGAAAGAAGAAAACATTCAAAGCAGAATCTAAAATCAGACCCCTAGCCTTGTTTTTGTCATTTAAAGGCCTAATCTCCTAATCTGTCCATAATGAATGTTGTCTTTCTTTCCTCCCTCAGATTTTCTTCTCATTTACTCTCCAAGTGGGTAGAACTTGATAAACAAGAATTATAGTCCATCTCAAAGTAGATTTCGTATTTCTGGACAAAAGAGCCCAAGTTCCTCCCAAACCTATCAAAACTGATATTGTCTTTTGCCCCAAAGCTTCCTCTAATATTTCAGTAAAACAGGTGGTTTAGGGATTTACCAAACAGTTGGAAAGAAAAGACACTAAAATTAGCTGTGCCATTTTTTGTCATTCTCAATGATTTCTATTAATCTCAATTTCTTCTATCAAGCAGGATATATTGAGTTAAAGATTTTGAATTCTATTAAAAATTATAGTGATCATCCATGAAAAGTCTACTCACTTCCTTCTCAGGCTAAGATGAGCAAGTATGGATTGGCTTAGTCAGGAGAGGGCTCCAAGGAAGTTGAATCAAACCCGTAGATACTTGGGGTCCTTGTACTTGTGAGGTGGGTAGGGGGTCCTGATGGACCAGATCTAAATAGTTTGCATCTGTCTTGGGATGAAGTTGGCATATAACTATGGGCTATGCACTTTACTTTCCCAATCCCATTTAACTCTCCCCACAGCCCACTTTGACAGATGGAAGATGAGGCTCAGAGAAGAGAAAGAACTTTCCCAGGTCATACAGGTAGTAACTGGTAGACCTGGGATTCACACCCACATCAGTCTCATTCCAAAGCCTGCACTATTAACCACAATGCCTTCTTCTAGAAGGTCTTGGAGTAGCTCTCCTATTCTTGCAAGTATCCCCTTTGGCCACCCCAAACTAAGGATACTTATAAATGTTATTCAAGAATTAATCAATGTTAATTAAGAATTTACCCTGTACCTATAGAATCATAACTCCCACAGGAAAAGGAAAGTTGAAAGATGTTCTCTCCTCTTTTTTTCTCTGATGCTACATACTGAGATTCCTCAGGGTTCGAGCCTCCTGTACCTTCTCTTCAGTCCCCTCTCCCTAGGTGTACTCATCCATTCTCTTGATTTTAAATGTCCTCTCTTAGTTGATGGCTCCTAAAATATATTTACGGGTAAACCTCTCCTCTGAGTACCAGTTTTTGAAACCAAATTTTGAAAACTTCCTCATAAACTGGACCTCGCTACCACAATTCTTCCTTACCTCAGGAAATGGCACAATTTAATAATCTATCCTTGAGTCAACCATTTCCTCCTTCCCTTACTCCCTATATCCAAGCCTTCAACAAACCTTGTAGCTCGTATCTCCAAAATATGTCTTAAGTCTCTCCAATTTATCTATCTCTATGACTAGTTCCTTAACCCAAGTCATTATCACCTCTTATCTACAGTGGTAGCCTCCTAACAGATCTCCCTTGCCTCTCTTTAATTATCTACACAGTAGCAAAAGTAATATTTTAAAAAATTAAAACCAATCATGTCATTCTCTAGCTAGAACACTTTGCAGCACTGTCCAGTAGAATTTTCTCAATAATTGGAATATTCTGAATCTGCACTATCAAATATAGTAGCCACCAGCCACATGAGACTATTGAGTATTTGAAATGTGGCTAGCATGACTGAGGAACTTAACTTGTTATTTAATTTTATTTTAATTAATTTAAATTTAAATAGCCACATGTAGCTAGTGGCTAATGTATAGGAAAGCACAGCTTGCACATGCTCTTATCACATTTAGAAGAATCTGCTTTTCCTGGCCTCTGCCTCTATATCTGACCACATCCTATGAATGGTTCTTTCACTCTCTGCTTCAGATACACTGGTCTTTTTCCAGGTCCTCAATCACACCAAGCTCAGCCCTCCCTCTGTACTTTGCACTACTATTCCTTTTACTTCAAATGCGTTTCTCTCACTCATTACATATTGGCTTCTTTTTAATCATTAAGGGGCCTCAACTTAAATGTCAGATTATCTTTTCTATATGCACACTTTTATAATGAAACTGGTTTAGTTTTGTAATAGCATTTGTCAAAAATTGTAGTTGCATTTTAACTTTTTAAATTTGTGTTTACATTCTATCCTGACTCCCACCAATCTGTAAGCTTCAGAAGGGCAGGGACCATGTCAGCATTGTTAGTCATGGTGCATTTAGAGCCTGTCACAGTGCTTGGAATTTACTAGGTGCTACTCGATAAATATTGTAGAAACAATAAATAAGAGAATATTTCCCACTGTATAACTACACAAAAAGAGTGGCTGGGTAGTTAAACTAAAGTTTTTCTGGTAGCTCAGTGATTCAGAAAAGCACATTAGCATATGGTCCATTTCCTCAGTGGAACTTAAACGATTTCTCTCTGTTTGAAAGCATTAGGTTTTGGTATATTTCATTTATGATATGTGTTACATTCTTACTTTTAATATTTAATTAATAAGATGAAATATTTCCCATATTTACTGCTTGGACTATTTCTATTCATAGAAGTGGATAAGGCAAAACTTTATAAAACTTTTTAGAACTCTAGCAGGTGGTATGAATGCTATCACTGATTTAGCAGCTAAATAGGACTAGTTCTGCATATTCAATAGAGCAATATTCTCTAGCTATATTCCTTGTTATCTTGGGAATGACTTTGCTTATAATTTAGTGTTGGTTTTAACTGTGGCTCTGAAACTCTGCATCCTGGCTTGTGGGTGATGGTCTCTGGGTGTTTGACAAGTTTCTTGTAATGCTGAGTACCTAACAGAGCATTTACAGCAGGTTTTGCAGGAACTAAGTGGAAAGCTGTCATTGTTTCTATTGAGTTTCCAGACCAAAGGTATGTGTTCAACAAATGGTATCATTCAGATTAAGTTTCTGACTCTAAAAAAATGTTAGTTCATTTCCATCCAGTCTGACTGTATCCTGACCTTACATATGAGAGAGCTGAAAAATGAGTTGAGGCATCTCTAATTAGCACTTCTGATCAGAACAGGCACAGAGTATTATCTCTAAAGAAAAAGACTTTCTCAAAAGCACTGAGCCCTCTGCTTTCACTCCTTTCTGCTCCATGAGGACAGTGAACTCCAGAGTAAGAACGGCAGGTGTCTTGGTTTGAGTTCCCCAAGAAGCAAATTTGAGGCAAGAATATAAGTGCAAGTAGGCCATCTGGGAGGTGATACCAGGAAGCAAGAATAGAGGAGTGAGAAATTAGATAGAAGAGGCATCCCAGAAAGGGTGCATTATCAAGTCAGTTACCACTGTGGATAACTAGGGCCTGCTGGAGAACTCTGGGAAACTGTATAGAGCATACACCTCAGAGTTTTGCCAACTGAAGGGCAAGGGAGCTGGGGTATTTATATCCCAACTTCCATTAGTTATTTGTTGAGGGCTACCTCCTGTTACATCTCCTTCCACACTTCTATCTTGCTTTTGGGCATGGATAAAACAGGCTCCAGCAGATAGAGAAATCCGCCAGGCAAAGAGGTATTTCAGCTGGAAATTGGGCAGGTGAACAATAAACAGGTAAAAGGAGAAGTTGCATGATTTGGGCCCAGATGACTTTCTATCTCTATCTATCTGTCTGTCTGTCTGTCTGTCTGTCTGTCTGTCTGTCTAGATATTATATGATATGAAAGTGTGTGTATCTGAGGGAAACACAGAAGGGGTTTGGGTTTCTGTGTGGGACAGTGTGTCTTAGTGGTATGTGGTAGTGCTTGTGTACAGGTCTTGGCATCAAATGTGTAAGAGTAAAATGATGGAACTAGAAGAAAACCTGGTACCTATATGAAAATTTGGAGGATTCAAATAATTTCTCCAAGGCATGAAAGTATTATTAATGTCACCAAATCATGGAAATATAGACCTAGAAGGAATACTACTGTTAATAGCAGATATTTTGGAAATGCTAGCTATGTGCTAGGTGCTCTGCTATCACCTAGGATTGTCTCATTTAATCTTCACAAAATTCTATGAGGTAGGTACAATTATCACTCATGTTTTTAGATGAGCAAAATGAGGCATGGAGAGATTAAGTCACTTTTTCAGGGCTACACAGGTAAAGGAAGTTAGAAATACTCTCATCTAACCTTTCTGTTTTACTAATGGAGAAACTGTAACGTTTGGGGTCAGTGTCTTGTCCAAGCACACACAATTGCTTTGGGTTGGGCTAGTTCTAGAATCTAGATACTCACATCCTACCATGCTCCCTTCTTATCACACTTAATCATACATTGATGTTTTGCCTCTCGCTGTTTCATTGGTAGCTGTGTTCTAAGGATGCATCATACCGACTGGAGGCAAAACCAAAAGTGGTTGACCATGTGTACCTGTTTCCCTTCCATTGCTCCTCTCATCTCCTTGAATGTCGAGGTGAATTCTCCAATGAAGTCATGCTTGCCATTGGAGTCCCAGTCCCATACTATGCACTGTAAGAGAAAACAATTATCTTTCTTAAAAAATTAAGAATGTAGCCACAGCAGCTGAAGGCAATGTTAACTTTAGGAGAAAGAGTAGATGAAAGATGTTTGGTCTGGAACCAAAGCCTGGGAGTCTAAGATTGGAGCATGTGGGATGTAATTCTGGTTTCTATAGCCCTTTACTTGGACTTTTTGCAATCTGCAAATGGCCCTGTGATGCAGCAGTAACTACAATGATCTGCCCATTTTTCAGATAAGGCCAGTAAGACCCAAGGGAGATAAGTGACTTGCCAAAGGGACCTTCTAGTGAATGAAAACCTGGGACTTGAAGGCAGGTGCCCTGCTTCCAATTCCAGTACTCTTTTAGGCATAGCAGGTAGCCTCCCTGGTTTACATTGGCATTAGGTGCCTGAGTCCATCTATATAGCTTTCACAATGGCAGCTCCTGCTTCATGATTTGAATGGGGCCATATTAATCACATTTTTCTTTTTCTATTTTTTTTTCTGAAGGCAAAATAGCAACGACAACACAAATTATTAGGAAGGCAAAAAATCTTTAAACGTACCTATGTGAAAAATGGTTGGAAAATAGTGCACAGACAATACCAGATATTTACCACACTGGTAAATATTATGCACCCATCACACACAAGTTGCAACCATTCACTTCTAACAAAAGGGCTAAATATTCAGCTCTCGAGTGATACTTTTTAGAGTGACTAGACTGAATCAGCAGCAATCCCTGTGCTTGGTCACACATCTAAGTGAAGAGGAGGTCTCCACGTATTCCCAGGGTGGAGGCTGGATTGGAGTCTTCAGCACTTTAGATATCACTTCTACATCTTAAGCCAAAGATTTGCAGGAAAGAAGCTCAGACCTCAAATAAGATCAAGGCAGCAAAGGGGACCTTTTGCTCAGAGGTTTTCCTTGGAATATTGGGGATCTAAGAGGCAGCTTAGTTCTTCTTCAGGGTGCAGATCCCACTGGCCAGTCTTGCCTGAAAAATCTGACTTGGTAATCTGTTCCCAGATCCTGCAGGATGCCTCATAGATCTATAATATGATCTGTCTAAAATGAAACATTGTTTCCCCCTAAATTTATTCCTACTCATTTATTTTCTGTCACAGTGAATTGCATCAACACTCATTCAGTTGCTACAAACAGAAAACTGGGCATCATTCCTGATATTCCTCTTTCCACCCACCCTCCCACATCAGGTCCTCTCCATTCTGTCTCCTAACTATGGCTTGACTCCAGCACTTCTGTCTATTCCTACTGCTCCTTCTCATCTGCATTACTACAACAGTCTCCCAGCTTGTCTCCTTGTCTCACTTGTACTCCTATCCCCCTTATAACCCACTAATTATGTTAATTCCCTGCTTAAAATCAAAATGTATATAGGCTAGCAGGTCTTCCAAGGTCTTTCATGATCTGACTCCCTCAGTACTCCCAAATTCACCGTTTATGATCCATGCTTACTGTATTAGTCAGGGTTCTCCAGAGGGACAGAACTAATAGGATATATGTATATATGAAAGGATGTTTATTGGGGAGAATTGGCTCGCACAATTACAAGGCAAAGTCCCATCGTGTTAGGCCATCTGCAAGCTGGGAAGCCAGTAGTGGCTCAGTTCAAGTCTGAAAGCCTCAAAACCCGGGAAACTCACAGTGCAGGCTTCAGTCTGTGGCTGAAGGTCTGAGAGCCCCCAGGAAGCCACTGATGCAAGTCCTAGAGTCCAAAGGCCAAAGAATCTGGATTCTGATGTCCAAGGGCAGAAAGAGTGGAAGGAAGCATCCGGCATGGGAAAAAGAAGGAAATCAGAAGACTCGGCAGGCAAGCAAGGTTATAACACCTTCTTCCACCTGCTTTGTTCTAGCCGTGCTAGCAGCCGATTGGATAGTGCCCACCCATGTTGAGGGTGAGTCTTCCTCTCTCAGTCCACTGACTCAAATGGCAGTCTCCTCTGGCAATACCCTCAGAGACATACCCAGAAACAAGACTTTTCCAGCTGCCTAGGCATCCTTCAATCCAATCAGGTTGACCCCTAATATTAACCCTCACACTTACAGTCTTTGAAAGTTTCTCTAAAATGGGGTCGGTAGGAATGAAAAACATTTGCAATGACCTTTTTAAGACATCAAGAAAAACTAATTTCTCAGCTTCTGCTATCTCTTTAAATATGGAGGATTTGGCAGATAATTATTTTGCCTAAGAAATATTAAGAAGCCCTTTGGTTAGGAAGGAGAATTCATTAGAATAAATAAGAATGGAAGAGATTAAGACAAAAGGAGCTACATTTCTCTGCTGAAAAAGGTAATGGTCAAGTTGAATTTTCTCTTTCATAACAACTAGAGACACAGAGGTGGGACCAAGACATGAGAACTGAGAAGAAATTAGGGTGGGTTTCCTCAGGGGGCTGAAGATGGACCCAAGTTTGGGGTGGGAGGAGGGGAGAGATAGGCAAGGAATTTTGGAAACTATGATGTCTAATTTTCAAGGTGAGATTATTTATATACGTCACCCTTCCATTCCCCTCTCCCAATTTGCCCTTCTTCCATTAACCCCAAGACTCCAGCAAATCTGCTACCCATAACATCATTATGCTGATGGTGACTTGGAGAATAAAGGAGAGGGGCTGTGTCCATGTTGTGGGGACAAAGCAGACCAGAGAGCAGTGTGAGATGGCCCACTGCAATGACCAAGAACTGAATGGGGAGCAGGACTGTGGAGAGACAGCTTGACAGGTAAATCTAGGGGTGGAACTCTACAGAAATACTGTGGAGCAGTGGAGCTCCACGGAAATACCATGGCTGTTCTGCCAACCTGAGTCCCTAAGTGAGGGTAGTGCAGAACTCTCAGATGACCTATGTGTGGGTAAGAAATAAGCCTTTGTTATTTTCAGCCACTGAGATTACTGCAGCATAACTTAGTCTAAGAACCATCCAAGTACTTAAAGTACTATCGTGGGAATAGGCATTACAATTTATTTTTTTCTGATTCCAAAAGTAGGAAAAACAGAATTTTAAGAGGTTACAAAGAAATAACAAAGGAAGTATTTTCCAATAAACCTGTACCAAACAAAAGAATCTGTTTGTTAAAAAGTGTTTTATTGCTGGAAATGTTCAAGCAGAAACTGCAGGACCACATGCAAAAAATGTAGTAAAGTCAAGCAGACAGTTATGGAAAATTTGGTGGGATGTTTTTAAACTTTCTTCTAATTCAGAGATGCTAAGATTAGTTCTAGTCGCAAAGGATACAAAATGAAGTCAATGAAAGGCTTAGCTCATTCTGCTTGAAATGCTATGCAATGCAATGTAGCTTTGATAGGAGTGATGGGAAGCCCTTTAATTCAAGGTAGGATGAAGTTCTACCTCATTTTTCAATGAACAGTGGAACAAGTAAATGATTCAGTAATTTGGAAAATCACTCAGGATGTGCACTGTGATCATCACATTGTAGAACACTGAATTGATCTGCTGTTACCATCAGATATTTTTCTCTCTTTGTGCCAGCCCCTCCTTATTGACCCTGGCATTCACACACTCCTTACCTGGAGAAAGGAGCAGAAGAAATCTTGCTGGGCTTAGACATAGAAAGAGGAAGAAGAGTGGTTTCTGGGACCTTGTATTTGAGGCTCATAACTTTGCCTGATAGTAAGTACAGCTCGCTGAATGCCTGCATCTGACATCAGATACTTAGTCTTTTACCTTTGGAAGGAGCAAATAAAAAGGCAAAGGAGGCAGAAGCAAATAAAAGAAAAGAAGTGGGAGCAACTTTTTTTTAACACTACCCTGAAATGGGAAAGAGCAGGAGTTCCCTTCTTTAGGGGACAGGGCACACATCCCATTCACCCCTTCATTGCCCTCCATTAGATTTTCCATCATGCTTTGGTGAATTACTGTTCCCCCTTAAGCTGCCAACCTCAAGTCTTTAAGATGTTTGCAATGTGCTCTCTGGCTGGGGCAGAAAGGGAGTGACCAGCAGGCCTCCCTGAGCTGGAGGATGAGTCAGGCTTGGCAGAACTCCATCAGGGGCCTCTCAGCAGCAGGCAGTGCTGCTTACAGGGGTCTCTTTCTTCAATCAGCTAGCATTCCTCATTAGGGCAGTTGCAGAATTTTATTTTGACCTTTCTGAGAAGGGATCCCAAAGGAAGAAAGACACAGTGAAACAGACAAATAAAAACACTGTCTTTCCTTCTCTCCCTGGCGTGAAGCTGGCTTATGACAGCTCTGATGCAGCTGACAGAGGAACGCATCTTGGTGAAAAGTAAACAGATCAACCACCCTGCAGAAAAACTGAGACAGAGGCAGAGTCCTTGGTGTGAATCAATAAGAAGGCCTTGACACATCTGTGAGAGCATAGCACCTCAAAACTATCACAAGCCAGAAAACCTTCTCAGGTTCTTACATCTCACAGAGCAGTTTAGGTATAATATCTTTAAAAATGCATAAGCTTGACAGATAGTCTAATTAACCCCCTCCTTTTACAGAAAAGAAAATTGATGACAGATAAGTGACTTCTGCCAGTTCACCCAGTACAGGGTGGACTAAAATCTGGTTTTCGTACCTCCTTGATTTCATCACTACCACACAAACACAAATTATAATAGTTAAAAAGTATATAGTGCGTACTATGTGCCAGACATTGTTCAGAGCACTTCATACATATTAACTCCCTTAATCCACAGAACAACTTATTGTAAGCTTATTTTACAGATGAGGAAACTGAGGCACAGAAAGATGAAGGAACTTTCCTGAAACTACACAACTAACACTAGGTAATCCTTGAAATAAAGGAAGTTAAGCATCATAGCTTGTCTTAACTGAGCATCTTTTATAAACCCAGGCCATTTGTGTTTATGGTCTTTAATTCTTTACAATAACCATGACATGACAATATTATTACTATTTACAGGTTAACTGCCATTCACAGGTGCAATTTACAGGCTTGGAAAGGGAATGTGACTTGACTAGACACCTGGTAAGTGACAAAAGTGGATCTGAACCCAGGTGTCTAATGTCATAGCTGATATACATATATATGTGTGTGTATATACACATATATATGTATATATATTTGTTACTGTTGTTGTTATGCCATGCTACCTCTTAATAGAAGCAGGAACTTAGAATCAAGGTCTCATGAGTCTGCTCTGTGTAAAATCCCCATTCTTTGATTGAAACTGTAAACTACTAGAATCCTCTAAGGTTTAGTGAGCACACCAAACAGTACAGAGGAAGAACCTGCTCACTGTTTCCACACAAAAGGATGCAAAGGCAAGTAGTCTGTGCATTGTCCCTGGGGTCCTCAGCTCTGTCTGTAGAATGCATGGATAAGTGGGTCTGAGGGATCGGGTTACTCCCTCCTACTCTTGTTTTATGATTGCCTTGAACCCATTAAAAGAAATGTGCTATGCCAACTTATTGTACAATAGCTTTTTGTGATGGTCAGCTTCATGTGTCAACAAGGCTATCTGGCTAGCAGTTCCCAGTTATTCAATCAAACAACAATCTATTTTATATATGTGGTTAAACATTTTATAATCAGTTTACTTTAAAGTAAAGAAGGTTTTGTGGTTACATATGAATTTTAGGATTGCTTTTTCCATTTCTGTAAAAAATGCCTTTGAGATTTTAATGGAGATAACTTCAAATCTATAGATTACTTCTGTAGTACGGACATTTGAACACTAAGTCTTTCAATTCATGAACATGAAAGGTCTTTCCATTTATTTGTGTATTCTTTGATTTCTTTCATCAGTATTTTGTAGTTTTCAGTGTAGAAGCCTTTCAACTCTTTGGTTAAGTCTATCCCTAAGTATTTTACTGTTCTTGATGCTATTGTAAAAGGAAGTATTTTCTTAATTTCCTTTTCAGATGGTTCATTGTAAATATATAGAAAGGTTACTAATTCTTATATATTGATTTTGTATCCTGCAACTTTATTTTATCCTGAATTACTTTATTAGATCTAATAGTTTATTTTCGTGAAGCCGTTAGGGTTTTGTACATATAGGATTATATCATTTGTAAACAGAGATAATTTTACTTCTTTCTGATTTGTTTGCCTTTTATTTTATCTTCCCTAATTGCTCTGGCTAGAATTTCCAGGACTATGGTTTTTTGTTTGTTTGTTTGTTTTGTTTTTTGATGGAGTCCTGCTCTTTTGCCAGGCTGGAGTGCAGTGGCATGATCTCGGCTCACTGCAACCTCTGCCTCCTGGGTTCAAGCGATTCTCCTGCCTCAGCCTCCCAAGTAGTTGGGACTACAGGCGCACACCACCATGCCCAGCTAATTTTTTTTTTTTTTTTTTTTTTTTTTTTTTTTTAGTAGAGATGGGGTTTCACCATGTTGGCCAGGATGGTCTCGATCTCTTGACCTTGTAATCTGCCTGCCTCGGACTCCTAAAGTGCTGGGATTACAGGCGTGAGCCACCACGCCTGCCCGGCCTTCCAGGACTATGTTAAATGGAAATGATGAGAGTGGGCATACTTGTCTTCTTCCTGATCTTAGAGGAAAAGCTTTTAATTTTTTTACTATTGAGTATGATGTTAGCTGTGAGCTTGTCATAGATGGTCTTTATTATATTAAGGTACATTTCTTCTATACCTAGTTTGTTGAGTGATTTTATCATGAAATTGTATTAAATTTTGTCAACCCAGAATAGCCAAAATGATCTTGAGAAAGAAGAACAAATCTGGTGGCATCACATTTCCTGATTTTAAAATACATTACAAAGCTACAATAATTAAAATATTGTTTATTGGCATAAAGATAGGCAAATAGACCAATAGAACAGAATAGAGAGGCCAAAACCAAAACTATTCATATATATTCAACTGAACTTTGAGAAGGGTGTCAATAATACACAATGGGGAAATAATAGCTCTTCAACAAATTGTGTTGGGAAAACTGGATATTCACATAAAAAATGAAATTAGACCTATACCTTATATCACACACAAAAATCAGCTCAAAATGGATTAAAGACTGAAACATAAAACTTGAAACTATAAAGCTCCTAGAAGAATGCATAAGAATAAAGTCTTGACATTGGTCTTGGCAATTATTTATTGGATATAATGGTAAAAGCACAGGTAATAAAAGCAAAAATAGATAGGTAGGACTACATCAAACTAAAAAGCTTCTGCACAGAAAGGAAATAATCAACAGAATTAACGGGCAACCTATGGAATGGCATTAAATATTTCTAAACCATGTATCTCATAAAGGTTTAATTGTCTAAATAAACAAGAAACTCCTACAACTTAATAGCAAAACAAACAAAAAACTCAGTTAAAAATATTGACATAAGACTTGGATAGGCATTTCTTATAGAAGGCATACAAATGGCCAGCAGGTGTATATGAAGGTGCTTGGCATCATTAATTATCAGAAAAATGCAAATCAAACTCCAGTGAGATACTACCTTACACCTGCTAAGGTGGCTATTATTTTTAAAAATGCACACACACAAAAGATAACAAGTATTGGTGAGGATGTGGAGAAATTGGAACCTTCGTACATTGTTGTTGGGAATATAAAATGGTGGAGCAGCTATGGAAAACAATATGGAGGTTCTTCAAAAAATTTAATTTAAAATAGAATTACCATATTATTCAGCAATCCCACACTGGGGTGGAAATACAAAAGAAGTGAAATCAGCATCTTGAACAGGATGTCTGCACTCTCAGGTTCATTGCAGCATTGTTCACAATAGCTGAGGTATGGTAATAACTTAAATATTCATTGATGAATGAATGGATAAAGTAAATGTGGTGCATATACATACAATGAAATATTATTCAGCCTTAAAAAAGAAGGAAATACTGCCATTTGTGACAACAGGGACCGTGTTAGTGTGTTCTTACATCATTATACTTGAGCCTGGGTAATTTACAAAGAAAAGAGGTTTAGGTTGTCTCATGGTTCTGCAAGCTATACAGAAAGCATGGTGCTGCCATCTGCTTCTGGTGAGGGCCTCAGGAAGCTTGCAATCATGGTGCAAGGTGAAGGGGAGCCAGCATGTAACACGGTGAGAGTAGGAGCATGAGAGAGTGAGGGAGGAGGAGCCAGACTCTTTAACAACCAGCTCTTGTGTGAACTCAAAGCAATAACTCACTCATTACAGCAAGAAGGGCACCAAGCTATTCAGGAAGACTCCACCCCTATGACCCAAACACCTCCCACCAAGCCCCATCTCCAACATTGGGAATCACGTTTCAGCATGAGATTTGGAAGGGATGAATATCCAAACCATATCAGGGGTGAGTGTGGAGAACATTATGTTAAGTGAACTAAACCAGTCATAGAAGGACAAATACTGCATGATTCCACTTAAATGAAGCATGTACAATAGTCAAACTGATAGAAGCAGAGAATACAATAGAGGTTGCCAGGGGCTGGAAGGTGGCGAACTGGGGAGTTGTTTAATAAGTATAAAGTTTTAGTCATGTTAGATGAATAAGTTCTAGAGAGGTAATATACAACATAGTGCTTACAGTGAACAGTATAGTATTGTGCACTTCACAATTTGTTAAGTGAGTAGATCTCATGTTAAGTGTTCTAACAAACAAACAAACAAATAAATAAGTAAATTGATGCAAGGAAACTTTTGGAGGTGTTGGATATGTCAATCAGCTTGTGATGGTATCAGGTGTTTGCGTATGTCAAAAGTCATCAAATTGTGCACATTAAGTATGTGCAACTCTTTATACACCAACTATATTTCAAAAAAGCTGTTAAAAATTAAGTAAAGCAATTTTTTTCAATAATCTGGATGGGCCTGATACAATTAATTGAAAAGCCTTAAAAGCAGCACTGAGGCTTTTCTGAAGGATAAATTCTGCCTGTGGACAGGATCTTTAGCTCCTGCCCTAAAATTTCCAGTCTGCCCTTCCTGATGGCCTGATATACAGATTTTGGACTTGCCTAGCCAGCCCCCCACAATAGCCAATTCCTTGCAAGAAATCTCTTAATATATGTACATCCTTATTGTTCTGTTTCTTGGGAAGAACTCTGACTGATATAACTTTCTTCACCTCTTCCCTGGTTTTCATGTAGTAACATTCTGAAACGAGTTTTCAGTGACACTCAATTGGTCCTCTCATACTAAAATGCCAACATTTATTGAACACTCACTTTGTCCCAGGTGTTGTTGTAAGCATTTGTCATGCTCTGACTCATTTAATCTTCACAGTAATCCTCTCAGTGAGACATTATTATTATCATCCCTACTGAACAGATGAAGAAACTAAGAACAGAGGGGTTAACCAACTACTGCTGTTATAGAATATCCAAGATCAGAAAACCAAACACTGCAGGTTCTCACTCATAAGTAGGAGTTGAACAATGAAGACACATGGACACAGGGAGGGGAACATCACACATCGGGGCCTGTTGGGGGGTGGGGGGATGCTAGGAGAGGGATAACATTAGGAGAAATACCTAATGTAGATGACGGGTTGATGGGTGCAGCAAACCACCATAGCATGTGTATACCTATGTAACAAAACTGCACGTTCTGCACATGTAACCCGGAACTTAAAGTATAATAACAATTAAAAAAAGAATATCCAGGGTGTTGAAAATATGACTGACTTTGACATCAGAGTTCAAATGATCTGAATCTGATTCAGTTCCTGGTGGGCAGAAACCAGCTGTCCAAACTGTGATAATCAAATAACGTAACTGCTGCTGATCAGTGCACAATTCTCACAGTTAAAGGAAATATGTTCTTTTTCTCTTGGCTTTAAAATTTTTATTATGTCACAACTTATCATTTTTCCAGGTAAAGTAGAAATCTCTGTCAAATTTCTCCTGGCTCCTTAGTCATACCATGCTCTAAGCTTCTATGTAATCCATTTATATTTGCTTTAACATATTGCTAATTACATGGTAATCACTGGCTTGTGAGTATATCCACCACTTGAAGGACTTCTGATCACTGAGATTTTTATCAAGGTAGCACAGTTTTGGGGCACAAGTAAGAACTCAGATAAATGTTTGATGAGCAAACAAAAGAGGCCTTTCTCCCTGAGTTGAGTCTATGACAATTCTCTGAGTGTTTGGCCCTGTCTCTGCACTACAAGGGGAAGGGAAGGTATTGTAATAAACTGGTTAATTATTAAAGGAGGCAATCGAACTGAATAATATGCTTTAATGGTTGTTGACATGGGTTGTAGGCACAGGATCGAAGAGATGGGATTCTAGAAACAGCTTTAGGGATTGTAGAGGTTGCTGGGAGCTGGACAGCAGGAGACCTGAGTTCTATTTCAAGCTCTCAGGATAATGCTGTGAGACCTTGGGCAAGCTTCTCAACTCCTCCATGCCTCAGTTTCCTACTCTATAAAATATGTGTCTGGAAATGAGAATTGGAATGAATGCTCTCTGAGATCCTGTCCAAAATTCTCCAGTTATGTGGCATTGCATCTTTATCTCTTTTTCAATCTTTGTTCCAAAGCCTGGGATAATTATATTAAAGCAATAAAATTGTTAACTATCAATACCTGATGAACAATACTCCCTTTGTTTTCTTTTGTTAGGTATCATTATATCCCTTTGACAATTAAAAGTCACTTGTTTATTTTCTCATGGTGATCCTCACCAGAGGTCCATGAGATGGGAGGTTCCATTTTTTATAGAAGATGATCCTGAAATACAATAAAGCAACTGAAGGTGATTTATTCCAAAACACAGAGCTAGCAAGAATTGAATTAGGCCGTGAATCTGGCTTTATTTCTTCACATCCTGGGCCCTTTTCACTATACCACATATCTTCATAGTTTACTTCTGCTATGTACCTTTCCAATGGCACTTTTTCCTTTTTCCTTCTTTTGTTTTTAACCAACTAATTCTACGATGTCTAACCACATGGTATAAATATACATGTTTTAAAATTTCTCTTTGATAATAGACACTCTTTAAAATTCTCCCCCCCGCCAAAAAAAAATTACCCAAAGTGGTCAATGGAGGAGGAGCCTCACTGGGTTTACTTACAAAATGAATTTTAAATCCAGACCATCAAAATTAAAGGTCAATTGGGTCAGAAATGTAAAAAGCAAACTGTGTTCTCATACCACTCAGTCTAGACCAGTCTTCTAACTGTAGCTTTTAGGAAGTCAAGCAATACTTTATCATTTTATGGAGCTCTTAGGCAAATACTTATAATCATAATTAGGTCCACCAATTATTAGGGATTTATGAGAATTTGGTCCATAATTTAGTATTTGGAATGATGTATTTCTTTAAAAATTCAGTGACAACATTTGACACAAAATTAGTTTAATGGTTTGTACAGGACTGTAAACATCTATGAAAATAATACCAAATATATATCTCAGCTTGTTTGGAGGTTGTGACTTGAATATGGGTAGATTTTGGCCAGTTGTGTACATGGGAAGAAGGGTCTAGTTCCCTTGATTATTGTCCCTTAATTTTATTGTGTTTTTCTCACTGTAGACTTGACAACAACCCTCTGACATCAACCTAGCTGCTAGGATGGGAGTTAAAAGAAAACCTTTCATTTACAACATGAACACTCTGATTTGGACTTCTGAATTTGGCAGTGCAGAATGCCAAATAAAATGAAATAGAACTCTTCCTACCAGAGGGCAGACCCTATAAGATGGCCATAAATAGGACCTAAATGAAGGAGAGAATTTCTTAAATCAAAATTACATAGATGTAATTCTAGAAGTGGTGATCTGGGCTGGGGCCTCAGTCATGTTCATCCCTTGTCTAGACTGGTGGGCAGGACTAGTGGAAATCTGTCTGTATAAGGGCCTGAGTATCTTCTGATGGACTCAACCTAAGGTGAGGTGAAAGTATGCTGGCAAGATGGGCCCAGGAAAAAAGAGCTGGATGCTGGAGGGGTGAGGCACAGCTAAGCAAAGTCTGGTGACAATTACTCAGGTTTGTCCCCAGGCTCTGTCCCCACAGACTCATGTCTCAGTTCTAGGGAGGTGGCTATAAATACAAAGCCAGCTTTAAAGAGTGTTTTTTCCCCAAACAGCAAGGAATATAATGACATGGGTCAAGAGAACAGAGGAAGTGATTTTGATGAAACAAGAGCCCCAGGAATCCAGTTTTGGGCATCCTGAGGGTTGATCTATATCTCTATGCAGTTGGGTTGTTTCTTGGGGGCTGAGGGTGAAAGGATGGTAGAAGTACCAGCATCTGGGATGTCCAGCAGCCATAGATGGCATTGATATTCACACACTAAGGTATCCATGCACCAAGGCAACAGCAAAGAGAGGAAATGGTGCTGGAATTTTTGGGATCCATGTAACATGACTCTCCCTGGTTTATGGGTTAATGCTTCATGTGAGCTTCTAATACAATGACAGTGAAGAAGGGCCCTTAGCTATTATTAGCCTCAAGGGTAGTACAAACAGGAGATGATGCATAGGAGAAGGGTATGGCATGATCCATGCCATGAAGTAGCCAAGTGACCTGTAGATGAATGTGTCCAAAGACCTCTTTGAAACTTGCAAGGAAATGATTGAAGGGTTAACTTTAAAAGGGGAGGGGAATCAGAACTGTGCTTTGCTTGATGGAGCAAGACCAAGTAAAATGCAGGTCTTTCCACCAGTCTTTGTTTTAAGATCTATTATAAATATTGGGCATACCACCAGGTACAGGCTTCGTAAATGAGTTTGTGCACAGTCATCCACCACTCATTTTCCCTGCCTAGCCTATTCTCCCACTCTGACCCCAGCCTCGAGAGGAAACATGGAGCATCTAGGGCATAACATCTGCGTGGAGTGCTCTGTGCTATCTTGGGGTTATACCACCTTCCTTATTAGCAGCATGTGTCCAGACTAATAAGGCTTCCTCTAATCCTGAAACTCAGACCATATTATTTAGTAGAAGGGGCATCTCAAAGCATAAACTTCTTTTACAGACTTTGTCGCACCATTTACCTCTATGTGCTCCTTATATCTTGCTCTCTATCTGATTCTAGACTCTCTGGCTGTGGACTTTGCTACTTTTTCTTTTTCTTCTAAATCAGTTCTCAGTTTACATTCTGCATTTTCATTAATGCACTACATTTTCATTAATGGGGCAAAACTTCCTTTTCCAAAATCAGAGAATTGGTTAAAGAAGTCAATACCTTCAGGAGAGAGAACACTTTGATGGTGAAAGGGAACTTGGTAGTGCTCTGGTATGGTGGAAACAGCAGCATTCTTGGGGTCATTCAGAATTCAATTCAAATCTCCTCTGTTTCACTGGACAACTAGGTAATCATCCTCATATCACTTTGCCTTTGGCTACCCAGTTCATTCATCTCTATGGTGGGAATTACTTTTTGTTCTATTTGCCAGGTTGTTGCAAGGATTTATTATGTGCACAAGCACACATATACACACATACATTTTTTTTATCAACTACAATAGACTAGGAATTGAGCTGGCAAAGAGAATATAAAAATGCAAGAGAGTTTCATCCCTCAAGATGCGGATGATATAGTGCAGGTGATGGACGTGCAAATAAATAATAGTGATGCAGTGGAGGTGGCAAAAATGGAGGTTGCACCAAGGGTTGTCTGGGAGTGTTCACTGCAGTTAGTCAGGGAAGGCTTCCAAGAGCAAATAAAAACCTGGTAGTACCTGGTAAACAACATATGCAAGTATAACATTTCTTTATCTTATTTATACAGAAGAACAAATTACTAATATCAGACCCTCTTCTAAGCATAAGGTAAGGACAGGTAGAGCAGGAAAATTTGCTGGGAGCCTGAAGGGACAACCGGATGGTGTAGAGATACTTTCTCTACTCTCTTGTTCACATGATAGCCTGCACAGAATTGGAATGTAATCTGTCCAGTTAAGGCTCTCCTCTTCCCTGAGATTACATTCCCCAGAGATGGTGCAAGTATCTCAAAGCACTTCTCTATAGGACTTGTGCTATGCTTTGGTGAATGCCCTAGGAGATGCGGGGGATGTTGTAGAGAATCAAGGACAGACCTGGGAAGGCACAGATTTGGGTCCCAGTGTACCAGCTGTGAGACATTGGGCAGATCATTCTATTCCTCTGGGCCTCAGTCCTCAACTGTTAAAACACTAATTTGCATTGGAGGAACCGCAATAAAAAGTTTTTATGCCTAAGAATTTAGTACACCTAAGAAGAGTTGTTAAATTTCAGATTTCCAGGACTTACCTCCAGAGATTCTGATTAACTTGTCTGGAGTGGGTTACAAGAATCTGCCTTTGAAGCAAGCAACTTGCTAATTTGGATGCATGTGGTCTCTGGACATATTCAGCAACACTACACAGAATACCCAGGAGTCTGTGGTTTGTGACTATGGTAGCAATTATGTCCTGGCTCCCACTGTGTTCTTCAATTCAACAGCAACAACAACAACAGAAAACCCATCCATAGAGAGAAAACAACAATCAAGGGCCATCCTGTTTCCTTAAGATAATTCAATGCAGTATTGCTGTAAGTAGGCAAATACAGTCCTAAAATGTTACTACACTCACAAAAGCCAGACTAAGAAATGCCCAGGAGGAGATGGAAGGGCAATGGGTATGTTGGCTTTATCTTGTCAGTTCACACATCTCTGCTCTTCTGGATTGCAGCCAAGCTAGGGGACATTCCACAAGAAATATGTCACTCTTGGAAGCTTTCATTGGAGATTTATGGCTTTGGGAGGCTTGGTTAGCTCAGATAAGCCTCAGAGGCTCCCAAATGCTTGTCCAAACCTTTTAACTTCACACCTCACTACTCCTTAGGAGGACTGAAACTCCCATGGTTGTGTGGACAGAGTAAAGAGACAGGCTTTGACAGTGATTTATGCCCCAGGCTTTCAATGAGAACTCTGTCTTCATTATCAAAGTCATTCTGCACTGGTTCAACCTGTACCACTCTCTTCTACCAAATTTACAGGTGTAATATCTATGTGAGAACCAGTTATTTTATTTGGGGACTGATGGGTGGTTGGATTCAGGAAACTTTATTATGTGAATTGCAAATATGAACACAATTCCTAGTTAATGCATAGATACTCAATAATGCAGAATAGACCAGTTGGCTGTTGAGGTATGATGCATACTACTTTTAACATCTGATGAAGCACTGCTATAAAAAGTTCTGAAATTATAAGGATCTCTCCTTTACAATTTTTTTGGGTTTAGGACTCTCTGTCTCTATGACTTATATCTCCACCTGTCTGTATTTTCGAGACCTACTTTGGATGAGTTGGATCTGTTTCATAGCAGGAAGCAATCTTATTTGATGGTTTATTTTCACTCATTATCAAGTCTTTATTGAGTACCCACACTGCACTGTGTTGGGAAATGATATATGTGCAGTATATAGAAGAACAGCAAAAAAGATTCATAAGTGCAATTTAAACAGCAATAAAGATGGGAAGATAGATGGACTAATCTCTATATAAATATTACAGTCCAGTGGTAAAAATAGACATTAATTATACTTGGAAAAAGTGAAAAATTAAAGTGGGCACCTAATAGGGACTCAATAAGTGTTGCTTGGATGAATGAATGAGTGAACAAAAGCAAAATATGATGGATTTTTTATGCAAGAATCTTGGAGCACTTTTCACAAATGCTAAGTAAGTAATAAATCTCTTCAAATGTTTTAGAGTATCAGTAGGAAGTGATATAGAAATCCATATTTTATTTAGAATTTAGGTTAGGTACATAATTTGTAACTTCATAACCTTACAACCCCAGGGTTATAAGACAGAAAGGCTGTGCTAGTTCCAGAGCTCAAGAGGCTGAGTCACAGTATCTGCCATATGTGCTGTGAAACAAAACAGAAATCTGTCCACATCTCACATTGGAGAGACACCATGAGGAGACAGGCATTTTGAAGAAAGAGTCTCAGCATTCTGAAAAGATTTTCCTTTCAAATCCAATCAAGATTTACAAAAACAATTGTTCTGCATAGTCCTCAGTGGAAGAAGCATTGGTCAGAGAATGGCCATTATCTTTTTAAGATAGGATTCTTCATTCTCCAGGGGCTAAAGGCTGTCTTACCTGGAGAAAGAACTGGACTCAATATTCCTTAAATTCTTGTCCTATTCTTAAAATGATTTAGAAATCTAAGGATTTACGTTTTCTTTACTGGTGTCATTCCATCCATCAGTGGGATCACACTTGATCAACTTTGGAAGAGTAATTGCATCATACTTCTTATTAATAGAGCCCCACACTTCCAGATTTCTGTTCTATGTCACTGGATCCATTCTAGATGATAATGGCTCACCAAAGACAATTCTAACAGAAAGGGATTTTAGAAGGCAAACTCTAAAATCATTAATTTCTACTTAATATAGCTCTAACTCCAACAGATGTTGATCTTTCCACTGGAACATCAAACTAAACTTTTAAAATTGCAAAATCCTCATTTGATATGGGGGAAAGATTTCCTAACCTTATTGAAAAACATGAATTCCAGTTGCATGATGAGACCTGAGTAAATGCCTTTTGATTGACTGATTAGGGGTTGTGATGGTTAATACTGAGTGTCAACTTGATTGGGCTGAAGGATACAAAGTATTAATCCTGGGTGTGTCTGTGAGAGTGTTGCTAAAGGAGATTAACATTTGAGTCAGTGGGCTGGGAAAGGCAGACCCACCCTTAGTCTGGGTGGGCACCATCTAATCAGCTGCCAGCAAATATAAAGCAGACAGGAAAACATGAAAAGAGAGACTGGCCTAGCGTTCCAGCCTACATCTTTCCTGCCCTCGAACATCGGACTCCATGTTCTTCAGTTTTGGAACTCGGACTGGCTCTCCTTGCTCCTCAGCCTGCAGATGGCCTGTTGTGGGACCTTGTGATTGGGTGAGTTAATAAACTCCCCTTTATATATATATCTAGTCTATTAGTTCTGTCCCTCTAGAGAATCCTGACTAATACAGGGGTGATATGTGCAATGTGGGTTCCAAGTCTTGGCAGTCAGAGGTCACAACTTCCCAATTTTCTTGTAAAGTACCCTGTATAGGTGATGCCTAAGAAGTACATACCTTTTGTCATGTTAACCTATTTGCTGCTAATACAGACTGCATTTAAATTATTTCTGTGTGCCACTAAGTCATTGGCTAAGTCCTCTAAGTACATCTCATTTAATCCTACCAGTGTTGGTAACCACATTTTGAAGGACACTGAAGCCCAGGAATGCTAGGTAACTTTATTGAGATTATTAAGCTAGAAAGGAATGAAGTTAGAATTTTAATCTTATTCTCTTGCATGGCTCATTTATTCTTCTTTGAATGAATAGTTTTTGAGTGTCTGCTAAGTTTTATGTAACTTTCTGTGCACTGATTATATGAAAGCTGAGACAGAATGCTATTTTATTTATTTATTTATTTATTTAATAATTTTAACTTTTATTTTAGGTGCAGCTTTGTTACATGGGGTATGAATGATTCTGTGGTCCAGGTAGTGAGCATTGTACCTAATGAGTAGTTTTTCAGCCCTTACCCTCTTCCTTCTCTCTCTAGTAGTCTCCAGTGTCTATTGTTCCCAACTTATAATCTATGTATTTCACTATTTTTATAAAGTCAATCCACCCCAGTATTTACTAAGCCCTAGAGCATTCCATAGAATTATTTGGTCAGAGTCATTCATTATGGACTCATATTTGTTCTGCAGGCAATTCAGTGTGAAATATTTTAAACAGAGAAATGACATGATCAGAGTAGCAATTTAGAAATACCACTCAGGCTGTTAAGTAGAGAATGAATGAAGTGGGAAGGGAAATAGAAGTCCAATGAGAGTTTGAAGTAAATCTGTGACACTGGAAAGATTATAAAGATATTAAGGAAGTGAAAACTATAAGTCTCAATATCTATGTAGATGTTGGAGTTGAGGGAGAAGAAAAGGAGGAAGAAGAAATTCAAGATTACTCCCCAAACTTTTGGTTAATGTCATTGAGCATACCATTCACCTACATGTGAATCACAGCAAGAACAGGTTTGAGGGCCAAGGAATAGTTTAATATTTGGCCATGAAAAGTCTCACATTCTTTGACTTCTAAGAAGTACCATAAGTCTCTGAACCCATGACAGGTAATCATTGTTTCTTCCAGCAAAATGCCTGTGTCTCTGTTTCTAAATGAGCCATGCTACTCATGGTGGTTTATTGATTGCTGTGATTTGATGCCTGGAGGCAACCTTCCGTTGGATCCCTGAGGAGGAAAAGGCACTTGAAGACCAGAAAAGAACAGATGATTCCATTTGTATAGCTTAATCAGTCTGCAAACCACAAATGGGCAATGTGGGATTTACTGACAGACAGGAGGAAGTCTTGGCACAGCCAGGCAACTTGATTACTATGTATTTCTAACTCACTTACTTGTTTCTCTTAATTATTGCCCAATGCAACCATCATAGGTGTTCAGGACTTGAAATTTTGTTTTAGAATGAGAGAACAATACAGATCCCAAAAGCATGGAGAAATTAGCTACTCCTAACCAATCATACATGAATGATCCACACAAAATAGTTTTGCTACTGCTATGTCCAAGCCAATTCTGGGTGTTTATAATAGATTGGACTGACCACCCTCAGATAATGAAAAGACACTCAGACATCTAGCCAGATTCACACACGTGGTTCTGGACCCTCTGTTTTATCACTACTATTCATCTTGGTCCCTGCTCTGGTCTAGTGTCCACAACATTTCTTTGGGTTACTTGGGCTGAATGTCTAGTTTATCCTTGGGCACAAAATCATCAGGACATTTTAGGGCCTTGCCAATCCTTGGGATTCTCTCAGTCTTGGCTCCACTGGGCAACCATCATATCTGACCTGGGTCTGGATCCTGGGTTCTCCTCACTCCAGAATTGGCTGCTGGCTGGGACCTTATGTAGACTTACTCCAGCTACCCTCTAAATGTCTAGAAACCAAGTTTAAGATAATACAATATTTCTCTTTTTTCCTGAAATTTTGCTTAGTTATTCGTGACGTGATTTATTTCAGTTCCCAGAAGCTTATTTTCTACATCACTTAGCCTTTCTGCATAGATTCAGCCATTTCTGGCCAATCTTTCCCTCACTGAGTTATGATGCTTAATTATCTAGTGTGAGAAAAACAGCTTGGAAGTTCCTCGATGAAACAAGAAAACCAAAAATTTGTACTAAGCTGTTAGCCTAACATTGCTACCACTGAAACTCTGTTTGTCAAAGAGAATCAATTCTCCTCCTCTAAACAATAATTATTACAGACAGACTTTTGGGTGGATCACTTTCCTGGGAGATAAAATGACTTGGTTCTTTGAGTCAGCCAGGAAGACATCCTTTTCCTTCCACTAAGATGGAGTCAGGCACACATTTGCAAGATGGACAAGCAGAGAGCTGAGATTTTGGCAGTGTTAAGCAGGGCCACTGACCTATCCCATCAGGCTTATTTCCCAAGTAATTGAACTTTTCTTCTCATTTCATCCCATCATTGGACAGACCAATAGATTTATTTGTCTTTGGAGAGATAAAACAGATCTTCTTTACCTGGAAGTGTAAACCCATCCATTATTCACTGATGGAAATGGCCCTCCTTTTAAAGTGGTCTCATCTATAACTACTTTGAGAGGCCAGCAACATTATTGGAACCTAATTAGAAATTTCTTCTGGCTATCATAACATTCAATGTATTTTCAAAGGTAGTTTTTGATAAATGGACCCAAGTTTCTATCTAAATTCCATTTTCCACATAAAGGTTATCATTTCTGAAAAAGCACACATCAAAATGTATTAATCCATATAGTGGCAAAGCATTTTAAAAGTTCATTTCAAAGAGCATCAGTACTATGGGAGGTTAATAGGTATTAATGAAAAATTAAAAAGGGCCAGATCCTCAAATACATTTGGATTACCCTGAGATGATACAAGTTAAACCATTTTTGCTATTGCAGAAACTCTCAGAGCCTTTGAAATGACAGTGTGCAATGCCTATTACTAGGAGGAGGTAAACCAGCCACCAAGGGTACAAAATTTAAGGAAGCAGTCATTCTTAGGGTATTACAAGTGCAGGGTTGCCGCTTGCATTAAGCTGACAGCAGCTGCTTCCTTAAATTTTGTATTCTATACATCTACTACATTGTCAATAATTGTTAAGATTAGGGCATAATATACAATCTTCCCCAACTTATTTGGCCAAGAAAGTAACTTGTTTATGTATCTGAATTTAGGTAAAACTCATAGTGACATTAGTGTCTTGTGAAAGAAGTTTGAGAAATAATTTTTTCATTCAATTAATGCTATATTTTGAGTGCCTACTATGTATAAAATAATGGCAAGACACCGGTAATATGGAAATGAAAATGAAAACTATCCCTTTCCTTAAAAACTTGGAACACAGTAGGGAAAGTCAGTTCAAATAAACCAACTACACAATTTAATAAGTGCTATGCTAGTGGTGCATTTAATGTGGAGTACGGTGGGTTTGGAGTGGATAGCAATCTGACTGAGCCAGGAGTTTGAGGAAAGCCAGTGAAGGACTTACAGTAGAATTGAGTGGGGAGGCTGAGTTGTGAAGGATGAATGCAATGAAGCCTGAAGTATGATAGGATATGGGTCTTCTAGGTACAAGGAGCAGCAAGTGTGTGCTAAATGCACTGAGATATGAGAACCCACAGTGTGCCTGGGGCACTGCACAGTGTTGGTTATGCCTGCTGAAATGGAGCCAAGGGGAGGAAGACAACTTTCATTGAAATCAACTGGCCTTAAGGAAAGGATACTCTAGGAGGTTGATAATAGTGGAGAACTGAGAGGAAGGGCAAGAACAGTGAAGGTTTGTATGAATATATGTGTATAAACAACCTTCATAAACCAATGTGTGACTAGAAGGGTATAGTAAACACATAATAAGAATCAACAGAACTAGGAAGAAGTCTAAAATCCCTACCATAGCTTGTAGAGCCCTGATGGTCTCTGCCTACTTCTCTAGCCTCATTCCACAACACTCCCCCACCTCCCTGACACCCCCATTTTCCTTCTCACTGTCAGGCTTCAACCACACAGGCATTCTTTCCTACTTATGTCAGGGCCTTGGCACATGCTCTTCCTTCTGCCTGGAATGCTTTTCTCTCCAACTTTTTCTAGATACTCCTCCTCCAATTTCAGATATCAGCCCAAATGTTCCTTCCTCAGGTATTCAGGCTAGATCTAGCTTGTTATAAACTTTATTCTATCCTTGTACTTTTCTTTCATTGCACAGTTGGGATCATATGTTTTCATGATTACTTGATTAATGTATATTTACCCCCAAAACTGTAAGCTAGCTCCATGGGGCTGCAACCACTTCTATTTAACTTACCATTTTATTCCCAACAGCTAACAAGGAACTTTGTATATTTTAGGTGCTTTACAAGTAATTGTTGAATGACCGACATGGTTGGTTAGCTATCCACCAAATATTTGTGCTTTCCAGTGTAGGGTTGTTGATGGATGGGTACATTTCCTAGCCATCTGACTAGACACCATCAAGGGAATGTGATGTGTTTCACCTCTGGACTAAAGTAGTTAGGAATGAGGTGTGCTCTCTCCATTCTCTTTTCCTATCCACCAGCTGGAGGTATGAGACTTTAGGCTTTAGAAGAAGGTGGGATGATAAAGACACAGGTGTTTAAAACCAGGATGCCTGAATCATTGTATGAAGACTGCCCAAGAAAAACTTGATTAGATTTTTTTGACTAAGAAACACATCTTCATTTTACTAAGCCACTGAGAATTTAGTTTTTAAAAAATACATGTTAAATGATACAGGTAAGGGAATAATGAAAGATTAAAATACAATCTAGATGTGATTGGAATGGAGCTGGTTCTCTAGCCCACATTAGCTAAGATTTTCAAGAACATTTAATAAAAACAAGCTAGTAATTAATATAAACATTATTGTTGCCATATTTGTGTTTGTTCAGGTTGACCATATAGTAAAATGGCTATAGCTTTCATTCCAGACCAGGAGTTTTATTATTCTCCCCTCATCTAGTTGATATAAGAGCCCCTACTGGACTGTTACAAATGAACTCTTGGGCTGCATGGACGATATCCAACTTTTACCGCCAAGAGTTTCATGCTCAGAATGAGTAAAGTAGGTTTGCATAATTCCTTTAAGAATAATGTTTTACCAAGATTCGTTTTTGTCTGAGTGTGTAATGTATTACACTAGTATAATACTTCCACCAAACAAACTTCCCCCTCTCCTTTCCTTTTTCCCTCCTTTCACAAATATTTTTTGAATACTAACCATGGGCCAGGTACTGTGCTAGTCACTGTAGATAAAATGATGAACAAGGCAGCCATTGCTTTTTCCATCACAAAGCCTATAATCTAGCAAGAAACACAGATAAGTAACTAAGCAACTACAATGCAGCATTGTAAATGCTATCTTAGAGAGTCTTCAGGGTGCTACAGGAACCCTTTGCAGGGCCAGTGAAGCAGATACTATCAATATGTTCTACTCATGTCACATTCAATTCCTTTATCATTTTGAGGCACGCCACAGTTCCTGATGTCTTTTCTCTCTCAACACTCAGCACCTCAGCCTCTTTGTTGGAGGGCTGTCCTGAGGCTGCTAGATTGTTCTCCTTGAGTGTGCAGTACTGGAAGTGCTTGGAGAAATCCTTACCAGTGACTGACACACAGCAAGGTTTAAATGTTGTTCATTGAGACAACTGAGATGTGACTACACTGTTTTTAGATATCCCTGGCAGGATTGGGCCAAAATTCTCCTGAGATTTTGCTTTATATCCTACTTTTGCTTGTCTCCTTCTCCTCTCTGGTCCTAATTTTCCACTCTCCTATCAGTTATTTCTGGAAATGCTTTCACATGAATCCTTATTTCAGGGTTGCTTCTGGAGGACCTGACCTAAGATTGGCATCTTACTCAGTCCAGAAGGTCAGGGAAGACTTCTTGGAAGACATGCCATCTAAAACAATGACTGATGGAGGAATGGAATCATCCAAGTGTATGGGGAGTGGATGGAAGACAAGAGCATTCTAGGCAGGTGAACAGGACAATTCAAAGGCTCCTCCTGGAGAGGCCACAGTTGGGTGCAGGTTATCTCTTTAGAATCCATCTTAATTTTCCATTTCAGCAAGTTTTATGGTGAGCTCACATTTTCTTTAACCTTTATGTCCGTGATATAAAATTCCTGTTTTCTTATAATCAGCATTTATCAGGAGTCTTTTTTTAAAAAACAGAAAACAAAACATATTTTTTCCTCATTTACTAATAGATTCACTGCCTATAACAGTGTGAATAATGTGTTGGCCAAAGGAGAATGAGATAGCCCATTATACTTATTGATATAAATTATCCTTGATGAAGAAAGTCCATGTTCATCAATGCTGATATGACTGTGTCATCAATTTAATAGCTGAATGCTGAGGACCATTAAATTTATCACTATTTGCTATACCCTTATTTATAATAGTGCCCAAGAGTAATATGTAATTAACTTCATGACTGATTGACAAAGTAAACTGCAGGGTAATCAATCATATTGTATAAATGCTTGTCATTGGGCCACATGTGGAATATGGAGGTTGACTTGTGATGTTTCAGCACTTCCCTGTCTTGATTGTTGCTCTTGGCTGTTTAGATCTAAAGTCCCTATAAGTGTTGGACTTACTTATTTAAATAAGCTGGTTGCTACACCTTGAGATTCAGTCCAATCTTGCTGTCTAGCATGATACTTAACCGATGTCCTTTGTGTGGGCATATGGAGGACCTCTCCCTTCCTCTTGATCTAGAATGTCTTTCTTTCTTTTAGATCTTCCCCATTCATAATTGTTTTCCTTTGCATACCAGCCCCTGCTTTCACTTAGTCTTTCTTCTGACATTTGTATTTAAAACTAGCAATTTGCACTCTCCTGCAATAGTTTCCCCTTACTGAAGTCATTTTGTAACTCTTCCTCCTCTCTCAGCTTGCCAGAAATGAGAAATGCCTATAAACTTCACCATGAGCAAGGATAAATGAGCCCAAGTCACGGTAAATAAGCCCAAGTCACGGTAAATGAGCCCAAGTCAGGTTTTCTCTCCAAGTATGGACTGTTTCGCAAAGCTTACAGTGACCCAGAAGGGTCAGCTTCTTTGCCTGTGATAGCTATTTGTAACTTTAGAAACTCCAGGTTTTGTGTGACCAAAAGGAAGACTAAGATAACTGTCATAATTCATTCCAGGAATAAAAATGGGCTGGGTGCAGTGGCTCATGCCTGTAATCTCAGCACTTTGGGAGGCCAAGGCAGGCAGATCACTTGAGGTCAGGAGTTCAAGACCAGCCTGGCCAACATGGTGAAACCCCATCTCTACTAGAAATATGAAAATTAGCCAGGCGTGGTGGCGGGCACCTGTAATCCCAGCTACTCAGGAGGCTGAGGCAGGAGAATCACTTGAATCCAGGAGGTGGAGGTTGCAGTGAGCTGAGATTGAGCCACTGCACTTCAGCCTTGGCAACAGAGTGAGACTGTGTGTCAAAAAAAAAAAAATACTAGTGTTTCTTTTGTGTGAATATTGAAGCTACTATGCAATAATCTAACATGGTTGCACATGGAAATTGGGCCTCTGTGGTTAGGTAAGGTTTTCCCTGAAGTGAAGAGGCCTTAATTCACATATTTGTCATGGAAGAGGAGTCAGATCCATAGAGTGGTGAAAGAGAGAATCCTGTACCTCTCTCTTGGCATCTCTCTCTTAGATCTAGACTAGGATGGCAAATACCGGGCACAGGCATTATCATTCATCCCCCGATTACTCCCTCTTTATCCTCTTATCTTCATCCATGCAAGACATCACTAATCCATCATATAATTTCCTCACTGAGCTGAGATAAAACCTACGTTGGACTCCTCCTCAATCCAGCATGGCAGTTAGTTGTTGTCTATTGATCACAGCTGAAAAATAAAATTAAAACCTATTTCCTATTGTTGGTCTCCAGTCTGCTGAGTCAGGAGGCATGTATGTCTAGAACACACTGATGGTAGCATGTGTGCTAGGAGGAAAAGAACTACCTGAATGTCATTACCTTAGTCACTGCTGCAGAACTGCAAGCCCTGAAGAGGAAGTCGTATCTTGTAAACAAGATCATTCTAGTTTCATACAACTCCTAGATTTATTTTCTCTGTGTTATCTTCTGTCTTTCAGAGACATTTGGTTTGAATGATCTGGTCTTGTCACAGCTTGGCCACAGAGTACCCAGAGGAGTCCATGGTTGGGTCAGAGTTAGGTGGGAAGTTGAGTTACCTTGAAAACAGAGTACATCTGAGGCTGCTAATTAGTGAATAGTTTTAGCAATTCTGGGTCCTATAGTTGAGCTTCTTTTTCTTACCAGAAGTTCTTCCTCCTACTGACAACCTTAGTGAGCCTAAGTGAGATTACCATCTCATCTCTGTTTTTCACAAAACCATATATTTTTCATGGCAAGTCCTTCTAGTTTCTTGTGGCTTCACTAAAGCCCCAAATCAGGTAGCAGGTACCAAAGTCTTCTGATGACTCAAGACCCCAACATCCTATGGATAAAATGGTGATGATTTACTCAGCATGAGTTTCCAAGAGAGCCACAGGAATCTTGCCTTCTTTTCTTTCTGTCTTTACCTAGAAGTTCAGTTTTTATGATGCTCTCTGCAGCTTTGATCTATAAAGAGGGGCAAATTGGCAAATATGAGCCTTGCAAAATGTTGTTCATATTTGCAAATAACTACCTTGGCAGGCAGGTATGTGCTCTGTAAACCTAAGTATTGCTTTGGCATGTGAGTCAAAAGGGAATTTGTAAGCAACCTTTAGGCAGCTGCTCTTGGAGAATACAGCTTGGCCTGTAACCTAGTTCAGCTGAAAAATTTGAACACCTCATCACTGCTAAACAGACCATCACTCCCCTTTGTGTCTTTCTGGTCATGTACAGGTCATTTATTTGGCAGGTTCTGTCTAACTCCATTAATTGACGGCATCCAATTCATCCTTTGGCCCTGAGTCAGGATTCTACAAGATATTTTTTTAAGCCCAAACATCATTCCAACCAAAAAAAGGGGTACCAAAGAACAGTATTTAAGACGTATTTTTAAACTTAATTAAGAGTTTGGTGGATTGTCATTTGACCCAGTGGCTGGCCTGGCACTTGTTTGGATTCCTCACCAGCCCCACATAGAGAAACATGAATCAATTTTTAGGCAAATGAGTTGTCTTGAGGATTTTATTGGTTTGTAGCCCAAGTCAGTGGGTAAGGGGTGGATCAAAAGGCAGAGAAATAAAAGACAGTGAGACTTACTGTGAAGGTATAGAATCCACTCTGCACATGTCCATACTATTGTTTTGTGATCTCATTCATTAAACCCAACATGTCCCCAGCATGTGCTCAGTAGGCTGTTAGGAAACATACTATGTACAAATGAGTTTAAAATCATGGTCACTGCCCTCAAGAAACCTGTCAAACAGCAGAGAAGATAAATACATGCTGGAAGAAGGTGAAAACCAAAGTGAAATTATGTGATAACTTACTAGGAACTGCAGAGAAAGGTTTGAGTGAAAGCAAAGGAGAGGGGTGATTTGTTGTGCATCCTTATTGGACATGAGAACAGTGTCTGATACTCATGTGTCTCTTTAACTTGTGCCAGGAAAAAAAGTAGGTGTTTAATAAATGCTTAATGGATGTAATTGAGAGACAATATAGACCATTTCCTGTAGGGAGTCATTTTTGAAGTAGGTCTGAAAGGAAATTTGGACTTGGGGTTGACAGAAGAAGTAGGAGAAAATTCTATGTAGGAAACTGAAGGAGATTAGACATGAGGTGGGGTGGGGGGCAGCCTGCTGAAGCAGAAGGGAAGGACAGAGAATGGTGAAAAAGAACCAATGTATATGGCATTCATCCTTAGGTAGGGCTTCCTCCCAGATTTGACCCTCACTCAGAACTAACTAGAGATACAATAGTTACCTTGTTCTTAATACTTGTTCTTAATATCTTAATACCTTGTTCAAGATGTCTTAATATCTTGTTTTTAATACTCTCGTTCTTAGCCAAGTTATGGGTATACTGCATTGTTCTCAGGGAAAATAGAGTCTCCCTGGGGTCTTAGGAAGCTCACACAAGTATCCTAGATCACTATTCTTAAACTTTAGTATGCACATAAATCACCTGGGGGGCTTGTTAAAACACAGATTTCTGGACCCACCCACAAAGTTTGTGATTCAGTAAGTTTGGAGTAAGGCCTGAGGATCTGCATTTTGAACAATCTCAGGTGACGATATGCTATTCCTAGGACCATGGTTTGAGAACCACTGTCTTAGATAAATATACAGTTTCCTTTCCCTCATATTTGCACTGTTTACCAAGACATGGAGAGAATCAAATACCGTAAGATTGCTGTGATGACCAGAGCCTTTAAAAATGTTTGCTGAAGGCAGCTGATTCAATGGTGCTTGTATCAGGTGATATGAGATTTGTAGAGTAAAACTGCATTAATTTTCAATATTTAAACAATTAAACTATGGATGTTCCTATGGTAAACTGGGTGTTTGAAATTCAGAACATTATTTTCCTCAGAGAAGTAACACTGTTGTAAATACAGTTGAGGTCTCCAGCTCATAGAAAAGCCCTGGTCTCATGGAATGTATCTAAAGCACTCAGTTCTGCAATAGATTATCACAGAAAATAATACCATAGCAATACCATTAGTTAAATAAAATGCAACCTTGAACATGTGCACTTCATTCTAACAGATGATGCTTAGAAGTTATGCCACCACTACACTTTGATAAAGTAAATTGTATTTTAACACATTAGGAACCTCACTAATTGAAGAACCCTTAGTCAATGAATAATAGAGTGGTATAGAATGAATTGTAAAATAATAACATGGTACATAAAAGTGTTCTTAAAACCTTTGCTTATGTGCTTTTTGAGTTGGAATTTATTTTTATAGATCATATGTTTTTTATAGGAAGAGAAGTTTGGTTTATATAGGCATCTCAGGCTCTATTATGACACTGACTTTGAACACTTTACTGGGCAGTCTAGGCTTTAGAACATCTGCATGCCCATAATCCCAGCTACTCAGGAGGCTGAGAGGCAGCAGAATTGCTTAAACCTTGGAGGCGGAGGTTGCGGTGAGCTGAGATGGCGCCACTGCACTCCAGCCTGGGCAACAAGAGCAAAATCCCATCACACACACACACACACACACACATACACACACACACACACACACACACAAAAGAACATTTGCTACTCCACCCCCACCACAGCCCCCTTCTGAGGGTTTCTCTCCATATAACTTGCTATAATGGTATCTCATGCCCATGCTCCCCTGGCCACAGGTGAAAGACGAAAAATGGGTACCTTGTTTAAGGACAACCAAGCTGTACATTGACCAGAGCCTATGAGGTGACTTGATGTAGAAGTTTTACTCGTCATAAACAATGGAGACTAACTGAAACAATCAGAACTTGAGACAGAGAAAAAGAATAAAGCAGTTAGCTGTGGGAGTAGGAGCAACAGAATAGTGAAAACAATGTGATAGCTGAGTTGCCATAATGGTATAGCATGAGAATAAATGCGAACCTCTGCTGCCTAGGAGGTTAACCAGATGACCCAGTTGTTAGGGCTGCTCTGAATTCTGAAAGATTTTTCTGAGTCTTGAGCTATTTAATAAGGACTGTGAGCCCTGGCTCTTCAGCTCTTCTAGAAATCCTGGGAGTGTGGCCAGATTTCCTGTCTTTCCAATTTTTTCAGGTGAATTCTTATAAAATCTTCCCAAACTAGAGGTAACCCAAATTCCTTTCGATAAAAATAGCCTAACCAACATAAACTCCTATGAAAAGTTCCTAGTGACAGATTTGGCACATAGATGATGCTTCTTGGTCCCATTATCCTCAAACCTTCATTTCAGGTCTCTGAGCTAAGGTTTTCTGTGTGCTGAATTGGTATAGTATTTCTCTCCTCCTCTTGTTGATCCCTCCCAACTGATGAATCAGTATGGTAAAATCTGTACAGCTTCGAATTAATCAGAACTGAAGGCACATAAAAATGCAAGGAATTAAAGAACAGACAGAACATAAAAGAAAAAGGTATAGAGTGAGAGTCAAGGAGATCAGCTCTCACCACAAAGGAAAGCTCAAAGCCTTTGATGAACTGCACCTATAAATAACTATGAGCTCTGGCAATCCCTGTAAGGCTTTGGCCAAATGGTTCAGGTCCATCAGGGATAATGAGGGCTAGGGACATGCTGCTAACAAGCACAGCTGTAACACAGGCTAGAGGACAATGTGCTTCTGATTGTCACTTGTATGATGTAGATTTATAGGACCTGAGCTCTGTTCTGATGAATGCCCCAAGGAAGCTGGTATTCTTTGATTCATTAAACGGGAACTTACCTTGTCTTTTCTCTATTTGGTCTTAGGAATCATATCTTAGGTTAAGTGGTAATTTGGAGATCATTCCACTCTTACCCTCTAATTTTAAGGATCAGAAAACTAAGGTTGTGGAAGGGGAGATTACTTAACCAACACCACACAATTTATTCATGGTAGTATTGCTTTTAAAGCCTTGCTCTACCTGCTCTTAGCTCAGATGCAGTAAAAAATTCATCTTACTGACTTATTCAGTCACTTATTTTGTGGGGCTGTTTCTAATAGCTCTAATGCTGTCACATCCCTTTCTTATTTGATCCCCCCAACAACCCAGGCAGATGGGTAGAGATATTTTCATTTTACAGGTGAAGAAGCTAAAGTTCGGAAGTGAGGCCTCTTTTTTGGAAACTCAGATACTCTGATTTCTAATACAGACGCCTTTTCAATAAATAATTTATTTGAAAACAATGTGTAGACTAAAATTTGCAATAGAAATGCTGATCTTTATCATAACCCTCACTTTCTTCCCATGCCACACTCCCTGTGCTATAGCAGAGGCCCATCCTTAAGGACAAAGTCTTTTTTGTATCTTCAGTTTTCTGCACAACACGTTGCTATTATAGGAATTCTCCTCAAATTAAGTCATAATTTCCATTGGGTTATATATGGGTTCCATTTGGAAGGTGGGAATTTTCTTTATTTCCAACAAACCATTTTCTCCATGGAGTGAAAGACTTTAATTCTGAGTCTTTGCTTGGTCACTGTGACCATTTTCTTCAGAGGGTTCTGTTTGACACCAATATTAACTCACCATCAGTCAAGTCATTCATTCATTCATTAATTCCTTCATTCATACATACTCCATTTCCAGAGCAGATGTGTGACAGATACTGTGTTAAATGCTGAAGACACACAGATAACAAGCTGTGGTACCTGTTTTCCAGAAACTTACAATTTAGTGTGTATGGGGAGGTGAGCTCAGGGTATGGGAGACATCACTTTGGAACTGGGTATAAGATAACTACTGGAGATATAGGGAATGTCTCAAGAAATTCCTAGTGGGAGACTTTGGCTGACTATCCAAGGTGTGGGGGAGTGAATACTGGGGTAGTTTGGGAAGGCAGAGGCAGCTGTAAAAGCATAGAAAGGGATGCTTAACTCATTTTAAATGTATTTTTAATTGACAAATAGTAATTGTGTACATTTATGAGGTATATTGTGATCGTTTGATCTATGTATACATTGTAGAAAGACTCAATCAAGCTAAGCAACATATTCATCACCTCACCAACTTATGACTTTTTGTGGGGAGAATATTACAAATCTATTCTTTTAGCAATTTTGAAGTATACAACACATTATTATTATTAACTGTGGACACAACTCATTTTCTTGCTTACTATCCTTTGGGCTACTGGAAATTGTATTAGTCCTTCAGTTTTCTACCTGTATGTTCCACAGTATCGGGGCTTTCTTGCAGCATTTCTAGGATATTTATGGAAAGAAAGTACAGTTTAAGGTAGAATGTGTTTTCTCTGCATTTGCTCTGACCTCCCAAAAACCTGTTCCATTACCACTCAAGATTAGGTGTTCAAGCCTGAAGTATTTGTTAGAGAAGGCATTTCACAATGCCTGGCATATCGATCAAAGCCATGTGTGTTCATACAGCATACACTGTTGAGGTGGGAGAAGCAGAGGTCCCCATTCCCAAGGAGAGAGACAGCATTGGCCCATGACTACCGGCTGACTGAGCAACATAGAGTGGTTCATATTTAAAGGCTTGTGTGTAACCCAAGGTTTAAGGACAACCTGTATTCATGGGGTGTTAGTCTAGGGATATTGTGGAAGGTTTTATGGAAAGCAATATGATGTGAGCTTTGAAGAACAGTGTGGCAGGTGAACAGGTAAAAAGCATAGTGGACAAACTTGTAAAGTTGTTGCCCATAGAGTAGGAGGAAAATGACCTGGTCAAGCAGAGAGCTTGCAAGGGAGCAATTGTTGGGGAAGGGGATATGATTGTAGGTAAAACAGGGAGGCAGATAAGGATATCTAGTTTGAAGACCTTAGGAAAGGAAAATCACAAAGGACTGGAAAAAGCCTAAATCCCCATGATAGTGTACAAGGTCTCACATGATTAAGCCCACTGTTTTCTTGTGAATGAGAGGAAGCTGTGTAGCAGGGAGAGCTCTGAAAGACTGTGTAATTACACGATGAAGCTGACAACTGGACAAATAGGGAAGGAAGGTCCTGGCACAGGACTTAGACAAGTGTTTCTGGTTGTCTTTCTGTGACATTTGCAGAGTCAGTCAGCATCCCTCAGCTGTGAAAACTATAATATGACAGGTATTATAATATAGGGAGAGACATGAAGGGCGGTAAGAGAAGATAATTCACAATTATTGAACTCTGGGCTTTGTGTGTGGTGAAATGCACACACGATTCCATTCAACTCTCCAAACAACCAATGAACTCTTCATTTTACAGGATCAGAGTAGCTAAGTAACTTTTCCAAGTTCATTGGCTTGAAAAATGTTCAGACAAAGGTGTGCCTGATTTCTAAGCCTGTCCTATTTCATCATGTCAGTTTTGCCCATCCTAGCCTAATAATGTCACTTTGGCGTATTTATTACACACTTAGATTCCAAAGCCCTTGCCAAGACTTAGAATAAGAATTTTAAGTGAGGTGCCTAGGAATCTGCATGTTTAATATACACCCTAGATGGTTAATATGATCAAGTCATTTTGGGGAATCCCTGCAATGTGTCACACTGCCTTGAGAAAAGGCATAAGGTTGGAGAGGAAAGGGGAGGGATGGAAAGAGATTAAGGAGGTAGAATTGACAGGACTTGACTGATTGCAGGAGAAGTGAAGCCTTCAGTCTCTGAATAGCATTTCTGTCTGAAGTTTTGTAAGTGTAAACCCCTGCCTAACAACAAAATCCTCCTCTAATTGGGCAAAAGTAGTGAGTGGCCATTCTGCCAGGCTCTCTTGGGTGTGAGCATCCCAGGAGAGTTTTAGCCAGGACACAGCAGCATGCTAGTGTGCTGCTCTGGTTGCATATGTTGGAGACGATTTTCATAACACTTATAGGTAAAAAGAAATGTAAAAGGTTTCTGGGAGAGAAGCCAACTATCATGTTCCTGTTTTCAGAACACAAAAATTGCTGTAATTGTTTGGTTAATTTAAAAAATAATGATGATGTATTGCAAGAAAATGATTTAAGGAGAGAGTTTCTTGGAGCAAGAAGTGATGTTAAGTGTTTAAAGGTTTTAAATTGACAAACTAGGCAACGGTAAATACTTTTACTTTTGGAACAGTGAGCCATTTTCCTTGAGCTCTTTGGGTCCTGAGTTACTCACCATGTTCAGCATAGATAAATGCTTTTTGTCCTTCAGTGAAGACACTGCTGATGGTAGGCAGAATAATGGTTCCTCAAGTATGTCCATACCCTTATCCCTGGGACCTGTGGATATGTTACTTTAAATAGCAAAAAGAACTTAACAAATGTAATTAAGTATTTTGAGACAAGAAGAGAAGCCCAGATTATCCAGGTGGGCCCAATATAATCACAAGAGTCCTTATAATAGAGGGCAGGTGAGTAAGAATCAAAGAAAGAGATGCAATAATGGAAGCAGAGGTCAGGGTGCTGTGATTGCTAGAAGGGCGTCACAGGCTAAGAAACGCAGGTAGCCTCTGGCAGCTGGAAAAGTAACAGCAATTGATTCTTTCCTAGAGTCTCCAGAGGAATGCAGCTCTGCTGACACCTGTTTTAGCCTAGAGAGACTAATTTTGGGTTTCTAATCTCCAGAACTATAAGATAATACATTTTCATTGCTTTAAGCCACCAATTTTATGGTAATTTTGTTACAGTAGCAATAGGAAACTCATAACACCATCATCAAGTGGCTTTTGTCTGTTATTTCCATGATGAGTAGGAAGGCTCTTGTATCCAAGAGGGATCCTTAGCAAAAACCAGCATGGAGGCAAAACTAAGACCCAAGTTCAAAGTTGATTGTGTTGACCTTGACTTAGCAAGCATTTCTGGGTGAATAAGCCCTAATGTCTTCCTTTGACTCTGAGACCCATGGAGTTTCTGTTCCTTATAACTGCCAGTGACAATGTTCCACTTCACTGTGCCTTTCCTATGGTCATTTACTCTTTTTTTATTCTTTTTTAGACAGGGTCTCTTACTGTCATCCAGGCTGGAGTGCAGTGCCACAGTCATGGTTCACTGCAGCCTCAAACTCCTGGGCTCAAGTGATCCTCCTGCCTCAGCCTCTGGAGTAGCTAGGACCACAGATGTGCACCACCACACCTGGCTAATTAAAACTTTTTTTTGTAGAGACAGGACCTTGCTATATTGCCTAGGCTGGTCTTGAACTCCTGGCCTCAAGCAATCCTCCTGCCTAAGCCTCCCAGAGCACTGGGATTACAAGCATGAGCCACCATGCCCAGCCCTCTCTTACTTCTCTTAATGCTACCATGTCAGATATCCTCTAGGCCATTATCCCTCAGATATTGCAGGTTTTAGGGCCAGCTTTGGAGAATCTTCCCCATGAAACTTGTAGTCCATAAATCCTATTCTGAGGAAATTACAATAATGTTTACTAAAAATTATGCCATTAAATGGAATGTAGGCCAGGCACGGTGGCTCACACCTGTAATCTCAGCACTTTAGGCGGCCAAGGTGGGCAGATTGCTTGAGCTCAGGAGTTCGAGACCAGCCTGGGCAACGTGGCAAAACCCCATGTGTACAAAAAATACAAAAAAAAAAATGAGCTGGGCATGGTGGTGAATGCCTGTAGTTCCAGCTACTCAGGAGGTTGAGGTGAAAGAATGGCTTGAGCCCCAGAGGTGGAGACTGCAGTTGCAGGGAGCCGAGATTGTGCCACTGCACTCCAGCCTGGGCAACAAAGCCAGACCCTGTCTCAAAAAAAAAAAAAAAAGAAAAGAAAAAAAGAAAAGAAATGTTCTTAGCTGTCACATTCCAATGTGTCTTTCCCTAATTGTAATCAATCAGCTTCTTAAGCCCATGTCTCCTGAGTCTCTGTAACCCAGAGACGGTTTATTATTTGTAAGCATTGGCCTCGTATAAGGATAGACCACTGGCTGTGGTCTGTTGTCTGGTTTCATCACTCTTGGGAACCTCCTTTTACCTCACTTATTTACTCCCAATTTTGATTTTAGGAAATGGAGTTAATCCCCTGCTGTAAACATGGTTTCATTTCTATACTACACTAGGAAGAATGGCAACTTAAGTTTGCTCAGTTATCAATAAATTAGAATGTTGATTACTCACACATGATCTTAAGATTGTTATACTATGAAACATATTGTGAATCCTATCCTAAAGTGTCCCTCATTTAAAAGTCTTGAAGGCCATCTCCTAGACTTAATAAACATGAACAGATGTAGGTTGACAGTCAGTAGCTGAGAGAGACATACTGAAGCAGAGCAGGCATTCAATGTGAAACAGTCTAGGAGCTACAGATAGATCCTGGAAAACTTGTTTAATATATGGGTGCCTAATTCTAGGAATATATATGCAACACCTGCTTATGGGAAAAAGTCTATGTTGGCTTCTATGTATATGCACAGTGGGGAACAGTCCTATAATATAGGGAAGGGGGAAATAATTGACAGGAGAGGGTGGACACTTAGAGTAGGTCAAAAATGGTTGTCCTCTGCAGAGTGGCAAAAGGGAGATAGCTGCAAGGCCCATACTGAAATCAAAGAGATCTGCCTCCACAGGAGTTTGCCGCTGTCCGTGATTCTGAAAGTACTGCCCTAGAACACAGAAGTTTATCATAGCTCAAGTTGGGTTTCATCAGTTTTTGTTGTTGTTGTTCTGTTGCTTGGTAGCTGCATCAATAGGTGTCTAGAAGAGACAGAAGCATGATGCAAATTTTCCTTAAATGGAGACCAAATGCTATAGTTCATAGAGGACGGTAAGTACAAGGACAGAGGAGGGGCCAGGTGTTTAATTGGAGACTACAAAGAGTTAATATGATAATTCTGTCTGCAATGTCTATAAAGTCCCCATTTCTACCTTTTGCTACACCATCAACTCTATTTTTATATCATCTTTTTATGTCACTAAACTCTACTGTAGTGACATACTTAAACTGAAAAAAAAAAACCCTGAACTTTTATTTTTATGCAACAAGACAGATGGAGTGTGCTGAAATGAAATCCATCATTGGGTGATGATTTTTGTTCAGGTTATGAAAACTTGTGATGGCTCCTGTGAGTAAACAATTTTAAATATTCCATCTCCCCTCCCTCCTCAAAAATAAAAAAATCTTGATGTGCAATTCTGGGCTACCCAGGTCTCCTCTTGCTGGGCTAGGAGCTGGCAGCAGTCACAAGAGTTTCTCAAATCACTCCTCTCAAGAACTGTCATTCTTGACTAGACTTCACTTCCTTACTCCTGGCAGTTGCTTCTTTATTTCTACTTGCAGTCCTCCCTCCTGAAATTGATTTATGCCTTAACAAAAAGCTAGTTCAAGCTTCTGTGTCAAGGCTGTTGTTATTCAAATCCTGGTGTGGAGCAGTGTGATCTGTGGATCAGCAGCATAGCGGTCACAACTGTGTTAAAATGCATATTCCCAGCTTCCATCCCAGACTTATTGAACCAAAATCTGCATTTAAACAAAATCCCCAGGTGATTTTATGCATATTAAAGTTTAAGAAGCACTGATTTAGGTGATAGCTAAACCAGTTCAGTTGGCTGAACTAGGAAGACCTGTTTCCAATGTTCTAAATCTGCTTGTTGGGCCTATTTATTCATTCAATAGGTAATGGGTATCTACGCTGTATGAGGCATTACCCGATATGGGTAAAACATATGGGTAAAACATAAAGAGAGTATAGCTCCTTTTCTCCTTATTTGTCATGGCAGTTGTTTACCACCTTGACCTGCCCTTTGGCTCTGGAAGGTCTGACCCTTCTTACCATCCTCCTTAGTTTTGGGTGCCTGGCCTTGCTTTACTCTCTGCTATTGGTGTCTTTCTGAGTTTTGTCTGTGAATTTGGATTTTGTTTCCTTTTGTTCTGCCATGACTCCACCTGGGTTTTCTGAGTCTGACTTGGCCATCTTTCTGACCATTGCTTATCTCACGCACCAAGTTTGCTGAGGCTGCTCAGACCCTGGCTCTCTTCCTTGTGACTGTGTCCCATTGCTACATATGCCCTTAGAACATAGCTTTCTCATTTTAACCATAAGATACTTATTTTCCTAACTGCTGATATCTGGGTTCGGGTTTCTAGGAATTGTGGCTTTCACCAGAAATTGCCAGGGTCATACCTTGGCATACCTTGGTATGTCATACCTTGGTAACCTGTCCTTGCACCAGAAAACACAGGACTTTACTTTCTTACCATGAAAAGTATACCCTTTTCCCCAGAGCCTTTTTTTGTCCCTTCCTCAATTTAACCATTTATTTTTACATAGCAGAATAATGAACCATACTAACAAATGGCTATATTTTCTAGAAAGCCTATTAACTTTCCATATTCTTTTCATTCTCTTTTATCACTAATGGAACTTACTATACATTGAGTTTCAACCCCAAATCCAAGTAGATTCAACTAATTTGAGAGACCTAGAACCTATAAATCTTAACATGGAGTAATTTTTCGGGAGGCAAACATTGCCTGTGCTTTCTAGTTTCTTCAGGGGAATAACGTTTCTCCTAAGACTGGTTCTATTTAAAACATGCTCTTTCCCTACACTCACATAGCACTTTACCAGGTGACTATTATCTGATTGGGTGCTACAAAAACTGTGAGGTCTCATGGGATGTATCATTGTTGCCTTGACCCCAGAACTGCACTTCTCATGCACAGAAGCTCATAGAGATATTTTCAAAATGGTGTTTTTAGCTTCTGGTCCTTACCCTATGCAAACAGAGCTCTAGTCCAGTTCATAAACAGGCCATGGCAGGTGCCATTCCATCCATCTAGGTTTGCCATCTCTTTCCTGCCAGAACTCTGACTGATACATCCATTATTAAGCCTTTCTCTCTCTTTGCACCTTGCCAGGGTCTCACATATACCTTATCCAATTCCTCCTTTTCTTATCTAAGCAAAAGTTAACAGTACAATTAACCACACTCCTCCCCTCAAACATCTATGGGGTCAAGGAACTATTATTTAAAGAAACATCCAAACTCTATTGCCCAATTAGTCCTTTCATCCCTTCTCCATTCTCTCTAAACAAACATTTATTAGGCCTCTATTATGTATCATAAATTATATTACCATATTTTATTGGCTTGAAGTCATTATTGATTGAAGGAAGCACCATTATTTCAGGTCCTACTATAAAGTTAAAAGCATCCAAAATTAGGAATTTAACAGGAGACTTCTACCTAATTCTGAGACATTATAGATTTACCCTTTGAGGGTAAGAGTAAATGAGAAGAAAAGCTCACTATGCAGAAAGGGACAGTAAGAAAATGTACATATATCAACTTTGGTATTGGCTAGAGACAGGAAAAAAAATCTCTTCCAAAAATTTGAACCAAAGCTGGTACAGTAGTGCCCATTTATCCATGAAGGATATGTTCTAAGACTTCCAGTGAATGCCTGAAGTCGTGGATAGAACTAAATCCTATATATTCTATGATTTTCTTTATATGTATCTATAAAGGTTAATTTATAAATTAGGCACAGTAAGAGATTCCCAAAAATAATCAATGCAGGCACACTTTGTTTTATTTTGCTTCTCAGATATTACATTTCTTACAAGTTGAAAGTTTGCAGCCACCCTGTTTTGAGTAAGTCTATCAGTGTCATTTTTCCAACAGGATGTGCTGCTTCATGTCTCTGCATCACATTTTGGTGATTATTGCAATATTTCAAACTTTCTCATTATTATTGTACCTATTATGGTGATCTGTGATCAGTGATCCTAATGTTACTATTGTAATTGTTTTGAGGTGCCACAAACTGTGTCCCTATAAGACAGTGAACTTAATTAATGTGTGGGTTCTGACTTCTCCGCCAACTGGCTATTCTCCCATCTCTCTCCCTCTTCTTGGGCCTTCCTGTTTCCTTAGATACAACAATATTGAAATTAGGCCAATATTGTTAATAACCCTAAAGTGGCCTCTAAATGTTCAAGAAAGGAAGAGTCGCATGTCTCTCACTTTAAATCAAAAGCTATTAAGCTTGGTGGGGAAGGCATGTCAAAAGCCTAAAGAGGCCAATAGCTAGGCCTATTGCAGCAAACACTTAGTCAAGTTGTTAATATAATAAACAAATTCTTGAAGAAAATTAAAAGTACTACTCTAGTGAACACATCAATGGTAAGAAAGCAAATGAGACTTTTTGCTGATAGGGAGAAAGTTTTAGTGGTTCGGATAAAAAATCAAACCAGTCACAACATTCCATTAAGCTAAAGCCCAATCCAGAGTAAGTCCCTAATTCTCTTCAATTCTCTGAAGGCTGAGAGAGGTGAGGAAGCTGCATAAGAAAAGTTTGAAGCTAGCAGAATTTGGTTCATGAGGTTTAAGGAAAGAAGCTGTCTCCATACCATAAAAGTATAAAGTGAAGCAGCAAGTGCTGATGGAGAAGCTAAAGCATGTAACCCAGAAGATCCAGCTATGATCATTGATGAAGATGGCTAGGCTAAACAACAAATTTTTGATATAGACAAAACAGTCTTATATTAAAAGTAGATGCCATCTAGGACTTTCTTAGCTAGAGAGGAGAAGTCAATGCCCGGCTTCAGATCTTTGAAAGACAGGCTGACTCACCTGGTGACTCTAAGTTGAAGTCCATGCTCACTGGCCACGCTGAAAATCTTAGGTTCCTTAAAAATTATGCTAAATTGCTGGGCACGGTGGCTTACGCCTGTAATGCCAGCACTTTGGGAGGCTGAGGTGGGTGGATCACGAGGTCAGGAGTTCAAGACCAGCCTGACCAACATGGTGAAACCCTGTCTCTACTAAAAACACAAAAATTAGCCGGGTGAGGTGGTGGGCACCTGTAATCCCAGCTACTCAGGAGACTGAGGCAGGAGAACTGCTTGAACCCGGGAGGCGGAGGTTGCAGTGAGCTGAGATTGTGCCACTGCACTCCAGCCTGGGTGACAGAGTGAGACTCCATCTCAAAAAAAAAAAAAAAAAGAAAGAAAAAAAGAAAAGAAAAAGAATTATGCTAAATCTACTCTACCTGTGTGCTATAAATGGAAGAATAAAGCCTGAATGGCATCATAATCATATCTGTTTATAGCGTGGCTTTCTGAAAGTTTAGAGTCCACTGTGAGACCCATTGCTCAGAAGTAGAATCCTTTCATAATATTACTGCTCATTGAAAATACACCTAGTCACCCAAAAGCTCTGATGAAGATGTACAAGGAGATTCATTGTTGTTTTTGTGTCTGCTAACACAACATCCATTCTGCAGCCCATGGATCAAGGTGTAATTTTGACTTTCCAGTCTTCTTATTTAAGGAATACATTTTTTAAGGCTTACCTGCTATAGATAGTGCTCTGATGGATCTGGGCAAAGTAAATTGAAAATAGTTTGGAAAGGATTCATGACTCTAGATGCCTTAAGAACATTCATGATTCATGGGAGGAGGTCAAACTACAAGCATGAATAGGAGTTTGGAAGTTGATTTTAATGCTCAGGGGTGACTTTGAGGAATTCAAGACTTCAGTGGAGGAAGAAGCTGCAGATGTGGTAGAAATAGCAAAAGAACTAGAATTAGAAGTAGAACCTGAAGATGTGATTGAATTGCTGCAATTTCATAATAAAACTAACGGATGAGGAGTTGTTTCTTATGAATATCAAAGAATAGTTTCTTGAGATGAAATCTACTCCTGGTGAAGATTCCATAAACATTGTTGAAATGACAACAAGGAATTTAGATTATTATATAAAATTAGTTGATAAAGAAGTGACAGGGTTTGAGAGGATTAACTCCAATTTTGAAAGAAATTCAACCATGGGTAAAATGCTGTCAAACAGCATCACATGGTACAAATAAATCTTTCATGAAATAAAGAGTCAACGGGGCAAACTTAATCGTTATCTTATTTTAAGAAATTGCCACAGCCACCCCAATCTTAAGCGATCACCACTCTGATCAGTCAGCAGCCATCAATATTGAGGCAACATCCCAACACCCTCTGTATCAGTCCATATTCACACTGCTGATGAAGGCATACCCAAGACTGGGAAGAAAAAGAGGTTCAGTTGGACTTACAGTTCCACATGGCTGGGGAGGCCTCAGAATCATGGCGGGAGGTGAAAGGCACTTCTTACATGGTGGCAACAGAAGAAAATGAGAGGGAAGCAAAAGCAGAAACCCCTGATAAGCCCATCAGACCTCATGAGACTTATTCACTTTTTTTCTATTGATTGGAATAGTTTCAGAAGGAATGGTACCAGCTCCTCCTTGTACCTCTGGTAGAATTTGGCTCTGAATCTGTCTGGTCCTGGACTTTTTTTGGTTGGTAGGCTATTAATTATTGCCTCAATTTCAGAGCCTGTTATTGGTCTATTCAGGGATTCAACTTCTTCCTGGTTTAGTCTTGGGAGGGTGTATGTGTCCAGGAATTTATCCATTTCTTCTAGATTTTCTAGTTTATTTGCATAGAGGTGTTTATAGTATTCTCTGATAGTAGTTTGTATTTCTGTGGGATCAGTGGTGATATCCCCTTTATCATTTTTTATTGCATCTATTTGATTCTTCTCTCTTTTCTTCTTTATTAGTCTTGCTAGTGGTCTGTCAATTTTGTTGATCTTTTCAAAAAAAAACCAGATCCTGGATTCATTGATTTTTTGAAGGGTTTTTTGTGTCTCTATCTCCTTCAGTTCTGCTCTGATCTTAGTTATTTCTTGCCTTCTGCTAGCTTTTGGATGTGTTTGCTCTTGCTTCTCTAGTTCTTTTAATTGCGATGTTAGGGTGTCAATTTTAGATCTTTCCTGCTTTCTCTTGTGGGCATGTAGTGCTATAAATTTCCCTCTACACACTGCTTTAAATGTGTCCCAGAGATTCTGGTATGTTGTGTCTTTGCTCTCATTGGTTTCAAAGAACATCTTTATTTCTGCCTTCATTGAGACTTATTCACTATCACAAGAATAGCACGGGAAAGACTGGCCCCCATGATTCAATCACTTCCCCTTGGGTCCCTCCCACAGCATGTAGGAATTCTGGGAGATACAATTCAAGTTTAGATTTGGGAGGGGACACAGCCAAACCATATCACCCTCCACCAGCAAAAAGATTATGACTCACTGATGGATCAGATTATTATTGGCATTTTTCAGCAAGAATATTTTTAAATTAAGGTATGTACATCTTTTTTTTTAGACATAATGCTATTGCACACTTAATAAAGAACAGGATAGTGTAAACATAACTTTTTTTTTGACACAGAGTCTCACTCTGTTGCCTAGGCTGGAGTGCAGTGGGTGTGATCTTGGCTCACTGCACCCTCTGCTTCCCAGGTTCAAGCAATTCTCATACTTCAGTCTCTCAAGTAGCTGGGATTACAGGCATGCACCACCACGCTTGGCTAATTTTTGTATTTTTAGTACAGATGGGGTTTTACCATGTTGGCCAGGCTGGTCTCGAACTCCTGGCCTCAAGTCATCTGACTACTTTGGCATCTGAAAGTGCTAGGATTACAGGTGGGAGCCACTGTGCCTGGTCAATAGTGTAAATATAACTTTTATTTGCACTGGAAAATCCCCAAATCTGTGTGACTCTCCTTATTGTGATATTCACTTTATTGCAGTAGTTTGGAACCAAACCCACAACATCTCTGAAGTATGCTTGTAATAGGCATTTGTGAATGTGGTGTCTCTCTCGTTCTCTCTCTCTCTCTCCCCCCCTTTCCTTCTCTTTCTCCCTCTCCCTTACCTCTCAAAATATCTTATTGTACTGTACTCATCCTTCTTCTTGTGATGATATGAGATGATAAAATTGCTATATGATGAGAAGAAGTGAGGTGAATGATGTAGGCATTGTGATTTAATGAAAAATGCCAGAAAAAAGCAGTTTATAAGTTTTAAATTGCATGTGTTCTGAGTAGCATGATGAAATCTCACGCTGTCCTGCAACACAGGATACGAATCATTCCCTTTGTCCATCTATTCTACCTGCCGGCTAGTCCCTTAGTGGCCATCTTGATGATCAGATCTACTGTCACAGTATCACACTGTTTTTGTACAAGTAACTGTTATTTTACTTAATCATAGCCCCAAAGGGCACGAGTAGTAATGTAACATTTTCAGACTGTGGCTGAACAATGGCAACTGGTACTCTGGAAAGAGAAACCACAGATAAGAGGGAACTACTGTACTCAGGGCCTCAGTCTGAACTCACTACTGGTGCAGTGAAAAAAATCTCAAACAGAAAATTTAATTTAAAGGAGTCTCAAGTTAGCCATTTCTCAAGTGAGTGGAAGAAACAAAGTTAAATCCTTCCTGTAAGAATTTGACTTGCACTTATGATGTCCATTAGGCCCACCACTAGACACATGTGGCTATTTAAATTTTAAACAATGAAAATAAAATAAAATTAAAAATTGACCTCTTTAGTTGCACCAGCCATATTTCAAGTGCTCAGGAGACATATGTGGCTAGGGGTGACCATATTGAATGGAACAGATATAGAATATTTCCATCACACAAAGTGTTCTTCTGGAGAGACTGACCAATAGCAATAGATTATAAGATGAAACCTGATTTCCAAGACATAAGAAGAATATGAATAAAATGTGTGTCTTAGACTCAATGAAATATAGTAGATGTAGAGATAGGGAGATAAAAACCTCTCTTTGGGGACTCAGCAGATAGGAGAATCAGGCTGCTGATTAGGACTACATCAGGGTACCCGGAAGTTCTAAATCATGGAGAATTCCTCTCCAGCCACCTCAGCTTTGAGAGAAGTCTGAAGCCACTTGGACTGTGAGCTCACTGTGTGTGACTAACTGGGGAATTAGCACGAAATCTCATTACTTGGATGACCTCCCAGGCCTTTACTTCTGTGGAAATTACAATTGCATGCAGAATGACATGTTTTCAGATATCTTTTTTCTCAGAATATGGCTACCCTTGACCTTTTAAAATTAAATCCATTTTTTATAAAGTCACCATAAAATCATTAGAGTTAATATAATCATTTTCTGAATCCCAAGAGAAGACAAAACCAGTTGAAATTCCAGAGTAAAATATTTTAAAGAGCAATTTTCTACGTCTTTAGCTTTCCCCAATCCAATCCCCATCCTTCGACATGTCTCTCTGGGGATTTTTGGTTTTGATTGAAAGTTTTGTATACAGTAGTGTTATGTGGGAAAGATACAGGGAACTTCAGTAGGCCTAGAAAATGGAGCTACTGGTTTGGGTTTGCACAGTTTCAAACCGAAAAAAGACTTAATAAACAATTCAATTCAACAATGAAATATTTAATTTAATGAGAAATTACTTCGTGACTCTCTATTTTTAAGTTGCTACCTGTTTTTCTCCTAGTTCAAGGTATTACCTTATACAGAAAACCTGAAATCATTAACATTTTTCTTTTTCTTCAGTTAATAATAAGGGATCATTGAAATATGGTCCCCATCACAAAGTGTATTTTAATGAGAGAATTGCCTCTTATAATACTAAATAGTATTTAGTATTGATAAAACATTGACATAGTAGTTTTTGTGTGGGGGAAAGGTAGGAGGGGTTGCAGGAGGAGAGAAACTGGAGATGAATGGGAGAGTTGTGGAAGGAGATTTTAGATTTTTTGAGGGCCTACTATGTGCCAGTTCTGTGATAGGTGCTTTACACATAATTCTTCCCTCTCCCCAACACTTTTTTTTTTTTTTTTTTTTGAGACAGAGTCTCACTCTGTTGCCCGGGCTGGAGTGCAATGGCACGATCTTGGCTCACTGCAGCCTCTGCCTCCCGGGCGCAAGTGATTCTCCTGCCTCAGCCTCCTGAGTAGCTGGGATTACAGGTGTGCACCACCACGCCTGGCTAATTTTTGTATTTTCAGTAGAGATGGGGTTTCACCATGTTGGCCAGGCTGGTCTCGAACTCCTGACCTCAGGTGATCTGCCCACCTTGGCCTCCTAAAGTGCTGGGATTACAGGCATGAGCCACTGTGCTCCGCCTCATTATTCCCATTATCTCATGCAACCCTATGAAGTAGATCATTACCTTCAGCTTATAAGGGAGGAAACTAAAACTCAGAGAGGCTAAGTACCTTGCCCTAAGTCACTCAGTCAGTAAGTAACAGAGTCAGACTTTTGCCAACACCACTCTGTTGAAATTACTCTTGTTAATATGGGGTCTTTTCAATTACCCCACAATGGTAAATTCAAAGAGCAATTTTCAGTCCTCATCTTTATTGATCTATCAACAACATTGACAAGGCTGATGAATTCCTCCTCCTTAATATACTGTAAATACTTGCCTTTCAGGACATAAGGCTATCCTGTTTTTTCCCCCAGTATTACTAGACACACACCTTAGAATTATTTGATAGATACTTCTCATCTCTTTGAACTCCTACTAAGGCATGCCCCAAAGCTGAGTCCTTGAGCACCTTACCTTCTCTTACGCTCAGGCCTTAGGTCAGGTTTTCTCAGTCTTGGCACTGTTAACATTTAGGTCCTATAATTCTGTGTGGTAAGGGACTATCCTGAGCATTACAAGGTGTTTAGAAGCATCACTGGTGTCTACCCACTAGATGCCCATAGCACTTGCCCCAAGCACCCCAGCGGAGAACCATTGACCTAGATGATCCCGTATCTCTCCAGTCCAGACCTTTCCCCTGAACTGCTGTCTACTCTAACTCTCCATTTCTGGTGCCTAACATTTGGGTCTTCTACCTCAAACTTGATCCACCTGCAGTCCTTCCCATCTCAGCTAATAGTATCTCTACCTTCCAGTTGCTCAGGCTAAGATTTCTCTCTCCTGCACTCCACATCAAATCTTTCAGGAAATCTTGTTGGTTTTACTTTCAAAATATATCCAGAATCTAATTCCATCTCAACATTTTCACCACTACCTCCCTAGTCCATTCCACCATCATTTCTTGCCTGAATTATTGCAATTAGCTTTCTGTCTGGTCTCTTTGCTTCCATCATTGCCTCTCTAAAATTTCATTCACCTCCTTACCCCACCCCCATCCCTACCACACTATAGGTACCCATTGTAAGGTAGAAGTACCTATTCTTCTGAAACACACAGAAATCTTCATAAAAGTTGACCTCTGGTTAGGACTAGACTAAAGAGCCAGTCTCAAAAGTCAAAGAAGCATATGAGGCAGACTATGTTCTGTGACTATTACTACTAAATAAAAACATTGATTTTTTTTAAAACAACTGAATCTCCATTTAACTAAAAATTTTTTGAAAGTCTGCTGTCTAAATAACTCATAAGTGAAGACATAATAATAATGGAAACCAAAAATTACTTGGAACTAAGTGACAATAAAGATAAGTATTAGAATTTGTGTGATATGGCTAAAAGTGAGCCATCAATGAAAATTTAAAGCCTGAAACATTTGTATTCGTTATGAAGAAAGGCTAAAAATTGATAAGCCAAATGTTCAATGTAACATTTTTTTTTAAAAAAGAACAGAATAAAGCCAAAGAAAGGAGAAAGAAAGATAAAAATTAGCAGATGATTTTGGTTCACTCCCCTTTCCCTTCTTTATTTAGAATCATTGTTTTATAATATTATTTGTAAAGGCTGAAGAGGATTACATTATTTAAATTGTTCTACTGTTGTTGTTACTACTCACCTATGTTGGCCATTTCATTTATAAATATGAACATATATAATTATTTCCATAGAACAAATTTTTAAGAATAGAATTGTGGAGCTAAAAAAATGCACATGCTTAAGGCCTTTGATATATTTGGGGATTGGGATGGTTACCCATATTGACCTCAATTAATTTTGGAGATTATACTGCAACCCTTGGTACATTTAATAAAAATATGCTCTTATTCTTTATCTTACTATTTGTGTGATATAAAAATGTATCTTCACTCCCAACACACATATTTATCCTTCAGGTATTGGAAACACATTTAATAGTCATATAAACTGCATATGCTGAGCATCCATTCACTGACTTAATAGGCTTATAACATATAAATGCCAAGATTGGCAAATATTTTGCCAAAGCTTTATCCGTAGGGAATCTAGATTAGAAATAATACTTCACTTTGAATAATTTCTTCAGGTATAGCTGTCAGAATCAATGAAGAAAGTAAGTATCAAACTCATTTATCAACACAATCCAATTCTGCAGAACATCAGCCAGCAAAATAATTCTAGAGACAATTAAACCTAGGTCTCCAGTTTAGAGGCCAGTAATATCCAGTAACTTCATAGTCTGTTCTTATTTGCTTACCTCCATTCTTGAAATGAATATTTTAGATTGGGTAAATATAGTTACTTCCACCTTGAACCTAACCAGACCTTCAATATTGTCATTCTTGAGTCTGACAATATCTCATAACTGGAAAGGAGATGAGAGGATAAGAAGGTAAAAACTGAAGCAATGTTCTTTCAGAATTCATGTGAGAAACTGTAAAGCTTAAAAAATTTTTAGTTATGTTTTAAAAGAGACTATCCTAGGTCTTATGTCATTACTTCATAAGCTGAAATCATCCTAAGTGGAAAATGGGGGGATTCAGTGTCTTTCCTTTTGGTCGAGGAAATTACCAAACACTTAAAAACATCTGAAGAAATAAATTAATAACACATCAAATGGTACTCAGATGCAGTCACATATGATCTTTTAAAGTTCAAATTATTTCATTTATAGCTTATCCCTCTGAAAAACTTGATTATGACAGGTCTTTGATCGGTGACTTATTGCTCAATCATAAGGATCAAAAATAAATTTTGATTTTTGGAATGCTTTTGCATGATTTCTGTAGAAGAGCATTTGTATTTTCCACGATTTTTCTCAAATTTGGGTTCAGTAACCTCTTCCCACTTAAAATAGATTTCTAAGAGCTGAAGTTGTAAAAAGTCTCGGAAAACCTGCTGGTCATAGAATGACTTAACACCCATCATAAACAGAAGGCTCCTAACTTTGTCACACTATTCTAATAAATGATTTAGACATAATCACTTTTGGAGTGGTCCTAAAAGTGCCCTACTAATTTTTAAAAAGACTATTCTAGGTTTATCAGTTTCTAAGTTTTCTAAATACTATTCAAAAGTATACAATTACCTTTCTAATTAATCAACATTGTGTAAGATATTAGATCAATATATCTATTCCTATGCTGTCTAATAGGGTAGCCACTGGCCACATGCAGCTCTTTAAATGTAATGTCATTAAAATTAAATAAAATTAAAAACTCAATTCCTCTGCTTCCACTAGCCATATTTCAAGTACTCAATAGCAACACATGTCTTGTGGATAGCCCTATTGGACTGTGCCAATATTAAACATTCTGTTGAATGCAGAATAGGACATCACGAAAATTCTACTACACAGTGTTATCTGAGACACATCAATCTAATATCCTGCATACAGACCAAACGGGGGAGAGGGATGAAGATGGCAGATAGGAGGCAAGACTAGCTTGCAGCTCCTGCTTGGATAGACAGTGCAGTGTATGGAGACTTATACCGTGAACTTTTGCTCCAAGAACTACTGCAGGAACATACCAGTAAAGCCAAGAGAATCCACAGACCCTTTGAAGGAACTGGATCACTGCTGCAGGCTCCCTGAGATGCCAAAAAACTGTGACTCTGCTTGCTTATTGGCAGGGAGGCTTGTGGTCTGGGGCAAGTTCTTAGCCCTGGTCACTGACTGCCTGGAAATAGACTTGGTGCTGTTGAGCGGGGTTGCTTGGTAAGTGTGAGACTGGCCTTTAGGATTGCAGGCTCCATGGAAGCAGGGTGAAGCCTGTGACTGCTATTTTTCCCCTATTTCTCTGGTGACCTGTTTGACTCAGCAGAGGCAGCCATAATCCCCCTAGGAATATAACTCCAATGGACTGGGAACCACACCCCCATCACCCACAGCAGCTGCAGCAAGCCCTGCCCAAAGAGAGGCTGAGCTCAGACACTACTATCCCTGCCCCCACCTAGTGGTCTTTCTCTACCTTCTGTGGTAGCTGAAGACAAAGGTCATAGTCTCTTGGAAGCTCTGTGGCCCTGCACACCACCTGAGAAACTTTAATACTTGACCAGGTGTCCCTAGGGCAAGTTTGCATCCTCCCTACAGGACCGCAGCTGATGCACCCTTGAAAGCGCGACCTCCTGGCTGGAGGCCAATCAACACAAAACCAGTGCACTAAACAAAAACACAACTAAGGACCCTGATAGAGTCCACTTCTCTCCCCTGCTACCTCCACCAGAGCAGGTGCTAGTATCCATGGCTGCAAGACCTGAAGATGAATCACATCACAGGGCTCTTTGCAGACAGTTCCCAGTACCAGTAAAGAGCCCAGTAGCTCTGCTGGGTGGCTAGACCCAGAAAAGCATAAACAATCACTACAGTTCAGCTCTCAGGAAGCTCCATTCCCAGGGGAAAAGGGAGAACAGCACATCAAGGGAGCACCCAGTGGGACAAAAGAATCTGAACAGCAGTCCTTGAATCCCAGATCTTCCCTCTGACATAGTCTACCCAAATGAGAAGGAACCAGAAAAACAATTCTGGTAATATGACAAAACAAGGTTCTTTAACACCCCCAAAAGATCATACTAGTTTAGCAGCAACAGATCCAAACCAAGCCAAAATCTCTGAATTGCCAGATAAAGAATTCAGAAGGTTGATTATCAAGCTAATCAAGGAGGCACCAGAGAAAGGTAAAGTCGAACTTAAAGAAATATAAAACATGATACAGGATATGAAAGGAAAATTCTTCAGTGAAATAGATAGCATAAATAGAAAACAACCACAACTTCTGGAAATCAATGAAATACTTAGAGTAATGCAAAATGCACTGGTAAGTCTCAGCAATAGAATCAAATGAGCAGAAGGAAGAATTTCAGAGCTCAAACACAAGACTTTCAAATTAACCCAATCCAACAGAGACAAAGAAAAAAAATTTTGTTAACGAACAAAGCCTCCAAGAAGTTTGGGACTATGTTAAATGTCCAAACCTAAGAATAATTGGTGTTCCCAAGGAAGAAGAGAAATCTAAAAGTTTGGAAAACATATCTGAGGGAATAATTGAGAAAAATTTTCCCAGCTTTGCTAGAGATCTATACATCCAAATACAAGAAACTCAACACCTGGGAAATTCATCACAAAAAGATCATCACCTAGGCACAGTCATCCAGTTATCTAAAGTCAAGATGAAGGAAAGAATATTAAGAACTGTGAGGCAAAAGCATCAGGTAACCTAAAAGGAAAGCCTATCAGATTAAGAGCAGATTTCCCAGCAGAAGCCCTACAAGCTAGAAGGGATTGGGGTCCTATTCTTAGCCTCCTTAAAGAAAAAAATTATCAGCCAAAATTTTGTATCCAATGAAATTAAGCTTAATAAATGAAGGAAAGATACAGCCTTTTCCAGACAAACAAATGCTGAGCTAATTTGCCACTACCAAGTTAGCACTACAAGAACTACAAAGGGAGTTCTAAATCTTGAAACAAATCCTTGAAATACACCAAAATAGAACCTCCTTAAACCATAAATCTCACAGGACCTATATAGCAATAACACAATGAAAAAAAACCACAAGGTATTCAGGCCACAAATAGCATGATGAATAGAATAGTACCTCACATCTCAATACTAATATTGAATATAAATGGCCTAAATGTTCCACTTAAAAGATACAGAATGGCAGAATGGATAAGAATTCACCAACCAAGTTTCTGCTGTCTTCAGGAGACTCACCTAACACAGAAGGACTCACATAAGCTTAAGGTAAAGGGGTGGAAAAAGATATTCCATGCAAATGGACACCAAAAGTGAGCAGGAATAGCTAAACTTGAAAGCAGCAGCAGTTAAAAAAGACAAAGAGGTGATAGTATAATGATAAAAGGACTAGTCCAACAGGCAAATATCACAATCCTAAATATATATGCACCTAACACTGGAGCTCCCAAAGTTACAAAACAATTACTCATACTAGACCTAAGAAATGAGACAGATGGCAACATATAGTGGGGGACTTTAATACTGCACTGACAGTGCTAGATAGGCCATCAAGACAGAAAGTCAACAAAGAAACAATGGACTTAACTATACCCTAAAACAAGTGTACTTAACAGATATTTACAGAACTTTCTACCCAACAACTGCAGAATATACATTCTATTTATCAGCACATGGAACATTCTCCAAGATAGACCGTATGATAGGCCCCAATACAAGTCTCAGTAAATTTAAGAAAATCAAAATTATATCAAGTACTCTCTCAGACCACAATGGAATAAAATTGGAACTCAACTCCAAAAGGAACTCTCAAAACGATGCAAATATGTGGAAATTAAATAGCCTGCTTCCAAATGATCAACAATGAAATCAATATGGAAATTAAAAAATTCCTTGAACTGAACAATAATAGTGGCACAACCTATCAAAACCTCTGGGATACAGCAAAAGCAGTGCTAAGAGGAAAGTTCATAGCATTAAATGCCACATCAAAAAGTCTGAAAGAGCACAAATAGACAAGCTAAGGTCACATCACATGGAACTGGAGAAACAAGAACAATCGAAATCCAAACCCAGCAGAAGATAATAAATAAGGAAGATCAGAGCACAACTAAATAAAACTAAAACAAACAAAAAATACAAAAGATAAATGAAACAAAAAGTTGGTTCTTTGAAAAGATAAATAAAACTGATGGACCATTAGCGAGATTAACCAAGAAAAGAAGAAAAAAGATCCAAATAAGCTCAATTAGAAAAAAATTGGTAGATATTACAACTGATACCACAGAAATACAAAACTATTCAAGGCTACTATGAACATCTTTACATGCATAAATTAGTAAAACTAGAGGAGATGGATAAATTCCTGGAAATATACAACCCTCCTAGATTAAACCCGGATGACATAGAATCTCTGAACAGATCCATAGCAAGCAGTGAGATTGAAATGGTAATAAAAAATTGTCAACAAAGAAGTCCAGGAGCAGATGGATTTGGACCTGAATTCTATCAGACATCCAAAGAAGAATTGGTACCAATTCTATTGACACTGTTCCAAAAGACAGAGAAAGAAGGAATCCTTCCTAAATCATTCTATGAAGCCAGCGTCACCCTAATACCAAAACCATGGAGGGATACAACAAAAAAGGGAAACTACAGACCAATATCCCTGATGAACATAGATGCAAAAATCTTCAACAAAATACTAGTGAACCAAATCCAATAGCATATCAAAAAAAGATAATTCACCATTATCAAGTGGGTTTCATACCAGGGATACGAGATGGTTTAACATACATAAGTCAATAAATGTGATACACCACATGAATAGAATTAAAAACAAAAATTACATGATTATCTCAATAGATGCAGAAAAAGCATTTGACAAAATCCAGTATCCCTTTATGATTAAAACCCTTGGCAAAAGCAGCATAGAAGGGACACATCTTAAGGTAATAAAAGCCATCTATGACAAATCCACAGCCAACATTATACTGAATGGGGAAAAGTTGAAAGCATTCTCCCTGGGAACTGGAACAAGACAAGGATGTCCACTTTCACCACTTTTATTCAACAAAGTACTGGAAGTCTTAGCCAGAGCAACCAGACAAGAGAAAGAAATAAAGGGCATCCAAATCAGTAAAGAGGAAGTCAAACTGTCACTGTTTGCAGATGATATGATTGTATACCTAGAAAACCCTATAGATGCATCCAAAAAGCTCCCAGAACTGGTAAATGAATTTGGCAAAGTTTCAGGATACAAAATTAATGGATACAAATCAGTAGCTCTGCTATACACCAGCAGTGACCAAGCTGAGAATCAAATAAAGAACTCAACCCCTTTCACAATAACTGAAAAAATAAAATAAAATACTTAGGAATATACCTAACCAAGGATGTGAAAGACTTCTACAAGGGAAACTACAAAACACTGCTGAAATAAACCATAGATGACACAAACAAATGGAAACACATCCGATGCTCATGGAAGGGTAGAATCAATATTGTGAAAATGACCATACTGCCAAAAGCGATCTACAAATTCAATGCAATTCCCATCAAAATACAACCACCATTCTTCACAGAACCAGAAAAAACAATCCTAAAATTCATATAGAACCAAAAAGGAGCCTGCATAGCCAAAACAAGGCTAAGCAAAAAGAACAAATCTGGAGGCATCATATTACCCAAGTTCAAAGTATACTATAAGGCCATAGTCACCAAAAAAGCATGGTACTAGTATAAAAATAGGCACACAGACACATGGAATAGAATAGAGAACCCAGAAATAAAGCCAAATATTTACAGCCAACTGACCTTTGACAAAGCAAACAAAAACATAAAGCAGGGAAAGGACACTTTATTCAACAAATGGTGCTGGGATAATTGGCAAGCCACATGCAGAAGAATGAAATTGGATCCTCGTCTCTCACCTTATACAAAAATCAACTCAAGATGGATCAGAGACTTAAAACTAAGACCTGAATCCATGAGGATTATAGAAGATAACATTGGGAAAACCCTTCTAGACATTGGCTTATGCAAAGACTTCATGACCAAGAACCCAAGAGCAAATGCAACAAAAATAAAGATAAATGGATGGGACTTAATTAAACCAAAAGGCTTCTGTACAGTAAAAGAAATAACCAGCAGAGTTACAAGCAACCCACAGAGTGGGAGAAAAATCTTCACAATCTATACATCTGACAAAGGACTAATATCCAAAATCTACAAAGTACTCAAACAAATCAGCAAGAAAAAAAAAATCCCATCAAAAAGTAGGCTAAGGACAGGAATAGACAATTCTCAAAAGAAGATATACAAATGGGTCCCAAGCATATGGAAAAATGCTCAACATCGCTAAGTATCAGGGAAATGCAAATCAAAACAATGCAATGCAATACCGCCTCACATCTGCAAAAATGGCCATGATAAAAAAATAAAAATTGATTGATTTTGGCGTGGATGCAATGAAAAGGGAACACTTTTACACTAATAGTGGGAATGTAAACTAGTACAATCACTCTGGAAAACGGTGTGGAGATTCCTTAAAGAACTAAAAGTATCCTTTTGATCTAGCAATTCTACTACTAGGTATTTACCTAGAGGAAAAGCGTCATTATACAAAAAAGATACCTGTACATGCATGTTTATAGCAGCACAATTTGCAATTGCAAAAATATGGAACCAGCCCCAATACCCATCAATCAACCAGTGGATAAATTGTGGTATTTATATATACCATGGAATACTACTTAGCCATAACAAAGAACAAAATATTGGCATTCGCAGCAACCTGGATGGAATTGGAGGCTATCATTCGAAGTGAAGTAATTCAGGAATGGAAAACCAAACATCCTATGTTCTCATTCATATGTGGGAGCTAAGCTATGAGGGCGCTAAGGCATAAGAATAATACATTGGACTTTGGGGACTTGGGGGAAAGGGTGAGGGGTGGCGAGGAATAAAAGACTACACATTGGATACAGTGTATACTGCTCGAGTGATGGTTGATGCACCAAAATCTCAGAAATCACCACTAAAGAATTTATTCATGTAACCAAATGCCAGCTGTTCTCCCAAAATTTATTGAAATAAAAAATAAAAAAATTTAAAAAGACTAAATAGTGTTCAGAATATTCAAATATCTCCAGAGACCAGGAAGGTAATATACATGTGCAAAACAACATGGTGTAAGACTATAGAGAAATTTGATGTCAGCTGAATTGGACAGTAAAGAGTAAATGTTCCATCAATAGGAATACCTGCCTGCCTCTGGCAGCATCTCCCCTAAACTTTGTGCTCTTTTTTTCAGCCAGGCCCTGCAGAGCCCTAAGAACACTTCTGCTAATTTAAGTAAAACCTTGGACCTTGAAAAGTTATTATCTTACCTTGTCTTCCAGGTAAAATAATAGACTTAAAATTAAAGTCTACTTGTGAAATCCTAACACAATTTTATGCATTAATGGCTGATACGATTTGGCAGTTTCCCCACTCAAATGTTATCTTGAATTGTAGTTCCCATAATCCCCACGTGTCATGGGAAGGACCCAGTGGGAGGTAATTGAATCGTGGGGGCAGTTACCCCCATGCTGCTGTTCTCATAATAGTGAGAAAATTCTTATGATATCCGATGGTTTTATAAGGGGCTTTTCCCCCTTTGCTTGGCACTTCCCTTTGCCGCCATGTGAAGAAGGACATGCTTGCTTCCCTTTCTGTCATAATTGTAAGTTTCCTTTGGCCTCCCCAGCCCTGCAGAACTGTGAGTCAATTAAACATCTTTCCTTTATAAATAACCCTGTCTAGGATATTTCTTCATAGCATCATAGAATTGACTAATACAGTAAATTGGTACTACAGAGAGTGGGGTTCTGCTATAAAGATACCCCAAAATGTGGAAGCAGCTTTGGAACTGGGTAAAACGGGCAGAGATTGGAACAGTTTGGAGGGCTCAGAAGAAGACAGGAAGATGTGGGAAAGTTTGAAACTTCCTAGAGACTTGTTGAATGGCTTTGACCAAAATGGTGATAGGGATATGGACAATTAATTCCAGGCTGAGGTGGTCTCCGACGGAGATGAGGAACTTGTTGGGAACTGGAGTAAAGGTGATTTCTGCTATGCTTTAGCAAAGAGTTTGGTGGCATTTTGCCCTTGCCATAGAGATCTGTGGAACTTCAAACTTGAGAGAGATAATTTAGGGTATCTGGTGGAAGGTATCTGGATGTGAGTCATGGAGTCAAAGGGGATCATTTTGGAACTTTAAGGTTTAATGACTGCCCTTTTGGATTTTGGACTTGCATGGGGCTGGTAGCCCCTTTGTTTTAGCCAATTTCTCCCATTTGGATTGGGTGTATTTACCCAATGCCTGTACCCTCATTGCATCTAGGAAGTAACTAACTTGCTTTTGATTTTATAGGCTCATAGGCAAAAGGGATCAGATGAGACTTTGGACTTGGATTTTTGGGTTGATGCTGCAATGAGCTAAGATGTTGGGGGACTGTTGGAAAGGCATAATTGTGTTTTGAAATGTGAGGACATGAGATTTGGAAGGGGCCAGTGGTGGAATGATATAGTTTGGCTGTGTCGCCACCCAAATCTCATTTTGAATTGTAGTTTCCATAATCCCCATGTGTCATGGGAGGGACCTGGTGGGATATAATTGAATCATGGGGACTGTTACCTCCATGCTGCTGTTCTCATGATAATGAGTGAGTTCTCATGAGATCTGATGGTTTTATAAGGGGCTTTTCTCCCTTTGCTTGGCACTTCTCCTTGCTGCCGCCATGTGAAGAAGGACTTATTTGCCTCTCCTTCCACCACAATTGTAAGTTTTCTGAGGCCTCCCCAGCCCTGCAGAACAGTGACTCAATTAAACCTCTTTCCATATAAATCACCCAGTCTTGGTATTTCTTCATAGCAGCGTGAGAGTGGACTAATACAGTGCCCATTTAATAGCCTTTTGTAATTAAGGTGCACACTTTTGGCATAGTCTGTACCATTGGTTCTCAAGCTTTAGCATGCATCACCCAGAGGGCTTGAATTTCTGCTTTAGTAGGTCTTAGGTGGAGCTTGATTGAGAATTTACATTTCTTTTTTTTTTGAGATGGAGTCTCGCTCTGTCGCCCAGGCTGGAGTGCAGTGGCATGATCTCGGCTCACTGCAAGCTCTGTCTCCTGGGTTCAAGCCATTCTCCTGCCTCAACCTCCCGAGTAGCTGGGACTACAGGTGCCTGCCACCATGCCTGGCTAGTTTTTTGTATTTTTATTGGAGACAGGGTTTCACCACGTTAACCAGGATGGTCTTGATCACCTGACCTCGTGATCTGCCTGCCTTGGCCTCCCAAAGTGCTGGGATTACAGGTGTGAGCCACCAGGCATGGCTGAGAATTTACATTTCTAACAAGTTCCCATGTGATGCTGACACTGCTGGTTAGGGGGATTACCTTTTGAAAAATACTACTTTATGTTTTTGCTAACAGTTATTTTCAGCTTAGTCCATTTTCCATGTCCAGATTTTAGATATGAATCACATTTATGCTTATACAAGAAGGGGCCATACATGCAAGAAGTGAAAAGATCACAGAATTAGGAATGAGAAGATCTTGCCTCTTACCTCAAGCAACTGATTGATTCTGTGACCTCAAGCAAGTCACTGTCATCCTCTGGGACTTACAGGAATGGAAAAGGTCTAAGAATGCTCTGGACTCTAGATAAAATTAGCAGGTACATAAGAGGAGCATAATCAAGGAAGGTGAAGGAAAGCTGGGCACAATCTAAAGTCCAAATGGCTTTCCAGTAGTGGTCAGAAGCAAAGAAACAGCAAGCAATTATTCCAACTGTAGATAATTTAATTGCAGGTCAATAAAATTTTCAGATAAGGAAGAGGAGACCAAGAGTAATGTCACACAAGCAAAAAGCTTCTGATGAACTGGAACTAGGAATTTACTGCCAACAGAGATGCTGGAGGTTCCAAACCATTGTTGCCTAGAAGTGAAAAACTGGAAAAACTTGGAAGACTGAAATGGTTCTGCAAACTGAAAGGATACAGGATGTCTTGAATTACATTGCTGTTATTGCCACTATCCATCTGTGATGTCCAGACTAACATCGTACCTACCTTGAAATGGGACTCATCCTTTAGAACAAAGAGCTGGAGTTAGTTATATATTTTTGAAGACCTCATTATAACTAGTTACAGATAATATCTCCACATCTTTTATGTTTGGCCATTTTTTTTTTTTGGAAACACTGACTCTCTGCAGGAGGGGCTGGTGCCTCAGAAAACACAAGTATGTTTCATTTCATCTGATGTCTCACCAACAAAACATCTTAATTATGTATCATAACATCTAATACAGGTCACTTTGGCCATGCATTTTGACTATTTATTATATGCTAAGTGTGTTGTTTTCATTTCCTCCTTTAATTCTTACAACTCTATGGGACAGGTACTATTTTATGCCCATTTTATTAATGATGGAGGTCCAGAGAAGTAAAGTATTTTAACTATAATCATATAAATTTTAAATGATCCAAAGTTTCAAATACAGAGTTTTGATAAAGTAAGCAATTCATTGATTTTTTTATTCTTTGAAGTCTCAAGAGCCTTTGTGGCAAATATCTGACTGCCCTGATTATGTGGCCCTGACTCCCAATAATGCATTTCTAAAATAACAGGTCCCTTAAAGGGATCCAAAGTCCTTTTTAGACTTTCTCACTTCCTCAAAAAAGGTAACTGAGAAGTGGCTAGGGGCAGGCATTACCATCTTTGTAGGTAATGTAGTTTAAGCACAGGAAGGTTATTTGTCTAAAGTCACAAAGAGGAGTTTCAGAATTGTGAGTGGAGCCCTCACCTTGACCTTGGAGAAAGGCTCAGGAGGCTCAAGAACCTATGCATGAAAGGCCTTGCTTTTCAACTGTTGCATAGTATCCAATTTCTAATGCAGGGGTTACTTTGTTCAGAAAGTGCTTAGAATCTTACTCTGTGATTCACTAAGGACACAAACTGCTGAAAAAAGTGACAAACTATACACAAACAGAAGGAAAATAATAGAAAATCTGTCATTTCGTACCAGTCTAGGATACTGAAGAGTTCTAGTCACATTTCTTTTAAAACATACAATGTACCAAGAATTAAGAGTTAGGCCAAAGGATTATTTTCCCCCTTCCACAGCAACATATTATTTTCTTCCTCTTCTGTAAAATGAATCAATATAAAAATATAATTTCCTGTTTTCATAACTTTCATTGAAATGGCCTACTCTGTGAAACAAAGGAAATCCTTTCCCCTACATATAGGGAAAATACTCGCATACATATAGCAGAAAACGATATAGTTTTCTCACCACAGTGAGGAAAAGCTCACTATATATAGCAGAAAAACACAAGGTTGAATTCTGTCCTCTGGAAACCTCCTCAAAAAACCTCCCCCATGTTTCTAAGGTCCAAAACATGTTGCAGGGCTAAATTCAGAAAGAGAGAGTCCTGCTGAGGACAGTCACAGCGGACATTCTAAAATAAAGAGTGTAATTGGATTGTTTGTAACTCAAAGGGTAAATGCTTGAGGGGATGGATATCCCATTCTTCAAGATGTGCTTATATTACATTGCATGCCTGCAACAAAATATCTCATGAACCCCATAAATATTTACACCTACTATATAGCCACAAAAAATTAAAAATAAAAAACAATGCTAGGAATCAAATGAGCTGGTTGAAGAAAAAGAGATACATAAGCATGTCAGGATGAAGAAAAGCTCTGAAAAGTTCTAGGCATCCAGTGAGTACAGGTAGGGACCATCTCTGGTCTCTGTTGCTGCTAGGGAATATCTTTGTTACCTTGGAAATCATTGTGGATCATGCAGAGCATTTACTCACAGATGGTACCATTCTGTCATCTGAATCACCAGCCTCTAGTCTTGGGGAGCAGAGCAGAGATAGGGGAAGAGGGGCATTCTACTGTGCCTGCAGCTGTCTTATAGTTACTGTGCAGATTCAGAGGTAACTCTGAGGGGTAAAATAGCTCCTATCCACTGTCAAGATACTGCTTTGGCCAGGCAGAAGGTTCTATATTGCAAATCAGAGCTGAAGTGAAAGACGGAGCCTGAGAAATGCTAGTAAGCAAGCAGCCAACTGAAGCTTCCTGATTGTCATCTTTTAAGCCTTTCCTTTTAGAATACATAAGATATATCTCAATACCTGGAGACGCTGTGAGCCATCCCAGTAAATCTTACTGCCAAGGGTTACTGTAGAAACTGCCTTTGTTGATTTCTACAGACAGGACCAAGTTACCAGGAGAACCCCAAGAACTCTGTACCAGCTAGTGGAGAAGAGCATTGGCAAAGGAATGTAGGAGGTGGAAGGAAGAGAAGCCTGGTTATCAGATTCCACCTTTTGCCTGCCCTCCACCATCTCTAATCTTGCCATGTCCTTTCTTTACCTTTGCCCCATCTAATTGTCCAGGGAACAGATTTTTGGATCTAAGAATAGGGGCACATTGTCAGATTCATATGAAGATCCTAGAAGACGTTTGATTTTTAGCAAAAAGCATGGACTTTGGAGTTAGTTGGCCTAGGTTTGAATCTTGGTCCTGATCTTTCTAGTTACTTGATCTTGAGGCTCTCTGAGTAAAATGGCGATAACAAACCTACCCTGCATGGCTGATGGGAAAAAATTACTCAAAATAGAAACTGGAGAGGAATTTTGATTCTCTACTTTCCCTTTTACCCTTTCCCACCTGGTCTCTGGGCAATAACATTTCCTACCAAATTTATTGCTTAAATAAGTCTCCAAATGACTCCTTTGCTCTTTTATCCTCAATGTGACTGCATTTCAGGCCTCTTCATCTCTTGTCTGAACCACAGTAGCACTCTGTTTTTCTTCTCTTCTTCAAGTCCATGGAACCAGATTAACTATCAGAAATGCAGCTCTGACAATATCATTTTTCTCCCCCATCCCAGGATAGGTGCTCTAAGGATTTTTCATTCCCTATCATTTCTTCACTTAAAATTTAAAATGTCTGTGTGGCTGGGCATAGTGGTTTATGCCTGGAATCACAGCATTTTCAGAGGCAGAGGAGGAAAAACTGCTTGAGCCCAGAGTTCAAGGCCAGCCTGAGAAACATAGTGAAATCCTAACTCTACAAAAAACACAAAAATTAGCCAGGTGTGATGGCATGCATCTGTAGTCCCAGCTACTTGGGAGGCTGAAGGTGGGAGGACTGCTTGAGCCCAGGAAGCCAAGGCTGCAGTGAGCTGTGGTTGTGCCACAGCACTTCAGCCTGGGCAATAGAGCAAGACCCTGTCTCAAAATTAAATACATAAATAAATAATAAAAACCTATCTGCTTATTCATGGACATCAGCCTTCCCCATTACACTTTGAATGTCCTGATGATAGAGATATTCATCTCCATATCCTAAGAACCTAGCATGGTGCTTCATAGAGAGTAGGTCTTGAAAGAAGATTTATATATGACTGAAAGAATGATTACATATTTAATATAATTAAAACAGATGGTACTTAAAAGATATTCAGCAATTACTTATAATTGTTAAAGAATAAATAGTTTAAATATTTGAAATTGACATGGTTCTGAAAATTCCAGCTCTGCTTCTTGATTATAAATTTTTTCATGTGGCTATCTTGGAATACAGTAGACAATCTAAGATTTGTAGAATGAATGAGTGAATAAGTGAATGAACCAACCCTATGAAATAAGGGCAGGTACTATTATCTCCATTTGATTACTAAAGAAAATGAGGCCCAGGGAGGGTGCTACTAAGCTCTGGACCATGCCCACAGAAGCCCAATTCCTGTAAGTAGGTGGAAGAAAAGTCCTGCCTGTCTTCCTGTCATTCCAGTTCAGCAAAAGTCTTTCTTATTAGAGGAAAATGGCCTCCAGCAAGGCAAGCATGGAAACCAAGCATTTTCCTCCTTAACTCTATGTCCCTGGGTTTGGTAGTAATGAGTTTGCAAGACCTGAGACCTGGAAACACATGAACAACAGGTACTCGAATAGCTGTGCCCAGGTGAAAAATTTATTTGTGAAAAGCAGCAGCTTTTGGTACTTTGTTCCACAGTAGAATGAAAGGAAAGTCATATCAAATTGCTTCTCAGAATGACAAGCTCCATTAATATTGAAGCAGTCAACTGTTTGAACTTTATAGTCAGGTAACTTTACAGTCCTGATAGATGGTTCTCACACAGATTCTTCTCGTGTGTAAGTAACAGTGGAACACAGAACCCACTGTTGTCACTGAAGAGCTACAGGTCCTACAATGCATCAGTGCTGAAGTAGAAGAATTCAGGACAGTAAATTAGCAGAAACCCAGGAGAAAAAGCTAGTTCCTATTACGAGAGGCACCAGCAGGGGAGGGCGGCCATGTGGAAATAGTTTTATGTTGTGGCACACTATAGGGCCAGTTGGATGCGACAATCACAACAATAACAACAAAAGGAAGCTAGAAGAACTGGCTTTATTCTTTCTAATCTCCAGGCTGATGTTCAAGTCTCTTGCCTTTCACTTCTAACTGTGAGAGCTGGGGCAAGTCACTTAAGCCTGCTGAGTCTGTCACTTCACTCCCAAAGTGGTTACAGGAATATCAATTCTTATAGGGTTTGGAGGAAGATGAAACGAGATCTTGTGGGCAAAGGGCTAAAAGAGTGCATAAGGTATGCAAAACCTAAGGGGTACAAAAGACCCTCTATTGGTCTATTAGTTTTATATTGCTGTGTAATAATTTACCACACAATAATGGCCTAAAAGAAGGCCCATTTGTTATCTCACACTTTCTGTGTGTCAGGAGTTCAATTACACTGTGGCTGCGTTGTGTGCTTAGTATCTCACAAGGCTGAAATCTAGGTGTCAGGTAGGCTGCATTTTCATCTGAATGCTTGACTAGGGAAGGATCTGATTTCAAGCTCCCTCAGGTTATTGGCAGAATTTGTGGCTGTACTATTCACGGTGGCTTGTTTCTTAGAAGACAGATGCTGAGAGACAGAGTCTCTGTTGCTTGGAGTTTCTGACTTCAGGGAAAGCCTAGGCCATCTTTTAAAGGGCATATCTGATTAGGTAAGGCCCACTAGTATAACTGCCCTTTAATTAGGTATAATTCAAGTGATTAGGGATATTAATTACATCTTCACCTCTTCCATACAACCATATATGATATAAAAAATAATCACAAGAAAGATATCCCATCACCTTTGCCATATCTATTGCTTAGAGAGTTACAGATCCTGCCCACGCTCAAGGAGAGGGAATTACACAAAAACATGACTACTAGAGGGTGAGAGTTATAGGGGCCACCCTAGGGTGTGACCATCATAATTTAGGTGAAGGAAGAAACTATAAGCACTTTCATCTGTATTATTTTTTAACCATAGCCTTTAAAAATTCTATTATTGCATACAATTTAAAACATACATACTATATTAGTATAATAGTAAATGCTTGCAATTAGTAAAATGTGCCTACATTGAAGGGTGCTTTTATTGATAGAAATGCATAGTAAAAAATGGTAAACCATTTCAAACCACATCTCTTTTTCCCACTTTCTCTTCCCACCTTTGCTAGTTATCCATGATATCCTGTGTCAGTTACTTAATCTATGTCTCACTTTCTTCATCTGTAAAATGAGAATATTAATTCCTGTGCTATTTCCTAGGTGAGGCTCTGAAGAGAAAATGTTGAGGAAAGCATTAGAAAATAGATACAGTTTATAAAATGTAGGCAGAAAGGCAAAAGAGAGTTTTTATTACTTCTGACTTCAGACTCAGAAAAGCAAGAAAGAATCCTTCAAAAGGCCTTCCCTTTTCTTCCCATACATAATTTCTCCCACATATATGCAGGGTCCTCCTGAGATATTTTAAACACTATGGGGCTCTCTGAGCTTTTATTAAAAGCTTAGAAAAACCCTTGAGACCTCTTTTTCCCAACTGTCCACACCTAAGGGCACTTCACCTGAAATGTGTTGGGTGATATTAAATCTCAGGAAAGTCGTTGGTATTTCTTCTCTTCCTTTTTCCTTTCATTACTGAAGATGATAGATAAATACATCTACTATTTTGTTTTTCTCCTGCCTTAGAAGATCAATTGAACCTGTTTCCTCATTTAGCCTACATATCAGAATGGTAGTTTTGAGGAAGTTAGTGTGGCCTGACAGAAGAAACACAAGGCTTTAGGAAGCCTTAGGAGAAAGGACTTTAGAGTTAAACAGACCTGGGCTTCAGGTTCTTCCCTCAAGAGGTCTGCAAATATTCAGGAACTTACTCAACTCTCTGATTTTCAGTTTCCTTCTTTGTTAACCTTGCAATTTTGTTGTATGGACAGAGGGGATGGAATGTGGGGTAGTACCTGGCACAGTTCCTGGCACACAGTAGTTACACAATACTGTCTTAATGCTCTTTTCCCTTCTGTAAGTCCAGACCCAAGTTTTAGTCTGGCTTCTAATGAGCTGTGTGGTCCCGGGGAAGTAATTTTTTCTCTCTGGTTCTCAGTTTTTTTCACTGGGATGATAAAGTGGTTGGAATACCTTGAGGTCTCTATCACATGATTCTAAGGAGTCCTGGGCTTCAAATCCCCAACACCGGTATACCCAGTTCTACAGGATCCAGAACTTACATAGGCTTCTCCCATGCTTTCTTCGTTACTCAGATTGAGGATTGCTGTCATCATTTTTAGCTTACTTGTTTTAATAAATGGCTGATGAAATCATTGCCCATATGCTTTCCAAAGAAATTAGGTGCGGCTGCTAAGTCTCAAATACATACTTGATTACTGTGTAGTGTAGGTTGTCATTGCAGAATGAACAACAGAGCAAGGTAGTATATGATAAACTCATTTTAGAAAGCTAATAAAAACATAGAAGGACAGCAGCCTTCTCTATTAGTTTAGTTCATATCACCAAGTGATTTTCCTATTGCCAGGTTACTTTAAGCCTAAGTAGACACTGGAATTTAGGAGATTGTCACCAGGTACTAACCAAATTGATCTGTAGTCTATTTCTTAATGTTGTCTAATATCACTATACAAAAGTAGAATACACTTGCCCATACCGAGAAAACTCTCTAGGACTTTTAAAAATAATTATTTCCATTTTGAATTTTTAAACAGGAACTAGAAAGTTCTCAGCAAATATAACAAATTGGCATGCTTATTAAAAATGTGTGTGTGAATTTTAAACTATATATTATTAAGTTAGAAAATTAAAAGCCAATTTAAAAAAAATAAATAGCTTTATGATTTAACCACTGAGAAGAATATACTGTTATTAGATTGGTGTTTTTCCTTCTAGTCATACACACACGAGCACTTACATGCATGTACACACGCACACTTGCCATATATTTACTGACAACTCATATTTATGTCCCTGCTGAGTTCTCTTCTCTGAGAACCAAACTTATGTAGGCAACTGCCATGTTGTCCAACTGTCCTGGTTCACTCAGGACTAAGTGGTTTCCTGAGATGTGGGACTTCCAGTGCTAAATTTGATACAATCCTGGGCCAACTGCCCACTGTATAGTCTGTAGATGCCTTCAACTCAGCAAGTACAAAACTGAATTCATCTTTCTCATCCCAAACCTTTTGCCCCTTCAGTGGTCTGATTTTAAGGTATGGTACCATTTTTCATCCACGTGACCAATACAAGAATCAGGGTTAAGTCTTTCCTCTTCCTCTCTTTATATCCAAAGGTGATCTGGTACCAAGTTCTGGTCATCCCTGTTTAAAAATTAACTCACATGGATTACTGATATGACTTCTTTTTTTTTTTTTTTTTTTTTTTTTTTGAGACGGAGTCTCGCTCTGTCCAGGCTGGAGTGCAGTGGTGCGATCTCGGCTCACTGCAAGCTCCGCCTCCCGGTTCACTCTGTTCTCCTGCCTCAGCCTCCTGAGTAGCTGGGACTAGAGGTTCTTGCCACCACGCCTGGCTAATTTTTTTGTATTTTTTTTAGTACAGATGGGGTTTCACCATGATAGCCAGGATGGTCTCGATCTACTGACCTCGTGATCTGCCCGCCTCGGCCTCCCAAAGTGCCGGGATTACAGGCGTGAGCCACCGTGCTTGGCCACTGATACGACTTCTAACCAGACCTCCTGCCTCCAGCCTTGCCCTCGTGCAATCCAAATTCTACAAAATAAGCAGAGTCCTAATCCCAGAAATCCAAATATGACCACATCACTTTTCTGCATAGAGGCCCTCAGCGCCTCCCATTGCTCTCAGGATAGAAATTAAAACTCCTTAACATGATCCAAATGTTCTGTTTACCTCACTAACCTTGTCATATTTTTTCCTGCCCTAGGTCTCCTCCCCAACACGTTAAAATGCTGCAGCATTCAGCCTATTAATCACAAACTTCCAGGTCTTTGCACGTGCGTTCAAGTTCCTGGCTTAGACGCTTGAAGTAGGAAGCCTACTCTGAAGCCTGTAAATATTTCATGGCCTTTCTATTATGTTTATGCAACTTACACGTCAGCAGAATTTTGTGACTGAAAAAGTCTTAAGAAACACTGAGAGATCTTGTATCAGACTAGGGGCTGTCTCCTTAATACCCTAAAGAAAAATCTAACAAGGGATTTAATGTTCTCAGTCTATTAAGTTAAGCAGTGGTTCTTTACTTTGACTGCACATTATAATCACCTTGGCTGCTTTTTAAATTTTCTGATGTTTTGGCCTTTATACTCAGAAATTCTATTTAACTGGTCTGAGGTGGGGTCTAGGTACCAGTGGTTTTTAAAGCTCCTCAGGTGATTCTAATATGAATCCAAGGTTGAGATCCACTGCCTTAGTTTTGCCACTGTGGTCCCACCTGGTATTTATACATTTATTTTTTTCCCTACCTAAGATTAGCTATGGGCTTCCTCATCTATTGTTTTTTTAAATCTTTTATTTTAGGTTGAGGGGTATGGGTGTGTTGTTATATAGGCAAACTTGTGTCATGCGGATTTTTGTACAGATTATTTTGTCACCCAGGTACTAAGCCTAGTACCAAATTTTTTTTTATTTTTTTCTGCTCCTGTACCCTCTACCCTCAGGTAGGCCCCAGTGTCTGTTGTTCCCCTCTTTGTGTCCACGTGTTCTCATCATTTAGCTTCCATTTATAAGTGAGAACATGCAGTATTTGGTTTTCTGTTTCTGTGTTAGTTTAAAGCCAGAATTCATTCATCTATTGTTAATCACAATCCAAATATCTCCCAGGAGAAGCATTCCTACTTGTGCACTGGGGCCAGCTTTAGCAACGGTGAAATTATATTCTGATGGCCATGTTTTCAAGTTCTGTTTTTGTTTCTCAACTGGCCCCAACTCAGGAAGGCATGCGATGAATTTTCACCCTTAAATCCAAACAAAGAAGGAGAGAGTAAAGATACAATTGACTAGAGTAGTGGTTCTCAACAAGGGTGATTTGGCAGTTTCTAGAGACATATTTTTTTATTACCACTGAAGGGGGCAGTGCCACTTGCAACTAGTGGATAGAGGCTCACTAACCATACTACAGTACCCAGTCCAGTCCCCCATTGCATAGAATTATCCAACTCCAAATGTCAATAGTGTTAATTTAAGAAGCAACTATTGAGAGATGACTCCAAAGCTTCCTTCTTGCCTTAAAACACTCTGGGAAAGAGTCTTTGAGTAATTGAATTGGAGTGCAGTGGGCAGATAAACTTGTTTTCATAAAAAAGAAACAGTGGATGCAGATATAGAGAAATTTTAAGGTTGAGATGGGTGAATTGAGGGAAATGTATTGTTGAAACTGTCTCTTGACTATTTCTTCTATATGAATCATGCTTTACGCATGAACTCTGAACCAGCAGCATCAGCATCATCTGGGAACTTGTCAGAAATGCAAGTCTTGGGCCCCACCCCAGACCTACTGAATCAGAGACTCTGGGGTTAGGACCCAATGATGTATGTTTCAACAAGCCTTCCTGGAGATTCTGATGTTGCTAAAGTTTGACGATATTATTCTAGATCATATGCTGACCTTGTCTTAAGGTCTGTTGTGGTTCGTTACATCATATGCCTTCAAGAGTCAGTTTGATTATTGGGAGTAGCAGGGGTGATTGCATTGTAAGAGAGCTTATGAAGAAGGTCAGCTGGTCTGCAGGGCAGATGAGCTAGAGGTAATGCTTCCTGACAAGTCCATTTAGTGATTTTACTCTTTCATGGGATAGCTGTCATGAAATGTTTTAAATACCGGTGCAATAAAGCATGCCGTGTGGTCAGCATAATGTTTGAGTAAAGTTAATTGCCACAGGAAATGAAACCGAAGTTGGGGGGCAGGGGGGTGGAGACAAGTAGGTTGTAGAAAAAGTTCTGAGGATCAGAATCCAAAGGATGCTCTTTCTTTTCTAACCCATTTTAAGACTTAATTGAATCCTGTTTGTTTGTCTCACTCACCCCACATCCCTCTTCTACTTTATTCTATTAAAAATCTCATTGCTTAAAGGTAAACCAGGATTTATCATTGTTAGTACTAGACTTGATCCTTGCTATTCTAGGAACTGTTCAAAGAAGCAAAGTACTAAACCATAAAATACGCCAGTGAAATAAAAAGGACCTGACATTTAGAAAATCCACAAGGCTACTTTCTTTACCTTCCTTTTCTAAGATTTTAGGCCTCTTTCCCCTTCAAAAGCTATGTTGTGAGAACCAGATGTGGCCACAATACTGTTTCCTTTTCTTTCTTTTTTTTTTTTTTTTTGTGACTTGCATTCCAGCCCCTCATTCCTGAAGGAGTGCTTTTCTCTGTTGGCTGCTTCATCCTCCAGACTCTTCCCTTCCTTCCTTTCCTTCTTCTAACTCCCTATGGCTGGTGGAGGGAAAGATATGTTTAAATTTAAGGAAAACAAATGTTAGGAGAAAATATGGTGACAAATGAGTAGCAATGGGATGTTCTCTGAGACATGACAATGAGGAAAGAAAGCTTCCATGATGAATGTAGACTTGTCTTAAATTAAAGGAAGTGTCCCAGGTCATAACTGATGTGATGGAAACATTAATCTAATTAACCTAATCACTAGCATCGATATATGTGGAGATAAGACTGAGTAGATAAGAGGGGTATTTTTCTAGGGGTCTTTAAAAGGTGAGACCAAATAGCAAAAAATCTGGTACAATGTCATCAATGGTATCGAGCTAATGTAACTATGGGCTTGTGTATATATCCATCCATCTATCTATCAATCCATCTATCCATCTATTCATTCTTTAAGCATACATTTATTAAGAATCTACTATATGCCAAGCACTGTTTTAGGGGCTGAGGATATAGAGGTGAATTACATAGGCCAGTTCCTTTCCCACGGACCTTGGCACTTATATTTCAGTAGAGGACTCAAACTATAAACATGTAAACAAATAAACAATGTAATCACAGATGGTGGTAAGTGCCATGAAGGAGATGGTGATTAGATGAAGAGTAACTGGAGGAATGTATGTATGAACAACGAAGTCTGGGAAGGCATCTCTGAGTGCTTCAGTTTTGAGTTGACACCTGAATGTTAAGAACATGCCAGCTATTCAGAGATGGGGAGGCAATAAAGAGGGACAGATGGGAATTTCAGGCATATATCAGGATCTTCTAGAAATGTGAACTCAGGAGCTACTTGAGCCTGTTAAGAAAAATTATCCACAACCTGAAAACAAGTCCGAGAGTGTGACCGTAAGTCCTTTCAATGCCATACTTAATCATTATTTAACAGGCCCATCCAAGGATGATATATTTTCCTATAAGAATTTACCATTATTTGTTTCTGCTATTTACTATTTATTATTAATAATTGAGGGCTCAGGATCTGTAAAGTTATACATGTTAAACTTGTATATGATGCAATGATTTCCTTCTGGTGTAAAGATGACCCTGAAGTTTATGGTTTATTGCCCCTAAAGACATTAATTAATTTTGTATCTAGAAATTTTAGTCCTTTTTAAAGAAAAAGACTATGTAAACTAAATTATCCAAAATGCTCTTGGAGAACTTTTATCTTCTTATTGGTTACCTCATCAATTAATGAGTTGAATAAAATTTTTGATACATATTCATTTGATAGTTCAATGAGAGTCATACTTTTAACTTTTTGAAAATTATACATTGACAAGATATACCGTGGCTCACCTCAGGAATTGGGAGTCAGAGATCAGCTTTAATGAGTACATGAAAGCCTAGAATTATCTGTATTTTTTTTTTTTTTTTTTTTGAGAGGGAGTCTCACTCTGTCGCCAGGCTGGAGAGCAGTGGTGTGATCTCGACTCACTGCAACCTCCGACTCACTGGTTCAAGAGATTCTCCTGCCTCAGCCTCCTGAGGAGCTGGGATTACAGGCACGTGCCACCACGTCCAGCTAATTTTGTGTGTGTGTGTGTGTGTGTGTGTGTGTGTGTGTTTAGTAGAAACGGGGTTTCGCCATGTTGGCTAGGATTGTCTTAATCTCCTGACCTCGTGATCTGCCCACCTCGGCCTTCCAAAGTGCTGGGATTACAGGCGTGAGATACCGTGCCTGGCCGAATTATCTATATTTTTAAGATCAAGCACCTTATTAACTTAATCAGATGTTCCAGACTCTTGAGTCTTTCAGTCATAACTGCTGACCAGAGTAAACACTCTCCAGACTCCTCATGTGCCCTTGCCTTGATTTTTCTATGCTCACCAAATAACATATTTTGGTTGCTAATTCTGCTTCAAAAGTATTCAGGTATCAGGAAAGAGGTTCCCTGTATGGAGCTTGATAATTATAGTTCTTGCCAAATTTATTTATTTATATTTTATTTATTTTTGTTTTTTGTAAATTACTATGTTGGCCTCCTGGCTTATGCATCTGCCTTTTGCTGTGAGTCAGTTCTTCCAGGTCCCACTAAGTCTGAGTGATTGGACGAAGCTGAGTTCCTGTACCAGCAAAGAAGCTGGAGACTAGACCCAGTGAGACAGGGGACCCTGACTGGAGCCATGCAGCACGAGTGGCCTCTGTAGGCAACATGAGGAGGCATCTCTCCATCTCTACCTGGTTTCTCTCTAAATTGCATGGGGTGGATGTGGGATTGATGATCATTCTAACTTTCTTCTCTTTACTGGAATTGTCCAAAAGTATTTATGCTCATTTTCAGTGAGCTCAGGTTCCCGAGAAAGAACAATTCACACACTCTCAGAGAGAAAATAATTCGTTTCTTATCAGGTCAGTCAATTTGCTCTATCTTGATATTTGTTTTGTGTGCTCCACACAAAGTCCTCCTGGCCTTCCTTAATCTTTTTGGGAAGTATAAACACTGCAGACAGGTGGGGTCTTACAGGCACCATATCTTTGAGGAGATGCTGATACCTCCTCCAGCTCCTGAGAAGGAGGGCCTATGGGATTGTTCTGCCAAGCATCTAAGAAAGGGTCATTTCCCTTTGCTTCAAGGACTCTTTCTTTATGAAAGCTGACCTTCTTCCTAAGAGACAGGTCTCTTCATGTTTTATTTGATGATTCTACTGACAATGCTTTCCAGAAAAAAAGCCCAGGATGGCTGCGGATTGTGATGTTTTCATCTTTTTCAAACAACATTCTGGTTTAATGTTTAAAATGTGGGAGAGAAGCTGGATGCCCTGCAGAAACTGACTCAATGAAAAGGCATCTTGGGATGTCAATCCAGTTTGTGAAAACCTTCCGGTTGACAAGGCTAGGTTAAAAACAACATTTCCAAATGTGCAAAAATGAAAATTGAGATCTTGAGGCAACTTTTTCAGTTTCTGTGTGAACAAAGTAGTGGAATAAACTATAGAGTAACTCATATTAAAAATGTTTTAAACTAAATAAACAATCAAGTAAGAGCAACCAGCATAACCAGTGTTACCAGAACACAGCATTATTTAAACAGAGTAGTGAGTCCTGTCAATTTGAATAATGACACAAAATTGCACTGGGGGATTCTCAGAATTTCTACTCAGAATAATCCTTCCCTTCATCATTAAGCAACTTTATCCACGTCCCGGTTTTCCCCAAGTATCTTCCCAGTAGCTGGTTAGCTATCCATTTTCAGTGCAGAAGGGGATGCAGATGGATTAAATAATGTGAGGAAACTGCTTCCAGTTGCAGCAATTGCAACTTATTTAGATGGACATTCTCTCTAGTAGGGAAATGTCCACCCAGATAATAAGAGGGCTACCTCTTTACTTTCAACTAGAGACCTCATCAGGGCACTGAATAGCATTCATCTGATACTTTTAGTTTTAGACTTGCAAAGTGTTTTCCAAAGATGACTTTTTCAAAAACATTTTTTAAAAAAATCAAAGACAGAGCATGACCATGGACAATTTTTTCAATAAAACAGTTTGGCCAGGTTGTACCATCTCTTTTGGCCTCTTCCCTCATAATGGTTGGGCAAGGAAGGACCGTACCCTTTGCATGCAAGGGTTTCCAAAAGGGAGGAATTTGGGAGTCAGAAAGAATCGCTTAGGAGCTGCCATACCCTCATCCCAGATTGCTGAGAGAACAAGAGCCATTATAGGTAAGGTATGCCAGCTTTAGGCAGGCATTAAATACTCTGTAGTACAATAATGTCAGGCAGTTGTTTCACAAGGAGTAGGTTCAAAGTCATGTTAACAGGAAGAAGGCTTTTTCTAAATTTAATTTTTGTTGTGGTAAAAGATACATAACATAAAATTTGCCATTTATTTTTAAATTTACAGCTCTGTGGCATTAAGTATATTCATATTGTATTTCAACGATTACCACCATCTTTGTCCAGAACTTTTCTGTTTTCCCCACTGAAACACTAACTCCCAAGATTCTTTTTAATGTAAGATCAGTTTATATGGTTTCTTGGAAACAAACAAGCAAACTAGCACTTGCTTTGGCAAGGTAGGCTCTCTTTTTAGATATTAAGGAAATCAGATCTAATTTTCACTAATGAAAAAGTTATTTTGACATTGAAGCACCTAGTGTTGACCCCATTTGTACAACAGCCCATTTCTTCCAATTTGGAGTCACTAAAGACTAGGCAGAGGAGGGGTCCCATTAGCATCATAGGCTTGACACATGAAGGGGCAGAATTTTCTCCTTGGTGGATGGGAAGGATGATGTGTTTTGAAGAAAAGGGGATGGGATACCAGAATGGGAGGACTGAAAATAAGAAGGAGGCTTGAAGAGAAAGAGAGGAGAGGTTGGGAAAGAATTGCTTTGGCCACATGTGGGTAGTGGCTACTCTTTTGAACAGTACAGATACAGAATATTTCCATCATCATGGAAAGTTTTATTGGACTTTAGGTTCTGGTATGGAGTTTAGGTTCCAGAGTCATGAAGACTTGATCCTTTCAATGCCACTGACTAGCTCTGTGAATTTAGGCTAGTTATTTAATCTTTGTTAGTCTCAGTTTTCCCATTTGCAAAATGAGGATAATAAGAGTGTCTCCCTGTGGAAGAGCCAGCCAATTCACCAAAAATCTGTTTCCTTCTATTTCTAGGCATCCTACTAGGCCACATTTCCTGGTTTCTCTTGCCATTTACTGTGGCTATGTGACTGAGTTCTACCCATTGGAATATAGGCAGCAATGCTAGATGTTGTTTTCAGCTAAAACTTTTAGAGAGAGGCCTCTTCATATTTTTTCCCCTTTTTCCTGATGGATACAAACAAAAATTAGTCCCTAAGATATGGATGAGCCACAAGACAGAAGCAACCTGAGTTACTGGATTACTTCATGAAGGAGAGGCAAACATTGATATAAAAGTTTTACCTTTGATTGTTATGTAAGCAAGAAATTAACTTCTATTACACAGGGGCTCTTTGTTACTGCAGCATTGCTTAACCTAGAACAATTACAGGGTTCAATGAGAAAATTTAATCAAAGTGCCCATCACAATGTCTGGTACCTGGTAAGTGCTCAGTAAATATTAGCTGTTTTTTAAATACTGAAGAGCACAAATTATAGAGCAGGAGAGACCCAGGTTTAAACTAAAGCGGTGTAAACTAAGCTCTGTAATTATAAGCAATTTGCGAAAATACAGGTTCTTAATTTCCTCACCTGTAATATAAGATGATAATGTTAATGAAAAGAAAGAATTATTAAAGTTGAAAGAATATGTAGTTTTTCTCTCAATTCAGAAGCCTGCATGACTTAACACTATTTGAGCTGGCTACTGCTTTTTCACGCTGCAGTATTGATTTCCGATTTCAGTAGAGGCAGCCTGCTGTACTCAGGGGGTGCCATTTAGTTAAGTGGACTCAAGAATTCCTGTGCTATAGCTGATCCAATATAGAGACACCTCCATGAGTCTGCAATCAGGTAAGTTCCAGGACATTTAGGCAGACTGAACTATTGACAGGCACAAAATCAGCAGCTCTTGAGTCCAGAAGGCCATAAAGAAAGCACTTGAATCTGACCAGATCTCCAGAAAACTCAAGAGGACCATGAGCTATCCAAGGATTTTTTTTTTCCTGTTACAAATATAAGGCACATAGAGAGGACGGTGAAATTGCTTTCAATTGCCTAGAAATGCCAGGTTCTTTGTTGCAGGTGTTTCCAACAATACTGAACATAGCAGTGGACTCCTCAATTCCAACTGCCTGTGTTTTGCACCAATAATCGTGAAATGTTGATGTAATTCATATCTAATGATTAAAGCCCTTTCTATGGGTTTGGGGGAATTATGGGGCTGAATTGGGATCAATGCCAAGGATTCAGATCTGGGGGTTGGAACTTGTCTTTTCCTTTCCAAGCAGTAAGAGCTAGAAGGTTTGCTAGAAAAAAATCAGCTTGAAACAGAAAGAAAACAAACATGCAATTAATTCTAAAAGATTAGAGGCAAAATAAGAGGCAAGTAGGGACCCAGGGGTTAAGAGTCACATGAGGCTGGGAATAAAGGGGGAAGTTCCGAGGCAAACTCTATGAATGGACTCAAATCCATTTGGCAGTAGTGTGTCAGTCTGGCTCAGAGAGGCCAAAGCAAAGACAGTGAATTTGTGGAGAAAATACAATTTCAATTGAAGATGGCCTGGTCACACATGAAATAAGAAAGATATGAATAGTTGGATGTAATCAAAAAACAGGTGTTAAGGATTTCTTATAGGAGGAAGAACAGAATGTATCCATACACATACACATATACATATACACTCAGCCTCACAGTAAGGCATCAGAAACCGTGCTGAACTACATAAGGGTGGTACCTGTAGTGAGTCAGCTAGGTTTGGAGAATCAGTAGAAAGACAGTATTTCTCTTTTTGCAATCTATCCATTTGACAAAGGTCTAATATCTGGAATCTATAAGGAACTTAAACAAATTTACAAGAAAAAAACAACCCCATCAAAACTGGGTGAAGGATATGAACAGGCACTTCTCCAAAGAAGACATTTATGCAGCCAAAAAACATATGAAGAAAAGCTCATCATCACTGGTCATTAGAGAAATACAAATCAAAACCACAATGAGATACCATCTCACACCAGTTAGAATGTTGATTATTAAAAAGTCGGGAAACAACAGATGCTGGTGAGGCTTGGAGAAATAGGAACACTTTTACACTGTTGGTGGGAGTGTAAATTAGTTCAACCATTGTGGAAGACAGTGTGGTGATTCCTCAAGGATCTAGAACCAGAAATACCATTTGACCCAGCAATCCTATTACAGGTATATACCCAAAGGATTATAAATCATTCTACTATAAAGACACATGCACACGTATGTTTATCACAGTACTATTTATAATAGCAAAGACTTGGAACCAACCCAAATGCCCATTAATGATAGACTGGATAAAGAAAATGTGGCACATATACACCATGGAATACTATGTAGCCATAAAGAAGAATGAGTTCATGTCCTTTGCAGGGACATGGATGAAGCGGGAAGCCATCATCCTCAGCAAACTAACACATGAACAGAAAACCAAACACCACATGTTCTCACTCATAAGTCGGAGTGGAAAAATGAGAAGACATGGACACAGGGAGGGGAACATCATACATCGGGGCCTGTCAGGGGGTGGGAGGCAAGGGGAGGGAGAGCATCAGGACAAATACCTAATGCATGTGGGACTGAAAACCCAGATGATAGGTTGATAAATGCAGCAAACCACCATAGCCCATGTATACCTACATAACAAACCTACACATTTTGCACATGTATCCTAGAACTTAAAGTAAAAAAACGTAAATTAAAAAAAATAATAAAGTAAAAAACTTAAAGGAAAAAAAAAGACAGTATTTCTCAATGTGTGTTTGGCAAATGGCCTGTACCAGCATTGTTTATGAAAATTGTTAAAATGAAGACTCCAGGACCACTGAGTGTGGGATTCTGATTTAACAGAGCACTTTTCTGATTGTCCAGGAATCCAGCTTTGGGGGTATCAGAAGGCAACTCAAGAACATGGCTGTTTTAAATCAACCAGGCATGGCAGCCTAAGATGGACGGCGCAAAGAACAAGCGAGATGAATCATGGGTGAAATGTCATTCAGGGGTTGCTTTAGACTTGTATTTGGGCCTCCTTTCACCCCTTAGTGGGTTCCTGGGTCTTACTCCCTTCTACTTTGACTTTGGGGACCTGCTTCTTCTTCTCTTCTGCCATTTCCTTTACTGCACCATGGGCTCAGTTAATAACCTGGGCCTCTCTCCTACATAAGGCATGGGGGCGAATTGATCCAGAACAACTGGTGCTATCACCTTAGTTTTCCCCTTCAAGGCAAATAGCTCCTATCAACCATACTCTGATGATGCTTGATGAACTTTGTGTAGGGGAAAGTATCCATGTTACTTGTGTGGTTTGGAAATTAGAGAAAGAGATAGAAAATGGCCCCATAATACATGTGATTAAATGGTCTCAGGTTGCTTATATGGTGTTTGTCAAGATTGTTCTGGCAAGACAGTTTTCCACAGTGCTAGGCATAATTGGGTTGTGAATAAATACTTGCTGATAGTACCCTCTCACCATTTTCTTCTCTAAGAACACCCTCTGGAAGAATCTATTCTGAACATCAACATTGCCTCCTAAAGAATATGTTCTGGGTATTAACAATATGTTGATCAAATCAAATAAAATGATTAATGCCATATTTCCTAGAATCTAAGAGGTACGTATTTCTGGGAGAGTAATTTATTTTCTTATAAATCATACATTGATAAGTAAGCATTGTGTTATAGTTTTATTGAGAGACTTTCCTTTAGTGTCTCAGACCTTATGAAATGTTACATATAGACAAATCTTCTGTTAAATATTAGCATAATGGTAAATAAATCATTCTGGTTGAAAAGGTCAAGAAATAGGCTTATCAGGATGATTTCTTTTCTAATAAGTATAATACAATAAAATAGAGGCAGTGCAATCTGATTAAAACAACATTGAATTTGATGTTTAACAACATGGGTTTTTGAGTCTCAGTTTCCTCATCTGTAAAATGAAGATAATGGAACCTACCTCACAATGTGGTTAGAAGTAAATGAAATTATGATATTTATAAGGGCCTTATAAACTCTAATATGCTTTAGAAATAATATATATTGAGTCTATCCTAGAATATGGCATGTCTAGGATGCCATAGAAAGTAGTAGTGTAATGCCTTTATGCAGTTCAGAAGACATTTTAGCATGTTGTGGTGTTATCTCTTGGGTTACCATAACTAGTAAAAATATGATCTGAATATTTAAGGTATTTAATTGTATTGAATATCATAGGTAATTAAGGCTCAGTAGACACGGCTGAGAAAGCACTGAGTGTTTGATACCTTTAGAGTTACATTAGAAAATGAATCCCAGCCAGGTGCATTGGCTCACGCATGTAATCCCAGCACTTTAGAAGGCTGAGGGAGAGGACTGCTTGAGCCCAGGAGTTTGAGACCAGCCTGGGCAACATAGCAAGACTCTGTCTCTACAGAAAAATTAATCTCTGCCAGAATTAATGGGGAAACACTATAGAATTTTCTACTATGTTAATGAATAAGACAAGGAGGCCCTCTACCTCCACTGCCATCTATCACATTGAGGGTATTAGAAGAAAAAAAGGGGTAAGGATAAAAACTATCTCCATTTTCAAGTAGTATGATTATATATTTGGAAAAAAACATGCTGGGCACCTATAATCCCAGCACTTTGGGAGACCATGGTGGGCAGATCACTTGAGGTCAGGTGTTTGAGACCAGCCTGGCCAACATGGTGAAACCCTGTCTCTACTAAAAATGTAAAAATTAGCTGGGTATGGTGGCACACGCCTGTAATCATAGCTACTCAGGAGGCCAAGGCAGGGAAATCACTTGAACCTGGGAGGCAGAGGTTGTAGTGAGCCTAGATTGCGCCACTGCGCTCCAGCCTGGGCAACAGAGCAAGAGTCCATCTCAAAAACAAACAAACAAACAAACAAAAAACAGAAAGAAAAGAGAAAAAGAAAGTTAATGGGAAAATCACTATAAACAATAAGAGAACAAATATTAAAGAAAAAATTCGATGACCTTCATTTATGCAAACAATAGAGGTTCTAAGAGGTACATAGAAAATAAGAGAAAAAATATTAAGCACTCCTGCAAAACACAAAAGGAGACTTGAATGAATGAAAAGACATGCCATATTCTAGGATAGGAAGATTCAATATTATAAAGAGAAAATTCTGCCTAATTCACAAGTTAAATGCAATCTCAATAAAATATTATCAAGTTTTGGGTTTTTTTCTGGTATTAGATAAGTTGTTTATAAAGCTCAATGAAAAAAACAGGTAAAATATCCAGGAAAACCCTTAAGAAGGCAAGGAATACGGAAGTGGGTATGGCTAGCTGTACCAGGTATTAAAATATGCTACAAAACGTAGCATACAAAATATGCTACAAAATGAAGGTAAAAGGTAGAAGAGACAGGAATGGAAGTTAATCTTTTCTGAATATGCCCTGTTTTGCAGTTTTGACTTTGGAACCATGTAAACATTTAATATAATTATAAGGCAAAATTAAATTTGAAAAAATATCTAAAAATTGAAAACAAAATGAAACAAATGAACCTGACTGTTCCATGGGCTATAGGTCCACAGAGACCTTAAATACTATGGAGAGGAATGATTTTGAGAGACATTAAAATATGGCTCTGCATCCATAGAAATATATATGTAATGAAGAAAAAGAATTGTAAAATTTCAAAATTGATTTAGGTCAAGAATTCATTCCAGAAAGCAAGGACGTTATTAAGCAAGGACGTTACTAAGTTTATATCAAAAGAATTCAAGAGCCAACTTGAAGAAGATTTTATTGGCCAAATATGGGACAACTTAAGATTTCAAAGGAATTATAATAACTGAAATAGATGGAAACACTGAAATATATTTAAAAAATCCATAAATTCTTAATAATACTGGGGCATTCTTGCCAGAAAACAGACCCTGAAATCTGATCAAGTTCTAAATATGCATTTATAGGAAACACAGAATGTGAGAAATGCTATGGGACAAACCAGCCAGGTTTCTTCACTAAGTAAATTACAGGGGGAAAAAAAAAAGGGGAGCGAGAACGAACTGATTAAAGGAGGCTTCAGAGACATCTCAGTCAAATACAGTGCTTAGACCTTGTTTAAATCTTAAACAAATAGAAATAATTGTTTAATAAACGAGAGACTCTGGCAAACATAAACAATGGCAGAATATTTGGTGGCATTAAGGAAGTATAGTTAGCATTCTTAAGAATAATGTTTTATAGTTTTATTAATGGAAAGATTTATTATCTGTTAGCAATGTTAGCAATACATACTGAAGTATTTTCTGATGAGATGACAAGATGTTTGGGATAGGAACACAGTGTGACTTTCACTGGCACTTTTGCCTTCATGGGCCCCCTTTAACACAACAGATTTTCATGGACCCTAAAAAGTTCGTTGCTTTCTGATGCAAGAAAAAAAAATTAGAATATTTTAGTTAATCTTACGTGTTCATTCTCTTCTTCTGATTTTGAAAGAAATTAAAACATTTTCATAGGTTCTTGAGGAGTTTAACAAGGCTCCCAGGTGACTCTAATGTATAATAAGTTTGATGTACTATACCAGTGGTTCTTAACTGGCAGTGATTTTACACTCTAGAGAACATTTGGCAATGTCTGAATACACTTTTGATTTTCAGACTGACACAGGCAGCAGGGTGTGTGAGTGTGTATGTGACGGGGGTGAAATACTACTGGCATCTAGTAGCTAGGGTTGCTGTTAAGGATCCCACAGGCACAGGACAGCTCCCCACAGGAAAATCCAAACGTCAATAGTGCATGTGTGGAGAAACCCTGATCCTTCTCTCCCCCCTCCCTTCCTTCCTTTTTCTTTCCTTTCTTCTTTTTTTCCTTCTTTTCCTGTATTCTTCCTTCTCACATTCTTTCTTTCTCTCCTCTATCATCTATCAATCAATCATCTATTTCCTTACCTCCTACTTATTTCTCTACAGGCAGCAGAGCACTCAGAAAGCCACAAAGTGTTCCTTTTCTGCATTTTTATTTATTCAATTACAGATGACCCTCTCCTTTTATCCTCCTCATAAAAAGTTTAATGACTCCTCATAAAAAGTAGATATATGGCTAAAGGAGGTATTATTTTATTTCTGGCCAAAGAGGGTCATTTACCTCCCTGGGAATAGGAGGGTGCTACTCAACGTGTAAGTGATAATTGCCATCCTATGCCTGAAGTCACAGCTCTTGGCCATTCTGCATAGGAGCTTCCACATGAAGGACCAAATAGCCAGGAATCCTGATTTTGGCTTGAAGGTTTCCAGTGGGGTTGAGGCTTGAAATATCTCAGTTCTTACAGAGATACCAGGTGCAACTCTGAGTTGCTCCTCAAGAACATGGAAGTGAACATGTCTGCTAAGAGTTCAACTGCAAAGCTCATACAGAATGGATTTAAGCAAAGACATATAAAGCAACCTTAAAGAGCTTGGGATTAACCAATCAGATGGGATTCTAACCTGACAGATCATATCAATGAACCAAAAAATTGTATCTGTCAGAAGGTTTGTGGGGCAAAAGTAGTGAGGAAAATGTAAAACGACTAAGGCAAACATCATCAGTGTCCAGCTACCCAGCTAACACTTTCCACGGGATTAGTTGTCCTGAGAAGTCAACATGAATGTTTAGTCTGCCTGATGGGCAGTAGAGGTGGGCACTCCTGGTTTTCAGAGTCTGAAGCCATTAACTGTCTCAGTTACCCAGTTCTGATTTCAGGCAATAACAGCAACCTTCTGATGATTGTCTTCTCTGTGGTTTGCCCACAAGAAAATGCCCTGGTGAAGCTGATATTACTGCTTGATGGTTGTGTTTTTCACTGAACATTAATCAATTGGCCTTTTAGTTTATAGGCACCAGTCTCCAGTAAATTTGCTTAGTTATCCTTAATTGGTTGAATCACCTCCGGGCCATTGACAACAAGGAACGTCTAGACTTTCAAGGTAGAGGAAAGGCCAGAGCATGGCCTATAAAAACATCTCCTGAAATCTGCTTCTGGCGTTCAGCCTACTGTCTTCCTTTGGTGACTTTGAATGCATATTTTCTTCCAACTTTTACATTCCCAAGGTGCTCAGAAAGCCTTCGTGATAGATTGAAAAAGTGGCCACGATACTTTGGAGCTTCTTCCACCAAGAGATGTAGTCTATCTCCTTACCTTTTAAATCTGTAATGACCATGTGACTTGCTTTGACCTAGACTGTGGAGGAAGTGACCTGTGTGAGTTCTGAGCCTAGGCCCTAAAGAGGTCTTATGGGGCTCTGTTCTTGCATTCTTAGAACCCTAAGTTCACTGTGTGTGTTAGTCCAAGCTGGCCTGGGGATGATGAGAGCCATATGGCCCCACCCCTCCTCTCATTCCAGACCACAGCCAGCCAACCTCCAGAAGCAGAACCACCCTCCTCTTGGGTAGCTGACCACAAATGCCTGAGAAAGTCCAGGCAAGATCAACAGAAGAATCACCTAGATTAGTTCATCCCAGCTTGTCAGTACTCAGAATCATAAGCTAAATAAATGCTTCTAGTTCTAAGCTACTAAATTTTGCATTATTCTGTTATATAACAGTAGATAATTGATATGACACTATTTTCATTTTAATAACTCTCATTTATAACCTGAATTTATTGCCATGGTTTTGTCTTTCAGAAGACATGGGTTTTGCCTGTTGATATAACATAATTGGAATTGATTTTGGGCTTTCACATAAGCTTCAATGGCTCTAGAAGAAGAAATAGCCCTTGTTTCTTCCATCAAGATGCTAAAAGATGAGAGGGTTGGGTACAGTGTAAAGAAAATTTGGGGTTTGTCAATATTATTTTGAAAAGAAATAGGAAGATTAAATACTTTTTAAAAAAAATCACATTTCTTGGACACAGATTTCTGACCTTTAGCCGGCGGTCTGGGTCTCCGCTGCATAGAGAATTTACAGATACTTTGAATGATTTCCAGGCTGGGCTTAAGTTATTCATCACAACCTGGGAAAAGAAAGAGAGGAGTGGTGAGTGGGGGAGAAATGCTTGACATTTTCACATTTCCACATTAAAACTGCTTGAGAAACCATTGTGATGCTTATGAAAAGAACAATAGCCTGGAAGAGGTGCCTTAATAAAAACTTGATGTAGTAAATCTTTTAAGGGTACCCACTAAGCAGGTCATTATGCACAGAACTCCTGTGGTCACTGTCCTGTCTGTTGTTTCATGAATAATGCCAATAATATTTTCCAGCATGTGGATGCTGAGAATGATCCCTTCTATATCAAAAGGAGTTGAAATTAAGGATAGGGCTGCCTTTGCCCATTGATAGAGAATTCTCAGTTCTGTAGGATTGTCAGTCTTACGGTATAAATTCTCTTCTCTTGGGGTCAGCAAAGGTAAAGACTCTTACTGGGGTGAAGGGTATAGCAAGACAACTCTGCTGCTAAATAATTGGATGGTCTGGTAATCTGTGACCTTGAGTCACATCAGATTGCAAGTCAGAAGAAAAGTTTCTAGAAGAAAAATCCCAGGACCATACTTATACTAGCTTATCACCAACTCAATTAGAATATCCTGGAAAGGCGTGACAAGGCAGATCTTAAGATTATAAACTATATCTATAACATAGGGAAACCCTTTTAAAACCACTTTACTAATCACAAACTTGGCTAATCCTGGCCTAAGAATCTATATGAGTCAAATCTTATCTTGCCATAACTATGGTTCAAATAATTCAATTTGGTTCAGAATGTATGAGTAGCTGCTCTGTGCCTAGCATTGTACTGTGTACTTGAGGGCAGGGATTCCCAAAGTGTGGTTCCTGGACCAGCAGGAGCTGTATCACCTGGAAACTTCTTAAAAACACAAATTTCTAGTCCCCACCCAGAACTACTGACAGACACTCTGGAGGTGGGTCTCCTGGGTGATTCTGAGGCACAGAGTTTCAGAACCACTGCTCTAGGGGATATACAAATAAAGTTAAATGGAATTCTGTCATATTGATTTTTCTACTTAGGAAGTCTTTAGTTAGTGGAAATCTTGGAATTTTTTTTTTTTTTTTTTGAGATGGATTTTTGCTTTTGTTGCCCAGGCTGTAGTGCAATGGTGCAATCTTGGCTCACTACAACCTCTCCTGCATCAGCCTCCCAAGTGGCTGGGATTACAGGCATGTGCCACCACACCCAGCTAATTTTGTATTTTTAGTAGAGACAGGGTTTCTCCATGTTGGTCAGGCTGGTCTTGAACTACTGACCTCGGGTGATCCGCCCACCTCGGCCTCCTAGAGTGCTGGGATTACAAGCGTGAGCCACAGCACCCGACCTAGAATTTGTTTTTTAATTAATTATCTATCCAAATAACATAATTATTTTATAAGTGATTCCCTCTTCCACGGGATTCCTTAATATAACTAGATCCTAGACTCATTGTTAAATTTCTTCTAATGCATTGAAGTGGAGAAATAATGTTTCTGTGTGACTTTGTCATGTGTTCTAGTACTCTTAGGATGATTAAAATGATAGCAAGAAGGAGCATTAGGTAAAAAATTGTTTGGGTTAAAATAAATTTCCCAACTTTATATGAAAATGCTAAAAAGTGAAGATGTCTCATGCAACAGTTTTGAAAAACTCAATAGCAACTAGAAATTTCCTCTGAAGTTAAAATCTTTATGTGTGTGTATGTATGAGTGTACACGTGTGTGTGTATGTGTGTGTGTGTACGTGCAGGCTACCCACAAGTGAACAGTTTTGCCTGGTATTTATTTTGTATCTACTGAGAAAGCAAGAGAAATCAATGTCATGTTGCTTCACTCATTGGAAAACCTTGCCATCATGTTCCTTGTGAAACTCTAGGAGCACCTCCCCATTAGAGTAAAGGGGGATATTATAGAAATTCTTGGGAACAGGAGAATTTACCAATATCAATGAGAAGAATGCTCTCAGGAGCAGAGGAGAGGAGGTTCTGGAAGAAAAGTACAGCAATAGTCATCCTTTCAATTTTTTATTTTTGGGGCTGTTACCTCAAGAATTTATCCTTTATGTTAGAAACATTCCACTTATACTGTTTTGGTTATTATAAAATATGTAATAAATTATTGTTGACTATAGTCACCATATTGTTCTGTCAAATACTAGATCTTATTCATTCTAACTAGATATTTTGTACTCATTAACCATTATTACTTCCCTCCTCCCCTACTACCCTTCGCAGCCTCTGCTGTCCATCATTGTATTTTCTATCTCCATGAGTTCAGTTGTTTTAATATTTAATATTTAGCTCCCACAAATAAGTGAGAACATGTGAAGTTTGTCATTCTGTACTTAGCTTATTTTACTTAATATAAAGACCTCCAGTTTTATCCATGTTGTCACAAATGACAGAATTTTATTTGTACTTTTTAGAGTACAGAATAGTACTCCACTGTGTATATGTGCCACATTTTCTTTATTCATTCATCTATTGATAGACTTGTAGGTTGCTTCCAAATCTTAGCTATTATGAATAGTGCTGCAATAAATATGGGAGGGCAGATATCTCCTGTATATACTAATTTCCTTTCTTTTGGGTATATACCTAGCAGTGTGATTGCTGGGTCATATGGTTGTTCTATTTTTAATTTTTTGAGGAACCTCCAAACTGTTCTCCACAATGATTATACTAATTTACATTTCCACCAACAGTATATGACAGTTCCCTTTTCTCCGCATCCTTGCCAGTATTTATTATGGCCTTTTGAATTTATCCAAAAAAGTCAATATTAACTGAGGTGAGTGCTATCTCATTGCAGTTTTGTTTTGCATATCTCTGATGATCAGTGATGTTGAGCACCTTTTCACATATCTATATGCCATCTGTACGTCTTCTTTTGAGAAATGTTTATTCATATCTTTTGCCCGTTTCCAAATTGAATTATTAGATTTTTTTTCTCATAGAGTTGTTTGAGCTCCTTATATCTTTTGGTTATTAACCCCCTGTCAGATGGATAGTTGGCAAACATTTTCTCTCATTCTGTGGGTTTTCTCTTCACTTTTTTGATTGCTTCCTCTGCAGTGCAGAATTTTTTTTTAACTTGATGTGATCCCCTTTGTCCATTTTTGCTTGGTTGCTTGTGCTTGTGGGGTATTATTCAAGAAATCTTTACCCAGTCCAATGACTTAGAGAGTTTCCCTAATGTTCTTAATATTTTCACAGTTCGAAGTCTTAAATTTATGTCTTTAATCCATTTTGATTTTTGTATATGGTAAGAGATGGGGGTCTAGTTTCATTCTTCCACATATCGATATCCAGTTTTCCCAGCACCATTTATTCAAGAGACTATCCTTTCCATAATGTCTGTTCTTGGCACCTTTGTCAAAAATGAACTCAATGCATGTGTATGAATTTGTTTCTGGGTTCTCTATTCTGTTCCATGGGTTTATGTGTCTGCTTTTATGCCAGTACCATGCTGTTTACTGTCACTTTGTAGTATAAATTGAAGTCAGGTAATGTGATTCCTCCAGTTTTGTTCTTTTTGCTTAGGATAGCTTTGGCTATTCTGGGTCTTTCATAGTTTCATATAAATTTTAGGATTGTGTTTTCTAGTTCTGTGAAGAATGTCATTGGTATTTTGATAAAGATTGCATTGAATCTGTAGATTGCTTTGGGTAGTATGCACATTTTAATATTAATTTTTCTAATCCCTGAACATGGAATATTTTTCCATTGTATTGTGTCCTCTTCAGTTTCTTTCTTCAATATTTTACTGTTTTCATTGTAGAGATCTTTCACTTTTTTGGTTAAGTGAATTCCTTTTATTTGTAGCTATTATAAATGGGATTATTTTCATGATTTCTTTTTCAGATTGCTGCTGGAATATAGAAATGCCACTGATTTTTTATGTTGATTTTGTATCTGCAACTTTGCTGAGTTTATTAGTTTTAACAGTTTTCTGGTAGAGTCTTTAGGTTTTTCCAAATATAAGATTATATCATCTGCAAACAAGTATAAATTGACTTCTTCCTTTTCAATTTGAATGCCCTTTATTTCTTTCTCTTCTATGATTGCTCTAGCTAGGACTTCCATTTCCATGTTGAATAACAGTGATGAAAGTGGGCATCCTTGTCTTTTTCCAGATCTTAGAGGAAAGGCTTTCACTTTTTCCCAATTCAGCATGATACTAGCTGTGGGCTGTTGTATATGGCTTTTGTTGTGTTGACGTATGTTCCTTCTATACTCAGTTTTTTGCATTTTTTAAATCATGAAGGGATGTTGAATTGTATCAAATGCTTCTTCAGTATTAATTGAAATGAGCATATGATTTTTGTCCTTCATTCTGTTGGTATGACGTATCACATTGATTGATTTGCATATGTTAAACCATCCTTGCATCCCTGGGATAAATCCCTCTTGGTCATGATGCATGATCATTTTCATGTGTTGTTGAATTCCGTTTGCTAGGATTTCAATGAGGATTTTTGTATCAATGTTCATCAGGGATATTGGCCTGTAGTTTTCTTTTTTTGATGTATCTTTGTATGGTTTTGATATCAGGGCAATACTGGCCTCATAGAATGAGTTTGGAAGTATTCCTTCCTCCTTTTTTAAAATAGTTCAGGTAGGATTGGTATTAGTTCTTTTTTAAATTCTACCAATATGTTTGGTAGAATTCAGCAGTGAAGCCATCAGTTTCCAGGCTTTTCTTTGCCAGGAGACATTTTATCATGACTCTGATCTTGTTATTTGATATTGATCTGTTCAAGTTTTGGCTTTCTTTATGGTTCAATCTTGGTAGATTGTATGGGTGTAAGAGTTTATCCATTTCTTCCAGGTTTTCCAATTTATTGGCATATAGTTGCTCATAGTAACCTCAATGATCCACTAATTTTCTGCAGTATTTGTTATAATGTCTTCAGATTTAATTTTATTTATTTGGGTATTCTGTCTTTTTTTTCTTAATCTGGCTAAAGTTTTATCAATTTTCTTTATCTTTTCAAAAAACTAACTTTTTGTTTTATTGATATTTTTTATTATTTTCTTCATTTAAATTTCATTTATTTCTGATTTAATCATTATTATTTAGTTTCTTCTACTAATTTTGGAGTTTTTTGGCTCTTCCTTTTCTGGTTCTTTGAGATACATTTCAGGTTATTTGAAACTTATCTACTTGTCTGATACAGGCATTTGTAGCTATCAACTTTCTTTTAAGTACTGTTTTCATATATTCCATAGGTTTTGGTATGTTTTATTTTCATATTCATTTGTTTTAAGAAATGTTTACATTTCCTTCTTAATTTCTTCATTGATCCACAGGTCATTCAGGAGCATATTGCTTGATTTCCATGTATTTGTACAGTTTCCAAAATCCCTCTTGTTATTGATTTCTAGTTTTATGCCATTGTCATCAGAGATGATACTTGATATTATTTCAATTTTTCTGAATATTTTAAGAGTAGTTTTGTGATCAAATATATGGTCTATCCTTGAGAATGGTCCATGTGCTGAAGAGAAGAATGCATCTTCTGCAGTCATTAGTTGAAATGTTCTGTAAATATCTATTAGGTCCATTTGGCCTATGGTGAAGATGAAGTCCAAGGTTTCTTTGTTGATTTTCTGACTGGATGATCTATCCAATGCTGAAAATGGGGTGTTGAAGTCTCCAGCTATTATTGTATTGAGGTCTATCTCTCTCCTTAGCTCTGATAATATTTTCTTTATATATCTGAGTGCTTCAGTATTGGGTGCACATATATTTACAACTGCTATATTCTCTCGCTGAATTAACCCCTTGATCATTATATAATTTTTTTCTCTTTTCATTGTTTTTGTCTTGAAATCTATTTTGTCTGATGTAAGTATAGTTACTCCTTCTCTTTTTTGGTTTCTATTTGCATGGGATATATTTTTCCATCCTTTTATTTTTAGTCTGTCTCTTTATAGGTAAAGTGTATTTTTTGTAGTCTAAATATCACTGGATCTTGTTTTTATCCATTCGGCAATCCTATGTCTTTTTATTGGAGTGTTTAGTCCCATTACATTCAATGTTATTATCGATAGGTAAGGGGTTACTCCTGCCATTAGGGTTTTTGTTTTCTGGTTGTTTTGTGGTCTTCTCTTCTTTCTTCTTCTTTCCTTCCTTCCTATGTTCCTTATAGTGAAGGTAATTTTTCTCTGGTTTATGTTTTTTTTAATTTATTGAGTTTTTTTGGGTGTATCTGTTCTTTTTCAATTTGAGGTTACCATGAGGCTTGCAAATATTATGTTATAACCTATTATTATTATTATTATTATTATTATTATTATTATTTGAGATGGAGTCTCATTCTGTTGTCCAGGCTGGAATGCAGTGGTACAACCTTAGCTCACTGCAACCTCCATCTCGTAGGTTCAAGCAATTCTGCTCCTTCAGCCTCCTTCCTAGTAGCTGGGATTACAGGCAAACACCACAATGCCTGGCTAATTTTTGTATTTTTAGTAGAGATGGGGTTTTACCATGTTGGCCAGGCTGGTGTCCAATTCCTGGTCTCAAGTGATCTGCCTGCTTTGGCCCCCCAAAGTCCTGGGATTACAGGTGTGAGCCACTGAGGCTGGCCCATTATTTTATTTATTTATTTTTAACTTCTAGTTTCAGGGGTACATGTGCAGGATGTGCAGGTTTGTTACATAGGTAAATGCGTTGAATGGGGGTTGGTTGTATAGATTATTTCATCACCCAGGTATTAAGCCTAGTATCCAATAGTTATTTTTCCTACTTCTCTCCCTCCTACCACCTTCTGCCCTCTGATAGGCCCCAGTGTGTGTTGTTTCCCTCTATATGTCCGTGTGTTCTCATAATTTAGCTCCCACTTATAAGTGAGAACATGCTGTATTTGGTCTTCTGTTCCTGCATTAGTTTACTAAGAATAATGGCCCCTAGCTCCATCCATGTCCTTGCAAAAACATGATCTCATTCTTTTTTATGGCTGCATAGTATTCCATGGTGTATATGTACCACATTTTCTTTATCCAGTCTATAATTGATGGGCATTTGGGTTGATTCCATGTTTTTGTTATTGTGAATAGTGCTGCAGTGAACATACGTGTGCATGTATGTTTATAACAATGACTTATATTCCTTTGGGTATATATCCAGTAATGAGATTACTGGGTTGAATGATAGTTCTGTCTTGAGGTTTTTGAGGAATCACCACACTGTCTTCCACGATGGTTGAACTAATTTACACTCCCACCAACAGTGTAAAAGCATTCCTTTTTCTCCACTACCTCTCCGGCATCTGTTTTTTTTTTTACTTTTTATAGTAGCCATTCTGACTGGTGTGAGATGGTATCTCATTGTGGTTTTAATTTGCATTTCTCTAATGATCAATGATGTTGAGCTTTTTTTCATATGATTGTTGGCCACATGTATGTCTTCTTTTAAGAGGTGTCTGTTCATGTTCTTTACCCACTTATTTATTTATTTATTTATTATTATTATACTTTAAGTTTCAGGGTACCTTTGTCCACTTTTTAATGAGTTTTTTTTCTTGTAAATTTGTTTAAGTTCCTTATAGATGCTGGATATTAGACCTCATTCAGATGCATAGTTTGCAAAAATTTTCTCCCATTCTCTAGGTTGTCTATTTACCTGTTGATAGTTTCTTTTGCTGCATAGGAGCTCTTTAGTTTAATTAGATCCCATTTGTCAATTTTTGCTTTTGTTGCAATTGCTTTTGGCATCTTTATTATGAAATCTTTGCCCATGCTTATGTCCTAAATGGTATTGCCTAGGTTGTCTTCCGGGGTTTTTATAGTTTTGGGTTTTACATTTGAGTCTTTAATCCATCTTGAGTTAATTTTTCTTTATGGTGTAAAGATGGGGTCCAGTTTCAATCTTCTGCATATGACTAGCCAGTTATCCCAGCACAATTTATTGAATAGGGAGTCCTTTCCCCATTGCTTGTTTTTGTCAGGTTTGTTGAAGATCAGATAGTTGAAGGTGGGTGGTCATATTTCTGAGTTCTCTATTCTGTTCCATTGGTCTATGTGTCTGTTCTTATACCAGTACCATGCTGTTTTGGTGACTGTAGCCCTGTAATATAGCTTGAAATCAGGTAGCGTGATGCCTCCAGCTTTGTTCTTTTTGCTTTGGATTGCCTTGGTTATTTAGGCTCTTTTTGGGTTTCATATAAATTTTAAAATAGATTTTTCTAGTTCTGTGAAGAATGTCAGTGGTAGATTAATAGGAATAGCATTGAATGTATAAATTGCTTTGGGAATATTCCCATTTTAATGATATTGATTATTCCTATGCATGAGCATGGAATAATTTGCCATTTCTTTGTGTCATCTCTGATCTCTTTGAGTAGTGGTTTGTAGTTCTCTTGGTAGATCTTTCAGTTTCCTTGTTAGCTGTATTTCTAGGCATGTCACTCTTTTTTTTTAGTAGCAATTGTGAATGGGAGTTCATCCATGATTTGGCTCTTGGCTTGACTGTTGTTGGTGTATAAGAATGCCAGCAATTTTTGCACATTGATTTTGTATTCTGAGACTTTACTGAAGTTGTTTATTAGCTTAAGAAGCTTTTGGGCTGAGACGATGGGGTTTTCTAGATATAGGATCATGTCATCTGCAAACAGGGATAGTTAGACTTCCTCTCTTCCTATTTGAATGCCCTTTATTTCTTTCTCTCGCCTGATTGCTCTGGCAAGAACTTCCAATATTATGTTGAATAGGAGTGGTGAGAGAGGGCATCTTTGTTCTGTGGCAGTTTTCAAGGGGAATACTTCCAGCTTTTTCCCATTCAGTATGGTGTTGGCTGTGGGTTTGTCATATATGGCTCTTATTATTTTGAGGTATGTTCCTTCAATACCCAGTTTATTGGGAGTTTTTAACATTAAGGAATGTTAAATGTTGTTGAAAGCCTTTTCTGCATCTATTGAGGTAATCTTGTGGTTTTTGTCTTTTGTTCTGTTTATGTGATGAATCACATTTATTGATTTGCCTACATTGAACCAACCTTGCATCCTGGGGATGAAGCCTCATGGTGGATAAGCTTTTTGATGTGTTGCTCTGGATTTGGTTTGCCAGTATTTTGCTGAAGATTTTTGCATCAATGTTCATCAAGGATATTGCCCTGAAGTTTTCTTTTTTTGTTGTTGTGTCTGTGGCAGCTTTTGTTATCAGGATGTTGCTGGCCCCACAGAATGAGTTAGGGAGGAGTCTCTCCTTTTCAATTTTTTGAAATAGTTTCAGTAGTAATGGTACCAACTATTTTTTGTGTATCTGGTAGAATTAAGCTTTGAATCTGTCTGGTCCTGGGCTTTGGTTGGTTGGTAGGCTATTTATTACTGCCTCTATTTCAAAACTCGTTATTGGTCTGTTCAGAGATTCTATTTCTTCCTAGTTCTGTCTTGAGAGAGTGTATCTGTCCAGGAATTTATTCATTGCTTCTAGATTTCCTAGTTTATGTGCATAGCGGTGTTTATAACATTCTCTGATGGTTGTTTGTAGTTCTGTGGGGTCAGTGGTAATATCCCTCTTATTATCTCTGATTGTGTTTATTTGAATCTTCTCTCTTTTCTTCTTTATTAGTATAGCTAGTGGTCTACTATAATATTATTTTAAAAAACCTGCTCCTGGATTCATCAATCTTTTGAATGGTTTTTCATCTCTCTATCTGTCTCCTTCAGTTCAGCTTTGATTTTGGTTATTTCTTGTCTTCTGCTAGCTTTGGGATTTGTTTGGTCTTGGTTCTCAAGTTCTTTCAGTTGTGATGTTAGGTTGTTAACTTGAGATCTTTCTAGCTTTTTGATTGGGCATTTTAGTGCTATAAATTTCCCTCTTAATACTGCTTTAACTGTGTCCCAGAGATTGTGGTATGTTGTGTCTTTGTGCTCATTAGTTTCAAAGAACTCCTTGATTTCTGCCTTAATTTCATTATTTACCCCAAAATCATTCAGGAACAGGTTATTCAATTTTTATGTAATTGTATGGTTTTGAGTGGATTTCTTAGTCTTGAGTTCTGATTTGATTGTGCTGTGGTCCAAGAAGCTGTTTTTATGATTTCAGTACTTTCTCATTTGCTGAGGAGTATTTTGCTTGAGATTATGTGATCAATTTTAGAGTAAGTGCCATGTGGTGGTGAGAAGAATGTATATTCTATTGTTTTGCATGGAGAGTTCTGTAGATATCTATCAGGTCCATTTGATCCAGTGCTGAGTTCAGGTCCTGAATATCTTTGTTAATTTTCTGTCTTGATAATTTGTTAATATTGTCTGTGGGGTGTTAAAGTCTCCCACTATTATTGTGTGGGAGTCTAAATCTCTTTGAAGGTCTCTAAAAACTTGCTATATGAATCAGGGTGCTCCTATGTTGGGTGCATACATATTTAGGATAGTTAGCTCTTCTTGCTGAATTAAAACTTTTACCATTATGTAATGGCTTTCTTTGCCTTTTTTGATCTTTGTTGGTTTAAAGTCTGTTTTGTTGGAAACTAGGATTGCAACCCCTGCCTTTTTTTTTTTTTTTTCCTTTTGCTTGGTAAATTTTCCTCCATCCCTTTATTTTGAGCCTATATGTGTCAAGAGACCTTGCATGTGAGATGTGTCTTTTGAAGACTACGTACCAAAACCCATTATTTTCAACTGACAACAACTCAACACTGATTACATAAAGAAACAGACAAACTAACAAACAAGCAAAGAAAAAATTAATAAAAACACTACACTTTAACTTTGTCCCCCAGCTTTTTAACTTTTTGTTTCTGTTTATATATTATTTTAATGACTCTGTCTTGAAAAGTTGTTGTAGTTAATATTTTTTAATTTCCTTTCATAGAAAGAAAATAAATAGAAAAATAAAAGTATTTCATTATACTTTCTTTCTAAGGGAGTGTTATGTCTTCTTTTCCCCACTGAAATGTATTTTATTTATTTAATTTTTTTATTTCTATAGGTTTTTGGGGGCAGGTGGTATTTGGTTACATGAGTGAGTTCTTTAGTGGTGATTTGTGAGATTTGGTGCACCCATCACCTGAGCAGTATACACTGCACTCAGTTTGTAGTCTTTTATCACTCAACCCCCTCCCACCCTTTCCCCTGCGTCCCCACAGTCCATAGCATCATTCTTATGCCTTTGTATCTTAGCTTAGCTACCACCTGTAAGTGAGAACATATAATATTTGGTTTTCCATTCCTGAGTTACTTCACTTAGAATAATAATCTCCAGTTCCATCCAGGTTGCTGTGAATGCCATTAATTCATTCCTTTTTATGGCTAAGTAGTATTCCATGGTATATAAATACCACAATTTCTTTATCCACTCATTGATTGATAGACATTTGGGCTGTTTCCATATTTTTGCAATTGCAAATTGTGCTGCTATAAACATGCGACCAGTTTATCTTTTACCCTTTCTACTCAAAATATTGGTAGTTTACACACCACAATTATAGCATTATAATATTCTGTGTTTTTCTGTGTATTTGCTATTACCAGTGAGTTTTGAACCTTCAGATGATTTCTTATTGCTCATTAATGTTGTGTTGTTTCAGATTGAAGAACTTCCTTTACAGTTCTGGTGTTAATGAAATCCCTCAGCTTTTGTTTGTCTAGGAAAGTCTTTATTTCTCTTTCATAATTAAGAATATTTTTGCTGGATATGCCATTCTAGGATACAAGTTTTTTCCCTCAGCACTTTAAATATGTTACACCACTCTCCCCTGGTCTTTAAGGTTTCTACTGAGAATTCTGCTGTCAGATGTATTAGAGCTGTATTGTACGTAATTTGTTTTTCTTTTCTCTTATTCCTTTTAGGATATTTTCTTTAGACCTTTGGGGGTTTGATTATTAACTGTCTTGAAGTCATCTTATTTGGGTTATATCTGTTTGGTGTTCTATAACCTTCCTGTACTTGAATGTTGATAACTTTCTCTAAGTTTGGGAAGTTCTCTCTTATTATCCCTTCGAATAAACTTTCCACCCTTATCTCTTTTTCTCCTTATACTTTATGGCCAATAACTCTTAGATTTGTCCTTTTGAGGCTATTTTCCTGATCTTGTAGACATGCTTCATTTTTAAACATTCTTTTTTCTCTTATCTCTTCTGATGGTCTGTTTTCAAATAGCCTATCTTCAGGCTAATTCTTTCTTCTGCTTGATCAATTCTGCTGTTAGGATAATCTGATACCTTATATAGTATGTCATTTGCATTTTTCAACTCCAGAATTTCTGCTTGATTTCTTACAATTATTTCAATCTCTTTGTTAAATGTATTTGATAGGCTTCTAAATTCCTTCTCTGTGTTATCTTGAATTTCATCAAGTTTCCTCAAAATAGCTATTTTGAATCCTCTGTCTGAAAGGTCACATAACTCTTTTGTTCCAGGATTGGTCTCTGGTGCTTTATTTAGTTTGTTTGTTGAGGGCATGTTTTTGTGAATGGTCCTGATGCTTGTAGATATTCACCAGTGTATCTGGATATTGAAGATTTATATATTTATTGTAGTCTTTGCAGTCTGGGCTTGTTTGTACCATCCTTCTTGGGAAGGCTTTCCAGGTATTCAAAGGGATTTGGGTGTCGTGGTCTGTTTTTGGTCACTGTGACTGTATCTGCATTAGGGGGCATCCCAAGCTCAGTGATGCTAGGCTCTTTCAGACTTGTAGAGGTACAGTGGTGGTCTTGGATAAGATCTGGAAGAATTCCCTGGATCACCAGGTGGAAACCTTTCTCCTCTTCCTTTACTTTCTCCCAAACCAATGGAGTCTGTCTGTAATGAGCTGCCTGGAGTTGAAGGTGGGGTGACACGAGCACCACTGTGGCTGCCACCACTGGACTGCACTGGGTCAGATGTGAAGCCAGCATAGCACTGAGTCTCACCCAAGGCCTAGGATAACCGTGCTTGGCTACTACCTATGTTCACACAAGGCTCTAGTACTCTACAATCAGGAGATGGCAAAGTCAGCCAGGCTATGTCCTTCCCTTCATGTTAGTGAGTTCCTCCCAGTCCCAGGCAGGTCCAGAAATGCCATCTGGGAGCCAGAGCTTGGAGTCGGAAACCTTAGGACTCCACCTCATGCTCTATTCTACTGTGTTTGAGCTAGTACCCAAGCCATAAGACAAAGTTTTTCCCACTCTTCCCTCCCCTTTCCACAAGCAGAGGAGCCTCTCCCTTGGCCACCACAACCCTAGGACCACAGCAAGTACTGCCTGCCTACCACCAACGTTCACTCAAGACCCAAATATTCACTAGTCAGTTTGTGGTGAATGCTCCCAGGCATAGGACTCTCTCTTCAGGGAAGTGGACTCCTCTCTTACCCAAAGCCAGTCCAGAAATGCTATGCAAGAGCCAAAGTCTTTAATCGGGGACCCCAAGAGCCCAATTGCTGCTCTATCGCACTGTGGCTGAGCTGGTACCTAAGTTGCAAAATCAAGTCCCCTCTACTTGTCCCTGTCCTTTGCTCAAGCAGAATATCTCCCAATAGCCACCATAGCTGGGAATGCACTGCATCACATCTAAAGCCACCATGTCTCTGTGTTTCACCCAAGGCCCATGGCGAGTACAGCCTGGCTACAATTGCTGATTATTTGGGGACCAAGAGATTTTTATTCAGAAGGTAATGGATCCTGCTTCCCTTCAAGGCAGTAGGCTTCCTTTTGGCCCAGGGTTTGTCTAGAAATGTCATCTCGGAGCTAGGGCCTGGAATGGGGACCTCAGGACTTTGCCTGGTGCCCTATTCTATTGTGGCTGAGATGGTATCCAAGTTGCAAGACAAAGTTATATTTATGCTTTCTTCTCCTCTCCTCAAGTGGGAGGGAGGAGTGTCTCCTGGAGCCGTGTGCTGCACTGCTTAGGGTATGGGGCACGCATTCCTTGGTGGTGCATGCACCTGAGGGGTGGTGCAGGCATTCCCTTGGTGACTTTGGCTGGTGTCTCACTAGGTTGCATACCCTCATAGCCCACTGGCTATGAGTCCAGCAGAGCACCAGTACTTGCCCAGGAATTGCAGTATTTGTGGCTTAGACTGCCTTTCAAATTTATTTGGGACCCGAGAGCCCTTCAGCCTGCAGTGGCAAAGATTGCCAGAACTCAGGTTTCTACTACTGATGTGAGTGATTCCCTCTGGCTAGGACTGGTTTAAATTCTTCCTCCACGGGCGCAGGATGAGTTGTGCCCAGTACTGCTTTCTGCTGTGACGGGGCAGCACTGAGTTCCAGTGCAAGGTCCCATAATCACTGTCTCTTCCCCAAGCACACAGATTCTGTATCTGCACCACACAGCCACTACCAAGCGGATGAGGGAGGAGTAGTATCAACAATTCAAGACTGTCTTTCCTACCCTCTTCAGTGTCTCTCTCAGTGATAACGATGTTAAAACCAAGTACTGTGGTCATTCACCTGATGTTTGGTTCTTATGAAGGTGCTTTGTGTGTGTGTGTGGAGAGTTGTTTAATTTGGTGTTCTTATGGGGAGGATAATTAGAGGATGATTAGTGGAGGCTTCTATTTGGCCATCTTGCTCTATTTCCCTCAAAAGAAGTTTGTTTCACATAAGGAAACTTAACGGGTGAAAGACCTCTTTTGGTGGTGGTAATGAGATGCCATTCAGGGCAACTGTGCTAGCTGCACCTCAATTTATTCTTCATGGATTAAGTTCCAAAGAATTACATTGTTCTATAGCATGCAATAGACATACTATTTATATTTAACAGCATTTATTTATTTATTCTTTTATTAAACACATTTTATTAGATATCAATTTTGTATCAGATGATGTCCACAGCTAGCCCATCCAAGGCTATTTAATTTTTGTCTATCATAACAATGACATGAAACATTCCCCTAACAACACCTGCAACTCTGTCACTTCAGGAAATTGAATTTCCAATGTGATGTTTTGGGGATATAGCAACCACACCATCACCTTATGAAAGTCATGGGGGTTTCTTTTTTTTTTTTCACTCTGCAAATGGTATGCAAGCATAACTGGGTCTTCTCTCAGCTCCAAGTAATTCAGCACAAGTATATCACTTCCTACTTATCAATGTACCTCATGCCTACAAAATCCCTCTTGGACTGGCTTACAAGTAAAATAAAATGAAAAATGGAGATCGTGGTTAGTTGTTGAATGTGTGTGTGGTAGTGGGTAGTAGGGGGTAAGGTAATAAGAGATAAAGTTGGGGCCACTTGGAGAAAGAAGAGGAAGAGTGAGAAGGAGATACAACTAGACTAAGTGGCTGCTAAGAAAGATCAGGTGCTCATATGACAGGACTGACATCAGTGCAATGTATGTACTTTCCCTGGGGAAGCAGATTGACTTCCCAAATTACCATGAAGCTCAGAGTCAAACAACCTCAATTGAAACCTCAGTTCCATCCTTTGTTAGCTGTGAGACCTGGGAAAGTGACTTAACCTCCTTAAAGTTCAGTTTCTTCAACTGTAAAATGAGGGTCATCATCATCATCATCATGTGTAAGGAATTTTTGTGAGAAATAAAATTATGCATGTAAATAACAGTCTAATGCTTGGCACCTAGACGCCTAAACATCCTCATTAAATGATAGCTAGTATTTATACTTTTATTATGAATAAGTTGCTAATTGTCTGTTTTGAAAGTTAACAATAGAAATTGGGGTTAGAAAGGCTCTTCTGACAACTAAATTGAGGATTAAAAGTGAAAAAAAAACAAGCTAAAAATGGCAGAACCTTCTTGAGGACACTGAAGATTTCAGGCCTTAGTTGATATCTACAGACATTAAGAAATAAAAGGAGGCTGGGCGCGGTGGCTCACGCCTGTAATCCCAGCACTTTGGGAGGCCGAGGCGGGTGGATCACGAGGTCAGGAGTTCAAGACCAGCCTGGCCAAGATGGTGAAACCCCATCTCTACTAAAAATACAAAAATTAGCTCGGCATGGTGGTGGGTGCCTCTAGTCCCAGCTACTCAGGAGGCTGAGGCAGAGAATTGTTTGAAGCTGGGAGGCGGCGGTTGCAGTGAACCAAGACTGCGCCACTGCACTCCAGCCTGGGTGACACAGCGAGACTCCACCTCAACAACAACAAAAAAAGGAGTTTCTCAAAACAAGTCAATTTATCATCATCTTAGGAGATAAGAGGGCATAGCTGAAGATGACTCTTACCTCAGTTCGGTGCACCAGCTGCTGAGTTGCATCATCATTCATACGAAAAATTTCCAGAAATGGGTCAGATTTACTGAAGAAATCCTAAAATAGATAAACATCAATGAATTGTTTTTCCTCCTGCATTTGATCTAGTCCTGATCAATCAGGAATATTTAATCAACAGGAAAACCCTCTTGATTTCCTATTTTTTATATGTGGAAGGGAGGCCATGCTTGTCCTATCTTCCTGCCCAGTTCTACTCAAACTCTCTTCTCTTTACCTGTGATGATGGGCCCCACCCTTTCTTCCTTTGATCCTCATCCCTGAGATCCACCCTTGGCTAGAATGGACTGCATCTGAAAGCTAAGTTCTTTGTAAAGTCAGTAGTTGGTTAGTTGAAATTCAAAGTATTCTTCAAAGATCAGTTCAAATTCCAGTTCTTTGAAAATCACTGTATCTGTTGTCTTAAACAGGTTCGTTATAGTTATTTTAATGCCTATGTAATGACTACAATGTCTGGATCACCTATAGGTCTGTTTTTATTATCTCTTTCTTAGTTCCACCTCTTGGTATGCTTGTTAATTTTTTATTAAATAGTAGACAATGTGTAATGAAGATTATGAAGGTTTTTACATGAGTCTGTAGCTTCTAGCAAGTGGTTATAATGGGAGAAGTCCCCTGAATCCAATTAGGATTAAGCTATTTAGAGGATGAATTTCTTCAAATGTCTTTAAAGCCCCTATCTATTTCTGATTTCCTTTACTCCTTGGGTATAGTCCTTAAAGGACCCTAACTGAAAACCTGAGTGTTCACGAGGGGTGTTCTTCCTTGACAAGTCTTCAATGCCAATTTTTATTTGTGAGAACCTCAAATGCTCTGTTTATTTTCATAATTTCTTAGCTCTAGGTTTTTGTTCAGTTTCTCTCTATGCTGCTTTTGCTAATTAGCAAACGCCTTGAGATGATAAGCCACTCATACTGTTGGACTACTTGTCTTCTCTGATGCACCTATGAGTCTTTATCCTTTGCTCTCTCAATAGCCCTGAACTTCAGTTTTTCTCCCCAGTCCCATGAGACCACCAAAAGCTCTGCTCAGTTTCTGTTTCTTAGTAGCTATTTTTTTAAACTAGGCTTCCCAGCCTTTCTATCCCCACTATTTTAGGAATCAGCCTTGAGGAATTCCCTTGAGTGGAAAATCTGCACAGAATGTCTTAAGCACCTCCATGGGTTTCTCTTCTGTCCAGTTTCTTGGCCCCTCAAATCTACACTGCCTCAGGACTCTCAAATACATGTCTCTTGTGTCTTTTCTAGTGTTTATATTTGTTTTTAGTGAGAGAGTGATGTAAAATAAATAAGTGCTTCATTGTTGGAAATGGAACCTATCTCTATCCCTTTTAAAAACTTGATTTTTACCCCCAGTAGGTTATAAATTCTCAAAGAGGAGAAACTTTATTTTCCTTTATATTTCTGCTATTTCCTCAGCATTTTCCATAGTGTCTAGATTTTAATAGTACATAGTGTTTATTGAATGAATGAATAAATACATAAATAAGTGAATGGATACCTGGTATAGGATAGGAGGCTATCTGAGCAAAAACCATATTCATCACCATCACATTTTTATTACGAATTTCACCAAGTAATTTTTTCCCAGAAATCTAGACTTTAGCAAAGTAGAATTAAGCCCATATTTGCCTTAAAAGTCATTTATTATTCCTAAATGTTAAGCAAGCCAGAGTCAAACTCGTTATTTTCCTTTGTTTGGTCTCTACTTCTAAATTTTTCCTTACTATCAATGTCTTTACCAGCCATCCTAGTCTTCAGCTCAGCAAAATATTTGTAGGACATATACTGATCACAGAGTTTTTGTGCTTGATGTTAAGATATAAGGACAGATAGAACCTGATCTCAGTCTTCCAAAGTACCATCTAGGTTGCTGGTAAGAAAAGTATACAAATAAATATAACCTAGGGCTAGGTATAAATGAGTGAATGAGTGAATGAATGAATGAAGGTATAAGGAGTATTGAGGGAAGAGAGGGGAGCTGATGAATTTTTAACAGACATAGAGGGGGATACCCCAAGTAATTTAATAAGACTATAGCCTAGGGAACCATAGGGGAGGAATTGCAGACAATGCTGGCAAAGTTGGCCCCATGATGTGAAGGGCCTTAAATGCTCATCTGAAGTCTTTGCACTGGCCTGGACAGGCAGGGGGAATCGTTGAAGGATTTTGAGCAGAAAAGTAATATAGTTGGCTCTGCAGTGAAGAATGTCAGTCTAGAAACTTTGTAGTATATGTTAGAAAGAGGAGATGAGAGGTGGGAATAACTATCTTCCGCTTTGCTTTCCTTCCCATGCAACCAGGAACCAAACACCATGCTCCACAACACCCAGAGTCTGGAACATCCGCTACTACTCTATTTCTGAAGGTGCTAGATTACCACAGCCTTCATCTTGTCAAGACCCCAAAATGGTGGCTTTCATCATAATCTTGCCCTTCAAACATCGTCTCTCCCCCAAAATGGCCCATTTCTCTCTCAGATGCACTTCTAGCTGATTCCCACCTCTATGCATTTACTCATTTGCCCCTTAGGCCAGTTTCTGTTTCTACATGCATCTTAAAAAATTAAAACCTCCTTCTCTTCTCCCTTTCCCTATGGATGTGGGCTACAGTAGCTTGTTCCTGCGTGCCCTTGGGCTCCTCCTGTAACTTCACGCTTTGCCTCTTTAAATAGATTGTTGGTCCCTCAGGGGATGTTTTTATGATTCATACTTAAAAACTGCTAAACACAATGTAAGAACTTCCTCATTTTTTCCCTCTTTACTGTTAATTTAAAACTTTTGTTACCATCACTTTTATTTAAAAATGAAAAATATAGAAAACAGATGACAAAAATAAAAAGAAGGAAAAAAGAACCCATAACTGAATTCAAAATTCCATAACCATCAATAGAATTTTGATAAATCTTTTTCTAGACTCTACATATACTTTTCTGTCTTTCTTTTTAAAAATTTTGTAATCATGATCTATGTACAATTTAGTACCCTATTTCTTTTGCTTGTTGTATACATATTTACATGTTGTATATTACAATGCTTTTTCTATTTTATTTCACATTCTTTTTAAATACCATGAATGAATTAGGCAAGAAGTTATTGTCAGGAGGGCATACTAAAATGTCAATGAAAGAAAGGTCAAGAATGGCCTCTGTCTTCAGGTAGCTGAAAATCTATATGCAGCATACTGGCTTTAGCACTGCTTTCAAATCTCAACTCTACCACATATAATCTGAATAACTGTGGACAAAATATTTAATTTCTCCAAGGCTTAGTTTGCCATTCACAATGGAAGGAGTATCATCCTTTGCCTCATAGTGACATAGAAGAATTAGAGGACCTGGTGCATGGGAAGTGTTGAGTCCATTGCCTGGTACATGGTGAAGACTGAAAAAATGTTAGCTGCAAAAATCCTCAACAAAATACTAGCAACCCAAATCCAGTGGCACAACAAAATTTAACCTATTACAATCAAGTACACTTTATTCCTGGGAAGCAAGGTTGGTTCAACGTACACATATCAAAAACCATATGATCATCTCAATAGACGTAGAAAAAAAGGTTTTGATAAGATCCAACATCCCTTCATGATAAAAACCCTCAACAAACTAGGTAGTGAAGGAACATACGTGAAAATAATAAGAGCCATCTATGACAAACCCACAGCCAACATCATACTGAATGGGCAAAAGCTGGAAGCATTCTGCTTAAGAGCAGGAATAAGACAAGCATGTCAACTCTCACCATTCCTGTTCAATATAGTACTAAAAGTCCTCGCCAGAGCACTCAAGCAAGAGAAAGAAATAAAAGGCATCCAAATAGGAAAAGAAGTCAAACTGTCTCTCTTTGCCGTTGATATAATTCTATACCTAGAAAACCCTAAAGACTATGGTGAAAGACTCCTAGAACTGATCTTCAGCAAAGTTTCCGAATACAAAGTCAATGTGCAAAAATCAGTAGCATTTCTATACAAAGTGAGAGCTCCATCAAGAACGACCCCATTTACAACAGCTAGAAAAAATGAAATGCCTAGGAATACATCTAACCAAAGAGGTAAAAGATCTCTGCAAGGAAAACTACAAAACACTGGTGAAAGAAATCATAGATGACACAAACAAATGGAAAAGCATTCCATGCTCATGGATCGGAAGAATCAATATTGCTAAAATGGCCATACTGCCAAAAGCAATCTACAGATTCAATGCTACTTACATCAAACTATAAACATAGTTTTCACAGAATTAGAAAAAGCTATTGTAAAATTCATATGGAACAAAAAGGAGCCTGAATTGCCAAAGTAATCCTAAGCAAAAAGAACAAAGCCAGAGGCATCACATTACCCAACTTCAAACTATACTATAAGGCTACAATAACCAAAGAAGCATGGTACTGGGACAAAAACAGACACATAAGACCAATGGAACAGGATAGAGAATCCAGAAATAAAGCCACATACCTACAGCCATCTCTTCTTTGACAAAGTTGACAAAAATAAGAAATGAAGAAATGTCTCCCTATTCAATAAACAATGCTGGGATAACTGGCTAGCAATATGCAGAAGACTGAAACTTGACCCTTACATTTCACCATATACAAAAATTAATTCAAGATTGAATAAAACTTTAAATGTAAGACCTCAAATTATAGAAATCCTAGAAGAGAACATATGAAATATCATTCTGGATGTTGGCCTTGGCAAAGAATTTATGTCTAAGTCCTCAAAAGCAACAAAAACAAATTGTAACAAAGAATATTGACAAGTGGGACCTAATTAAACTGAAGAGCTTCTGCACAGTTAAAAAAAAAAACTATTAACAGACTAAACAAGTGGCTGATAGAGTGGGAGAAAATATTATCAAACTATTTGTCTGGCAAAGATCTAATATTCAGAATTTATAAGGAACTTAAACAATTCAATAAGCAAAAATGAATAAATAAACCCATTAAAAATTGGGCAAAGGACATGAGCAGACACTTCTCAAAAGACGACCCGCGAGTGGTCAACGTACATATGAAAAAATGCCCAATGTCACTGATTGTGAGAGAAATGCAAATCAAAACCACAGTGAGATACCATCTCACGCCAGTCAGAATGCCTATTACTAAAACGTCAAAAAATAACAGATGTTGGTGAGGCTGTGGGGAAAAGGAAACACTTATATACTGTTTGTGGGAATGTAAATTAGTTCAGCCACTGTGGAAAGCAGTTTGGAGATTTCTTAAAGAGCTTAAAACAGAACTACCGTTCAACCCAGCCATCCTATTACTGGTATATACCCAAAGGAAAATAAATCATTTTGCCAAAAAGACACATGCACTTGTATGTTCATCAAAGCAGTATTCACAATAGCAAGGGCATATAATCAGTCTAGGTGCCAATCAACATTGAATAGGATAAAGAAAATTTGGCACTTATATACCATAGAATACTACACAGCCATAAAAAAATAATGTTTTCTGTAACACCCTGGTTGCAGCTGAAGGCCATGATCCTAAGGGACTTAGCACGGCAATGGAAAATCAAATACCACATGTTCTCACTTCTGAGAGCTAAACATTGGGTACACATGGACATAAAGATGGGAACAGTGGACGATGGTGACTACCAGAGCAGTGAGAGAGGGAGGGGAGCAAGGGCTGAAAAACTACCTATTGGGTCCTATGCTTACTACATGGGTAATGAGATCAATTGTACTCCAAACCTCAGTGTCATGCAATATACTCATGTAACAAACCTGCACATGTAATCCCTGAATCTAAAATAAAAGTTGAAATATTAAAAAAAAGTTGGCTACTATGATGATTATCAATAGAAGAAAAAATTCATGAAGGCATTTTGTAAAAAACTATACAAATATCAGGGGTGATTAGTATTAAGAAGGCATCTGATTCATGGAAATGAAATAATTCATAAGCACCTCAAAATCTCAAGTGTACGCTCAGAAATTCATAGCTTCAAAACAACAACTCTGGGTCTAATTGTGTGGTCACTTTAATTTGGAATTTTCAGCTTTTTAAAACTTGATTATTAGCACTAAGATGGCCATTGGGACAGTTCAGTTCAAAAAAGATGAATGAATAGGGCATTTTACTGAAGTGTTGCTGTGGTAAAATTCTTTAATAACACAGAGACCATATTATTCTGCTTTTTTAGTTCAATATAAAAGAAATTTAGCTAAGTAAGAGGGTGATAAGCAATTAGGAAGCAGTTCATACCCATGACGGTGATCTTGAAAATGGAATATTGGACCTAGAAGAAATTATCTGAAAGATGCAGGCATATCCAGTCTGTATAGCTTATTAATTTTGTGACTCTGGGAAATGTCTGATCTGAGTATGCTTTATCTGTAAAATGGAAATAAAGATACTAACTTCTGGGAATATGCTTACGAGTTTTGGGGATAATGTAGGTTAGACACCTGATACTTGGCACACAATAGATGCTCAATAATTATAATTTTCTATCATTAATGCAGACCAGATTACAGTTTCAAGCAGGCATACTTAAACACAGTAAAATCACATCACAGCAGGTAGAGATTTTACATTGTTTTAGAGTAGGGGTCAGCAAACTATGGCACATGAGCCAAATCTGGCTTACTGTTTGTTTTTGTGAATAAAGTTTTATTGGAACACTGCCACACTCATCCATTTTTGTATTGTCTATGGCTGTTTTCATGCTTCAAAGGCAGAGCTGAGCAGTGGGGACAGAGATCAGGTGTCCTGCAAAACCTAAAATATTTATCAACTAGCCCTTTTTTAAAAAGTTTGCCAACCTCTACTTTAGAGACAGATTTGTTTACTTATATTGCACCCCATCAAACTAGCATCATGGGAACACTGAAAATGCAGTCTATAATGATTACTATTACATATGTGGAGACCACCAGTGTTGGAATTAGTTCCAATGCACCAATATGAATACTTTCTCAAGAATGGGAAAAGAAAGAATCCTTTGTCAGCTTGAATGTTCCAAAGTGATTATTACATTTCTGTCTCTACTTACTTGTTAGATTAATTGCCGACTAGTTGCTAATGTAACAAATGTGCTTTACAAGTTAGAAAGTCCCTTTCTCTACTAAGTGAATTGCATTAACATTAGATAAATAAGTTATTTATCACAAACCTAAGCTATTTTATGTACTCACTCTCATTGAAGAGTGGGGAGATGATTGCTAGTCTGTTGAAAGACAAGTTAAAAATGACTGTTTCTGTCAAAAAGAATGGTGCATTTCTCTGTCACTGTGGTTTGCAAAAGTACTTAGTGCTTTCCCATATACCCTATAACAGGGGTTCTCAAACTTTCGGTCTTAAGACCCCTTTACATTCTTAAAAGTTATTGGGGATCCCAAAGAGCTTTTGTTTTGTTGTATGTATTAATATTTACCATATTATAAAACTGTTAAATTGTTAAAATATTGGTTACATTGTTTAAAAATAATAAAATAAACCTACTACATCATAACAAAAATAGTATTTTAATGGAAAAATTATTATAATTATATTTTCCAAACTTAAAAAATGGTGAGAAGAATGGTATTAGTTTACATTTTTGCAAACCAATTTAATGATTAGCTTAATAGAATGCAGCAGAATCCTTATATTTGTGCTGTATTCCATCTGTTGTGATATTAGGCATCATGCAGCCTCTGGAAAACTCCACTTTACATGTGTGAGAGAATGAGAGTGAATAAAGAAAATTATGTCTTGGCACTATTATGAAAATAGTATTGACTTCATGGGTTCCCCTGCAAAGGTATTGGGACCATGCATCACACTTGGAGGACTGCTGCCTGACCTCCCCTCTTACCTCCCCTCTTCCTGGCTTCCTACTTCCCTGAAATACATGAAAACATTTCCAAGTCTTCCATATTCTGAGACCAAACCACCTTCTATTCATTAACTCTCTGCTCCAAAAGACTTAGATTTTGTCAGGCAATCTGTTTGAGTCCCTCTCTTGAACTGATTTTTTTGTGAGTGTGTGCCTGCGTGGCTTTCAGTAAGTCATGCCACATCTCTGAACTTTAAAATTTTCATCTATAAAATAAGGCAGTTGGATTAGACAGTGGCTTTCTACCTAAAGTATGTAGATTCCTGGGGGCTACCAGAGTTACTGCCAAGGGACTGGAGATCCAGGCATCCTACAACCACCGTCTGAATTGGATATAGCATATTTTTCCTACATATTCATACTTCAATTTTTAAATGTATGTAGAAACTAGTGACTTTCATGATATTCATTAACATAATAAAAAATTAGGAGCATTGTTTATTTTATAGTGACTTTTAGTCATACAATAACTAGATACAGTAAGTTTTAACTGCTAACATGTAGATAGTTATAAAATTGTTTAATGCTAAAAGCTAGAAAAGGGTCCTCCTTGAGAGCATCTGGGAACTATTTTTCCAGCTGTGACATGAAATAATTATATTATTTTATTCTATTTCTATCACAAAAATATTGTGGCAGTTTGCATTTTGTAAACATGACCACCGCCAGTTCATAGTCCACATGCTTTTTCTCCAATATGATTTTGCCACTGCCCTAACACGATGTGGAGTCCTAGAATCTGGGCTGGCCTTATGACTTACTTGCAACTAAAAGAATGCAGCAGCAGTGATGATGCATGACTTCCAAGGCCAGGAAGGGGTGAGAAAAGGCCACCGAGCATCTCCCTTGTTCTCTTGAAATGCTTTCTCTGGGAGAAGCCAGATACTCTAAAGGAAGTGTGACTACCCCAGGACCACCATGTAGGCACTCCGGTAGACTGTTCCAGCTAAGCCCAGCCATTCAGCCATCTCATGTGCCAGGCATGTGCGTAGAGCTAGTGTAGAACCTCCAGACAAGCTCATCCACAAGCTGAGTACCACTGAGTGACTTGCATCAACATCATAGACAGCAGAACTGCCCAACTGAACCCTGATTGAATTTCTGACCCTCACAATCATTAGCTATAACGGAATAGTTCTTCATTTAGGTTGCTAGATTTGATGGTTTACCACACAGAATAGATGGTTTACCATGCAGCAATAGAAAACCAGAGCAGTAGTGTTGTGTCTTTGGGTAAATCATCATACCTTGCTGAGCCCTCATTTCCTGAAGAGGTTGTGTGAAATGATCTTTATGTTATCATTTTACTCCTCCATTCTACAACTTTGCCCTCTTTCCATCTGAGACCATTTACCTTCCAGTCCAAACTGGAGCAAAGGCCTCTGATTTGTTCTCTGAATTACTAAGGATCTGGACAAGACACAGTCACATTATGAAGGAACTGGGGTCTCCAGCACTGGGGCATTCAGGCTCAGCAATGACCAGGGTCCTGGACAATCAGTACAGCCAATGGTGGGAATAGCCATTTAGAACCATTGTAAGTGCTGCAGGGGGCTCTTTCAATTCTATGAGCAAGTGTTCATTTGACTAAAGGGAAACTGCTCAAACACTGCAAAGCCAACTGGTCCAACAAACCTCCAAGCCCCCTTTTACTATAACATAAATCAGTTAGATGACAAACTAGAGGTACTTAAGAGCCTACTAAGTGTAGAGAAACCATTATAAGCCATTAAGCAAGTAGCTTAAAACTGCTATACACTGACCCTGTGGCTTATAATAGCACCAGGGAAGATACTATAAAGAAGTTTTGTGAGTTTTTCTGAAATTTGGGGAGATGATGAAGGAGAAGGAGCATAACAGTTGTGAAAAGGTGAAGTTAAAAGCTTGCTCCCAACTGACATCTATGCACACTGCAGTTCCCAGCACCTAGTTCATGCTCATGTTAAGAATGGAGCAGTCTGTGATGGTTTCATATAATCTATTCAAGACACTTTTAAAATCCAAATATAATTAGTTTATAAGGATAAAGTATTTCCTGATGTCCCCAGGTAGAATAAGTTGGCCTTACCAGGACACACTATTATATATCACTTATCACATTCTATTGTGGATATATTATTACTATATCATTTGTTTTTAGATGTATGTTTTACTTCAATGATGAATTCCAGGTTGCAGATGTGAGAGTGGAATGTCCATTTTTGATATGCCTTTTTTCCAGCACCTCATGCATAACAAGCACCCAACAAAGGTTTGGAAAATGAATGATGAATGAATGAACAAATTAACAAATAAAAGAGTGAGCCAGTGAATGCATAAATGGGCTGACTATTAATACGCGATAAATAGGAGTTGTACAAATGAATAAATGTGATACCACATTAAAAAGCTCTTAAAGCTGTACTTGGCAAACATAGGTGCTCAACAAATGTCATTTTTCTTCCCTTTCACATCTTCTCCTCTCCCTTAGAATGTCCCTAGAAATGGGGTTAAATCATATTTACCTGTGCACATCTCACCGGTGGCATTTGGAAACAGTCTTGGTGTCATAGAATTGTCCTGTTTTAATTACAGTCCCTTCCCTTTCTCATTAATTGCTCCTTAATGTGGGGGAAACTTTACTTTGTAGACCTCTCTGAATTTTTGGATCTGTTTGATAATGTGGGTGGAAAGGGAAAAATAGTTGCAGGGGGAAATCTGATTAAACTGTGTGCTAGCTTTGTTACTTCCTTCAATAAGGTTAATGCCAAACACTTTACCTTGTCATCCAATTTCCGTGCATTGAATGCAAGCTCAACATAGTCGTCATTGCCAGATAATTCTTCAGCAATCACCTAAAGGAAAAAGCACACATCAGCTGCAATAGAGGGTGAACTCCTTAGCTCCAGAACCCATGAGCAAATTTAGTTCCTGTTTGGTTCAAAACTCAACAAAGACAAATGTTGGGCAAAGAGTTTTTCCACAACCCTAGTGACTACAGCACAGCAATTCTAGGTATTCAAGGGAACTCCCTGGAATAGACAATGGTAAATAACTAGACACCATTTATACTGAGCATGAGAACATAAGAGATGGGACCCAAGCTGAAGGAAGAAATAGAAGAGCAGTTTGGAAGAGCTTCTTTCTTTAAAGGTCACATGGCATTGGATAGTATTTCTATAATTAACTACAATGTCTCCCTTTGGTAAATTACAGAGAAGGAAAAACAGCAATATTTCTTTTTGAGTGAGACCAACAAGAAATGTTGGAATAAACTAGTTTTTATGTCAAATTTTTCTAATTCCTATTTTTCAAAAGACTGTCCCTGGGTTTTCTGAGATGAAGATATGGGTATACGTAAGGATTTAAGCCCTAACACCCAAGTACAGACCATTCCTGACAAAGATTTTGGTATAAGTGAAGAAATTACTGTCTAAAAGACTTTCTCATAATAGGTCATTTTCCAATACTTAATAGTTAGTGACTCTCAACAAAGCCTTGGAGCAGAAATTGGTGGAGAAAGTCAGGAGAAAAATAATGACAACAAAAGCAACAAAAATCTAGAAGCCAGTCAAGTTGCAGATAAGTTAAAACCTTTATAAATAATGTTAGGATTTACCATGTATTCTGTGGCCACAGCACATGGATACGCTTATGAAATTGCTTATATCAAGATACTAATAATTCAGTTTTACCTCTTTTCTATCTGAGCTCAACAATTCCATTATGAGTTGGGTCCATATACTTTCAATAGTCACTGGTAATATTCCAAATATTTTGGAAAATTTAAATTATTTACACTTAATCTTAAAGCTAAGATGGCTACCTTAAGACAGATAGACCCAAAAATGTGTGAACAACTGAGAGTAGAGATTGTGAGTCCAGGTATATAGGAAAAACTCTAGAACTGGTTGATAACCCAAGAACTATCATATTTGTATTTTTCATTTGGTCCTCTTTTGTCCCTTACCACCTTAATGCCTCTTATACTTCATTTGATTACTGACCCTTAAGTATTTTGTGGTCACAGACACCTTTGGAAAACTGATGAAAGTTATGATTTTCACCATCTGCAGAGACCTAGAAAATTTCATGCACCTTTTCAAGTGTTTTCTAGAAGCTATTAAAGCCAATGTTTTGATCTAAAGACTCAAAGTTGAGGAGCATTTAAATACTTAAAATTAAATGGGGCCAGGGGCAGTGGCTCACACCTGTAATCCCAGCACTTTGGGAGGCGAGGTGGGCGGATCACGAGGTCAGGAGATCGAGACCATCCTGGCTAACATGGCGAAACCCCATCTGTACTAAAAAAATACAAAAAAATTAGCCAGGTGTGGTGGTGGGCGCCTGTAGTCCCAGCTACTCGGGAGGCTGAGGCAGGAGAATGGCGTAAACCTGGGAGGCGGAACTTGCAGTGAGATGAGATCGTGCCACTGCGCTCCAGCCTGGGAGACTGGGCAAGGCTCCGTCTCAAAAAAAAAAAAAAAGAAAAGAAAAGAAAAATATCAAACTTTTCTTGGATATGTGGAGAAAGAAAATCTCAGGATATCTCAGAGAAAATATGGCAAGATGAGATTTTGTTCTTTTGAGAAAGAACCATAGCAAATTCATACCTGGATCTACTGGTTTTGTGGGCTTTGGGAGTGAACCCGTGGGTCCATAGCTTTTCAGAGCACCATCAGTGTCTTCAAAGAACACTTTGATTCATGACTGAAGATGGCAGTCAAGAAAAAGCTTTAACATGACAGTGTCATTTGATATATTCAAGCCACAAACTCAGGTAAGTTCTTGTGAGAATGGCCACAACTTTCACTGACAGCTCTTTTGAATTTTTTCCTGTGCTTAAAAAAAAAAAAAAAAATCAGGGCCGGGTGCAGTGGCTCACACCTGTAATCCCAGCACTTTGGGAAGCCGAGGGGGGCGGATCACAAGGTAAGGAGTTGGAGACCAGCCTGGCCAACATAGTGAAACTCCATCTCTACTAAAAATACAAAAATTAGCTGGGTGTGGTGGTGGGCACCTGTAATCCCAGCTACTTGGGAGGCTGAGGCAGGAGAATCATTTGAACCCGGGAGGCGGAGGTTGTAGTGTGCCGATATCATGCCATTGCACTCCAGTCTGGGTGACAGGCTGAGACACTGTCTCAAAAAAAAAAAAAAAAAAAAAAAAAAAAAAAAAAAATTGGTTTCTCTCTAGTTAAAAAGGAATGTTCAAAATAACTCAAGAAGTTCGCTTTCTGGCAATTTGCCTCTCTAGCAATTCAGAATTTCCTTGTAGTTTTTTCTACCTTGTTTCTTTTGCTTGTCTTTTTGTTTGTTTGTTTTTTCACTCCATACATCCAAATGGTTGGACAACATCCTTTACCTTTTTCAATGTCTCTAATAGAAGATGTTGAACTTTCAAATACCAGGCATTCCATTCAAAAATGTAAGCTCTTATTTAGAAATACTTCTAGCATTACCCAATAGAACATTCTGCAATTATAGAAATGTTTTATAATCTACACTGTCCCATATGGTAGCTGCTAACCACTTGTAACTATTGAGCACTGGATATGTGGCCAGTGTGATTAAGGAACTGAATATTTACTTTAATTTTAAATAGTTTTATTAAAATTTAAATAATCACATGTGGCTAGTGGCTACTGAATCACACAGTAAACCTCCAAACTATTATATCAAAGAGGAGTGTTAAATGCTGAGCTCTTTGTTTGTCAGGCAACAAACCAAACCTTGAAGTAAATGCTATCAAAGCAAAATTTTAATTCTCAAAATAAATGAGAGACAAGGACAGGTAGCTTTGAAGCTTTGATTGTGTGAAAATGCTAGACAATTCCGTAATCTCACTGTGCTCAACAACTACATCTTTCTCCTCCACTAAAATCTATCTTGCAATTGCAGAAGTGCTTACTAGAATTAAATAACCTTACTTTCAAATGCTTTTCCTTTTTTATTTTTCCTAGAGTTAGAAGGATCAAAATTGTATTGTCAGAAAAGAGAAAGAAAGAAAAATAAGGGAGTGATTTCAATAGTTCAGTAGTTGTGGCACCAACTCCCAACATCAGAAAGTCTGCTTCCCAAGTGTCTGGTTTGGGCTGGCCAGTCCGCCCAGGCTCTCCACTCAGGCAGACAGCTGCTTAGGGAGTGCTTGCTTACCGTGATGGAAGATTTCCCTGCTGTGTTCCCATGCTTCAGCAAGGATTTGGACAGCTTTCTCTGGGAAACAATCTGCAAAAAAGGAAACAAAAGGTAACAAAAGGTAGAGATACTAGTCATTTAACTGCAGATCTATTTTTAAAACCTTTTTTTTCAAAACTGCATTCACATTTGTGTCAATTTATATTTCAGGGTTTGTCAATGAGCCTCTCCTAATATAGGTTATTCCCTTTTCTCTTTCTTCTTATGGTGTGTGATATGAGACAGTTAGTGAGTGAAGAATTACAGATAATGCAGTCAATTGGGAGGTGGCTTAATTGTTGATGAAGGATGTATATTAAAATTAGACAGACAACTTTAAACATGTATGTTAAGACAAAGTAGATAAAGTTTCAAAATGATCTCAAATATATCATTAAGCCTCCAGGCAAAGTGGGGGATGGGGTGCAGGGAGGGAAAGGAACTAAAGGGCTAAATATAACTTCTAGAGTTCTATTTTTAATATATTCATTAGGAAGTCATAAAGTAAGTCATCAGAAAATTGATGCTCAGACAAGTCAATAGAAGTAATTGGGGTTCTCTTCATGATTCAATGCCAATGCACCTGTGCAATGACAACTAAAATCATCATCATATTGAAAGCTATTCCTAGCAGAACTTGCCCCATTCTCTTTTTCCTCTTTCTTCCTTTTTTGAAAGAGAAGTTTGACAAGGCATTGAAGCCATGGTTGGTTGGCAACCCATGATTCTCAAAGGAGAAAAGGGCTAAAAGATCTAGAACTAGAAATCCCATTTGACCCAGCCATCCCATTACTGGGTACATACCCAAAGGATTATAAATCATGCTGCTCTAAAGACACATGCACATGTATGTTTATTGTGGCACTATTCACAATAGCAAAGACTTGGAACCAACCCAAATGTCCATCAATGATAGACTGGATTAAGAAAATGTGGCACATATACACCATGGAATACTATGCAGCCATAAAAAAGGAGGAGTTCATGTCCTTTGTAGGGACATGGATGAAGCTGGAAACCATGATTCTCAGCAAACTATCGCAAGGACAAAAAACCAAACACTGCATGTTCTCACTCATAGGTGGGAATTAAACAATGAGAACACTTGGACACAGGAAGGGGAACATCACACACCGGGGCCTGTTGTGGGGTGGGGGGAGGGAGGAGGGATAGCATTAGGAGATATACCTAATGTAAATGATGAGTTAATGGGTGCAGCACATCAACATGGCACATGTATACCTATGTAACCAACCTGCATGTTGTGCACATGTACCATAGAACTTAAAGTACAATTAAAAAAAAAAAAAAGAACCAAGTTGAAGCTACACTCATGCTTAGAGGGAACAACATCATCCATTGTGGCTGGAAGCTTCTATTTAACATGGTCCACAATGATCCTATCTTCATAATATTCATGCTATTGTGAATATTCTCCCCTCAAGTGTGGGATGGACCCAGCGACTTGCTTCTAAAAAATAGAATAATACAAAAGTGATGGGATATCACTTCTGAGAATAGGTTACAAAATGACTGTGACTTATCTCTTATCACTATCTTATATCTTATATCTTACCACTATCTCTCATTCTTTCTCTCTCTCAGAGCCTTTGCTCTGGAGGAAGCTAGCTGACAGATTGTGAGTAGTCCTATAGACAGACCATGTGGCAAGAAACTGAAGTCTCTGGCTAACAGCCAGGAGCATAAGCCTGGAAGAAGATTCTCCTCTAAGTTGAGCCTTGAGATAACTGCACCTTGATTGCAGCTTCATGAGAGACCCTTGCATCTGGCACTAGTAGAGACTTGGTGTTTTCATTGCAGTAACACAGAGACAAAAATATATGAAGAGGACTCAGAAAAGCCGTACCCTGATTCCTGACATACAGCAACTGAGATAACAAATGTTTGGTTTTTTAAGCTTTTGAAGTAATTTTTTTAAGTTTTGAAGTAATTTTTTATTAGCAGAGAGCAATGATACCATACACATATTATTCACAGAAAGACAGGAAAGGAGATCACCATGAAAGGCCAGGAGGTAAACTCATTCTTTGAAATTTTCATTTATTTTTGTCTCTGTGTTACAGCAATGAAAATACCAAGTCTCTACTAGTGCCAAATGCAAGAAGTCCAGAGAACTTCCCTCGGACAAGCAGATTTAAAGATCTTGATGTTCAGTCTGCCATAATCTGAAGAGAAAATATTTCTGTAAAAAAATCACCTGGTAATGATGACGATGATCATGATCATGATTGTGATGATGATGACAACAATGATAGCAATGTAGCAATGGAAACTCTCATTTAAGGAGTACATATTATGTTACAGATGCTTTATTCATTCTACAAATATTTATTTGGCCCCCACTGTATGCTAGACTTGGTGGTAGGCACTAAGAATAGAGTGGTAAGTAAAATCTGATGCAATGTCTAACCTCATGGAGCTTACAGTTTCTCTGCAGGTTTTTTCCAGCAAGGGAAGTGGGGAAGACGCATGAGTAAATGACAAAACAAGGGTCATCTGTAAGCAGTAGCCATGTCAACATCTGACTAAAGAAAGGCAACGTATCCCATTTCCCAAACAAATCTGGTCTCAGAAATACTAATGTCCATTGTCATTGTGTTTCATCCACATTGGTCACCTACTCCTCTGATGTCAGGAGACCCCAACAACCCTCTCGGCCCTATAATAGCCCACTCATTGCATTAGCAGGTGTGGGTAGACCATTTTTTACAGACAGTGTCTTACAAGATTCACATTATCTTTATTCAAGGAAGAGTAAAGGAGACTAATCCCAGGAGAACCTGGATGGCCATAGTTCTCTCTCCTCATTCTTAACTTATCTAGAAATACCAATGTTCCATTTGCAGGGAATGAAGAAAATGCTACTACATGCCAGCTTTTGCCTTTTGCAAATGCTAGGAAGATAAGCAATTTCCCAGGAAATATCCCTTCTTAGGAAATGGGCATTTGGGTATACAAATGGTGTTTTACAGCCTCGAGGTTTCCATCTCAGCTCCAAGGAATGAGTAATAATCAGGTTTTCGAATTTTTCATTGTAATAATGATGGACAAGAAATGAGTTGCCATTGATGTTGCTATTCTCAGGACAGCTGGGCAAAAATAGCAAAGAAGCCCAACTGGAGCAGTGATCTGTAGAGAAAAGCCTATTTGTTGCAAATCCCACTTATCATGTATACTTTGTTGCAGCTGTAGCAACTGTACCCAGCTCAAAAATGCTTTAGGTCTTGACAGAAGATGAGAAAGTCAGAGTCACAAGGACTCTCACCCTGGCTTCAGCTGACATTTGAGGCCAACAAATAGCAAATTGTGCCTGACATCAAGGTTAAAAGGGATGCATTTATCAGAAGTTCCTTAATTTGATTCTTTATACCCTATGATGGGGTTACAGCTGCAAACCTTAGTATTCAACAAAAGGGTGAAGTGTAGAGGGAGGAAATAGAAGTTGAAATACTCTTTTTAGCAAGGTTGGACCACAGAGGCCTTAGTACCATTAGCCCTCTTATCTGCATCCACCCACGGATCTGGGGAGAAGTGGTTCTTCTCTAGTAAAGTGGACAATGGCTTCTAACAGCATGGGTCTTCAATTTTAGAAAAATGCACTGTTTCATTAAGTGGGAACAAAGCAAGGAGAATAAACTGCTCAGTATTTCAACAAGTTTATATTCAGCTGAACTTTATTCCGAAGTCTTTCAAAACAGTCATTTTGGGAACTACAGAGTCATTTTTCATGAGGCTGTTTTTATTGAAAATATTTTCAGAAATATTTTTTGATATTCTTTAAAACAGTTACAATAACAAATATTTATTGAATACTTTCTAGGTACCAGTTACTGTTCATAGGCTACAATGGTGAGTAGAAACAGATTAAAAACATCTTACAATGTAGTGAAATCTCTGCTAGCTTTAATTTGATGGCCCCAAAATATGCATTACAGAACTTTTATTCCTTAAAAGGTAAATACATATTATTTGAAAAAGTGTTTGTGTAAATAAGTTTGGAATTTATAGGATTATACAAAGTTTAACATTTCAACTACAGGACTTCAACAGAGCTTTAGTTGTGAATCCCATGAAACAAGCATTCCTTACACTTGTTTGGCCCTAGAATTCTTTGGTACAGGGGTCTCTCTAGTGTTTTGGAAACTCCTAGTACAATTACTAGGACCAACCACTACAGAGAACTAAGGTTTCCTGGTCTCTCACTGTAGCAGGCAAGGAAAACCTGCCCAGAACTTCCCAGGCCTCCCTCTTGCAGAGCTGGTAGGGCTTCCAACAGCCAATTCAGGCATCTCTTTGCCTGAAAGTTTCCTCTGGTATCCATGGCTACCATCCACAAGCACAGCAAGATGGAAGTGGGGAGGTAGGCATCCCTTGGAAGCAGATCTCAACCAGTGACTGATGGTCTTTGGTACATAAATATCTTGGCTCTTTTGACTCAGTAGTGAGGGCTGACACTGGGTGTTTGTTCAATATGGGTGCCTGACTTGTCCCAGTGAAATGAAGCTTCAGTTTCTCTTGGTGGTGATTTGTTAACTAATGCACCCTTCATTTTATTGGCTGTTTTCTCTTTGCTATCTCACTTCTCTTTTTTCTCTCCTGCTGTTTCCTTCACCTCACAAATAATCTACTTACCCTCTAATGCTTGACTGTGTGTGGAGGAACACAACCAAGACACTTATTCTGTGACAGATGATATGGGGAACACTTAATGCTAATTAGATGAATCATTTCTTGTCATTTAATGATAATTTATGAAACTTCATTTAATGATCATTTCTTGTCATTTAATGATTTAACTCTTTCTTGTCTCCAAGCAATTGGGATGAAGGAATCAAGTCTTAGAAAAATTAAGGAGTTCATCTAAGGTCACTTAGTGTTATGGATTAAATTGTGTATCCCATATTGAAGCTGTAACCCCCAGAGTCACTGTATTTGGAGATAAAACCTTTAAGGAGATAATTAAGGTCAAATGAGGTCATAAGGGTAGGGCCCCAATCTGATCGGACTGGTGTCCTTATAAGAAGAGACACCTGATCACGCACATACACGAACTCACACACATTCTCTCTCTCCCTCCCTCCTTCTCTCCCTCCCTTCCTACCTTCCCACCCACTTTTCCCTTCTTCCTCCACTCTTCCTCCTCACTTTCTCTTCTCTCCCTTCAATCGAAAATTTTTATTCATTTTTCAAGCTCTACATGAGAAGTTTGGAATCATTGCTGTGGAGGAAAGTGAAGTCACTTGTGGGACCAAGGACTTTATCCTTGCTACTCACATTGTGTACCACTCCCCCATCCAACAGCAGCAGCAAGTCTGGGGAGCTTGTTAGAAATGCAGAATCTCAGCCCCACCCCAGACCCACTGAATCCAAATCTGCATTTGAAGGAGACCCTCAGGTGCTCTACAGGCACATTGATGTTGAGAAGCACTGAGCTAGAAAGGGAGAATTGCATGTAAAAAAACAGTTTAAATATAAAATGCTCAGATTTTTAAAAATTATCTTGGAAGGGCTTTTAAATTAATCTGTTCTGCTGATTTGGTCTTTCATTAATAGGTAAAAGTTGTAGAAACTGAGGAAGGCACAATGCTGACACTTTCTTGGCCACTCTGGGGAAGGAAAGGGTGATGTGCATGTGTGTCTACATTTTATGCAAATTCAGTACAGTCTTCAGCTCCCCAGTGGAGACCTACAAAAGCACCATCCTAGGAAGGATGAGTCAGAATAACAAGAGCAATAGGTATTCCATTAGTTTGGGCTTCCTGTCTTAAGCTTTCCATTTCACAGCGTTCTAATTACTTCAAGTGTAATTACAGGCTTTTACCCTGTCTCTGACTTCATTAGCAAGGGAAGGAATGGAAGGAGGGTTTCAGAGAGAGTTTTAAGGACTGCTTGTGTATTAATTATACACCTTTGCCTCATCTCTTGGGTAATGCCTTGTCATCATTACAAATGACCCAGCTCAGTTATTAGTCAGAGGCCATCTGCCCCACACTTCACCCCCACCTCCACTTCTCATCTCCCTCCCCCAGCCACACCAGGTGGCAGCCAGGAGAAAGAGAAAAGGACCCACATCCCCTAGCACCTAATGTCCTGGCCAGAGCATTTTGTCGGGTCAAGGGCACGTGGTATCTTTTCAATCACTGCCTTTTGTGGGTTGTGAGTTGTCTTCAGTGAGGCTTGACACCTGAATGTTAGCAGTTCATAGGACAGAAGATGCTTGAAGGAATTCTTTGACCGTTTTTAAGTGAAAGAGGCAAACTCCCACTTTGAGATACTATAGTTAGGCTAAGTATTTTTGTTATTACTTTTTCAAGGGAAAAAGACCACAGGCTCAAAAATAACTATTAAAGGGTCATAATAAACACTACTTTGAAATCACCGATTATGTGACAGCTACCGCTGTAAAGTGCCTTATGTATATTGATTCACTTAATTCTCATGACAGCTCTGCAAGGTAAGTATTATAAGCTTACGTATGAATGAGAAAATTGAGGTATACAGAATTGTAAACCGAAATTAAAATTCTAAGCCCCCTGACCATCTGAATGGATTCCTCCTCTTGGCCAAGGGCATTCCAAAGTTAACCTAAGAAAACTAGTTTAGGCTATGATAGGAAGGGGGAGTCAGACATGCCTCATTATACCCTCCTCCCTTTTGGGATTCAGGCCCAGCTGACCAGCATTAACATCAACATAGACTTTAAGACTCTTCAAGTCTGATAAGAAACATTTGCCATCTTTTCTTTGATGCCTGCTGCCTGGATGCTTCATCTGCATGATAAAATCTTGGTTTCACCAACCCCGTATCTTAATCCAGGCATTCTTTTCTATTGATTCCAAGTCTTTAGACAATAACTTAACTGTTTCAACCTATTGCCAACCAGAAAATTTTTGAATCTATCTATGATCCAGAGATGCCCCCCACCCCACTTCTAGTTGTCTCGCCTTTCTAGACTGAACCGATGTATATCTTACATGTATTGATTAATGTCTTATGTCTCCCTTAAATGTTGTAGCCTGACCACCTTGGGCTCACGTTCTCAGGTTTTCCTGAAGGATGTATGGTGGGCCATTGGTCACTCATATTTGGCTCAGAATAAATCCCTTCAAATATTTTACATAGTTTGACTCTTTTCATTGACCAAATATATTCACTTGCTAGGGCCTCCATAACAAATGACCACAAACTCTGTGGTTTAAAACAACAGAAATGTGCTCACGGCTCTGGAGGGAAAAAGTTTGAAATCAAGGTATTGGCAGAGCCACACTCTCTCCAGAGGCTTTAGGGGAGATTCTGCTTCTTGTCTCTTCTAGCATCTTGTGGCTGCTGCAGCTCCTCAGCTTGTGGCTGCCTCACTCTACCTCCTTCTTCACGTGGTCCTTTTCTCTTCTGTCTCTCCTCTGTGTCGCTAGAACTGGGGCCCACCTGGTTAATCCAGGATGACCGTCTCGTCTTGAGATCGTTTACTTAATTAGATCTGCAAAGGCTCTTTCAAATAAATTCATATTCACAGGATTTAGGACTCAGGGTATGGACATATATTTTTGGGGGCCACTGTTTAGCCCACTACAGAGAGCTGAGTAACTTGCTCAAGGTTCCATAGCCAGTAATTAGCAGAGCTGGGGTTTGAATCCAGACAGTCCAGTTCCAGAGTTCATTCCCTTAACTGCTAAACTCTCCTGTCACTGATAAATGACAGAGGCAGGACTTGATCAGGCCCTGAGCTAAACCTTACGAGATACACAAAGAAATTCACACTCACTCTTTATCCTCAATGAACTTACCATTGAGGAGAGTTCCCTCTTACTCAAACCACTACAAGGGCCACTGAACCAGCCCCCTAGCTTCACTCTTGCTATAGAATGGTAGAGCAAGCATCACACATAAGGCTCCAAATCGTCTCCCTGGTATGGAACCCTGGGCAGATTAACCTCTCTGAGCCTCAGTTTCCTCATCTGTGAAATGGTACTATTTTCTACTCCATGGGTTTATTGTATATCTAATGAGCATTAACAAGATCCCAGCATCAGGCATATACAAATGTTTGGGAAATGCTATTTTCCTCTTCTTTTCTCTCCCATTCAATAAATCCCCCCGTAGAGATAATTATAGTCACCTATTGGCTTAGACTGGGGTCCTGGCTGTGGAAGGGGTGAAAAGTGGTGCATAGTAGAGATATTTGAGACACTGAATTGATGGGCCTTCATGACTGATTGACGGGCTGTGGGATAGAGAGTGAATGAGAGCCATGAGGAAAAGCTCCTAGGGTCTGGACCTCTGGCTCCTGGGAAGAAGAAGGAGCTACTGAGTGAGTAGGACACATTAGAGGAAGGGGAAGATGGCAAGGGGTGTGGAGAGGGCAAGAGGAGATGAAGAGCTTGGTTTTGGGCTGCTGAGTTTGAGATGTCTGTGAGTCATACAAGTGGAATTAATATCTAGAGAATGCTGAATACATGAGTCTGGGCTCAAAGAAGAGTCCTGAGCTAAGAGTCTCCAAGTATAGATGATAAATGGAAGGGCAGGAGCTGATGGAGGAATATATAAAGAAAGAAAAGGGTGTGAGAGTGAGGCAGTCTTCCAAGCTGAGAACCACAGTGATGTCTCCTGTCTTCACTGTACCCTCAGCCTCTGAATAAACCCTCTGATGGGACCAGTCCCCAAGGCCAAGGGGGAGCTGAGGGATGACACACTCTCCTCTGTGTCTTCTCTGCTCAGGCTGGGGATGGTGAAGGCTCTGTGGGGGGACATTCAACTAGGACAGAGGCTGTATCCTTGTTTTTGTGGTGATAGAAGCTTCAAAAGAAAGTAAGTGAAAAGTTGGAGGTGTTACTGAGGATGCAGGAAAAAAGGCACCTTTGTGCACTGAAAGGGGCAGTGTAAGTTGCTACAGTTTTTCTTTGGGGATATTTGGCAGTTTATAGCAAGGACCTTAAAATGAATGCTCAAATAATACACTGTTACTAATTCATTCTAAAAAAAATCAGTGTCTGAGGGCATAAAGATATATATATATATATATATATATATATATATATATATATACACACACACATATAACATAATACTCATAAAAATGTTGTAATTCTAAAAAACTGGAAACAGCCTTAATGTCCACGGTAAGTGGAAACATTACATGAATTCTGATATCAGGATGTTTAGTAGTTATCTCTTAATGGTAGGCTTTTTATTAGTTATCTCTCAATGGTGGTGATTTTATTTTTTCTATTTCTAAATAGTTTTTGCAATGAGCCTATATTATCTTTGCATACAGAAAAACAATAAAGCCATTTCCTACAAATAATGCAATGGAGGGATGGAAAATTCTTGCTTGGCTTAAACTGACGTCATGTGGGAGAATTTCTTGGGTGTCTGGAGGAAGAGCCTGGGATGCTGGTCCCACAGCCTCTAACAGAGCTGAAGGAGAGTCATAGCAGCAAGAGATCCCAGCAGTTGTTAGAGTGCCGTATCTGGTGAACCTGGGGACCCAATCATTTAAATATCCTATCCCTGTGGATCCATTGGTGATGCAGGCTTTGCAGATGTTGTTTCTCAGCAATCAGCCATTCTCTAAATCTTGTGTTAAAAGTGCTGGCAAAGAGGTTGTTGCAGACTGACCAAGGCATGGAACTGTTTAGTAGTTGAGGTGGGGATGTTATCTCAGAGCCAGAAGGCTGAGTTTAACTCATGCCTCCCTCATTAGAAAATCGTGTGCTCCTAAGCAAGTTACTTCAAGGTTCAAATGCTTAGCAGCAAAATGAAGAAATAATGACACTTACCCTCAGGGGGTTTGTGAGGATTAAATGAGATAATTGGTACGAAGCTTTCAGCATAGGGTCTGGCAGAATATAAGAACTCTTGCTCTTCCCTCTGCCTGGAACACTTTTCTGGATGTCTTTACATGGCTCATGCCCACACTTTTACATTTTCTTCTGACTTCCTGACATTCCTACCTAATTAGCACCCACTCCCTTCCCGCCACCCTCTATTTCTTATCCCATGTGTGCTTTCTTTCATGAGATCATTATTATCTGTTATTGTATCATGTAGGAATAGGTAAGCTCCATGAGGCAGGGCTTTGCCTCCTTTGTTCACAACTGAATCTTCAGTGCCTACAAGAGTGTCTGGCACATAGTAAGTTCCAATAAGTGGATAAAGAATCCGTATATATTTGTTTGAATAAGTGAGTACATGTATATTAGCTTTTGATTATTATTGAGAGCATTAGATAGATGCATTATTCATTGAATACATATCAGTTATTTTCAGATTATTGTTACCCTTAACTGCCATATAAACAATAGATCCATGTCAAGGGAAAGATGGGGTCTAACTGCTATACATTTCTTAGAACTTTTGGTCCAAGAGTATTTTGGTGGAGTGTCCATTTGCAGATAGATGTTACAGGTCTGCCTGAGCTGGGGAAAAGACACGTTTTAGATATAGGAGTCAATTTCTCAACTTGTGAGGAAGGACACTTTTATCCTCACTCTGTGGGCAGTTTTACAGCGACAGCGTTTGGGAAGAATTGCTACTCTACCTTTTCAAATTTACACAGGCTTGTAGAAATTGAAAGCGGCTTAGTAGGCAAGGTAGTATAATGAGAAGGCAGGTATTGAAATCAGAACAACTTAGGTTTGAAATTTCGCTCTGCAACTTACTGTCAGTGTACTCTTTGGTGAATTAGTTGAGCTCCCAGAGCCTAATTCATAATTTATCAAGCGGGGCTTCACATGACATAATATCTGAGATATAACAAGACCCCCTGAAAATCAGTTTCTTCCCTTCGATTGACAACCAAGGAGGAAGTCAGTGGGAAGACCTGGGGCATTCATAAAGGGACAAGAATCTTTTTCTCATTAAGTTTATAAAACAAAAGCTCAGAGGTAATGTAGCTTAAAGGTAAGGGGAAAGTAGTTTAGCACTCTGACTGAATCCAAATGTTAGGTGTTAAGCCCTTCCTTTGCCACTTCAGGAGGCATGTCATCTTGGCCTAGTGATGATAGTAATGATGATGATAGCGTTGATAGCACCAAGCTCATGATTGCCTGGCATGTGATCAGCTCTTACTAAATACTAGCTATGAAAATGATTTATTATCATCAAGTGGTCGTAAAATATATTGTCCAAATTGGGACACTTTTGAAAGTGAGAGGGGACAGTGTTAATAATTAAGCCATGATAGTAAGTGTAAACCGGAGAGGCAGGGGCAAACTGAGTCATAGGTTACCCTATCATTCTCACAATACCTGATATGTAAAAGTGAATTCCCCCTTAAAGAGTATTTAAGCATTGTCCAGGAGCACCAGAGAGCAGCACAGAGATGCCTGCTCTGGTTGGCTAAACTCAGCACTGCTTTTGTCTTCTCAATTTTAAGCTTTTCTGATTCGGTCTTACTGACTGGTGCCCTGTCAGCACATTTACTGTAATACCAGTTTTACTGATTTGAATCTCAGTGGGGAGAGAGAAGTTTGGGGGATATGTTTTCCTTTGTTTCTGATAACTGGCTTGAAAACGTGTGCTGGCCTGAACATCCTGATGAGCAGATGCTGAAGAAGAGTGAGGGAAGCACGAGTAATCAGCCCACCCCGGGCTTACCTGGAGATTAGGCCCAAGAGCATGCACATGGGAAGGGCCCTTGACGGCTCATGTTCCATGCAAAACAAAGCGAATTAATTCATACCCGGCCTCATTTTGTCTGTGAATCTGAAACCAAGACTCGTGTGAATGCTTTTGTAAACCAAGCAGTTATTGTTTTCCTCCCACTCAACTTTATTAGGTTAATTTAAAGTAAAACTATTCTCTTTCCCAAATAAAGCTTGAAATGAGGAGTCTAGACTTTAGAGGAATCTCAGAACCTCATTTTCAGTTCCAGAGATGTTCCTTAACTTATTTGTTGTTCATGGCCCCAAGCCCTCCTGGGTCTCTTCTGTAATCAAAAATAATATTTCAAAAGATCAGAATCAAATTAGCCCAGCCAACTCTCCTCCCTGTGGACAAAGGGGTGGGGACTAACATCTGCAAATTGATCTCTCAAAAACCTCACAGAAAGCACAGCTTCAGCAAATACCTCCCCCAAAAGGATTTCCTGTAAATTTCCCAAATTAGAATTCTTTACAAGTTTTAAAGTTCTTCCACATTTGTTTAAAAATCTACACAATGTTTACGTGTCTTACTCCTCCACTTGAGTGTGAGTTCTTTGAAGTCAGCATGTGGGTCTTATTATGATGTTTTGCCTAACATTTATTGTAATATTTTTCTGATCATAGATGTGATATAGTTTCCTTTTAGAAATACAAAAGCACAGATGTAATTTCCTACATCATCTATAATCCCGCAACCTAGATGTCATCACTGTTAACATTTAAAAATATATCCTCCCAGTCTCTTGGCCTGTAAAGAAATGGGTACTTTAATAGTTAGCACCATATTTTTAATCCCCTGTTGGGACAGGTTAGCTTTTTAATGGCTACATTTGATATTCAGAAACATTCATGATAACCAATAACTAAATTTTATAAGCAGTCTAAACCAACAAATATTCCAGAAATCTTCACAACTTCTAAAATAATTGTAGTAAACTTTATAAATAGTTCAAGACATCTAGTTTTTAGTAAATAAAAGTAATTGGAAGAGAGTTGGTTTGGGGGTTAATATATTATTTCGTGAATTGGATTTTTGGTTATTAGACTTCAACAAACTGGCCATTTGTCATACTATGAATTCAGTTTATGGTGTTGGAGTGTTTCATGCTTTAGGGCTAGGACAAGGACATGCATTTTTATTTAAAGCAGCCAGGATGCTGATAATCGAGAAGGTGCAGCATGGCAGCATTTGTAGGGGAAACACAAGGGCTGAATGATGGGAAGAGTACGTGTAAATGCCATGAAGATAGCGATCTAAATTAGATTTACAGCCAGTACTTCTGAGCTGGTGGAAATGGGATTGGAATGAAAGCTGGTTGGAAACAACAAAAGTGGGAGCTGTGGGAGAGGTCCTGAGAAACTGCCTTATGCCACCTGCGAACCCAGGTGGCATAAGTGGCTCCCTGGATGAGTACGTAGGCCCAGGGCACACCGATAGGGTGGTCTGGGGGCTGGATGCCCTGCACCAGCCTGGCTTAAAGGATTAGGATCAGGACAAGCACCTGTAGCTGTTTTTTTAGCATTGATACACTAGTCCTTGCAAATTGTCATCCAGCTCCAAAGCTCTTGCCCTCCTTCTCTGCACCAATATTGAGCTTGTAGAAGTATCATACTAATGAATGTGAGTGTATATGGAAAAGGGCCTGTGTTAATTGTCACTAAATACATCTTTTTAAAACTATCTTTGAAACTAAATAGAGTTGTTTTCCTGGGGGCTACCAGGTAGGTAGAATGATACCATCTATGACTGAATGACATCTATGACTTTGCATGAGATAAATACTTCATGCTGAGATGAGATGAGATGAGATGAGAAAGGGTAGTGGAAGGGGGAGAGAGTGTCTTGAAAAGAAATGAGAATGTGGGGAGAGATGCTGAATTTCAAAAACAAGAAAAGGAAAGAGATGAATGAGAATCATTGACTATTAGAACTGGAAGGAACTTAGAGATGAATCAATGCAAAACCTTTGTTCTATAGATGAAGTCACCATATCACAGAGAGGTTAAGCAAACTGCCCAAGGCCATACAGAGAGTTGATGGCAGATCAAGACATAGGACTCATGACTCCAATCCAGGACACTAAAGGAGATTTCAAAGTATAAAAGGAGGACTCCAGAGAAAGCAGGGGGATGTTTCTAGGATCCAAAGTTATGATTTCTTGCCTGTTTAGAAGTTAGAAAAAAAGAGCAAGAATTAATTATATTCTCCCTGTAGAAATGGGGCCTTCTCACCCACAACCACCCTACTTAAATCCCAGCTGCCTATGAGCAGAACAGACAGCAGTAAAAAAAACAGCACTACTTCCCAGGATTTCTTAGCTAGTCCATGGGAGTTGAGATGATGTCATTACTTATGACATCATTCATCACTCACGTAGCTTCTGCTTGCAGTAATTCTGCAAAGTAAGGGCAAGCTTTGCATGTGAGAAGCAGAAGGATAATGACTTCCCTGCTGTAATGTGTAAATTTGACTTCCCTGGGTCATCAATTTTATACCATGAGGATATTAGATAGTATGCAACAAAATGCTAACCTGTGGAATCTTCCTGTGGGCATTACATTGAGTTTGGATAGCACCCTCAGCATCATCATAACACCCAGTGTTCAGCAACCTGGCTCATCCCGACACTAAACCTAATACCCATTGATCAATAGCTTGTGGTCTGCCCACTCTTTCAGGGACCACTGTGGCTGACATAATCCTAACATTCACTTATGTCAGGAAGGAAACCAATGGATAATAAGTCCATTTAACTGCATTTAATGAATGGGAGAAAAAACTTTGGCACTCAAAATCTTTACCAAGAGCATAAACTGAAAGCTGTGTACATTGGCCTTTTTGTAGTGTAAACTTTATAAAGCAACTTTTTTCTGTTCCCCAGATGTTTTCTTTGTCCTCTTCAATTTCTCCAGATAATTACCCAAAACACTGGTTCCTTTCTTGATTGAAACTAGTAATACAGTGTCCAAGACTCATTAGCATCCTCTTACATGAGGCATTGGGGCAGGGCTTCTCAAAGTGTGATGTCTGGACCTGCAGAATAAGCATCACCTGGGAACTTAGAAAATGCAGATTATTGAATCTCTCCCCAGATCTTTTGAATCATAACTCTGGGGGTGAGGCCTAGCAATTTGTATTTTAATATGCCTCCAGGTGATTCTGCCACATGCTCAAGTTTGAGAACCACTGCCCTGAGGGAAGATGGTATATAATCTCTCCCTCATGAATAAGGGTCAGAGGACTCCTGACAGCCCACGACTTCTTCAAGGTGTCACGAATTTCCCAGCCCCACTTATGATGACAGAAAGCAGGAAGTTCTTGACTTTGACAGGTGTCCTCTGAACTTCTGGAGGAGACATACACTGAAGAACAGCCACACAACAATGAAGAGAAGATGACTTCACACAGTCATAACTGTCTTCCAAACCATTGAGAAGAGAAAATGCCTACAAGAAAAGCAATGATGAAACCCAGGTGCAACCAATGAATTTTGATAAGGGATTTTTCATCATGGTTGAAGGTGAAAGGAAGGCCAGAGCAATGCACCTTCTGGGTGCTGAGTTTGTAAGATTCTGGTTTTCGGAGGCTGACACATTGCCATTTTTTAAGAAGCCGTATTATATTTAAAGTAAATTCAGTAGAGAAGCCCAGAGGGAAGATGATCAAGCCTATTTTTCTGCAAAAGGATTCCTAGTCTGTCTCTATCAGCTCTGTGTAAGACAAATAAACTTAAGAAGAAACAAGACACCAAAAACTAGCCAGGTCAACTCCAATTTGACTTTGCATTCATAGATGCTACTTGATCATTTATACTAGTTAGTGACAAGCTATTAGAATAGATGGAAAAGATCATACAGGGCTTTGGAGCTAAAGAGATCGACAACTTGCTGTGTGACCTTGGATAACTTACTGAGCTTTACTCAGTCTCGGTTTCCTCAGCTGTAAAATGGTAATAATGGTAGTGCCTACCTCTCAGGGATGTTGTGCTGATTAAATGAAGTGCAGTATAGCAACAGCTTCACCCAGTGCCTACTAAATAAAAGTGCCTGGAGTTTACAAATTTCTTTAATTATTTTTCTTGTTTATGACTCAGTTCCACTGTCTTTGGTGGATGAAGTGGGAAAATATGAGGATGAATGAATGAGTTAATAAGCAGTGAAAGAGAAAATAAATGCATCACATTAAAGAAGGTCAGCTTGCTGTTCTAGGCAGTGAAGGATCACATCTCTCTTTGGCGTACCCACTATTGGATGTAGCAGAAGAGGGGCTTAGCTCCTTGATTTCTTTTGGGCAACAGAAATCTAAGGAAGGTCTCAAAACTTACCCAGAAAGAGGCAGCTTCTGAGTACCCTATGTCCTCGTGATGCATCCCCCTCATCCATCTGTCAAGAATGGTCAATTCTGCCTTGAGTTTCCCTGAGGACCTCAGCCTTCTTTGCTTTATTTGGCATTTTTGCTCAGTGTGAAGTCACTTGCTGTGCTTATACTCAGCTTTATGACCAATGCCAGTTTCTAGCATGCTTAAGGCTTCTATTTTCCTTTCCTAAAGGCCAGGAGTCCTGCTGTTTCACAAGGCTGAGTGAGAATGTGGCAAACTCAGCCAGACAGAGCGAGTACTACAGCAGCCTTCAGGAGGCAGACTCTGAATGTGTGAGTTCCTGTGTGGCTTTGGGGAAGTCACTTTATCTTTCCTTTAGGGCCTTAACTGTGGCAATCCCTGTCTTGCCACAGTTAAGGCCCAAATTAAAATAATTGCCCCAAATTATATTTCAGAGACCTGATTTAAAATAATTTTTACTTAAAAATAGTATCAGAAGAATAAATACACGTGTACGTGTGTGTACACACACAATATTTAATATCCAATTAAGTAAAATACTTGACAAACCTGAGCAATGTAGGTTCAGTTTTACTATTATACTTGCCCAGGACGTAGGTGCTCTCTCACAATGTTTTCACCCTTTATGTTTCCCCCTTTGTTCTGAAAACATGTTGGTCTCTACAAGCATTGCCTCTTCCCATCATTTCCTAGATTCTTGCCACAGTAATAACAGCTTCCCCATCCCGAGTGCTCCCTCCATGCCGGGGACTCTGTTAAGCATTTTATGTGCATTATTCTACTTGATCCTTGCAATATTTCTTGAAGTCAGCACTATTATTATTTCCATTTTTCAAATGAAGAAACTGAGGCTTAAGTGGCTGCAAGAATTTGCCTCTGGACAAACAAGTTGAGAGCAGCTGAGCTGGGATTTGACCCCAGACCATCAGGCCCCACAGCATGTACACGTGAGCACTAGGAAACAGGGCCTCAGACTCTGACCCTGCCCTGCCCGGGGGTGCCCAACATCTGCATCTAGCCATTCCTTGCCTATCTAGGCAGAACACAGGAAAAAGGACCTTCTTTTTACTCTGGAGTTTTAAAGAAGGAAAATGTTGATGTTTTTTCTTTTTGCTTGATCATACTGGAGAAGAGCAATTTAGTGAAAAGAGCAAAACCCCCATTCACGCCAAAGTGTCAAAACCTGTGAAACGACAAAGGGTAAAAAGTTCTGCCTGTCCTTCACAAAGCTTTTAGTACAAATGCATTTGTCTGGCATATTACTCCATGTAAAAAACACTCAACAAAGGTTTTTTTTTTCTTAAAGACAACATCGAGTTCACACTTTTATCTCAAAGATAGTGGAAAGAGATGTCCTTACATATGCCTTGATTTTTTAATTCTTTATTATTTGTTTATATATGGCACGTTCAAAAAATTTCCTTTCAAAAGTAAAGATAAAACAGCCTCCTCGAAGAATCTCATCCACTCTAATATTAGCAGCTATCACCTATAGGGATTAAGCTCCCACATCTATATTGTCTATTCTATATTCATGTCAGCTGCCAATTGTCACCCTCCTCTGAATTCTCCACAGACATCTGCATTTAACAGGCCAGCATCATGTTATATTCCTCACCCCCATCCTGGGCAAGATTGATTTCCCCTTAAAGACAGCCAAATCACTCCCCCAGTTAGCTAAGCCAGACACCTGCAAACTCCGCCTCCCTCACCTCATCTCCAGGGCTTGTTGATTCTGCTCTTGGACAGGCTCTTTTCTGGCCCCCTCTTTTCAGTTTACATAACTACTGCCGCTCGCATTTCCTTCCTGTTATTGCACTAGTATCCTAATTGGTTTCCCTGCCATCCACCCTTTATGGGGAATGCCAAAGTGATCTTCCTTCCTTCCTTCCTTCCTCGCTCCCTTTCTTTCCTCCCTCCCTCCTTTCTTTCCTTTCTTTTTCTTTCTTTCTTTCTTTCTTTCTTTCTTTCTTTCTTTCTTTCTTTCTTTCTTCTTTCTTTCTTTCTTCCTTCCTTTCTTTCTCTCTCTCTCTGTCTCTCTCTCTCTCTGTCTCTCTCTCTCTCTCTCTGTCTCTCTCTCTCTCTTTCTTTCTTTTGAGACAGAGTATTGCACTGTTGCCTGGGCTGGGCATGATCTAAGCTAACTGCAACCTCTGCCTCCCGGGTTCAAGCAATTCTCCTGCCTCAGCCTTTCAAGTAGTTGGAATTACAGGCGCCTGCCACCATGCCTGGCTAATATTTTGTATTTTTAGTAGAGATGGGTTTCACTATGTTGTCCAGGCTGGTCTCAAACTCCTGACCTCATGATCCGCCAGCCTCAGCGTCCCAAAGTGCTTGGATTACAGGCATGAGCCACTGCGCCCGGCCAAAGTGATCTTTCTAATATACACATCCAATCTTGTCCTTTCCCCAATTAGGACCTCAGTGCATCAAGTCCAGGCTCTCCAAAGTTTAGAGAAAAACACTTAAAAGCATCAGGACCAGGCTTTTTCTTTTCTGTCTGGCATCCTCTATCCTTTTCACATCCTCACTTGACCGCTCACCCACGCTAAGTCACTTAAGAGTTCTCTGTCATTCCCTTCATGCTGCTGTGTCTTTGCGTGTACCAGTCATTTTGTCCCAGGAGTCCTTATTTCTTTTCTCTGTTGGTGAATTCCTACTTATCCTTAGGGATTCAGGTCCAGAGACACCTTTCTTGTAAGACTCCCCTGCTTCACTTTAGGTAGAGGTCTTTCCCCTCCAGCCCTTGGATTCACATTTCTATTGTAGTGCTTAGTAATATGCATTTTGAGTATTTATTTACCAGTCTGTGTTTCTCGGATAATTATAAGCTTTTCTGAGGCAGGGCCTCTGTCTTCCTTTTTCATCTTTGTGTCTCCAGCACCTAGCCAGGTATACTTGGCATATCCAGGGTACTTGCTAAATGTTTGTTATGAAAGCTTGGCATGCAATTGCTATGTCATTAAAAGAAGAAATAAATGAATGAATGAAATTTATAGTGTTAAAAGAGTCATCATGTCTTTCCTTGAGCCAGTCACTGTGGCCACACAAATGTAATATTCTGATTCATTTAAGCCAATTAGTGCCTACCCAAAAGTGTGGGAAAGGCCAACCCCACCAATCACCTGGCTGACAATATGAGAGGGTGGTTGCCAAAGAACATGCAAGATATCCAGAGAGGCCAGCATGTCACCTCAAAGTGGATCAGTACAGTTTGGGAAACATGGTTTAGAGATACACTGAACAAGTCACTTGCTGCTCATTTGCTTCATCTAGGCCGTGATCTTGAAGGAGTTCTCAGAACAGGTGACCTCCTCTCATCATTCCCTAGGTCATGACAGATGCAAGCTCTGGATTAAGAATCAAAAGCTCCTAACTTCCAGTTTAGGCCCTGTCAAGACATTAAATCTTTCTGATCTTCAGTTTCCTCAGTTATAAAATGTAGATAATGATTCCTGTCCTTCCCACGCTGTCAAGAGGGTCAAATGAAATGATCAGTATGTAAGTTCTTTCAAAAGTACCAAAAACGTATCTTGAAAGGACTATTTGTAATCTCATTCTCAGTGCTCACTTCCACACATTCCTTCTTTTGAGAGATTAAGAAAATTAATCCAACACAACCCCCTAGTTTCCCTTTGTTCACCCCACTCTAGCCAGCCTGGCCTTCTTTTTAGTTCCTCATATGTGCTATCTCCATCATGATATTTTCAGTTCAAGGAATAAAAATTCCCATCTCAAACAGCTTCAATGACAGGACATTTTATTTTCCCATAATAAGGCATCCATAGATAGAGTGGGTCCCAGGTAAAGAATGTCAGGCCCATCCCTCCACATCTTTTGGGTCTGACCTCCCCTAAGGGTCACTCTCATCCTCAGCCTTACTGCAAGATGGCTGTAGTGGTTCCAGGAATCACAGGCAAAGAATAACTGTTTCTTCATGTGTGTCTCTTGTTTTAGGCTAGGAAACCTTTCCAAGAAAAATCCACATGTCTTACTGGACACACGCCTACCTCTAAACCAAACTCTTGCAAGTGGGTGATGAGATTCATGTGATTAGCTGAGATCACTCAGGATTCACTCTTGAGCTAGGGATAGGGCTCTTTTCTACATAGACACATGGTATAAAATGATCAGAAAGTGATCAGAGTCAACAGCTACAAGATTGGGTGACTGGGTATTAAATAGGCAATCCACAGATGCTGTGAGCTCCCCACTCATATTCCCAGGCCCTATGACTTGAGTGCCCATCACTGACTTTGACCACCGGCATATGTATTTCTTTGCTTGCAAGCTCTTTGTGATATTTGGAGTTTGCTACCTGCACAGTAGGCCAGAAATGTTGGAGGACTGGAGGATTAATGTTCCCACCTTAGGAACAGGAATGGTTTTGTTTTTTTTTTTGAGACGGAGTCTCACTGTCACCCAGGCTGGAGTGCAGTGGCATGATCTCGGCTCAATGCAACCTCTGCCTCCTGGGTTCAAGTGTTTCTCCTGCCTCAGCCTCCCGAGTAGCTGGGACTACAGGCATGCGCCACCACGCCCAGCTAATTTTTTGCATTTTTAGTAGAGATGGGGTTTCACTGTGTTAGCCAGGATGGTCTCGATCTCCTGACCTTGTGATCCGCCCGCCTCGGCTTCCCAAAGTGCTGGGATTACATGCGTGAGCCACCGCGCCCGGCTAGGAATGGTTCTTCATGGCTGATGTGAGTATATATACACAAAGTGTATAAATGTCCCAGTTCCCTCATCCCCAGGATGAAATATCTGTAATGTTTGCGTTACACTGCTCTCAGAATTTCCCCAGCAGAATTAAGCTCCAGTTACGTACAGTGGTATCTACTTGACCACTTTCCCTTGTAGGCTGCTTATCCTGTCTCACTTTTCCTCTCCACTGTAGCGTTTCCTTCACCTCCTTTGACTTCCTACCTCAGATTTGGCTTCTTGGAAAAACCAAATGAAGATGCTCTGCACCATATGCCAAACTCCTTCCTGAATACAGAGGCTTTGTGTATAATGTTCCCATCTGCTTAGAATGTGTTTCCTCTTTCTTCTCACCTGATGCACTCTCACTCTCCCTTCAAGTCAGTGTAAATGTCACTTCTCTTAGAAAGCCTTATTTGATCCCTCTCTGCCTGATGCCAGTCTCCCAATGCTTGCTCTCTTATTCTGTACTTCTCTGTAACAAAGCTTATGATGATTGCCATTTAATTAATTGTTGTGTAATTATTTTCATTCCATCTTTATCCCCAACTAAACTGCTGCTTGAAGGCAAGGATTGTTTTTGGCTCACCACAGTGTCACTGGCACCTAGCATAATGCCCGTCTTACTTGCAAGGTTAAGGACTTACTGGCTTTTGGAAAGATGAGCCTTGTGAGGGACTAAAGATTTGAGTTTGAGGGTCATTCAAACAGACAAAATTATCAAAGCTTTGGACCAAAAAAAAGATCTTTAGTCCACATGATTCCCACACGGATCTACCTTTTTTTTTTTGTTTGAGACGGAGTCTTACTCTGTCACCGAGGCTGGAGTGCACTGGCACGATCTCGGCTCACTGCAAGCTCCGCCTTCGGGTTCACGCCATCCTCCTGCCTCAGCCTCACGAGTAGCTGGGACTATAGGCGCCTGCCACCACGCCCGGCTATTTTTTTGTATTTTTAGTAGAGACGGGGTTTCACCGTGTTATCCAGGATGGTCTCGATCTCCTGGCCTCGTGATCTGCCCTCCTTGGCTTCCCAAAGTGCTGGGATTACAGGCGTGAGCCACCGCGCCCGGCCGGATCTACCTTTATTTCTTGTGACAAAATATAAAATTTATGCATAGGAGGGATGCCCATTGTTTAAGGGAGAATCTTGGTATGGCTTACATATCTATAAAAGATGCAATTTTAATCATTTTTAAATAGAAACAGGATTTCATCTCAAATCCACAATGCATTTATTCATTTAATACCTACTTAGTGGACATTGTACCTGGCAAGATCCTTTGAACTATCTGCCATCAACTCTTCAAAAGTCATTAGAGAACATATGTTAATGGAGAATATTTCAGATTCTCTTTCTGTCTCCCCTCAACTGTATTTCAGTATTGGCCTTTTGACTTTCATTAAAGGAATAAGAAAATTAATCACTATATTTTCTGGAAAAGGGGAACTGAGGACACTGTCTATTTTGTCTCTTAGTGCTCACTGGGAGAAATTTCTTTTAGTGATTAGTGGCATGAAGCAAGGTAAGCACAAATGAACAAGCAAATATATATGCTTTCCATCTCTTTGTCAGGTAGACTCTTCCTGACAAACCCTTAAACCTGACCCTTACCTTGACAGGAGGTGAACCCAGATTTTGTGGGTCTTAAGACATATAATTTGGAATCTCTCTTTGAGAAAAAAAGTACAAAATAAAAATGTGACACAGAGCCATGGAAGGGGCCCACATGAGAGAGGGGATCTGATGTTAAAGCTTCATCAATTTCACAGTAAATCAGCATCTTGATTCAGTCAGGGAAAGTGGTGTCTTCCCACCCCATACTCCTCCACGTTTGTTGTGACCCCTATGAGTTGCTTATATTGCTTTCTTACTTGGAAGTCTCCCCTACTCTTTCTTCTGCAATCCCTAGATAACGTTTTTTTCAGATTTTGGTCCCACAATGCCTTCTTTGACTCTACCCAGTAGAAAAAAGCTCTCTCTTCCTTTAAGGTCTACGACCTTGTATAGAGAGCCCAGGGTATTTTGTAATGAACTGCTCTATTTGAAGTGCATATTACTATGCCTTCTCCAGTAAGATTATCCACTATCTGGGCACAGGGACTGTTTTTACTTTTTGACTCACTTACTGCATTTCTGGGCACAACAGAAAGGAAAGGAAAAAAGGAAAAGTATTACAGAAGCAAAATGATGAAGTTTAGAGTCAGGAAGACCTAGTAGATTCCTAACACTGCTACTTATTAGGTAGAGCCTTCATCAAATCACTTAACCTCTCTGAGTCTCAGGTTTCTCACTGATAAAATGGATATAATACTGATATTTATTTCATATTGTTGGGAAAATTAAGAGCTTTTATTCATTCACTGAGTATCCATTTAGCCTCTGCCTTGGGCTATTTTTGGTACCAGAGATGTCGACTAAATGTGAATGAGAAATACTTGCTGCATGGGGGTTCTCACAGCTGAGTTGGAGATGGAAATTTATAGTGAAACAGGATAAGGCTATAACAGACATGTGAACAGAGCATAGAGCCAGACACATAAGTGCTCAATAATAGTTGTTGAATAAATGAGTGACACAGTGGGGGAATTCAGAAGAGAAAGTTCTGAATTTTTCAAAATAAGAAATCGTACAGACTTGCAGAATCATCTTTACATAAACATAATGGATATGACACCACCTGGGAAGTTGTAAAATGCTACATGTTAAAGAACATACAATCAATAGGAAAAAGCAAGGATTAGATGAGGGAAGAGAGGGAAAGGGGGCAGGAAGAAAGGCCCTAGGATGGCAAGGAGGAGGAAGGGATGTCTGTTGACCCACCTGGCCAAGTGTGCACTCCATGCCACCAAGGAAGTCGGCCTCCTTCAGCCCATTGTGGTTGCTGCTGATGTCATGGACTTCAAACCGCAGGCGCTGAACCTCCTCAAAGTAAAAGTCCACAGTAAACAGTTTTGAGTACACTGGGTTTATGCAGGTGCGAATCACCTCAGTCCTGTCAACCTGCAAGGAGAAAGAGAAAACCTATCAGAGATAAGGATTATTTTTATTATTACCATTCAAGAAAATTCATCTCAGAGCACTTCCCTTCTTCCCAACCATAAATGCTCCCCAGCAAGTCATTGGGTGGGCAGTCCAAAAGTACAAAATACAGGCAATACCTTCAGAGAATGAGACGAGTTTTAGGGAAGAAAATAATGTTAGACATGTAAATAACTTGAAGATTTAGAGCTCATTGTATGAGTTTGCATTATACAAAATTGTATCATTATATCATTATGTCATTTTGTTGATGGGAAAACTGAGGTCCAGGGAATTGAAATGAGTGGGTGAACATTATGAACAGTAAAAATTTTTGAGTACACTGGGTTTATGCAGGTGCATAAATGATTGATTGATGCATTTCATGATTGATTCAACCTTGTCCTGCCTAATGTGCCTGAGGTCACATCTAGGCTCAGGAGGAAAGAAATCTGTAATTGATTAGTGATGTCTGGTGGGCACAGTAATGGAGAAAGTGCTATGTAGGTGTCTCATTTTAGCCAACTCTACTCTAAGTTTCCTAATCCATGATTTCCAGCATAATGAAGTAGAAAAACCATGAGAATAGATAAGACAATAACTGCCTTTGGTCTCGAGTATGCCCTTTATTAAGTGTATAATGTTCACCCATTCATTTCAATTCCCTGGGCCTCAGTTTTCTCATCAACAAAATGAAAATTAGATTAGAGGTGGAAAAGTTCCTTTCTGCTCTAACATTCCATGAGCTATGATTTCCTTTGTCTTCTGTGATAATGGTTTTTCAGTTGTCCCTCTCTCTCAGATATTAATACATCTCTGCCACTTTCTGCACTATTCTGTGACATAGGAGGCTGATGTCTATGGATTGATTTTCCTGGCACCCTTGCCCTATGGGTTCTGGTTGGAGTCAGCCAAATGGAGGACTTCGCAGAAGATCAGAGAATGGGAGAACAGAGAGGTGCAGGCATGCCTCTATACACACACATTCTGCTAGCAGACTTCCTTCTGCACAGGGAGCTTTTGCTGGGATTTGGTAACATAGTGCCTCTCTCTTGTCCCTTCACATTGAAGGGTAGTAATGGCTTCCTGTTGTTGCTATCTCTGATGTCTCGGATGCCCCGCTTTCTTTCTTGGCTCTTTTAACCCTGCCCATTCCCGTGTACAGAGTTTAGTCCTTTAGGTTAAACTGTTTGGGTATGCCATCTGTTTTCTACTAGGATCCTTATCGCTAAGGCTCTTTTCCTACATACTTGTCACAAGTAAAAATATACAAAACCATTTATATTTTGGGAAGCTTTTAAAGACTAAGTTATAGATAACCCAAGATTCTATAGCATCCATGTACTAGAGATACCCATCCTTCCTATTTTACAAATCAACTGGAACCTCTATGTACTGTCAGCTTTCAAATAGAAATATGGTTTATTGGATGTTTTCTGACATTTGTTAGCACAAACTATGAAAAGCATTTATCTCACTTTCATATGAGTAAAGGAAAATAGTCTCTCAATAAAGGGAAAGCAGTTCTTAACCATATTATGCATGTCCATGTTGTCTAGCAAAGAAAATCTGATATTTGCTCTAGCCACCCCTGACATTCTTCAGTTCAGTGCTTTGTCTCCAGCCCTAGCCCTTCATATGCAGGGATGTATGTGAGAGAGAATTGTCCTTTAAGGAACACTACCTGCCATTATTGGTTGGATGGACAATCTGGGTTGCAAGGAGAAGAGTATGATTCTGATTATGTCCCCATCCAATAAATAGGCATACAGAAAACCAATCTCCAGCCCATTGCTAACTAGAATTTTACAAGTTACTGTTTTGACCAAAGGTTATCTGCCTGTTCCAGCTTCCCCAGGAAGACTCAGCTTCTATTTGAGCTAAATTTTATATTATTATATGATGTTCATTCAGAGGGTGATGGGACTGATTATGCCACTGGCCATTTGTGCAGGTACAAGAATTTACTATATCAGCATAATTTTTCTGTTGTTCAGGGATAATAGTTTTGAATAATAGAAATTAGAGATCATAAACTGGTAGTCTGCAGGCATAAGCTGACTTGAAGTTACTTTATTTGTCCTACTCAAAGTATTTTTCCCTTCATTTTCCCACTTAATAAGGTAGCTGTTTTTATTACCCTTCCTTTAGAAAAACTTGGAATATCTGGCAACCTTGGGCCACATTTCTTCATGGCAACAATTGGAGACTGTCCCATTTAGACAAAGCATTTACTCTTCACTTCTCACAGCAACTTCCAGGCCTTTCTCCTTCATTTAGTGTCTCTTCCTGGCCCCTAGAGGCATTTTTGCAACATCTGGTCCAAATTCATGAAATAATGAGCCATATAAGAGATTTAATTATATTTATATTGTATCTTTTGATAGAGGATTTGGAAATAACCCCAAGAAGTATGTTGTGGGTGCATTTGACATCCTCAAGACACAGAAAGGGCACCTGCTCTCCTTGTTGTTGGAAGAGAGTGCTGAATAGGTTTAGATGATAGAAGACAGGTGATGGAAACTCTAGTCTTTGTTATTCTCTTTAACTGCCCCAAAGGGCACAAATAAGTGACGTGCACCAATTCTGGTACTTTTCTTCTAACTTCTTGATTTTCCAGTGGCATTCCCTTATAGATACAAAGTTCATGTTGGCATCAAGCCACACACCTCATACACACTATACAAGGTAAGCTGCCAGCACTGAGTGACTTGGTTTTTTGAGCAAAATGACAAGATGGAAAGACATTAAGTGATAAACATTTGCATTAGCAAGACAGACGATTTCCAAGGATAATCAGAAAGCCACTATGAATCCTGAATATAACTGCTCAGGAAAAGCAGGAAAATGACAATAAGTGAAGTGCTTGCAATAATGAATGCATATTTGAAAGATGTTTTAAAATATTCTGCATTTCCAGTTATTATGGAAGATGCATTATTTTTTTCTGGTGGCTAAATCCAGGTTTCACATGAGCAACAGGGCTTAGGATTGTTCATTTCTCATTGAGAGGCATCAGGGTCAAGGCAGTTTTTTCCAAAAGATCATTCACTTACTGGTGCTACCAGGTGCATCCTAATCAACTGGGGGGGGGGTGGGGGGCTTTCTTTAAAACTCAGATTCCTTTTCCCTAACCCCAGGTCATTCTGATTTAGTGAGTATAGGGTAGGACCCAGAAATCTCTAAAAAAGTGTTCTAGAGAATTCTGGTGTGGGAACATCAGTCCTAGGGGAAATGAGGAGATGTAGGGTCTATCTCATGCTCTTGTGTGAGGTCAAGTTTTATTTTAATCTTGCTTACCCTCTGTTATCCAGTCTGCAAAAATGTGAATGCTTATCTTCTCTCTTCCCTAATCGTGATGACTGATAAATTCACATTGCTTTATAGTTTACAGAACATGCTCACATCCATTTTTAAAATTTGATTCTTATGGCTATCATGTGATATAGTTGTCTACTATTTTACAAATGAGAAAAGTCAAGGTTAAATATCAGCACAAGGTATTGAATGTCAGAGTGGGCACTTGAACTCATGCCTTCTGACCTCAAAGTCTGGACTACTTTCCTCAATTCATGAGCATCCTTAGAAAGGAAAAAGGCAGCTAGATTATGGTGTGATGGTGAGAGACTCAACCATTGAATATTGCTTCTCATGAGAAGCTTTTAAAAATATCTAAAACACGGCCAGGCGCGGTGGCTCAAGCCTGTAATCCCAGCACTTTTGGAGGCCGAGGCGGGCGGATCACAAGGTCAGGAGATCAAGACCATCCTGGCTAACATGGTGAAACCCCGTCTGTACTAAAAATACAAAAAATTAGCCGGGGGTGGTGGCGGGCGCCTGTAGTCCCAGCTGCTGGGGAGGCTGAGGCAGGAGAATGGCATGAACCTGGGAGGTGGAGCTTGCAGTGAGCTGAGATCGCGCCACTGCACTCTAGCCTGGGCAACAGAGCGAGACTCCATCTCAAAAAAAAGAAAAAAAATCTAAAACATTTTTCAGTCTAATAATAAAGTCAATAACAACTAACACTTTTGGAAGGCCTGCTATCATGGTGCTCATTTGAAAAAAAACAGCATTATTGAGGCATAATTTGCATATAATAAACCACATCTATTTAAAGTATATATCTATTTAAAGTATACAATTCAATATGTTTTGACACATATATACTTGTGAAAACATCACCACAATCAAGAGAGTGAGCATATCCATGCACCCAAACTTTCTTCTTACCCCTACGTATCCTCATCCTCTCAACCTTCCCTCCTTCCATTCCCAAGAAACTACTGATCTGCTTTCTGAGACTATAGTCTAGTTTGTATTCTTTATAATATTATATAAATGTATATCATAATCTGTGGTCTTTTATTGTCTTTAATCTTTCACGCAATTATTTTGAGATTTATTCATGTGGTCCTATCCGTAGTTTATCCTTTTATTGCCCCCAGTCAATTACAGATGGACATTTGAATTGTTTACAGTTTTTTGCTATTACATATAAAACTGCATGATATATTCATGTACAAGCCTTTGTATGGGCATGTATTTCCTCTTCTTTTGGGTAAATATGTAGGAGTGAAAGAGATTTTTGCTTAACTTTTTAAGTTCTAGTAGGTGTGGAGTGGTCTCTCATTGTGGTTTTAATTTTCGTTTTCCTAAAACTAATGATGCTGAGGCTCTTTTCGTATGCTTACTTGCCACCTGTGTATCTTCTTTGATGAAGCAGCTTTTCAAATCTTTTGACAAGCACTCTGTTTTCATTCTTATAACAATATGAGGTAGGTACTGTTATTATCCTCTCTTACTGGGAGATAGAGAGACCGCCATAACTTTTCTGATTTTACACAACTTGTAGGTAGCAGACGTGGGATGTGAAAGCTCCAGAACCTGTGTGTTTAACCTCTATGCTATATAGCTATGCAAATTTGAAGCAGTTTTTCATAAACACTGTTGCTCAAAGTAATGCATCAGTCAGACAACAAACATAAAATGTGGAACTGATAGGGAAAGTCAATGATTGAGGCTGCAGTTGTGTCTCTGGAGATCTGATTTATCCACTGGACATATTTGAGATACAGTGGGGGCCCTGAACACTGCCCATAGAAATTGGATTGTGTGGCCGGGCGCAGTGGCTCACGCCTATAATCCCAGCACTTTGGGAGGCCGAGGCGGGCGGATCACGAGGTCAGGAGATGGAGACCATCCTGGCTAACATGGTGAAACCCCGTCTCTACTTACCAAAAAAAAAAAAAAAAAAAAAAAATTAGCCCGTCGTGGTGGCAGGCGCCTGTAGTCCCAGCTACTCGGGAGGCTGAGGCAGGAGAATGGCGTGAACCCGGGAGGCGGAGCTTGCAGTGAACAGAGATCAGGCCACTGCACTCCAGCCTGGGCAACAGAGCGAGACTCGTCTCAAAAAAAAAAAAAAAAAATTGGCTGTGTGCGGGACAATGTGTCATCAACAAACAATTCAAGACTATTTGTACAATGGCCATCTATTCTCTGGGACTTCCAAGGGCTGGAACTGCCACAGGCAAAGTTGTGGGAGAGGTGAGAGCTAAATCGCGTGACGCTATCAGTGGGGAGGAGGTGAAGGCAAAAGCCAAAATTATTGTCAGTCACTGAATGCTCTAAGGTTTCCTGGAGAAATTCAGGCCCTTATCATCCCATGGGTAATAGGTCTTGGTAAAGAATGACATCATAGGCCAGAGAGAGACAAGAGGCCCTCAGGGCAGGCTTATAATTAGGTATTCCTTCAAACTGATATTCTTTAAATATTTTGTCAATATTTATTTAGTGAGGGTAGGGAGAAACTAATTTTCTCTGAATAAAGAATGGCTTTATGTTTAAAAATAAAGGATTTATTACAGGCAATTTTTCAAACCATGTAACTTCCAAGGAGACATATTAAACCACACAAAAGTTAGATAATAAAATGAATCACCAAGCCACCAGAAATAGCATTATTCAATTTCAGGATTTCAGCTGCTTGTGACTGCTGATTTTAAGTGACTGGCCTCAGAGTTAGTGGCTTGCTCTGTAGCTGCAACAAACAAGTTGCAGATCTCAAAATCACTCAACAGAGAGAGATAGGTTGGTGCTGATGAGACATGGTTTTAATTTTCAATTTAAATGGATTTTCTACTTTGTTAGGATTAAAACTCCTTAACAGTTTGCTGGTTGTGTAAAAAGTCTCATGTGGAAACTTGAATTGATTTGTGCCATTTCTGTGTGATATGTCTACATACTGAGGTTGCATCATTTCTGGCTGTCTGGCTGATCTGCCACATGGACCAGGGGTTCTTGCTCACTATTTCCTAGGACTAAAAAAATGCCTGAGTATTTGACAGCCTTTGTTTCTCCTTAACAACTTGGGTGGAAGCTGCCTCCTGCCTAGTAAATTATTAAATTCCTTCTTGAAAGGGATGGCAAATTAGGTGTTGACTGACAGTGATGGTAACTTTTCTGCTCAGGCAGAAGGCACTTACATGTTATCTTCTTCAAGCCTTACCCTCATCAACTTTAAAACATACTTTTATTTCACAGTTTGATATATTTGAAGTTGGTATGTGTGTTTTAATTAATTATATGCCATTGTTTAATTGGAATATCTTTGAAATTGGAGTGCGTGTTATAATTAATGATATACCATTGTTTAATTGGAATATCTCTGAAATTGGGATGCATGTTGTAATTGATGATATATTGTTTAATTGGAATATCTTTGAAATTGGGATGCATATTATAATTGATATGTCATAGTATAATTGGAAACAATTTTTTTCTTTCCTAGGGAAACATAAAAATAATGATTCATTTTAACACTGATTTATAATTTTACAAATGATCCTATTAAATATATCATTCTAACTTTGCAAATGATAAAACTGTGTATCAGAAAAGTAGTGGCAAAGGTAAGACTCAAATCCAGTCTTTCTCACTCTAGAATATATGTTCTTTTTATTATACTATATCATTTGTTATAGGTTGAGTTTTATCCCTCAGAATTCATATACCAGTATCTTAGAATGTGACTTCATATGGAAATAGGATTGTGGCAGAATTAATTAACTTAGGATAAGGTCATACTGGAGTATGGTGGGTTCCTGATTTGATATGACTAATGTCCTTATAAAAATGGGAAATTTTGACACAGACATGAACACAGGGAGAATGCCATGTGAACACAAAGGAAGAGAGCAGAGTGGTGCAATCTCTTGTTCCTCAGCACAAGCCAAGAAATGCCAAAGATTTCCAGCAAAACTACCAAAAGCCAGGAGAGGGGCATTAAGCAATTTCTTCCTAGTAACCCCAGAGAGAAGCAGTTCTGCTGACATCCTGATATCTTGATCTTGGACTTCTAGCCTCCAGAACTGTGAAGGAATAAATTTCTGTTGTTTAAGCCACCCAGTTTGTGGTACTTTGCTATGGCAACCCTAGTAAACAAATACACCACTCTACTTAAGAAACATCCAGACTGGCAGCACCACTTAATGGATATATCTCCAAAAAAGCACTCTTCACCCATCAAGCAGTAAAACCTTCAAATACTCCAGATTAAACTGAACGAGTGATCCAGCATGACAAGTGTCTTTCTCCCACTTTCAATCCATTGAACCCTGCCTTCATCCTCCTGCCATGCACTTAACCTGGTTCTCAAGTAACAGGGCCTCTGGCACACTGGGTTCTGCTTATGGATCCCCTGGGATGAACATGCCGGAGAACCTAGAGCTAGACATTCGTTTCACCAGTAGACATAGCCTGGTACTTATGCTACTCAAAGCAGACAGCAGGGTTGCATCCTTGCTTAAGAATATGGCTCAGAAGTAAATGAAATGAGTATTCCCCCGTAGGCACCATCAGAGAGGTCTCAAGTGCTAATATGTTCTGGGTCTTCCCCTTCCTTCGTTGGCCTCCTCAGTACCTTCAAGCTGCTGGCTCCATCCACACAGAGCCTGAGCCAATCCTGCCTGATTTGCCACAGAAGCATAGATCTCAGCTACATCTTCCAGTGCCAAATGCCGTGTGTCCTTTATAGCTGTTCCTTTTCCCCAGTGTGAGTGTCCAGTTTGTGAGGCTGTTTTCTGATTTCTCGGTTTGTATGCCTCATTGTCTTTTGCCCTAGTCCACTCAGCTTGAGGGGCTTGTCACTGTCCTAGTGCTGTGTGATAGAAATTTCCATGATGTTCTTCATGGTCCAAACTAGCCACATGTAGGTATTCAGCACTTGAAATGTGGCTAGTGGGACTGAAGAATGGAATTTTAAATTTAAATATATTTTGTTTAAATTTAAATAGCCACATGTGGACAGTACTGCTCTAGCCTGTGCCAGCTCTATCTTGCTGTAGTTTAGTGAAATCCTGTATAATACACACACATTTAATTGGCCTGGAGATTCCCAGGTGATGTCAACATATATACTAGTAATTCTCAAACTTTTCTTGCATCAAAACCACCTGGGGATCTCCAAACCAATTAATTTGGAAACTGTGTGGGGGTGGCGGGGAACCAATGCATCAGCAATTTAAAAATCTACCCAGGTGATTCCAATGCACAGTTAAGTTGTAGAACCAATAATACTATATTCCAACTGTTATGGCTCAGCTCCAAAGTGGATGACAACCAGGAACCAGGGCTAGTGTGTGATCTACTCTGAATACCACACCCCAACCTCTGGATCAGACTTTATGTGCTAATACTTTCCTGCTTCTTTGGAAGCTGCCATTTTGACTGCTGCTTATGTCACTATAGGACATAAGGAATGAATGAAAGAAATAATCGTATTATGGGCAAAGTTGGTTTATTTGGATGTTTTATCCAATCAAGCACTCCATTAACTGGCACACTCCCTATTTGTGAAACAAGAGTTAGTGAATATGGTATCCATTCTCCTTTACATCCCCAGGTCTTTCTGCTCTGCTATGTACCAGGAGACCAGCCCACATGTGGATTGTTTCATTCAGGTTTCTTGGCCCAGCTCACCTTCTTTCAGCCAATGGAAAACACCAGTAGGAGACTAGAAGACAGGAGGAACCCATGGTGTACCCTCTGTCTACAGGCCCTCCTAGCCACCCTTCCTGCAAAGCTCCAGCTCTCCCTGGGTTCCAGTAACACTGCCACCGCTGCCCGCCCACCAAGTCCCTCTAATAGTAGCTTCTGACTATTGCTAGTCCCAGGGCATCTCAGAGTCTCTTGCTGGTTACTTTAACCTTGCCCACACATCTTGAAGCGGTCCCTTCATGAACATCTCTTTTTCTGCTGGAACTTTGATTGATTCCTTAATGCTCTTAAAAATGTTTCAAGATATTACAGAACCTGGAAGAGCTTCTAAACCTCAAGGGCAGGTGAAATTGTGTCCATTCTGATGGTTCATGATTAATGAATTATGGGCTTTTAAAACTTTGAAAACTTGTAATCCATATGTGATTTTTGTGGTAACTTCCTATTAGTGACAACACCATATTTCCCAATGTTATTCAACAATGGATCATAAGGAGCATTTACTGAGCAATGGGTATGCACCAAGAATTCTTTAAACCACTTTACATACCTTATTCCACTTAGTCATCCCAACAACTATATATTATGACTTACCGTTTTACACATGAGGAAACTTAGAATCAAAAAGGTTAACTTGCCTAAGGTCACCCAGCTGTCGAGTGATGGAACTACTTGAGATTTCCCTTAAAGCTGTTTCCCATGACATAGCACCTCTCTTGAAGAAGACAAATATATTCAGGTACCATCTGACCACAGCAATTTTTCAAGTGGGGCCATTCTGAATGCTCAATGCTCCAAACACCATCGTCTGGGCAACAAACCCTGAAAAGTCTCTTCAGTGTGACTGTTGAGTGTCCAGCACAGTGTTTATCAATCTTCAAACCTTCTCTTCCTCCTCTTGTTATATTTTGCTCTTTAAGTTCCTTCCACTTGGCTAAAGCCCCCCTAGAATATCTCATGAGAAATCAAAATGTTCCAGGCCAGAGGACAAGATATGATTCTATAACATAAAAGATGTTTTTCAGTCCTAAATCAACCGCCGTATACCCCCCAACTCCAGCTGTAAGCTGGCACATAAATATCAAGCAATCAGAAACTGCCTCACAAAATTCATGCCTGCCTGCTAAAAGCAGGCAGAGCCTGCCAAGACTGGGAGCAGGAAGGTGTTGGATTGCAGTCACTCGAACTTGCAGTGACTGTCAGATCCTCAGTTTATAGAAGCTTGGAGTCTAATCCCACACAAGTGTAAAGCAATTTTCACTTCACTCAGATGTTGGTTATTAACAGGATGTTCCCACCATCTCATTTCTCTGTTACAGCTGTGGAGTCCTCCAGAGAGGTCATCCGAGGATGGAGAGCCTTGGTTTTCTTATTAATTGATGTTTGAAAATAGTGAAGAGGAACTCATCTGCGGGATGCTGCATATGCACCCCAGGTCTGACATGCTCAGCAGCCAGCAGACTGGGAAGGTGGCCTTGCTGAGGCCTGCCTCAACCCTCCTCACGATAGGTGTTCCAAGGAAGGGTGAAGTGATGGGGGTTGCCCTGAAGCTTGGGATCAGCTTCCTTGGGTTCCAACTCCCTCTCCTTCACCAAGTCCTTTAGAATCATAAATTTTTGTCCTGCTTATTAGTCAATTCCCAAATGACCAAATTGTGAATTAGTCCCCTGATCCAAGTGGACCTTCTCCAAATGCCACTGGTTAGGGAGGAGCCCTTCACCCTATGCCCACTTCTCTTTCCCATGGCACTCTGTTGTAAATCAGGAGGCAGTCACCCCTCCCTAACGCTTTGCTCTTACCATGAAAAAGGTAGGATTGTAGATGTATGTTCTGGATAGCGGTAACCTTGGATCTTAAATTCTTAGAGAACATTAAGGATGGGAATGGCAGTGGGTTTCATCCTGTCTCTCAATTGAGGGATTGGTGGAAATGTGGTGTTGGGAACATATCTGAAGCTGTCTCTGAATTTAATGAGAAGAATGATCACTTAGCAATGCCCGCCTTGAATATAGGAGGAGTAGGAGTATCTCCTGTGTCACATGTATGTCATTCCTCATCTATTCCTGTGGTTTAATTTTTAGTAGAGGAAACTGAGGTCCATAGATATTAAAATGACACTCTCAGGCCATGCAGTGACTCACACCTGTAATCCCAGCACTTTGGGAGGCCGAAGCAGGCAGATCCCTTGAGCTCAGGAGTTCAAGACCAGCCTGGACAAATAGCGAGACCTTGTCTCTACTAGAAACACAATACAAAAAATTAGCCAGGCATAGTGGCACACTCTTGTAGTCCCTGCTACTCAGGAGGTTGAGGTGGGAGAATCACCTGATCCCAGGGAGGTCGAGGCTGCAGTGAGCCATGAACGCACTGAGGCACTCCAACCTGGGCAACAGGAGTGAAACCCTGTCCCTCCCCTGCCCCCCAAAAAAAGACACTCTCAAATTTCTGTAACTACTCTGGCAGTTGAGGTATGAATCCAGCTATGTCACCTGATTCCTGGTGCAGTTCTCATCTCACCACACAAACTGCTTATTTCACAGCTTCCTGCACAATGTGCCTACAAGGTCTAGGGCCCAGCACTTCAGCATCAGGGTTTAAACATAAACATACACATACACACATTCAGCCTTTCATTGTGGTTTTGTTAGTAAGGCCTTTCCCTCACAACATCTGAAACAAAATTCTAAAAAAACCGTTTCCTAAAAAAGCAACCCTATGGAACTAGGCCATGCCAGGAAATGAGTTAGCCCAGGAACCCTACTGCGCAAACATCAGTCAGAGAGGACCTCACACCTCTCCAGACTGAGACGGTGGGCTCACATAGCAGAGCATTATCATCCGATGTTGCTGCATGTCCTCTAAATGTGATGATTAATACTTTAAAGCAGCATTTCCTGAAGCGTGTTTCATGAACACTAGCTCTACAGGCAGCTCCAGAAAATAAACTGTTCTGCAGTCAAATAAGGTTTGAGAACCCTTCCCACTGTACCCTTCCCTTAGGAACTCATCATGCAGAACAATTTTAAAGGGTCTTAAAGAGTTCTGTAGCAAATAAGTGTGTTAGGTTTTCTAATATTTTCCCAACTTGTTTAGCCCTCTCTTTCTCTGTCATGAAATACATATATTAATATCCAACCAAAGACATTTTAAGAAGTTTGCATTGAAGTGTTAAGAAAATATACATCTCTATTACATGTTTTAGAGGCATTTTCTCTGACAGCAAGAAGTTAAAACACAAGTGGGGCAAGTTGACATCATACTCCATGCTTGGCAAAGTGCCAACAACATACTGTTTGTTCAGTATTTTTTATTATATTAAATTAATAAACAAATGAGACACCTATGAATGCATTTGGTATTTTGCCCAATTTCCATAGACCCTGCCTCTATTTTTCCCTGATGTCTCTCTTGATCAACTCCTCTCCCCTACCTCCTCCTAAAATGTTAAGCTTCTATCTGAAGCCAAATCCAAGTTACTACAAATTCTTGTCATCATGAAACTAGCTCAGAAGTTAGAGTGGCAGAGATAGCTGGGTTTCTTCACAGCCTGGGGCAGATTTCAATATGTGCCACAGGTCCCCCTGCCTTCTCTCCACAGTTAAGTAGGGCCACACAGCTTTGTTCAGGCATGAGTCTCAGGCCCTGCCCAGTGACAAATCCAGGGTAGTGCCCATGTGGCAGTAACTAACTTAATACCTGGACTTGTTTTCCATGGTGGCCCAATGACTGGCATCCACTTCTTCTGCCCCATTTTCATATATATCACTTTTTGTTTTAGTAGTTTCTAAAATACTTCCTCTTGAAACCAAAGAGTTTGCAACATTTTACTACAATTGTTAATGTAAAAGTTGAAGCTACTGTCTGGGCGTGGTGGCTCACGCCTGTAATCCCAGCACTTTGGGAGGCCGACGTGGGCAGATCACGAGGTCAAGAGATTGAGACCATGCTGGCCAGCATGGTGAAACCCTGTCTCTACTAAAAATACAAAAATTAACTGGGCATGGTGGCACATGCCTGTAGTCCCAGCTACTCGGGAGGCTGAGGCAGAGGAATCGCTTGAACCCGGGAGGCGGAGGTTGAGCGGAGATCACATCACTGCACTCCAGACTGGCTACAGAGCAAGACCGTCTCAAAAAAAAAAAAAAAAAAAATTTGAAGATGCTTACACAAGGGTTGAGAGAAAGCATGGTGGGGTGGACACCCAGAGTTTAGGGATCACATTGTTTTACTTGAACCATGACTGTCTGGGCCTTGTCTCTACCTTGCAATAGGCTGAGTACTAGAATGTTCTAGACTATCACAGATGATATCAACTCCTTTTCTACTCTAGAAGATTCAAGCTACTCCACACACCACAAAGCTCTCCAATTGCAGACTTTTTTCTCCTATTTCTGTTCCTGATAAATAAACAGGATTGATAATCAGAAAATTAATCTCAACAGATCTTCAATTCACTACCAACCACTTGGGTTGAATGAATCATTATGGAAATTACCCTAAGACTGTCACAAGATAATTTCTTTATTAGAAGAGCTAAAAATCCTTCTCTTCCTTTTTCTCCTTTCCATTCTAAAATTTCTGCTTCCCCTGTCTTTAAGTACATTCAGTGCCTCTTTTTATGAAGTATTGTGTCTTTTTTTTTTTTTTTTGAGAGGGAGTCTTGCTCTGTCACCCAGGCTGGAGTGCAGTGGCACGATCTCAGCTCACTCTAACCTCCGCCTCCCGAGTTCAAGCAATTCTCCTGCCTCAGCCTCCTGAGTAGCTGGGCCTACAGGCGCTCGCTACCACACCTGGCTAATTTTTGTATTTTTAGTGGAGATGGGGTTTCACCATGTTGGTCAGGATGGTCTCGAGTGTCATGTCTCTTTTAGAGTCACCTCCCACTAATACTCTGGCATCACTCCTACTCACTTATCATTAATTATGTTGATACAATGAAGGGATGACATTGCTGGATCCTTCATAAGGTGAAAGAACTATTAGTGAGTGGGGACAAATCTTAAGTGGTGAAATTTCCCATCACAGTATCATCACTGTCAGCATCATTAAAATGATCAAGTGATTGATGTTTATTGCATGCCTACATTTTACAAGCACAGGGCTGGGCACTCTCAGGACCTTAAAGAAGTAGCAAGTCAACAATAGATAGAGGACTTCAAGAGTTTATCATGAGCTCTGTGCTAAGTCCCCAATGTTCATTCTCTTTTTGAAGCTACATAATAGCCCTTCTATGCTGGCCCCTTGCTCAACAGGTTAGAGGGCTCAGGAAATATAACCCAAGGTATATTGTTTTCTTGTGACAACATCAATGATTTCAGTGCCTAAACTTAGCCTCCTAGAGGACTTTAAAAAAATAGCAACCAAAACCTTCTTTTAAAATGTCTTATTTATTCATCTAAAGTAAATTCTTCCAAAATGATTCCAATTAGCAATTTTTACTGATTTCCATGCATTTACTTATTTACTCAAGGAAGATTGAATGAGTGCATATGATTTTTTCAGCACTGGGCCCTAGGGATTCAGCATTAAGCTAGATACATCTCCATCCATCCTAATGCATAGAGTCCAGTTTATAATAGATGTGTTACTCAAGGTACCATTCATTCTGCTGAAATCCTTGAGTGCACAGGATAGATATTCTGTGTGGCAGTGTTTATTGGCCACACTCTGTGGTGCCTTGTGGTGGAGACATTCCTGCCCCAGCTCAAAGAAAGACAGAAAATAAATTATCATAAGTAGCATCTTTAGATATACAGCACATGTGACAAATACAAGTGGCTCTTCATTGTGATAGTAAAAGCAGTTCTGCAATCCCATTATACACATCTTATCTGATCTGGCAGTTGTGCTGGGAGCTGAGCTGAATGTTTTTTGTATTTGTACAGCAAGACATCAGGCTTTCAAGAATTAACCAGTGGGCGACCAAAGGAAGCAAATTTTGGCTCCATAAAGGAAGACCTTTCATATAATCAGAAATACCCAAAGACACCACTTAATGAGCATGAAGAAGAAATGTAAGCAACAGAAGGGGAAGGGAGGGGGAATGAACTCATTTTTTTTGTTTTGTTTTTTGTTTTTTTTATTATACTTTAAGTTTTAGGGTACATGTGCACAATGTGCAGGTTAGTTACATATGTATACATGTGCCATGCTGGTGCGCTGCACCCACTAACTCGTCATCTAGCATTAGGTATATCTCCCAATGCTATCCCTCCCCCCTCCCCCCTCCCCACCACAGTCCCCAGAGTGTGATATTCCCCTTCCTGGGTCCATGTGATCTCATTGTTCAATTCCCATCTATGAGTGAGAATATGCGGTGTTTGGTTTTTTGTTCTTGCGATAGTTTACTGAGAATGATGATTTCCAATTTCATCCATGTCCCTACAAAGGACATGAACTCATCATTTTTTATGGCTGCATAGTATTCCATGGTGTATATGTGCCACATTTTCTTAATCCAGTCTATCATTGTTGGACATTTGGGTTGGTTCCAAGTCTTTGCTATTGTGAATAATGCCGCAATAAACATACGTGTGCATGTGTCTTTATAGCAGCATGATTTATAGTCCTTTGGGTATATACCCAGTAATGGGATGGCTGGGTCAAATGGTATTTCTAGTTCTAGATCCCTGAGGAATCACCACACTGACTTCCACAATGGTTGAACTAGTTTACAGTCCCACCAACAGTGTAAAAGTGTTCCTATTTCTCCACATCCTCTCCAGCACCTGTTGTTTCCTGACTTTTTAATGACTGCCATTCTAACTGGTGTGAGATGATATCTAATAGTGGTTTTGATTTGCATTTCTCTGATGGCCAGTGATGATGAGCATTTTTTCATGTGTTTTTTGGCTGCATAAATGTCTTCTTTTGAGAAGTGTCTGTTCATGTCCTTTGCCCACTTTTTGATGGGGTTGTTTGTTTTTTTCTTGTAAATTTGTTTGAGTTCATTGTAGATTCTGGATATTAGCCCTTTGTCAGATGAGTAGGTTGCGAAAATTTTCTCCCATGTTGTAGGTTGCCTGTTCACTCTGATGGTAGTTTCTTTTGCTGTGCAGAAGCTCTTTAGTTTAATTAGATCCCATTTGTCAATTTTGGCTTTTGTTGCCATTGCTTTTGGTGTTTTGGACATGAAGTCCTTGCCCACGCCTATGTCCTGAATGGTAATGCCTAGGTTTTCTTCTAGGGTTTTTATGGTTTTAGGTCTAATGTTTAAATCTTTAATCCATCTTGAATTGATTTTTGTATAAGGTGTAAGGAAGGCATCCAGTTTCAGCTTTCTACATATGGCTAGCCAGTTTTCCCAGCACCATTTATTAAATAGGGAATCCTTTCCCCATTGCTTGTTTTTCTCAGGTTTGTCAAAGATCAGATAGTTGTAGGTAAGTGGCGTTATTTCTGAGGGCTCTGTTCTGTTCCATTGATCTATATCTCTGTTTTGGTACCAGTACCATGCTGTTTTGGTTACTGTAGCCTTGTAGTATAGTTTGAAGTCAGGTAGTGTGATGCCTCCAGCTTTGTTCTTTTGGCTTAGGATTGACTTGGCAATGCGGGCTCTTTTTTGGTTCCATATGAACTTTAAAGTATTTTTTTCCAATTCTGTGAAGAAAGTCATTGGTAGCTTGATGGGGATGGCATTGAATCTGTAAATTACCTTGGGCAGTATGGCCATTTTCACGATATTGATTCTTCCTACCCATGAGCATGGAATGTTCTTCCATTTGTTTGTATCCTCTTTTATTTCCTTGAGCAGTGGTTTGTAGTTCTCCTTGAAGAGGTCCTTCACATCCCTTGTAAGTTGGATTCCTAGGTATTTTATTCTCTTTGAAGCAATTGTGAATGGGAGTTCACTCATGATTTGGCTCTCTGTTTGTCTGTTGTTGGTGTATAGGAATGCTTGTGATTTTTGTACATTGATTTTGTATCCTGAGACTTTGCTGAAGTTGCTTATCAGCTTAAGGAGATTTTGGGCTGAGACGATGGGGTTTTCTAGATAAACAATCATGTCATCTGCAAACAGGGACAATTTGACTTCCTCTTTACCTAATTGAATACCCTTTATTTCCTTCTCCTGCCTGATTGCCCTGGCCAGAACTTCCAACACTATGTTGAATAGGAGCGGTGAGAGAGGGCATCCCTGTCTTGTGCCAGTTTTCAAAGGGAATGCTTCCAGTTTTTGCCCATTCAGTATGATATTGGCTGTGGGTTTGTCATAGATAGCTCTTATTATTTTGAGATACGTCCCATCAATACCTAATTTATTGAGAGTTTTTAGCATGAAGGGTTGTTGAATTTTGTTAAAGGCTTTTTCTGCATCTATTGAGATAATCATGTGGTTTTTGTCTTTGGCTCTGTTTATATGCTGGATTACATTTATTGATTTGCGTATATTGAACCAGCCTTGCATCCCAGGGATGAAGCCCACTTGATCATGGTGGATAAGTTTTTTGATGTGCTGCTGGATTCGGTTTGCCAGTATTTTATTGAGGATTTTTGCATCAATGTTCATCAAGGATATTGGTCTAAAATTCTCTTTTTTGGTTGTGTCTCTGCCCGGCTTTGGTATCAGAATGATGCTGGCCTCATAAAATGAGTTAGGGAGGATTCCCTCTTTTTCTATTGATTGGACTAGTTTCAGAAGGAATGGTACCAGTTCCTCCTTGTACCTCTGGTAGAATTCGGCTGTGAATCCATCTGATCCTGGACTCTTTTTGGTTGGTAAACTATTGATTATTGCCACAATTTCAGCTCCTGTTATTGGTCTATTCAGAGATTCAACTTCTTCCTGGTTTAGTCTTGGGAGAGTGTATGTGTCGAGGAATGTATCCATTTCTTCTAGATTTTCTAGTTTATTTGCGTAGAGGTGTTTGTAGTATTCTCTGATGGTAGTTTGTATTTCTGTGGGATCGGTGGTGATATCCCCTTTATCATTTTTTATTGTGTCTATTTGATTCTTCTCTTTTTTCTTTATTAGTCTTGCTAGCGGTCTATCAATTTTGTTGATCCTTTCAAAAAACCAGCTCCTGGATTCATTGATTTTTTGAAGGGTTTTTTGTGTCTCTATTTCCTTCAGTTCTGCTCGGATTTTAGTTATTTCTTGCCTTCTGCTAGCTTTTGAATGTGTTTGCTCTTGCTTTTCTAGTTCTTTTAATTGTGATGTTAGGGTGTCAATTTTGGATCTTTCCTGCTTTCTCTTGTGGGCATTTAGTGCTATAAATTTCCCTCTACACACTGCTTTGAATGCGTCCCAGAGATTCTGGTATGTTGTGTCTTTGTTCTCGTTGGTTTCAAAGAACATCTTTATTTCTGCCTTCATTTCGTTATGTACCCAGTAGTCATTCAGGAACAGGTTGTTCAGTTTCCATGTAGTTGAGTGGCTTTGAGTGAGATTCTTAATCCTGAGTTCTAGTTTGATTGCACTGTGGTCTGAGAGATAGTTTGTTATAATTTCTGTTCTTTTACATTTGCTGAGGAGAGCTTTACTTCCAAGTATGTGGTCAATTTTGGAATAGGTGTGGTGTGGTGCTGAAAAAAATGTATATTCTGTTGATTTGGGGTGGAGAGTTCTGTAGATGTCTATTAGGTCTGCTTGGTGCAGAGCTGAGTTCAATTCCTGGGTATCCTTGTTGACTTTCTGTCTCGTTGATCTGTCTAATGTTGACAGTGGGGTATTAAAGTCTCCCATTATTAATGTGTGGGAGTCTAAGTCTCTTTGTAGGTCACTCAGGACTTGCTTTATGAATCTGGGTGCTCCTGTATTGGGTGCATATATATTTAGGATAGTTAGCTCCTCTTGTTGAATTGATCCCTTTACCATTATGTAATGGCCTTCTTTGTCTCTTTTGATCTTTGTTGGTTTAAAGTCTGTTTTATCAGAGACTAGGATTGCAACCCCTGCCTTTTTTTGTTTTCCATTTGCTAGGTAGATCTTCCTCCATCCTTTTATTTTGAGCCTATGTGTGTCCCTGCACGTGAGATGGGTTTCCTGAATACAGCACACTGATGGGTCTTGACTCTTTATCCAACTTGCCAGTCTGTGTCTTTTAATTGGAGAATTTAGTCCATTTACATTTAAAGTTAATATTGTTATGTGTGAATTTGATCCTGTCATTATGATGTTAGCTGGTTATTTTGCTCGTTAGTTGATGCAGTTTCTTCCTAGTCTCGATGGTCTTTACATTTTGTCATGATTTTGCAGTGGCTGGTACCGGTTGTTCCTTTCCATGTTTAGCGCTTCCTTCAGGAGCTCTTTTAGGGCAGGCCTGGTGGTGACAAAATCGGTCAGCATTTGCTTGTCTGTAAAGTATTTTATTTCTCCTTCACTTATGAAGCTTAGTTTGGCTGGATATGAAATTCTGGGTTGAAAATTCTTTTCCTTAAGAATGTTGAATATTGGCCCCCACTCTCTTCTGGCTTGTAGGGTTTCTGCTGAGAGATCCGCTGTTAGTCTGATGGGCTTCCCTTTGAGGGTAACCCGACCTTTCTCTCTGGCTGCCCTTAACATTTTTTCCTTCATTTCTACTTTGGTGAATCTGACAATTATGTGTCTTGGAGTTGCTCTTCTCGAGGAGTATCTTTGTGGCGTTCTCTGTATTTCCTGAATCTGAACGTTGGCCTGCCTTGCTAGATTGGGGAAGTTCTCCTGGATAATATCCTGCAGAGTGTTTTCCAACTTGGTTCCATTCTCCGCATCACTTTCAGGTACACCAATCAGACGTAGATTTGGTCTTTTCACATAGTCCCATATTTCTTGGAGGCTTTGCTCATTTCTTTTTATTCTTTTTTCTCTAAACTTCCCTTCTCGCTTCATTTCATTCATTTCATCTTCCATTGCTGATACCCTTTCTTCCAGTTGATCGCATCGGCTCCTGAGGCTTCTGCATTCTTCACGTAGTTCTCGAGCCTTGGTTTTCAGCTCCATCAGCTCCTTTAAGCACTTCTCTGTATTGGTTATTCTAGTTATACATTCGTCTAAATTTTTTTCAAAGTTTTCAACTTCTTTGCCTTTGGTTTGAATATCCTCCCGTAGCTCAGAGTAATTTGATCGTCTGAAGCCTTCTTCTCTCAGCTCGTCAAAATCATTCTCCATCCAGCTTTGTTCCGTTGCTGGTGAGGAACTGTGTTCCTTTGGAGGAGGAGAGGCGTTCTGCGTTTTAGAGTTTCCAGTTTTTCTGTTCTGTTTTTTCACCATCTTTGTGGTTTTATCTACTTTTGGTCTTTGATGATGGTGATGTACAGATGGGTTTTCGGTGTGGATGTCCTTTCTGTTTGTTAGTTTTCCTTCTAACAGACAGGACCCTCAGCTGCAGGTCTGTTGGAATACCCTGCCGTGTGAGGTGTCAGTGTGCCCCTGCTGGGGGGTGCCTCCCAGTTAGGCTGCTCGGGGGTCAGGGGTCAGGGACCCACTTGAGGAGGCAGTCTGCCCATTCTGACATCTCCAGCTGCGTTCTGGGAGAACCACTGCTCTCTTCAAAGCTGTCAGACAGGGACATTTAAGTCTGCAGAGGTTACTGCTGTCTTTTTGTTTGTCTGTGCCCTGCCCCCAGAGGTGGAGCCTACAGAGGCAGGCAGGCCTCCTTGAGCTGTGGTGGGCTCCACCCAGTTCGAGCTTCCAGGCTGCTTTGTTTACCTAAGCAAGCCTGGGCAATGGCGGGCGCCCCTCCCCCAGCCTCGCTGCCGCCTTGCAGTTTGATCTCAGACTGCTGTGCTAGCAATCAGCGAGATTCCCTGGGCATAGGACCCTCCGAACCAGGTGTGGGATATAGTTTCGTGGTGCGCCGTTTTTTAAGCCGGTCTGAAAAGCGCAGTATTCGGGTGGGAGTGACCCGATTTTCCAGGTGCGTCCGTCACCCCTTTCTTTGACTCGGAAAGGGAACTCCCTGACCCCTTGCGCTTCCCAGGTGAGGCAATGCCTCACCCTGCTTCGGCTCGCGCACGGTGTGCACACCCACTGGCCTGCGCCCACTGTCTGGCACTCCCTAGTGAGATGAACCCGGTACCTCAGATGGAAATGCAGAAATCACCCGTCTTCTGCGTCGCTCACGCTGGGAGCTGTAGACTGGAGCTGTTCCTATTCGGCCATCTTGGCTCCTCCCTCATGAACTCATTTTTAAGGTTTCTTCCAACCCTGAAATTCTAATTCTATACCTGATTTTAAATATGGGGTTTTTGGTTTTGTGGGTTTTTTGTTTGTTCGTTTTTGTTTGTTTTTTTTTTTTCTGGCTTTGATAGCCAGAGACTGGATAGTTTTTAATTACCTAGAGGATATGTTTAGTGGTTATGGATTATCCATGGTTCATTTGCAATTCCTTGATTTTGCTTAATCAAATGTGAGGTCATTTTTCTTGATTCAATGCAAATGCACAAACACAAACAAAACATAATATGTACATATTCATCATGTATTTTTCTTTTTCTTTTCTTTTTTTCTTAAGATGGAGTTTTGCTCTCGTCGCCCAGGCTAGAGTGCAGTGGTGCAATTTCAGGTCACTTCAAACTCCTTCCTGCAGGGTCAAGCGATTCTCCTGCCTCAGCCTCCCAAGAAGTTGGGATTACAGATGCCTGCCACCACACGGGGCTAATTTTTCTATTTTTAGTAGAGACAGGGTTTCACCATGTTGGCCAGGCTGCTTTTTATTTTCTATACTTTTATACTTCGAAGTCATGGAAACTTGCTGACCCTGGAGGGATCAGTCCTCTCAAGGCTAGCTAATTCCTGGAGACAGTAAAAGCTCACCTGCAGAGCCAAACAAACCAGTCCAGAGCCCCTGCCTTTAACCATCTTTTTTTATTCACTTTTTACACTCTGGGCCATTGCCCTGCCCTAATCACCAGGTACAGCTAGAGACAGTTCTTCTGCCTCAGAGGCTACTGAAGTTAAACTGTCAATCCTACACCTGCCTACCCTGCCTTGTCACTTCTTGCTCACAGAGAAAAGGCTCTTGTGTACATTTTACCCTCTGTCCTTCTGCCTCCTGACCCATGCTGCTGCTTCCCCCTGTGGCTGTGCTTCCTGTTTCTAAGGAACTGTGAGTATAAACATCTTCTTTCAGGACAGTCATTTCTGTGTCTGCATGTCTTACCATACCTGATTAAAACAAATCCTGGGTAACCTTAAAACAATGTGACTATAGGAAAGTAGACAGTTTGGTAGAGAAGAAACAACTAACATGGAAATTTAAGGATTATTTTGTGGATTTAAATGGCTTTTCCTTGGCCACCATGGCCAGTAAAGGAAAGAAGATGACATTTCTTGAACATCTACTACATGCTAATGTACTTACACGCCACAAGCATCGCAAGGTAGATACAATCAATATCTTTACTTTATAGGTGAGGAAACTGACACTTGAGGAAGTTTAGTAACTTGTCTAAGATCACACATTTTGCTCCTGGCAATGCTAAACACAAAGCCAGTTTTTCTGTTCCAGGTTTTTATTTGTTGTATTTTGTTTGCTCCCCCAACCCCATCATATCCCAGTTACCTCTCTCTGTACCATGTATGAATGTCAAAGCAACTTGCCCTAATTCTTTTTCAAGAATAGTAAGCACAGAATGGGAAGAGATACTTCTTATCTTTTACCCACAGAACCAATTGGCTTCTTGAGACAAAACATTCACTAGACGTCATGGATGAAAGAAGGAAGTTTATAAAGGTAATATGGGTATGGGATATGGGATATAAGGCAGTAAGGCTCAAACTGTCACTGTGCCTTCAGATGGAGCTGGCCTGTGACTGATACAGCTGGGTATTTCTTGGTCTTGTCTCAGGCAGGAACTCCTCATCTATGCATAAGGAAATGTCTGTGTTCAGCTGTCCATATTGGCATGATCAAAGGCTTAATTCTCTAGACTGGCTCCCTAGGTCATCTTATACACTGTCATAGTTTTAAATAAAATATATGAATGGATATCTCAGGCCCAGAGGTCTCCCCTGAACATCTTTTGAGGCAGCTCAAACTTTACATGCCTATAGTGTTCCTGATAACTACCTCCCTCCCATGCCGTTCTTCTAGATGCTCAAGCGAAAACCTTAGGGTCATACCAAATGCATCCTTTCCTCACATTTCCATATCCAACCCACCACCAAATCCTGTTGTCTTACCTTTAAAATAGATACCGGATCTCACTGCTTCTCACCTTCCCCACTGTTGCCACTTTATGCCAAGTCACTATTCTCTCTTCTCTTAGATTATTAGGATACTGTCTTAGCTAGTACCCCTTCACCTCCCCTGTCCTCTTTAAACTAGTCTCAATGCAGAAGCTAGAGTAATCGTGTTAAAACTCAAGTTAGATGATACAATTCCTCTGCTTAAAACCTTCCGACAACTCCCCATTTCACTCAAACTTTTCATTGTAATCTTTAAAGTCTGACTCCCTGCCCACAAACACTCCTTTATTACCATTCTGATCTCATATAATACCACTCTACCCTTCACTCTGGCCTCTCTGCTGTTCCTTTGAACATCCTAGGCATACTCTTGTGTCAGGGCCTTTGCCTTTGCTGTCAACTCTGCCAGAATGCTCTTCCTCTAAATATCCACATGGCTCTTTCTCTTATTTCCTTCAGATCTGTACTTAAATGTCTTCTCATTGAAGCTTTTCCTTGCACCCTATCTGTAACATTAATATCTCCCTCTAACATTTCCTATTTCCATTTGCTGCTTTAATTTTTCTCCTTAGCACTTATTACTGTCTAACATAATGTAAATTCTACTGTATTTCTGGTTCACTGTTTGTTTATCCCAGCATAATGTAAAGTAAATGACAACAGTATTTAAAATATTAACAACTGATTCAGTAAAGGCATCACCCAAGCAGAGCAAATGCAGGGTTAGTCAGAATGGATGATTGTTGTAAACAACCAACATAGGTATACCAGTGTGAACTGACGACATATCAGGTCCACATTTATACCTAATGAGATAAAGCTAGACAGTCTGAGAATGTGCTGGGAAAGGACTCTCAAATAGAAGGGCCAATCTGTTAAGGGAATTCTCATAACAGTCTAGAATTAAAAATAATAAGCCATCTCAGAAAAACCTACTGATGGAATAGTAGGGTGGGGTGAGGGTTGGGGGCAAGGTATTTCAAAGTTCTCATATGAGGTAAAAGGCAAAAGTCAGGGAAATAAGTTTTCTGAAAAATCTTATGTTACTGAAACAGGGAACACATAAAGCACCTTGACACAGCAAAGAGTTGGTACTTTAATTATAATTATAATACTAGAGAAAGATTTGCCTGACTATGAAAGCAGGAAAGAGGTTTGGCGGGCAACTTTGCCAAAACAGTTGCGGCTCTTCTCTCATTCTTCTTACTAGTGAGCCAGCCTCCTACTGTAGAGGCTGAAAATGCCAGATGCTCACTATCTTGGCCTCCCCTGTAGCCACAGCCTGCTCATGTAACCCCATTCCCATCCTGGCCAATGGAATTGGAGAAGATAATTATTGGAGGCTTCTGGAAACATATGAGTTCTTCCCCTATAAAAAGACATGTGCAGGAATGAACATCTTTGCCCTCTATCCCTTCTTTTTCACCTTGTCTTTGTCATGTGAGGATGTGATGTTTGAAGTTGAAGCTCCCATCTTGCCACCCATCTTGCAACTGTGAGGGGTGTGATGGTTAATTTTATGTGTCAAGTTGACTGGGCTACAAAGTGCCCAGATATTTGGTTAAATATTATCCTGGATGTGTCCGTGAAGGTATTTCTGGATGAGAGTAACATTTGAATCTGTAGACTAAGTAAAGCCAATTGCCTTCTCCAATGCGGTCAGGCCTTATCCAACTCACTGAAGGCCTGAATACAACAATAAGGCTGGATAAGGGAAAATTTACTCTCTCTGCCTGTCTTCAATCTGGGACACCGGTCTTCTCCTGGCTTTGGACTAAGACTTGGACTGGAATTTATACCGTGGGCTCTCCTTTTTCTAAGGCCTTTAGACTGGGATTGGAAGTATACTATCAGCTGTCCTGGGTCTCCAACTGCCAACTGCAGATCTTAGGACTTCTCAGCTTCCATAGTTGCACGAGCCAATTCTTATAGTAAGTCTCTTTGTGCATGTGTGTGTATTCATATACATACATATATATGTATATATAATTGCATGTATACATATATGTAAACACCCTCATTGAGTGGGAGACTGCACTTTTTTCTCTTATGTATATGGAACATTTATGTAAATTGGCTTAATCATTAGTCAATAAGTAAAATCAATAAAGTTAAAACCAGACACATCCTCTGAACAAAATCCAACAAAAATAAAAATAAAGAATTAAAAAGTGACCAAAAATCCTGTTTACTTTGAAATTTAAAAACAAAATTCCTAGAGATCCTTGTATTAAAGGAAAAATAAAAATAGATATTTCAAACACCTTAGAAAGCAACTGAAAGAACACTTCCCACCAAAACCTATGGGAATGATAATTTTATTATTTGGGAAAAGTATAGCCTTAAATGCCTTTACTACTAAAGAAGGAAGACTAAAAATATAGAAACTTAATATTCATCTTAATAAACAAGAATAATAATAAATCAGAATAAACTAGAGGATGAATTAATAAAGATAAAGGTGCACATCAACAAAATCGAAGAGAAACAAAAATATTAGAAGTAATAAGTAAATTTAGGAGGTGGTTCTTTAATAAAATAAAACAGACCAACAGCTAGCAGTCTGATTATAGATAAAAGAATAATGACAGATTCAGGAAGGATTAAAATAATATCATATGTGTTTCTTTTCCAATGGGAAATAATTTTTTAGCAAAATATAAATGACTCAAAGTTATCTAACAGGCAGTGGAAAACTTCAATAGACCAACTGTAGACCAGCCTGTGAAGGTGATTAGATCTACCATTGAAAAGGGCACTAGGACCAGATGGGTTCACAGCTGAGATTTATCTAACCTTTACAAAATAGATAATTATAATGTAACTTCAGCTGCTCCAGGCCACACAGAAAGCTAGACAGCTCACCAATTAATTTCATGGTACAAGCATAAATTTAATACCAAAACCCAAAATAGTAGAAAAATAGAAAAGTACACACCAGCCTCATTTAAGAATGTAAATGTGAAAATTCTAAATAAAACATTGGCAAAAGCATCCAGTGGTGCACACAAAAATACACTATGATCAAATAGTTTATTCCAGTGATGCAAAGAGAGTTAAATATCAGGAAATTCATCAATGTAATTAATCACATCAATACATTAAAAGAGGGAAACACATGATCATATTTATGGTTGCTAAAAACAATACTGTAAAATAGGAAGGGCTGGAAACCATTTAAAGTAACTATAAGCAAATAAAATCTAAATATAATAAATAAAACAATAAAAGCATTATAATGAAAATCAGTAATTAGACAAAAATTTCCATTATTGTTATCCTTTAATATTATTTGAAAAGTTGTTTGAATGCAATATAAGAAAAATTTAAAAACTTGCAGATATATTTTTAAAAATAGCTAAAATGGCTTTTATTTTTACTAATTATATGATTGCATATTTATAAAGAACCAAGACACTCAAATAAAGTCTATCAGTATTAATAAGAGGATTTGGTAAGATGCCTGAAAACAAAATAAAAAATATAGAAATTTATTAAAAAGTGATTGGTTTTTCTCTATTTTAATAATAAGTACTCAGAGAGGAAACTATCTACTTATAACAGTGATAAAAGACTTTTTAAAATCTTGCAACTAAACTTACTTTTTAGCGAAACTTTTTATTTTGTGTCAATTGTAGATTCACATTCAATTGTACGAAATAATACAGAGACCCCCTTGTACCCTTTATTCCGTTTCCCCTGATGGTAACATCCTGCAAAGCTATAGCATAATATCATACCAAGATAGTGACACTGATACAGAATATTTCCATCCCCACAAGGATCCCTCATGTTGCCCTTCTATAGTGACAACCACTTCTCTCTATGCCTTCACCTACTTCTAAACTGCTGGCATCCATTAATGTCTTCTCTATTTCTATCATTTTGTCAATTCAAGAATGTTATTTAAATTGACTCATACAGTATGTAAGCTCTTCAGATTAGCTTTTATTACTCAACATAATTCTCTGAAGATTCATCCAGGTTGTTGTGTGTATTAGTAATTTGTTCCTCTTTACTGCTGAGTACAATTCCATGATATAGATGTACCACAGTTTGTTTAAACACTCACTTGTTGAAGAACGTCTGTTTCCAGTATTGGGCTACTGCAGATGGGGGTGTTATAAACATTTGTCTACAGATTTTCTTGTGATCACAAATCTTAATTTCTTTGGGATAAACGCCCAAGTGTGCAATTGCTGAGTCGTATGGTAGTTGCATGTTAATTTTTAAAGAAACTGACAAGCTGTTTTGAAGAATGGCTATACCAATTTACATTCCCATTAGCAAAGCATGAGTGATTCAGTTTCTCCAAATCTCCAACAGCATTTGCTGTATCACTATTTATGATTTCAGCCATTCTAACAGGTATGTAATAGTATCTCGTTGTTGTTTTAATTTTCATAATAGCCTAATGATGTCAAACACCTTTTCATGTACTTACTTGCTGTCTTATGTCCTCTTTGATGAAACGTCTCTTCATGTCTTTTGCACATTGGATTGCTTGTTTATTGTTGAGTTTTGAGATTTTTAAATATATTCAAGACACTAGTACTGTTAGATATGTGTTCTGTAAATATTTTCTCATAGGCTGTAGTTTGTCTTTTCCTCCTTGTAAAAGGGTCTTTTGCAGACCGAAGCTTTAAATTTTGAGAAATTTTAATTTATCAATTTTTGCCTTTGTGGATTATGCTGCACGTGTCAAGTCTAAGAACTTTTTGCCTAACCCTAAAGCCCCAAAATTTTCTCCTATTTTTTTCTGAAAGTTTTATAGTTTAATGCTTTACATTTAAGTCTGTGATTCATTTTGGGTTATTTTTCCTAATAATGTATGGGACTTAAATCAAGGTTTTTCTTTGTCTATAAATGTCCAACTGCTTCAGTACCAGTTTTGGATTGCTTTTGTACCTTTGTCAAAAATCAATTTGGTGTAATTCTGTGGGTATATTTCTGGTTTCTCTGTTGTTCTGTTACATTGGTCTATGGGTATACCCTTCTGCCAGTTCCACACAGTCTTGATTACTGTTGCTATATGGTAATTCTTGAGATAGAGCAAACTAATTCTTTCCACTTTAGTCTTCTTTTACAAAGTTGTTTTGGCTATTCTACTTCTTTTGTTATTTAGAACAACCTTGTCTATATCTAAAAAATATCTTGCTGGTATTTTTATAGAAATTATGTTAAACCTGTTTATAAATTTAGGGAGAACTGACATCTTTATTATTTTCAGTCTTTTAATCCACGAACATGGCATGTGTCTCTATTTACTTAGATCTTCCATTTCTTTCATTCACATTATGTAGTTTTCAGCTTCAAGTTCTGTACATGTTTTCTTAGATTTATGCCTAAGTGTTTCAGGTTTTAAAAAATTTATCATCAACAGATAATAATTGTACATATTTATGGGGTACAACATGATGTTTAGATTCACATATATAGTGTGATAATCAAACCATGGTAATTAGCATGTCCACCATCTTAAACATTTATCATTTCCCTGTAATTAGAACATTAAAATCTCTCTCTCTCTTAGGTATTTTGAAATATGCAATACATTGTTGTCAACTCTAGTCATTCTACCATACAATAAAACAGCAGAACTTATTTCTTCTATCTGTAACTTTGTACTTGCTGAACAATCTCTCTCCAAGGCCTTCTCTCCCCTCTTCTCCCCATCCTCTGGTAGCTACAATTCTACTCTCTACCTCCATGAGAACAACTTATTAGATTTCACATATGAGTGAGATAATGTGGTATCTGTCTTTCTGTGCCAGACTTATTTCACATAACATAGTGTCTTCCAGTTCCATCCATGTTGTCACAAATGACAGAAATTCATTCTTTTTATGGCTTAATAGTATTCCATTGTGTATATATAGCATATTTTCTTTATCCATTCATCTGTTGATGGACATTTAGGTTTATTCCATATCTTGGCTACTGTGAATAGTATGGTAATAGAGATAGGAGTGCAGATATCTCTTTGATATACTGATTTTATTCCCTTTGGTTATATGCCCAGCAATGGGGTTGTGGGATTATATTGTAGTTCTATTTTTAATTTTTAAGAAACCCCTAAACTATTTCCCATAATGGCTGTATTAACTTACATTCTCACCAGCAGTGTATAAGGGTTTCCTTTCCTCCACATCCTCACAAACACTCATTTTCTCTTGATTTTTTGGTAGTAGCCATTCTAACGGGAATGAGTAGATAACTTATTTTAGTTTTGATTTGCATTTCCCTGATGATTAGTGATGTAGAATATTTTTTCATATATCTGTTGGCCATTTGTATGTTTTCTCTTGAGAAATGTCTATTTAGGTCTTTTGCCTCTGTTTTAAAATCATGTTATTTGTTTTCCTCTTGTTGTTGAGTCGTTTGAGTTCTTTATACATTTTGGATCTAAACCCCTTATCAGATGTATAGTTTGCAACTATTTTCTCCCATTCCATGGATTGTCTCTTTGTTCTGTTGATTGATTACTTTGCTGTGCAGAAGCTTTTTAGTTTGATATAATCCATTTGTCTATCTTTGCTTTTGTTGTCTGTGCTTTTGAGGTTTTATTTGAAAATTCTTTCCTATACTGATGCAATGGAGTTTTTCCTTGATTTCCTCTAGTAGCTTTGTAGTTTCAGGTCTTACATTTAAGTCTTTAGTCCATTTTGAGATGATTTTTGTATATGATAAGAACTTTTTGTGTTTGTTTTTTGTTTTTTAGCAACTGTAAATGTTGGTTTTCACTTTAGTATTTTAAAATTTGGCTTCCACTTAAAAAAAAATTTGAGACAGGGTCTCACTACGTTTCCCAGACTGATCTCAAACTCCTGTGCTCAAGTGATTCTCCTGCCTTAGCCTGCCAAGTAGCTGGGATTGCAGGCATGTACCACATGCCCAGCTGGTTTCTACATGTTAATCGTTGGTGTATAGAAATGCAACTGACTTTGCTGAAACTCACTCATTCTAGAATTTTTTTGGTAGATTCTTTGGAATTTTCTATATAGACATTCATTTCATATGTAAATAGGAACAGTTTTATTTCTTACTTTCCTATTTTTATGCTTATTTTCTTTTCTTACCCTATTGTTCTGGCTAGATACTCTAGCACAATATTAAAAAAGAGTAGTGACAGCAGATACCCTGCTTTGTTGCCTATTTTGGAGGAAAGCACTCAGTTTTTTACCATTAAGTATAATATTAGTTGTAAGATTTCTGTAGATGCTCTTTATCAAGCTGAGGAAGTTCTCCTCTATCGTGATTTTTCTGGGAGTTTTTGTCATAGATGGATATTAAATTTTCTCAAATGCTTTTTTGGCATCAATATGATCATGTGATTTTCTTTTGTAGCCTGTTAATATTAATATAATATTAACAGGATTACTATATTATGGTACTATATAGATTACTACTATATATGGTACTATATGAATTACTATATTATGGCAATGTAATAGATTGATTGGTTTTCAAATTTTAAACCAATCTTTGGTTTTTAAATTTTAAACTAGTCCTATATCCCTGGAATAAACCCCACTTAGTCATAGTGTATAATTCTTTTTATATAATGCTGAATTCTATTTGCTAATGGTAAGAATTTTTGCATCTATATCGTGAGGAATACTGGTCTTTTTTTAATAATTATTTTGTCTGGTTTTGATATCAGGATTATAAAAGCTTTATAAAATAAATTTAGAAGTGTTCCTTTCTTTTATTTTCTAGAAGAGATTATGTAAATTGGGATTAATTCTTCTTGAAACATTGGGTAGAATTCTCCAGTGAAACCATCTGGGATGGGAGATCTCCTTTTAAATCACAAATTAAATTTCCTTAATTGTTATAGGACTAGTCAAATTATCTACTTCATTTTGGGTTAATTTTTGCAGTTTGTGTTTTTCATAAAGTGACATTGTCAAATGCCGAATGTCAAATTTTGATAAATCTGACATTTTGTCTAAATTGTCAAATTTGTGTGTGCAAAATTGTTTGTATTATTATCTTATTATCCTTTTGATGTCTGCAGGATGTGTGGCAATATCCTTGGTTTCATTCCTAATTTTGATAACTTGTGTCTTCTCTCTTTTTTTATTTCCCAGTTGTTACAGGATTTGCCAATTTTATTGATCTTTTCAAACAAACAATTCTTTGCCTCACTGACTTTCTGTGTTGTTTTTCTATTTTTAATTTTGTTTATTTTTGCTCTTATCTTCATTATTTCCTTCTTTCTTCTTGCTTTTGATTTACTTTGATGTTATTTTTCTAGGTTATTGATTTGAGGTTTTTCCTCTTTTCTAATATGTGCATTCATGTATTAGAAGTGCACTCAGCACTTCTTTAACTGCATGCCACAGATTTTGATGTTGTATTTTCATTTTCATTCACTTCAATGTATTTTTACATTTCCCTTGAGACTGTTTTTGGATCAGGATAATACAAGCTTCACCCATGGATTATGCAGAAGTCTGTTGTTTGTTTTTCAAGTGAAGATTTTTCCTGTTACGTTTCTGCTCTTGATTTCTAGTTCAATTCTATTATGGCTACAGAATCCATCCAATATTATTTCAATTATTTTAAATTTGTAGATGTTTGCCTTGAGGCCCAAGATATAGTCTATCTTAATATTATGTCCTGTGGGCATTTGCAAATAATGTACATGTTGCTGGTTTGGAGTGAAGTGCTCCATAACTTAATAAGATTTTGTTTCTTGATAATGTTTTTGAGTTCTATATTCTTGCTGATTTTCTGTCCAGTTGTTTTATCAATTGTTGAGAGAGGGGTGTGCTGAAGTCTCCAGTTTTGATTGTGAATTTGTGTATTACTTCTTTCAATTCTTTCTGATTTTGTTTATTGTAATTTGAAACTGTTGTTTCATGTATACACATTTAAGATTGTTATGTCTTCTTAATGGATTCATACTTTTATTATTATATAAGATTTCTCTCTTTTTTGGCAATTTTCTTTACTCTGAAGTTTAATGTATTTGATATTAATTTAGGCACGTCTGCTTTCATTAGATTAATATTTGCATGATATATCCTTTTTCATCCTTTTACTTTTAACCTACAATCTTAATCCATTTTCTGTTGTTGTAACAGAATACCTGAGACTGGGTGATTTCTAATGAACAGAAATTTATTTAGTTCACAGTTTTGGAGGCTAAAAGTCCAAGAGCATATCTCCAGCATGTGGTGAGGGCCTTCCTGCTGTGCCATGACATTGTGAGAGGCATCACATGCTGAGACAGAGCAACTATACTAGCTTAGGTCTCTCTTACTCTTCCTACAAAGCCACCAGTCTCATCATGGGGCCTCACCTGAGTGACCTTATCTAATTCTAATTCTCTCCCAAAAGTCCCATCTTCAATTAGTACATGAATTTGGAAATTAAATTTCTAACACCTGACATTTGCGGGACACATTCAAACTATAGCACCTATCTGTATTTTTATACTTGAAGTTTCTCATAGAGAGCATATAACTGGGTAGTGTTTATTAATCCAACTTCTCAATCTTTGTCTTTCAATTGGTATATTTAAGTCATTTAAATCTGTTGTAATTATCGATATGGTAGAATTTAAGGCTACCATTTTATTGTTTTTGTTTGTTTTCTGTTTTATTTTTCCTGCCATCCTATGGGTTACTTGAACATTTTTTTAAATTTCATTTCGATTTATGTAGCGTTTTTTAGTGCATCTCATTGAGTATTATTTTTAGTGGTTGCTCTAGGTATTACATTGTATATACCTAACTTATGAGTAGCATCATTTTACCAGATCAAGTGACATAATAGAAACTTTACTTTCCCCAATGTCCTTTTATTATCCCTGTTTATAATAGAATTGTCTTAAATATTTTCTCTACATAAACTTAAGAACCACATCATACAGTGTTACAATTTTTGCCTCAACTGTCAAACATAATGCAGAATTCAGGAGGAGAAAAAAATGCCTATTATTTTTCTATATTTTTGTGTACTGCCTTTCCTTCCTTTTTTGATGCTCCAATGTTCTTTTATCATTTCCTTTCTATTTAAAGAACTTTGTCTCACCATTCTTTTAGGGTAGGTTTGCTGGTGACAATTTTTTTTTAGTTTTCTCTCATTTGAGAATGTTTTGATTTCTCTTTCATCCCTGAAGGATATTTTCACTGGGTATAGGATTCTGAGTTGATAGTTCTTTTCTTTTAGAACTGGAAAAATATTATGCCCCTTCCTTCTTTCTTCTATGTCTTTTGATGAGAAATCTGCTGTCATTCAAATTGTTTTTACCCTATAGGCAAAATGTCATTTTTCTTTACCTGGTTTTAGATTTTTTTCTTTGTCCTTAGTTTTCAGAAGATTAATTATGATGTATCTTGGCGTGGATTTCCTTAGGTTTACCCTGCTTGAAGTTTCACTCATCTTGTTGAAGCTGTAGGTTTACATCTTGTCAAATTTTGTAAGTTTTCTGCCATTGTTCTTCAAGCACTTTTTTAGTTCTGCCTTATTTATCCCTTCCTTCTTGGACTATGACAACACGAATATTCCATCTTATAGTTCCACAGGTTTCTGAAGTGTTATTCATTTTTTTCAATCTATTTTTTTCTCACTTGATCAGATTAGGTATTTCTATTGTTCTGTCTTCCAATGTACTGATTCTTTCCTCTATCTCTTCCATTCTATTGTTGAACATATCCATGAGCTTTTTAATACCAGTTGTGGTATACTTTATTTCTAAAATTTAAATTTGGTTCTTTTTTATACTTCTATTTCTTTGCTGAGGTTTTCATTTTATTTTCATTTGTTTTAAGTGTATTAGTAATTGCTCTTTGAAGCACTTTAATTATGGCTGCTTTAAAATATTTCTCAGATAATTTTAACATCTCTGTCATCTTAGTGTTGGAATACATTGTCTTTTCTCATTTGGTTTGAGATAATCCTGGCTTTTGGTATGACAAGTTAAACCTAGACATTTTTTTGTATGTATTTTGAGACTCTGGATCTTATTTAAATCTTCTGTTTAGCTGTTTTTTTTTTTTGTTTGTTTGTTTGTTGTTGTTGTTGTTGTTTTTTTTCGACACTGCTTTTGTAGGGAAAGCAGGGGAACTGCCTCATTACTACAGGTGAAGATAGAAGTCCAAATTCTCTACCTGGCCTCCATTGACAGCCAAAGCTTGAGGCTCCTTATTACTGCTGGGCAGGAATGGGAGTCCTATTTCCCTAGCTGGTCTCCCCTGCCACCATAGTAGGGATGGCCTCATTACTACTGGGCAATGGTTAAAGTCCTGACTCTGTACTAGGCCTCCTCTAACACCTCCCCAGTGACGTGGGGGAAGGATGCCTTTTTACTACCTGTTAGGAGTGAAAGCCCACATTTACCATGTGATCTTTAATCCCAATGCAAGTTGGAGAGCTTTTACCAGCCAGTGGGGGTGAAATCTCCAGCTCCCTACTTAGCATTTTCTGACACCATCCTGGCCAGGGTGTTAGGTCATCTTATTATAGCCTTGAGAGGGTAGAAGTCTCTCCTGCCCACCTGGTCTTTGCTGGCATGGGCAGGGGTGGAGCCACAATATGTTTCTCTGGTGTTTGGCTAGAGTAATTATTGTCTAAAACCTTTTTTGTCTAGCTTGGCTGTCCCTTTCCTGGTCCTTTGGGTAGGGAGAGTAGGCTTCTCTGCTGGGGCATTTTTGTCAGCACACTTTAATGTTTGCTGGTTGTTGGCTTCTTCAGCTCTTGGTCTGGGATATATAAGGCAGAAAAACAAACAAAAAATGAAGAGAAATCACCACTATGTCATTTTCTTTGGGTCTCAAGGTCCCTAGCCAGTCTGCATCCTTCTTTCCAACTTTTAATGTATTCTTATGTTTGTTTTACATTTAATGTTCAAGGTTTTTGCCATATTTAGTGAGATGAATGGGGAAAAGTACATGTATTCCATATTCTCAGAAATGGAAGACTACTGCTGCAATTAATTTTAACATGAAAGACACAACATTTAACTGAAGAAATTTGTATAATCAGTTGGAAGGATGAGATCTATGCAAATCATACCAAGATTTTGAATGGTAAAATTTTATGTCATGATATGACAATTTCTCCAAAACTAGTATACGAATTTAGTGCAATTGTAATAAGAATCTCAATGGGTTTTGGGGGAATTGACAAAATGATCACCAAATTTATATCAAGGAAGAAATACTTGAGTCTACCCAAGAAAAATGTGAAAAGAAAATGCCGGTGAGGAGAAATTTCTTTTTCCAGATATTAGAAAATAATAAAATATAAAATATAAATTGTATATAAAATATAAAAGCTAATGTTGCTCAAATAAATATAGGCTTGGTATAGGAATAAACAAATAGATCCATGTAACAAAATAGAGAGATCAGAAAAGGTTGCTAGTATTTAAGAGTATTTATTCATGAGAAAAGTCTATCTCAGAGGAAAGAAATAAATTATGTAATAAGTCCTCAACTGCCTAATAACCTAAGAAAAAAGTAAAATTTTGCTTCATTTTACTCCATACTGAAATTAAAAAGCATGTCTAGAGACCCTAAATTCTTAAATATAATGAAAAAGTAAAACAATAAAAAAAATTCAAGAAAATCTTTGTAACTACACATGTATATGTTAGGGAAAAAGGAGTCATTCTTAACTAAGTCTAGAAACATGGAAGTTTTAAAAAGTAAACATATTTGGCTACATAAAACAATAAAACATCTGTGTGACCAAAAATCTCATAATGAAAGTCGACAGACAAATGATACATGTAGAAGAAATTTAGGTACAAGACAATTCAAATGACAAAAAGTTAATGCCAATAATGTATAATAAAATGTTGAAAATTGTTAAGAGAAAGATGAACGATATAGCAGAAAACTGGGTAAAGAACATAAACAGATAATTCACAGAAATAAAAAATCCAAATAGCCAACATATTTCAGAATGCTCAAAGTCAGTAATGTTCAAGAAATTGCAAATTGAAATAACAATACATATAGCTTGACTTCCATCAGACTGGTTAAAATTTTTTTAAAAGATAAAATCTATTCTGCTTGAGATATAGCACCAAAGATTACTCATACATTAATGGTGGGAATGTGGATATTACAGACTTTGGGGCAAACTATTAGCAACATCTACTTTAAATTTTTTTAAAAATGTTAACTACGTCCTCCAACCCAGCAATTCTGTACTTCAGAATATACCCCTTAGAAATAAAACCACCACCATGTAAAAAATATGAAGAGATATATGAACTATACCACTGTTTTTAGTGCCAAATAAACTGGAAACATGATGAATGCCCATCAACAAGAGCATAGGCAGGAGAATAATTGGTGGTTTATTATGCCATGGGATATTATGCAGCCATTTGAAAGAGTGAATATCAGTTGACTTGCAGAGATTTTCATAAGGTATTTTTTTTTATGGAAAAAAGCAAGGTATAAGAAATGATAGGCAATGTGTTTCCATCATATAAATCAATGACCAGTGTCCATATTATTTTGTGTGTCAATATCTATATAAGATTACATGGGCAAAGAGAAAAACCAAAAAGGTTATATTCCAAGTTATTTACATTTGAATAGGAATATATATTGAAAGAGAGAGAAAAAAGAGGGTGGAACCAAACAAAAAAGTATAAGAAAAAAAAGAGATTGCTCTTTTAAAAGGTGATGACAAGATCACAATTATATATTTATGTAAAATGGTGTGTGTGTGTGTGTGTGTGTGTGACTACCATGTATTCGAAAAACATTTAAAAGTTAAAAATATACCTTAAGTCACATACCAAATATAGATATACTATCTCTCAATAAGTCCAAAACAACTAACTTTTCCCCCTGTGTTGGAATAGGTTCTGATTCTTTGTATGTATGTGGATAAGTTGAATTAGTTGATATACATTTAGGGACCATGTTGTATTAAAAATGTGTAACACTGAACCTGAGAATAGCTTCCAACAGCAAAAGAGTATAGTTGAAGTTGTATAAATCAGGTGCTCCTGTGCCATGAAGCTATGGGTCATGGCTCCAAACTGGGTAAACCAAGGCATCCCTGGGCACCACAGTGAACTCAGGGATAACACCAGATGTTTTCAAGAGAAACACAGAGGTATTTTGTATTTGATGAATACCCTGTTAAATACTATCTTTAAGTAATTTATGTTTTCAATGTTAAGTTACTCTACTATATTCTTTTCAATGTCATGATGTCTCTGTGAAACTAGAGTTTTGGCAGTTTGCTTAAATATGGAACAGGAAATGAGGGTGGTGGGGTCCGATATGATTTCAAGATATGATAAATTGTGTATGTCGAAAAGTTGAACACATTCCTATATTATACTATTATAAATACATAAATATGATTATTAAAGAGTAAAATTTAAATTATTTTTCCTTAGATTTATATGCATTACTTTTTCAAATGACTTGCTCAGTTGCTTGGACCTAACTACCTAATAAATGGAATAGGTAATTTTTTTTTTTTTTTTTGCTAGATACATTGTGAGAAAATAACTGAGCCACTAAGGGAGCTGTGAGTACATAATCTGCTATAGAATGGTATAAACTAAGCTATTGGCTGAATAAGAAAAGGCAGCCCAAACCTCCATAGGGGAGGAGACAGTGGTTGCAACTACTATGAAAACAGCCATATGGACCTGTGACAGATGACTATTGCTGAACTACAATAAACTCCTTCCTCCTCAGATGTTAAAAAAATTAAATTTGAAAACTGCTACCACTGACTTTACTTGTATTTACACCAAGAAACTAATTGATATTCTATCCACTGCCTCTATTATAACCTGCAGGGATGAAAGAATACAAAACAATTACAAATCAATTACTGTTACACTGGGTTTTCAGAAACCATAAATCTGACAGCTGCTTTGCTGGGAGTCACAGTGAGTTTGACAGGTTTCTTAATATTCAGAAGCCAGGCATCAGATCTAGTCAGAATTCACACATTCTAATGTTGATTACTTCCTTTGTGTGTTTTGTAATGGGATTTGTTAAATACAAAGGCCACTTGTCTACATTATTATTGTAAAATAAATCATATTAGGATTCACCTATCCCATCACATTAGACATTTTTATTCTGGAAACTATCAGGGTTGCTAGTATTTTGAAGCATTTTCCAGATGCACTCTCCAACAATTTCAAACTGCAAACCTTTCCTGGCATATCCAAGAGAAATTTTTGACTGTGTTCTTCCATAAAGTTTCTATTTCCTTCTGAGAGAATGCCAATAAAATTATTTAATTTCTCCTGATCCATTTATTATCATCCACCAAGAATGTATCCAAGGGCAGTGCACATCATGCCAAGTGTTAAGCTAGGGTTTAGTCAGTGTCTATAAAGAAACAGTGAGTAAAAAATGACAAAAAGCTTTGGTGTTTAAAACACTTTTACATTTCTCTTGCCAAACTCAAGAAGTCTTAATAGTCTTGGTAATTAGGCCCCTAAATTCTTGATGAGTGCTAAAGTGTTAGTGACCTCATAAAATTAACAGCTAGATACTTCACCTGTTCAGCTCCCCCTTATCAGATGCTGAGAAAAAACTAGGTCTTTCTCAAGAGAATTTGTTATTGTTAGCTCAGACTTCCAATTTTACCGTATGAATTCTAAAGTTTCAGGGTCTACTATACCCATATAGGAGTCTGCCTGGATAGATATCTCACTATCTAGAGCCTGAATCTGAAAATACCATTATAGGGCAGAGCTTCTCTTACTTTGAAACCACCCCAGTCTTTCCAAAGTGCCTTCACCTAGAAAGGTACATTGCATTATCATTCATCCATGCTCTACCTTGGGATGGGAAAAATGAATGGCAGAAGATAGATGGTCTGCCACAGTGGCCAGCTTTGGCCAGGAGATGGCAAGAGAGGACCACCCCAGTGGAGACAGCCAACACCTAAGGGTCTCCAGTTGGCACTGGGCCATTAGTGACAGTTCTCAGGAATTTAGCAATTCAAAAGCAAGGGCTTGAGTTGGAGGCCTAGGGTTGGTAGTTGAAGTATGCTGATATGCTTTGGCTGCACCTCGCCCATATCTCAACTTGGATTGTATCTCCCAGAATTCCCATGTGTGATGGGAGGGACCCAGGGGAAGATAATTGAATCATGGGGGCTGGTATTTCCCATGCTGTTCTCGTGATAGTGAATAAGTCTCAAGAGATCTGATGGGTTTATCAGGGATTTCTGCTTTTGCTTCTTCCTCATTTTCTCTTGCCACTGCCATGTAAGAAGTGCCTTTTGCCTCCTGCCATGATCCTGAGGCCTCCCCAGCCATGTGGAACTGTAAGTCCAATTAAACCTCTTTTTCTTCCCAGTCTCAGATATATCTTTATCAGCAGCATGACAATGGACTAATACAGTAAATTGGTACCAGTAAAGTAAGGGGGTTGCTGAAAAGATACCTGAAAATGTGGAAGCAACTTTGGAACTGGGTAACAGGCAGAGACTGGAACAGTTTGAAGGGCTGAGAAGAAGACAGGAAAATGTGGGAAAGTTTGGAACTTCCTAGAGACTTGTTGAATGGCTTTGCCCAAAATGCTGATAGCGATATAGACAATAAAATCCAGGCTGAGGTGGTCTCAGATGGAGATGAGGAACTTGTTGGGAACTGGAACAAAGGTGACTTTTGTTATGTTTTAGTAAAGAGACTGGTGGCATTTTGCCCCTGCCATAGAGATTTGTGGAACTTTGAACTTGAGAGAGATGATTTAGGTATCTGTAAGAAGAAATTTCTAAGCAGCAAAGCACTCAAGATGTGACGTGGGTGCTGTTAAAGGCATTCAGTTTTATAAGGGAAGCACAGCATAAAAGTTCAGAAAATTTGCAGCTTGACAGTGCAATAGAAAAGAAAATCCCATTTTCTGAGAAGAAATTAAAGCCGGCTGCAGAAATTTGCATAAGTAGCAAGGAACCTAATGTTAATCCCCAACACCCTGGGGAAAATGTCTCCAGGCCATGTTAGAGACCCTCAGGGCAGCCCCTCCCATCTCAGGCCCAGAGGCCCAGGAGGAAAAAGTGGTTTCATGGGCTGAGCCCAGGGTCCCTGTGCTGTGTGCAGCCTAGGGAAATGGTGCCCTGTGTCCCAACCACTCTAGCCATGGCTGAAAGGGGCCAACATACAGCTTGAGCTGTGGCTTCAGAGGGTGGAAGCCCCAAGCCTTGGCAGCTTCCACGTGGTGTTGAGCCTACAGTTGCACAGAAGTCAAGAACTGAGGTTTGGGAACCTCTGCCTAGATTTCAGAAGATGTATGGAAATGCCTGGATTCCCAGGCAAAAGTTTGCTGCGGGGGCAGGGCCCTCATGGAGAACCTCTGCTAGGGCAGTATGAAAGGGAAATTTGGGGACACACAGAGTCCCTACTGGGGCACCACCTAGTGCAGCATTGAGAAGAGGACCACTGTCCTCCGGACCCCAGAATGGTAGATATACCAACAGCTTGTACCATCTGTCTGGAAAAGCTGCAGACACTCAATGCCAGCCCATGAAAGCAGCCAGGAGGGAAGCTATACCCTGCAAAGCCACAGGGGCAGAGCTGTCCAAGACCATGGGAACCCACCTCTTGAATCAACATGACCTGGATGTGAGACCTGGAGTCAAAGGAGATCATTCTGGAGCTTTAAAAATTGACTGCCCTACTGGATTTTAGACTTGCATGGGCCCTGTAATGTCTTGTTTTGGCCAACTTCTCCCATTTGGAATGGCTGTATTTACTCAATACCTGTACCTCCATTGTATCTAGGAAGTAACTAGCTTGCTTTTGATTTTACAGGCTCATAGGCAGAAGGGACTTGCCTTGTCTCAGATGAGACTTTGGACTGTGGATTTTTGGGTTAATGCTGAAATGAGTTAAGATTTTGGGAGACTGTTGGGAAGGCATGATTAATTTTGAAAAGTGAGGACATGAGATTTGGAGGGGCCAGGGGCAGATTGATGTGGTTTGGCTATGTCCTCACCCAAATCTAAACTTGAATTGAATCTCCCAGAATTCCCACGTATTGTGGGAGGGACCCAGGGGGAGGCAATTGAATCACAGGGGCTGGTCTTTCCCATGCTATTCTCGTGATAGTGAATAAGTCTCAAGAGATCTGATTGGCTCATCTGGGGTTTCCGCTTTTGCTTATTCCTCATTTTCTCTTGCTGCTGCCATGTAAGAAGTGCCTTTTGCCTCCTGCCATGATTCTGAGGCCTCCCCAGCCATATGAAACTGTAAGTCCAATTGAACCTCTTTTTCTTCCCCGTGTCAGGTATGTATTTATCAGCAGAGTGAAAACATACTAATACATGTGCCTAAATCAAAGAGAGAGTCAAACAGGTTAGGATACCAATGAGAATCTTGCCCAGCCCTAGTAGGATGATGGGGATGCCAGAAAGTAGAAGAATCCAAGCAAGAAGGATGGAACAAATCAGGAATCATGCCTTACACAGGTCATTGGGCAACAAGGAATGAACCAGATGGATGCTGAAAAGCCACTGAGGTTGGCAGGATCTAGGGGTAACCAGTTGGTTTTGGAACTCTAGGATGAAGCCACCATTCATGTATCAGGGTAGGTTTGATATCCTACAACTCTCTGCCAGTGTGAACCCTCATCAGAATCCTCATCAGCCTACTTTAGGAAGCTTGTCACTACAAGCCAAGAAATTTGAGTTCTTGCCATCTTCTATTCTTTTATTTACTGTGACCAAGCCAAGATTAGCAAGTTCTTCTCTCTCCCCAAAGCTCAACTCTAGTTTATAAAGTGGAGTTCCTAATACTCATCTAATGGTAGCATCAACTGTCCTTCCCCTGCCACTCAAGCAAACAAATGGACATGGAGCCCTTAGGCCAAGCAAGAGAGAAGTTGGATCAGATCCCAACGAAGTCATCTTACAAGAAAAAAAAAGTGTAGTGGGGGTGAAAATTATGGAACTGCAATCAAGTACTGATGTTGTACTTACCAGGCTTTGTCAACCACTTTATGATTGTTAAGATAATTAATAGAAAATTGCATAATGGCTTAAAGAAAGTTTATACGTTCTTTAAAACCTATCTGCAGGGAAGTTCTTTAAAGCAGTAATTAGCATAATGAGAAATGAGAAAATTTCAGCACTATTCCTCCCGCAAATGTGAATAAATCTATTAGGCACCTCACTAGCTATTCTAAAGACAGAACTCTAATGTACCTTAAGTGCTGTGGAGGGCAGAAGGTCATCAATATTACAAAGTTATCTGGCATCCGTTTTATAGGATCAGCTCCAGGTGGCTTTGCCACTTCTGAAATAGTACTTCCTCCACTATAAAGAAAATTCTTTGCCATTGTGACCTACTGTGATACTCACTTATGTAAAAATCTTAGTAACAACTTTGTTTGTCAGAGTACAAATAGTGTGGATTTTTTAAAAAAAGAATCAATTCTATCATTACTGGAATGCCATCATAGCTATAATTTAAGAACAAATTTATTGAAGTGAAATGCAGTGCTGTAAGGACGGCCTAAGTTATATCTGTAGGAGTTTGTCTGAATTATGAGAGGAAAGAAGACTGGCATTTCTTGAGACTTTATATGATTATGTAACTTAATCCTCACAGCATCTCTGTGAAGTGGGCATTCTTGCTACTATTTGATAGATGAAGAAAAAGAGGCTCAGGGAGGATTTTTAACTGGCCTCAGTAGGCATAACTATTGAATTGCAGATTTGGTATTTGAATCTGACCTCTTCCTTAAAGTAATTTTTTGGAGGAAAAAAAAAAAACTATTTCCAGTTTCCTGGTTACTAATCAAACTCAGGTTCCCATGTAACGTGTGTCTATGCTTTACTTTAGGAGGTCATCTCAGCTCCAAATGTAGCAGAAAGCCTAGACTTTTCCCCATTTTTTTCTCCCAAAGAGAGAGTCACCCTTATGGTACAGGGTACACACCCATTTGCATTTTCATTAGTTGAGATAAATCATTTTGCTATTGAGGATGATTTGCCCAGCAAAGCTTTGGAAGCTCTCATTTGCACTCCATGAGTAACCAGATACTTCATTCCCCAAAACACTTAAATATGTGACACTTTTTCTTTTTAAAAGGGCAATTTGGAAACAAACTAATGTCAGCCCTCCTTCACAAAATGAGATGACCAGTTCTATCCTTTCTCATATCTTGGGTGGTAATTGGGTCAAAGGGATGGCAAATGAGATGGGGGATATGAGCTCGGTCAAAGCAAGAGAAGAAGATTCAAGGAGATGATTTAATTTTCTTAGCGGCTGGATAAAGAATTCCCTGAGGGAAGAGACACACTTTCCTTGTTGAGAAGATGCCTAGATAAATTCATCTTAGAGTAGAATCTTAGCCTTCAGGGCCTGAATGAGGATAGAATTGTTTAGCTTGAGACTTGGGGTAAGATTTGCTTTTTCCTCTCAAGAGGGAGGAGACAGTAAGGCAGAGGAAGACAGTGGAAGAGGGTAAGTGATGAAATAAGAAAAGGCTTCTTCCACCTCACTTCGTACTTTTTTTTTTTTTTTTTTTTTTTTTTTTTTAGAGAAAGGGTCTGGCTCTGTCCCCTGAGCTTGAGTATAGTGGCATAATCATAGCTCACTGTAGCCTAGAATTCCTGGGCTCAGGTCATCTTCCCACCTAAGCCTGCTTAGTAGCTGAGACTACAGCCATGAGCTATGAGCTACCATGCCTAACACTACCCTCATTCTTAATCAGATTACCAAAGTCACAAAACACTTGAGAAAAATGGAATTTTTAAAATGAAAATTTATGAAAAGGCTGGGCATGTTGTCTGGAATGACAAATGGGTAGTACGGGAAAAAAGGAGGTTGTAGAGGTAGAAACCCACAAAAAGTATGGTTCTGGGAGCTTTTATCAATTGGCAGAGGTTGGGGATGGCTCTCGACTCCTCCAGATCATTACATGGTTTAGGTCAAGCTTAACCAGATGCCCAAGGCAGCTAACACCTGCACTTAGTAACTTTACAATTCTGTGCTATTGCTGTTTCTCAGTTCATTTGCTTCTCTTGGGACCCTAGAACTTTTACCATTCAACAGTGATGTTTTGGGTTAACTCTCAATAACAGTGTGAAGAAAAAAGAAAAAACAGATGTGGAAATAGAAGCAGGTAGGATATCAGGGCATTTCTCAAAAATCATAATTATCTGGCTGAGAAGAGATAAAACCCTGCATTAGCATTGCTTTAATGCTCAAATGAACAATCAGGAGGCCTTTTTGAGAGGAGGTAAATGGCTGTATTACTATTTATAGTCAATCAATTAGGGAGCAAATGATAACACTCAAATGAGGTTTCCCTGCTTGGGAAATATAAATAGTGACCCACCATGATGCTTATTTTATTAAGGATCTTTCTAACAACTTTGATGCTTACTTCAAAAGGAAACACATTTGTAAAATACATGACTCCGGCCCCTTCCATCAAATCCTCATTTTCTCTGTGGTTAAGTTCACTTATCCTAAGTAAGGAAGCCTTAGTTGGCTAGAAGTTGACAACTTCTCTCTCTCTGTATGTCAGAATATTAAGAGGCACCCAGGAAGACAGTGTCTAAATCTATTATATGACATTTCTGAAATCTACTTAAGATCACCTCGTGGTCACTCAAATTAATAGCTACTATTTGCCAAGTTCTATATTAAATGTTTGATATACCAGATTTCATCCAATCCTCACAAAAGCCCTAGAATGCAGGTAGTTTTCCCATTTTGTGGAAGAAGAAACTGAGGGTCATAGTGATTAACTTACCAAGTGTTATTCATTTGCTTGTTCATCCATTGATTCTTTCAATATCTATTTATGGAGTGCCTACTGTATACCGCACATCATTCTCATTGCTGAAGATAGAACAGTAAATGTAAGAGAAAAAAAACGTAGATTCATGGAATTTGTATCTGACTGAGCTGAAAAAGGGTAACCAGAATAGGAGGAGCTGACATCTGAGCAATATTAAGTAAGAATTCTATAACTGCCCCTTGAAATAGAAAGGTTTGCTATGTAAAATTTCATTGCTTTCTGCAGGAAGCCTGGATAACAACATAAAAGAATATCATTACTTTTACAGATATCATTATTTTATAGATAGCATCATTCTTTTATGGATATCATGATATTTTTATGAATATCATGAGTATCAGCAAAGGTTTATTATGGTTTTTTTTTCCAATATTGCAATTAAAGCTTATACATGTTGAGACAGGAAAAAAAAAGCCACATACACAAAAGTAACTAGACCAACCCCACTGAGATTCCCATGGGGAAGGAGACAAGGCAGGAAAGAATACATACACCACAAAATAATTTCTTTTAGGAAAACAAAAAAACAATCTTTTCTATACAGGATATGACCATTTAGAATACCTTCCAGATATAGTAATTTATATTTCCCCCAAGAAGTTCTGAGTTGATGCAGGTGTCTTTAATTATGATAAAGCAGCAAGCATTTTATCCTCTTGCACAATGAGCTTTTCCTTTTCAAATCGGACAAGTAATAAAGTCTTATGATGAATGTGATTTAGCAACTGACTTAATAACTGAGATAACGTGAATCACAGCTGCCACATTCAAGTAGCCTTCGTCTGATGCAGCTGATCTGCAGTATACCCTTCATGAGTGTGCATTATGATAAACCTGTCTACTGCTATTGTGTACTTATAATAACTAAGGTTATTCTTCCTCCACATCTTCCATGTGTTTCTGGAGATGTCGCAGTGTAATTTAGCTCAAGTTAATGATAGTCCTCAATGCAATATTACCAGTTATCATTTTTCACTTTAAAATAGCACATAAGTGGCTAATGTTCCCTGGCATAGATGAAGTCCTAGGCTAGCTAATGAGGAGGTTATGATGGACAGAACAAAGAGGTCACAGGAAATTGTGCTTCTGGCTCTCTAATCAGATCAGGTTTACCTCCCAGATTTCACCTGTCTCAGGAAGGCAAAGGACTGAAAGGAAATTGGTTGCTAACATCAAGGAATAAATAGTATTCTCCTACACTGTGTAGGGGATATATTTTTTGGAGGAAAATTCAACAATATATAACAAAAGCCTTAACAATGTGTATGTTCTTTGATCAAGCAACTTAATACTTAGAAATTTATTTTAAGAAATGTCTAAAGCAGAATTTTCTGTAATATAAGGAAAATAAAACAGAAATATCCAATAATATGACTTTGATTAAATAATTATGGTGCATCCAATATTGTTTTTAGCAAACACTTACAGGGTGCATCCTATGTGTCAGGGTCTCTAAGCATTTAAAATATTAATTTAATCTCCATAACAACCCTATGAGGCAATACTTTTATGATTCCTATTTCACTGGTGAGTGAACTGAGCCACAAGGATTTAATAACTTGCCCAAAGTCCCATGGCTGCTAAATGTCTGACCAGGCATTTGAACCCAGCAATCGGACTCCAAACTCAGTGTTCTCCAACTCTATTTATGTTATCTCACAACAATGGAATATTTTTGTGGAAAAATGCTCAAAATATGCAGGTGGGTGAGTGAGCAAAAAAAAGCAGGTTATAAAATAGGATGAACAGTGTGACCCTGTTTTATAGAAAAAAAAAAAGAGAATATAGCCATAAAAAGAAACCTTAAAGGTCTATCAAGATATTTCAAACTAATAACAGTAGTTATTTTGGGGTGACATCTTTACCTGCTTCTGAAATTTTCTTTTTGCTTATCTCTTAGTTCTAATTATTGTTATGAAGAAATTATATTCAAATGTTAAGCCCCTTAGAAATGAAACAATTGGAAGTCTGAATATGAAAAATAATAATATAACTAAATTGTAACATATATAACATAAAATCTATTGCTAGCTATACTGCGGTGAAAATTGTACATTCCCACATTCCTGCTAGCAGTATACATTATTACACTCCTCTATAGAAAGTAATGTGGCAATGTAAATTAAGAACTATGAAAATGTTCACTTCCTGTTACCCCATGGTCCTGCTTCTGGAAATTATCCTATGATCACAACTCAAAAGAAGAAGACTGCTTTGTCCATTTAGCAAGACATATATGACTGAAATATTTAATTTGTGTATTTACTGGTAGAACCCTAAGAGTCTGGACAGACTACCAGGGTTTCTATTTGTACATCTTCCCAACAGGCTTATGAGGAAAAACAACGACTAGACACATTGAAGAGTTCTGAGATTGTTTAACAAAAGCCTCCTGTCAATGACCTGGGTGTCACTCCATCCAGAAAAGGCCCTCAGAAAAGTGTAGAATAGATCTAAATCCAGGATACCAGTGGATTTTAGGAGGCAGCAACTCCTAAAGGAGGAGTATGATGCCTTGTGTTGTCACTGGTATTATCTTCCCTTCAAGGAGACTTGGTTCAAGCTTCTAGCATGAGGGCCTGTGAATAGTGGAAAGAGTAAACCACATAAAAGAATCGTGACATTAGGATTATTATGAGAAGCAAAGAGATCAAGGCTTCCTTCCTGTTTGGGAACTCATAAGCATTAGTGGAAAAACTCTTCTTCCTGGGAACTGAAAATATCATGCTTCCCTCTCTGTGATAAGCAATGCTGGAACCAAGCATTTCTTTCTGTGCTAAACTTACTGGGAACAACCAGAAGTAATTTAGTTAATTAATCTAAGAAATGCTATATTTGTATTTGGAAGATGAGACCATGAGACAACCTAACAGCTTATTTATGAAGACTAATGGCTTTGCTTATCAAGAATTGCTTTAGGCCACTCACCTTACCGTGCCCACCAGTCAAAAGCTGTTACATCATAAATTCTTCCCAGTCCCAACCAGTTCTCTGTCTTGTAAAACCTGCCTTAAATTACCTAGCCCAGACCCTAAAACCCTTTAAAGATTCTCCCTTCACTTCCGCCATCTTAGACACTATGAGGACTCTGTCAAGGTCCTTTACTATAGTCTAATCATCTTTGCTTGATCAATAGGTTTTCTGGTGGTCTTTGAGAGAGGCAGCAGTTAACTTCTCTCAGATTAAGGAACAAAAAATGAATTTGAAAGACAGAAATCTATGTGTTGATGGAAGTGACATCGCTGAAGCTGAGGCAAATCTAGAACCCTGTGAAGGATTGCTACATCACCAAGAAGGCCGCAAGGAAAAACTTATGATGAAGGAGGGCTGAAGACATATGAGGAAGGGGAAGCTTCAACTTACTGACTATTGGGACCAAATGGTGCAAGAAAGACAATGGACATCCTAAGTGGATCTGGCACTAGCAGCTTTATACCGTCAAGCATCAGGGTGACCAGGCAGAATATATGAATTCTACTGGGCTATGTATGACAGGGAAGGTGGGCCTTGAAATTGATAGGTTGGGGAATCAGAAGGTCCATTTGTTGGTGCTCAGAGCTAGAGTCCTGGAAATGTTACTGACTGCACTGTGGTTCAAGGGATAACCTCTGGCACCAGATTGCCTGCATTCAGACTCTGGCCTGCCACTCATTAGCTGTGTGGCTTTGGCCAAGCTACTTGAGTTTTGTCCAATACTCTAAGCCTCAGTTTTCTCATCTGTAAAATGAAATTACAAATAATAATACCTAGTTTGTAGGGTTGTTTTGAAGATTAAGCAAAGTGTTTTACATAGTATCGGGCACATAGCAAGTACTCAAGAAGTGTTAGCTTTTGTTTATTACTTCTTTATCATTATCCCCGTGGTGGAATTCTTCCAGGTACCAGAAGGGAAAAACACTGAGAGGCTTAGTCAAAGATGTCATTATGGTATTATTTATAACAGAAATAGATAGTGTGGTGCTGGTAAGTTTGTAGCATTTGCCAATTTTCAAGGTGTAAATACCTGCATCATAGCCAATTTCTGGCTACCAATTTGAAGTCACTGAACTCAGAATAGGGAAGAGATGGGCACAATTGGCTCCCAAAAGCTGGTACCAGCCAGCTCAAGCACAGCACTAGGAAGAGGATTAAATATTTGCCAAAGTAGAATGTCCAATATGATGTCTCTTGATAACACAGTTGATGTTATAAAAATTAGAATTCTAAAAACTGGATACAGCCGTACAAAATGCTCGTTATATTAGAAAAAAAACAGATAAAAATCATATATGTAATGAAATCGCAAGTCACATGCCCCCTCAGTTCTAAGATGCACAGTTTTCACAGTTTTGTTCATTTTATCTGTTCATAATACATTTTACAATCATATTTAATGTTTCATTTTTTCATCCTGAACATCTGCTAATAAATCACTGATGCTCATCACAAGCAATGCTGCTGTAAACTCAAAGATAAATGGCAAATAACATGTTGCTAACATTGGGATGGAGACAGGAAAGGAATAGAAAAAACGAAAACAGATTTGTTGTTGAAGCAGGGTTTTAAGTAATTTTTTTCTCCTTATGTGGATGCCTGTTAATGTTGTATCCACAATAAATCATAACAGAAACGTTGAAATCTAAACGTAGGCATTAATATATGTGTGCAAGGAAGGGAAAAAGTCTCTTTCTCTCTCTTCGACTTTGATTTTTTTGCCTGTAACTTACCTATGACACTCTAATTAAGGGATAGTAAAGGCACACAGTGTGGAAGGTGCTAAGTGTGAGCGTGTGTGTGTGTGTGTGTGTACTGTATTTAGATATTTAGGAAAAGATCTTTCATCACTTGGTTTGCCCTCTATCTAGGAGGGACAAACCATATTGAGACATCTATTTAGAGGTGGCCCTTTACAGAAAACTGAAGAAAACCAGTTCAGATTGATTACAAAACATGCAGGACTCAATAAAGAAGGGCAGGACCTGCCTGAACCCTGTGAGTGGCATGTTTTCATATTAATAGCCCAGTTGGCTCCCTTCGGCCTGACTAGGGCACAGTTGAGAGGCTGGGGAAATAATGACCCCTTTTCCCTTTGGGCAAGGAGAGGACACTGTTCATGCTTCATCATACTTGAAAGGAAAAAAAGCCCCAGCCACAATTTTTTCCTCTGCTGCTTCAGTGAATATTTCTTCAAAACAATAGCTTCAGACCCAATCTGCTTACCATAAGGATAACTTTGAGCCAGAAAGATTTATTTTCAGTTCCCCAAATCCCTGCTACCCCAAACATTCACACTCAGATTATATGTTTATTTATTTATTTTTTTTAGGAAAAACACATTTTGAGTGTTTGCATCCATAAAGCCAAGTACCCTCACCACGCAGAGCCTACACCCTGGTATTCTATTTGGAAACCAAGTATCCAATTTCTGGACTATCTGGGTCTTAGGCTTTTCTGATGTTTTGCCACTTCATTTTTCCACTCAAGTCTAGTTAAGAGTAACATAGAGATTATAAAAAGTAGCTCAATTCAGCCATTGACTAGTATATCTGGAATCCAAATACCTAGTGGAAGAGGAGGCTGAGATTTAGGATTGTAATCAGGCTTAGGCAGTTTTTCACATATCAGAAGTGTCAATGCTCTCTTGTTCCCACCATTTCTGCAGAAAACCAAGAGCTGGTTTTCGGGAACATTTGCACCCACTCATTCTAGAGCTGGTCGTGACTTCTGACGGCTTGTATAGGTCACTAAGGCAGCCCAGAAAGCTGTCAGAGCCCAGGAATTTCAATTTCTTTTGTTGCATGGAGAAGTGGAAATGAAAACAGACCACTCGACAAGCTAAACTGCATACAGCAGAGACTTGAAAAAAAATTCTATCGGCAATGTAATATCCTGAGCCCAGAATGAATCTATCCATTGGGACAGAAATTGAATCAGAATCCTCCTTTGTGTAAATGCCCTTCATGTTGATCTTTTCTTTCCATCCAGTGCTGTTTTGGTATCAAATAGAATCTTTCAATTTTAAGAAAGTGTAGTACTTAAAGGACCTTGAACTGGCTGAGATTTTGGCTAACACTATGCAAAAACTGCTTTAATCAGAAGAGTCCTGGGGGATGTCTGCTGAACAGCTTCAGCTCAAGCAGGATGGGAATGGCTCCCTCTGATCAGCTGTTGAAAGATTTTGAAAAAATTGAATTTATTTCCTTCTGCTGTCATGGATGATTTTGCCTTGTTTTTTTATCCTCTGCACCACAAACTCAATGCCACACTTCCCTGCCGTGCAACCAGATTGGACATGAATACTGAATGAGTCCCCTGGAAAGAAACTCAAGCCCCAAACTAGGCCATGATTCAAGAGAAAGGCTACCTCCAACTCTCTTAAAGTGATTTGCTTACTGAAGGAAAATTCTAAGTTCTTTGCATCTTATATATGCTAGAAAAAGATGTTTTAAATATTTAATAGGCCTGAGAACTAGGCAGAGCCAATTGTAATTATATTATAATCCACATCTGGCATGAGGATGTGAAGTTACAACAAATGTCTGCAAGCCTTGACCTCATTCCAGCTTGGGTTCATCCATTCGTGCTGTCAGAAAAACCTATATTTTATTGCCCATGCAGTTTTCCCTTGCTTATGGATTCCCTAGTGTTAGGTGAGATAACTTATTTATTTCACTGTTCTTCTCCTTGAATACACTTCATTCATCAGAGGGCAAGCTCAGGGATGGGGTTGGGAAGCTCTAAAATCAATTTGCTATACAAGTGAAATTAAGAAATACTACTGGTGGTTGTTTCTCTCAAGGTTCTGGGAAGATGTGAAGAAAACTCAAGTGCCCGGTTCCGTTCCTCTGAAAAACTATGAGACATGGCCATCTGTAAATGAAGGTGTATGTTTGAGTGAAGATTTAACTGTATTAAACCTAACAGCTACTTTTGCAGACAAGATGGCTACCAGCTGATTGGTCTGTGCTGAAAAGGAAAGATTCAAGCATTTTCTTATAAGTTAGTAAGGAGCTTAGATGTGAGTTATGTCCAGAAAAAAATGATTACCTGACACTTCAAGCCGCAGTGATGATAACCCGTATAGGAGGCGAGGATAAAATGCTGCCTTCAACAAGTGGTGATGGAACAACTAAAAGGACAAGCAATACTGTGTGTATGTTCAGAAAACCTCTTTCTTCATTCCTATTTGCTTACTTTCTCCTGCCTATCCTTCCTGGAAGAACAGTTTTGCTGGTCTTAAAATTTACATTGCAACTGTTAATGGAGGGAAAGAGCTTCTTTCCTCCTTTATTTTGGGTTGAACTATGAGTGATTTTTTGTCTATCCCACCTTTGAAATAGCCCGCTATAAGTCAAATAATAGGAGCTGTATTATGAGAAGAACATAACTTATTTTCTCTTATCTACATTTTTTTTGGCTAATGGGACAAAATTAAAGCTTCAATTTATTCTCAGAATTAAACTACTCTTGTTCTGGGCCCCAAAACACTCAAGATGAGTTTGCACAGTTCTTGATGCATTCACTTCAGTAAAAAAGCAAGAACCTCAACCTTGAAATGACCTCAAGTTCTGTCATTTCCATATATAGGAGTTTTTGTGTGTCTGTGTGTCTTTTGTTTGTTTTCGCAGCACAAAATGTATTCTGCACACTCACTCACCCAACATGTCTTCACAAGCAATTGTTGACTTTCTATTTTTGAGTTAGTGTATTGCAAATGTGAAAGGATTTTGAACGGAGCTTTTCCTGTTGTCCTGGAATTTACTCCACATTTTAAAGAAAAGAATAAATCAGGAGACAGACACCCCTTCTCAGAAGACAACCAACAATAACCATCACTGCCTTCAATAAAAGCTTAAGGTTAGAGAGGAGGGAAGGAAGGCCAAGAAATACTGAAGTTGTACTTCCTGTCTAATTGCGGATATAGTGACTTCCCTTTCTCCCCCCAAAGCGGGGTAGAACTTCATCACTCCACAAATTCAGTGAGGCAGACGAGCTGCAGGGGAGCTCTCATCAGAGATAGGTGGAGCTAGCAACCAGGGGAGACAAGGTGGAGCCAGCAACAAGAGGGCCAACACCTAGAGGAAGCTCCGGGAGGCCAGGGTGTTATGGGGGCACTCTTCTAGAGGCCAGAGTGAAGGTCTGGGATAGCTTAAGGAGGGCTGGGATCCTTTACTCAGTGCTTATAAACACCTGCTTGTCTGTAAGCCCCCAAAGGCAATTTCTAAAGTTGATATTCTGAGATTTCTGCCACCTAAGGTCCAGTTTATACTGTGGTTTTGCCACCAAAAATTCTCATCTTTGGAAACCCCCCCGACTTACCTATCTCACTGGGTTAAATGTCATGACTTGGATCCCTGAATCTAAACTTCTAAAGACTTCACATCACTCAAAAGTTATGTGCTAGAGTTGTGTGCCTGAAAAATATGGAGACATTACATATCTTTTCAAAAGTTGGATATTTCATTTTATTGATCAAGCCAGAAGACATGAAAATTTGTTTATAAAAGTCATGGCTAAAAGCAGTGTCTGATGACCGTGATAGTCCTTATCTTGATTATAGTTTCATATTTATATATGCCTATTTGTTAAAGTTTCTCTCTCACCAAGTTTAAGCTCCATGAAAGTAAGAAGCATGTCTGACTTCTTTAATGCTATATCCTCAGTATCTGGTGAAGAGACTGAAACATAATAGATGCTCGATCAATAGATGTTGAAGAAACAATAAAAAATCTTTAAAATTTTATTTTGTTTCTATTTGTTTTAGATGGAGTCTCGCTTTGTCACCCATACAGCGTTTTGTTTTGTTTTGTTTTGTCACTGTTATAGTTGGTATGTTTGACCCTCCAAACCTCATGTTGAAACTCGATCCGAATGTTGAGGGTGGGACCTAATGTGAGGTGTTTTGGTCATGGGGTCAGATCCCTCATGGATAGATTAATGCCCATTTTGGGTGAAGGGTGAGGGGTGAGTAATAGAGTTCCTACTCTGTAACTTCCCATAAGAGCTGATTGTTAAAAGGCCTGGCACCTCCCCTCTCCCCTCTTGCTTCTTCTCTCGCCATATGATTTGCACACACCCAGTCCCCTTTGTCTTCCACCATAAATGGAAGCAGCCTGAGCCCTCACCAGAAGCAGATACTGGTGCCATTCTTCTTGTGCAACCTGTAGAACCATGAACCAAATAAACCTGTTTTCTTTGTAAGTTACCCAGCCTCAGGTATTCCTTTATAGCAACACACAAACAGATTAAGACAGCCAGTGACAAGGAAATTTGGATGCAGAATCCACATTGATTTTTCAAAATCCCCATTCTGATTAGGTTGATACTATCTGAAAATGGCTTCATGTGCTCCTGGTTCCATGTCAGACTCCTGCTACACAGTTAGAGGTTGGAGCTGGGTTTTTAATTTTTTTTGTTTGCTTGTTTGAGCACACACACATTTCCAGATACAGTCATTTTTGCCCATACATTTACACTGAGTTCAATTAATTTTAAGAGAGTTATGGCTCTTTTCTGAGCCATCACAGCACTCAGTATCCATTCGCAAATGAACAGGCAATGAACGGAGTGAGGCTACAGTGAAGTTGGTGGAGGGAGATGTCCCAGGAGGTTTAACAGTTTTATCATTCCTCAAAGCAGGAGTTGGGCTGTTATAGGTGGCAGCATCACAAGGCTTGGCTGCACCATCTTCAGTGCCACTGAGAGGAAGGAATGACAAAGAAGAGAAGGCTACTTAGCCCATACCTACACCATGCCAATAAAGTGCTTAGCATGTAGCAGATGTTGAAAAAAACCCATGTTAAATGAATAAACAGATTCAATAAATTTTATTATAACCATTAATTGGTATTAGTAAGGAAATACAGAGTGAGATCTCAAGAGTGTTGCCACAGTAAATGTGATGATAGAACCTTTGTCAGACAGTGTGTACAGAGTGTGTGAGCTATGAGGCAGCATCTCCACATTAGTCACATGCAAGGGAGTTTTACTTAGGGATTCTTGACAGTATCAGAATCCCTATATGCATCTCCTCGAGCTGACTCATCAGAGAGCCCCAAGTGTAAGAAGCCATAATTTCCCCTGAAGCATAAATTACTGATGTGAAGTCACCTGTGTTTCTACTCAGATTTGTGAAACACAGATGGCCTGGTAACGCTCCGTCAATTGGAAGAAATGAGTGCAGTGGGGTGAGATGTTTATCTACCCCAGATCTCACAGCATGTCATTTAATATTAGCACATTTCTTCCATTTGTGTTTCTGTTAGTGTTTTGCTCCTTCTGAGAGCTTATGATTTATAGACTACATCATGAATGTGCATGGGGAAAGCCTGGACATAGAGCTGCCCAGTGAGCATTGTTTACTGAAGTGCCCCTGGGCTGATGTGCTTGCTGCCTGTATACAGCATTAACAGACACACCATGGGAGACAGTGTTTCCTTAAGAACTAGGAAGTGATCACGAATCCAAAAATCTATTTAAACCTTTTTAGAATGCATTGACTCTTTTGGACTGAACTAACACTTGGGTAGATGACAAAGGGATAGAATTAGTTAAGCACTTTACTGGGTATCTAGTACATATTAGGCAGTACAGAATGTTGTAAAATCCAGCATAGGCAAAACACCGTTGACTCTCAATTTGGAATCTCATAGCCTGCCAAATGAGGTAGTAAAATAAAGAAAAACTAGCCATGGTTTGTTAGGCCAGCATTTTCATATTTGTAGAGAGGAATATAAGGGATTTAAGGAAAGATTTAGCTGCCATCAGCAAGGACATACCTGTTTTATTTTAATAAATGTACAAATTAATGTTTGTTTTTAAAATGATAAAACAATACATGATTATTAATGAAGTTTTATTTATTTATTTATTTATTTATTTATTTATTTATCTGAGATGGAGTTTTGCTCTGTCACCCAGGCTGGAATGCAGTGGTGTGATCTCGGCTCACTTCACACTCTGCCTCCTGGGTTCAAGCGATTCTCCTGCCTCAGCCTCCCAAGTAGTTGGGACCACAGGTGTGTGCCACCATGCCCGGCTAATTTTTGTATTTTTAGTACAGACAGGCTTTTGCCATGTTGGTCAGGCTGGTCTCGAACTCCTGATCTCAAGAGATCCACCTGCCTTGGTCTCCCAGAGTGCTGGGATTACAAGCGTGAGCCACTGCTCCTGGCCAAGGAAGATTTAAATAAGACTTAAATGAAAAAAAAAAATCGCCTGTGATCTAATTATGCACATATAGCCACTATAGAATTTTGATATCTTTTGTATCATCTTTTTTTTTAAAATCCCCTATCCAAAGCATCTTGTTTGGGTCTTGATTTTTAATAACTGTGAAATCTTGCATCCTGTTTTTCTACATCATGTGCTACTGTAAACATTTTAACCTGTTAAGAAAACTCTTTACAAATATTTTAAATGGTTACTTAATACTGTATTAAGTTTCTTAACCAAACTTACTTAACCATTTCCTATTGCTGGACATTTTCAGTGCTATCCAAATGTCTCCTCTTTTAAGATAGCAGGGTGATACATACCTTTGTGCCTAATGTTTTAAAACATATATTTTGAGACTATTTCATTAAGGAAACTGAGGCTTAGGATTATTAGACACTTGATGGCCTGTTCAATAGTCATTACTCCCTTCTTCCTTGCTAGCAGAACTCCAGCTTCTTCCAGCAGGCAGGGTCCTCATAGAAGCTGGGGACCTACCCAGAGATGAACCATGATTAGTTAAAACCCCAAATGGCCTTTTGTCAGTGACTGATTTAGAGATGAGGCTCTATCTAGTTCCAGCCAAAAATACAGCAGGGGAAGCCTGCTGAGGGAATTCTGCAATATATTTTCTACGCTGAAAAAAAAGGTAAGAAAAAAAAAAAAGGACCTCTTTCTTGTAGACACAGGAGAGTGAGGACATAATGTCTTGTGCAGTGGCCACCATCTTACTATAAGGTTAGACCAGCCTGAATGTGAAAACCAACATGCTTTAAATGAAGGAGCAAAAGTATGAAAGAACCTGGGTTCATAGTAATATTCATAATTTTATCAATAAATAGTTGCATAATCTGTTACTTGCAATCAAAAGCATTCTAACTGGCAGAATAACAGAGAGGAAATTTAAACCCAGGCCTGACTGACCATGAAGCTCACAAAATTAACCAAGACAATGCAATATGATGTCCCTTGCAGTCCTTCTCTTTGGTGCTTCAGGGTCTTCTACCAAGAACTAGAGGAAAGCTAAGCTGGGGAGACCCTTTGCTGCCTTTCACTTCCCTGCCTCTCGTCCACTATCTCTGCTGCAATACACAGAAGTTCTAAACTAGATATGGTTCTTAAAATGCTTCTCCTGATTACAACTAATCTAAAATTATAGCACCACACTATGTAGCCTCTTTGAAAATTGTCTTTTTTCAAGCCAACTGTTAAACAGCAGTTTCTTTTACTTGTGAGGGCCTCTCTTAAAATCTTGGCCTAACATTTGCCTCAATTATTTTGGCTGATAAGAGATAAAGCAAACAGGGAGGGAAGACAAAACCCAAGAGCAGTTCAGAAACTGTCTTTTAACTGATCTGGTCTAATTTCTTCTTTCTTACCTAGATCTCTTTCCCCAAGGCTAGTAAATTAAATAACCCAATCAGCTTCTTTCTATTCTAGCTTTAAAAAATTTTTGTCTTTTCCTTTTTTCACCTCCAAAGAAGGCCCTGTGAAATGGCCCTGGGTCCTACAGAAGGAGGGAAGAAAAGGAGAGAAGTGTCTGGGGCTATGAGGCAGTAGAATTTGAATATATTGTGACAGCCCAAAGCATAAATTCTTTAAAACTTTTGACTTTTTTTGAGACATGGTTCAGTGATCATTTTCTTTTGTTCCAGGAAATTAACATCTTTTTGGTGGGGTAGAATTTTAGTTGGTACACAATAAATGTCCAAAAGATGCTAGAGAAAGAGAATGGGGATAGGTAATATGGTTTGGCTGTGTCCCCACCCAAATCTCATCTTGAATTGTAGCTCGCACAATTCCCAATTCCTATGTGTTATGGGAGGGACACAGTGGGAGGTAATTGAATCATGGGGGCTGGTCTTTCCCATGCTTTTCTTGTGATAGTGAGTAAGTCTCATGAGATCTGATGGTTTTATAAAGGGGAGTTTCCCCGCACAAGTTCTCTTCTCTTGTCTGCCACCATGTGAAATGTGCCTTTCACCTTCTGCCATGATTGTGAGGCCTTGCTAGCCACATAGAACTGTGAGTGCATTAAACCTGTTTCTTTTGTAGATTGCCCAGTCTTGGGTATGTCTTTATCAGCAGCATGAAAACAGACTAATATACCAGGCTTCAAAACTCAAAGACAAAGGAAACAGTGCAAATGTCATGGTTTCTCTGCATTTGGCAGAAAACCACAATGTGCTGATAAGAGAAGCTTTAGAGGGCAAAGTACATCGTGAAGATAAAGGCACAAGAAATGCACCAGTTTAAAGAGGCCCCTGGCTTCCTAAGCCCTCATGCACAAATGTGATCCAGAGGTGGATAATTGTGAAGCAGCAGACAAACAGTTACTCTCACATTCAGGCTCTGGGCCCAGGTGTCCTCTTTCAGGCTTGAATATCCTTTTTCACATTTACCTCTTCTCTCCTTCCTGGATTACCCTGGAGTATCTTCTGACCTGGTCACTGTCTCACTCCCATCCCAACTTCTCACTAGTTTTCCAGTAAGCCTCTCAAACCAATGAAGCATCTTACTCAGTTGGTGGTGGTATATCACCTATCAATATATTTGTTATGGACCTGATGTCAATACCTCCTTCAGTAAGATTGTGTCCCTTCTCATAGGTCAGGAAGCCAAGGCTCAAGGATTTCAAGAAACAGAGTTTCACTGATAGCAAATGGTAGAACAGGATTCCAATTTGAGTCCAGGACGTATATTCCTTTCACTGTCTGAGGAACTTCCAACACCCTGATGGGAGGCTTTGAGAAATCAGAGCATTCAGAGAGAGGAGGCTGATGGCATCTTTGTTGAACATTCACCTTGGCATCCTGTCACCACCCACAAGGGATAAGAAGAGAGTGTGATTGTGGGAACTTTATTTCAGACAAAACTGTTCCAGTCAGCTTCAAACTGATGTACTGAGGCCAAGTGAGAATAATACCCCTAGCGATAAAGCAGATGACAATTTGGGGAAAACACTGAACAAAACTGCTTAGATTGGAAACAATCAGCATCCCCAAAACCAGTATTTTCCCCCAAACCATCAAAAATGGGGCTGCCTCGCCTAATACAAAACATTTATTGCATCTTGTTGGACAATGCCTTTCGTTCATCAAGAGCTGATAGTTGATTAAGGACCTCTCTTTAGGGAGAAAATAACTCCCTTCCTCATCCTCCCTCTGCCACATGGATATTTAGGGAGACCTGGCAAACATTAAGAAGCACATTGAAGCAAGTATATATAGATTGAATTAAGGTATGACAGGGCAATTCATTACGTTATATATCAGTTACTGCTACTCCTGTGCCCTAGTAGCTCAGGGAAGTTGGCTAGTGGCTGCTGTATTTTCACATTTTCTAGCTGGAGATGCACGGTCCTCTTGCCCTCAAAGGTACAGCCATTGGACTATAACCCACACACAGATTTCGCGTCATTCAGGATGCAATCTAAACAGCACACATTAATCTTCCTGAAAGGGGCGTTATCTTATGGTTAAAGTGGAGGTGATATTATAGTAACTCACGTATCTTTCCCTTGTATTGATTTGAACCTAACCTCTCCTGAGTACTCATAAACCAGGAAAAGCTTTCAATGCACTCTGCCCTAAAGCAGGGCTATAACTGTATAAATGCAGACAGAAAGGGATGTGAGATATGTTCAGCTTTGAATTTTTAAGGTGATTTTGAATCACAGAAAATAGCGTTTCAAGTTTGTTTTTTTTTCTTAGTTTCAAGAATTCAGGAATTTCAAATAACAAAAACAAAGCGTATTATAAGTAGATGTGGGGAGGAATGGCTAAAGAATAGGAATACCTACCCAAAGGGTAGATGAGGTTGTCCTGCTGGAGGATGATCACATTGGAGAAAGAAGCTCAGAGGATCCCAGGAGAAGACTAAGTGCCTTTCTAGGGAGCCCTGTTCATCAGGATGTATGGTGACTGCCTTCCTTGGGGGGTTGTCTCATCAATAGCAGCCATGGAGACTCAATATATATCCCAAGACTTTTATAATCCCATTGGTATTACACTTTATTGGCACTACACTTTGAATATTTCAGAAGAATCTTAAGCTCCCCATGACCAAGAGTGGACCTTATGAATGTAGGAGTGGTAAGGATGTACAATGGAAAGCAGCCAGCACCTATTCTTGGATGTGGCTGAAAGGAACCACATGGAGATCTCCTCTTGAGCAGGCCTGGAGGTGAAATACTCCCCTTTATTGCAGCTGTTGGTTAATGATGATATGTTGAGGGAATTTCACAGCTCTGGCATCAGGTAGGAGACTCACACTGATTCTGTATGATTCTGACCCAGTTGTCAAAACATAGTCTCCCAGCAGGACTGTGCTTTGCTCCCTGGTGACTGTATTCTCCATTTTTACAAACTGCTGTTTGCACAGGAAGCCTGCCTTGGTCTTGCCCTTGTCCTCCAAGATTAGCATTCGACTCTGAACTCCAACATCAAGCCTGTTCCCTGGAAATCAATGACAGGTTTCTTTTTGTCCATTGGAACTCCTTGCATTACCTATTTCTATTCTTCTGCCCTTAGAACACTGCACTGACTCATACTGCATGCACATTCCCAAGGCCAGCTCCTTGCCTGACCCACTCCATGGGTACCACTGCCCCTCCTCCTATTGTGTACCCTTCCCAGGAGTGTATGTCTAGCTTGAGCCTTGGAGAAGCAGCCTGTCCTGGAGAGAGTATAGATTTGGAGTAAGGTTCAAATTCTGGTCTGGCACTTACAAGTGATGTGACATCGGGCAAGTCATAAATCCTCCTTTAACCTCAGCTTCCTCATCTGTAGAGTGGGAATTATCATCATTACCACCACAGGAAACACATGTAAAATACAGCTTCTGGCATAAAGTAGAGGGTATAAATGGTAGACTTTACCTACTCCCTCCATAGTCTGTGTTTTTGTTTCAACTCTACTATGTGACAGATCAGAAACTTTGTTTCTTTTGGAGAGTGTGCCAAAGAGCAAGCTGGGAAAATTCCAAGGGTAGCCCAGACACTGTGAACAGGGTAGAAACTCTTTCTTTCCTTCCTGTCTTACCTTTTCTCTCAGGAATGAGAATACAGCCCAGGGGGATAGGCTCGCAGATTATAGAACTGTAGGGTAATACAAAACCGGTGCTGCCACTCCTATTCAACATAATACTGGAAGTCCTAGAGAGTAATCAGGCAAGAGAAAGAAAAGGCATCCAAATTGGAAGAGAGGAAGTCAAATGATCTCTCTTCCCATACTATATGATACTATACCTAGAAAAACCTCATAGTCTCTGCTGAAAGGTTTCTAGATCTAATAAACAACTTCGACAAAGTTTTATGATACAGAATCAATGTAAACAAATCAGTAGCATTTCTGTACACCAATAACATCAAAGCTGAGAGCCAAAACAAGAATGCAATCCCATTCACAATAGCCACTAAAAGAATAAAATACCTAGGAATACAGCTAACGAGGGAGGTAAAAATCTCTACACTGAGAATTATAAAACACTGCTGAAAGAAATCAGAGACTACACAAACAAATGGAAAAATATTCCACATTCATGGATAGGAAGAATTAATATTGTTAAAATGACCAAACTGCCTGAAACAATTTACAGATTCAATGCTATTCCTATCAAACTACCAACATTTTTCACAGAATTAGATTTAAAAAAATCTAAAATTCATTTGGAACCAAAAAGAACCTGAATAGCCAAATCAATCCTAAGCAAAAAGAACAAAACTGGAGGCATCACCCTACCCAACTTCAAACAATACTACAAAGCTACAGTAACTAAAATGGAATGGTACTCGTAGAAAAAAAAGACACATAGACCAATAGAACCGGTTAGAGAACTCAGAAATAAAGCCATACACCTACAACCATGTCATTATCAACAAAGTCAACAATAGCAAGCAATGGGGAAAGAACTTCCTATTCAATAAATGGTTGTGGAATAACTGGCTCCCCATATGCAGAAGATTGAAACTGGACCCTTACCTGTCACCATATATAAAAATCAACTCAAGATGGATCAAAGACTTAAATGTAAAAATCTAAAACCATAAAAGCCCTAGAAGAAAACCTAGGAAATCCATTCTGGACATTGACTTGGACAAAGACTTCATGATAAAAACTCCAAAAGCAATCACAAAAAAACCCCACAACAATTGATAAGTGGGACATAATTAAACTAAAGAACTTCTGTACAACAAAGAAACTATCGATAGCATAAACAGATAACCTATAAAATGGGAGAAAATATTTGCAAACTATGTATCTGACAAAGGTCTAATATCCAGAATCTATAAGAAACTTAAGTCAACAAGAAAAAACAACCTGCATTAAAAAATGGGCAAAGGACATGAACAAACACTTCTCAAAATAAAACATACATGCAGCTAACAGGCATATAAAAAATGCTCAATATCACTAATCATTAGGGGAATGCAAATCAAAAACACAATGAGATATCATCTCACATCAGTCAGAATAGCTATTATTAAAAAGTCAAAAAAGAACAGATGCTGGCAAGGTTGTAGAATAAAGGAACACTTATACACTGCTGGCAAGAATGTAAATTAGTTCAGTCACTGTTGAAAGCAGTCTGGATATTTCTCAAAGAACTTAAAATAGAATGACCTTTCAACCTAGCAATCCTATTACTGGGTATATACTCAAAGTAATATAAATTGTTCTATCATAAAGACACACGCATGCATGTTCATTGTGGCACTATTCACAATAGCAAAGACATGGAATCAATCTATATGCCCATCAGTGGTGGACTGGGTAAAGAAAATATGGGACATACACACCATGGAATACTACACAGCCATAAAAATAAAAAGATCATGGCCTTTGCAGTAACATGGATGGAGCTGGAGGCCGTTATCCAAAGCAAATTAATGTAGGAACAGAAAACCAAATACTTCACTTATAAGTAGGAGCTAAACACTGAGAACACACAGATGCAAAGAGAGGAAAAATAGACACTGGGGCTCATTTGAGAGTGGAGGGTGGCAGGAAGATGAGGATTGAAAACTACCTATTGGGTGTTATGTTGATTGCCTGAGTGACAAAATTACCTGTATATTTTGTCAAATGTCCAAACCCCCATGACATGTGATTTACCCATGTAACAAACCTGCACACGTACCTCTTGAACCTAAAATAGAAGTTGGAAAGAAAAAAAAAGATAGCACCAAAGGGCAAACTGGAAAAGCTAAACCTGTCAGCAGATCCATAGGGGGAGATATGGAAACAGCACCTAGAGCACAGCTTGAGGTCTGTGTGGCTGGACAGGAGGACAGTGAAGGTCTGGAAGTAGAGGTGGTCATGAACCTTGGCCATGGTGAAAACCAGTTTGCTCAGGCATCTCCTCAAAGTTCCATGAATGAACCTGGCTAAATGTTTTAATGAGGTGGGTGTGACAAAAAAAAATTCCCCCAAATCAATTCATTTCTGCCTGTCAGTAAACCCAGGTATGGATAAAATAAAATTGGGTCTAACTTTGGTCCCACTCTACCAAGAACTCAAAGTTTCTGAGTGAGCAGCGAAGACATTTCCCCTGGTATTTTACACTAACGGTCTAGCTATGGCTGGAACCAGGCAGTTTTCAGGAATAAATATACTAAAAGAGCAGAAAACCTGTGGCAAGACACATTACTGTCCTGCCTTTCATAAAGATGATGATGGCATAAATCGCCCCCATCTTGTGTTTATCAGAATTAATGCTGCAAATTTTATTCCAGTCATTTGAATATTTAAAATGAAGAAACCAGGAATGAACAAATAACAAATGAACAATAAATATGTGAAGGCCATTCAGAATCTCAGTAGCAGAGTGATGTATAGTCTCCTTCTAAATAAAAGATTGAAATATGACTGAAATTTAGTGTTTGCAGCTAAGATATGTAGACGAGTTCAAACTCAAGTTGGAAGAAGTCAAAGAAAAACACCCATTGGGTGAGGCCACAAAAGTGTAAACTCATTGGCTCAAAAATCAGTATTTTGGGTTTATATGCCAGTGAGACCTGTATTAAATACACTATCTTACAAACTTTGGGGTTTCTAATTTAAGCCAGAAAGCTTAGTTAATGTTTCAGCCCTGTCAGATACTAATGACTTGTTTCCTTGAGTAAGTGGCTTCACATTTTTTGTCTTATTTTCCTTGTTATTTGGAGCACACACAAAAACCTCACCACCCAGGCCCTACTGTGACAATTTCTTGAAACAGTGATGGGCTTTTCTGATTGCCACCTCTAAGTGTCTACTGCTGATTTTGGCACAGAGAGGGTGCTCAAGAGTTGTCTGTTAAATGCTTGAGTGAGTGAATGAATGAATGAGAACATGAGAATATGAGATAATTAATAAGAAAGTGCTTTGGAATGGTTACATGTATTTTAAAAATACCACTACTTTTATATTTCTGCCTTTCTTTGTTTCTTCCATTCAATATGCTCTTAAGTATCTTCAAAACTCTAAGGACTTCCAACCAAGGAGGTCAAGCTTTGTAGCATGTAAAGAGAATAATCAATTTGGCCAATTCTGAAGATGACAGTTTCTAAAATTCAAAATAAAAATATAATATCTTAGTGAAAGGAAACAGCCAATGCAAAAGATTTTTCATTTACTATTACTGTCTCACCTCTATTCAAACATTTAATGTTCACTAGCAGGTCGTATGTTATGAACACTTTAGAATTTTATTGAAGAATTTAATAATTTAATTCTTACCTTTGCACATGTGATGCACTTTAGACATATATAAATTCAGTTCCGTTTATTTCATCAATTTAAAGCAATACACACACACACATGCACACACATGCATACACACACACATACACAGTACAGTACATTGCTCCTAGTTATTTTGAGAAGATTAATCTTATTTCAAAGAGGCTCTACATGATTTCTGGAATTAGGCACTAGATTTAAAATGTTCTACTAGGTAATATAATATATGGTGAAAAAATGGCAACAGAAGGGCAGAGATTCTAGGATTCCTTCGTAGGGAATGATGATGAATAGAAATGTAGATCTATCATTTTCTGCAGATGTAGAAAATCGTATTTTCTGCTCTTGTGATTTTATGCAATGCTAAACTTTTCCATAAAAGAAAATGATAAAATCCATCTCTTCTCAGTGAAGTGAGCCCTCATAGATTTTATGAGACATATGCACCTCCTGGCTTGGAGGCTGCCAGGTGTTTGGCCCCATGCTGCTGACCTTAGATAAGTAGGCAGTAATAAGCAAGAACCTTGTGGCCAACTCTTGAGAGGGGCTCCATTATAGTTGTCGAGGAGACAATCTGCTTATCATGGTCTAAGAATCCTGGCTGGGAGAGAAAACCACAATGATTTTGTGTACAGCTTAGCTCCAGCCATCTTCAATGATGGCAATGTCATCAGTGTGAGTACCCATAAAAAGAAGAAAGAAACCATTTCACTAATGCTGATAAAAATTAAAACAACAAATGCAACCCTTGGAATAAGCATTTTGGCTTTTCCTCTAATCCCTATGTCCTCTTAAGATAAAGCCTGGAACCTCCACTATAATAAGCAAGTACTAATTTTTAGTGCTTACAATATCATATCTGATCTTCTCAACCACCCTATGAGATAGGCCTAGTAGTGAATAATGGGCATCAGTTTTGGCCATCCATGTCTGAGCTCCCCTTCTGTGTTAGTTACCTATAAATCTTGATGGGGGATTTTCCAGCTTCTATTGAAGGTTAAAGCAGTTATAACACTTGGGTTCTGCCATCAGATGACCTGGGCTGGATTTTGACTTAGGTTAAAGTAGAGCTTTTTCTCTGGAGGTGGTGGCAGTAGTAATTGTCACAAAATGAAATTCCCAGCACAGAACTGGCAATGATGGAAGCCTTAGTGTCTAATGCTTAGTGACTTTGATTTTTTTTATGATACCATTTTTGCAGCCTGGTTGTATGGTTCAAGCCTGATTCTCCAGTTCTCCTAAGTTTACTGGGGTATATTGATATCCTCTTATTAAGTTCATTTTCTGCTTCAGTCAAAGCCAGCACCATCTGACTTCAAAAACTGTGCTCTTAAACCTATTGCGTGGGGACAGGAAAGAGGGGCAAAGCTGTGATGGAAAGCAAGCTAATGTAATTCAGCAAGGTCATCTCCTGTTGTTTATCCATACTGACCAGACATTCTGGTCAAAGGACAAGAGAGCTGAGTCCAGTGATCTACACCACAGACTGCCCAGGGAACAACAGAAGTCAGATTCTATTTCAGGTTTTCCAGGATGATTTATTTAGCTGAAGTACGGTGAGAAGTCCTAAAGTTCTGACACCATAGGAAAGTAATCTGAACTTCTCAGAGAAATTTTGCTCAGCAAATATACAATATAGTTTTAAGGTTTTTAACTCTCACTTGTGCTGACATTTTATGACAAATAGTGTATATTTAATAAACAATGTCATAGACTCTCAGGGTTGGAATGTTCCTAAAAGCTAACTGGTCCACCTGTCTGACCAATGATTGAGTTCCTGACCAGTGAGCCTCCCTGCTGGGCACTTTCTATGCAGGGCAATATTACTTCCTAGCCCTTTGTTCTATCTTTGAGTATTTCTGATTATCATAAAATTTTCCTCTTAGTAAATCAGTATAGGTCTGTAGGTGATTCCTTCTCTTTGGTTCCTGCACTGGTACCTAATATAAAATAGAATAATTTATAGCACCCTCACTTCTGCCCCAACCCACCTCTGATTTCTGCCGCAGCTGTGGCAGACAACCATAAGCCTTTGCATCTCTTTGCTTCTCAGCCTCTGAATTTTCTCTGACACTATGGGAATTCATGTAGGAGGCAGCCTGCAAGTGTGGGTGAATTATCACACTGAGGGGTAACCCTGAACCCATGAGATTCAGAAATTGAAGGGTTAACATCTGAGCATCTCTGCCTTGGGAGGGAAAATTCTGAGGTGCATTCTACATAGCTCCTCAAAAAGTCTCCAGCGGGATTGGGCCTCAGTTGCCCATAGTAGTAACAGTCTTCCACAATCTTTTTTATTTTCTTCCCTGTCTCACTTTCCCCATTTCTTAATTCTTGCTTTCTGACATCACCTCTCAAATAACATACCTATATTCTAATATTTGCCTTAGGCTCTACTTTGAGGGGCACCAAAACTAAGACAGAATCTATTACTGAGATATCTGGTTCAAGTTAATTAAAAAATGGAATTATTGCAACCAATCTCCTACTATATACCCATCACTGCATTTGGCTATTTCACATGAAGACTGTAGAAAGAACTTGGGATTTAGAGACAAATGGGCTTGTGTCTAAATCCCAGTTGCACCTCTCACTATTTTTGTGGTCAATATCTTTAACTTCTTGAAGCCTCAGTGTCTTTATGTGTAAAATGGAGATATTAAGACCTAACTCAGAGGCTTGGTGTGAGGACATAGCAGACATAAAGGATCCAGACCAGTACTGTCCCATAGACATGGCTCCTTTGCTTAAATTATTTAATCCTTGCAATTCTGAGAAGTACATATTCCCCACTTTATAGCTGAGTAAACTGAGGCTTAGGGAGATTAAGTAATTTAACTCTTCTCCTTGGTCACACTCTTCAGCTATCCTGCCCTCTTTGCTATCCTCAAACATACAAGCTATAGTCCTGCCTTGAAGGCTTCCTTTGTTTCCAACACCTGCAACTCTCTTCTTCCAGATACCTGCTTCATTACCTCCCTCACCTCCTTCATGTTTCTGCTTATTTTTCACCTTCCCCATGAGGCCTACTGTGACCCCATGACCACTTGGTTTCTCCCAATCCTTTACTCCATGGCTCCCCCAATCTCCAGAGCTGCTATTTCCATTCTTTCTTATTTTTTTCTTACTGTTTCTCTCCTCTTGACTTAGTGTATGTTCTGAAAATACTTCCTTTAATTTCAGATTGTCTTATTACTTCTTGTTCTTCGGGTAAAAATGTGACAGTTTGTTACATCTGCCAGCACTCTCTCTCTCTCTCTCTCTCTCATGGTGGCTTATTCCCTGGTCTTTTGTCATTTTGTCTGCGAGATCATCTTCAGCAGGAATTGTATTTCTTGTGAGTCTGGGTGCTCAGGGTTTGGAGTTGTCCCTAATGCATGGGTTTTATGTTTGCTTCTGCCAAGACCTTAAGGAAGCCATAAGTTCTAGGATACATGTTTTATATATTGTTATCTTGATTTGGGCCTTTACGTATTCAGATAGTATAAATCAGAACTGTGTTAAGTACTCCCATATATGACCAGCTTTCATGATGCTTTCTTTGCCAGGTTCCTTTCTTCATTCTCTAATCAGGGTAACTTCCATATCTATGGAGGGGCTTAACCGCAAGGCCCAAAGCCTCTTCTCTTGTTTTACATGAAGGTAGGCATTGGTTAAAGCACCAGCTCTCCAGGTCTGAGGGCTAATAATTAGATCTTATAGCTTTATGATCTGGTCATCAATAGCTTCTGCCCAGAAATCTGGCTTTGTTCCTCTTCTTCATTTCTGGCACCGAGAATTGCCTTGCCTTACTTTCAAACTCAGCTTTGTGTTTACTTTATACATTTATGTTGTCTAGTATTTCTTTGTGTTTGGAAGACAGAGTTCTTTATATGTCAGATGAGTTTGCCAGAGTGACTGGAAGTTTCTGAGTACTTTTCATGTGTGATCCCTTATTAGAAGTGAAACATACTTCAGACAATATGGAAATTCACGTAGGACATCTAAAAATAACACTGATATTGACAACTGACGTTTGTGGAGAATTTACTTTGTGACAGATAAAATTTTAGGGGCTTTACATTACCTTTTCTAACGTAATCATCCAAATAACTCCATGAGATAAACACTTATATGTCTATTTCTGAGAAGCAGAAGTGAGAGTAACTTTTGAAGGTCACACAGTTGATTAGTGGCCAAGGCACCTAGGGTAAAGCAGTATTTAGGCTGATGAGGTACATACATATTCTTGCCTCACCACTTCCAGTGTTTATGACATTGGGAAAGATAATTAAACTTTCTAAGAAAATAGGAATGGTACAAATAATGCACAATATGAAGATTAAGTGAGAATATCCTTAAAAAGTACATGGCGCAGTGCTTGGCCCATAGTGTGCTCTGTAAATATTAGGTGTTATTACACAGCAACCATTTAGAAATCATATTTGTACTGTCTGGGGAAAATAAAAAGTCTTCTCTTTGGATATGAAGGAATGATGCTATCCTTCTACAATCACATTCTGAGAAGTTAGCACCAGCACATGCTCTCTCTGACTGCCAGACGGTTTCCTGCACACCTTCTGTGAGCACATCAGTTATTATCGACTTGAACTTCTGCCTCTCTATTTGTATCTTCACACATTTTAAATTCAAATTACTTGCTAATTGATGCACCCATCATGCTTCAGTTCATTTCCTGGTACACCAAAGTCATTTGTAAGATTTCTCCTGGGTCTCCAGAATTAAGTTTTTATAGACACCTTGGAAGGGCTGATTTGCCAACTTGGTCTAGAGCAATACATGGGGAGGGAGATGCTGGATGTCACAGATTGTCTTCTGCAGAAGCAGATGTTGAAGTGGATTTAGGGGGTTAGATATTTATTAGGGATTAGCATCTATGGAAGAAACAGAAATAACAGGATTCAGCAGAGGGAGAAGATGAACTGCAATGCGGGGTTGATGAAGTCTTGGCCAACCTGGTGGGGAGCTCTGGAGCAAATATGATCTGTCAGAATTGCTCTGTGTTAGCCCACATGACAAGGCTTTTTATATCCCAGCCCCACTAATTTACTGACTGGATGCCCCACAAAGGGCAGAGCTTGTGTGAGGTGTTCTGCAACCAAGGCAGACCCTGATGGATCTGGCAGCTGAAGGCTCTCTGATGATCACCCTTCCTAAAGCTGGGCATCAACTTTTCTTGAAGGAGGATCTGGGTGGTACATCTCTGAGTAACACATGAGAGTAACTAGCCATGCAATTTCATCACTCTTCTGATAGAAACTTTAGGCAATTACCAAGATGTCTGCCTTCTCTCTTACTTCCATCTTGTGTAAGAGTTAATTTGGTAGCTTGACTTTCCCCTACTTGGTGATAAGTTCCTGGAAGGCAGAATCTGGAAACTATGAATCTGAAGACCGTACAGGACATATCACAGTGCCCTTTATCTTATAAAGGTGGTGCAGATGTTTGTTCAATAAAACACTAGGAGAGAATTGTCTAAGAACCACAGGAAAAAGGACTGTCCAATATATCATTTTTGAATAATTATTGAGAGAAAAAGATTAATTAGCACTTGTATCATACATGCATCAAAATGAATGGCAAATGTACCAAATTTTTAAATATAAAAATTAAAACCTTAAGTCTAAGAAAACATAGGTAAATATGATTCTGATTTTGAGGTATTCAAATTTTAGAAGCAAATGAGGAGCCTACAAAAGAAATTCATAGTTTTCAGACATAATTTTTAAACCTCCATATACAATAAAAATATGCTCAAATTTAAAGACAAATGAGCAATTGGAATTTAAAAAAACAAAAGACAAATAAACAATTGAAAAAATATTTTTACCAGATCAAGTCATATTCTTAATAAATAAAGAAGTTATGCATGCTGATTAATTAATAAAAATACCCGAATGGAAAAAAATGGCAAATGATATTGAATGTACAATTTCAAAAAGAAAAAATACAAATGATGAAGAGCATAACAGAAAAAGTTTAGCCTCTTTAATAATCAATGAGTTACAATTTTAAAACTGAGGGGAAAGTTTTTTAGGTACCTAAGTGATAGATTTTAAAAAGGTAATACTCAATGTTGACAAAGGTTGGGGAGATGGAATTTACTTATAGATTTGGTGGCAGAGTAAATTTATACAACTTTTCTTGAGGACACTTTGTCTATATGCATAAAGTCTTTCATCCAACCAGTCTACTTTTAAATGTTTTCCCTAAAGAAATTATCTAAGATATAAACAGTGATAAATATCCAATAATAAGGGAATTAGGATTAAATAATGATTTATCCAATTACTGTGCAGTGATTAAAAATCACACAGTTGAAGGATTTTTAATGAAATTAGAAAATTCTGAGGCTATAATGTTAAGTGGAAAAAAGTCAAATATAAACTGTGAATTTAAATTTACTTATATTTATACATACACACACATATATATAATACTAACAGAAATTATTAGCAATGATTATGTCGGGATGGTAGAATGATGACAATTATGGTTTTTCCACATTCTTTTCTTTATTCTTAAAATTTTCACACTGTGCACATATTAATGATATTCAGAGAACTCAACCAGACACACACACACACACACACACACACAGAGAGAGAGAGAGAGAGAGAGAGAAAGGCTTTTACATAAGAGGCTAATAATAAAGGAAACTTCCACCTGGTCCTGGGTGTTTACCAGCCACCCATCTTAGGCTACTCATCCTACATCCTTTCACTTTCCTCAGTCAAAATACTTAAGATAATGGTTCCTGTTCTGGAGACGTACACATTGCTCTAGAGTATAGTAAATATGGAACTGCACATGTCTGAATCTAAATCCCAGACCTGTCAATTACTAGCTGTGTGTCTTGGGTGACTGACGCCCTTGTACTCTCAGAGACTCACATTCTTCTTTTACAAAATGAGGTTATAAATATCCACCTAATAGTAGTGTGGCAGGAACAATGTGATATAGCAACAATTCAAAGCACAGACTTGGGAGCTAGACTGCCTTGGTTCAAATTTTAGCTCTGCTCCACTAGTTGTGAAACCATGGCCAAGTTATTTAACCTTTGTGTCACTTGATGTCCCTCTATTTAATGGAAGATCATAATAGTTGCCACTTTACAGGGTTTTAGGAGGATTATGCAGGTTAGTGAGCATGTAAAGCAATACCAGTACATGCTGCATACTATGTCACTGTTTGCTATGATTATTCAATGAGGCATTTAATGTAAAACACCACTGAAGAAATAAAATTCAGTTAATTAAGCATTTGAGTGCCTACTAGGCTAAGTCCTGTGTTAGGGGTCCAGAATGTTAGAATATATAACCTGTTTTTAAGAAAGTCTTGATTTTGAGGGGGCATATACACAAGGAAAAAAAATCCCTGCAGAATAGAGAAAATCAAGTTAGAATTCTGCACAAGCAACCTTAGAGGCACAAAGAAGGAGCCCTACATCTAGCCCAGGAGTTCAAGGATTATATGGTGCTGAAGTTTAAAGCATGTAAGTAGGCACTCAATCTATGTCTGTTTTCTTCCTCTAATTCCATTCTCCTTCTAACCACCTCCCCTTGTCAGATCATTTAGTGGACATTGGGTGACAAGAAATAGGAGAGGAAATGAAGGAGAATCGTGTTTCTTCTCCCTAATACCACCTACCCGTTCTACCTATCCATTTCAGGCAGCCTGGCAGTATAATACCAACTTGGATTCATATATGCACACTTTCGAAAATTCAAGGTCCTGTCTCCTATTCCTGCCAGCCAGATATGGGACTTATATACTTCTCCCTGGGTTGGTTTGACCTTTAATGAAAGACTATGCTAACTCCTGTGCTCACAAAGCAGTAAATACCCAAGTCTTGCTGTCACAGAGTTTTAGGAACACAGGGACATCTAAAAATTAACTAAGCTGCTTAGCCAAAGCTCACCTTCCCCAGGGGTGCTTCTTTGTTCTGCAGGCCAATTGGGGCCTGTCTGGATACCCCCTACCCCAAAATTGCTCATTTTGTTTGCCAGTCACTCCTTGCCTGGCTCTAACAGGCACCTTTCTTAGGAGTCTAACTGAGAAATTTAAATTTCTCTATACAGGCCAAGCCTCATGAGGGCTATTTGGGAAAGCCAGATGCCCCCTCAGTCTAGAAATCCTGCCCTTCTTTTCTTCACGCTGTGAATTCCTGCTTGTCTTCTGAGACTCAGCTGTGGCATCACCTCATCTGAAACTCTTTCTTGACTTCTCTTGCCAGCTCAGTTAGGTGCTCCTCAGCTATCATTTGAAGAGTGATAATTTGATGCCATAGTGATTAAATCCTATCATTTATTTGAGAAAAAAAACCCCACTGATTTGTATACACAAATACAAAAACATACAAATTTGCCTTCTTTAACAAATTTTGTAACCTTCCTTTTCCCCCTTCAAACAGTATTTCCATTTTATTTTCCTCATAGAATTTTAGCCTAATACAATACAATTTTATGCTTTAACATGTTTTATTGTGCAGTCTTTAGTAATCTTTACCAAAAAAAATTTCCATAACTCAAAATGTTAAAGATTTTTGTTTGGATTGAGTTTTCATTACAATTTTAAGTACAACATTGATCAAAACAATAAATTATAGTCTACATTTTGATGATTACTGGATTTAAAATTATAATTCAGCATGCGGCTTTAATGAGATGAATGGCTACTCCTCCTGCAATTACTTAATGTATCCATGAATAAATATGACCAACCACTAGGATAAATGAGATTCAGCCTCAAGTACATTCCTATTTTTCATTTTAATAAATGCTTACAACTGAGAAATTTTTTCTTATAAATAAATTGACATGAATGGAAGTTTTGTAATAGTCTTGTCACTCTTTTTTTTGCACTTTTTCCAAGTTGTATATCAAAACCACAGTGATTTATCAGCAAAAATTATTTTTAGTCATCCAACAACTGACAAGTCAATGAGGTCTACCTTCAATTTTGTGGAAAGAAAAGAACTGGAAAACCTGACTTTCAGAAAGATTTGATTACTGAATCAGGATAGTTATCCATTTTCTCAACACCTAAACTAATATTTCAAATGGCCCCTTGTTTAGCACTTGGAAGGCTTCAGTAAACCACAGGGTTTACTGTCATTATAGACAGTGTCCCAGTGCTGACAAGCTTACTTTATTTGAAAAAGCGTAAGAAGTATGAGTTCTTAGGCAGTTCAATTTTAGGAAACAGTACAGATGGAACTGGAAGATCTGCAAATTAAGCCCTGACTGCGTACTCTTCAGAAAATCATCACTTTGCCCCAGGGGTGGTGTTTCCCGATTTGAAGTCTGTTACTTAGGTGAATCAATTAACAGATCATATAAGATTGGGAAGGCAGGTAAATTATTGATACACTTGCAGGATGGAGAAATTTCTCATGATTCTCTGGGAAGCCCCAACCCCACGGCCACTTGGTGCCTTGGGGCCATGTTGGTGGAGGACTCATTTCATTATTAAGCCTGGCATTAAGGCTGCTAGAAGACCTCATTAAGTTATTTCAGATATAGGGCTATAATTACTCAGTAACAGAACTGGCAATTTTCTGCTTGCATCAGAATTTAAGGAAACTAGGACCAGAAAATGCCTATGTATTTCCTGGCAGAGAGGACCAGCCTGGGAAGAGACATGAGGCAGGAATGGTTGCAATGATTCTCTTTGGTAGATTTGGCTACTATAACATGAAATGATATAGGGGTGTTGCCATTGAAAAGTTTATTTTTGCCACCCTCTCATATATGTTTCCATCCAATTTCTTTTATAAGAGAAAAATCAATCAGCAAAATTATATATAATAAATTCTTTAGTTCCATTTTCTTCCACTTCAGATTCCTTTTCATTTTCAGGAAAGATATTTTAATACCAGTGTAAGAGTGTTCTGCACAGAGTATTTATACTCAATTTTAATTCACCCAAAAAATGCTTACTTGCCTTGGATGCCCTAAACATTACCATACCTGAAAACTATGTCCACATTCGCTCTTGAAGAAATCTCAACCTATGGCATGAAATACCATCTATATACCATATAAACTCAAATGTTTATACATATACCTGATCTCTCTCCTAAGTTCCCAATGTGAATATCCCAATGTGTACCTGCCGACCAGATACCTACACTGGAAATCTCATACATATATATATGTATATGTGTGTGTGTATATATATACATGTGTGTATATATATACACGTGTATATATGTGTATATATATACACGTGTATATATATGTATATATGTGTATATATATATGTGGGGTGTGTGTGTGTATAATGTGTGCGTGTGTGTATATACATACATACATACACACACACATATATATTTACAGTGTAGGTATTTCCAGTGTGTGTGTGTGTGTATGTGTGTGTGTGTGTGTGTGTATATATATATATATATATATATATATATCTCCAACAAAACATGCCAAAACCAGAATTGTTTTTTCCACTCCCTTCTCCCATGTGCACCCATGTGACACCACAGTGTCTTTTGTTTCTATAAGTGGCCCCACAATGCACTGAGTTGCTTAAATCAAAATTCTGTTGGTCATTCGTCTTTTCCCATACCCCAAAATGTAATCCAATCCATCAGCAAATAAACATTTTAGGTAAAGCTGTGAAGGACAACACCTTAATAACATTTCTCATAGCCGTCCATTTTTTTCTCCACTAGACCAAGAGTGACTTCATGGATATTTGCCACTGCCTACTCACAGTTTTCCTCATTCTTGCCACCCTTTCCTCTTTCAGTCCATCTTCTACACAGGATCAAGAGGGAAATTTTAATCATGGATTATATCACATCACTCCCCTGCTTAAAATTCTTTGTGGTTTTCTATAGTTCTTAGAAGCCAAACTTTTTCCCATACCCTATAAAGCTCTATATCAGTTATCTTTAGTCTGTGATTAGAATTACTGGGAGAACCTAAAATAACAACAAGATCAACAGCAGCAGCAGCAGCAACAACAACCAAAAATCCCAAACACCAATGCCTGGGCACCACCCTAGACTAGTTGTGGAATTTCTGTAGGTGGAGCATCTGCATTTCTGATACATAGTCACTATCTCTCTCACTCACTAAGATCCAAATATACAAATCTATTTCTTTTTTAAAACACACAGAATTTGTACCTGCCTATGGACTTTTGCACTGGCTATTTCCTCTTTCTGGAATACTTAATACTCAGATTGGCACACTGGCTGGCTTCTTCTCATCACCCAGGTCTCCGCTCAAATATCACCTCTTTAAAGAGAAGAGAGTCAGAGAAGAGGGCAACAGACTTGTAAACCTTCATGTCTGTATACATGAGATTAGAGTCCTCATGTCAGGAGTTACTCCTTCCATTCTCCAGTCACTCACATATCACATGCCCTGTTTCTATGAGCTTGTCAGTGGTTGCTCTCCCATTTTCTTGCCTATGGTATGTAGCCATCCTAAGAAGCAACAGAATTATCAAGTTAGTTTTTTAACTCATGTTTACATGCATATTTATTCAAATAATTACAACTCACTGGGACAGTGACTGTAAGAATGTATGCATATGTATGCAGGATTATCGAGGTCTTAACATGCCATGCAAACAGGAGTCATCTCTGACTGCCTCTGAGGAATGACACTTCTCCTTGGGATGTATCCTGACATACAGACCTTTATGATCATCCTTCAGGGAACTTTCTCAAGAAAATACTCATTGAAAATCCAGTTCAATTTTGGAAACAACTTTTTTTTTTTTTTTTAGATGGAGTCTTGCTCTGTTGCCAGGCTGGAGTGCAGTGGCATGATCTCAGCTCACTGCAACCTGCAACCTCCTCCTCCTGGCTTCAAGCGATTCTCCTGCCTCAGCCTCCTGAGTAGTTGGCACTACAGGTGCGCATCACCATGCCCAGCTAATTTTTGTATTGTTAGTAGAGATGGGGTTTCACCATGTTGGCCAGGATGGTGTCGTTCTCTTGACCTTGTGATCCACCCACCTCGGCCTCCCAAAGTGCTGGGATTACTGGCGTGAGCCACCACACCCAGCTGGACACTGCATTTCTAGGGATGTGGTTGACTTTGGTATAAAGCCCTTAGTGGTAGAATGAATTTCAACTTAGATATCCAAGCCCAATTTTGCTATAAAGGATCTTCCTGTATTCCTCCACTTTCAATATCTTAATAGGACTTGCCTTGATAAGGAGTGCTAAAACTTACAACCTACTTTTACAGGTAGATGTTCTTCCTTATGTTCTCCCTTCACTCCCTGGGTAGTTGAGGCTTGAGTTGAGTACTAGGTAGTTGAGTACCAGAGTTCCCACATATGAGTGTGTAGCTTGTGTGCTATAAAAGCGTGCCTGGATGAAAGCTTGAGGAATGAAACTCAGTCCCTCACCAAGGCAGTCGCCTCCCTTAGGGGAAAGTCAGCCCAGAGGAAAGGGTGTGTTTCCCATCTTCAACCACCAGAGGGAACATTTTTCTTATTTCTGCAACACTGCCATCTGTCGTGGCTTAGCCATGGCAGTACTACTATTTTGGTTAGTTGTTTATTGCTTTATTTTGCAGATGAAAACTCTGCTATTGAGAGAGGTGAAATATTCTATCCCAGCAGAAAATCTTCCAGTGAGTCAAATATCTGCTAGTGAGTTGACAAAAAAAATCTAGAGCTCTTTCCGTCAGCACTTGGAAATATTCTTATTGTTACTGTTGGATGACCCCTGGTTTGTAGACACCGCCTATAGGGCAATGGTTGGGTTCAGAATTACAGAGTGAGAGGCATAAGCATCAAAGCACAGAGAAACATATTAATAAAAGCCTCTGAGAAATAAAAATGAAATCCCAAATCCGCCAACTGACTGAACAGAACCCCTCTTGGCCAAGGGGACCTCAGAGTAATCTTGAAAACTGAGTTCTCAGTCATGACAGTATGTGAGGTCAGACATTCCTTGTAATATCCCCACCCTTGATAATCACCATTAAGCTTTCTTCCCTAAGGACCAAACAGAAACCAGCCCTTTACAGAGACTCTACCACTGATATCAACTGACCAGTAATGACTGCCCCTCCCTTTTGTGGTTTTAACAAAACAACTGACCAGCATTTCTTCCTGATAAGAGACCACTGACTATGAAGTGGTTCTGGCCAGTCTATGGAGGGTGTACATTAGGGGTTTTTGTGTCCTGTGCTTCACATTTGTCATCAGAGGGCTGAAAACACCACCCTCGGGTCACGCTAACGAGGCTGTATTTTGAACATGGGTCCCCTGGAGAATCATGAAGCTCAATTGTGAATGTGTGTGTTTCTCCTTTTAAAAATATTTATGACTCCTCTTATAGCTTACTAAATATGTAAATGTGGCCACCTCAGCACACATTCCTGTTCCCTTTTCTCCTCCCTTGAAGAGTCTGTTTTTGGCTCCTGGCCAGAGGCTATGCTTCCCAGTCTGTCAGAATGGCCACCATGCAGGTTGCAACGCTTTATGAGAAATAAAGCTCTCGTTTCCACATTTATGAACCTCATGATTCTTCAGTTGACATCTCCAATTCCATGTCATTTAACTTATCAGAGTTCTTTTCTCTTTTTGGAAATTGAAAGGGTGGACTCAGCACCAAATAAGGTTCCTCTGGGCTCTAATATCTTTGGCTAGAGGAGATGACAAGAGTTTTTTTTTGTAAAAGGAGCTATTTATTTGCTCTTCCATCACAGCTGTCCAAGGTTATTTGAATCATAGCCATCTTGTGAGAAGACTTCTGCCACATTAAGCCATTTTGGAATCATCTTCAGCCTCGTTAACGACGTAGCAGGGTTAGTTTGGTCACTACCGACCTCCCTTTTTATCAAACTTGCTGTTGAATTGAATCTCTAATTGGGATGAAGTCGGGTGTCTCATCCCCCGGAGTTTAATTACACACACATTCATTGATTCTGGGCCTGCTCGCTCAGGTCAAGAGCACACAACCACCTCACAGCTTTCTGCAAAGAGGACATGTTGTATAAGTCTATGCTTGCAGTCTTTGGAGGAAATGATGAAGGTTGGAGAAAGGAAGCAAATAAATACATTTTTTCTAAGTCAATTCAAACTAGAATAAGTCACTGCCACACACCATCTGCCCCCTCCTCCCCAGGGTCCCCCTTCCCCTGGACCCTCCATCAGTAAATGAATTTAACCTAATTTGCTGCTCTCTAGGGAGAATGCATTCAACCACAAGCTTCCCAAGGTGCTTCTGTTCCTGGTACAAAAAGCTGAAAATGTCATCGCATTTGCAAATGAACAGAAACCTCCCACTCAAAGAGCATCAGTGCCACTGTGGCTCACTCAAGCAGCTGCAGGAGCCTTCCTCTCACTGCCATTGCTTTGTGGTTAGAATAATACGCACGTAGTCTTTTCATCTAATGACGTTGGCAAGTTTAACTTTCTTTGCAAAAGTAACAATGCTTTGCCTTCAACCAGCAGACTGTTCTCTCTTTCTCTGGAAAGGGCAGAATGGTTTCTATTTACTCCTGATAGGGCCAGTCACCTGCAACCTCTAGACATGTCTTCGCTTCAGCTTTACCCCATGCTGTATAAACTCCATAGGTCACAGTGGCTTTGATATTCTTCAGCTATGAAAGTCTGAATTCTAGATTGAGATGCTGGCCCCATCAAGCACATCTTTCTTGGCGTTTTTTATTTGTCAAGGAGGGATGGGCTCAAAGCAGAATACTTCACACCCCTCATGATTTGCAATGACCTACCTTCAATCTTTTCTCAGATTTAATATTTTCTGAGTAAGGGGCCCTGAACTCTGGCAAGAGGTGGCTTCTGGGTAAAGGCAGTACAGGAAATCTCCAATTTACTGGGGCTCTTTCCATGATTTTTGAAGCATGAAGGGACCATCGTGGTGACTGGTTTACAGCACTGACTAATCCAGACTAACCAGTTCATTTTGTCACAGAGAACTCCCAGAGTGTGGCCAAAAGGGTTCGCTAGAGACTCTACCAGAAACTGCATTTACATTGTATTGCAAGCTTGCCAAATGTACATCCCAGAAGAGGCTAACACTCAGGACAGCTCATTACATGTTTTCATCTATTCTGCAGGAACTAGGACCACGGAAATGAGAAACTCTAGTTATAAACTTTACTGACACTTTAAATACAATAGATACACAAGGCTGGGTTAAGTATTATCCTCCATCTAGCAATGGCAATCTGGTTGGTAATCGTGCACTAACACTAAGGTAGATGTTCTGAGATATATAAGCTATCCTGCTCAGATATAACACATCGATGCCTTTTACATCAAAACTCACTGAATGAGCTGTGTAGAGGCCTGTCTACCAGTGCGCTCAGTGAATAAAATTACCCCATGCATTACTCAGCTCAAATTGCCATAATAAAATACCACAGACTGGGTGGTTTAAATTTACCCATACTCTGGAGGCTGGCAAGTACAAGATATAGGTACCCACCAATTTGGTTCCCAGTGAGGGTTCTCTTCCTGGTTTGCAGACAACTGCTCTCTTGCTATGTCCTCAAATGACTGAGAAAGAGACCTCTGGTGGCTCTTTCTTTCTTACAAGGGCACCAGCCCTATCAGATTAGGGTCCCACCCTTATGACCTCCTTTAACATTTATAACCTCCTCAGAGGCCTTATCTTCAAATACCATCACTTTGGGGGTTAGGACTTCAACATATGTATTTGGGAGGGGGAACACATTCAGTCTATAACACCCGCAAATAGCCAATTATGGGACATAGGACCTCAGGTGCTCTATCATTGAACCTGTGCCGTAATTATGAAATGAACACTCTTCAAAGGCCTCACTCACAAGTATCTGCCAATTAAGATGTATGTGTGGAGATGCAGGCAATGCTCATTCAGTCACCACCAGGGGCCTACTCTGTTTCATGACCTGTACAAGACAATGGGAAGATAAATAGGATATTGTTTCTACCCTTAAGTATATCACACCATAACAGAGTTAGGGGACATATAAAATCAGATCATTACAAACACAAAAAATGGTCTAAGTCTGATGTTAAATGTATACCTACAGTGTTATGAAAATTAACACCTAGGAACATCATCCAGCCTAGTTTATGAGGTGGTGATGAGAAAAAAAGCCTCCTGGAAGAAGTGATCTTTGAGTCTGATATGATAGTTTTTTGTGATACTTGAGAGTCCAGAAAGGAAGTGTTTCAACCTTCCAACTTTTTCTCAACTAGGCAAGTGTTTAGAAGCAAGCAAGGAGTGACTTCTTCTTCTCTTCTCAGCCTGATCAAATAATCAGCTGAATTAGGACACCTCAATGTATATCAGGTGGTATATCATATTCTGTTAATGTGGTATTACTGCAAATGCCATCCATAAGTCAAATTTCACCAAGAAAAGTGATTACTTGGAAGCTTTTATTTTTCCATCCTCACTTTTTAAAAAAAACCACAAACCCAAAAGAAATTAATAAGATAAAATCATGCAAAGCTTAACTTCATTACACTCTGAAATTAAATTGAACTTGCATGTCCCATAGTCAATTAAAGACACTTTTTTTTCAAACTCTCCTGACAAGGAATTTCCAAAGAGCTTAAGTTGTATTTATTCACTTTGTGGAGTTTTGAAAACTGGCTCCGAAAGAAAAAAAATATGAACAATACCACGGATATGTTTTTAACTTTTTAAGTTATCCCATGAGAGACCAGATATAATCGAGTTAGGAAAGACACAATTAGCTGGGCAAGGACATTTTCCTGAAGTAAAAATAAACTCATTAAAGGTTAAGCCCTGGGCAGCATCATTAAGACCAAGGCAAGGAGCAGAGCTGTGATACTAAATATTACCACTATTATAATCTCATTTAAGACATGGCACCCAAGGAATTGGGTTAGGCTCAGAATCCTCCTTCACGGGCCTGCAAGAGTGTATTTCATTTCATCTCACTGAGCCTACCCTATGGGCAAGAGTGGTTCACAGAATTAGGACTATGCTGGAAAAGATAATTATTTTCTACCTACTCTGGTGTTGTGTTTTGTCTTTAATTTTGTTTTTTAAAATTTTGTTGTTACCCCCAGTCTCTGAATTTAACTATTAAATAAACTGAAGTAATATTCTTTCACGACCTCCTCCCTTTCCTACATTCCTCAGCAACCCTGAATGAGGCTCTATCACTAAATTTGGGGCCACATACAATCACTGTTTTAAATAGAAGCCTGGATCCCCTTCAGCCACTGCAATCACTCACTGGTAAAACATACCCAGCATGACAATTCAGTGGCCTCCATGTGCAGATTATCCTAGGGTTAGTAACGAAGTGGCCAATGCCAGCAGTTAGAGTTATTGCTGTCTCTATCATCAAAGAACAAGTGTAATAGAGCAGTCTTTAGTTTCCGAGATCCTTAAACATCAGGTCTGTCTTTATGTGGATTGTTTTTTGTTGGTGCGTGTGTGTGTGTTGTGTGGGTGTGTGTGGGTGTATTTCATACATCTCTTTCTCCCACAAACCTTTTCTTTTTCTTTTTAATTTTAGATTCAGAGGGTACATATGCAGGTTTGTTGCATGGGTATATTGTGTGATGCTGAGGTTTGGGCTTCTAATGATCCTGTCACCCAAGTAGTGAACATAATACCAGATAGGTAGTTTTTAAACACTTGTCCCCCTCCTCTGTTTTGTAATTCTCAGTGTTTATTGTTGCCATCTTTGTGTCTGTACCTATCCAATGTGTACCTCCCACTTATAAGTGAGAATATGTGATGCCTGAAAACCTTTCCTAACCATGCCAAGAGAGTTTGTGCCACTATTTAACTATTGAGATTGTATTGCAGTTCTCCTAACTCCTAATAATACAGACCTGTTTGCAGGGCTTCTACCATTATCACATGACAAGCTTCTTGAAGACAGCTTAGAAACCTATGTATTCTTAGCTCCTTGCAAGTGCATAACACTAGAGTAACTGCTCACCAAATATTTACTGATGACTAGATGGACGGATAAATGGCCATCTGAGCCATTGGATCTGAGCTATTACTTGCCAAAATATTTAACGGGTGAGAAAAGTAGGGACTCTCTCAATTCTGTTTAGTGCAGTAACTTTTGTGGGAATAATAGCCCTGCATGAGGCCCTCCTACTGCTCCTGATGTTGTCCATGTGCAGGCTGGGGAAGCTAGGTTGGAGATCATTCAAAAAAAGGAATATTGGGGTTATAATTGTGGAGGCTTTGAATGTCATCCTAAGGGTGTGGCCTTAATTCCATGGTGAAGGTTTGGAATAAGCAAGTGACACGATTAGATATATACTCCTGGGGTCCTACTTTGGTAGCAATGGAAGAAGTCCAGGCCAAAAGCAGACATGCCTAACAGGCAACTTCTTAATTTTCTAAGAGAAACACTAAGAAGGCTTCAGTGTGGGTGAAAAGAAGGGCATGGGATTGGGAACTATTTTAGAGGTAAATGCATCAGATCATCATAGCAAAAATTCATCTAGAAAAATTTTCAAATGTCTCCCATGTGGGTTGTAAAGAAAAAGGTAGAGATGAGAAAAAGGACAGAGCTTAAAATACAAGTAGAGACTTACGTCTAGTACAGTAAGTATCCAGAACCCTGGATTGTGGTACATAAATATATATTTTCTCAGATGATACTCATGGGTAGCCTCCATCATTTTTTCAAAGGGCCTTGGAGAAATAAACTGCTTCTATTAGTAACGCCCACAGCAGGCCAATCAATCAGTACTCAGACAGTACCTGGAATTTTCTAAAAAGCTTATGCTGCTTTCCAGATTGAAATAGGCTCAGCTTTGTTTTTGCACTTTATTGCATTTCCCAATAAATTTCTGTCTAGTCACTGGAAACCATACATATATATATATGTACCATATATATATAGTTACCATATATATATATGTTACATATATATATGGTACATATATATATATGTTACATATATATATGGTACATATATATATATGGTACATATATGTGTGTGTGTGTGTATATATATATATATATATAAAATATCACTGCTGAAGAGTTGAATCTGTAAGATTAGGGTAAAAAAAAAGTTGCCTTGTGACCTTAAATAGAAACAATAGTAGAATCAAAATCAGGTGTCCTAAAGGTCTCTGCCAAAGTAATATGTCAGTCAATAAAAGAGAAATCGGGCAGGTTGGAGAGCTATGGGTCGTTACTTATTATCAAAGACATGACTCAACTGTGGGTTAGTGCTTTCCAAAACTGGGCATTATAGTGCAAAATATTCCAGAGTATAAACTGTAGTGTACTCAAGTAGTATTTTCTCAGGCTTCTGAGTGCTGATAAGTATTCAGTAAATGTTCAACTTCAGGACTCAGTCCAGGTACATTGCCTAGTGGCAATGACTCCAAGCCATGCTAGGATTTGAAAAGAACTAAGCCAAATGCCAAAAAAAAAAAAAAAAAAAAAAAAAAAAAAAAGAATGTAGACAGGGACACTGCTAGGGTAATAGTAGTAATAATAAAATGGTTTTAATCAGATGGACTGATCTTTCAGGTCTAGGAAATAGGGTGGGGGAAGTTCAGGGAAAAGATAAATTCAGGGTCGGTTTCATAAATCAGGCTATGCATCTAAAGTAAGAGAGAAAGGTTAATGCAGAACATGACCAGAAGGACTTTGGTGAGAATCCGGTTCTGGTCACCTGATCAAAGTAGAGTGCAAGACTTCCTTTCCAACGGGCACCAGAGATTTGAGGCCATAGAAATATGGGAGAGAACAGGCAATGGACTAAGTGAGTAAGTCAACCACATCTACTCCTTGTCCAGTCTCTTATGTCACTGTTCTGTGGTTATACTAGTAGAGCATTTCCTCATCTGGGAAGTCTGCAACTTAAAGTCTGTGGGAAATTTTCAGTTTGTTCTAACAAGGTAATTCATACAGAAAATGGTCAAGAAAACTAGGAACTACCATTCAAAAGCCTCAGACCTCTGCTCTGGGTATAGAACAGTAGACTATTACAAACTCTTCTGGTTTGCACAGAAGAAAAATGTTGACAAATTGCCCAGCTGCACTTTCTGTTTACAAAATTGAAGTAGGGGGAGGCAGTCAGCAGATGCTGGCTATACATTGCACTTAGCCTGGGATGGGGTCAGGACAGCACTGGCGGACACTGTTTAATGGAAAGACCTATGTCACAATGCACTGAATTTCTCACAGCAAGGCTGTAAATGACATCAAAATACAGACATCTAAGCTGAGACCCTTAGCATCATCCTCAAAGCACAAAATGTTCACGGAGGGAAACCCTGGAATCTCCCCTGAAAACCTGTTAATGTGGCTGAGAGCTCAAAACTGAATCATTGAAAACAGTATATTTTATGGACATAGAGAAAGATGCTGCTTTTCTCCTGACAATCTTCAAAGAGGGACCAGGTCACGATAAAGCAAAGCTGAAAGTCACTGCAGAGCAGGTCAGCAACCCACAGAGACAATCTTCCCTAAATTGGCACTTTAATGCCTTGGGTTTTAGCATTCTGGCCTCAGAAGGAAAACTTGTATGGACTCAGGACTGGAATTAGAAAATTTTAAGGTTAGTTTGTTGGAGGATTTTCTAAGTTATCTATCCAATTCAGTTTCCAGGGAGGTAGTGAAAGGTTACAAAAATAAATAAAAAGATGAAGAAGAAATGCTTTGAAGCCAGAAATGTTTGAATTCAAATCCTGGCTCTACCATTAGCCAGGTGGATAACCTTGGAATTCGACGAATTACATAATGTCCTAGAGGGATGAATTTTCATTTGAGTATGGTTATGATTGCACCCACTTCTGTGAGGATGACATGAGATGTTGCCAGTATCATATTTAGCACAGTGCCTGGCATATAGCAGAAAACAGGAAATGCTAACTCTCTTCCCTTTCTCTGTCCAGCTTTCTAATACAGTCAGTCCTACTCATTTAGTTTGTTATCTCTTTCTAGAGAACAAAAGCAAAAGGAAGTTTTGCTGGTAACTGTCTCTATCAAGTTTTTCTACATTGAAGACAAACTGTATGTGATTTGTTCTCCTCAAATGAGATATTTAGGTAAGAATACTCTGAAGGCATAGACATCTGGGAATCTCTCCTGAGTAAAGAATTTAAAATATGAGGACAACTCTATCTGTTCAAAAGATATTTTAAAATGTTGTTAGGCACCTACTTTGTGCCAGGCACTGTTCTAGCCACTGAAAACCCATACTTTAGACAACTCTCTGCCCTTGTGAAGCTCATACCCAAGCTGAGGAGAACATGCTGTGCTCAGAAATGTTTATTGCAGCACTATTTGTAAACATAAGGAACTAGTGACAATATTAGTATTTAACAACGGGGAAATGGTTAAGTAAATTACGTACCTCTAATTGCTGGAACATTAAGCAGTGATCAAAATGGTGGTTAGGAAGAGTGGAAAACCGTAAAGACTAATCTCTTACTAAATGAGAAATTAAAGTTCTTATTAAGGTTTGACTCCATCTCTGAGCATCTGAGTTTATAAAATCTAGTTACAAGCACAATAAATCAATAAATCTTAATTATTTTTCTCACCTTATCTCTTGTGTGCCTATAAATATCTAGGGTCAATTAGTCTCTCTCTCTCCCTCTCTAATACACACAAATCATTATTGATTAATCCATCCCATCAGAGTTAAAGGGGTTAGTTGAAATTCTCTTTTACCACTGAACATTTGTGATTCTCTGATTCAACTATCAGGTAGAAGTTCTGAAACTTTTCTCCTCCCTATTCATTCACACTGGTTTAATCATTACCAACCTGTATATCTCGGTGGAACTCAGTTTGTCTGCCATAAGCAGAACCCATATGATTTCAGACACAAGAAATTGGGACACTACAGGGAAAATGTTAATGTCAAGCAGCTGGCAAGTATTAAAAAATACAAATTATAAATATCTATAGAATATGTGAACTACTGACAAACCTAGTTATATCTTCCCGAGATATGACTCGAGCCTTGTGAATAAATGCCTAGCATCCAGCTGTTTTTACTTCATATCAGACTGCTTTATATAACCTGATCTGTAGGACTAGCACAATAATAAACCAAAACAAGGGCTAAATGATCACAAAAATGGTTTTCTTTTACCTTTTCCTGTGTTCTACATCCTTTACAATGTGACTTTCAATTCATCTGCTGAAAAGGTATCGTGTATTTCCCTATCCCTTGTATTGGGCTGGCCTTGTAACTTGCTTCAGCCAATGGGATGTGGTAGAAGTGGCAGTGTGCCTGTTCTAAACCAAAGCCAGAAGAGGCTTAAATGCTTCTGCTCTTTCTCTTGGAACTATTCCACTGCCATGTGACTAAGCTCAGGCTAACCTGATAGAAAACAAGTGACATGTGGCCCAGTCTTCCCATTTGCCCTTGTCATCAGCCAGGCCTTATCTGCAGTTGGGCACAGACACATGAGAAAGTCCATCTGAGACCAGAATAACTGCCCAATTAACCACAGCATAAATTTCTGACTCACATAATAGTGAGTTAAAGAAATGGTGTTTTTAAGCCACTAGGTTTTGAATGGTTTATTATTTAAGGGAAATATTCACAAGCAGACTAAATTCCAAAATGAGCAGTATCCTGAGTACTCCCACATTCATTTGCCTTGAGTCAAACCAACAGAATTCTTATTGCCCATTCTGTGATTTTTCTCTCCTCATTCCCATCCAATCAGCCCATGTATGAATCATACACTACCTGCTGCAAAACTGAAAGATGTGTTTTTCCCTGGGAAGGCCATCGCTTGCTCTCCTTGGTGCCCTGGAAAGATACATTATTTTGGATAGCTAGTGTAAAGTACAATTTTGCAGATGTATGAGATAGGGAGCTCTCGTGCTTCCCATGTTTGTGGCAAGATAAAGAGATGGATGGAAAAATTTAGTATCAGTGAAACCACAAGCCAGTGATTTCAACAATTTTGACACTTCGAATTCAGGGTTGTTTTTGGTCCAAAGTGCTGTTCTAGTTATATCTGTCTACAAAACAACAAATTTAAAGGTATTAAACAAATTCGATCCTCATTTATTATCTTATACAGTCTGGGTATTGGGTAGGCTCAGCTAAATGATTCTCACTCAGAGTCTCTCATGAAGTTGCAACTAGACATTAACAGGGACTGGAGTCATCTTGAAGACTGCCTCCCTCACATGTCTGCTGGGTGATGCCGGCTGCCAGCCAGAACACCTATAAAAATGGTTTCTTCATGTAACCTGGGATTCCTCACAGCTGGGTGTGAGATGGTAGTGACTGGGTACCAAAAGCAAGTGTTCTAAGACAGATCTAGGGAGAAGGTGCAGCTCTTTCATTGCCTCAGGAGTTATATGGTGACACTTCCACCGTGCCCTACTGGTTGAGGCAGTCACAAAGGTATGCCCAAGTCCAAGAAAAAGAGAAATAGACTCTGCCTGTCATATCTATGAATGTGGAAAGGTCACATTTTAAGAGGAGCATGTGGAATAAAATGTATTACTGCAGCCTTCTTTGGGAAATAAAATCTTCCAGATGTACATATAAATAATGGGAAATCATGAAATTCCAGTCATTTTACTTTTATTAACATGCAGCTAGAACCATGCTAGTGAATAACTTAGATATTAGATACTGTGCAGCCATATTCAGGCAGGTCTTAAATATAACTGGATGCTTGAAACTTTATCTGAGTCTTCCTAAAAGTATCTGGGAAGTTAATGAGAACGTTTTTGTTGGCTGGAAGCCATCCTTCCTCATACAACTAAATGATATTTAATTTAAAATATGAACTTTGCCTTAAATATTAATTAGAACATAACATTAAAATATTGGCCAGGCGTGGTGGCTCATGCCTGTAATCCCAGCACTTTGGGAGCCCGAGGCGGGTAGATCATGAGGTCAGGAGATCGAGACCATCCTGGCTAACATGGTGAAACCCTGTCTCTACTAAAAATACAAAAAATTAGCCGGGCATAGTGGCGGGTGCCTGTAATCCCAGCTACTCTGGAGGCTGAGGCAGGAGAATGGCATGAACCCGGGAGGCGGTGCTTGCAGTGAGCCGAGATTGTGCCACTGCACTCCAGCCTGGGTGACAGAGCGAGACTCCATCTCAAAAAAAAAAAAAAAAAATAGGAACAATTTTTATAGTTGTCAGCCTGGAGCAAGAAAACACAATAAACTTGGTCAGCAGATGTTAAGACAGAAGTGTAGGGAAAAAGTGAAAATTTTATTTAAAAATATCTCTTAGGCACTTTTCGAAGCCACAAACTACAACAAAGCTATTCCCTCATTTTCTTGCTCTGGTTTCTAACATGTGGTCACTCCATGTCCCTTGCCTCTGGAGAACGAGGTGGTAGCATGAAAGGAAGAATGAATGTCACAAAAGTCTTCCTGGATTTGTTTCTAAAAACCTAACATCCATTCTGAGAGACGGTTAAGAAGGGAGGAAGTTTGTAGTTTTCACAGTTCTCCAAATTGCTTAAACAGAAACAGGAGGTAAAGTGAAGCTTCTCTTATTCACACTAGAGGTTTACCAGGATTAGGAGAAAGAGATAAGAGAAAGAGAAAGGTATGTGTAACACCAGGGCAAGGGACCTGCATTTGTGGTAAGGCCATAAATTATTAGGAAATTCAGAGTTTAGAGATCAGGAACCAGTATTCTATGCTGCCAGTGCCTGGCGGGGGTGGTGATGAAGGGAAGGGGACACAGTGATCCTCTAGAGGGAAAAGAGTATGATGGGTGTCAGTGTAGGTATCAGGGAAAGGGACACTTGAACAAAAGTTTCCTTGCCCCAAGCCAGACACTGAAGCACCATAAAGTCACACGTGCCTTTGTTCAGGGCAAAGGGCATCTCACAGGCAAATTTATAGTTTTGGGTTTTAAAAATTGTTTCTAAAAAGGTATCATATTGCATATATAATTTTATACCTTTTAAAAAACATTTTGCTTTGGAGATACTTAGGTCATTATATACAGATCTACTCTATTATACCTGTTGCATGTTATTTCACAGTGTATGCATGAACTACGGTCTATTCTCTTATTAATGGACATCTATTTTTTCCTCAATTTTTCTCTAAAACAATGTAGTAGTGAATGTCCTAGTGTTAACCTCCATGTAAACATGTACATTTATTTCTCTAGGTTAAAAAAAGAGAAGTGAAATCCCTGGGTCATAGGGGAATACACTTTTAAAATATACAATTCAGTTAGGCCTAATTATCCTCTGAAATGAGCATGGCCATTAATATCTTAATCTGAAAAATATGAGGTAAATTATTTCCCCACATTCTCACCTGTATATTTATTATTTTAAAATATATTTTTTAAAATGAACATGTATTTTAAAAGCAAAAGAAATAGTAGAAAATGTTCAAATATATTCTCCATGATAGCAAGAACATTGCCTGTCTTATTTTTATATAATTAGAACAGTGCCTGGTACATAATAGAAGATATTTAATCGTTATTAGTTGAATGAATGAATGAATGACAAAGGCAAATGGAAGGCGGCATTGAGAGAAACTCTCTGGCATGAAGCATAAGGTAATGCTAGAGGACTTTGAAGCCAGTGTTGAACTGAAAGTAACCATAGCAGCAACACTGAAACTCAGCTCAGCTCCTGGCTAGTTTGACTCAAGTCCCCACACTAACAGCAGAGCAATTTAAGAGGCATGTCTACTTTCAGTTATAAGGACGCTACCCCAGAGTCTACTGTCCTAAACGGAATGTCCATCTTTCAATCAGAAATTACAAAACACACAAAAATGCAAGAAAAAATCCCACTCACTGTTAAGAGACAAATTAATTAACAGAACTAGACTGAAAAATGGCTCAATGTTAGAACTCTCAGACAGAGGATTTAAAATAACAATTGACTGATATTTTAAGGCTCTAGTGGAAAAAGTGGGCAACATGCATAAAAGAAGAATTTATAGGAACTATAAGAAAAAGTCAAATGGAAATCTTATAAATAAAAACCACAGTCACTATAATGAGGAAATACTTTGATAAGGTGTCAGTGAACTCAAAAATCAATCAATAGAAACTACTCAAACTAAAACTCAAAGAGAAAAAAAAAAAGATGGGAGACAATTATTTTTTAAGAATTGGTCATCAAAATGTAGCAACAAGTTTGCCTTACCCTATATCATTTGAATTTTCAAAAAATAAGCTCATTATACAATCTTTAAAATATTTTGAATAGAACTGTTTCATGTGTTATTTGTGAAAATTAGGGAAAAAGCAGTAAAGAAACATTCTGTGAGAAAACCTATCTAATAAACTCAGTATTGAGGTTCTTAGAATATAGAAAAAGAAATGTGGCAATTTGCCAGTTTTCATTATAAAATGGAAAAGAATAAAATTATTCTTTGCCCATTTACAGAAGAATTTATTGTATTGAAAGGGATTTTTGTAAACGGTAAACTAAGCACTGTAATATAAGCTAGTAATTTTCAAGAAGATACTTCACCCAAAAGCATCAGAATGGACAGAACATGTATCTTTGGTTAAAGTAGCCTGTGGTTTTTCTAATGATACAGAACATCTCTTTGGAGAGTGTAGACATATATGCTTGTGTAAGTGCGTGCATGTGTGGGGGTACACCTGTGAATATGTTAGTTACATAGCAAAGGGGAACTAAAGTTGCAGATGGAAATTAGGCTGCTAATCAGCTGAATTTAATATAGGGAGATTATCTTAAATTATCCTGGTGGGTCCAATGTAATCACTAGTTCTAAAAAGTAGAAGAGAGAAGCTGAAGAGTAGGTCAGAGTGATGTGACATGAGAACAACCCAACCCATCATTACTGGTTTAAGGATGAGGCAATAGAGTTATAAACCAAGACATGAAGGTGACCTCTAGGAAACGGAAAAGATGAGAAGATGAATTCTCCCTTAGATCCTCCAGAGGGAACACAGCTCTGTTAACACCTTGATTTTAGCCAGTGAGATCTGTCAGACTTAAAACACACAGAATGTAAGATAATAAATTTGTGTTGCTTCAAGCCACTGAATTTGCAGTAATTTGTTATAACAAGCAAGAGAAAGTGAATACCCCTTTCCCCTTTATACACAAAGCTTTAATAAATACCTAGAAAAAAGTGAGGTCAAAATATGAAGGCTCAAACACAACTGTGTGGTAATAAATATTAGATAAGATTGACAATTGAAATACACCTGGGTTAATGAAGAACCAGTGGAATATATGCTAATAGGAAATCAAATGTGGACAAACAAATCATAAGCTTCAATGTTTATTTAATATGAATGAGAAAAGGTAATATCACCTGATAGGTTATTGTGGAGATTTGCAAATGTAACACAAAAAGGTAATAAATATTTCCAAGGGGACCAGGCTAAAAAAGCTGACAGTATTTCTTAAGGGTCATCAATTATCTGAAGTAGGTTTAAGTAATCAGGATATTAGACTTTATCCTTGCAATAGACAAAAATCTTCTTTTGCAATACACAAGAAAAAGAATTGAAAAGGAGTCATGGAAAGGAAGAAAAGAGTGGAAGGAAGAGAATAAGGAGGTAGAAAAGGAAGAGAAGAATCAAGAAGAGGAGGATGAGGAGGAGGAGAAAGAAGTAGAGAACTCATAAACATGTAATGATATTAATGCTTTAAATGTGAAACCTGGAACCATAAAGCTTCCAAAAGAAAATGTAGGGGAAAGGCTTCTTGACATTGGTCTTGGCAATAATGTTTTAGATATGACACTAAAAGCACAGGCAATAAAAGTAAGAATAAACAAGTTTATGCCAAAATGAAAAGCTTCTGCACAGCATAGGAAACAATCAGCAAAATGAAGAGGTAGCCTCTGAAATGGGAGAATATTTTTGTCTGTCATATATCTGATAAATGGTTAATATAAAAAATATACGAGGAACTGCTACAACTCAATAGCATACACACAAATAGAAAACAAAATTCCCAAATAACCTGATTGTAAAATGGCAAAGGATCCGAATAGACATTTCTCCCAAGAAAATATAAACATGAGGGAAACGCAAATCAAAACCACAAAGAGATACCACCTCACACCTGTTAGGAAGGCAATCATAGATTAAAAAAAGGTAAGTGTTAGCTAAGTGTTAGTGAGGATTTGGCGGAAAGGGAACCCTTGTACACTGTTGGTGGGAGTATAAATTGATACAACCATTATGGAAAACAGCATGGAGAGTTGTAACAAATTAAAAATAGATTTACCACCTGATCCAGCAAACGCACTTCTGGGTATACATCCAAAAGAATTGAAATTCGGATCTGGAAGAAATATCTGCACTGCCTTGTTCATTGCAGCATTGTTCACGTAGCCAAGATATGTAAACAACCTAAACATTCGTTGATAGATGAGTGGATAAAGAAAATGTGGTGTATACATACAATAGAATATTATTCAGCCTTAAAAAAGAAGGAAATCATGCGATTTGTGACAACCTTGATAGACCCGAATAGCATTATGCTGGGTGAAATAAGCCAGAAATAGAAAGATACTGTATGATCTCACTTATATATGGAACCTAAAATAGTCAAACTCATAGAGCAGAGAGTAGAATGGTGGTTACCAGGAAAGGAGAAAATGGAAAAGTGATGATTAGAGGGTACAAAGTTTTAGTTACACAAGATAAATAAGCTCTGAAGATCTATTACACAGTATAATGCTTATAGCTAACAATACTGTATTATATACTTGAAGTGTGTACAATAAGAGGGTAGATCTTATGTTGAGTGTTCTTACCACACACATACACATATTAATAATTTTAATAATAAAGGAGGTGGGAGAAAACTTTAGGAGATGATGCATATATTTATGGTCTTGATGATAGTGATGGTTCTATGGGTATATACTTCTCAAACTCATGGAATTGTATACTTTAAATATGTGCAGCTTTTTATATGTAAATTGTATCTCAGTAGAGTGGTTTAAAAATATATATATAAAGATGTTTTCCTATCTGGAAATAATGTAAATATGTTGAGTTGGGACATTAGAGCATGGTAAGAGAAATGAAAGAAGGACAACTCAGTGAATGGCTTTGCATCCAGCAGAAAAGTCACCGAGTACGAACTGAAGCCTCTACTATGTATTCAAAGTACCTTCCATGGGAGTTCACCCTTCCACATTTTCCTTCTGTCCCAACCCTGCCTCTAAGTCTCTCTCTGAGAATATTATTCAAATTAGCCCTTATATAAAAGTTCTTAGTCCTCTGAGTGTCCCAGCAGGAGGGCATTATATAGATTTTCTCAAGTTAACAAATAGTATAGTTAATCAGGATGAAACATTTCAAAATAAAGAGTACATCAATACTTAGGAAGCATGGATATTGTGTCAGGCACTGTGTTAAGGAGTTGAAATATTAAGTGCATCATCTCACTTAACCTCTTCATCTTCATGTGATAGCTATAAATATCCTGGTTAGGAAACAGTCTCAAAGAGTTAAGCATCTTGCTCAAGGTCACACAGCTAACAACTGGCAAAAGAAAGAACACTACTTTTCAGAGAAGCACTATTGCAGGGTGTTGCTTGATATTTAAGTACAGGAGAGTGTGCCGTCCATGAAGGAGGGCTTGGAAATCAATAGTCCTCACTAGAAATTTTAGTGTGCTGCCTGCCTGTCTTCAGGTCCATAAAGAACAAATTAGAGAATTTTACCCTATACCCTAACTTTTAGTCAAAATCATCCAGGATTGCAATTAGGATGCAGTCTTTATGGCTCCCCAAGAAGGAATAAAGAAGGTGGAAATAAGTTGGTAAAATTGGAAGAAAAAAAAAAACAGGAAGCATTTACATAAAAACAACTCTTTTAAAGAATCAATAAAGTTACAGACATTAAGGTGAAAGCAAACCAAAGAGATTGAACTTGGAGAGTGGAGGGCAGGTACAAAATGAATGCTCAGGAAGGGGAAAAAGTCAAAGACAAATATTTAGCACAGTATGATGGCAAGAAAGGTGAATATCCAGTTAAGGTAGGAACCAGGGCTGAGGGACAAAAACAAAGATATTGGAGCCTACTGGTTGTCAATTAGCTCAAAGCACACTTCCCACCTCTTCAAATAAAAACAAAAGAATCTGAGCTTTTCAGAGCTCTGCCTTGAGACCAACAGCCCTAGGGCTAAATATCAAATATCACATGCAAATGTTGTGTGCCTGAGAGTATGCACAACCATTTACTCATTCCATTTCATAACACATATTGAGCATTTACCGTGTTCCAAGCACTGTTAGCAACACAGATGACTTACAAGAGAGTAAGTTACAGCTGAGAGGCCAGTGAAGGTAGACTTGTAGACTGAAACTTTCAGGAGCCATGGAAGAGTTAGTGCTGCAAAATATGTACAGTGTTGTGGGGAGCAGAGAGAATATTTCATGTCTTCACAAAAAGGGAAATATTTGAGTTGGATCTCAAAGGATACATGGAAGTTCACCAGAAAGGAATAAAGGAAAGAATAAGATTTTAGGTAGTAATCCTGTATCTGGGCATATATACTAAAAAAGTAGTTTTTAAATCAATGAATAAGGATACTTAAAGAAGACTTATTCTGAGGTTAAAATCTGAAAACAATCAGCATGTTCAACCACTAAAGAGTAGTTAAGAAAATTGTATTATATTGACTTAATTGTCTTTTCAACTATGTTTGACCTATAAATGGCAATTTCACATCATTTAATAGAATTTCAGTCTAATGAAACTTATTCTGATAAAAATGGGAGAAAATCTGGGAAGACTATGTTGAAATTAAAGAATCCATAAAATAATGGCAGATAAAATACAAAGAACAAAATTTCTATGTGTAATATAAATTGAAGTTTTTAAAATATGTTTCCATAGTGATAAAGATTGAAAAGAAAAGAGGGAAATGAGAGTAGTTGTAATAGAATAGAAGGAGTTAAAATATCAAAAATCCATTCATGTTTTTAAAATATATATATAGTATGTATACACAAACATGTATATATGTATGTGTGTATACATACAATATAGAAAAATACATATTTTAAAAATATATTTTATTTATATGTATTTATTTAAAATATATATTTAAAATATATTTTTTCTATATTGTATGTATGTATACACACATATGCATACATACACACATTTAAAATATGAACCAAGATGATATTAAGTTACATTCAAAATCTTTTAAAAGTAGCTTATCTAAAACATTCCATTTTATCTAAGTCTGAGAGAAACAGGTTAACCATTTTTTCAGTGGAAAAATAAGTTCATTGATTTCATTTTTAAATAGAAATATCAAATGGCAGCCAGCTGAAGGAGTAATTTGTGTGCTATGAAGCATTGGGTTCTGGGAAGGAGAAGTCCCAGAACACTTATTTATTCCTGCTGCTGTCACAGTATTTGAGTCCAAGATCCGATATGCTTAATTATACCAGACATGATTTTGAAATTCTTGTGTTGAAGATTTGGGGGATATCTAGCTTTTCTGTATCTTGGGTCTCTGTGTCTTTGACAAGAGGTTCAAAATGTGTTACCTCTTCTGGACTGATTTCTATCTGACTGACACATGGCAAGGGTCTAGGTAAAGGCATCAATTTTATATGGTATAGGATCCAGTAGAGATTTGCCATGTTCACATATTCAAAACTATATTATAACAGACTGCTGAGTGTAACATAGGCACCTATATACATGGGGGCATCTAAGGGTATCTGCTAGAGTTGTATCAGTTAGGACAACTTAGGTAGTTCTCCAATAACAAACAGCTCCCCAGTCTCAGAGGCTTAAAATGACAAGAGTATACTCCTTGTTCTTGTTACATGGACTGTAGAGCTTGGCGTAAGAGTTTCTCTTCATTGTAGCAACTCAAGAAATAAGGCTAACAGAGCAGCCACTATCTCGAACATTGGCAGTCACCATTCTAGAGAGAAAACAGCACTCTAGAGGGTCTTTCATGGTCTGGAAGTGATTCATTACTCATAACTCACTTGCCAGTCACAAGCCCCTGCCAATCATAAGGGCCCAGGAAATGCGTTCCTACTGTGTGTACAGAAGGGAGAAAACTAGGAATACTTGACAAACATCATTAATCACTACCACAAGACTCTTTCTGTATTGCTTATTTTTAATGGAAGCATAAAATATTGAAATGCAATTTTAAGAGTGCCTTCAAATGCCATCTCAGAGAGATGATCTGCAGGGTCACAGGGCATCAACAATCAAGAAGAGTTCTAAAGGAGGCCAACACCGTTTTAAGAGACTGGTTGGTCTGGTGGATAAAGGAAGACAGGAAGAGTTAAATACGTATAGTTTAGCTGGGCAGACCCAGTAGGGAGCAATAGAAGGTGGTAAATGTGGATGTGGTAGCAATCTAAAAATATCCATAATATGTAAAGGATTAGAAGGAAGTATTATTTAGCATGCAAATCAGAAAGAATCACTAGATATTTTAAAGAATGATATGAGGAGTTAGGTTCTGAGATCAAAACATTGGAAAACTGATATTATAAATAAAGTGAAAAAGTAAGCAGCATTCTCAAATACTTTTTACTTGAGAAGACGGGAAAAAAATTCTTCGGATAAGAATTGAAAATGGGGTTAACTTTAGGGAGACATCTAAGAGCACCTGAAATAAATCTGACCTCTCGCATTCACACACAAGATTTATATTTGCTAGCTAAATTCTAGCTTGAGGGAGCAGGATACAGGCAGATACATCCTCCTGATAACATTTAGAGCAATGGAAGTTTTAGTATGTCATGGAGTACTTTACAAGGAGCCTGCCATTTATTCCAGTATGGGAAGATTCCAGAACCTGCCTATATACATATGTAAGTAAGTCCAAGCTTGTGTCACTTGCCACCTGGCAGCCAGTAAGTCGAGAGACAAGGTGTTGGAACAAAGAAGGTGACTTCATTCCAGACAGCCAGCAAACCAAGAGGATGGTGGACTTATATCCTAAAGAACTACCTGAAAAGACATGACTCTCAAGCTTCTTTTTATACTGGGGAAAGGGGAACAAACAAGGGGTTGCGATCAGGAGGCAACCAGTGACCACAGACATCTGGGTATCAGCAGAGGTCCAGAGATTTTGCAGAACTTCTTTGTCTTTGGTTAGTTCACAGTGTTCCTATAAATCTTTAGCATAACATTGCTAGTTGTGTGTACACCCTCCTTATATACTCAGGAGTTGGTTTTGGGAAGGGACTATTATCCTTGCTTTAAAGTTGAATTATAAACTAAGTTCTTCCCATAGTTAGCTTGGCCTATGTGCAGGGGTGAGCAAAGGCAGTTAGCTCGTGAGGTTAGAGGCAAGATGGAGTCAGCTGTGTTAGATTTCTCTCACTGTTACACATAGAATACTTGGAGTATGGAAAAAGATCCTAAAACCCACTGTAATTATAGCTACTTAATTATATGTGCTTCTATGAGCATTTTAAAGACTTTTCCAAGTTTAGGACAATAGGTTTTAATATGTCCAGGGCTAACACTGATACTCAGATACTGATGAGTTTTTCTCAAACCTTCCATGCTATCATGGGGAATGTTTCATAGGCAATGGAATTTAGTTTTATATCTTCTTTTTATTGTTGTTACTTTCCTTGACTGTGTTTTCTCCCATCGGAGACTTGCCTGACTCATTTTGAAGAGTTTAAAATGGAAATTTTTGGAGAGATTTAACATGAGAAGAGATCAATCATTTACTTTTCCTAGCTTGTTTTTCAAACAGGAAATACGAGCAGTTTTCTTCTCAGATGAAAACTGCGGTTTTCTGAGTTAGATTCTAATCCCCACCCCTTTTAGGATTGAAACGGAATCAACTCACTTTAGAACAAGATACAACTAAACTGACCTGCGATCTTCTCATTTCTAACAGTAACTACAAGTAAGAGAAGAGCCAACAAGGACAAAGCAAATGAGCTTAACACCCAGGGATTTTCTCCAGTCACTCAAAGCCAGAGGGAGTGATTTGCATTGTGTAATTTTTTACTGACCTCTTTGTCCACACTATTTCCCAGGAAGAAATATACCTTCCTAAATGCCAACTTCTACCCCTACCCTATAATATCAGCCTACCCCATACCTACACCATGACCCAAGGTCTATGATTATACCGTCTTTTTAAAAATCAACTTTATTGGGGTATATTTTACATACAGTAAACTGCACCCACTTAAAGTGTATATTTTGATGAGTTTTGACAAACGTGTATACTTGTATAGCTACCATCAAAATTAAGACATAGAACAGCTTTAACTTTTCTTTAGGAAGAAGTATTTCTGCTGTTTCTGAAGACTTACATTTGCCTAATGTGGGCGTAAAGGGCATTTTCAGCACAAATCAGCAATGTTGGGAAAGGATGAGGAGGTGCAAATACTTTAGTTCACTACATGTGGAAAGGTCACAAGCACTGTGGAAAAAAGAGAAAGCAAAGCAGGGTTGGGGGAATTTGGAGTGTGGGAGTGGGAGTGTAGCTGTGATGTGCAGTTTGCAATATTAAATGAATAGTCAGGGAAGGCTTTATTGCGAAGGTAAGGCTTAAAGGAGAGGAGGCAGTTACCAAGGCTGCTATGAAGGGGTTGGGAGCAGGGAGAGTTCTAGGCAAAGGAAACAACCGAAGGCCCTAAAGCGGAATCTATCTGTTATATTCAAGAAACAGCAAGGAAGTCTATGTGGCTCAAATGCAGTAAATGAGGGGTGAATAGTAGGACAGGAGGTCAGAGAAGTTAGCAAGGAGTCAAAACATGTTGGGCCAAGACAGCCATTGGAGGGCTTTGGTGTTCATTGTTTTTCCACCCTGTCCTATGGACATGTGGATGAAGGAAAGCCTGAGGGAAAAAGAAGAGTGGTAGGTACGTATTAGCCTTGGTCCAAGATGCAAAAAGATAGAGTGGCAAAGGCCAGCAAGGGAAAAATGATTAAAAAGTGCAGGCCAGAACAACACAGAAATTCCTGGAAAGAAGCCAGGGGGCCCATGAAACATAAAATTATGTTACTGATGTTCATGGCAGAAGTTACAGAGAGACGCATTCTCTTGAATGACTGAAAAGGGATACAGAAAAGTCTTGTCCTAACCTTCTTGAATAAGCAACATTTTACCACCTCTCCTAAATGAAGAGAGTATAAATAAAAGAAACACCACCTACTCACATCTGAAAGGTTGCCAACTCTTGTTTTGTAAGAATCTCAGGATCTCTTAAGCAAGGGGCTGCATTTCAGTATTTAAAAAGTGCACCTTGCGGCTTTGTGCAATTTCAACCACTTAGGTCTCATAAGCTTTTGAGCCACAGCTCAATTTTCAAAGGAACACCCTAAATCCAATTTTTTAAAAGGTCATCTGATGAGTCAATCAACAGGTGTAAATTTTTCAATATCTTACTGTCAGTGTCAAGAAATTGGTTTTTTTTGGTAAAACACAAAACTGCTTTATTAGTTGAGTATATAAAAACACCACAGGATTTATGTTCTTCCCTCAATACACGCTTGGGTAACTCCCATTAGGAGCAGCAGGAGTTGCAACAGCCCATACAGGGAAAAATAGAAGCTTCACAGCGTAAGGCTACAAAACGCAGCAGAGACATCCAGTGGAGTCATCTTAACATTATAGGATCTGCTTGTCCATGCCTTAGTTTCTCCATGTCACTAATGGGTGTGAATTTTTGTGCTCTTCTGTTCAAAAGGTATAGGATAAAGACTAATTAAGGGCCAATACTCATAGCTGCAAATGCATTGACCTTGTGTATGTGCCCAGCATTATTTAAATTCTCACTACTCAAAGTGTGGTCCATGGAACAGCAGCATCAACATCAACTGGGAGGCTGTCAAAAATGAAAAACCTTAGACTCTATGCCTAACCTGTTGAATCAGAATCTATATTTTAGCAAGATCTCTGTCTTGCATATTAAAGTTTGAGAAACAAGCACAATGTTTTTGTTTAAAACCTGATTGAATCTTTGTGACAACTCCATGTAGTAGATAATAACATCCCCATTTTATGAAGTTGTTGAGATTGAATCCTGACATGACCTGCCATAAATTAAGTAAGTGGTAATACCAGGATTCAGGCTGGGTGTGGTGGCTCATGCCTGTAATCCCGGCACTTTGGGAGGCTGAGGCAGGCAGATCACGAGGTCAAGGGTTTGAGACCAGCCTGGCCGACATGGTGAAACCCCATCTCTACTAAAAATACAAAAATTAGCCAGGTGTAGTGGTGGGCACCTGTAAACTCAGCTACTTGGGAGGCTGAGGCAGAAGAATCACTTGAACCCAGGAGATGGAGGTTGCAGTGAGCGAAGATTGTGCCACTGCACTTCAGCCTGGGTGACAGAGCAAGACTCCATCTCAAAACAAAAAAACACAAACAAACCAGGCTTCAGACTCAGGAGGGTATGTGATTCCAAAAGATATACGATTCCAAAAGTATACATCCAGTAATACTTCACTACTCATGATACATGTGATCAAGAGAACAAAACTGAGGGAAGAAATAGAGGAAATCACTCTGCTTTATCTCAACATAATGTTCAAAATAAAAGAAAAGAGGCCACCATTAGCATGTAAAAGGAAAAGCCATTTGGATGAATAAGAGAACAATTTGATCTCAATATAGGCTAGACTTAGTAGGAGAAAATGTAATTAAGGAGGACAAATAAGTCTTACAGAAGATCACAAACCAAGACCCTTCCCCAGTATGCCTTTTACAGTAAAGGGACACCCACATTCACACAGACACAGACACACACACACACACACACACACACGCACAGTTTCCTTAAAACCAAATCCTGCTTGGCATGAATATGTATAATTAGATGTTCCCTAGGAGTGAGAAGTAGTAATTAATTCAGTGTTAAACATCACAATCTATTACTTGAACTCCATAGCAACCACGGTTGCCAACAGAGAGAAAACAAAATTTCGGAGCCTATTTTTAAATAATTACATTGAAATTTTTGAAAATGTGTAAAAGCTGACACTTGCTATTTTTAGGCTAAAACAATAGGCATTAACACAGGAAGTAGAGAAGAATGCCAAGGAATAAAGGCAAAAGGAAATCTCATCTGAACCAACCTAAACAATGATGTGGAAAGTATGACTTTGACCCTGCCCAAAGCGCAGGGCCCAGCTGCTCCCTCTGGGGGAGAAAGTTGTTCTTTTAGACTAAGAAGAGATATATTAATAATTTCTGGAAAGAATTGGCTTTTGAAATCAAACCAAACTACATTTGAGTCCCAGTGTTGTCACTTCATGTGTTTCCTTAGACAAGTTGCTTACGTCCCTGAATCGCCATTCCCTCATTTGTTACAATGGGAAAAATATTAGATCTATCTCAGAATTTTCCTAAAACAATCCAATATAAAATGCCCAATACAAAGTGTTGTAGATTGGGTTCCCCTGAAAGCAGATTCTGAGTTTAGCATTCAGGATATTTATTGAGGAATGCCCTTCGGACTAACATTTGTGGGAGGAAAGGGAAACAAGCAAGGTTGGGCAGTAGGAGAAGTTGTGCTGTGATGACGGCCCAGTGACAGCCTTGCCTAATCTCTTGGGAAGTTCTGGAGCTATCATAGCCTGACAGAGCTGTCTGACAGTGGGCTGAAATGGCCAGGACATTTATCACACCTTGATCCAACAGCCAATAAATGTGGCTGCTCACAGAAGGACATGATCGTTGGTGAGGGGGCTCTCTGCAGCTGAGGCAGTCCTTGCAGGGGCTGCCAGTTAACAGCATTCTCAGCAGCTGGGCAACAAGTCCTTTGCAGGGGGACCTGAGCGCTGCATTTCTATATGCAACACATACTATGCAAATAATGTTTGCTTTACTTATTTTGCATTTGTAATTATTACAAACATCTCTTTCTAATAGAAGTTCTGGTATCCAGAAAAATCCCATTGTAATGCATATCATAACAATTTCTGTTCTTAAAAGTAACTTCCAGTATTTTGTTAGGTTCTGATCCCAGAAACACACACTCATCTCTTTTAGATTTCTCAGTACTTCTATGAGGTAGTGAGTATTCATCTCCACTGTACAGTTGAAGAAACAAGTGCAGAGAGTAACTAGAAATAACCAGTTCTGGTGAGCAGTTGAGGGTGAAGAATGCTATATTGGACAGGTTTTAAATGATACTTCTTGCCACACCATTCCTATGCCTGTCCAACATCAACTCAATCCATCAACAAGTAAACAACAGAGGTCTCAAGGGAACTGTGTTCCCTTTCTTTCCATTTTTTGGAAAGACATATCTTGCCAACTCACTTAACCTTTATGCCAAAATCTTCCCACATTTTATAGGGTAATCAACACATGTCTCATATTTGCCCCAGAAAACTGAAGAAGGAGGAGGAGGTTGGCTTACAGGATCTCCAGAGCCCTTTTCATTTTAAGAATTCTCCACTGATAATCCAACGTTTTCATTGATAAAGTGTAATGTATTTTGAGGCAAGCTTAAAATGAAGGCCTAGATAAGTTAGAATTTCTTGGTTGCAAGCAATAGAAACTAGCTTTGGCTAACTTACAGAAAAGGACATTTGTTAGAGAATACTGGGAATTTAGAGAGAATCCACAGAAGGCTGGGGAAATGAGTTTGGCAACTGGACGGACCCCTGAAAGGCTAAGAAACAGGAAGCCAGCAATCTCCCTATTGTGAGAAGTCTGGACAGATGCTGTCCATTCTGCTGATGTAGCTGCTGCGATGTGTGACTTCCAAATATTCCTTCCAGCCTTCATTATTCATTCAAGATGAAAGGCCTGGAGAAAATATTTTTTCAGACTGTTTGGCTGCCACGGCTATATCAGGAACAGGACAGAAAGGGTGTGGTGTGTTGGTTTCCACTGTAGATGAGAGCACATGGAATTTTTCTCCCACCAAGACTACACAAACTGGGGAGTAATTCATTTCACAAAAGGAAATGAGGGTGTATTAGAAAGGAGGAACATAGCTGTGCACGACAATGTAAATTTCCACACATATAACTGCAGTTTACTCATTTATTCTTATGCCCACAAATCAAATCATCTTACTTTTCGTATTCTTATGCTGTCCAAATCCCTTCCTGCTTCCCAGACCTCTGAGTCTCCTCAGGGGTCCTTATGCCTCCCATTTATATTTGATAAACTCCTTTGAACAATAGGAAAACTTGACAAAATCCACCCCGAATAATTCTTCAAGGGACTGTCTATTCCTAATTACCAGTAGCAGTGTAATGTTAAATACCACTTCCAGGAAGTAAGAAGGAATTGGTAAACACTTCAGTAATCTTGGGAGATTGCTTACATATACTCCTAATAACCAAGGTAGAGAAAAAAATTAATTCTTATATTTGGTAAATTCAGTGCAACTGGATTTACAAAACAGAGTAAAAGGCAATAAAGCTAACGCAAGGGCCAACTGTGTACAATAAAATTTTTTTTCAAGTTTGAAAATAAATTACATAGATTTTTAAATCTTCAGCCTACAACAAAAGCTATTTGGTCATTTTGAGACCAGACTGCTTTTATAGGATTTGAAATTTGGTTCTTTGTCAAAAAAATCCCAAAGAGAAATTTGTATGTGTTCCCTAAGTCAGTTTCCCTTATTCTCAGATTAGCATAGACTGACTAACCCTAGCCTTCACTCAAATGAACCACTTTCCAAAGTAATGAATGAACAAGGGTTAGAAAATAACCATTTTCTCTTTTTTTCTCCTTTCACATTCACCACAATTTCATATCCATATATAATTCAGATTTCATTAATTTAACAAGGAGAAGATAATCTGATCATAAGTTTGCTATTTTGCTCTCAAAGTTGATGCTCTTGTCTGCTTTGGAAAATTGACTAGCTTTTGTACCTGTACAGGGAACCAAATGCCCAGACACAATTTTACAGAGTCAGCAGGTACTTAGATTGCATAAAAGTATATATATCCAGTTCACTGTCTCACTCTTGCAGCCACAGAATAATCCATATACCTAAGAGACCATTTGGGAAGTATTCCTGTTTCATATATTTAAACTTGTTTTTTTTTTTAGTACTTTCCTTATTTCTCAGCAAGGAGGCAGAAATAAGTGGCAATGTACACTTCTTTCCTTTTTATTTTATTTATTTATTTTTTAGATGGAATCTTGCTCTGTCACCCAGGCTGGAGTGCAGTGGTGCGATCTCGGCTCACCTGCAACCTCTGTCTCCTGGGTTCAAGCGATTCTCTTGCTTCAGCCTCCCAAGTAGCTGGGACTACAGGCATGTGCCACCACACCCAGCTGATTTTTTGTATTTTTTAAATAGAGACAGAGTTTCACCGTGTTAGCCAGGCTGGTCTCAATCTCCTGACCTCGTGATCTGCCTGCCTCAGCCTCCCAAAGTGCTGGGATTACAGGCATGAGCCACTGCGCCCGGTCTGTACGCTTAACTTCTTATCACAAGTTTTTTTATGCAGGAAAAAGAGGAAGGAAAGTAATATTTATTGGAAGTATACTATGTGCCATGCATTGTGCTAGATGCTTCACATACTATTCAGTCCTCATTGCAAGCTTGCAGGTTGTAGTGTTACAGATTGCTGGGCAATTTTCACCGAATGAATGTGTGGAAAGGTTAGCAAATTGCCCAAGGTCCCCTGTATTTGACACTGACTGCAACGCTCTTGAGCCTTCCATGATAGAAATGCCAGCAAGGCACAAGCTTGGCAATGTCACAGTTCAGAAATCAGCCTCTTGGAGATTGTCACATCCCATCACCATGAGTTGATGGGATTGAAATGTGCCATATGTTCTGAATATAGACAGGGTCAGAACTTTCATTTTCACTGAGTGTGCGGTAATTAAAAAGCTTACTGAAAGCAAATGATGGAGGATGAGCTTTAGAGCATCTCTGAAGCAACTTCTAATGAATGCAAAAATAACTGGAGTTGCAAAGTCACACTGCAACCACCCTCTCCTTAAAGGTTAGGTATGAAGGCCGAGTTGCTTTCATCAGCCACATTGCAAAATATTTAAAGATAAGCATATGCTACAGAGTTTAAATGACCATACATCAAAACAATATTGTTTTCAGTCTAATATTAAGTGTAGCAAGCCAGATGTCTCTTATTTAAATGAAAAAAATGGAGCTACTAGTGTGCACATTAAAACTTGTAACCAGATTGTAAGATTTGGGTACAACCAATATTTCATAATTCTTTGCAGCTCCTTTAACACCTAGCAAGAGATTACAATGAATTTTTGTTAAATGAATGAATGAATGAGGGCTTGTTTCTTGATTCAGAGGGCAGAATACAGAATCTAACAAAGAATCTTTAGCATACTAAACACTCAGGAAATAAAAACACTGATCTAGAAGGCAGAAAATCTAAAAGCTAATGAGTTGAACAAGTCTTTTAAACTTTCTAGTCTGTAGTACTTTATTTATCAAACGAAAGGTGTGAGAAGCCCCATCTAACACTGTGATTCCATGATTCTATGAAATCATAACCCAGTTATCCAGAGGAAACTTGATCTCTGATATCTTTCTTGTTATCTGATTACACAGGAATTGGGCAAAAATGTGGCTTAAAAAGAAATACAGAACTCAAAGATTAAAAAAGAACTATCCATATCTAACTATCCATCCCCAGCTTACCAGGGGACTCTTGAGTATATAATCAAGACGGAATTTTTTATGGTACATGAGCAACCTTTGAAAATACAACAAGATGAAAATACAGCATGACCTGGTGCCTAGCCTTATCCTTTTATTGAATATGGAGGGAAAGAGGGTGGGACTGCAGAGGTTAAGGCCAGTCGGCGGTCTATCGGTATTTTAATGTTTCTGAGTCTCAGTTTTATTCATATTTAAGCAAGTAAGCCTGTGTAGACTTCTCTCAGAGGAAAATCAGCAAGTTGTATAAGTGAAAGCAGATTAAGCATATGAATCCTTTCAGGAGAAAAGTTAGTTGGGGTGTCTGTTGTTTTGTATGAATCTGAACTAGGAAAGTCAGACAAACTAGAGAAGGATAAAAAGTGTCCTTCTGCTTGCTGCTGGAGTACCTTGGATCAGGGGAGTACCTTTGGATGGAGGCTTGGAGTGGACAGCAAATTGGGGAGCAGGAAGCAAAATGGGCTTGATATTCCTGAACATTCCTCATAGCAGCATGGAATCTTGAAGTCTTAGAGGAACTACTCAAGTGGGACCTCTAGTCCTGTTCTCATAAAAGGTGATACTTGAACTTCCACCATCAATGGAGTAGAAATGAGTTGATTGATTTTGCAAAAGCAGGACCCTTTGAAGGACCTAAGAGCTTCAGAGCCCCACAGGGGATCTATTGGGAGATTCCTTAGCAGCTTTTGGTGTCATAGTAATAAATTTTCCAAATGAAAGTAATAGTGAGAAATGGGGTCCATATGAGCAGTTTTTGCAGAAAATCCTTAAAGTGAGCCTCAGAGCAGCAAATAAAAAAGTGGTAATTTCTGGCCGGGCGCAGTAGCTCAGGCCTGTAATCCCAGCACTTTGTGGGGCTGAGGTGGGTGGATCATGAGGTCAGGAGTTCAAGACCAGCCTGACCAACATGGTAAAACCCCGTCTCTATTAAAAATACAAAAATTAGCTGGGTGTGGTGTTGCGCCTGTAATTCCAGTTACTCGAGAGGCTGAGGCAGGGGAATCACTTGAACCTGGGAGGCAGAGGTTGCAGTGAGCTGATATCACGCCACTGCACACTCCAGCCTGGGAAACAGAGCGAGACTCCGTCAAAAAAAAAAAAAAATTGGTAACTTCTGTCAGTAACCATCTTTTGATGAAGAGCAACACAAATGATTAAAGATACAAACTATTCCACATGAAGACAGTTGGGTAAATTGAAAAAGAGAAGGGTCGAGGATCATTTCAAACTGAAAAAGATTTGAGCCAGAGTTAAAGAAAGTTAGAATGGGCTGAAAGGAAATTCATAAAAGCCTTATTTTTTTCTGTACAGATAAGGGCCAGGAGACAAGATCAGGTCTTCTAACTCTGTTCAGTGATTTCTGAACATTCTAAGTTGCCTCCCCACCTCAGAGCTTTAATAAGGCTACTTTTCTTCCATTCTCTCATACCACACAGGTTAGAATAAAAGGAAAACAGCAAGATAGAGTTGGAAGTAATTTTCCACATTCTTAGAAAAATTTCCAAGCAGCGTTTATATTCTATACGCCCTTGGGTCTTTATAGGCCCCCTTTTGGATGAGCTTCCTTATACCAGGTCACTCAGAATTTAGAGAGGTTAAGTAAATGAAGAAATTTATGTCACTTGCTCTTTAAGCTAACATTCTTTCCTAAATCTCATCATAAACATTGTCTTCCTTCAATAGGACCATTTGTTGAGCTCTTAAGAGCACCCCTCACCCTGTAAATGTAGACACATAGATGTACTGTATATTCTAAAACATCAGGACTTCTGGATGTCTTTTTCTTTTTTCTTTTTTTGTTTTTTGAAACAGAGTCTCACTGTGTCACCCAGGCTGGAGTGCAGTAGTGCAGTTTGGCTCACTGCATCCCCTCCACCCACCAGACTCAAGCAATCCACCTCAGCCTCCTCAGTAGCTGGGACCACAGGTGCTTGCCACCATGCCTGGTTAATTAAAAAAAAATTTTTTCTTTGTAAAGATGGGGTCTCACTATATTGCCCAGGCTGCTCTCAAACTCCTAGGCTCAAGCAATCCTCCTGCCTCAGCCTGTCAAAATGTTGAGAGTACAGGCATGAGCCCCTGGGCCTGAGCAGGATGTCTTTCTTAGTCATCAGAATCCAATGAGCTCTGTGTCTTCACAGACAGCCCAAGTTGTTTTTTTGTTTGTTGGTTTGTTTGCTTGCTTTTTCTCGCTGTTAATTCCCTATCTTCCCTATTCTTTGGAGATTGCTCTATTTTGAAGTTCTTATGTGTATTATAGCTCTTCTTCAAAGGAACAAATTTGAATTACCCTCAGAAATCCTCTTATGGGATTCAGAAAAGATGCATTTAAAACTTCAGTCTCAGGTCAGGCACAGTGGCTTATGTCTGTAATACCAACATTTTGGTAGGCTGAGGTGAGAGGATCACTTGAAGCCAAGAGTTTGAGACTAACCTGGGCAATATAGCAAGACCCCATTTCTACTAAAAATAATTTTTTAAAATTAGCCAGGTGTGGTGGTGGACACCTGTACTGCTAGCCACTTGGGAGCCTGAGGTGAGAGGATCACTTGAGCCCAGGAATTTGAGGTTGCAGTGAGCTTCTGTGATTGCATCACTGCACTCCATCCTGCGTGACAGTAAGACCTGACTCTAAAAACAAAACAAAACAAAAAAAAACAAAACAACTTCAGTCTCAGAGACAGGTACTATTTGAGAGAAGAATAATGTCTCAGAGGATTATCACTTTAAATAAAACACCATTAAGCCCTTTCAGCCCAGTTCTCAATTGCTTTTATGCCCAACCAAAGACACCAAATAATCTAAAATGTGTTCTGGTATGAAATCAGACTTTGCATTGTAAAAATGAGCCATTTATTCCAAAGTTTCTTTAGCCTTGCCAGTAATGAAAAGCTGCCTCACTGCACACATGACTTTAATGTACATCTATTCAGGAGTGAAGCAAGACTGTGGTAAACCAGGTAGACACAGTAATTCATGGCTACTCATGGGCAGCCAGTCTCATGGACTCACCTGCAGTGGTAGCCTCTTGCCTTATTTCACTTGTATTTGTTGAAGAAAAGCAGCAACGGACAAATAAGATATAGCTGCTAGCACAGCAAGATGTGAAACATTTTATGACCTAAACACAATAACCCGTAATGCAAAAAACCTGCAAAATAGAGCAGAGTGAATCAAATTCACCAGAGAATTCCTTTATTTTTACCACAATGGCTGTTATGCTTTAGAATACTTACTTCCAATCTTGGCCCTTAATTATATCATAAGAAAAGGTCAACACCTTTGGGTGTTGGGATGGAAATGTAGGAAAGTATGCTTTTAAAGTTGAATTTGTAATAGAAACAAATGAAAAACTAATAAGAAAAACATGAGAGAATTAAACATGGAGCAGATCCAGATGGGGCAAGACATAAATATAGAGCAGTTTCAAAGCAAACCTTGCAAGATACCAGTCTGGTACCTTGTATGATTTTCCTAGGCTGAGGACCTGACAGATTCTTAAAAAATACCTTGTGACATGCATTATGCTCTTCACAAAGAGCATATCTGAGCTCTTCATGAAGCTCCTTCCTGCAAAGAGCTCATATTTCAATGAGAGAGAAAGAAACAGAAGAAACAATTTAAAATACCCTAATATGATAAGTCATATATATGGCAGTAGCATCCCTATTGTCTAGAAAAAGCCACTATAACATTGTATTGCTTAGAGTCTAAATTTATTTAATGTAATTTTCTGATTGCTCAATCCTTAAATTTTATTCCCCTCACTGCTCTTTTTTTATTGAGAGTCTAATTTACCTATAATAAAAGGCATAGATTTTAAGAGCACAGTTCAATGAGTTTTGGCAAATGTATATACTCATCTAATCAATACTATAATCAAGATATAGAATATTTTCATCAACTAAGAAAGTGTCTCCCTAATTTATAACACCTTAGCTTAGTTTTGGTTATTTTTGGTTCATGTAAATAGAATCATACAGTATGTACCTTTTAATATTTGACTCCCATCAGTCAAAAAATTGTCTACAAAATTTATCCATGCTATTATAGGCATTGGATTTTTTCTTTTTATTGCTGAGTGTTGCCCCGTTGTATGAATATACCACCATTTGTCCATCCATTCTCAAGTGGAATGCAATTTAAATTATTTCTGGTTTGAGCTGCTGCAAAGAAAGTTGCTCTGAACAATGTTGTGTAAGTCATTGTGTGGTTATATTTCTTTCTCTTGGATGAATATTTAGAAGGGGAACTGTTGAGTTCACACATTGTATTCTTGAACTCTTATTTTGACTTATTTCTTGATGATCATAGCCACTTGGGAGCCTGAGGTGAGAGGATCCCTTGAGCCCAGGAATTTGAGGCTGCAGTGAGCTTCTGTGATTGCATCACTGCACTCCATCCTGGGTGACAGTAAGACCTGACTAAAAACAAAACAAAACAAAAAAACAAAACAACTTCAGTCTCAGAGACAAGTACTATTTGAGAGAAGAATCTCTGAACACTATATTAGTCTGTTTTCATACTGCTGATAAAGACATACCTGAGACTGGGCAATTTACAAAAGAAAGAGGTTTATTGGACTTAAGGTTCCACATGGCAGGGGAGGACGCACAATCGTGACGGAAGGTGAGGAGGAGCAAGTCACGTCTTATATGGATGGCAGCAGGCAAAGAGAGAGCTTGTGCAGGGAAACTCCCGTTTTTAAAACCATCAGATCTTGTGAGACTCATTCACTATCACAAGAATGGAAAGGCCTGCCCCCATAACTCAATCACCTCCCATCGAGTTCCTCCCATGACATGTGGGAATACTAGGAGATACAATTCAAGATGACATTTGGGTGGGGACACAGCAAACCACATCAAATACTTTTGCTGAAGTTTGGTTAATGGTATGTTTCTTGAGAAATGGTGTATTTTTTGAGAACTTATATAGAATATCTTTGTTTTCTATGTACACAAATAATATACATTTGAAACCCATCTCTTTCTTCCTCATTCACTAGTAATGTCACAGCTCTAGAACATACCTTATCATCATTCACCTTGAGGTAGGGACAGTATCTTTATACCATTATGATCCCAGTGCCTGACACGTGGCCGAAGGTTAGTAAATACTTGTCAAATAAAATGTGTGCCTCTGCTGAATCACCCAAACTGATATTTCATTGGTGCAATTTAGTTACTATCTTTTATCTGCAACCCAATCTCATCAGCATATGATTACTTAAAAAAACAACAAATCAAGGAGCAAAGACCCCAGTGGGACACTGCTTAACAAATGTTGATGATACTAAGCTAGAATAAATCAGAAGTGACAACTCTTCACAAGAGGATGGGGAAACATTGGTTGGATTAAGCATCATGTGTTTTCGAGATACCTTCATACACATCACTGTTCATACATACTTCATACACATCAGGACTGTTTACTAGCAGAACACCGAGTTGCATTTCAATTAAGTCATTAGTGATGGGTTTTAGAGATGAAAATTAACAAGATCCTATGTTTATACAAATACACACATACACGAACACCTTCAAAAGTCAACACTATGGAAGATTCTAGCAAGAAGTGGTGGTCATAATTCGGATCTACCTGGTCATAGAGGCAAGGCCCACACACTTTACATATTTTTCCTCTTATATGAACCTTTTTGAGCTTAGAAGATTCCATTAAAATCTGGCTGCCCAACAGCCAAATACCTAGTGTGAATTTATCCCTGTGCTACAGTGACAGTGATTCACCCTCCAATGCTCCATCCTGCACTGTCCTCTTGTTCTTACACACTCCATATCCAATTCATCCAGAAATTGTTTATCTATAAAATATAACCACTTATCTATAAAATATGACCACATATCTATAAAATATGACCACTTTTCTCCACCTCAGTCCAAGTTACTCTCATCTCTTGCCTGTATTATTATAATGTCCTTCTATCTTGTCCCCCAGCTTTCATTCTTATGTCTCTTCTGGCAACCAGCTGACAGGGTGAATCTTTTAAAAGATAAGATAGATCATTGTTATTCTATCTCCTTTCTGACACTTCACCTCCCACCATTCCACTCCTTTACACCCTACACTACAACTACTCAGGTCTCCTTGATATTTTTTGAACTTCTCCCTTGGGACTGTGCTTGTACTTTCCTCTACCTACTCTTACTGGTGAGAGACTCTTCAAGTCTTTGTTTTAATGTCACCTTCAATGAAGCCTGCTCAGACAACCCTAATCACAACCCTAATCTCAACACTCTCCTGCCTTCCAATCTTTCTTATTTCGAAGCAGCTATTACATTCTTTTTACTACTTATTATTATATATTATTTATTGTTTCTCTTTTCCAATTAGTTCTACAAAGGCAAGCTTCATAAAATCATGTCTATTTTGTTCACTGATACATCCCAGGTGTCCAATGCTTAGCATATAGTAGGTACTGAATAAATATTTATTGAAGAAGTCAATAAATTTGCATTAGATGCTTTTGGTACAAGGTACCAGATGAAAGGTAAAAAGGTACAAGGTACAAAGATACAACGAAAGTCTTCCTTGAGGTTAACTTCAGTATGGAAACTTTAGAAAATATATTTAAATATACTGTTAGAATAATTGTTCTAGGTCAATTTTTGAATTTTACCTGTAGGACTCCAGGTAAAAGTTATTTTACCTAGGAGTGGAGGACTGTTTTTAAACTACAATTTTTCTAGGTAGTTCATCTAGTATATAACATTGCTAAAAATCCCTCAAAATTGAAACAATAAGCTTTTCTTTATGGTGCAAGAAAAACATTGTCATGTTCTGGGATCAATATTTTAAAAATTCAGTTGTCTATGGCACAGAATGAATATTGAGAAATTTTAGAGGAAATTACACATCATATTATTCAAGCATTGACATTATTTTAAGAATTTCTAGCATCACATCTAAAACAAAATATGTGCTTCCCACACATCAGTCTTTCAAATGTCACCATTACTTATATTTAGATGCTGTTTTTTCTTTAAATTGACACATTAAAATTAAATATATCTAAACACTGGAGCTTTGTATTACTACTACTGATGGAAAATCAGTATCACTTAGCACAAATAGATGAGAAAAATCAAAATACAAATTATGAAAACTAAAAAATTTATTAAATTCTAGCAAGGTACCATTGCTGGCCTAATGTTCTGAGTCTGAAGTCTTTCTCTTCTATGTTGAAAATGAAGAACACAAAAATGTTAAAAGATAAAGAAACATATGCTGTAATATAAAACTAAAATTTTCTTTTATACATTATCAGGATAAAAAAAATTTTAAGGGATAACTGTCTCATTGTGAGTTTCAATATATCCAGATTTCATGTTTAACATCATCTCTTGTGTCACTAGTGTCCGAGGGTGGTTAGTGCGGACTTTGTCATTCAATATTTGGATTTCAATGCTGACCTCATCACTTACTGACTCTGCAGCCTTGAGCTAGAGAAATAATCTCTCTAAGTTGTATTTTCTTTCATCCATAAAATAGAGCAAATAGTGCTGATTTTGCTGATATAAGATATGACAGTTAAATAATAAAATGTACAAAGGCACAAACCAGGTGTTTTAAATGTTAATTCCCTTCTTGGTCAAAAAGATTCTTAGCTTTTAGTTTTAATGACCAAAATACTCTCTGTTCATTCAGGTCAACATGAGTTCTCATTGTCAGGGGTTCAAAGTTCTATCTAATGGGCTTATAGCTTATACTTTGTAATTGACATTAATATTAAAATGTCATTACAGCTTTAGAGGAGTTTGTTATAGAAGTCTTATATAGCAAGTATTATAGATTGATTGTAAACTCCCAAAACTCATATGTTGAAATCCTAATCCTTAATTTGATGGAGATGGGAAGGAATGAGGAAAACCTGTCAGATTTATTGCCTTTCACAGGAGAACCATAGAATTAGTGCTCTATTCTTCAAGATAATAGAAGAGTGAACACAAAGGAGAGTCAGAGATCATCTACCTCCTGGTTTCAAAAGTGGGGGACCATTGCCTTTCTTTCAAGGACTAGACAGTCTCTGCCAGAACCTTGCAGGTGGGACTGCCAGGCAGTCTCCTGGTGACACACTCAGTGGGCCTGAAGGTCAAGACATCAAGCCAGAGAGGGTTACTCTTGAGCCTTAAAATCTCATGGATTTTAACTTGCAGTACGGACTTACTTGGGATCCATTATTCTTTTCTTCTTTCTTATTTCTTCCTTTTGGAATGGAAATGTCTATCCTACATCTGTCCCACTATTGTATTTTGGAAGCACATACCTTGTTGGATTTCACAGATTCACAGATGGAGAGCAATTTGCCTCAGGATAAACTGTACCTTCAGTCTCACCCATATATGATTTAGATGACATTTAAATGAGATTTTAGATTTTAGACTTTAGAGTTGATGCTGGAAAGAGTTGAGACTTTTGTGGCTGTTAGGATGTAATGAATGCATTTTGCATGAGAAGTACACGAATTTTGGAGGACCAGGGGCAGAATGCTATAGACTGACTGCTATAGACTGTTATGCTCAGTCAAAATTTGTATATTGAAATCCTAACCCTCAATGTGATGGTATTAGGAAGTTAGGCCATTGGTAGGTGATTTATGAGAGCAGAGCTCTCATGAGTAGGATCAGTGCCTATAAAAGAGACCCCAGAGCCTTGTATCTATAGCCACGTGAGGACATAGCAAGAAAGTGCTGTCTATGAATCAGGAAGTGCACCATCACTAGACACCAAATCTGCTGACACCTTGACCTTAGATTTTCCAGTCCCTAGAACTGTGAGAAATAAGTTTATGTTGTTTATTAGCCACCCAGTTTATAATATTTTGTTATAGCAGCCCAAATAGATTAAGACAGCAAGCCCAGCCAGTTTTGAATGGAGAATAACTGGAAATGATAGGGATAAGTGAGAGTTCTTTGGAAACAGGATAATCTCTCAATATCTACAGCTAAGCATTCCATTTATATCAGAAGAGGGCTGGCCCAAAGTATCATGCTATAAAATCTGCTTGGGGCTGGGAGGAGTGATCCATGCCTGTAATCCCAGAACTTTGGGAAGCCCAGGCAGGCGGATCACTTGAGCCCAGGAGTTTGAGACCAGCCTTGGCAGCATAGTGAAACTCCACCTCTACTAAAAAATACAAAAATTAGCTTGGGTGTGGTGGCATGTGCCTGTAGTTCCAGCTACTGGTCAGGGGGCTGAGGCAGGAGAATCACCTGAGCCCAGGAGGTCAAGGCTACAGTGAGCCATGACTGTGCCACTGCACTCAACTCTGGGTGATGGAGCAAAACCTTGTCTCAAAATAATAAAATAAAATCTGCTTGGACTGACTTGCTCAAGGACAATTCCTCAAAACTGGAGAAATTTGCAAAGGTCACCACCAACTCATCAAGAACATCTCACATTTTCAGTTATCTTGTGTATCCCACATTTCATGGTGCTTCTGTCTTCCACTGTGAGAGCCACATATAGTGCTGCAAGAGGAAATTGACATTTGGGGCATATTTCCCCCTTCTGTACAAAAGCCAGAGCAATTGAGGGTGAAGATATGTCTTTATATTTATATAGCTATTAAAGTGGTTAGTTAAAATTATTTGAATAATTCAAAAAATTAAGCAGGAAAGCATGAAATATCTGCAGACTGAGAAAGATACAATCACTTATTTATGGAACACCAATTTTAATTTTATATTTTGAAAAGATGGCAATAAATATTTATATGTTTCTCATTTTTTAAACACAAAAGCCAGGGAGGAAAATGCAGATTACAGTGAAAGCTTGTGGTTTAAATTCCCTTTTTAGATTTTATAATAACCTTTATCTTCCTGAATTTTCTTCCTTTATTAGTATTATGGAACAGCCAGACTTAATTATCTCCTTTTAATTTGTGTTTCTAATTTCTTTTGTTTGGCTCATGCACTTGTTTATTCCTTTAGATGTGGATTGGTGAGGGAGGGGTAGAAGAGTGAACACAAGGAGATTCTATGTCACCTTTTATAAGAGAAGTTAGACTTTATTTTCTTATTTAAATTTCAACAGATGATTTGTTAGGCTTAAAGCTGTGGGTGGTGAAGAAATTCTTCTTTGAAGAAAAAGCGTATTCATTCAGTAATTATATGTGTTAGTAAAGAATCACTAAGTAAACAAGAGTTCCAGGACAATCAATAACTATTTGGAGAGAAAAAAAAATCAAGTTACCACAACTTTTCACAAAAAAATAAAAATCAATTCAAGACAGATTATGATTTAAAGGTAAAACAAATACATAAAACTAAAGTCTTAACTGATTGCTTATCTGATCTTAGGAGGTAAAAAGAAGAAATCACAGTAGAAAAAAACTATAGATTTATGCAAAATACTGAAAACAAAAAGAAAACCTGGAGAAATTACTTGACAGAAAATACAGTCACTGTAAACAGGTAGTGTATAAAGTAAATATATAAAGTTTTGGTATTAAATAATAAGAACAACATCTAGGTCTCATTTGAAATTGGCCAAAGGACATGAGTAAGTAATTAAAACAGGAAATAAAAATTAATAACAAACATAGAAAACAAATGCTATCTCACTAGTAATAAAAATAGAATGATAGATTCAAGTTCCAGTCAGGATGGAATAAGCACATTCCACCCTACTTCTGCCAATTTCAACAAACACCCTGGATACACTTAAAGCACTTATCCAGAAGATTTTGAAAGATGGATTCAAAAAGATGGTTGGGCTAGTGATGAAGGAAGCCTTGACTGTGAGTTCCCTATATATTTTTGTCTCGTCTATATCTTGGTTTGTGTGCTAGAGAAGCCAGCAACTCAGACCACAAAAGGGGACAGAATAAAAAGGCCCAGGGGCCAGAAGCGGAGGCTCACGCCTGTAATCCCAGCACTTTGGAAGGCCAAGGTGGGCAGATCAGCTGAGGTCAGGAGTTTGAGACCATTCTGGCCAACGTGGTGAAATACCATCTCTACTAAAAATACAAAAATTAGCTGGGCGTGGTGGGGCATGCCTGTATTCTCAGCTACTCTGGAGGCTGAGGCAGGAAAATCGCTTGAACCCAGGAAGTGGAGATTGCAGTGAGCCGAGTTCGCGCCACCGCACTCCAGCCTGGGCAACAGAGAAAGACTCCATCTCAAAAAAAAAAAAAAAAAAAAAAAAAGTCCCAGGAAAAGCCTGTTTCCTCCATTCAGAGGACTGAGCAGAAGGAGGCTTTGTAAGACAGAAGCCTTTTACCCTACCTGCCCTAATAATACCACCAAGGACGCAGTTCCCTTCTCACTTCCCACCAGCCTAGCTGTGACATATAGGTAGGGATGCCCCTTTTTTGCCTCTCCCCAATAAGTGTACTTTCCAAAGGGTCTGTGCAATGGAGCCCTATTAACCTACCCCTTCCTGAGGTGGGCACATGTCAATGAAGAGGTGGTGACTCTCCTCCTCCCCAAGCATGGCTGCTGCAGATAGAGTAGAGTGGAGCTCTGTAGAACTACCCCAGTCCCTCACTAAGCAAAGGTAAGCAGAGGCAGCATCCCTCTACCTTCCCCCATTCCCACAGTTGGAGAAGATTACTAAGAAGAGAGAGGTAGGAAAGGAATCTTTTCAATCTGTGTATGAAGTCCTAGGCTTACCCTGAAGTGACCTATGCAGGAAACTGACCACAATCAACACAGCAAAAACTTTGAGAACTGAATGAATTATGGCATGAAATATCACATTGGTTTCAGGTTGGCCTTTGGGTAGCAGTGCACAAGTGGCGCAGATCAGAATAGCATTTTTAAAGGCTTTAAAAAATGAAATTGAGAGTTGAACCATGCCCTTATGATCATAGATCCAAAAATTCTCAACAAAATGTAAATACATAAAAGGGATAAGACACCTATACCCTGACCAAGTGGGGTTCATTCTAGGATGCAAAGTTGGTTCAATACGGCCGGGCGCGGTGGCTCACGCCTGTAATCCCAGCACTTTGGGAGGCCGAGGCGGGCGGATCACGAGGTCAGGAGATCGAGACCATCCTGGCTAACACGGTGAAACCCCGTCTCTACTAAAAATACAAAAAATTAGCCGGGCGTGGTAGCGGGCGCCTGTAGTCCCAGCTACTCGGGAGGCTGAGGCAGGAGAATGGCGTGAACCCGGGAGGCGGAGCTTGCAGTGAGCCGAAATCGCGCCACTGCACTCCAGCCTGGGCGACAGAGCGAGACTCCGTCTCAAAAAAAAAAAAAAAAAAAAAAAAAAAAAAGTTGGTTCAATACTCAAAAATTAGTTAATGCAATCTCCCATATTTAGTCTAAAAGAAAAAAAGTGTATGATTATATTAATTAAAGCAGAAAAGCCTTTGATAAAATTTAACACCCATTTGTGCTAAAAACTCTCAGCAAAGTAGAAACAGAAGGGAACTTCCTCAGCATGATAAAGAGAATCTACAAAATAACCTACAGCTAACATTATATTTAATGGTGTCAGACTGAATTCTTTCTCCCAAAGATCAGGAACAAGGCAAGCATGTCTACTCTCACCACTTCTTTTCAAGATAGCACAGTGCAACCAGGCAAGCAAAAGAAATATAGTTTGAAAAGGAAGAATTAATATCTGTCTCTGCATGACAAAGGATTAGGCAAAGAGTTCTTAGACATGAAATCAAAAGCATGATCCATAACAGAAAGTTGGTAAATTAGAGTTTATCAAAATGAAAAATTTGTGTTTTGCTAAAGGCACTGTTATGAGAATGAAAACTCAAGCTACAGATTGGGAAAAAATATTTGCAAGTCATATGTCCAACAAAAGACTTGTATAACCAGAATATATAAAGAATTCTCTAAACTCAACAGTAAGAAAACAAGCCATCCAATTTAAAAATGGGTAAAATACTTAAAAATACACTTCACCAAAGATACACAGATGGCAAATAGGCATATGAAAAGATGTTCAATATCACTAGATATTAGGAATATGCAAATTAAAGCCACAATGAGATACTACTACACATCTATTAGCATTGCTAAAATAATGGCAATATTGGCAATACCTACTGCTGATGAGATAGCAGATCAACTGGATCTCTCATGTATTGTTCGTGGGAATGTAAAATGGTACCACCAGTTTGGGAAGCAGTGTGATAGTTTCTTATAAACTGACAAATATGACTGAGCAACCCCATTCCTGAGTGTTTACACTAGAAAAATGAAAATGTATATTTACATAAAAACCTGTACATAAATGTTCATCACCTCAAACTGGAAACAGTACAAATGTCCTGTACCAGTTGAATAAATTGTTGGATGTCCATATCATGAGATATTACACAGCAATAAAAAGGGACAAATTATTGATACCCAAAAAGGATGGCTCTCAAGACATTATTCTGAGGTGAAAAAGCCAATCCCAAATAGTTACACAGTGTGTGATTTCACTTTATATAAGATTCTCAAATGACAAAATTACAGTGATGGAGAACGGATTAGTGATGCCAAAGTTGTGGATGGGGAAATAAGTGACTATAAAGGGATAACACAGGGAGATTTTTTTTTGGGGGGAGTGATAGAATAGATCTATATCCTGATAGTGGTGATGGTTGTACAAATCTACACATGTAATACATGTAATAAAATTGATAGAACTGTATACTACCCTCCACCAAAAGCAAAAAGAAGATGAAGAGAGAAAGTACATGGAAAAACTGGTGAAATCCAAATAATATCTGTCATTTAGGTAATACTATTGTACCAAATTCAAATTCAGTCTTGATAATTGTACTAAGGTTATTTATATATGATGTTCTCTTGGGGGAAACAGGATAAAGGGTACAGGGGAACTTTCTGTAATATATTTTTAAGAGCACTATTGAAGTATCATATACATAATATTAAATTCACTCATTTCAAGTGTATAATTGAACAGTTTTTAGTAAGTTTACAGAGTTGCAAAACCATTACCACCATTTTTAGAGTATTTTCATCACCCTCAAAAGAAACCTTAGAATCATTTGCAGTCACCTTTGTTCCCATCCTCAGCTTTAGGCAACTTTCTGTCTCAATAGATGTGCTTTTCCTAGTCTCTGTACAATTTTTGCAGCTTCTATGTTAAGTCTAAAATTATTTCAAAATAAAAATGTCAAAAAATAATTTTGAAAACTTATGACCTTAAAATTTGTTTTACTAATACATTTGACAAAATTATAAGACATTCATGTTGACTCTTTCTATGCAAATGGATATTTTAAAGGCTTCATATTCAATATATATTAGAAAAAATACAAAGAACTAGATCATGATATAGTTCTGTTAGTCAGTGCTTAGAAGCACTAGTCTTATTACAGCACCCAAGATAATGCAACAGAGAACAGAGAAAATTCAGCTATTATTGCTGACAAATTTACCCCACAGAGACCAGTAAGAAATACACAGGTATGCAAAGCACTTAACTAGTTTATTTCCGTGGGTGATACAATATATTTAAAAATAAACCCTACAAATTCTGAAAATCAATAGTAAAGGAAATAACATTAAAATTTCAGATTAAAATAATAATAATGTTGATGAACATTAAAGTATTCCTTAAAGGCTTTTACCAAAAGAAAATTCTGACAGAGAGAAAAACCTATATAAGAATCTCATAGAACTTTAATACAGAAGGTATTAAAGTACTTTTATACTATAAAAGTACTTGTTTTTATTTTTAAAACAATAAGCTCAGGTGATAGGACATCATTTTAAAAGTACTTCAATACCTTCAGTAAATTCTAGTTACTATATGTATATTCGTATACATGAATATGTGTGTATATATATATGCACATATGTGAATGTATTTAGTAAATATATGTGATTTACAATGACTTAAAATATAACATTTCTGAGTTATAAGTTTTCTTAGACCAAATAAAATATATTCTTAGTTTTCAGCTAATAAAAAAAGCCTTTTAAAATAAAGCAATTTTGATATAACACCTTATTCAAAAGAGTCAGATAATAATGGAGTACAGAATGGTGTAAGCTTTTTAGAAAACAATCTTGTAATATGTATCAAAAGCCTTAAATAGTTCATTATCTGGTTTTAGAAATCACCTTTGTGAAAAAAAATCTGAGGTGAGGACAAGAATTGTGTGCAATGCTGCCCTCCATCTCTTTGCATTTTAATGATGAAAGATTTTTTGAAAGAAAATACTTGCATTAAAAAGGTGAACATTTTGAATAATTAAAAAACCTACATTATAGAGAATAAGTCAAAAAAATCGTGTTATGTCCACACAATGGACTTTTCAAGGTAATCTATAAAGATAATATTGATGGAGACAATATAACACCATGGGAAAATGCTTATAATATAATGTAAAATTAATTTTAAAATCAAGGTACAAAATATATATCATACATTATATTAAAATATATTTATATTTACTTAATTTATGCTGATTTATATATTTAGTTAATAGTGTTGATAAACATTTATATTTATCAACATAGTGAGATTACATATTTGCATATACATTTTAATTTTATATATCAATATATTAACCTATTTTATGCACATATATTCATTTATACATATATAGTACAATATTGATAGTGATTATTCTGAGTGGTGGGTTTATAGTATACATTTATTTTGTACTTTATATTTTTGTCACACATGGGTTTGTCACAGCATATGTATGTGTAACATGTGAGCATGTAATAATGTTATAAAAAGAAAAAAGACTATTGGCTTGAAAGTGAAGAGAACTGGCACCTAGTTATTGTGTTGCCACTACCAGGTAACCCCAGGCAGATTGTTAAAATATTCTAGTTCTCAATTCTATCACCTGTTAAAGGAGGGGTTACGTTATGCCATTGCAAAGTTTCATTATAGCTCTATTCTTCTGCAGTTCAATTATCTAGCATGTATGAGGCCCTATACGAGGCAATGTCAGATGGATGAAGTGCACTTAACTTCATGGACTTTAATGTCCAATCAGGAGGAAACAATCATGAATATACATACATACATTCATGTAGCATGAGGGAGAACTTGGTGAGTGCCATGAGGGGTTAGGTTAGTAAAGGGAAAAGCCACATCTGGCAGGGTGAGTAGAAACATTTTAATGAAGGAGTTAGCATAGTCAGCCTTATATCTTCTACTCCAAGTTCAGCTGATTTTCTCCTCTATAATTTTCTCAATTAGTTTCCAATTTTATTCCATTAGTCATTTGGATCATTATTAGTTTTTATTTGAATTTCCTCTGCAGTGAGCCCTGTCAGCAGCCAAAGAGTGACACAGAACTAGTGAATTGGAATCCAAAAGAACAAATCGCAGCTCAGTTAACAAATATGTTGGCTAAATGCCAGCCTCAGTAGGAAACAGTCAGCCAAAATATTTATCAACAGGATTTTAATTCTACAGTTTGATTTAAATTTCTGCTCAGCTGAGTGTGTGGTATATCTAGCTAGTTAACTCTAGAATTCTAATCAAAGGACTGTCAAAGCAGCAAGACAAATATTTGTGTTAGTGCTGCAGTTGCTAACTTCAGATGAGATGATGTGGCTCTTGAACACATTCAGACACCACCCTGAGTTCTTGGCAGCCCTTTGAGGAGTCCTTTATGGTGCTTATTAACTAGCTTTTTGTGCCATGCCAGTTGTATGTCCCCATATCCCCATATAGGCTTCTAGAATACGAATTCTGGCTTGTTAATGATCCAATCTTGGTAGAAAATGCACTTGGAGTGGTTTTCTGGTAGTAGTTATATAAACAGGCATTCACACCAACTCAGGGGAGTCTCAGGTGTGACCATTTATCTTGATGTGGGGCCACCTGCTGTGTCATCTTCTTGAGGAAACTTCTCAAGGAGTGGTGTGACTTCCTTTTAACCTTTCCTTCTCTTTCTGCTCTCTCCCTCCTGCCTGCACCCACACATTTCTCTGTGGGAAGAGAACAGAACTCTGTTCTTCCCCCATTCATCACCACTTCTTAAGGGAGAGAAATGTTGTTTTTGTTCTTCAAATAAGTGTAGCCTATCACCATACTAAGCTCAAATGGTTAGACAGAACCATCAAGCCACTTCAGGAAGAGAGGAGTTACATAGGAAGTATCAGGTCTTCATGTTTCAACCTCTTGTTGGCAGAAAAAAGGATAGGGAATCAATGTTTGGTTTAAAGTCCCATAAGGAAGTGGTTATTCCCTTCCAAAGAAGTATAAACTGCCTCCCCTTTCACTGTCATGAGGCAAATAGATTTCTAAATAGGATAAGAGCATAGAGAATTTAGATGTGAACACAGGGTATTTAGAAAAGCAAAATTACATCACTAAGCATGCATAGAAATCATCACACAGGGGTCCCCAACCCCTGGACCATGGACCAGTACCAGTCTGTGGCCTGTTAGGAACCAGGCTGCAGAGCAGGAGGTGAGCAGAGGGCAAGTAAGCATTTAGCTCTGCCTCCTGTCAAATCAGTGGCAGCATTAGATTCTCATAGGAGCATTAACTGTGAACTGCACATGTGAGGGATCTAGGTTACGTGGTCCTTATGAAAATCTAACGCCTGATGATCTGAGTCTGAAGTGGAACAGTTTCATCCCAAAATCATCTCCTTCCTTCCCCACCCCACGTCCATGGAAAAATTGTCTTCCACAAAACTAGTCCCTGATGCCAAAAAGGTTGGAGACAGCTGACCTATCACTGTAATGAACATGGAGATGGACCACCCATATCTTCCTTCATGCCTGTTGCAGCTGGGAGTGCAGTTAGCAATTAGTCCTCATCTATCAGCCTCTTTGGAGATCACCTCAGTTGCAAAGTTAACTATAAACAATAAAGAAGGAAATATCCTGATATGAAATTGAAGGTGGTTTCTGCCATATTGGGAGGAAATAAAAGTTCTGCCTGAGTTAGAGATGCCTGGAGAGAGGGTGTGTGTGTGTGTGTAAAACAGCAGTGCTGAAACACAAGTTGAGACCTGCCCTCTGCCTCCTTCTTTAGGAATAGATGGAATAGAAACTGTAAATGGACTTAGGCTTGGAGTGCCTGGGCCAACCTGGGCCAGCCTGGGCCTTAGAGTGCCTGGGCCAACCTGTCTACCACAAAACAGAAATGGTAGAATGGCATCGTGAAGGAGAGGAGAGAGATGAGAAAGCATATTTCAGTTTTCCAGTGGCTGAATGTGGTCTGCAGAAGTTTCTACAAAGAATGGGAATGGGCCAAAGGGCCAATAAGCTGAAAGAAACCTTCACTTTGAATGAGGAGGGCATAGAGAGGAAGTTGGCAGGGACCATGAACCATCAGCAGGTTCTAGAGCTCCGCTAATGACCAACTGGATCCATTTCCAAGAGCACTTAACACAGTGGATACAGACATCTACTTCAGAGGTGGCCAGCAGGGATCCAGATGACTGCATGAGAACTGGACTCTCTTCCTCTGTGTTGTGTAGTTATACAAGTACCCACTCTGAACCCAGATAACATACTGGAAAGAGGACAGGAAGGGGAAATTCCTTGAGAGGGGAGAATCACTTAGATAAGAAGTTTGCATTTTGAATTGACTATTTAAATCCTCAGTTGACTATTTACACCAACATGATTGTGTTAACCTGGACAAGACTGCAGTGAATTGGAAGTGACAGTTACCTCCAACAGGCAAGCTAAGGTTTCCATCACCACCAACCAGAAATGAGGGCTCAGAAGCAAGTTACATTCTGTTGTAAAAAAAAAAAAAAAAAAAAGCCATATCTCTTCACATCTGAATTGCTGAATTGTAAATAAAAAAAATTAAGCCACCTATGTACATTTACAAGTAACATGAAACACTTGATTCCACCAGACATATAACTGAAAAGTGTTCCACGATAGGAAAAATCAAAACGATACACAGCATTTACCCATAAGACAAATACGGCATATAAGAACAAGCCACAAATCCGTGTCCTGAGTCCGGCACCGGTGCTCTAAAGGCTTCCTCCTAATCTCACCCCTTCCGCTATTATGCAAGGGTACCTTGGGTTGGGGCTGCCTTTATGATTAAAGGCATCTCAATTTGCCCATAGTAAAAATAAGTAAAACCCAACAATATTCATCACAAAACACTGAGCAAATGTTAAATGACAATAATTAAAATTCAGAAAAAACAAGTCTTATCCCTGTTACTCCTATCTCTATACACCATGCCGGATATGATTCTGAGAGACTTCTGGAAGGCAGTGGGGAGGGGAAGAGGAGGCAGTTGCTGGCAGAAAATCAGAGAATCTGCAAGTTATTTATGCATAAACTGAGTGGGACAGGGCTTGCTGTTTGAATTATGCATGCTTCTGTTTTATCGAACCCATTCCTCACCCACACATATTATAGGAGCTGTCATCTCTTATTTACACACTACAGGGTACGTTGCTCAAATAAAGAGGGCAAAGCGATATGGAGCACATAGAAAAGAAGAGCATTTACATTGAAAGTGTGAGTATTTATTAAGCAATTCAACACATTTTAGATACATTTTTAAAAGATGAAGTAACGTGTGTTGACAGTGTCCACGGTGAAAAGGAGTTATTTTCTCCCCAAATATTCAGCAGGTTGTTTGAACAGGTAGTACCTTATTTCTAGATTGTTGTTTGAAATTGTCCTAGTTCCAGCTTTTTAAAAATCTCCCTGAGCGTCAGTTTTCTTTTGTGCTAAGTGGGAGCAAGGAGATCTCCCTTGCAGGGTTCCTGTGAGGATGAAATGATACTCCATCTATCAAGCACTGGAAGTGTGAGTCTGGCACACTCTAGGGGCCTTGTCCCCTTTATCGGTGGGTCAAAATGTGCCCCTCTGTTCTGGTTTCCTTAGCCTCATATTGAGGGAGGAGATTGAGGGGATGTATTGCCATGAAACCTTTACAAAGAGCATGGATTATTTCTCCCTGACTTGGTCTGAATATGGCCTTAACACACACAACCAAATGTCCCTTGGATAGAGCTGCTAGAAGATGTGGGAAGCATGGGGAAGGTGAGCAGCAAAAACCAACAGAAAGATGGAGAGGGAAAATTAGAAAGACGTTTGTCCCTCCATTTCCTTATCTCTGGTTACTACTCTGCACACACCTCATCCTCGTCCCCTCTTTAGCCCCTGTCTGTGTTGCAGTTACAGCATACACAAATGTCTGCTCACTCTCTAAGGTCATTATGACATTTTGCTTAGTTCCTCAGACAGGTAAAAGCACTCTTTATGAATTAGCCCAAGAATCTCTGTATGTTCTTTTTTTTTTTTTTTCCGAGATGGAGTCTCGCTCCATCACCCAGGCTGGAGCTGGAGTGCAGTGGCACAATCTCAGCTCACTGCAACCTCTGCCTCCCAGGTTCAAGCAATTCTCCTGCCTCAGCCTCCTGAGTAGCTGGGACTACAGGCGCCTGCCACCACACCTGGCTAATGTTTGTATTTTTCAGTAGAGACGAGGTTTCACCATGTTGGACAGGCTGGCCTCGAACTCCTGACCTCAGATGATCTGCCTGCCTCGGCCTCCCAGAATGCTCAGTCACCACGCCCAGCCCATCTCTGTATGTTCTTATATGCGATGTTTTCCTCACTTCTTTCAAGTCCAGTGTGTTCACCAGACTGTGAGCTCCTTGAAGCTAAATTGTTATTGTAATAATTATTAACATATTACTAGTTACTCTATGCCAAATAGTTTTAAAAGATATTAGCTCATAAAATAGTCACAACGGCCATCAGTTAAGGTGTTATTATCATTTTCTCTCCCATTCCATTTTTAATTTTTAAATTGTAGAACCTATAGACATAGCCCCATTGCATCTTCCTTAGCCTCAACCTTCTTTCTCTTTTGAAGTTCTTCAAAACTTCATGGCTCCTACATGACACGTAAGCATATTTTGTACACTACGCAAGATAATACTCTTCAAAAAGTGCAATTACTGTGAGCTATGAGCTTTATCTCATCTGCTACTTCCAGTTTATACCTTTGTTATTTAATAACCATTGCTTCCCTCACTAGTTACTTCAAACTATATTTCAAAATCAGAGGAGAGAAAACGATGACTTGTGAAATCACCTAACAAAGTGAAAAATAGACTCAATGTTTTGATTCCATTTATGTGTATTCACTGGATTTAAGACCTGCTTAAAAGCCTTAGAAAAATGATTTAAAATACTGACCTCTGACTATATGTGGCTGTTGCATCATCATAACCACCCACCATCATCAACTTATATTGAATAGTAATTCTATGCCAGCTATCATACTCTACCATTCAAATATATTATCTCACTTAATCTTCACAACAACACTATTTACAACCTTCTTCACAACAGGAAATCAGTGCTTAAAAAAGATAAATGTTTTACCTGAGGTTACATCCAAATAGCAAACCGAGGACTCAAACCCAGTTGTCTCTGATACCAGAGTTTTTATTCTTTACTATGCAGTTCTGCCTTCCAGAATTTATACTGCTCACCCATTTAATCATAGTCAAATCTTCTGAAGGCTAAAAGTTAACTGTAACAGAAATCCCTTAATCTACTTAACTTCATTATGAGAAACATGCCATACCTTTGAGAACCCACGACAGTCAAGAGATAGAATGTGGCCCATGGCAGTTCAAATATGTCTAAGTGTATTTTTCAGCTACTTCCACTCATTGTCTTTAACACAATAAGCACTTAATAAACATGTTGATTGATTGATTGAATAAATCAATAAAAAATCAATAAAAGCAACTCGATGAGGGCATAAAATTATTGGTACCTAATCTTTCTGGCCTAAAGTTTATGTAGAGGTTGTTCCGCTATCCTCTAGTATTTAATGTGGCAGAGATTGGACACTAGAGGAAAAAAATTCTGGATATTTACATGCTTTGTATTGTGACAGAAAACTAATCACGGTGAATTGAGGATTGAGTTTCCATTTCTTACTGAAATGGGGTAAACATTGCCAGTTTGCATCCTTGCTTTTATTCTCAATTCTGCAAAGTTAACTATAATTAAATTAAGCATTTAAAGCCTGATAGCATAGAGGTCAATAGCACAAGGTGTGAAGCCAGACTGCCTAAATTCAAATTTTTACAAGCTGAGCAATTTTGGGCAAGGCACTTAACATTTCTGTGCCTATCTCCTATATGTAAAATTTCCTATATGTAAAAATATAGTAGTTAGCTCATGGAGTTATTGTAATGAGTTAATACATGTAAATCACTTAGAAGTTCTTGGCACTTAGTAAGTACATATTCATCAAGAACATCTAGTACGATTTCCAGGATCCAAGAGGTGTTCGTTTAGTACAGATCCTCTGGAATCGCTGGTATCTTCTTCTCTCCTTACTGCATATATTTCCAACACTCTTGAGGGAATGAATTAACAGAAATTCCCTGCATGTCCAGCTACCTGGATTCTTTCCCCCTCACTCACTGTGCTTTATTGTCAGAACTTTACCTGTAAAAACCCATTACATCATTCCAGTTTCCCCAGCACAGCCAGCTTCCCTTTATCCCCATTCTTTGGCCGTTGATAGGGAAAAACTGTCTCAAAATAGATGTAGTAAGAGTGGTGCTAAGGGTTTGGACTTGTTCAGGAAGTGGATAAAGGTAATGAATCAGACAGAATTTATTAGAAATATTTACAGAAAACATGGCAAAAATAGAATAAACTGGCTGCTTTGTGAACTCCTACTCACACAGTAAGGAGATGACTGTTCAGTTTTCTGGTTCAGACCTGAGTAGAGAAACAAGAAAGTATTTCCCTACGTCTTTTACACTGGTAAACTGTTTCAGATGGCAGGCTGAGCATCGAGATTTTACATTCAGTTCCATAAGCTGAACCTACATGTGGCTGCTAGGGCTTCCTTGCAGCATGACAGCTGCTAATTCCAAAGGTGGACACTCCCGGAAAATTAAGCAGAAGCTCTATTTCCTTCCATGATCTTTGCTTCAGAAGTCACATAGTATCACAAGCCCACCTACAGCCCACAGCTTGAAGGGAGGGAAGTCAAAGTCATATCGTAGGAAGAGCATGAAGGATGATGATTATAGCATCTGCCCCATCTCCCCTCAGACTCTGACTAACTTGGCCTAATGGTCTCTCTCAAGTGTAATGTCATCTCATTGCTGGCTCCTCACAGGTGTGTGTTCCTGCCATTCCTCTCGCAGATTCTGGTCTCCTAAGGCTTCTGTCTCATCTCCCTCCATGGCTAGGCCTGGGTCCACTTGCTCATATGTGCTTGGCTTTGCTCATCACCACTATGCCCACTAAGTATCAGCTTTGTCTGACATGTTTTATACATATGCCCTTTACCTCTCTGTCTCTCCTCCAGTAAAGAAGGGAATTCCCTTTATTTTAATATCTTTAGTCTTAGCTAGTGTAACTAGTTCTGGAAACTAATGTTCTGAATAATTTATCTTCCTGCTATCCTGGGCATATATGATTAAGCATAAATGAATGTATTATTGGCCCTGTCTGCTCAGAGAGTAAATCTGATCATTTTCCAACTTGAGGCAGAACTGGAAAGAGAATGGGGGTCGATAGGTAGTGGAATTCAGGGTTGCTGCTAATTAGGGAGGTGGAGGTTGCAGTGAGCCGAGATCAGGCCACTACACTCTAGCCTGGGCGAAAGAGCGAGACCCTGTCTCAAAAAAAATAATAATCAGTTACAAATGAGCAAATCCTTATTAAGTGGCTTATAAATCTATGACTTTCTATATTCTAAAAGTTGCATCATTATAGACTAGTCAAAATGATTTGGGGTGCTGCATTTGAAGCATGGTCTGATAATGTGTTAAATTATAATCCTCAGAGACGGAAATGGTACATGTGGCAAAAAAAAAAAAAAAATCTGTTTCCCAACAAATTCCCCATCCCCAATTTCAACTGCCCAAAGTTGCAACAGGCAAAAGTAGACAGAGAGAAGAGAGTGAAATCTGTGGCAGATGGAATCAATGTAATGAAACTATATATGCTGTGGAAAGATTTGTGTCCATAATTTAAAAACCGCCATTATGTATATTCAAGCCATTGGGTGCTAATGTATCTTTAAAATCCAATATGTGAGAGGCAAGAGAACAGAATATTTAACAAAATTATTCTTTGCTTTTCTTATTTGTTTCACCTATATTTTCATGTTTTCCTAAGGTCTGGACAATTCACCAGTCAGGAAAATAAAGGGAATATGTCTAAAAAAAAAAAAAATGCCAAAATATAGATCCATTCAAATCCTACAGGGGATATACCAATAAAACGTAACACTCTTTGCATTAAAATATGCTTTCTAGTTCTTTACACTCCTTTAGGTTAGTGCTCTGTCAACTCAAGCATCAAATTCCTTGTCAAGGCTGTTTCTCTTTTTTCTTAAGGGGTCTCCCCACCCCTCCCACTTTTCTATGGTCATGTCTGGGAGGATGAGGAAGCTTGAATGCTCCTAGAAGCAGTGGAGGGCTGCCTGGTCCTGTGTTGTTCCTCTTTGTAGTCCCTTCTGAACTCGAGGGTGAAAGTAGTTCACTTCGCCCAGGATTTAGGTAGTGGGTCTCTGACCTCAGTGCAACTGTGGCTCTGCACAGCTGGGGTCCCCTGTGGCACCACAGACTTATCTCCTAAACACTCTCCTTCTTCATTCTGCAGAAGACTTGTATGTCCACTTTTTGTCAGATAGTACCTCTCTTGTGCTCATAGTCTGGGCCTTCTCTATACCAGAGTTTAGAATAAAATTATATGATTATTGCCAGATAAGTTTGAGTCTTACGTAAGGGGAGCTTCTGCAATTCAGGAAATCCTTTTAGTCTTCAAGACAATCAAAAGCTACACATTCACTTTCTGCTATGGCTTTATGGCTTCCTTCCTGGAGGCAAAGCCTTCCTCTAGTTGAATGTGGAAGTCACAAGCAAATAAAAAAGGGAAAAACATATTAATACATTCTAAAACATCCTCTTTGTTTCAATATCTCTTGGCTGTCTCTAATCCCATTCATTCCCCACTCTTCTTTTCTCCCTACTTTATCTCATCACACTAGTCCCCACACCAGAATTAAAATTTTCCTTTAAAGAGCATTCCTTTGAAGCTGACTTCTTTCAAGCCTGCAACATGTGAGCAAAAATGACAAAACAAAGAGGGGAGGACTACTTGTTGTTAAATATAAGAAAGGAAAGGAGGAAAAGTACCAAGCCAATGAGTTGGAGTTTGCCAGGGAGGCTTCTAAATTTATTCTGCTGTGAATTCTAAGTGGGGCATTGGAAACTTCATATCCTGGACATTTTCTTAGGTGATTAGTAATTAAATGTGCATCCAAAAAAAAAAAAAAAAAAACCTGCAGATTTGCGCTCAACCCCAATTTGGTTCATCTGAACACAGGAGCACTTGAGAAATGCAAAATTCTTTAATCACTCCAAATTGCCCAAGCACAAACCAGGCCAAGAGCGTCAATTGCTTCTAAAATAAGATGCAGGTGTTCTGAAAAATCTACAAGCAGTCTGCTCATTTTAAATTACTCTTCACTCCATGTGCCCATAGGGAAGGGAGGATTGAAGAAGGCGTTTTTTTTTTTTCATCACAGCCTCACTGGTGGAATGACAGTAGTGATTACAAAAAAAAAAAAAAAAAAAAAAAAAAAAAAAAAACACAGAGATATCATCCACCTCCTCTTTCTGTTTTACCTGCCCAACCAAAGTTGGTACAGAAAATACATTTCCTCAGGGAACCCTTTGATTACAATCCTAATGGTCGATTTCATCATTGGTTTTAGTTTTTCACCCTTTCTGAATTATACCCTTTTCCTCAGGGAACCCTTTGATTACAATCCTAATGGTCGATTTCATCATTGGTTTTAGTTTTTCACCCTTTCTGAATTATACCCTTTGCTAAGTGATCCTGAAGATCCTCTCAGTACAAGTACAGAGCATATTTCCCCACATCTTGACTTTGGCCTTGTCCATGTCACTTTCTTTGTCCATAGAATATAGCAGAAGGGATTGTATATTAGTCCTTTCTTGCACTGCTATAAAGAAATACCTGAAACTGGGTAATTTATAAATAAAAGAGATTTAATTGGCTCACAGTTCTTCAGGCTTTACAGTAAGCATGGCTGGAGAGGCCTCAGGAAACGTTCAATCGTGATGGAAGGGGAGGGAAACAGGAATGTTTTACATGGCCAGACGGGAAGAATAGAGAGAAGGGGGTGATGCTACATACTTTTGAACAAGCAGATCTAATGGGAACTCATTCTATATTACAAGACCAGCAAGGGGAAAATCCACACCCATGATCCAATTACCTCCCACCAAGCCCCTCTTCTAGCATTGGGTATTACAACTGGACATGAGATTTGGGCGGGGACACAAATCCAAACGATATCAGAAGGTATGTCAATTCTGAGCCCAAGCCTTAAGAGTCCTTGTTTGATTATTCTTGCTCTCCGGGACTTTTGCCATTACCATGAGTAGAATATAGCCTGGCTAGCCCTTTGGTCTCAAGAAGAAAATGAAAAATTCATGGAACAGAGCTGCCCCCAACCAAACAGAATGTGAAGGAGCCCAGCCTAAATCACCTGGCTGTCAGCCAACCACAGATGTCTGAGCTAAATAAAGTCCTATTCCTGTGCCACAGAGTTTCTGTGGTTCTTTGTTCCACAACATCATTGTAGCGATGGCAAACTGACACAGTACTAAACCCAGGCATAAAAAGCTAGGAGTATCGCATTCTTGGTCTGTGCTGTAACTCTATTCTTCATTGTGAGTATAGATGCTATATTCTATTGTGTATAAAATTTGCAGTATTCATGACTGTTATCCCCTTAATATTGGAGTATTACTTTGGCTGCAACAATTGACACAATCCATCATTTCCATTTCTCTGAATTTTAAAACATTTTAAAATTTTTTTTGCTAAGATCCAGAATTTTTCTCAACTTCATGTTAACTAGATTTTTAAAATAGTGTCTTCTCTTTCTAAAAAATGCTCTCTAAGGGTTTTTGACGTAGGGTTATGACATCTCCAGAAAAAGTACCTTCTCCTAGGGGGATGATGTCTATAGGAAATGAAGGCATTCTGCTGTCTGTCCTCGGAGTGTATAAGAAAGCAGACAACACTGAGTTTGAATTCAAATTTACTAGCTGTGTGGCCTCGGACAAGTTACTTAACTTCTCTGAGCCCCAATTATTTGATCGTAGGGCAGTTAAATTAAGTAGGGAATGTAGAACACCCAGCATGGTGCCTGATGTATGCCAGTAGAAGATCTCAATAAATGCTTCTTTTCAAGCGTGACTCCACTTCTCATCTTATGCAAGGAGCTATTACAGCTATGTGGAAGAATAGCCATTTAGGTATGTAACTAAGATTGTTCAATAAGAATTTACTGACATCCTATTATGTGCCAAGTACAGCACTTTATTAGGGACATAACATCCGTAAGGCATGGTGCTTGGCTTCAGTGAACTGATAGTGGAGGATACGCTGGGTAGTATTTTCAGCGTTTTGCACATATCATTTCATTTAACCCCCATAACAATCCTACGAGATTTTATCCCCATTTTGTAGAGCGGTTAACCAGATCCAAATCATACATCTAGTGAGTAACAGAGCGGGAATTCAAACCTGGGTAATATGATTTCAGAGCTATGCTCTTAACCATTTTGCTGGGATAATACCCATTAAAATTAAATATGTACATGCTCCATGATGCAGCAATTCTACCTCCTCCCACTTCTCCCGCACTTGTGTACAAGACAACATAAGAACCTTCACTGCAGAACCATCTATTATATTGATGAACTAAAACAACACAATGAGGGAATGTACTGAAAAAATGTGCATTGCATCATAGCATTTATATGATATTTTAGATTCCATTAGGTACATGTATGTATGTAAATACATAAGAAAATTCACCAAATGGATAACCTCTTGGGAGCTGACTGGGAAAGAAAGTGAGTGATTTATAAGGACCTAGACATTATCTATAATGTTTGAAGGTTTAAAAATGAGACTATATTTGGATATTACTCATTCAATTAAAAATTAATATTTTTAATCTCTCCTTAACAAAACTCAGTGAGAAAATCCAAAGGCTGATTTGAAGAATATTCTATGAGCTTAGCACCAGCTGTGTAACAGCTGGGCACAGGAAATATAACAAGCTGAAAAAAATCAGGATTAGACAATTATAAAACATAGATAGGACCATTACCCTCCAAATGAATCATACACACAGAAAGGTTCTAAGGGGAGATTAACATGTCAGTAAATAAGGGTTTGACTTCCATGCTCACATTTATACAGACCGGTGTAACAAATTTTATAGAGTCACTTCAAAGAAGTTGGTGATGATAGCGATGGAGAACAGGTTTTCCTTGTGCTGAACAATTTTAATAAGCCTCCAAATAACCAGCATTAAACAGTCAGTATTAGAAAGAGGAAGGCAGAGCAATCCAGTGGAGGAAATAGCTATCTTGGCTTGAAGAGACCTGGTTTCTATTCCTGGCTTTCCCTCAATTCAGTTACCACCTGCAGATATATAGAATTTTATACATAAAAGGGGTCTTTTAGAACATATAGCCTTGTTACTTTATAGATGAAGAAACAGAGACATGGGCAGAAGTGGATTTCCTGGCAGCAAAAGATCCTAAACTAGGATTCCAGCCCTTTCCTGATAACCGCACAGTCTTATGAATGACCCCTCCATTCATGGGTGAAAATGGAGCCACATTGACACCAGTCCACACCATGGGAAGCTGTAGGCACTCTGACTTATGCAAGGTCAAGCCTGAACTTTTTATTAAGCAAAACCTACTTTTGAAAGAGACATGGGAGAACAAATGCATATACATTAATTTGTTCACTCATACGTTTTATTCTTAAAATATTTTCTATGTACTTACAGAGTATTAAGGGTATGATATATTAATAGGCCCTTTTAGAGATCAGAAATAGATTTCCTACCAGGAAATAAATCTAGTAGAAAAATATGATGGTTGCGTGTCACTGCAATATTAGCACATGTAAGCAATGTAAAAAAACCCATCAATATACAAGAAGGATAATACATTATAACTAAGTGGGTTTCATCTCAGAAACACAGAGTTGGTTTAATATTTGAAAATGAATCAATAGAATTCATCACACTAAAGAATAAGGGAGAAAAGCATACTGTCACCACAAGAGTTGCAGAAAAGTTATTTGATAACATTTTAAAACCTAGTCATGTTAAAACCTCTCAGAATATTGGAAAATAAAGCTTCCTGAGTGTCATAAAGCACATCTATGACAAACCTGGAGCTGACACCATATTTTATGGTGAAACAATAAACATCTGTTCTGAAGATCAGAAACAAGGTAAAGATTTCTACTATCACTCCATCTTTTCAATAGTGTACTGCATGTTTCAGCCAGTGCAACAGACAAAAAAAAATTAGATCAGGAGTGATGTGTCATTACTTACATGCAATATTATTTTGTACTCAGAAAGTCCCATAGAATCTAAAACAAATAAAACTAATAAATAAATTAGCAAAGTCAAAGGATGCCATTTCAATATACAAAAATCAATTGTATTTTTGTTTTTAATAATAATACAAAAATATAATAATTTAAAATAAAAATAAATAAAATACCTAGGGATAATCTTAGCAAAGCATGTACAAACTATATGGTGAAAACTATAAGTAACTGTTAAGAGAAATTTTTTAAATATTTTAAATAAAAATGTAACATGTTAAGATGTCAACTTTCCCCACATTGATAGATTCAGAGCAATCCCAATTAAAATACCAGCAGAATTTTCTGAAGAATTGACCAGTTTATCCTAACATTTCTATAAAAAGTCATGTGATCTGTAAGAGCCATAGCAATTTGAAAAATAAGAATATTGGAGAGCTCAGATTATGTGAATTCGTAAATTATAAAAATATAGTAATCAAAAAAGTGTGATACTGATATAAGGATAGACAAATAGATAAATGGAAAAGGATGGAGTTTAGAAATGAATCTATACAAACACTGTACATTGACTATTTTTCAACAAAGGCACTAAAGCAATTCAATATGGAAAAAAGCGTAAAAATATTTTAACAAGTGGCACTGAAACAACTCGATACTTGTGTGTGTGTGTATACTCTCAAATCTTATCCTATAAACAAAATTAATTTGAGATGGATTATAGGCTGAAAGAAAAGCTAGAACTATAAAATGTCAAGGAGAAAACACAAGAGAATATTTCTGTGGCTTTGGGAAAGACAATTATTTCTTGGGTAAGATACAATATGCAATAAACATAAAAGAAAAAAATAATATATTGGATTAATCAAAGTTTAACAAAACTTTTTTTCTCTTAAAGGCACTATTAGAAAATGAAAAGGCAGGCCATTGAAACAATATTTGCAAAACAAATATTCATAGCATAGGAAGAACTACAAATCAATAAAAATACAAACAACCCAATTTTTAAACTTATGGTTGAAGATGTGAAGAGATGCTTCATAAAAGAAGATGTATAGTAACTGATAAGTACATAAAAAGATACCCAACATTATTTAGTCATCAAGGAATATGATTTAAACCACAGTAATGTTTCATGCCCACTAAAATGGCTAAAATGAAAAAGACTGACAATATTAAATGTTAGCATGCATGTAGAGCAACTGGAAATCTCATTCACTTTTGCAGGGAGTGTCAAATAGTATAACCACTTTAAAAGACTGGAGTTTCTTATAAAGTTAAATATGCATTTACTATATGACCTAGCAATTTCATTTTTATGTATTTTCCCAAAAGAAACAAAAATATTTGCTCATTTAAAAACCTGTATAAGAATCTTCATCGCAGCCTTATTCACAATAGCTAAAAACCGGTAATAGTACAAATGTCCATAAAGGGAGAATGAATAAAAATATTTTAGTATATCCAAATAATAGAATACTACTTGGGCCACACTATGGATATTTAAAACAACACAGATAAATCTCTAAAACATAATGTTGAGAGAGAGAGTGGCCAGACAAAAAAGAGTACATTTACATGAACTTCAAGAACATGCAAAACTAATCTATGGGGATGGAAATCTGAGTAGTGGTCATCTTCTTGAGGAAGAAGAGCTTGTAAGGGGAAAAGGGCATGAAAAGATTTACTTGGGTGATGAAACTATTCTATATATTGTTTTGGGTGATTTTTACCTAAGTGTATATACATGTCAAATGACTATGCATTGAACATCAAACTGAATCAGTTTGTGCTCCTGGACAAAATTTTTATATGCATATTTACTTCAATTTTTTAAAAAATTGGTTAAAAATGGTTCCCAAAATCCCAAAGAGGAAAAATTCTATTTCAGGATAAACAACCAACATTTTCACTGTCATCCATGTAAAGCATCTACATTATCCATTCTATTACCAAAATAAAAAATTATTCAACATCTTTAGGCAGAGAGTGTGTGTCTGTGATTCTTTTATTTTCTCTCCCTCCATCTTTATTCTTTTCCTCTGTTCTTCCTTTATTCCCTCTCCTCTTTCATTACTCCCCACCCTCCTCCTCCTCCTCCTTCTCTCCCTCCTTTCATTTCCACTTCCTTTCCTTCTTTTTCTTTTGAGGGTCCCTAGAAAATTGGAGAAGATTATTTGAAGAGTACCATTGCACATAATCCAATTATTTAAATTATATGCATCTATAGCATAATAAACAAATGTTTGCCTATCAAACCTTTCTCCATGGGCCTGCACAAGCCTACAACCAAGATACAGTATTTCTGTAACTTCTTTTAACAAGAATCCAGTGAAAAGCCAGATTCAAGAGAAAGTATAATAGCTTTTGTTTTAGGTCAGTGTATTTCACATAAGCCTCTTTCTGGGTCTGAGTTCTCAATGTTCAAGAAAATATGATGGGTGCCTGATATCAACTGATTCATTTTCACTTGTTAGGTCTCTCTCCTTTGGGCCCCATGGTACTCATTGCTCTGTGATTGGACAAAGTCTTAGATCTCCCACTTGGGCATTGGTTAGCATATGTTAAGGCATTGAAACTTGGTTCTGACACTAATCTCTTATCACTGCAGTAGCAATGGAATTGTACCCACTAAGGTTGGATTCAATGAGTTGACAGAGAGGGAACAAAAGCTTAAGGGTGCCCATCTACAGCTTCTACACACAAGCAGATATTTTCAGCTCTTGACTTGCCAATAATTGCTCCGTCTTTCACAGCACTCTAATTGTAAAGTAGTATAAAGTAGTCTCTATGTTCATGAAGGTGGCTTCAGATTTTGCTTAAAAGAATCTTTTTCTTCTGGCAGCTCTACCTTCTTGAATTGGTTTAGAACACATCAGTTCCGTTGTCTGTCTCACACTCATTCCTTGCACAGTTAGGTAAAGCCTGGGCTCTGGAGTTTCTGTTTTGATCGAAGTAGTTATTTGTTCTCCTAACTGTGCCTTGTGAGGGTGTGTGTGTATGTGTGTGTGTGATGAAAATGCAGTCATTTAATTTTGAAGAATTTGTTTGGGTCTCTGCTTATAAAGACCTCTTCCAGACATTGCTCAGCTAAATCCGTCATCATATATCTGGCTATATTTATCATCATTATCTCTGCAGCCAAGCCTGATTCTTTCTAATAAACAGATATTGAGTTAATATAAAATAAAATTTATTGTAAGTTTATTTCTGCACTTGGTCTCATATGCCTGCCTTTCTGAGTTCTCCTCTGACTGAATAACCACTGAAATCAGAAATATATTTGAGATTTAAGCCAACAGGTATTTTGCTCAGACTGGTTATCCTATTTGCCAAGATTCTCAGTATTTTCTAAATATCTGGCCTCAAAACACAGGCCAGGAACTTTTGATAATACAATCTGATACAAATAAAAGGAAAATCACCAATATCAAACTTCTATCTATTAAGTCTATTCAAGTTACCAAACATCTTTGGTGCACCCAATATGTGTAGAACCTAGAAAAACATAAATGTGTTTTATGTTTATGGTTTATGTTTATAAAAACATAAACCATGTCTTACATGGTTTCTACATAGTCATCTCTTGAACTCCTGGCCTCAGGCATTCCTCCTGCCTCAGCCTCCCAAAGTGCTAGGATTACATGTATGAGTCATCATACCTGTAATCTGGCTAGTCATCTCTTTCATAGGGATCACATACTCACTCCGTCAAAGTTCAGATGTTTTTAAAAAAGGCGTCACTGTGAATGAGCCAGGAAATCAAATATATCATACATTCTAACACTCTGTAGTTGTACAGAATATAATGAATATTTGCTGTTGTCTAGAAGATGGGATGTTCACATCCAGTTTCTGCGCTAAGGTCCTGGAAGAGAATAGAACACACATGTGGATGGGAAACATGGTAAATAGGTAAAACCTACTGAGAAATGATGGAACCTTAGAAACATTGTCCACAAAAGGACTTTCCAAGCATAATCCTTCCTGGCTAACAATAAAAATTATTAATATTTATTGAATGCTTACACTACATAGCAGGCACTATTCTAAAGCTTTATGCCTTAAAGCATTTGATCCTCCCATGAGGTAATTGCTGTTGTCCCTATTATACAGATGAACAAAATTAAGCACAGAAAACTTACCCAATGTCACAGAGCTAATAAATAGCAAAGCTGGGATTTGACAACCATCAGGTTGTTGAGCTTGTGCTCTTCCCCATGATGATATATGATTTCATTCATTCAATGGAATAAGAGGATATATTTTTATTAATTATTTCTGTTTATAAGACATAATGCTTCAAGTATATACATTAGCATCCCTGACTTACATCATATATACATACCACCTTGGAGCATGTGTCAAATCTTTGCTTCAAGGATTGTGCAATGAGAGAAAGATTAGAAATCATGTTCTTCTATCCTTCTCATTCTTTAAACAACACCTTATTGAAAGATACTCTGTGCTAATACTAGTGCAAGATTCTAGTGTTTTAAAAGTGTGTTCAAGGAAATTACCCTTTAGGCCAATGGGTATCATATATCTTTAGCATCAAAACTGATTGTGGGTGCTTTCTTCACTCTGAAAATCTTAAATAGAACCCTGCAATATAAATTAGGTAAATGTGAAGAGTGGGTTCCTGCAGCAGTTTCATCATTCACTGTTTGGCAGGAAATGCTTCCTTATTTTTAAAGTTCCCAGAACAAGTCAGTGGAGCCCTAGGGTTGGTAAATGTTTGGCTAAACAGTAGGATGCAGTAAAGTGAGCAATGAACTGGGAACTACTAAAATTGATTAGCTTGACTTTGGGGGGATATTTCTCAGTCTCCCCGAGCCTTATTTTCATTTTAGAGAAAAGATCTGGGTTCTGGAAATTCTCTAAGGCCTCAGATATGACATTCTACAGTTATAGATAATTGGTGCTGGTTGGCTCCAGGATGGGATGTTCTTTCTAGTGCCCACTTTCTGAGAAAGGGTCAATGAAAGAAATACTCTGTCGAACAGCAAAGGGAAACCCTGTTACGGCCCTTCATGACTCTCTACCTCCCATCCTTTCTGCTGCTCAACCAGGTACACTCCTAGACTAATTACGTTGTAGAATCCACTGAAAAATCCAATACAACCCTCATTTCTCCTAACAACATAGCAATTTCCAGCAGGTGTTAGGTGCTTAAAAAAATTAAAGAAAGAGTAACAACTTCACACCAGATGTAGCCCATATAAATATTACCACACAGGTGCTGGGAAGAGAATAAGTTCTCTAAATTATGCAAATAAGTCTTCTTGACAATTCAATTTTTTAGAATAACTATATATATATTTCTTTAGAGATTTTTTATTAATTTAAAAATATCAATGATCCATGTTTGCAAGTTAATTTACACAATACTTCTCTCAAAGTCTTAAAGCCAAGAGAATTAAAGCTTTGACCATGATTTGTCCTCTGAGAACATAAGGAGTGAAAAAAGGTTGAATCCATTGCATTGAACAGGTAATGCAAAAGCATCATTTCAATTCCAGCTTCATACTTTCCTGCCATTCAACCCTATCAACAGATCCATTAATGAAAATAGTTGAGTTGGTTTTCTCCTTTTGTATTTTGTTCTCTATTCTAATGAACTATAATTTAACTACTACTCAAAAGACAAGCAGCCCCAGATAAAAGATAAGAAAACAGAGAAGCACAGATCATCTACATAGAAACTTGGATAAGAAAAGTTGGTTATATTCACAATTAGATAGTGTTTGATATTTACTGTAAACGCAAGGAGACATGCTTTTATTTTACTTATCATCCATAGTGGCCCTTTTAGAAATTGGCATGAAAGATATCTTAGGTATCATGACATTCTAAAACTTTTATAAAAACTTTTAGACATTTTTCTCCCTTGAATGTCGTCACACCAGTGAAACATTTGGAAATGATCACTCTCAAATTCTTCCCAAGGTTATGGCAACTTAAACACTATGAGTGCCTAAACCATTACATAGTGGCTACATAATCTTAGCAGCAAATGGAGCAAAACACACCTAGGAGTTGTGGCTATAAGGCAATAACGTTCATTATACAAATCACCAAAATCAATCTTTACAAAATTGCAATTTGACATCAGGCAACTCTCCACAAAGGGATGCAAACGCTTTGAGCTTGAACAACTCCTTCCCTCTTAAGCAGTGCTTTTAGGAAGCTTTAAAAGAGAAAGAGTAATGTCTGGACTCTGCTCACCAAAATCTGAATCTCTTGGGAATGAGGACCAGCTATTTGTATTAAAGTTGAGAATCACTGTCTAAAGAAGCTAGTGGAGCTGTGGGAATGATATTATTAGAGTTCAAAAACATTTATTATATTTTTCTTAACTTATAAAGGACATGTTTACACAAGCCAAGTGGTGTAAGTGTCAGAAGTCATAAATGAGACCCATTCTAAGAAAGTCCATGCACTGCAGTCTGTCCAAGAGAATCCTGGTGTATACCTGTTGGTTCAGTGTAATTATAAACAGCACTCCATTTTATTTCTAAAATATGAGAATTTATATGGTAACCTCATCCATGAAGCTCCCCAAGATAGCCAGCCACAAATCCTGGCTGGGTTCCTTATCTTGTTCTTATGTGATGGCAACTCGCTGTTCCTCAAGATGCTCTTCTCTATTCAATACTCATCATTGTAAACCACCTACAGTTGACTTCCTTTTGGCTACTTTTGCAACCCAATCTAGCCTTTTTCCTTTGTCCCTGTTTCAATTACTTTCCCTCAAATTTAGCATCTATCTCAGCTACACATTAGAAACTTCTTGAGAGTGGGTGGTGAGTCAGAGAGGGCTAAATATTCCAACACCCAGGCCACACTCCAGGCCAATAAAAGTAGAATCTCTGGGGGTGGAACTTATGCATCAGCAATTTTTAAAGGTCCATAAATAATTTGCATTATAGTCAAGATTGAGCACCAATGGTGCCCACAAGATTCCAATAAACAGGTAATGTTGCCAACCATTGAATTACATCCACTGCAGATGACAAGTGTCCCTGGATTCAGTCTATAATTCTGCTGATACCCAAACGTCTTTAGTTTCTCAACTTTATGCTAGAAAGAATCTCATATGTCAGATTCTGTAGGGAAAACATGCAAAGAGAGGCATTCACCTTACTTAAATAAATTGTACTAATACTAACCCAATAGATCATAGGCCAGAAACTAATTAAAATAGAAAATATCAGTGCAAATCCATCCGCAGAATGACTCCATCATTCCACACTATTTAAAGTCAGCAATAATCTCTCCCATTCCTTTTTTCTTATCCTCAACAAATCACCTTGTCCTAGGTTTTCTCTTATACATACATATGACAACCCCAAAGTCATTATTTAGACAAACTAAGGCACTTTGGTCTTTAACTGTCATCAGTCAGTCCTTCTGTGTCTGTAAAGTTATGTTGGTGCATCACACAACAAAGCATGAAAACAGATGTCTCCATAAGATATGTTTGGGAGATAATGATGGTCACAGTAAAAAGCTAATCCGCCAGAGTTAGTAGTTTAGTTATTGTTACTAAGTGGCAAGGATAACATTTTAGAAACGGTACATATATTAATTGAGGGTTATTGATTATGTAGAACCCAAGCGGAGGAAAGGGACAAGACATGAAAAATCCAAAAACTAATTGAGCTCATTTTAATTATGGCTATAAAACACAACAAAGAAATGGCAGGATCTGGAATGGGAAATAGTTGAGACAATGTCTAGATATTCTTCAGATTTTCTTGCCCCAACTCAGAGAATTAAGACATCTGGAAACTGTATTTACTTCTCCTCACTGAAGCTCTCCACACATTTTAATAAGGCATTTAATGGAAACAGTGTGAACAAGTTGGAAAGCATACACGACCTTAGGTCAGATAGACTTTGAGTCTAGGTTTGGATTACATGATTAAATTAATCAAACTCAAAGAGTCTTGGTTTTTTCATCTGGAAATAGGGGTTATATCGCTTATGTCACGGAAGATGCTAGAAGAATAAAGTAACTACCTATCGTCTGTGTGCCAATCAATGCAAACAAACAACAACGACACAAGTAAACCACAGTGTTAGTACACAGAAGATACTCACAACTGACAGTTGAGTTTGGCTTTGCATAAATACCTGATTTGTGAGTTTGTCTTTAATCTCTGAGAAAAAAGTGCTCTGTCCGATTTCTGGACATCAGTGCAAATGCTACTTTCCTAAGCGGTATCCCATGTCTAGTATGTCTTGCTTCTTCTGTCATCACTGACTTTCTGTCCACTTCATATAAAAGTGAGTTTGAGTTTTATTCTTAAGTACAATTACACATATATTAATATTTCCATTTTAGACTGTCTGAAACATACATATATATAACCAAACTTTATAGAAAACCACATATTTGGAGTCAGTAGTGATTGTCAAACATTCCTTATTGAAGACATTTTTATAGGCTTGGTTCAGTTCCATTTGATTCAGCTCAACATAAGGTTATTGTTTACTGCTCACCAAAAAGTTGTGCTTTCAAAAAGTTTATAGAGTAAGTGCTCAGGACTGAGTCTGATTCTGCTGCCGAAAACTCTCCTGATTCAAGGATTAAGGATTTGAACTTGCAAAATTCCTCTTGCTTTTTGTACAAGTGGTCATCTTATGACTCTGAGTTTAGAATATCTCATCTTTGTGTGTGTGTGTGTGTGTGTGTGTGTGTGTGTGTGTGTGTGACGGAATTTTGCTGTTGTTGCCCAGGCTGGAGTGCAATGGCACGATCTCAGCTCATGGTAACCTCCCCCTCCTGGGTTCAAGCGGTTCTCCTGCCTCAGCCTCCCGAGTAGTTGGGATTACAGCACCTGCCACCATGCTCGGCTAATTTTTTTGTATTTTTAGTAGAGATGGGGGTTTCACTATGTTGGCCAGGCTGGTCTCGAACTCCTGACCTCAGGCGATCCACCGGCCTCGGCCTCACAAAGTGCTGGGATTACAGACATGAGCCACCAAGCCCGGCCTAGGATATCTCATCTTTTTAAAGGAGAAATAAGAATATATTGGAAGTTGTTAGACTTGAGGACACTAATGGGACATTTCCTTTAATATAATAACAAGGGAATTCAGGAGCATAAAAATGGGCAAGCTTTGGCCAGAAAATGCACAAAAGATAAATAAAGCCATAAAGCTAGTCTACAGTTTCCTAGAATAGTAAAAGAGGGAGTTACACTCTGCATACTAACGAAGAGAAGTGAGGACACCAATATTTAGACATCAACTCCCTACTCAGGATTAAGCAGTATTTATTCAAGTCCCAGTAGACACAGATGTTACCCAGGGGCTCTTTTCTTTGCAATTTTTTTTTATTCTATATCCTTTCTTTGAACAACATCAAAGAGATGTAGAGCTTCAAGTAAAACAAACACTTTGGTATATTATAAACCTATATTTGCAGTCCAGAGACATTTCTGTGTTTTAGGAATCTAGTTCAAGTTGTCTTCTTGGTCTTTGATATCTCAAATCTCTCATAATTCCTATCCTGACTCTTGAGAGTACCAGGACAATATTTCCTGGTACAAAATTCTCAGTCATCTTGACTCCACCTTCTTCCTCACCATGCATATAAGCGAGACTCCTAGATTTGATAATTCTCCCATAAAATTTCCTAAATCTGTCACATCCTCATTGTACCCCCAGTTCCTGCTTTAGCTCAATACCTCATCTTCTATTGCCAAAATATCCTACCAGGTTCTTCAGTGGGTTCCTTACCTCAGGTTTCTCTCCCAACTAATCTACCTCTTACATGGCCACTAATTGATCTTTCAAAAATCCTAAAATTCTTATATGACATTCATTTTGATCCAAACAAATATAAATGGTTTCCTGAAGGCTTATAAAATGCCATGTACTATCTGGCCTCAATTTACCTATCTAGGCCTCATCTCCCGTCCTACCAGAAAATCATGTGTATTTCAGTCATGGCATTTTCTTTTAAGTTCTTATATATATATATTTTTATTATACTTGAAGTTTTAAGGTACATGTGCACAATGTGCAGGTTTGTTACATATGTATACATGTGCCATGTTGGTGTGCTGCACCCATTAACTCGTCATTTGACATTAGGTATATCTCCTAATGCTATCCCTCCCCCCTACCCCCACCCCACAACAGGCCCCGGTGTGTGATGTTCCCCTTCCTGTGTCCATGTGTTCTCATTGTTCAATTCCCACCTATGAGTGAGAACATGCGGTGTTTGGTTTTTTGTCCTTGCGATAGTTTGCTGAGAATGATGGTTTCCAGCTTCATCCATGTCCCTACAAAGGACATGAACTCATCATTTTTTATGGCTGCATAGTATTCCATGGTGTATATATGCCACATTTTCTTAATCCAGTCTATCATTGTTGGACATTTGGGTTGGTTCCAAGTCTTTGATATTGTGAATAGTGCAACAATAAATATACGTGTGCATGTGTCTTTATAGCAGCATGTTTTATAATCCTTTGGGTACATACCCAGTAATGGGATGGCTGGGTCAAATGGTATTTCTAGTACTAGATCCCTGAGGAATCGCCACACTGACTTCCACAATGGTTGAACTAGTTTACAGTCCCACCAACAGTGTAAAAGTGTTCCTATTTCTCCACATCCTCTCCAGCACCTGTTGTTTCCTGACTTTTTAATGATTGCCATTCTCACTGGTATGAGATGGTATCTCATTGTGGTTTTGATTTGCATTTCTCTGATTGCCAGTGATGATGAGCATTTTTTCATGTGTCTTTTGGCTGCATAAATGTCTTCTTTTGAGGAGTGTCTGTTCATATCCTTCGCCCACTTTTTGATGGGATTGTTTTTTTCTTGTAAATTTGTCTGAGTTCATTGTAGATTCTGGATATTAGCCCTTTGTCAGATGAGTAGATTGCAAAAATTTTCTCCCATTCTGTAGGTTGCCTGTTCACTCTGATGGTAGTTTCTTTTGCTGTGCAGAAGCTCTTTAGTTTAATTAGATCCCATTTGTCAATTTTGGCTTTTGTTGCCATTGCTTTTGGTGTTTTAGACATGAAGTCCTTGCCCATGCCTATGTCCTGAATGGTATTGCCTAAGTTTTCTTCTAGGGTTTTTATGGTTTTAGGTCTGACATTTAAGTCTTTAATCCATCTTGAATTAATTTTTGTATAAGGTGTAAGGAAGGGATCTAGTTTCACCTTTCTACATATGGCTAGCCAGTTTTCCCAGCACCATTTATTAAATAGGGAATCCTTTCCTCATTTCTTGTTTTTGTCAGGTTTGTCAAAGATTAGATAGTTGTAGATATGCGGCATTATTTCTGAGGGCTCTGTTCTGTTCCATTGGTCTATATCTCTGTTTTGGTACCAGTACTATGCTGTTTTGGTTACTGTAGCCTTGTAGTATAGTTTGAAATCAGGTAGCGTGATGCCTCCAGCTTTGTTCTTTTGGCTTAGGATTGACTTGGCGATGGAGGCTCTTTTTTGGTTCCACTTGAACTTTAAAGTAGTTTTTTCCAATTCTGTGAAGAAAGTCATTGGTAGCTTGATAGGGATGGCATTGAAACTATAAATTACCTTGGGCAGTATGGCCATTTTCACGATATTGATTCTTCCTACCCATGAGCATGGAATGTTCTTCTATTTCTTTGTATCCTCTTTTATTTCATTGAGCAGTGGTTTGTAGTTCTCCTTGAAGAGGTCCTTCACATCCCTTGTAAGTTGGATTCCTAGGTATTTTTTTTTCTTTGAAGCAATTGTGAATGGGAGTTCACTCATGATTTGGCTCTCTGTTTGTCTGTTATTGGTGTATAAGAATGCTTGTGATTTTTGCACATTGATTTTGTATCCTGAGACTTTACTGAAGTTGCCTATCAGCTTAAGGAGATTTTGGGCTGAGACAATGGGGTTTTCTAGATATACAATCATGTCATCTGCAAACAGGGACAATTTGACTTCCTCTTTTCCTAATTGAATACCCTTTATTTCCTTCTCCTGCTTGATTGCCCTGGCCAGAACTTGCAATACTGTGTTGAATAGGAGTGGTGAGAGAGGGCATCCCTGTCTTGTGCCAGTTTTCAAAGGGAATGCTTCCAGTTTTTGCCCATTCAGTATGATATTGGCTGTGGGTTTGTCATAAATAGCTCTTATTATTTTGAGATACATCCGATCAATACCTAATTTATCGAGAGTTTTTAGCATGAAGGGTTGTTGAATTTTGTCAAAGGCCTTTTCTGCATCTATTGAGATAATCATGTGGTTTTCGTCGTTGGTTCCGTTTATATGCTGGATTACATTTATTGATTTGTGTATGTTGAACCAGCCTTGCATCCCAGGGATGAAGCCCACTTGATCATGGTGAATAAGCTTTTCGATGTCCTGCTGGATTCGGTTTGCCAGTATTTTATTGAGGATTTTTGCATCGATGTTCATCAGTGATACTGGTCTAAAATTGTCTTTTTTTGTTGTGTCTCTGCCAGGCTTTGGTATCAGGATAACGCTGGCCTCATAAAACGAGTTAGGGAGGATTCCCTCTTTTTCTATTGATTGGAATAGTTTCAGAAGGAATGGTACCAGCTCCTCCTTGTACCTCTGGTAGAATTTGGCTGTGAATCCATCTGGTCCTAGAATTTTTTTGGTTGGTAATAAGCTCTTATATTTTTCAATGCATATTAGTCCTTTTAAAAATGCCCTTCACCTCCTACTTTTTGTGGTAAACACCATCATATTCTTAAAGACCCCTCCCAAATCTCACATTCTTTATGAGGCCTTCTCTGTGAGTCGCAGGTGGTTTTTCAACCTGTCCCATAGATTCCCATATAATCACCCCTATAAGGGAGCCATCACCCTACAAGATAATTATTTGTTTATGTGCCTGGCTCCTCCACTAAAGCTACTTGTGAATATGGGCTGCATCTTATCCATCTTTGTGCTTCTGACCTCCACCACCAACAAACAAGGCATAGCAGACAGCCTGGTATTGAGTAGCATGCCATACACATCTGTAGACTGAAAAGCAATTTAGCACGTGTACAAGTTGGGCTCTCCAAGAAGCAGACCTGGAGACAGATCCTAGTGCACAGGTATTTATTAAGGTGTGCCTTTGAGACCAGTACCTGTGGATGGGAAGAATAGAAATCAGGAGTGGGCAGAGGGAAAAGTTAAGTTGTGATGTAGGCCCAGTGACAAGCCACTGACACTTCTATGGGGAGCTGTAAATAGACCTTTGGCATTGTCCCAAGTTGGGCCAATATGGCCAGGCCTTTACAGGCTCACACATCATTTATTGCTTGTGGGCCACTCCAGGAAGGTGCATGACTTTGGGTAAGGAGGCTCTCTGGAGCTGAGGTAATCCCTGAAAGGACTAACAGCTGAAGATTGCTGAGAATACTGCCGAAGACTAAGGCAACAAATTCTTCCACATACAGGATCTGGATGGCACATCACAGTGCCCAAAACAAAGGCTGAACTTATTTAGTTATAATCTGATCAGTTAGGAATTGCAATCAGCTGAGAGTGAAAGTCTCCCACAACAGTGATGCAAACTCATCAGAGGCTTTTTCTTTTAACAGGAATTCTGGAGCAAGGAAGTTATTGGCATTCGTTTAGTGTACCACAATGCTAGGGCTGAGGTCTCCGGGATCCTCTGGGCCTTTTTCCTGGTTGAAAAATGGCAGTGGCAGCTTCATTCCTTGTGCCCAGTTCCAGGGAGGAGGAATGAGAAAGGAGCAAGAAGAAAAGGCTGACATCTATGGGAAGCCAAACTTTTTCAGGAATCCCCTGCTCAGGTTTGCTCAGGCTTCTGTTTGACATCTTACTGGTAAGAGCACCATTGCATGGCCAGCCCTAGATTCAAGGGAGGCTGAAAACTGTAATTTTACAGCTGAATACAACTGCCTCTCTCTCATATGCCCTCAATGCAGAATTCTTTCAGTGAAAAAATAAACAATGGAATCGGGTAGGCACTAGAAATTTCTGCTATATAAACTCAGGCTGAAGAATCCAGGTTCAAAAGAAAAATAAGTGACATGTAAAAAGATCAGATAACATGGAAACAGGGAAGATTCATAAGGTAATTGCTGTTGTGTAAAGTGACTATTTCTCACTTAGCACAGCAAAATTACGCGAATTAATAAAGTCTGCCAGAGGAGATTAAGGAAAGACAAAGGCATACAACCTGACACAACAGAGAACACGTTGCTGGGACAAAGAATCAAAGTCATCTTAAATTAAAGAGGGCACAGAAGAGAATAACAGAGAAAAGGCCAAAACAGGAATAAGACACCACCTGGCATTAAAACAAAACACCAAGCATAAAACACAAAGACTGCAACTACTAGTGAGCAGCACTCCTTAGAAATTCAGGTGAGAAGTCAAAAAGGCAGCTGGTGGGGCTGCAAGTGTGTTAAAAGTTTGTTGCCAGTGTTCATAAAAGAAGTTAAAGGTTACATTTTGAAGATAGAAATAGGTTTCCCTAATGTGGGGAAAGAGGTGTAAAGAGGGCTGTGACACACAGGAGGAACTGCCTTCCCTCACCCGCTCTTTGGGGCACAGCTGTTCGGAGCAGGTCAGAAAAGCTAAGATGACAAAAAACATCAGGAGGTGATAAAGTGAGAACCCTGGATCCAGAATGCAGCAAACAAAGAATGAACAAAAAGTTAAACAGATTTTAAGAATTAGATAAGAATTAAATCAAGGTATAGCCAAAGAGTGGCCAATATTAATTCTATGATTAAGAAGGAAAGGACACAGAGGCAATGTTGAATGAGCCACTGTGAATTTTAACTCCAGTCCTGAAGGAAGGCATGTGGGTGGGGGTCTCCTTGAGAGGTCAATTCGTCCAGCCCTCCATGCAAATGCCAGTCCCTTGTGTTCGCAGAAAATGCTAGTAACTTTTCTACCACAACTGCCTTTGATAGTTTAATTATCCCTCATACTATAATTTTTATTTGAGGGAGGTAGGGCACATGCAATGGACAGGATATTGAATATTCTGCCAAGGGTGCTGAATTTTAATTCTGGTTCTGCCACTAACCAATTTTACAGCCTTGGAAAAATAACATCCTCTCTTTTGACCGCATTTCCTCATCTGTAAAACAAAAGAGATGAACCATCTCTCTCTTGGTCCTCTTCATCCTCTACGTTGATGGATAATGAATGATGTGTTTTCCTCACAATAATCCTTCATAAGACAGATCTCAACAATAACTCACCAGAATGACACTTTACCTAATAATTGCTGTTTGAGAAATGGACAACCCTAGTTCCTTTAGTCTTTAATTTTTCTGCATTTCTACCCATAAAAAATAGTAGTAATGATATTCTAATAATGAAAACTGCCAAAAATACAGGATTTAACAACTTGTAAAGTTTATTTGTATAAATCTTCTCACTTAATAGTCACAATATTCAGATGATGGAGGTAGCAAAGATTTGTTAATTGTCCCCTGATGTCATTTCTTTTGTCTTAAATAGGTCCCTCATTTTTTATCTTGACCCATGGCCACCTGAAGTAAAGCCTATCTTTCCCAGCCCCCTACCACAGTTAGGCATGACACCTCTCTACGTTCTGGCAGAAGCACCATTACAATTTTCAGAAAGGACCTTAAAGAGAGGCAGGCATGCATATCTTTCCTCCTTCCTTTTTCTTTCTGGCTGAAATGCAGACTGACACGTGGAGCTCATGTAGATCTTGAACCACAGGGTAGAACTGCATGTGGAGAATGGCGAAGCAAAAGGATAAAGAACCTTGATTCCTAGTGACTCCATGCATCTGCTTTAGCAGGCTCTGGAATTCTTTAATATGTGAAAAAAATAAATTTATGTTTGGTTTCAATAACTAATGCTTTTATTTACTTCACTTGCAGCCCAAATAAATTCTAACTGACACAATTATAGAAATTATTACTTTTATTTTACAGATTTAATAATTTGCTGAAAATTTCAATGGGGCTAAAATTTGAACATAGGGCACTTCTGACACCTAAGCCCAACACACTTCCTACTTCTCTCTAAATAGATAATAGTAACCATTGGCAGGTGTAAGCTGAAAGACAAACCCTAATGGAACATCCATCAGTGATTAGAACATTGCAGGAGTAGCTCAAGTTGTCCTCCACATAGAAAAACATTCCTATGACAAATTAGAGTGAACGACCGTCTCTTTAGAATTGAGTAGATATTGGACACCACCTCTGTAAAGGACTCATATTCTCCCCAAAGTATCTAAGTAAGAACTAGGAGGAAATCAGAATGCAGTATCAGAAATGTTAGGCAAATGATCAAAAAGTACCACGTTACCAAGGTTGCTGTGAGGTGCATTTCAAAGCCTTTAAGAAATAAGCCAAGACTTCAAGGGGAATTTTTTAGGAAATAGAAAAAGAAGTCCTTATTTCTCCTCCCACACCCCATTCTCTCAACCCCTCCATATCAGCTCTAGTTCTTTTGGTTTTTGTCTGTTTTCATTTTTTTAAACACCTGGACAAATCTTATCACTTCCAGAAAATGAAGGGATGGGGAACTCAACCTTGCTTCTCACTGTGCTGAGTGAGCCCCCAGACTCCACATTGTTGGCTTAGCTTGTAGTGTTGTGCTCTGAAAGCCCTTAGCAGCTGAAGCATAAAGAATAGAAATAATATTTCAGGATTTTATTAGGACTATTAATTTTTTTCTCTTGTAGATAAAACTCTTCAATATTTCTAACAGTAATACTATTCTCTTAGTATATGAATGGTACCTATGATGCTCAAAACAGCTGTGATAGCCCATTCACTATGAACAGCAGAGATGGCTGAAGCCCATTAGTTAGCTCAGCTTTTCATAACTTAAGAAAAACCTGCCAGCCATGTATCCCTCACTTCTACATATTTTATAATAATGGAACATTTTTAGATAAAATCATAAATAAAAGATGCTGCTGAGTTTTTGAACAATGCATTATATGTTTTGTATTTTATTTTGACTTTTTTTTCACAGCACAATCATAACTACATAGATGATTACAGTTGTATGTTCGGAGAAAAAGAGGAGAGAGAAGACTAAGACTCATAGGAAAGAATCCTGCTTTTATTAATCATTCACACATATTTTCATTTATGTTTTGAAAGCCAACAACATACCAGGCTGTCTGTTTGGCACTTAAGTACCATAAAAGCATAATACAATAGGCCTTTCTCTCATGGGGCCTGTAGCTTGAAGGTGAATACAGATAATTAATAATTAAAGAGTAAAATATGCCATTGTCTACAACATGAGACATACAAGGGAACATATTTAGGGTTCCTTAATTTTGTTAAGAAGGAAGGAAGAGCAACATTTTGTTGTGGGTAGATAGGGAAGGTTCCTCAAGGAAATGACAGCTAAGCTATGACCTGGGGATGATAAAAAGAGGGTCCTCAGAAGAACACACAGCATGGGCAACTTTCCAGGAGCCTCTTAGTGGAATCACAACAGGATACAATCCTAGGGCCCACATGGCTGCCTTACCCAAAACAGGCAAAACACTTCCACTTATTAATAATTTGTTTATCCACTCAGTCATGAAATATTCACTCAGCATCTAATTTTGCCACACACTGTGCTAAAATTTTAGAGTTAAAAGGATGACTAAGATATGGTTCCTACCCTCAAGGAACAACAGGTCTTGTTGACAGAAGCCATACTTACACAGATTTACGATATGAGGGCTTTAGCTGCTAATAATCAGGCACAAAGAGGGCACAATGTGGTCATTAAAAGACAAGTGGTTACAATTTTGAGGTGAGAGGACAAGAAGTTAGTGGGTGAGGGGATCAAAGAACAGGGAAAGGAAGTCAAGGAGAAAAGTCCAATAAACTCTGCATGAACAAGTACACAGCAGGGCTACACCACTTCTTTCTCCCCTTCTCCTTCCTCCTTTTCTTTTCTCCCCCTCCTCTTCCCCTCCTTCTTTTTTAAACAGCCAACTTCCAAACTTCATTAGTTTTGTTGGGACAAATTGTTCCCCCGAAACCAGCTTCTTTTAGATGTTCTGAGAAAGGATGCTAATTAACGATGGTGCTACCAGAAGGTTTCTATTTGGAATTCATTAGACTCAGGATAGCAGATAGCACACTAAGCCACATTAGAGATGCACATAGAGCCACTGTCTGGTGGGGGAGTGGATAGTAAGATTACTCAGCCTGAAGAAGAGAAGGCTGGAAGGTAATTCAGTAATTGTCTTCTAGGTGAACACAAGCTTTGTTGAACATCCTCCATGAAGAGGTCCTACTGAAGTTTAGTGTGATAAGGGGTGGGGAAAGACAATAGTTTGGGAAACCAGTTATTAAGCCACTTTAGTAGTCCATAGAGAAAGTTCCAAGAGTTCAGAGTAGGGGGAAAAGAGATATGAAGGAATGAATGAAGAAAACATATTGCAGAGGTATAAAGTAATCCCTGGATAAAATAAGAAGGGTAAAGGAGAAAGAACCAGAAACAGAAAAACATTTATGACTATCTCTTCCAAGCTGATGGTGGCCAACTGTCTTACAATTCCATCAACTGAAGATGGAACAGGAGAATGACTTCCTGTGCCCTGTAAGGTAATCTTGGTTAAAAGATAAGAATCAGTGGGATTTGCCCTGATAAGAAGAGTTGCTGGAAATTGAAATAAGATATTCTAAGGATGACTGAGGAGTCTCCTTGGAGATCTTTAAGAATAGGACTGTCTTATCAGATTTCAGCACCGAGAATGCTCTTCAGAATGCTGAAAACAGCTAGCTGAGCAGAGTTGCTGACATCTTAACATCTTTTTCCTCAGCTTTTTATGCTCACACCCTGGAAGCATGCGCTATCCTGCTTCATTGGGGAATGAAGTGTATCAACATTTTCTGTGGGTCCAGATAGAGCAGGAAGTAGGAGAACAGTGGGTGAACTAGTCTCAAAATAACATACCCTCATTTCTCTCAACAGTAATATCTTCAGTCTGACCGATACCAACTTCGGTTTTCTTGTGGAAAAAATAAAGGTGTGGTAAGTTCAGACCCTTACCATTCAAGAAAACCAAACATAATGAGCTATTGGTAATCTTCTAGATATAAATCCACCTATTACCTCTGGAACTATGATTGACTTTACCTTGTACCTGAAATTATCTTCTCTTTTTCATTGACCAGCTCCTCCTGGGCATTCAGAATCCAGCAGGAACACTATCGCCTCTATGAACCCCATACCAGCCCAGGCTAAGTAAGATGCTGTGGTAGATTACATTTTCCAAAGATGGCTACACCAAGATATATCCTGCCCCACATATCCTTCTTATACCATGACACTGACACGTCTCCATCAAGAGATGAGATCCTTGTTCCTCTACCTTGACCTGGGTGGACCTTTGTAACTGCCTCAAACAACAGTGTGACAGAAGTGCATGACTTCTCAGATGTATTTGTCGGGGTTTTCCAGAGAAACAGAATCAATAGGATGTATGCGTGTGTATGCATGTGTGTGTGTGTGTGTGTGTGTGTGTGTGTAGAGAGAGAGAGAGAGAAACAGAGAGAGAGAGAGAAGGAGAGAGAGACAGATTTATTATAAGGAATTAGCTCACATGATTATGGAGACTAGCAGTTCCCAAGATTTGCAAGGGTGAGTCAGTGAAGCTAGAGACCCAGGAGTGCCAATGGTATAGGTTCAGTCTGACGACCAGCTGGTCCAAGAAACAGGAGGACTCAATGGTTCAGTTCAAGTCCAAAGGCAGGAAAAAGTTTATGTCCCAGTTTGAAGGCAGTTAGGCAGGAGAAATTCTCTTTTACCTGGGTGAGGGTCAGCCTGTTTGTTCTACTCAGACCTTCAGCTCTTGGATAAGGTCCACCCACTTTAGGAAGGGCAATCTGCTTTACTCAGTCTACCAACTTAAATGTTAATCTCATCCAAAAATACTCTTCTAGAAATAATCAGTCACCCTGTGACCTAGTCAAGTTGACACATAAAATTGAACATCACGTAAGACTAAATATAAAAAGCAGTATGACTTCTGTCTGGTTCTCTCTGTCTCTCTCTCTCTATCTCTCGGGATAATTGACTTGGGAACCCAAACACCATGTTGTGAGGAAGTTCAGGCCATATGAAAAGGCCACGTCAAGATATTCTGGGAAACACCTTTAGCTAGGTCCCCAGTGAATATGTCACACATGTGAGTGAATGACCCTTCCAATAATTTCATCCCTCAGCCTTCAAATTTTCTAGCAAAGACTCCGGATATCATGTAGACAAACTAACCTTTATGTGCCCTGTCTTAATTCTTGACCCACAGAAAATGTGAGCAATAATACATGATTTTTCTTGCTTCAGGCCGCTAAGGTTTGAGGTAAAGTTTTGCACGGTAATAGAAAATAAATAGTGATACCATCTTACATGGTCCTACAATATCAACTTTTAATGAAAAGATAGCTCTTATCACACTATGTCATCATTCCATTTACTTTAACTATTGCAAGATTGGGAATTCTCAGATGGCTAGGACCATGCCATCTCAACCTTTTCTCTTTGTTTTCCCAGTCCCAAGGGTGAACAGTGCTTTCTGGAGTTGCTCTTATTTGCCTTTTCACATCCTTAATTCCTAGTGAATGATGCTTTATATTAAATTATCTCTCTTAAAATAATGTGTGGTTTCTTTCTTCTGACTAGACCCTTATTGATATGGTGGGGATGGAAATTATTACTGTGGCAAAGCTGGGCTCTGAGATTTGGCCAGAGAAACCTGAATTACTTCCCTCCCTCTTCTTAGATTTGATTACTTATCTGAATATTCTGATCTTTGAGATCAAGCTCTACCCCACTGGCTCTATAACTAGACCTTGAGACCACTCTGAGGCATCTGGTGTTCTTGAGACTTTATTTAGAGAAGATAAAATTCTGTTGTATGAGAAACACTTCGTTTAGCACATCTTTTTGCCTAGTTCATGTTCACAAATATCTATGAAACCCTGACTTCCAGGATATGTGCTGAAAGTTCAGTAATGACTAATGCCCAGTCCCTGCCCCTGAGAAGTCCACTCTCTAGAAGGATGACTGACCCATAAATGGACCTTATCACTCTCACAGTGTGATGAGAGATGCATTGAGCCCCAGGACAGCGGGAAAGTGGTAGTACATCCTGTGTACCTTCTCCCTGGCTCCTTGGCTTCCTCTTTCACTACCTGTCCTCTTGTCTCCTTTCTCAGGCCATTCCTGAGAGAACAGCTGTGGGAAGAGGAGTGGAAAACTAGACAACCTTCCCCTCCACCTCCAAATAATTTTTGTCTGTCTATGATTCAACCTCCACTGTAAAGTGTTTGTTCAATGTGGAATGTGCCATTTGAACATTTCATCTCAATTTTAAAACTATTTCAATGCCTTGGGGTCTGAGATTTACTTATTCCTTCATTCAGTTGTTTCTTTTTTTTTTTTTTTTTTTTGAGACGGAATTTCGCTCTGTCGCCCAGGCTGGAGTGCAGTGGCGCAATCTCGGCTCACTGCAAGCTGCGCCTCCCGGGTTCACGCCATTCTCCTGCCTCAGCCCCCCGAGTAGCTGAGACTACAGGCGCCCTCCACCACGCCCAGCTAATTTTTTGTATTTTCAGTAGAGACGGGGTTGCACCATGTTAGCCAGGATGGTTTCAATTTCCTGACCTTGTGATTCGCCCGCCTCGGCCTCCCAAAGTGCTGGGATTATAGGCGTGAGCCACCGCGCCTGGCCTCAGTTGTTTCTTTGACAAATATTTAGTGAGCACCTACCACATACCAGGCACTGGGCCAAACACGAGGAATAAAAATGGGGAATGAGATACAGCCCAGGCCTGAAAACTCTCTCTGTTGGTTGTATGACCCTGGTAAAATCACAAGGTCTCTAAGTTTTGGTTTCTTTACTAGAAATGAAGGTAACACCACTGACTTCACAACTTTGCTGTAGAGATTAAATGAATTTATGTATCTGAACATTCTGCAGATAAATTGGGCTGAATTTAAAATAAAATGATGCTACTTCATATTCACTGTTATATTTAATATATTCACTTCATTTAAAAACCTGTTTCACTGAAATCATTTAATTACAACTTCATGGTAAAAAAAATTAAATTTAAACATTCACATCTGGAGTTCCTTGTGACAATGGGAAACATTGGAAAAAACTGTGGCTTAAAGTCAAATTAAACATTAAAAAAGGAAAATCACGTGTATATTATTGATGAATATTTCTCACATACCTATCTACATCTCAGACCCCTCCACAGAATGTAAGATCTCTACACTGACATTTAAAGCCTTTGCAATCTGGCCTTGACTAAGGAGATTTGATAACATGACACCCTTTAATTGTCACAATAAATCTATGAAATAGGCAATACTCCTGTTGTACAAACCAGAGATCTGTAGGCTGAGATACTGAGCAACTTTCCTAGCCCCACTCAATGTGTAAGTAAAATATCTGGGATTTCATCTTTAAATTTTAAACTCTGAAATCCATGAGTTTTCTTTATAGCATGAGGCATTTGTCACAGAAAGCACTAAATAGATACATTATCACTTAAAAAAAAAAGACTAAATCTTTCAACCATTGTGGAAGTCAGTGTGGCGATTCCTCAGGGATCTAGAACTAGAAATTCCATTTGACCCAGCCATCCCATTACTGCGTATATACTCAAAGGATTATAAAACATAAAACATGCTGCTACAAAGACACATGCACATGTATGTTTATTGTGGCACTATTCACAATAGCAAAGACTTGGAACCAACCCAAATGTCCAACAATGATAGACTGGATTAAGAAAATGTGGCACATATACACCATGGAATACTATGCAGCCATAAAAAATGATGAGTTCATGTCCTTTGTAGGGACATGGATGAAGCTGGAAACCATCATTCTCAGCAAACTATCGCAAGGACAAAAAACCAAACACCGCATGTTCTCACTCATAGGTGGGAATTGAACAATGTGAACACATGGACACAAGAAGGGGAACATCACACACCCAGGCCTGTTGTGGGGTGGGGGGAGGGGGGAGGGATAGCATTAGGAGATATACCTAATGTTAAATGACGAGTGAATGGGTGCAGCAGCACACCAACATGGCACATGTATACATATGTAACAAACCTGCACGTTGTGCACATGTACCCTAAAACTTAAAGTATAATTTAAAAAAGGCTAAATCTTTGGGGTGTTGTACAAAGATAATCTGTTTAAGAAACCAATTTGCCATTAGTCATTAGAAATTTCATAGGGCTTTTACAAACTTAAACAGTTTCTTAGGTTTTTGTTGGTTGGAATTTTCATTGTAAATACTCAGTGCAGTTAAAATAGAAATGAGCCATCTTTCTAGAGGTAAAGAAGTTCCCATATTTACCAATAACAAAAACACATAATATTTATCTAGTTTATAAAAAAACTACAAGGTCAGGTGTGGTGGCACACGCCTGTAGTCCCAGCTACTCAGAAGACTGAGGCACGAGAATCGCTTGAACCCAGGAGGCGGAGGTTACAGTGAGCCGAGATGGCACCCCTGCACTCCAGTCTGGGCAACAGAGCAAGACTCGGTCTCAAAATAAATAAATAAATAACTACGAATACAACCAAATGAAAGGCATGCTCTTTATTTTTTGTGAGAATGTTTTATTATTATGAGACATTCTTTTTCTCGGCCGGGCGTGGTGGCTCACGCCTGTAATCCCAGCACTTTGGGAAGCCGAGGCAGGCGGATCACGAGGTCAGGAGATGGAGACCATCCTGGCTAACACGGTGAAACCCCGTCTCTACTAAAAATAGAAAAGATTAGCCAGACGTGGTGGCGGGCGCCTGTAGTCCCAGCTACTCCGGAGGGTGAGGCAGGAGAATGGCGTGAACCCGGGAGGCGGAGCTTGCAGTGAGCCAAGATCGCACCATTGCACGCCAGCCTGGGCGACAGAGCAAGACTCCGTCTCAAAAAAAGAAAGAAAGAAAGAAAGAGACATTCTTTTTCTCTGTTTCATTGAGTGTGTGCACATGTGTGTGTGTTATCACCAATTTTGCTAAAGGTTAATCTATGTAGTAACTGACAAAAGGTGGCAGGGCCTAATGAAGTGTGAGTACATCACTAACCAGAAGACCTGCTAGGAATCACACAGCAAATGCTCCCTAAATCACAGTGAGTACCATGTAGAAGATGCACCAGCACCAGCACAGGGAATTATCTATTTTTCCAAAACCATTCTAGTGCTATTTTCCCCAAGGCTAAAAATGAGTTGATTCTGCTTGCTGTTTGTAGTTTCTTTTCTCTAACAATCTACAGCAAATACTGTGCTTTTTTTTTTTCTTGACACCAAACCGGCATCCTTCTCCCTTGCCTTCCTCTGCTTTAGGAGTTTCAAAGCTAATGATTAGTTTTCCATCCTCTTTTGCATCTAGTAGTAACCAGTGACACACTGGCCATTAAATGGCCATTGAGATATAAGCAGAAATCAACTGAGCAGTGTTGGAGGGACAAAATTTTGTCCTTTAAAAAAGGATTCCAGACATGGATGGTACAGCCTTCTGCCCGTTACAATTTTTCCTGCCTAAAATGTTGATACATTTGGCAATTCTGTCAAATTCTGTGTCCAGGGGGCAACAACCATGAACACAAAAATGCAGAAAGCTCTCTAGGGAGGGGAGAAAAAAGGTAAGAAAGAATCTGGGCTCCTGGTGGTGATATGGAGCAGCTGACGCAAACCAGAAACTTCTTGTTACATGTGAAAAACCCTATTTGTTAAAGTCCTCTAGCCTAGTTTTCTGATACTCGTAGCTGAAAATATTCTTAGCGGGTACAGGGATGCAATGTTGATTGCTATGAAGCCTATGACATAATGGATGATGATTATAATAAAAATGAGTCAAGAATAGTATTTTGAATAAAAAGATATCACTAATAATATAAGTAATAATTGTAACAGTATAAAGCTCCACAATACATAGTAATGAAAAAAATATGACTGTAATAGCTGAGAATTAATAGGCCACTGGCTACTATTACGATAATGACTGTAGGAGTAAATTGAAAACAGGTTAAAAGGACAATGACTGCTGAGGTTGGGGACACATATACAAAATGGACATGCAACTGGTCTTTAAATGAAACATTTATTACACAGAGGTATGTCACAAAATAGGACACCCATATACCCAGCAAATATATAAAACTGTCCATCTTCTTATTCATAAAAGGTATGCAGATTAAAATCCCATTGAGACACTACTACATATTCACCAGGATGGCTAAGATGAAAAAGACAGGCAATATAAAATGTTGGGGAAGATGTGGAGCAATCAGAACTCTTACATGCTACTGCTGAGAGTGCATATTGGTACAAACCTTGTAGAAAACTGTTTGAAAATCTCTACTAAAGCTAAACATAGTCTCGCCTATCACATTCCTAGGTATTTATCCAAAAGAAATGTATCCATATGCTCATTGAAATGATCTACAAGAATGTTTATAGCAGAATAATTCTTAATAGCCCTAAACTGGAAGCAACCCCTACGTTCATCAGCAGTAGGATAGATAAATCAATTGTGGTATTAGCCATACAATGGAACAGCATACAGCAATGATAATGAACGAATGACTACATGCAATGCCATGAATCTCGCAAATATAGTGTTAGATGAAAGAAGCCAGACACTAAAGAGCACATGCGGTATGATATATATTTGCATAAAAGTCAAAGATAATAAAAAATAATCTGCATTGATAGGAGTCAGAAGAGTGGTTACTCCTGGCACAGAATGAGGGGCAGTAAACAGAAGAGGCAAAAGAGGAATTTTGGAAGCGCTGTTGATGTTCTGTTTCTTAATCTGGATGCTGGTTTTACAGGTGTGTTCATTTTCTGGAAATTTATTTAGCTATACAGTTAGGATTTATAAAATAAAAATAATTAATCTGAAAAATTTATCAGAGGACATTCCTCCAAAGAAAGACTTGGGCAAAATCTCATGCTGATTAGATGATTCAAATAACAAGAAGACATTCTTAACCCGTTTGCTATAAGGAAATAAGATATTCCATTAAGAATAGATATGCTACAACTAGATGGGGTAAGCGCTTATCTCTATATACAGACCTTCCAAACAATCAAATACAGCAAGAAGGAACCTCATTCACTCATGCAATGAAATATTTAGTGCCAATCAGGTGCCAGGCTTTGTTCTAGGTTCTGGAGATTCAATGACAAAGGTCTCACCCTCATGACACTTACCTTGCCCTACCCTTAGTATCTGAATAAATAACTTCTAGGAAATTGATTTGTTTAGTTTGGAACATTCCATTGAAAGTACAACTGACGCTGTCTCCTATTGCATTGATATCGTGCGTCTGTTTCATTTGGTAAGCCTACTAACTTAACTATTAGTGAACTGAATCTAAAAGTGCATAAGGGTGTGTTTGTGTGCGCGCGCTAGAAAGAGACATACTCAGAGTGTTTGTTAGTTTGTCAGTGAGTAAAAATCACATGGAGTGTATGAGATTGTCTAAGAGACAAAACTGTGATTAAAGTGAATGAAATGAGTGTGGAACTCTATGGGAGACATATGAATAAGGATATACATAACAAGGCTGAAATCATGCAACTAATGTAAGTGTGTTTCCATTAATGACTTTTTCCCTAAGCTTCTCTATCCTTCCCCAAAATCTCAACACGTAAAAGAAGCCAGCTGTTTTATTCGACATTAACATACTCTATCTTCTATGATAAATTAATGGGAAAATGCTGGCACATAAGCAATCTAATTCAGGTTTAAGGCTGTATCAGGGTTATTCTTTATTCAAAGGATTAAACCCTCAGAAACTGGCCCCCACCCCTCCTGAAACATCCCTTCCTCTCCCCACTGAGTGCTATTGAACACCATCTGTGCTAAAAAGGTTCCATAATTCAAAGCCCATCGGCCCCCTATGATGACTACAGACTCCCCTTCTCAACAGGTCTTTTAAAAATAGAAGAGATATTATCTTCTGGGCGTATGGCTTAGGCAGAGCTCTAGCCAAGAAGATGACGACCCCTTTATAAGGTCCTACTAAGAACCATTTGTCATTAGAATTTTCAAGCTTTGGAGATTGGGGATTGGATTCCCCTGTTGAGGTCAGACCTTTGCACACAGCATAATTTTCCCTTTCTAGACAGTGTTATTCTCTACCTTATATACCTGGCAGACTCATTACCAAAGATCTACTTCAAGTTATATCTTCTCTATAAAAATTTCCTGGGCTCCTCTTCCCAATGTAAAGTTGAATATGCTTTCCCCTGAATCCCCTGCCCAAACCTTTAAAAAAACATTGATTCATACATCTCTGTGTCCCTTTTAGAATAGGAGCTTCATGAGGACAGGGATCATAACTGTTCATTCTCATATCTCATGACAAAGACGGTCCATGGCATAATATATATATATATATATATATATATATACACTTTTTTTTTTTTTTTTGAGACGGAGTTTTACCCTGTCGCCCAGGCTGGAGTGCAGTGGCTCACTGCAAGCTCCGCCTCCCGGGTTCACGCCATTCTCCTGCCTCACCCTCCCGAGTAGTTCGGACTACAGGCGCCCACGACCATGCCCGGCTAATTTTTTGTGTTTTTAGTAGAGACGGGTTTTCACCGTGTTAGCCAGGATGGTCTCCATCTCCTGAGCTTGTGATACGCCCGCCCGACCTCCCAAAGTGCTGGGATTACAGGTGTGAGCCACCACCCCCGGCGGCATATGGTAGATATTTAACAACTATTTATTGAATGAATGTCAGTGACCAGGTGATGCTATCAAAATTGAAAATGATGACTTTCCCCAAATCACAATGAAGTGGGAGCTGAAGTGAAGCCATCCAACTGCCTTTTTAAAGATGAGGTACATTCTCCTGGCCAGATCCCTTGTGAAAACTCATGCCCTGTCTGAGACTCAGAGGGCTTCTTTAAAAGCTTTCTGTAGGAGAGATGAGCAGAGACTTGAATGTCTTCAAAAGAGCTCCTGGGAATTTTACCTCTAACTCTGATCAGGGAGATAAAGAAAAAGTAGAAGGCAGATTTGGGGTTAAATTAAAGAGAAAAATAAACTTATGGAATGCATGTACATTGCAAACATTAAGTACCATTCTTTGGATAAGAGAGCTGAGAAATAGGTTGCTTTGAACACAAGATGTGTTATAATAGATTTTTCTTTGCTTAGCCAACAAGTTGGCCCATTGTTAGGAAGATGTTTTTGAAGTATAACAGCTTAATTTCTAGGTTGCACTCTAAGAAAAAAGTAGCCTCTGCCATCTGGGAGCTGACTTAGTGCTATCAGCCTGGCCTTGTACTGCTTGAAATTGGCCCGGTACTCACAGCTGAGCTTTAGTGTTTTCTGTTAAACAAAGAAAATGTTCACAGAACATCAACATAAGGCAAGGACACTCCATCCCCATGATGAAGAAAGACAAAAACCAGACTGTTCCACAATCATGCTGGAGCCAGACAAAAACCTGAACGCTGTCCAAAACACAACAATAACCAAACATCTCCCTATCCTGGTTAAAATGAGTGATTGCTGCTTCTTTACCAATTATACCTTTAGCTTTAGCCTTGGCCTATTCTCCCCTTCTTCTAGATAAGATTTATTAAGGTACTCAATCATAGAATTGTCCTGGCCTCTCAACAACTTCTAATCCAGAATAAAGCTGTTCTTTGTTAAACCTTCCCTAAACCACTAACTCAAATTCTGTAAGTTCTTTCCTAAACTCTTTGACTAAGATATTTCACAGTTCCCCATGAGGTGTATTCTCCCCGTGGTAGTGAGCAATAAACCCACCTTGTTCAATTATAGGTGTGTTCTTGGTGGTCTTTGGCTGGAAGGTATTGACAATTCTCTAATATTATTATTCACTAAACTACAATCTGGCTTCTCCAGGATGCCAGAGTTTAACACTAAGGTATTAAACTCTTTTGCTTAAACTCCACAAGTCTGTCGTATTATTATATTTTGTTGTTATTCTATACCACCTCAGTTAAATAAAATATTTCAGAAATCTCCAGAGAAAATGGCAGAATGAATCATTTTTAAGAACTGACAAAAAGGGAAAAAACAATTGGAGCTTCTATTTCCTTACTCCCCTTACGTAAGAGAGGGAAACAGCCTTCCGCAGTTGTGGTGAAGTGGTCAAATTTATTCCATGAAAGCAATATATTTTCTAACATCCTTAACTCATCACCATAATTTCTACCAGTTCTCTGCACACAAAGATTTCTCCATGGAGCTGTCACAATATTTTTCTTCCTACTAAGAATACCAGAGTGCTTTTTCTTCTCAAGTTCTTCTTGTGTTGTATAATGTGACAGGTTATTAAATCAATTTCTCTTCCTCTCTTTAAATAAGGCACAGCATCAAGTACAGTGATCCTTCAGAATTAACACTGACAACCTAGAGATGCTTCAATTCATTCTTCAGTTCTAATACACACACACACACACAACCTACATCTCTCTCACAAACTCACACATACTGTATAATATGTTAATAAGTTATGGTTTAATTATATTAGTATTTTATATGTGTCATATTATATTATGTAAATAATAAACTTCTTAACATAAAGATAATTTTGGAAGAAAGATACAAATGCAATTAGAATCATTTAAGTGAGCTCAACTCATGCCAAGCCAAGGAAGTATTCATTGTATGACTGAGGCAAGAGTCAGTGAGTCTAATATTAAACTATAAATATTTAAAATATTGTTTAAAGAACTGCCTTATTTGCATTTCTTGTAGTAACACATTGGTATGATCGTTCCAGATAGGCAGTTGGGTATTTGTAAAGCTTACCCAATATGAATATCCTTTAACCCAGCACTTCCTAAGAAAACAATCATATTTCACTTAAATATATAAATGATAATATTGATGCCTAACAGCTATATAATGGTAAGTGCTAGACACTATTGTGCATTAAATTCTTATAGCAACTCTACAATGTAAGTACTTTTATTGTTCTCATTATTTATTAGCTTGGTACAAAAGTAATTGCAGTTCTGCTCTATTTTTTTTTTTTTTTGAGACGGAGTCTCGCTCTGTTGCCCAGGCTGCAGTGGCACGATCTCAGCTCACTGCAAGCTCTGCCTCCCGAGTTCACGCCATTCTCCTGCCTCAGCCTCCTGAGGAGCTGGGACTACAGGCACCCGCCACCACACCTGGCTAATTTTTTTGTATTTTTAATAGAGATGGGGTTTCACCATGTTAGCCAGGATGGTCTCGATCTCCTGACCTCATGATCCGTCCGACTCGGGCTCCCAAAGTGCTGGGATTACAGGCGTGAGCCACCATGCCAGGCCAGTTCTGCTCTACTTTCAATGGCAAAAACCACAATTATTTTTGCACCAACCTAAATAGATGAGAAAATGGAGGTAATTTACTTCTACAAGATCTTATAGCCTATAAATAATAGAGCTGGAACTCAAAGTATAGACAGTCTGTGACTGAAGTTACACTGTACCAGTACTCCATATTGTCTCTCACCATTGGAAGCATGTTCATGGTAGAATTATTGATGCAACCTCAATCTGGAAACAACCTGCCCCTCCCCCAGTGTTACCCATCATCATTCACCCAATTGCTCATCCCTCTGGAATGATTCTTGACTCCTCATTTTCTCTCATACCTTACTTTCAATTCATTAGCAAAGTCTATGGGGTGTGCTTTTACAATTCAGCTCATTTTCAACCACTATTATCTTCTCCATGGCTATTACCTGATCCAAACTACCAGTGCTTTCACCTGGACAAATGCAGTAGCCTCCTGAGTCATCTCCAACATGCACTTTTGTCTCTCCACACGATCTATCACAAGCAGTTGTACTTTCATCCTCCAATGGCCTCCCATTACATATGGAATAAAACCCCAAACACTTACCATTGCCTAACAAGCCCTACATAATTTGAACCATAGCTGCCTCTACGAGATCATTTTCTCTCACTCTTGCTTTCTTATACCAGTGCCTCACAACTTCCCTGCCTCCTTGCTGCCCTTCTTTATTATTGTGGTAAGAACACTTGAGATCTACCCTCTTCACAAAATTGTAAATGCACAATACAGTATTGTTAACTATAGGCATAATGTTGCACAGAAGATCTCTACAACTTATTCATCTTGCATAACTGAAACTTTATTCCTTAAATAGGCTAAGCAAATGCCCGTGTCATGGCCTTTGCCCTTTATTCTGTTGGAATACTCTGTCCTTATATACAAATGGCTCACTGCTTACTCATTCAGATTTCTGTGCAGATATTCCTCAGATAAGTTTTTCTTGGTCATAATTTTTAAACAAGCCCCCCTATCATTCACTACCCCATTTCCTGCTTTATTTTTGTTTCACTTACCATTGTTTACCAATGTGTTACACATTTATTGTGTATTTTCTATTCTACCCACTAGCACAAAAGCTGGGACCATGTATTGTCCCCTTCTGTATCCTCAGCCCTTAGAAAAGTGCCTGGTAAATAATAGGAATTCAATAAATGTTTACTGAATGAGTTAAAGAACGAATCACTTATGTGTGCACCACTATGGACTGGTAGGTAAATCATGGTTCATCTACAGGATGAACTGCTTCTGGCCATTGAATTGTAGGAAATATTTATTAGAGTTGTAAAATGTAATTGGGAAAATCTCAAGTAGTAGATGGAGAGTGGACAAGAAAATGACCAAATGTCAGAGATGGAGATGCTTGTTTAGAAGTAGGTGTCTCCCACAGCAATGGGTACACTAGTCTCTAGGAAGGGGGCAGAACTAGGCATGGTGGGCACCAGCAGGAGAGGACTCACAGTGTGACCACAGGATCTGAAATCTGAAGTCAGAGCGTTTCAGAGAGCAGGTTCCAATCATATTGACTATATGATCTTGGAAACTGATATGGTTTGGCTCTGTGTCCCCACCCAAATCTCATCTTGAATGAGAATCCCATAATTCCCACGTGTTGTGGGAGGGACCTGGTGGGAGATAAATGAATCATGGGGGCGGTTTCCTCCATACTGTTCTCACGGTAGTGAACATGTCTCACAAGATCTGATGGTTTTATCAGGGGTTTCCGCTTTTGCATATTCCTTTCCTCTCTTTGCCTGCTGCTGTCCATGTAAGATGTGACTTGTTCCTCCTTGCCTTCTCCCACAATTTTGAGGCTTCCCTAGCCACATGGAACTGTAAGTCCAATTAAATCTCTCTCTTTTGTAAATTGCCCAGTCTCCGGTATGTCTTTATGAGCAGTGTGAAAGTGAAATAATATAGTAAATTTGTACCAAGAGTGGAGTGTTGCTGAAAAGATACCCAAAAATATGGAAGCAACTTTGGAACTGGGTAACAGGCAGAGGTTGGAACAATTTGGAGTGCTCAGAAGAAGACAGGAAAATGTGGGAAAGTTTAGAACTTTCTAGAGACTTGTTGAATGGCTTTGACAAAAATGCTGATAGTGATAGGAACAATAAGGTCCAGGCTGAGGTGGTCTCAAATGGAAATGAGGAACTTGTTGGGAACTGGAACAAAAGTGACTCCTGTTATGTTTTAGCAAAAAGACTGGTGGCATTTTGCCCTTGTCCTAAAGATTTGTGGAACTTTGAACTTGAGATAGATGATTTAGGGTATCTGGTGGAAGAAATTTCTTTTTTTTTTTTTCTGTTGAATATTAAGATTTATTTTAAGGTTATAAAAATTAAGATAGTATAGTATTATAGTAATAATAGGTTAATAGATGCAGACCCATGCAAGTATTATTTGATTTATGACAAATACAGCACCTGTTGCAGTGGGCAAAGGATGGTGTTTTTTGTTTTTTGTTTTTCATATTTTAAATTTTTTTTAATTTTTTTATTTTTTTATTATTATACTTTAAGTTTTAGGGTACATGTGCACATTGTGCAGGTTAGTTACGTACGTATACATGTGCCATGCTGGTGTGCTGCACCCACTAACTCGTCATCTAGCATTAGGTATGTCTCCCAATGCTATCCCTCCCGCTCCCCCCACCCCACAACAGTCGCCAGAGTGTGATGTTCCCCTTCCCGTGTCCATGTGATCTCATTGTTCAATTCCCACCTATAAGTGAGAATATGCGGTGTTTGGTTTTTTGTTCTTGCGATAATTTACTGAGAATGATGATTTCCAATTTCATTTCTAAGCAGCAAAGCATTCAAAAGGTGACGTAAGTGCTATTAATTCAGTTTTAAAAGGGAAACAGAGCATAAAAGTTTGAAAAATTTGCAACCTGACAATGCAATAGAAAAGAAAATCCCATTTTTTGAAGAGAAATTCAAGCCAGCTGCAGAAATTTGCATAAGTAACAAGGAGCCAAATGTTAATCCCCAAGACAGTGGCAAAAATGTCTCCAGGGCACGTCAGAGATCTTCACAGCAGCCCCTCCCATCACCAGCCTGAAGGCCTAGGAGGAAGAAGTGGTTTCATGGGCTGGGCCCAGGGTCCCCAAGCTGAGCCGTGTGCAGCCTAGGGACTTGGTGCCCTGTGTCCCAGCTGCTCCAGCCGTGGCTGAAAGGGGCCAATGTGGAGCTTGGAATTCAAATATAGACAGTCTGTGGTGCAAGCCCCAAGCCTTGGCAGCTTCCACGTGGTGTTGAGCCTGCAGGTACACAGAAGTCAAGAAATGAGGTTTGGGAACCTCTGCCTATATTTTAGAAGATGTACGGAAACACCTGGATGCCCAGGCAGAAGTTTGCAGCAGGGGTGGGGCTATCATGGGGAACCTTTGCTAGGGCAATGTAGAAGAGAAATGTGGTGTGGGGAAAAGCAAGAGAGATCAGATTGTTACTGTGTCTGTGTAGAAAGAAGTAGACATAGGAGACTCCATTTTGTTACGTACTAAGAAAAATTCTTCTGCCTTGAGATTCTGTGACCTTACCCCCAACCCCGTGCTCTCTGAAACATGTGCTGTGTCAACTCAGAGTTGAATGGATTAAGGGCGGTGCAAGATGTGCTTTGTTAAACAGATGCTTGAAGGCAGCATGCTCCTTAAGAGTCATCACCACTCCCTAATCTCAAGTACCCAGGGACACAAAAACTGCGGAAGGCCACAGGGACCTCTGCCTAGGAAAGCCAGGTATTGTCCAAGGTTTCTCCCCATGTGATAGTCTGAAATATGGCCTTGTGGGAAGGGAAAGACCTGACCGTCCCCCAGCCTGACACCCGTAAAGGGTCTGTGCTGAGGAGGATTAGTAAAAGAGGAAGGAATGCCTCTTGCAGTTGAGACAAGAGGAAGGCATCTGTCTCCTGCCTGTCCCTGGGCAATGGAATGTCTCGGTATAAAACCCAATTGTATGCTCCATCTACTGAGATAGGGAAAAACCGCCTTAGGGCTGGAGGTAGGACCTGCGGGCAGCAATACTGCTTTGTAAAGCATTGAGATGTTTATGTGTATGCATATCTAAAAGCACAGCACTTAATCCTTTACATTGTCTATGATGCAAAGACCTTGTTCACATGTTTGTCTGCTGACCCTCTCCCCACAATTGTCTTGTGACCCTGACACAGCCCCCTCTTCGAGAAACACCCACGAATGATCAATAAATACTAAGGGAACTCATAGGCTGGTGGGATTCTCCATATGCTGAACGCTGGTTCCCCGGGTCCCCTTATTTCTTTCTCTATACTTTGTCTCTGTGTCTTTTTCTTTCCTAAGTCTCTCGTTCCACCTTACAAGAAACATCCACAGGTGTGTAGGGGCAACCCACCCCTCCAATGTGGGGTCATAGCCCCCAGACAGAGTCCCTACTGGGGCATCGCCCAGCGGAGCTGTGAGAAGAGGGCCACTGTCCTCCAGACCCCAGAATGGTAGATCTACTGACAGTGCACTGTGCACCTGGAAAAGCCACAGACACTCAGTGTCAGCCTGTGAAAGCAGCTGGGAGGGAGGCTGTACCCTGCAAAACCACAGGGGTGGAGCTGCCCAAGACCATGGGAACCCACCTCTTCCATCAGTGTGACCTGGATGTGAGACATGGAGTCAAAAGAGATCATTTTGGAGCTTTAAGATGTGACTGCCCTGCTGGATTTTGGACTTACATGAGCCCTGTAGCCCCTTTGTTTTGGCCAATTTCTCCCACTTGAAACAATTGTATTTACCCAATGTTTGTACCCCCATCATATTTGGAATAACTAGCTTACTTTTGATTTTACAGGCTCACAGACAGAAGGGACATGCCTTGTCTCCAATGAGACTTTGGACTATGGACTTTTAGTTAATGCTGAAATGAGTTAAGACTTTGGGGGACTGTTGGGAAGGCAGGATTGGTTTTGAAATGTGAGGACATGAGATTTGGCAGGGGCCAGGGGTGGAATGATATTGTTTGGCTCCGTGTCCCCACCCAAATCTCATCTTGAATTTTACTCTCATGATTCCCACATGTTGTGGGAGGGACCCAGTGGGAGATAATTAAATCATGGGGACAGTTTCCCCCATACTGTTCTCATGGTAGTGAATAAGTCTCACAAGATCTGATGGTTTTATCTAGGGTTTCTGCTTTTGCGTCTTCCTCATTCTCTCTTTGCCTGCCACCATCCATGTAAGATGTGACTTGCTCCTCCTTGCCTTCTGCCATGATTGTGAGGCTTCCCCAGCCACGTGGAACTGTAAGTCCAATTAAACCTCTTTCTTTTGTAAATTGCCCAGTCTCAGGTATGTCTTTATCAGCAGCATGAAAACAGACTAATACAGAAATATTATTATGACATCTCTGAATCTCAGTTCTCTCATCTGTAGAATGGCAATGAAAATAGTGACCTCAGTAGGCTGTATTGTGAGGAATCAGTGAAAAAACAAATGTAGGAGGGCTATGAAGATACTAGCTGTTTTTATTTCTTCTTATTCTCTATTATTTCCAGAGGTGGTAGACTTCACTTTGTATTTTCTTCTTGTTGTACTTTTTCAGGCCATGCATTTCCTAAGTTTAATGTTCAGGGTAGAAAGTCCTTCCTTTTCAAGCCCTACATTTGCATCTTTCAAGCTTCTAAGAAAACTCCCTCAATAAGAATTGGAATGTAAATATGCCTATGTTCCTCTTATCCACATCCTTTAAACTAATTATAGAACCTATGACAATAAGATGGGCTCCTTAGTTAACTAATGTTTCCAGGTATAGTCCATGGTTTAACTATGTGGCAAAAAGTTGACACTTTTCTTATTAAGAAGGAGGGTCTATGTCCTTACCCTGAGAGATTGCCATGTAGGTAAGTTCACTTGTAGGTGCTCCAACTGGAAGTCCTAGCCTAACACTTGGGTGAAGATGCCTTCACACGATCTGAAACTCTGGCCAATAAATTATCCCCAGCCTTCTGGTCCTCTCAGCTGAGGTCCTAGACATTGTGGAACAGGAATAAGTAATCCACTGTGTTCTGCCTAAAATCCTGAAGCACAGAATCCATGAGCTTAATAAAATGGTTGCTTCAATTCAACCTATTACATTTCAGGGTAATTGTCACATAACAGTAGTAATTGGAAGAAACTAGATTAAGCAAATCTTCAATTGAAGTAGGCTAAAATATGCTCCCCAATTACAAATCCTAGTTTCTCCAGAAGTCAGTTTGAAAAGACCAACATTGATCAAAGTAGGGGAAAAGGTAACAAAATTTTTTTCCTTTGATACACAGTTTCAAGACCATAATCTTTCAACAGGAACTAGTCTTTGGGTTAAAAAAAAAAAAAGTCTCTAGGACTAACTACTCCGATGAAAAGGAGCTCTTGAAATATAGTATTTGAAAACAGACTATCCAAGATAGGGAGTTGAACATTTCTGATCTTAAATCAAGATAAAATATTTAATTAGCCTATAAACTGACCCCAAGAACATCTGGAGTTTCCAGAAGGGAAGAATTTTCTTGTTACTTCTCTTCTAAAACTGACAAACAGTGGGGGACAACGTTGGCACAGAAGCAAAGATGGGAAGGGAAGGTTATCAGTATGGCTTCTCTGAGATTTCGAGTCCGTAGATTAGAGAACACAGACAAGTGGAATGAAGTTGCTCCAAGTCTATTTATCTTCTTCAAAATGCAGAGAGTGGAGGGGATAAGGAGACTTAGATAATTTCCCACTAGGAAAGTCGAAACAGATCAATCAAAGTGCTTAGTAAGAAACTTGGCAGACACTTAGAGAATTGTTAAATTTTCTTACTAAAATTTCTCTATTTTACAAAGATAAATGGACCCAAGAATACTTGGGTTGGCCAGCAGACCAAAAACTTATCTCTGGCATTAAACATACCTCGACGTAAGTATTATCTGATAATGTCTTTTACATACTGAGAACTAAGTGATCCACTACTCACATTAGTTTTACATGCATTATCTCCCTTTAATATAAAAGTATTGAATATCTATTAAGTGTTCACTATGCACCAGCTACTATATTAAGTAATTCATAAGCATCATCTCAATAGATCCTTATAATAAACCCATGGAATAAGTTCTATTGTTGTTACCTTCATTTTACTAATGATCAAATGCAGGCATAGGGAAGTTGAGACATTTACAAAAGGTCACATGGATAAGCCAAGCAGTGTGATTCCAGGGCTTATAGCATCAGCCCCTTCATTATCCTGCTAGCCAATTATTTAATCTTGACAACCATTCAGAGATGCAGTAATATAAAAGGCTCAGAGATGTTAAGTGGCTTTCCCAAGGTCACACAGTTAACCTGTGGTGAATCCCTGCCTTGTTTCCAAACTGACCTCAGATCAAGCCAGGCTGCTACAACAGCCTCCTAAGTCATTTAGCAAAGTAATTTCAGGTTGAATGAAAGCCTGGTGGATCACACTACAAATAGTTAAGTTTGATTCCGAGATAAACCAGCCAAGAGTTTATTTTTCTTCTTATGCCACTCTTTCTGAATTTCAAATATTTTTTAGTAATGAAACCATATTTTCCCCTTCACAGAACCCCAAAATGTTTAATAGTTTTGAGTGGTATTTTAGTATAACTTGAAAGTTCTGTCATTTACTGTAATGTCAACCAATGGCAACACAATCTGAGAATTAGTGGCATCTTCACTTTAAAGGCATCTATGCCTTTAAGTGTATGTGTTGTCACATTTACAGTTAGCTGATCTTTGATAAGGGTGCCAAGGACACACAATGGAGAAGGATAGTCTCTTCAATAAATGGTGTTGGGAAAGCCAGATGTCCATGTGCAAAAGAATGAAATTGAGCTTTTATCTCACATCATAGCAAAATCAACTAATAATGGATTAAAGACTTAAACATAAGACCTGAAACTGAAAAATTACTACAAGAAAATATAGAAAAAAATTATCAAAATTGATTTGTGCAATGTTTTTGAATATGACACCAAAAGCACAGGCACCAAAAGCAAACATAGACAAGTGAGACAGTGTCAAACCAAAAAGTTTATGCGTGACACAGAAAACAGTTAATAGACTGAAAAGGGAACCTATGATATGTGATAAAATATTTGTAAATCATATATCTAAAAAGAATTAATTTCTCAAATATATAATAAACTCATAAAACACAATAGTAACAACACAAATAACCTGATTTTTTAAATGGGCAAAGGACCTGAATAGGCTTTTCTCCAAAGAAGACATAAAAATGGCCAACAGGTATATAAAAACATGCTTAACATCACTCATCAGCAAGGAAATGAAAATTAAAATCACAATGAGATATCACCTCACTCCTGTAAGCACAGGCATTTTTTTTTTTTTTTTAGAAAAAAAAAAAAAACCCTACCATTAGTGAGATTGTGGAGAAATTAGAACCCTTATACACTGTTGGTGGGAATATAAAACGCTGCAGCCATTATGGAAAACAGTATGGCGGTTCCTCAAAAAATTAAAAAGAAAACTACATCTTATTAATCAATCCCACTTTGGGGGTAGATATTCAAAAGAACTGAAATCAGGCTCTTGAAGAAATACCTGTATTCTCATGTTCATTGCAACATTATTCACAATAGCCAAAATATGGAAACAATCCAAATGTTTATCAACAGATGAATAAGCAAAGAAAGTGTTGTATAAACATACAATGAAATATTACCTAGCATTGAAAAATAAGAAACATCTATTATTTGCATCTGGAAGACATTATGGAACAGAAAGATATGATGCTAAGTGAAATAAGCCAGTCACAGGACAAACACTGCATGATTCCTCTTATAAGAGACATCTAAAATAATCAGAAATACAGAAGTTGACAAAAGAATGATGGATACCCAGGGATGAGGAGGGGGCATACAGGAAGTTGTTGTTTAATAATTGCAAAATTACAGTAATTCCCAGAGATGTGCTGTACCACATAGTGCCTATAGTTAATAATAAGGTATTGTGTACTTAAATATTTATTAAGAGGACAGATCTCATGTTAAGGGTTCCTAGCAGAAAAACAAACAAAAAAAATCCAAAGAGACACAAGGAAACTTCTGAAGATGATGGATATATATATATTTTTATCTGGATTGTGGTGATACCAGTATGAGTGCCCACACGTATCCAAACTTGCCAAATTGTATACATTAATTTTATGAACTGTTTTTGTAACAATTACACCTGAATAAAGCTGGAGAGAAATAAAATTTAGGTATGTGGGTTGTTTTCTGTTACATATTTTAAATATTAAAATATATTTTAGAAAATATTCTATAATTGGGATAGTGGTTGCACAGGTGTATACATTAATCAAAACTCATCAAGCTACGAGTTTTTTTTTTTAAACTTTTGAGTTCAGGGATACACGTGCAGGTTTGTTACACAGGTAAACTTGTGTCATAGGGATTTGTTGTACGGATTATTTCATCACCCAGGTATTAAGCCTAGTACCCATTAGTTATTTTTCCTTATCCTCTCCCTCCTCCCACCTTTCACCCTCCAATAGCCCCCAGTGTATGTTGTTCCCTGCTATGTGTACATGTGTTCTCATTATTTAGCTCCCACCTGTAAGTGAGAACAGGTGGTATTTGGTTTCCTGTTCTGGTGTTAGTTTGCTAAGGATAATAGTCTCCAGCTTTACCCACGCTTCTGCAAAGGACATAACCTTATTCTTTTTATGGCTGCATCGTATTTCATAGTGTATATGTACCACATTTTCTTTATCCAGTCTATCATCAATGGGCATTTGATTACATGGCTTAAGCAAGACTGATGGCTGACTAGAATTACCTGGTGCTCATCTCACCTCCACAAAAAGAGACAAAAACAACCAATAAACAACTACTTTTCAACTAGAATAACTGAAGAAGTACACTGAAGGGCACCATGGGAATGGCAAAAAAATCTCTGTGGAGTATGAAAGCCCAGGATAGGACCATAGAGAGGGAGGCAAAGAGTCTCACCTCTGCCACACTGTCTCTCCTGCCAAGATTAGCTCAGAGTTCACGGGACTTCATCTTACAAGAAAAAAGGTAAGCTGGAGATCCCCAAACAGTCCCCACTGCCCCTATAAAAATCCTTGCTATAGGAGAGACTCTGAATCCTCACAGTTCCCAAATTCAGTTTGCAGAGTGTCCAATATTTGCATAGCTGCATTGCCACCGATGTGGAAGTCACCTTAACTACCTCTTACCCCCATGATCTAAGCTGCTACAGCTCGGTGCCACCTTGAAACCAGACCCAGAAATGCTATTCTTCAGAAATGAAGGGGAAATACAGACCTTTCCAGACAAGCAAATGTTGAGGGAATTCATCACCAGTAGACCAGCCTTTCAAGAAATGCTTAAGGGCATGCTACAGCTAGAAATAAAAGAACGATAAGTACTATCATGAAAACACATGCAAGTATAAAACTCACCAGCAGAGGTCAATTTATAAATTAAACTCAGAATACCCCAGTGATATAATGGTGCTATATAAATCTCTTAATCCTCTACTATAAAGGTTTAAAGTCAAAATAGTCAAAAACAACAACAGCTACATTTAGTGACTAAGGAACACATAATGGATTTTTTTAAAGGTAAATTAAGGCAACAAAAATATAAATGGAGGGCAGAGAAAAAAGTCTAGAGTATCTTTAGGCAACCAAACTTAAGTTGTGATCAGCTTAAAATAGTCTATTTTAACTACAAGACTCTTTGTATTAGCCCCATGGTAACTACAAAGAAAGAAATTACAGCAGATAAACAAATGAGAAAGAGAATGGAAATATAGCTTAGCACCACAGAAAACCAACAAACCAGATGAAACAATGATAGAGAAAGAAAGGAAGAAAGAATTTAAAAAACAATCAGAAAACAACTAAAAATAGTGGAAGTAACCCTTTATCCATTATTAACAACCTTGAATATAAATAGATTAAATTCTCCACTTAAAATGTATAGAGTGGCTGAATAGGTTAAAAGACAAAAAACAAGACCCAACTACATGCTGCCTATAAGAGACTCACCTCATTTTTAAAGGCAAACATAGACTAAAAATGAAGGGATGAAAAAAGATATTCCATGCAGACAGAGACAAAAAGTGTGTAGCCATACTTATACCAGATAAAGTAGACTTTAAGTAGAAAACTGTAAAAAGAGACAAAGAAGAGCGTTATAATAAAGGAATCAATTCAGCAAAGAATATAACAATTGTAAATATATAGGCACTCAATGCCAGAGCACCCAGATATATAAAGTAAATATTATTAGACCTAAAAGGAGAGGTAGTCAGCAATACAGTAATCGTAGGAGGCTTCAACACCCAACTTTCAATAATGTACAGGTCATCGAGACAAACAATTCGACAGATAAATATCAGACTTATACTGCACAATAGACCAAATGGACCTAACAGACATTTGCAGAACATTTCATCCAATAGCTGAAGAATACACGTTATTCTCAAATTCACATGGAATGTCCTCCAGGATATATCACATGTTAGGCCATAAAACAAGCCTTAAGCATATAAAGATCACATCAAGTATCCTTTCTGATCACAATGTTATAAAACTAGAAACCAACAAGAAAAGCTTCAGAAACTGTACAAATACATGGAAATTAAACAGCACGCTCTTAAACAACCAATGGGTCAATGAAGAAATTAAAAAAGGAAATTAAAATTTTTATTGGGATACATAAAAAAATGGAAATGCATCATACCAAAATCTGTGGAACGCAGCAAAATCAGTTCTAAAAGGGTCATTTATGGTAAGAAACACATCAAAAAGGAAGAAAGATTTCCGATAAACAACCTAGTAGTGCACCTCAAGAAACTTAGAGAAACAAGAACAAACTAAAGCCAAAATTGATAGAAGAAAGGAAATAATAAAGTTCAGAGCAGAAATAAACAATATATAGACTACAAAAAAAAAGATTCAAAAGATCAGTGAAATGAAGTCACTTTTTTAAAAAGATAAAATTGACAAAATCTTTAGATAGTCTAACTGTTATTAACAACCACACGACAACAAATTTGATAACATAGAAGAAATACATAAATTCCTGGACACATACAACCTACCTAGATTAAATTATGAAGAAACAGAAAATCTGAACAGACCAATAACAAGTGAAGAAATTGAGAGAGTAATAAAAAGACATTTATCAAAGAAAAGCTCAGGACCTGATGGCCTTACTGCTGAATCCTACCAAACATTTAAGAAGAATTAATACCAATTCTCCTCAAACTAGTCCAGAAAATTGACCTCAAAAGCACAAGAGAAAAAAGCAAAAATATACAAATGGGATTACACCAAACTAAAAAGCTTTTGCACAGCAAAGGAAACTATTAACAGAGTAAAGAGACAACTTACAGAATGGGGTAAAATATTTGCAAACCAGACACCTAACAAAGGGTTAATATTCATTCAGAATATATAAGGAACTTAACATTTAAAAAAATAACGTGATTTAAAAATGAACAAAGACTTAAATAGACATTTCTCAAAAGAAGACATACATATGATCAACCAGTAAATTTTTAAAATGTTCAATATTACTAATTATCAGGAAAATGTAAATGAAAACCGCAGTGAGATACCTCACCCAGTTAAAATGGCTATTATCAAGAAGACAAAGGAAAATAAGTGTTGGCAAGGATGTAAAGAAGAGGGAGCACTTACACGCTATTGGGGGGACTGTAAACTAGTACAGCCACTATGAAAAATAGTATGGAAGTTTCTCAAAAAATTAAAAATAGAACTATTATATTATCCAGCAATCCCACTACCAAGCATATATCCAAAGAAAATGAAATCAGTATGTTGAAGAGATATCTGCACTCCCATGTTTACTGCAGTATTATTTACAATAGCCAAGATATTCAGTCAACCTAAATGTCCAACAACGAATGAATGGATAAGATAGTGTGATATATTTGCACAACAGAATACTACCTAGCCATAAAAAGGAGTGAAATCTTGTTATTTGCATCAACAGAGATGAACCTGGAGAACTTCATATTAAGTGAAATAAGCTAGGCACAGAAAGACACTGTCTAATCTTGCTTATATGTAGAATCTTTTTTTAAGAAAGTTGGTATCATAGAAGCAGAGAGTAGAACAGTGGATACCAGAGGCTGAGAAGGGGAGGAGAGAGGAGTGGATGAGATGTTGGTCAATGGGTACAAAGTTACAGTTAGAAGGAATACCTTCTGGTGTTTTAATGCACAGTAGAGTGAAAATGGTTAATAGTAAAATGCTGTTTTTTATAAAATAACTAGAGGAGAGGCTTTTGAAAATTCTAACCACAAAATAAATGATAAATGCATGAGATGAAGCATATACTACTCTGACTGGATAATTATATAAAACATGAAACTGTCCCCCATCAATATATACAGTTACAATGTGTCAATTAAAAGTAATTTCTTAAAAATAACCATTCTACAAAATAATTTTACATTAATTTTTCATCTTGATCCTGAGTTAATTTTATTTCATTTTTTTGTTTTTCATAAACTGAATATGAAAATTTATACTAACAAACTAAACTACAAGTTAATCCATTTGGAAAGAAAAACCTCATCAAGCTGAACATCTAAAATGAATGCATTTTGATATATTTTATATGTAAATCATCTCACTAAAGTTGATAAAGAGGAAGAAATTGTATTTATATTTCAAATAAATAATTGCAGTACCTCTGAAGTAATTAGGCTACCTCAGGACACAATTTGGAAACCTTGAAATTCAAGCTAACATTTGGTGAATCAGATTGGAGAAGCTGAGAACTGTTTGTGTCCCAAGGTTCAAATAAACAATGAAAAACTTCAATCCTCATTCCAGGAATTTCAATGGCTAAAAAACTTACCTAATCCCCTGCCAGGGGATCACGCCTATAATCCCAGTGGAGGCCGAGGTGGGCGGATCACTTTAAGAATGTTCCTACTCTTTATCATGATAATTTTACTTCTAGGAAAAAAAAATCTCAAATACAGGGTGATTGGGGCCAGATGCCCCTTATATATAAGAAATTTATCCTGTAATTATTCATAATAGCAAAGCTTTGAAAATTCATATCCAATAATGGAAAGCTGGTTCAACCAACTGTGGTAGATTTTGTATGTGAAATATTATACAATCATTAAAAATGAGGTTTATGACTAATTTTGATAATGTACATATATATACACATATATTCTTTATTATGAAATGATAAAAAGGGCAGCATACAAACTGTAAATATTGTATGGGCTTCACTCCGATTACTACCATAGCATCACAACAAACACAAATCCTATGTTTAACAGATATTCTTTAAACCAATACTATTAAATGAAACCAAACTAATAGCACAAACCTGGGAGATTTAAGTAACACAAAAGATGAGAAATTGAAGTGCAAATAATGTACGTCCCCTACAAACCACAAAGGTGAACTCTAATAGGGAAAATATGTATGTAAAGAGTAAAAAAAAATAATTGCACAAGTATCAAATAGCAAAATCTTGTCTTGGCACAGTTTGCACAGAAAGTATCTGAGTTTTAATTGATCACAAACCACATGACCATTCTTAATGGAGTTGTAGAAGGTATTAATAGAAGTGAAGAGTGCAGGTCCCTGATGTCATTGCTCCACTATCTTCTCCCTTGATGAAATCCTCCATTGTACTTGATACCTGCTGGTGCCACATTTTAAGAGGCACGGATGCCTTACCTTATTTCACCATCCTGAGATCAGGGACCATCAGCACCATGACCTTTATTTACCTTATGATCTTAGACATTAAGCATAGTTTTTCTCTACAAAATGTTCAGGAATACTTGCTCTAAAATCCATGGCCAGAAAAATGAGTGTTTAATTTTGGGAATGATTAAGAGTTTGGTTTAAAGACAGGCTTAATAGAAGTAAATGCTGGATACAAAAGAAGGCAGATTCCTAACGGGCAGGAATATCAATACCACATACTCCAGATTAACATGAAACACACGGTTTTAGATGAGGACATTGATGAAAGGAATAATTTGGATGCCTAGAACCAAAGGAGAGAAAAACATTAATTTTATAGACTAGTGGTAATTCGTTGGGTTATTCTGCCTCCACAGAGAACCGGATGAGAGAGGTGCAGTGTCATGAAGACAACATGGGTATTGGAGACACAAAGATCCGAGTTCAAATCCTAATCCCACTTCTCACTAGTCTCGTGACCTGAACATATACATTTCCTATGTGAATGTCAGTTTTCTCACCTGTAGAGTGGGTTATCACAGTCCCTATCTTATAATACTGTCATGAGGATTATATGAATATGCATGTAATGATTAGCACATGGTGCATAGCAAACAGTCTGGTACTCATTATTCTGAGAGGAGGACAGTGAAGGATAGCAGGAGGACAGTTTTGAAGTCAGACAGTCTGGGTTCAATTTGTCATTGCTCCTTCACTTACCACTTGTGTGACCTGGGGCAAGTTACTTAACACCTCTGTGCCTCTACACTATATACAATTTTTTTTGTCTACTATACCTCAAAAAAAATAGGCTGGGCACAGTGGCTCACACCTGTAATCCCAGCACTTTGGGAGGCCAAGGCAGGAGGATTGCTCAAGGCCAGGAGTTTGAGACCAGCTAAGCAATATATCAAGATTCCATCTCTATGAAAAATAAAATTAGCCAGGTGTGGTGGCATGTACCTATAGTCCTAGCTAGTTGGGAGGTTGAGGTAGGAAGATTCTTTGATCCCAGGAATTTGAGACTGCAGTGAGCTATGATTGCACCACTGCACTCCAACCTGGGCAACAGAGAGAGAGACTCTGCCTCTTAAAGAAAAAAAAAGAGGATGGAAAAAATAAAATAAAATATAGATGAGCCCAATTTGCAAGATAGTTTTGATAATTAAATATGACAATATATATAAAGTGCTTAGGAGAGTACCTGATACATTGTTTAAGTACGCTCAATATATTTAAGGTATTATAAATAAATCAGCATTGTCATTAATAAAGAGATAAAATAGATTGAAATTACAAAGGAAATATGACTTTTAAGGGGATAATTATCAATAGTGAGTCTAGTTAAACATGCAAATAGGCACTCAGGAAAAGTGTCAAAAATACCTCCTTTGAAATGTTGAAGGTGATTCAATCTAGAGGCAGAAGACTCCTAATTGTACATGCCCTCTCAAACTCTTTCTCCAATCTGTAAGTCCATCTTTCAAATGACCAGCATGGGTCTCAAGGTACACTATAAAAACTGCTGGGGACCAATGCTCCACTTGAATGCCGAGAATGTGGCTTGCCAGTTCTTCAGGCTAAGGATGGGAGTAAGGCTAATGTCATGGTGTTTTACTCTGTGTAGGAAGCCAGATGTTATTCCTCTGGCTGATGAAATTATCTTCAGGGCATACAAACGAATTAATTAAGAGGCAACACAGATTTCAATTCAAATACTTTTTGCTCATCTGTAACCTGAATTTCCCTTCTTGTGTAATTCTGTTCTCAGACATTATGACATTGAAAATGTTGAGATTTTACTTATAAGGAATCCAATTAGTCACATATGCAATCCAGTAATCTTATTTTCCTGTATCTAAGTGCATCACTTAAAAGTTGAACATCATGGAACCATCAGCCTCTGGTCACAGGGACATGTCCCCAGGCAACAAGGAGAAAATATTATCTGGCTGTAATATTTGATTTTGTTTTCTTTTATATTCAATACTCAGGGTAAGATTTCTAATATCACCAAGATCAGCTTTCTTTTTATTTTTTGTTTTTTTAAAAAATTATGCTTATTAAGGACGTGTTAAGGGGGAGGTAATAAAGCAACATCAAAGTTTTCCCAAATGGGAGTCTGATGCAAAATCACAGTGCAAACTTTGTGAACAAGTGAAGAAAACTGTCATTTTTTTATCATCTGTCATGCTGGGTGTTACCCATCCAAACCTTGCAAGTCAACAAAGTGTGAACAGAAAATCTTTTGAGAAAGAAGCTTGTCTGTGATATCCAGAGGGAATGTTTTAATTGACTTAATGTTCATTTTCTAGCTCTCGTCTATGTCCACAACTGGGAAGTTAACAGTGTTCAGAGACCTAGTCAAGGGAGTGTGGGAGTATAGTCTAAACTCAAACGCCTCCAGGGGCCACTTTTGTAGGGCAAGTGAGTGAAGCAGGCTGGCTAGCAGGAGGCACAAGCATGAACCTCGTATTTTGTTAAGGAGGGAAGATGCTAATTATCACCAGCTCATTGTTGCCATAGGATTAAAGACCCCACATTGCCAGATTTTCTGGTTGCTCGGAAGAAACCAGAAATCTGGAGTTTTATGAAAAATCTCATGATCTTTGAGTTACAGCAATTACTACAAAGCTTGTTAGAACACTGTGAAGACCAGACAAAATATGTCTGCAGGCAACAGAAAGGCCACCAGATTCAAGTTTGCAACCTTTGAAAAAGCAGAAATAACATGGGCTTTGGAAGCAACCAGATTCCAGCTTTACTGTTTACTAATTTTATGACCCTGGGCAATGTATTAATTCTCAAGCCTTAGCTATCTTTTCTAGTTAGTAAAGCTTTTATTGCAGAGTAATTGTGAGGATAGAATATATGTAAAATAACTAATACATAACTGGCATCAACACAGATTGATGGCTACTTTAATTCATCACATAAATGTTAATATTGCTTGTCCCATTTTCATAAAAGTTCTAGGCTTTGGAGCAATGGAAAATTGAATATCTTAGGTATAGGTAAAATTGCTATTTTGAGTTTTATCCTCATGGTTTAATACATGAAAGGGTGCTGGCCCACTATTATCCCAAGCATGAGAGAAACCTGTTTTGTTGACTTCTTCCACAAGCCCTCTAGCCAAGAAAATTCCACAGCCCACTTCTCTGGGCAGGCTCAACAACATGGGCACACATTATCCCTTCTGTGCTGCTAACAGGGATGCTAGGTCATATGGTGACCAAACCCTACATCTGGGTAGGTGGAGTGGGTAGGGGGAAGAGAAAATGAAAAACAGTGGAGGGATTGGAATTAATCACCAGAATTATAAGGAGCTTAAACAACTCTACAGGAAAAAAAAATCTAATAATCTCATCAAAAAATAGGTGAAAGATATGAATAGATACTTCTCAGAAGAAGACATACAAATGGCAAACAGGCATATGAAAAGGTGCTCAACATCACTGATCATCAGAAAAATGCAAATCAAAACTACAATGAGATATCATTTCATTCCAGTTAAAATGGCTTGTATCCAAAGACAGGCAATAACAAATGGTGGTGACGATGTGGAGAAAAGGGAACCCTTGTATACTGTTGGTGGGGATGTAAATTAGTACAACCACCTCTATGGCATGATTTATTTTAGGCCCCCTCCACATAAAGGTAACCTAGGCACCCTTGAGATGGTCTTCCTACCACACATTCAGGGAAAGAAAAAGATTTAAGTCAAGATTTCATGTAGTGTCCTCTTTCTCAAGGTCACATGACTGTCTGAGACCCCAGCTCTCTGTCTCTAAGATAGGGTGAGATTACTGGACACTGAGGTCTTTGAGGACACAAGCCATAGTGTTCAATACATGCTGGGGTTAAATAGCTGTGTTGCTTTTTCACAGAGCTATTATCAGCAGGAAATAACATAAGTAGATGGATATTGTGAATATAAAACACTATATGGATATATTATTACTACAAACAATAATCTTGTAGAGTCCACTGATAATTGATGTGTTACATATAACCACACTAATCGTCACTAACAATCATTACCAACAACTCACCAAAGCCCTTGGTTCATCATAACATGCTTCCATATGGAATTGATCCAAAGGTAGGTAGTTTTCAGAATTACTTAGAGCTTCCAAGAAAGATCTCAATGATTGTGTATTAAAATTCAATGAAAAAATTGAATTAGTGGTGATTGAAGTAACCGCCTAGAAGTTTGGAGTATAATTTGGGTGTTCCCAATGAGAACAAGTACTCCTCCAATCACAGGGTCACTGCGAAGGGCCACACACTCACGAGCTTAATTCTACCCAGGCATGCCCAGGAATAGAGCATATGCTCCAGTGAACTGAATATAAGTCTTTAGTTCACAAGAGTCCTTGCCTTCTGACTGTCTAAGAAGTGTTTGTTTGTACCACTTGATTATGATGCTTAGTTCCAGGAGCTAGTGAACACATCAGGACTCACCAGAAAGCAGGAAGATATTATTTCCACTCCTCGATGGAAGATGGAAAGCATTCTAAATTATCATTACACTTAACTGTCACCATATATTGCCATCATTACATAGCCAGGAGTTGATGAAGAGGGATTTTTTTAAAGGATATGATCCTAAATTAGGAAAATGAAAGGGTATGAAATGAAACTCTCAGTTTGTAATGTATTTCTAAGTCAAGTTTTTTTTCTTCCCTCTTTTCTGTCAATAAAAATCATGGCCATTATTAAAGATTTACTGTAAGTTTTCACCTAATGAAAATATTTCCGGCCAGGCATGATGGCTCACACCTGTAATTCCAGCACTTTGGGAGGCTGAGGCAGGTTGGAGGACCCATCTGGTAGGAGAAGGAAAAATAGAGGAGTTGCAGGCAGGGCTGGAAATGTTGCCTAGAAGAGTCCTCCAACCATGATCCAGCTTCTGCTAGATGGCCCAGCTGTTTGGTTCTGGGACTACCATCTTCTCCTTTTGTCCCTGCCACCCAGAGGAGTGCTGGCTCCCTTAGAGGGTTGGGGAAAGGACAGAACCCTTAATTTGAAACATTTGCCAGTGTCTGTGGTGTAAATACTCCCTGACTTGCAAAATTCCTGAATATTTAACAGTGTGCTCTCAGGAGACTATATAAGCTGACTCCAACACATGACTGCTCCAGCCCTAAGCAGAGTTCCTGTTGTTCATCCCTGGGTTTCTTCACAGCCCCTATTTAGGTTTTCAGTATTTTCAGCTTCTTTGTTACTAATTATCTAATTATTTCTCTTAGCCACCTGGCATGCACTTTGGTTTTATTATTATTATTATTATATCCTTACTGTATATTGTTAAGAGAGCAAAATTTGCTGAACTGCTTCTAGAAGTACCACAATATCAATGAATATGATTAAGCATGCTAGCAATTAAGCTGATATTAATGGTTATAGAGTGAGACTTTCTAGATAAAGGAAGCCATGAATCAATTTACACTGTGCCACAAGGTTCTTATCACTGTGCACGGGTGGCAAAGTATGTGGTAGCTGTGTGCTATAGTTTAATAGGACACTTTGGAAAAATTATTTGACAATATGTATCAAAAGCCTCAAAAGCTTCCTATTATTTGTCCCACCAGTTCTACTTAACAGAATCTATTGTAGGAACTCATCCAAAAAGAAGGGAAAATCCTCAAGCACAAGGATGTTTATTGCAGTATTACTTAAAATAGGGTATATCTGGAAGGAATTTCAAAGTGAAAAAATTGATGAATTTAAATCCAGTTGATGGGATATTATGCAGCTTTGAAATTACAATGATCAATATTGTAGCAATGTGAGGAAAAGCACATACTACTAAGCAATAAAATTAGGAAAGAAAATTTTACAAGCATGATAATAATCATATGAGAATATGCATGCCAGAAGAAAAAGACTAAAATAAATATGTACAAATAATAGTTGAATTATGTTAACGGGTTAGAAGTAGATGGATTTCTTGCCTGTAATTTCCAAGGAGTTACTTTTTTATAATGTAGGCATTCCATTTAGTTTTGTTAAATAAAAAATAATGAGACTAACAAAGTCAATGAGAATATTTAGAAGGGAAAAAAAGATACTATGTATTAAGACACCCATGAATACTGTTTTATATTTACATTCTAAGCCTTCGATAGGCCTGAAGTTAAATTAAGATTTCCCAATCTGCCTATCAGCATTCATTTTCTGTGTATGTTGACTCCTCACCTAAATTTCACCTGCTCACTAACTGCTATCAAGCCTTTCTTTCAGAGAAGTGGCTGATATCACATATCTACATACAATTAAACATGCTGCCTCTCGAGTCTTTTGAACCTTCTTTCTCCTATAGAGTGGAAGACTGTCTCTTAGAGGGGCACCTTCCGGCTGTTTATAAACAGGTGAGCATAGTATTGAAGGCTTAAAGAATTTGGTCCAAGGGATCCAAAACAGGTCTATTTGTGCTCTGATCAGCATGGCTTCAAATCCCTTATTCTGAGTACTTTATTTTCTTAGAATAAGAACTGCTTCCTCTGCTACATCCTCTTCTCCCTATTTCTCCATTCACATCAGCTAGATCTTTAAAAACAAGGCTTACTTAGACTAGGTACCTAGATGCAAAAAAAGGGAAAAAAAACAAACTTAAAATCAGTCCTTATCCAATTTGTTTGTATTTTTAAATAAACCAACAAAACCTAGCTGCAGAATTCAACCTAAAATATTGCCACACAAACCACCAAAGACTGATACCAGTGTCCAGCACAATTATAAAATAGCAATAAAGATCTCAGGTTCTGGAGCTCCAATGTATGGGTTTAAATATTAGCTTTTCCACTTACAACAAGCTGACTGCTCTTGGGAAAATCCTTAATCTTTTTGTCTTTCCATTTCCTTGCCTGTAAAATGGGGATAATATCTCATAGAATTTTTGAAAGAACTAAACTGGTAATTTAGTGCCAGACTAGTGCCTGGCACTTAAAAAGTACCCAGTAAAGTTTAGGTCATATTGTTTTAAGTTCTTGCTCCAAAAAATAAATATTTCATGATGTGTCCCCTTGTTCTTCCCCAGGTACCACCATTAGTCAGAGAAACATCTCGCCAAGTGTAGCACAGTTGATACAAAGAACCCCACTGTTTTTCCTAGAGCTTCTCTCCACTGGGTCCGTGATCAGTTAGAGTCTAGCATGCACAAAAATGAATAAATCCTTCCTTCCCAGAATAAACTTTTTTAAAAAACTCAGGTCATCTCTTAACAACGTGGGGGCCCATCGCTCTTTGAAGAATGACTCACAGAAATGTCATTCCATTCACACCACTGCCAAAGGAGCAGCTGCCTTGCACAAGCACAGCTAACTATGTGTGTTAGGAAACATTCCAAGTGGATATTTTACACATGAGTTTTGGGGGATGTCTGAATGTGGTTTTGCTACCTTCCAAAGCTGGTTAAAACTGCATGCTGGCCTTATGAGCTTGTAGGCCCCCAGCCCTTTCCTCCTATTTCTGCCAACCCCATTTCCTTACTTCTGAATCTACTCATGATTTCCACATGCAGGATTCATCTTTCTCCAGTCCTCAACCAACTCAGACTGAGGTAACCATCCCACTCAGCCCCATAAACCCATGGGGCTTAGAACGAGTCACTTCTTCAGTCCTGAAGACTGGGTTTAATTATCGTTGTTGGGTTCCCACGTGGCTCTCTTGGGTCCACAACAAGAGTTTATGTTTCTCTATAGATCTACGACTTGTCCTGGGTCAGCTCTGTCCAACAGTCACCCTGTTTTGGGCTTGGTCAGAGAACTGGACTTCAGTCTTTGTCCCTACTCCTCAGTTCTGGCCAGTTACCCTGGATAGTAAGTAGCCCAGCCCAGCTCGCAAAAGTGGAGTTTGCCCCTCTACTGCAGACAGAGGTTTCATGGGACTGACTTGCTCATACCTGTCCTCTTGGTTCCCTATTTCAATTCGGGACCTATGGATAGGACTGTCATCTACTGAGCTCATTCCATCTGAGTAGTCACTTCTCTCTCAACCCCCTAAAACCTGTTTCCTCAAAGCTACCATTCCCAAAATTCTTATTAAGTCTAATCTGAACTCTGCCTTGGCCACAAGACTTTGTCTCTGGAACCAGTTTTTGGAACTTTCTCACCCCGGCCCAGTCTGGGGTCTGGGTTCACGTCTGTTCCTGGTCCTCTTGCTACCTGTGTGTTGCCAATGAGTAGGCATGGGATGAAGAGTATATTGTGAGTATTTCTTGGTAATTAACAAAAACACCTAAAAAGTCTTAGGCTCATGAATTAAGGGTAAATGTCAAAATATCCACAACATCAAAACAGCAACATCAAAACATCATGATAGAAATGTGATCATATTCACTTCTCAAATTTCTTATTTCATCAAAATAAACCACCTGAAGATATAAAATATCAAAACATTTTTGAGCCAATCATCCAGCCATGGTTCTGTCCATTTCACTGGACATGCCTACCTCAAACCACTGCCCGTGAGACTGCATCTTGAGGATGACACAGGGGTCTGGTTTGGAAAGGGCATCTCTGTCAGAAATGCCTTTGCACGCCACACGCAGCTCAACTTTGGTCAGGCAGGGGCTGTTAAAGATTCCCAGTGTGTTGGCAGCGGACTCATAAATGTTGCTCATCTTCTTCATTCTGTTTTAGGCAAGTAAAAGAATAAAAAAGAAGTGCCAATCACTGCAATATTTGTCAAAGGAGAAAGCCTCCCAATCACCTTTCAGAAAATTGTTTGACACACAGTTTCAAACATTGAAGGTATTTATCTCACTTTCCAACCCAGTGACACAGTTCCAGTGAAACAAATCAAAGGAAACAAACAAACAAAAAACAGGTGCTGCTGCACTTGGTTAAGAACACTATTTTCTTGTATGATTTGCATACATTTGCATAGTAAAATTTTTAGCCTGTGAAATAAAATTAATGAATTAGTTCAATAGGCTGCAAACTGTAATCCAGCTCTTCAATAAGTGTATGGCTTGTGTGAAATTGTACAGATTTGTTGGTTCATCAATTTAATCACATCTCAAGTTTTCAAGACTAAAAATCCAACTCAACTCCTATGTGATGGCATGGAGAAGTATATTGTTCTTTCTGAAGAAACAGCCATATTTCCCACCCCTAAAACTTTGCCCTCTTCTCAAAATGCTGTCAGCAAGCCAGCTCCAAGACAGAGGCCCAGCATCTGAGTCCCTGTCCCCAAATGCACTAGCCCATTCTCACCTTTCCCTTTCCCACTCCCACCTGCCATATCAGAATTCAGAATCAAAAGGGGGAAAGTGATGGGGAGGAAAAGCACAAAGCTTCCTATTCTGAACTTGTGGAAACAGCAGCTACATTTAAGCACTGCAGGCCCCCTGCCCATTTCCATGTGATATCCTTTATTTTATTTTTTGTTTGTTTTTTTTTGTTGTTTTTTTGTTTTGTTTTATTTTGTTTTTGTTTTTTTGTTTTATTATTATTATACTTTAAGTTTTAGGGTACATGTGCACAATGTGCAGGTTAGTTACATATGTATACATGTGCCATGCTGGTGTGCTGCACCCATTAACTCGTCATTTAGCATTAGGTATATCTCCTAATGCTATCCCTCCCCCCTCCCCCCACCCCACCCCACAACCAGTCCCCAGAGTGTGATGTTCCCCTTCCTGTGTCCATGTGTTCTCATTGTTCAGTTCCCACCTGAGTGAGAACATGCAGTGTTTGGTTTTTTGTTCTTGTGATAGTTTGCTGAGAATGATGGTTTCCAGCTTCATCCATGTCCCTACAAAGGACATGAACTCATCATTTTTTATGGCTGCATAGTATTCCATGGTGTATATGTGCCACATTTTCTTAATCCAGTCTATCATTGTTGGACATTTGGGTTGGTTTCAAGTCTTTGCTATTGTGAATAGTGCAACAATAAATATACGTGTGCATGTGTCTTTATAGCAGCATGATTTATAGTCCTTTGGGTATATACCCAGTAATGGGATGGCTGGGTCAAATGGTATTTCTAGTTCTAGATCCCTGAGGAATCGCCACACTGACTTCCACAATGGTTGAACTAGTTTACAGTCCTACCAACAGTGTAAAAGTGTTCCTATTTCTCCACATCCTCTCCAGCACCTGTTGTTTCCTCACTTTTTAATGATTGCCATTCTAACTGGTGTGAGATGGTATCTCATTGTGGTTTTGATCTACAATGAACTCAAACAAATTTAAAAGAAAAAAACAAACAACCCCATCAAAAAGGGGGGGAAGGACCTGAACAGACACTTCTCAAAAGAAGACATTTATGCAGCCAAAAAACACATGAAGAAATGCTCTCCATGTGATATCCTTTATAATAACACTTTGCATCCCAGAGCCCCAGTGATCCACCAGAGGCCATCAGTGCTCTCCTTCTCTGAAGACGACTGAACGTGTAAGATTCTCTTAGGAGCAAAATTCAATACCTTGCTTATGGAATTCTGTTTCTTTGTAGATTAATTAGGGAAAATGACAATGGCTTCCTCAACCTCACATGGCATTGGTGCTCTGCAGTGGAATTTCTTCATCTATAAAATGGGAATAATTCCTCTCTCTCTCCTTCCCTTCTTCCACAAATATTTAGTGAGCTTCCCCTTGGTACCAGCACTACACCAGGTTTAACTGAGTACAGCATGCCACCTCTTTTACAGGATGATGGCTATGCCTCAGCATTACGCATCACACAGACACACACACACATACTCAATCACACCAATAGCATTTTATTGGAACACAGGCATGCTTTTTCATTTATGTATTTATGTATTTCACACACAAGCACACACACTCACTCCTGCACACCAATAGCATTTTATTGGAACACAGGCATGCTTATTCATTTATATATTTATGTATTTATCTGCGGTTGCTTTCACTACAATGGCAGAATTGAGTAGTTGCAATAGAGATTGCAAGTACCACAAAGCCTAAAATATTTATTATGCGGCCCTCTTCAGAAAATGTTTACCAACCTCAGTTCCCTTAGGTAAAAGGAACCTCAGTTCCCTTAGGTAAGGGAAATTTGTAGTTTTGGAGAGTTGCAATTCTGGTTTTAATATGTGTTGGGAAATTAGTTTTAGGATGAGAACTGCTCTATCTTCTACCAAAGTGAACATTAATAGGGACTTTGGGACATTTGTTTTTTACAGATGAAAAAATTCAAGCTCAGAGAGGATTGGCAGCTTGCCCATATTATGCAATTATTCTAATGGCAGAGCTGGGGCTGGAGTACCAGTTTTCTATCAGCCAGCCCAAAGCTGTTTTTACCACAGGTAAAACCTTTAGCTGGAGAACTGTTCAAATGTACCAAGGAACAGTGGATACAACAAATATCCTTGATTTATTTCAACCTCCGTACAGAGTCATACATCCCTTCTACTTGTAAATAAATTCTATTCAAATACAGAAAATGCACAGATTATAAGTCTATAGCTTCATAAACCATTTTCCCTCTATTTTTACAAGTTGTGAGCAGATCAGTCACTACAGCAACATAGGTGACAGAGTATACAGAAAATGAAATTTACAACAAAGCAAAGGGAGAGAAAGAATCAGCTGGTGGAAAGATGGCTTTGTGTTCAGACAGGTTTGTAAGTGTGTTAAAAACTCTCTTTATCAACTGTTTGATAAGAACAGCTTATTCTTCAATCAATATCTTCCTGAATTCCGCTTTTCCCAATGCATTAACTGGCTCCTTGGAATCTACACTCCTCTTCTGCAGCCTTCACTGGCCTCTCCTATCTCCAAGAGCCATCACTGTCCTTCTAACTTTCCCTATCCTTATAGGCTCATGCCAAGTCCATCTCTTCCAAATCCACTGTTTTAATATGTGTTAGGAAATACATATTGTATTTTTACATACATATTGTACGTAAAATACTATGCAAGCTACGATAGAATGGGACATCTCTAATATCAGTCTTGATTGTGAGGTATAATGCAAAAAGACTCTGTCAAGGAGACACATAATTCCCGATTCAAATCCTGACTCCTCCATTCACTGACCATGTATCCTTGGGCAGGGTATTTAACGTCTCAGATGGTAATATCTATCTTGAAGAGGTGCTGTAAAGAAGAGATTAAATAATATATGTAATGTGATTACCACAATACCAGGTATATTGTGGATGCTCTGATAGTGGTAGCTATTGTTATTGTGCTCTGACTTATCTCCAGATAAAATCATTCATGCTTTCACTACCAACTGAAAAACTCTTAGATGTCTCACTATTCAGACCAAACTTCTATAAGCCCATTTAAATGTCTTCTGTATTTGAAACCTGTACAATCTGAGCATACTACCCTCCATCTAAGAGCACACACTCATCTTTTAAATCAGTTTATCTGTGGATTCATACACATGAGCCAATAACTCTCACAGGTTCACAAGTCAGACAGTAAAACAATGGTGACAGCTCTTCTAATATTGTGAAGCTGCTTTATCAACTTCCTGGGATAGACAATTTATTCTTCAATCAGTGTTCTTTCCAAAGCATCAGCTGGCTCTATGGGAATCCTATACTCCATAAAAGCCCTCTCTTGGTCCATATAAAAGATAGTCACATGTTATGTGCAATTCACAAGGCATCTGATGGGAATGACAGGATTTCCACAATGCAGAGGGGTCAATTGTCTCATCCTCCCTCATTTATTCATTTCCAGGTTGTTACAACAGTTTTGGTTCACATGGGCCTGGTTAAATGAATTTCAGATGATGATATTTAGTTTTAACTATCCCTACCTCTCCAATGGATTACTGCAAAGAAATCTTATTGAATGTAAAAAAAAAATAATGTAGGCAACCAAACACCATGAAATAGCAGAGGTGACAAATTTTTCTCCTAGTCTGAGGTTCTCGTTGGCCATCATACTTGCTTATAATAGTGGCAATCTTATACATGTGTCAATAGTTGCCCAAGATAATTAAAAATTATCAAGGCTTCTTGAAATATGGATTGATACATGCAATCACTGATAGGATATTCTATATCAAGTGTATGTAGTTCTTGCTCTGGATTATTAGTTAATGATAGTAAATTTAAGTAATTTATAAAAGAATAAACATATAAACTGGAGGCACATGTTTAGAGTTTTTTAAATCATGGAATAAATGATTCCGAAATTTTATGGATCACTTCTTTAAGCAACGGGAAACAGAGGATTTGAAGCTGGGATATGGGCATGATCAAATAAATATTTGATAAAGATCAGTCTAGTACTAATATGATGGTTGGACTGCAGGAGAGAAAAAACATTTGTGATCATATGAGGCTGTTTTGCTGCTCCCTTCTATTCCTCCTTTTCCCATTGATTCTACTTTCTTCCCTCTGCTCAGGGCCCTAAAAGGCTTACCTCCATTGACTGCCAGCACACTGTTGGCAAGTGTTATGTTGGGTTTCACTAAAGGGATGCAGTTTTGGGGAAGGGGGGAGAAAGAGAACAGCATATTTCTTCCAAACTCCTACCCTGATCTTTAGCAGTAGCCAAGCAAATGACCATAGCTCTGTCTGCAAGCCTTCAGATATCACTGGCCTTAGTAACAACACTGTTTCCTCTCCTTACCCCTTCAGGCTTATGGGTTGTAATGTTTTCCTGCCAGTCTTAAGGTGGGCATCCTAGAAGCAAAGCCTGAAACAGGGATTCAGATGCACTTGATTTCCTTACCTCAGAGGAGAGAAGAAAAGTGCAGGAAGCAAAGAGGTGGTCTCAGCTGGAGTACAGCTTCAATCTGATTCCATGGGGGCTCTGGGACATGAATTGTACCCTTAAGGAAAGAGGTTCAGCCTATTTAACTCCATGTGAGAAAGTCATGCTAGGGATGAGGGGGCATAAATTCTTAGATTTGCTGCTTCCTCCCCTTGGCTGAAAGCAATCAGGCATTCCCAAGAAAAGAGGCAGCCATGAGCCATTATCAGTCAACACTTGGAAGTCCTTGAGGGAGGGATGCACTTACTGGATAAAGGGCATGTAGGCAGAATATCATTGGGTCTATTTTACCACAATGGCTGGTCTCTAGGAACCTCCGTATGAATTCCTTTAATTTTGACCACAAAACTGTAAATGTTCTTTTCATTAAAATCTCTTGAATCAATAGAGATGATTCTGTTTTCTGTCTGGAAAAGAGCTAAACTAGAACAGTACAGCTGGAATTAAAAATTAGGAGTGGTGTGGCAGACAGAGGCTAAGATGGCCATCTCCTGGTATTCATGCCCCGTATACCACCCTCACCTTGAGTATGGGTGAGACCTGTGACTTGCTTTTAACCAATAAAATATGGCAAAAGCAATAGAATGTCATCTCTGCCTTTATGACACCTCAGATAATGACACCATCTTGATAAGAGACTCTCTCCCTTGTTGGCTTTAATGAAGTGGCCATGTTGGGAGGCAAGGAACTGAGGGTAACATTCATCCAATAGGCAGCCAGAAACTGAGACTCTCAGTCCAACACGCTGAAAGGAAATGAATTCTGCCAACAACCATGTGAGCTTGGAAGTAGATCATTCTCCAGTTGAACCTCAGATGTGACAGCAGCCCTGACTGACACCTGGATTGCAGGCTTGTGAGACTTGGAGACAGTGAATCCAAATAACCTGCAACAGTATTTCTGACCTACAGAAACAGTGAGATAATAAATGTGTGCTGTTTTAAGCTGCTAAATTTGTGGTAATATTATCTAGCAACCAATAATTATTAATAATACAAACAGATTCAAGAGACACTCCAAGTTGTGTGTGTGTGTGTGTGTGTGTGTGTGTGTAAACTCCTTTAGATCAGGGACTACTTCTTATACTTTACTGGATCCCCAGTAGTGCTCATCTTGGTAATATTTCTGGTCTGGTGATGAAGCCAACATAAACCTTCATTTCTAGAGGGATAGGGTACAGGAAAGCAATATGGAGATACTAAAGACAAAATTCCCAACTTTTCACAATTATACTCAGGGTCCACAGCTTACCTCCCGGTGCCTGCACAAATGAGAGCCCTGACAAAATATACTGGAGTTCATGAGTTCTTGTGCCTGACCTTGACTTTGGAGGTGGTACACAGGACAGTGAAATCAAATTGTTTGGCTTTGGTCCAGCTGAAGCTCACTGCTGAAAGGTGATCACAAAATATGGCTCTGTCAACGAGTGATCAGCTACCTCTAGGCCCAGAGAAGCAGAGTAAACAAGTAATTTCACACAATGCTAGAGAACAGGATTAATATAGCCCGATTATCAACACATTCTCCATGGCTGATTTAAATCCTCTTTGTTGCCTTTCACACAATACCTTGGTTTTAGGGAGACTAATGTCTGCTGAGAATTATTTTGATAAAAGCTGACTTTTGGCCAATTTTAGAAACAAATTATAATTGTCCTTTCACTGAGATAATTTAAGTTATTAAAAACTACCACTTCAGCATATTCACATTCTCTAACAGGACAAACTGATCCTGAAACTTAATTAGTTTCTGAATGAGTTGCAAACAACACAAAGACAATAGAGAACTCAAAAGGGAAGAGAATCAGCTTGAGTTCACAGGGGAACCAATTGAGCAGAGCTTGTCTTAAGACTGTGTCAAGAATAAGTGCATAATCACTCTTCTGCTTGCCTTGGCATTATTCAGCCTTTTAAAATGTCATAGTACATCCAGGGAAGGCTAGGGTGCTGGATGTCTCTATCTCACAACATTTCCATCACAATTCAAGAAACGTGTATAAGGGATCTGCTATGTGCCTGATGTTGTGCTGAATGCTGGAGGCACTGAACATCCACTCGCTCAACCAGAGATTAACAAGGTGTTATTCCACTCAGACTTGTCAATCCATTTCCTAGGCAACATTCCTTAGATCAAGAGGAGATCTGTCTTGAACTTACCCATAGGTGGCAAGCACTGTGCTGGACACTGTAAGAGATGGAGGCATAAATGAGATAGTCCACCTGCCTGAAGTTTCATATTCTGGAGCAGTGCATCTCAGACTTCACCATCATCACAAATCACCTGGGAAGCAGGTTAAAATGTAGTTTCTGTTTCAAGAGTGTGGAGAAGGGCCTGAGATTCTGCTCCCAGATGTTGTTGATCCTGCTAGCCTGCGGACTACACCTTGAGTAACAAGGTTGGTGAGTACAAACCAAGCATCTATAAAACAAGGCAAACTTCCCCCAGATATTACTTATCTTAGGAACACACACTCATATATGAGATGCAGGATAACACAGGGGATAAGAGTACAGATCTAGTATTGGAGCATTTGAGTTTGAATCACAGCTCTACTATTGTTAAAGTAGGTAGCTAGTCAGACATGAGAAGTGTAAGAGAGGGCTCCCCCCACTCCATCAGGAATGTCAGGCGACCATCAGGTGATGGTCAGGCAGTTGTCACACTGTCTCTCTAAAATAATAATTAGTCACAGCCAGTGCCAGGGAAAGGCAGTCTCCATAGATAAAAACACCTGAAACTGGTGATCAGCAGCTTTTGGATAAGATTTCAGCAGTTGGGCCAGTAGGCTCAAGCATGCATATTAAGAGCCAAAATGGTACCATTTAACTGGTATATAACCATCAGGGGCATTCCACTGGTAAGGAAAGAATGCCTCAAATGAACATGCATACAATTCCAGTAAACACACTGCTCGTGCTCCCCTCCCAAGTGCTAGCAGGCCACTGTGCATGTGGACAACCCACTCTGAGGGAAGAATCAGGGAAGAAGGGACGCAAGACACCAGAAGAGTGTTAATATATAAAACCCCAAGTCAAAAGGTCAAACTGTGCACTTGTCTATCAAGTTGCCTGCTTGGCCCTCTACCAAGTGTATGTTCTTTCCTTTTGTTCCTGCTCTAAAGCTTTTTAATAAACTTTCACTTCTGCTCTAAACCTTGCCTTGGTCTCTCCTTCTGCCTTCTGCCTCCTTGGTCGAATTCTTTCTTCTGAGGGGGCAAGAATTGCAAACTCTCATGGATTCACTACCATTAACACTATTTACTTGTTGTGTGACCTTCAGTAAGTTACTTGAATTCTCTATATCTGTTTTACCATCTTTAAAATGGGGATAATAATAGTTCCTACTTTGTAGAGTTGTGTTCAGAATTAAGTGAATTAATCCACATAAAAGTCTTCAGAGGAGTATCTGGGCCATAATGAGCACTCAATAAATGCAAATTACTGTGATCATTGCTGTTGTTTTTTAATTGGACCACTAGGTTCATAGAACATTCTTTAAATTCTTATATATCTTCCCAGCATTCAGCAATAGGTCATCAGATCCTTAGGATAATCCTTCACTGGATCCTTGGGATAATCCTTTTGTAGGACCTATTAGGACACCCATTTCCATTTCACAGGCAAGAAATTGCAACCTAGAAAGGTACAACAACTGCACATAGCTGTCCAGCCACAAAGTGGTAAAGCAAGGATTTGAACCCAGGACCTCCAAATACAGAACTTATGCCCTTAACCACTTTGCTATTCTGCCTCCTTATAGGTTAGCTGCTTAACAAGACTCTAAAAAAAGTGACAGGTGGGGATTTACACCACAGAACATCTTCCAAAATTTTCTTGGCCCATCTAGCTTCCCTGAATGTCACCTGGTGGCTGTCCCTCCCTCTCTCTGTCTCCTCCCCTTCTCTCTAAGTCCTTTAGATTTTAGATTCTTTCTTCCCCCACATTTCACAGAGAGTCCTTTATTTTGTAAATTAATCTGCCCTCTGGGTTTCTTTCCTCTCACGACTTTAATCATTACACACCCTGCTCAGGGCCCCTCTGCTCCCATTTTGGCAGTACAAACACTGACTTCCCAAGAGGTTGGGAAAAGGAGAAAAGCTGTATATATTTATACTTTTTGTCCTCATCAAACATATAATGTTCTATAATTCGTTTAAAAATAACTTGCTTTTGGGTGGGCATGGTGGCTCACACCTGTAATCCCAGCACTGTGGGAGGCCAAGGTGGGTGGATCACCTGAGGTTGGGAGTTTGAGACCAGCCTGACCAACATGGAGAAACTCTCTCTACTAAAAATACAAAAGTAGCTGGGTGTGGTGGTGCATGCCTGTAATCCCAGCTACTCAGGAGGCTGAGGCAGGAGAATCGCTTGAACCCAGGAGGCGGAGTTTGCAGTGAGCCGAGATTGTGCCACTGCACTCCAGCCTGGACAACAAGAGTGAAATTCTGTCTCAAAATAAAATAAAATAAAAACTTGCTTTCCTAGCTACTAATATTAACTACAGTAATAAACCACACTGTTTTATTTATTCCTTGAGACAACTTCTTGAGATCAGTATTGTCAGCCTCATTTTATGGATGTGGTGGTTAAATAACTTATCCCAATGTCATAGTAAGTGACAGAGCCAGGAATTAAACCTGGGTCTAGTGGCCTCTAAAGCCTGTGTTTTTGACCATTTCTTATAAGATGATTTGTAATTTGCTTAACAATTACTTTCTTTTTAGACCATGCCAAGGCAAACTTCAACCCTATTCCAATCCTAATAAATCTCTAAGGTGTAGTGTATGTATTGAGACTGTGCTCTGGCAGTGCTTAAAAATTCACTTTACTTCCTTTATTCCCAAGGCTGCTCAAGTCACTCTATACATAATGGTAGCTTCATCAACAAGTTGAGGGTCTAAGAACTTAATGTCCCTACTCTGATTATTTCAAACACTGAGCATTTGAGGAGTTATAGATGGTGGAGCTACAACACCCAGCAAACGCAGATACAAACCACATGAAACACAAAAGGCCATGGTATTCATGAATAATACGACAATATGAGTACATGAATTAACAATATGACAATTGTCATATGCATTCAAAATGGACAATATGCATACATGAATGTTTTTCTGGAACATACCATACCAAATCTCTCAGATGCAATAAATAATTACTTCAATCATTTCCTGAACTTTATAATTTGAGACAACAGAGAGACCAAAAGAAAAAATCTAGCAGAAATCTCATTTCCTGAAAAACAACTTCTTGGGGAAATGTGCATATGGAATCAGATACATTGATGTTCTTAGGAATTCTGGCCTTACAATTTTGACTCTAACAATGATTCATAAAGATGAGATTTCTCCAGAAAGTAACTATGTTTATTGCATCACATTTATATTAACTTTATAGCACTCAAATGTTTCCCATCTTTAGGAGAAGAATTTGATGTATAAGTGTAACCGAATAATTTTAAATGCTGACAGAAACTTTTAAGAGTTAAATTTGAACTAAATCACAAGATAAATCGTATAAATGACTATCTTCTCCCTGTCACAGCCCTTCCTTTTCCCGGCATACCAAAGGCAACTATAGTTCCTGAACGAGAGAGAAAAAGCAAACTTAAATAATGTTTTATTATTTTGGCACTGAAATAATTTGCTCTTGTTTCTCAGGCAACTAAATTTACCAAGTAGAAAGATCAAATCTTAGTCTTCTTTTGTTCAGTTATTTTACCTTCTTAATAAAATCATAGTTTGGATTCTTCCACTAGGGTCACGTTAACAGGAAGCTGGGGGGCTCACAACGTGGATTTTGTGTTTCCAGTTTAAAAAAAAAAAAGAGCAGGATTATTCTTATGTTCAAAGGGAGAAACGACAGACAACATATGAAGCCAGAAGCCAGTTTACTTGAGAAAGCATGATAACTGATCTACTTATGGGTCTTGTTCTGCTTCCACTCTGTCTCCTTTAAGAATTGCTTCATGTACTTTTTTAATTGACATGCTTTTGCTTAGTTGGCAGAGGACAACATGGTGTGTTTTGGGAAAGAAGAGGGGGTTGAATAGATAACAAAGTATAAAAAGAAATATCTTTTCAGGATAAAGAGCACAATCTCTAGTTCAGCATTGCCCAGTAGAAATATGTGTAATGATGGAAACATTCTGTATTGGTGATGGACAATACAGTGGCTACTAGCAACACGTGTCTATTAAGCACTTGAACTGTGGCTAGGGCAATTGAGGAGATATATTTTTAATTTACTTTTTTAATTTAAATTGAAATAGCAACTTGTGGCTAGTGACATGCACTGGACATACTGAACTACTGTTTGTTTTCTTTGTTTTTCCTAAAGAACAAAGCAACTCATGAAAACGGGACTCTTTTATAAGATAAGTCTGTCATTGCCCTATTTGGTGGAGACTGGATGCAGAAGTGCTCAAAAGACTTAACAGGCTCAAGTTTAGCTGCTAGGCTTTTCATCATCTGCCAGTGCCTGTTGATTGGTGGTGACTGCCCATCTTACTTGTGGAGACAGGATGAGAATGAATAGCATGATTCACTAGCAATGTCTGCAATCCACATGCATGGAGGAGTGAAGTGGCAACTCATGAGGAAAGACCTTGGGGATAATATTGGAGCAAAGCTCTTCTCAGAATTTCTTTCTAACGTGGCAGTACCTTTATGTCCAATGTGTAATCATGTTTCTGCTAAAAGTTTCCAAGTGGGACGACATAAGCTTTGTGGTAAATGACCTCGCTAGTGTTGCTATGGATGAAAACAAAGAAGAGACTAGAATTTAGGAAGAAGTAGCATGTGAGCCGAGTGTTTTTGAAGTTGAAGAGAGGGATGTTTGAAAGGGAGGACATGTTGGAAGATACATCGTGTTTGTCGCTGCAATCAGACTCATGACCAGCTATCACAGACATTTGAGTGATGCTTTGGGGAGGAGGAAAGCCACTACAGACATGGAAGGAGTGGTGTCGGCATGTCAACATTCATACACAGACACACACCAAATTCATATGTTCTTGCTCTCTCTCTCTCTCTCTCTCTTTAATAGGGAGACTTCTTCAGTCTGAATACCAGGTGGGGTTGCTTTCACGTAACAATGTGAGAAATGCATATTCACTGAAGGAGTTTGACAGGAATAGATAGAAAAAGAAAGACACAAGGTCTCTCCACTAGCACAGAGAAACTTCAGAGGGCCTCTTGCTGCAGAAGGGAACATTGGCTGAATTGATCAAGTCAGTGGACCAGAGCAAGACTGTGGAAGACATTATCAGATGAGGAGGAAATCTGGCAGATGCCTTGTGTATGGCAGCTGAGAATTCTGTGGATTTCTAGTTCTCACTGAATGTGAAAAGAACTCCAGTACAAGAAAACATGCAGTTCCCAGTGTGGGTAGAGAGAGACTAGAGAAACAAGCACCAGATGTAGAATACTCACAGGCAACAGTAATACTCATGGACAAGCATTTTTGGGTAATTATGTGTCTGTCCCAGTGCTTCCCATAGTACGATCAAATTTAATCCTTTCAAGAGTTATGGAAGGTAGCTGTTGATATTGTTTCCATTTTACAAATGAGAAAATTGAGATTCAGAAAATATAAATAAATTGCTAGATTGCACAACCCAAAAATGGAGGAAGCAGAATTCAGTCAGATTTTTTAAACTCAAAAGTGCAGGATTTTGTGTATAATATTATTCTTCCTCCCCTTACATACCTCAAGATCTAGGTTCATTTTACAGTTCAATTTGAGTCCCTTAATGCTGGAAGTCCCAGAATGTGATATCACGCTCATTTAGACACAAAATATTTATTTAATACTTAGAGTATGTGCTGAGAACCATGGTAGGTACTGGCAGATACAAAGATGAAAAGACAAGGTTTCTATCTTCATGGAGTTTCCAGGCTGATGGAGAAATGAACAGGCAAACAAATATTTAGAAAAGATTAAGTTTGCTTGTTGTCTGCCATATTTCCATTAAAATAGCCATAGACAGACTCAGAAGCTGACAATCATACCAGAAAGGAAAAAACAAATAACAAATAAGCAAAAAAAAACACACTTGGAGTTTCCTCTGGCTGTTTTCTACAGAGCTGTGTGCTATGAAACTGTTATTCTATGAGGTGCTAATACATAATCTTAAAAGGAACAATGGTAGACTTTATAACATAAAACAGTTTTTTTGTAACAGGACATTTTAGAGCCATTACTATGTTAATTTGCACTGTGAATCTCCAAAAAGGAGGTATGGTGTATAATATTTCCCAAAATTATTTAATCACAAAAACACATTACAAGACACATGAAACACATTAGAAGACACATGAAACACATTAGAAGACAAATGATTAACAGAGAAGAAAAAACATTTTTAAAATGCTAGAGGCTAAAGAGTAACAATTAGAGGCATATTGCATTTGGGAATATTTTATTTACTATGAAAAGTGTTGTAGGGAGCTGAAGTGAGAATGCCCAGGAAACAGTGCAGTGTAGGAGGTGCTGTCTTTCATGTACTACACTGGGTGCTGAGCTTGTGGTTAAGTCAGAGTTCCAGCTCTAGCCTGGAAGGTCTACTCTAAATAAATGCCTGCTGGATTCAGCAACTTAAGTCAGGTATATCAAGGTGACCTTCAGATAGTCAACTGAGAAGTAGCAAATGCTAGCACTAAGTGAATAGTGAAGAGGATTGATGAGACTCCACTTAATCTGTCCACTGGTAAATGCCAGCTGGATAGATTTCTTTCCAATCCTGAATGAGTAAATTAGAAATAACAACAGCAACATGCAGCCTAAGAAAAGGATGGGGAATAACTAGATCGTGGTCAATTCATAAGATGGAATGCCACATAGCAATGAAAATGGAGGACCGTTTGATACACGTGCCAACATGGATAAATCTAGACATAATGTTAAACAAAATAGGCTAAATACAAAACAGTACATGCTGTATGATCCCAATTTTGTGAAGTTGAAAACCAGGCCAAATGATAAAGGCAGAACAATGGTTACCTTTTGTGAATGCAATGATGGGAGGGATACAAGAAGGCTTCTGGGGTGCAGAAATAAACTACATCTTGATTTAGGAGGGTTTGCTTTGTAAGATTCACCCAGCTGTATATTTACAATGTGTGCACTATTCTGTATGTTTGTTGTACTCAGATAAAATTTTACTTAAAAAGTAAATAATAGGTGGCAGAAATAGCGTCAACCTATATAATATGTTATTGATCATGAAGAGGTAAAATTCTCTTACTAAAGGACCAACACCCTATTAGATTATCTTTAACATCGAACTAGGTGATACTTATAAAGAAAACTATAATAAGCAAGTGAATCAGTGAATACATGAATTTTTTAAAATAGACAAAATTTAATTAAAAGAAAGCAGTAATAGAGATAAGGCAAAAGCTAAGGAAACAAACCTCAAATGAGTCAGAGTCACTTCTCTCATTCTCCCCAGCCTGGATCCATTGTAATTTATTCCTCATTGCAGTCAGCAGGTGTGAGTTGCTTAGGGATGTTTGGCAAATTGTTAAACTCAAATCTGATCAGGTCACTCCGCTGCCCAACATCTTTCTGTGGATTCATAAATGCTGCAGGCCAAAGCCTACATTTCTTAGCCTAGAATCACTGATTTTTCCTACCTTTATTGATCAGGCCCACTATTCTCCGACACTGTAAATTGTTCTATTCTCATTTTCCTTCTCATACTTTCAAGTCCTAGAAGGCCCATGGAATTGTATGTAGATTTATTAACATGAAAACATTTTTACTTGTTTATTTCTCTTCCTGGCCCAATTTTAATCCCTTGACAAAATTTTCACTACCTCCCCCTTACCTTTGTTAGTCACTCCTTAATTTGTGTTCCTACAGTTCTGGTTTAGCGTTCTCTCACACTAATTATCACATACATGCTATAGCTATTAGTTTACATGTCTGCAAAGTCCTAGTGGCTAAGGATCAAGGACTGTTTGACAAATATTCAAGGCAGGACAGACTGGAAGTGGAGCCTCCTAAATCAACTGATGACAGATATCTTGGGTGTGGGGGTATTTTAAAATCAGTGGTTATTATTTTGAAATTTTCTATAATAAAAACATTTTAAATACAAAAAAAAAATCAGTGGCTTCAGATGCTGATAAGAAAAAAAATCTCCAGAACCAGGAACTAGGCCCTTAAAATGTCAGTTGACCTAGAAATATAACAAATACGATCTATGGTGTCATCTCAGAACCAAATGTTCTGAAACAAATGTTCATCATTTGTTTGTCAAATCTCAGAACCAAATGTTCATGGGTGTAAGACTCCAAGCATTTCATCTAGAAGGGCACACTGCTCCTCGATTCTCCTTCCTCCCCCTCCCCAAATTGAGCTTGTCACTCATACTGCCTCAAAGACAGATTTACATGGTAAATGGCTGAAGCTAAAGAAGATGTCTGATGGTCTGGTATCCTTACAGTGGTATGGCATAACCAGAAGTTAAGTTGTTTAGCAGAACAAAGGCTTCCTGTCCACACCTGATGGGCTGACAACATTGCTCCCACACAGTTGACACTTACTGGGTGGCACCAAAGGGTGGGTGATGAGAGTGACAACTTTGCCTCTGCATCTCAGAAACTCACTTCCCCCAAGAAGAAATGATATCACTTCTGGGAAAAAAGCACCAAACTATTCCTACTTCCACCACCAACTGGATTAGAACACCAGAGTACATTCTTTAACTCTCAGGTCTCTCAGACCCCAGTCTTAGTGTTTGTCTATTTCACTGGAGGTGAACAGTCCAAGTAGCAAATAAAGCAAATCCTCATAGTTTCACAGATAACTGGAAAGAGATGTTCATAGTCATAGATACTCTCCCTTTATCCCTAAGACCCCTAAAATTCAACTTATTAATTACGTAGCGCCTACCATATGCCCAATACTTGATCGTGTGCCATGAGGAGCTCTGAAATAACAAAACGTGGTCACTGCCTTTGAAAAACTTTCAGAGTGATCAAGTACATGAAATATTTATTCAAGGAAGGAACTAGAGTATGATATGTAAATGTATAGGCTTTTTAAATCAGATATCCTGAGTTCATTTTCTACCTCCATGGTTTACTAACCATAATGATAGGCAAGGTGTACTTTGGTTTCCTCATCTGCAGAATAGAACTAATAACAGGATTCACCTTAGCACTGTTGTGAGGATTCAGTGAGCAACAATGCAGATATAGAGCATAGAGTAAGTGCTAAACAATCATTATGTTACTAGGGTTAATATAAAAGAGAGTTCTGCAAGTAGATACATGATGAATCGTCAAAGTAATTAGCAAAGACCAAGTCAGTGATCACAAAGCCCAGAGAAGATAGACATGCTTTGGTCCAAACTAGAGAGAAGACAGAAGAAAGGTAATATTTATCAAGCAGGCTCTTTTTGATATAATTTCAACTTTTATTTTAGATTCAGGGGGCACATGTGCAGGTCTGTTACCGGGGCATATTGTATGATGCTAAGGTTCGGAGTGTGATGGATCTCATCACCCACCCACATTCTGAGCATAGTACTTAATAGTCAGTTATTCAACCCTTGCCCCCAACTAGTAGTCTCCAGTTTCTATTGTTGCCATCTTTACGTACATAAGTACCCAGTTTTACCTCCCATTTACGAGTGAGAACATGTGGTATAAGGTTTTCTGTTCCTACATTAATTCACTCAGGATAATGGCCTCCAGCTGCATTCATGTTGCTACAAAGGATATGATTTTGTTCTTTTATATGGCTGTGTAGTATTCCATGGTGTATATGTACCACACTTTCTTTATCCAATCCGCTGTTGATGGGCACCTAGGTTGATTCCATGCCTTCGCTATTTTGAAGAACACAAGCAGCCTTCTTCATGCCAGAACTGGTTTAGTGGCTTTACACAGAATCATCACTACCTCATCCATAAACTAAGAGAGACAGGTCTTAAGCTAAAGCCAAGAGCCCGATCTAAATTTGGAGAGGCTAAGAAAAGAAGACAGGAAATGCCCATCTGTATGACCAGTTATCAAAGAATGGTGAAAACATGGAAACAGCATGCTGCATCTGGAGGGCATGAGATGCTCAAATGGATGAGTATCATTTGGGTGCTACATAACATATGGTTGAAAGTGCTTTGGAAATTCACGGGCATTAATTTGTTAAACATTCTCTAGTTGTGACATAACTTCTCTGTTCCTCTGTTTTCTTATTCTAAAAAGAAAGATAGTAATAGCTACCTCCCAAGACTATTGTGAGAATTAGAGGAGAGAATAGACATAAAAGAAGCAAGCATAATAACAAATATAGTGTATCCTCTAAAAGTGTTATGTCTGTTTCTATGTCTCCTGTCCTGTGGTCCAGAATATATTAATAGCAAATGCCCAAGTGCCCACACTTAAAGCTCAGATAATTTGAAAGAACTATGATTTAAAGATAAATAATTATTATAGATCAAGACTGTAAATTAAAATGGTTCATGTTAAAAGTTGTTTGTATATTTTGGTTTGGGCCAAAACCTTTAAAACAAATAGGTTTAATTGTAAGTTGGACCAGTTCATTGAACATGTGGGACTCTTTGGCAAGTTCTGTAAAGAAATTAGCTCATGGGAGGTTTAAAAATGAATTAACTTTATTTTTACTTGAAAGTCAGGGTTTAGTTCAACGAAAAAGCCTGCTACAAATAACTTTTGCTTTATCGTAGTCCTCTTTTGTGCTGATAGTATGACCAAAGAAACAGAGGCAAAAATGTGTGTTTGTGTGTATGTATGTATAAAATCTTGTCGCCAAACATTCTATCTGCTCCCTCAGGACTCTTGCACTGTGCAGAGAGATCTCACTAGTTCTGAGAATGTGGAGCAGGGACTATAAGGCCTGTGAGAGGCAGGGGATGTGCAGAAAATCCAACAGAACTGGCTGGGCGCAGTGGCTCACGCCTGTATTTCCAGCACTTTGGGAGGCCAAGGTGGGTGGGTCACTTGAGGTCAGGAGTTTGAGACCAGCCTGGCCAATATGGTGAAATCCTGTCTCTACTAAAAATACAAAAATTAGCTGGGCATGGTGATGCATGCCTATAGTACCAGCTACTTGGGAGGCCAAGGCAGGAGAATCACTTGAGCCTGAGAGGTGGAGGTTGCAGTGAGCCGAGATTATGCCACTGCACTCCAGCCTGGGTGACAGAGCTAGACTCCGTCTCAAAAAAAAAGAAAAAAAAATTAAAAAAAAATAGAAAAAAAAATCCAACAGAACCAAAGAGGGGTCTGGGGTAAAAGATGCCTCATGGGGCTAGTGGCTCATGTCAGCTAAGCCTCAGGCCCTAAGTAAAATGACTCCCATACCACCCCAAGGTTTTCTTTCTAATCCTCCTCTCTCCACCAAAAGTAAGACCCAGAATGAGAGACTAAAGGGACCAAGGGGCCAGTGGCTGCCTTATTCTTCTCTGAATCCAAAAGACCAAAGGGACCCTCCTGACTCTTACGTGGCCCAGCTTAATTCAACAGAACAGGAGACTCAAGAGAGATTTTGGTCAGTGGTTCACCTTGTGATAGTGGCTACTTGCAGGGTCTTCCAGACATTACGTGTCCCCTGGGGACTCATCAAGGACAGTGAAAGAACAAAAGTCCTCAACTCTTCTCATCAGAGGTATAGCTAACGATAGCCACATGACATATCTTGTCTCCCTTACAGCTGCTAAGTCCTTATTTGTTTCCTTCCCTGGATAGGTATTCATCTTCATCCCCCATCCCAACTTCCAACCTTATCAGTGAAGAAGGAGTGGGAGGGATAAGGCAAGAGAAGCAGAAACTGAGTCATACCACTCAATTCAGCCGCGAACTTAGCTCAAGCACTTCACCAAATATCATAGACATCATCATAGAAATGATTTAATGTAAATCACAAAAATTACCAAACAGGAGAGTGAAAGGATCTAGAATGTAAAGAAAATACTAAATTATCTTGAAATGTGTATAGCAGTGGTTCCAAAACTTTGCTGCACCCAGGAATCACTTGGAGATCTTTTAAAAAAAAATGCCGGCACCTGTGTTTTATCTCAGATATGCTAATTTAAATAGAGTAAGGCTTGAATGTTGACATTTTAAAAAATTCCTTAGGCTATTCTAATATGCATCAAAATTTGAAAACCACTAGTATAGAGGTGTGTCTAGACCAGTAATAGTATTTTCAGTCCCTAGAAAGGATGTAATAGAAACAATGGTGACATAAAGTATACTTTTTGGCTATAAAGGAAATTAAACCCTTAAACTAATCAGTGTAAATGTGAGTGTTATCAACCAGCTGATGGAATGACTTGGTGACTTATATGTCCCTGGGGCTCAAACAGCAGGATCACAAATGCAACATGCTCTCTGTTCTCCTTCAGCTCCCACCTCTTCTTTGGTTTTTCCAAATGGTACTGTAACCTTGTTAGTAGCAACCTTGAAGCACAGCTTAAGTCAGGACAGATCCTGTTTTTCAGGCACAAGCACTGATTGCAAGATTTTTCTCTTCACATTGAATTTTTCTGTGAATTCATCTTCATAAAGAAGTTTCACTCTCAAAACCTGTGGATTCCTTCCTCTCGTCATTTTGAGATTGCTAAAAGTCTCTCTCTGATTCTCTCTCTCTTGTTCTCATATTCTCTCTCTCTCTCTCATAATTTTGTACTTTCCTTTTGCTTTGGATGCCCTTCTCTTCCCCCTTGCACTCTACACACACACAAACCCACACAACATACCACATTTCAGCTCAAACATCTGGGTGGCCAAGGAGCCAGAGCCGCCCAGAGTCATTCCTAGGCTGAGTTGGCTGTCCCACCTCAATGCTCTCCTAACACCCTGGGATCACCGTGATGTCAGCACAGTTAGCTCATTTGATCAAATTCATCAAGTAACTTTTGCCTGCTTTCTCCACAAAACCATAACCCCCATGAGGGTATAGGCCCTCCATCTTTCCATCTGTGAATTTCCATCAACTAGTACACAACATAAAAAATAAACTTACCATTGTGCTCAAAAGATTCTCCTTGAAGGAGAGAAAGAAAAAAGATTTGTACCCTTCTGCCTGAATGACAAAATTTGGTTTGGGGATAGGGGAGAAAAAAATAGGAAGAGAAAGAAGAGAAAATACATCAATGTATTCTTATGATGTGGCCAACACTATTCTAAAATACATACATGTGTAAATGCCTCGAATTCTTGCATCAACCCTCTGTAGGATGCACTAAGACACTCCTAATCTAGAAAGTATTAAGTTTCTGACTGGGCAGCCTCCCCAGGGCTACACATCAAATGAACACTTGAGAAATAAACATAGGCATTCTGACTTTTGGTGACTAGTCACCATATTATCCTGCATTTATTGAGAATTTCAGGGAACCTAGGGACATGAGACATATTTTCCACCTTCCTGGACAGGAGAGTGAGAAAGTCAGAAACACAACTGATTCTTTCTTCTCTGCAGATGGAATAAAGAGACTAATAGAAACAAACATACAATACATACACACACAATTTAAACTTACTATACACAAGTTAAATAAAATAAAGTGTAATTTTTAAAGGTAAGTAATAAGATGGCCAACTAGCATGAGCTGTTGGGCTCTCTCTGGTAGAATTAACCATGGAGAATTTAGAGAAAGAAGAGGCAGGTGTGAGTCAGAGGGGTTAACAAAAAAATTGTGAGAAACCCCAAGGTGATGGAGTGCTGGCAGTGAAAAACTGGGATGGAGAGAAACTTTTAACTGTCTTTGCTGTCTTCCTTCTGAGTTAGCCTGTGACAAGCATTGTAAAAAAACAAAGACAATTCAACAATAAACATTTGTTGATCGAAGCGGAATTACTAGAACCGACACACTAAGAATTTAAGATGAAAAATAATAATCCTTGTAACAAATAGATTTGAAAATAAAGATATGAACAACATGAAATATGAAAACAATTATAATGAAAAGAAACATGTGGAGATATAGGAGGACATAGGAGAATAAAAATGTCAGTAAAACAAGAAAAGTTTCTTGAGAAGGGGAAGGAGGAGATGAACCCAGAAATGAAAACTTATATCCCTGAGTCAGTTACCAATCCGTGGACCTTCCTCCAGAGGAGCACACTTTGATGTTCAGCTATTTTAAGTGGGAATGAATTATTTTAAAGTTGGTACCTGCAAACCTCACTAAGCAAAATGTCAGAGACTGATAATCCCACCCTTTTAAACTCAGTCTCCCAATTTTGAGTGAGAAATGTTCCATTTCTCTTCTGTCTCCAAAATTCCTTTAATACCCTAGAGAAAGGTGACTATTTGAGTCAAGTCTTGAAGGATGGGTTGTAGTTTTAAAGCAGGCAATAGAAAGATAAAAAGCCTACTGGAGAGATGGAACAGCTTGGGCGAAGTAGTAGGGGTCTGAGGATGGGGTAATAAGAGAGGGGTACAGAATTGAGTTATAGAATTAGGGTGTGGGAGAGAGGAAGGAGCAAGACAGAACAAGCTGGCCTAAAGGACCTTGCATGCCTTGCAACTAACAATAGCTAGTGCCATTTACTGACCACCTATTAAGTTTCAGTGACTTTTATTTATAATTTACTATCTTATTTAATATTCATAACAACCTTGCAAATAGTCATCATCATTCCCATTTTACAGATGGGTAAATTAAGATTCAAAGAATCTTTTTTGTTTTCTCGTTTGTTTTTTGGTTGGTTTTGTTTTGCTTTTCAGAGAGTCATGCATCTGTCTGTCGTCAAAGTCTTGTGTGTTTCCAACTGTGTTGGCTAAAATACAAAAGTTATCATTTAACATCCCTCTCTAATCTTTCAGTGGATCCCAGGCACTTTCATGATTAAGAGCAAACTCCCTAATATAGCACACAGAGCCCTTCTCCCATCACATCTCCATGTTTCTTTCCTTCCTACCACTACAAATGACTTGTCTTTCACTCACTCATGTGGCTCAATTACTACTGTCATGACATCTCATTGTCATTGCAGAGTTATTTATCTGATCCTACTCCAGACTGGGTGCTCTTGGAGGTCAAGGGTATACCTTTTTTGTATTTTTACCCCATTGCCAAGTTCAGTGCTTAGCCCAAATTAAGAAGCCAATCAATGTTTGTTAACTGATGAATTAATCAATCAATCAAAGAAATAATCTTTTTGTCCCCCGTGTAAAACAATTATCCAAATACATTCAGCAGGACAGTTTATCCTCTGTTCTTACTTTTAACCAGAGTTTCATTTTTTTCTCTGCCTGTCTCTACTTCCCTCATCGCCACCATGGTTTTCTGGCTTTGTCTTTGTAGCAGGACATAGAAGTAGCTGGATCATGCTTGAGAGAACACTCATTCAAGGACAACCTTAGAAATAGGCAAGAAAAGTATTTTTGATATTTTTTCTATTTGCATTATTGATGTCATTAACTGTATATATGAAAACCGCTAAAGAAAATTGGATGTATGCATGAGATAAAAGCCTAGAGAAAAATACACCACAATGTTAATGTTAATTTCTTTCACAGTCATGGGATTATAGGTGATTTTAATTTTTAGCATTGCGAATTTTGGTATTTTCTAAGTTGTAAATAAAGTTTTCTAGGTTTTTAGTGAACATGCATATATTACTTTTATATCAGAGAAACAGGAAGGATTATGTTTTAAAGCATTAAGCAAAATGTGTAAACATGAGTTCTTATATGATATCGCTGTTCAAAATCCAGAATAAGCATGTATTAATTATACCATAATTAATGTATACCATATCCATGAATTAAAGTACAGGTTATCTAAAATTTACAACAGTCTTCTTTTCTTAAAAAAATGCAGATATGATTAGGATTGTATTTAACACAAAAGCTTTGTAATTCCTGCTTTAAATCTACTTGGCTATAAAAATTTTAAGGGAATTTTATCATGAAAGCAGCCCAAATCTATTCAAAGGAGCAAGCCTTTCAAGCCAGTGACCCCCAATGCCTTTTTTTCTTTGCCATTCAATAGTACAAATCACCCATCTGTTACAAACAGGAACCTGAAAAAGCAACAACATCCTGGCAGTGACTGGCCTTAAAAACCATTCCCAAGTCTACCTCCAGACCTGACGCTGTATTCAAGTGAATGTGCCTGAGGTGTGATCACCACAAGGAAACAGAACTGTGTCCTGTCTATGCCTATACTTGGCCATGCTTGTTAGAGCAAACATCCTGAAGTGACCACTGTGCTGTCCACACCCCAGCCAGGCAAGACTGGTATAGATGGGAGAGTGTCAGGCCTCCAGGCATATGCTAGGGGAAGCTGCCATTTGAGAAGCTTTTGTTTCCCTGACACCTTTGTCGGGACATGAAAAATGGAAGGGAATGAGCAGCAGCTGGCTGCTTCTGCATTGAAGCCTGGCTTCTGATATTTACCATAAGTGAGGAGGCTCTGGATGGTGTCCTGTAGAGAGGGCTAGTCCTAGGAATAGCTGAGGAAAAGCAGATCTAGATAGTCTTTTAAACTACAGTTGCAAAGAAGCCACTCTGATTTCTAGATCAAGGTCCCCTCTCCATCAAGGAGGCCTTGAAAAGAGAGAAATGTCCCTGCTTCTGGGCTGGTTAAGATTTCTCAGTTCAGTGAGGTTTAAATTTTATGTATCCTGTCATCTTCTCCTCTTCTCCTTTCTTCATCAATCATCAGTCCCCAACTTGTCCTCACCAAAAAAAAAAAGAACAGATTTTCAGATCTTGTGTTAGAAAACACCAATCATTTGGTGGCAGCACTTACTTGCTGCTCATTCATTCATGCCAGATAAGTAGAACAGATACCACCTTCTTACAAACACTAAGCCCACTAGGGACTAGAGATCCCAGGTAAAGACCAGGATTTGAATGATCTTTGGTACATCCCCTCCAAAACTTTTTCACCCTTCTTATTCCTTCTTGGGGACCCTCTCCAGTTTGAGACTCACTCATAAAAATCTGTCTGCTTTGGGCTTCTCTTTTGTTGGAAATTACATAAAAAATCAGCAGTCTCACGTCTGATTTCTGCCCCTGCTCCATGTCTTCACAGGGCCTCTGTTAGACAGTGCCCTTGGCCTCCAAGGGCTCCCTCACAGATCTGCACAGATCTGCCCCTTCAGCAAAGCCCCAAATGCTGTTCTTTCGCACATTCTCCCTCCCTTATCAAAATTCACCCCCTTCTGTGTCCCATTCTTTTCTGCCTACCTCTATTTTTGGAAAGCTCACCAACTAATTATCCATTCTGTCAAAAGTGAGTACCCCTGTCAGGGGTTTTTAATCTTTAAAGGAGCTCTCCTGGAGATGCAAAGCCTTACTGCTATTGAATGAATCTGTATTGGTGGTATTGGCTGCCTGACAAGATTCTGGGAGCAGAGAACACTTTTCATAGGAAGTACTATTCTATTGTGTATCAAGGGGCAATCACTTGAGCACCATGTATAAGATCCACATGCAGGACAGGTCCTCTTGTCTGCAAGTGCTATTACAAATGTACTGTGGAGATTTTACAAGTAGGAACTTAAGATGCATCCCCTGGAGGTCTTGCCAGCAGCGAGTGACTTCATTTAATTCAATAGATAGTCATGTTAAAGTATTGGCACTTTCCAATGGTTGTTAACAAGAGGTAGTGGAAAGTGCCTTAACTTTCTAATCAGAAAGCATTCATCCTGTTGAGTCAAGGTCCTCATAGGAAATAGATGGCACACCAAAATTAGGATGAGTGTGATACAGCAGACCATCAAGGGACATTGCAGTAACCCATATGTACAAAGGGAAAATAGAAGGAGACAGAGCCCAGAGGAAAAGGGTCATATAGAAGAGGCTACCTTGAGAAGATCAGTAATACAACCAGCTCAGGGTGACCTTGCAGAGAAAGGGGCAGGGGAACGTACACCCTGACCTCATTCTTACTTCCAATCTTCTACTTGGATTTCCAATTTAAAAAAAACAAAAACAAAAACTGGAAGCCAAAGGACTCATTTATTGGTGTGGGTATCTATGGGACAGATGTATAATTGTGATAATAAATGTGAGAATATCTAATTGCACAACTGTCCTTGGTACATTTTATACCAAGTGCAATGTGAGTGATGCTTCCTGGAGTCCTGTAATTTGGTAATCCTATTAAGCGCTTAGTACAGTGTCTGCCACAATAGTAATTGCTCAGTGAATAGTAACTCCCTTCCTTGTTTCAGTTGGAACAGACTCAGTTGAAAAGTTCCCAATTATATGTGGTTCTCTTTGGGCCCTCACATATGGGAGCTTAAAGAAAAATGCTGCCACCCTTTAGGGCTTCTTTCCCTTAAGTAGCAAAGGACTTATTGAATAGTGGGGAGCTCTCACACCTGATTCCTATAACTATAGGAGTTTCAGAAACAGGTACTTTCAAAATTTCTACCTCTCTTCACGTGCCTGCGCCTCTCATAAGGTGCTTTGAGATAAGACAAATGAACTTTTGCAAAGTGAGAAAGAATGAGCTCACCCTTACAGAACGGTAAGGGTGTTGATTAGAAATATTTCTAATTAACGCATAGGTCGATACTTCATACAGGAAATATCACTACCTGATATTTTAGCAAAGACAACTTACACTTACTCATTCCCCATAAATTTCAGGGAAGTTTCAGTTATGGTAGGAAGTACAGCCAACAAAACTTGCTCTCCCAATTAGACTGGCAGGATCTTTTGCAATATTGCTCTTGAAACTCAACTACCACTAAATAAAATTCAACCTCAGCATACAAATACTGCAAAAATGTTTCAAGACAGGAAATGAAAACTATTTCACTGAAGACAAAATTGGTAAACCCATTTTATTAAAAAGTGAAGAAACAGCTGAGGTCTTCTCAGGAAGGAAAAGATTAATCTCATTTTCACAGCAACATTCTTTTTCAAAGGGAATTGTGTCCATAATAGAACAACATTCATACCTAATTTTCTTAATAGTAAGCATCATAATAATGGGTTTGGAGACTGTGTTTTAGGACTTCCTTTAGAATTTATGTTCATATGACTTCTGTGGACCAAGGAAAGTTGTGCAATTAGGTATCCTTACCTAATTGCAATTATGATCACAATTTTGAGAGACAAAAAATAGAGTCTTCCCCTTATATCACAAAGAACATTTATGTCCCCTCCCCCATTTCATCCCTGTCTTTGTTTTGCTCTACCTCTTTACAACTTAGAAAAAAAATTCCAAAAATCAGCCTAAAGTCAGTTGGCACATTTTTTGTCCCTAAGACAAATGCAGGGAATAGTGAACAAAGGGGTCACACAACTGTTTGACCTTGGAGAAATTACTTTACTTCTATGGGCTTCAAATTTCTTACTTGTACAATAAAGGTTTGGGTTAGTGCTATAAGGTACTCGCCAGTTCTAATATTATATTATTCTAAGAAAGAGAAAACAATCTCCTTGGTTCTTACAGGTCTAAGTTTATTGACCTTCAATACACTTCTAGTTTGGTACCATGATACAAGTGAACACCAATCATATATGGCTATAACTACCACAGTGAAAAGGCAACGTTTCCCATGCACATAGCAGTCAGGGGACAGGAAAATTCATGGGCTTTCCTGAATGATGTGGCTAGCTGTGAATATCAGAAAGATCTCACATGTCAGCTAATAGGTTTGGACAGGAGGACAGGAGGTCTCCAAACGAAAGGTCAACAGTGTAAACAGAAGTATACACATGCTGACAATTTGAAAGGCCTCATTACCATAAAATCAGCTGGTTCAGTTCCAAGGTCACAGTATAGAATCCTGAAAGGAAACCTGGCTATCTGAAATATGACATATTATGCCATTAAATACCTCTGTGTCAAAGTGAGCCCAGCCTTGATTCCTTTTCAATCATCCAGTCAACATATATCAATTGAGGTCCTGCTTTATGTCATGTTCTTTGCTAGGTACTCATGATTAAGTGGAACACAAGACTGACCCGGACCCTTATGGAAGAGACAGATGTTAAATAAAGAAGTGTATGAATATATACCTACATAACTGGATAAAGGCCATGGAGAAAGGGTAAACAGCATGATGAAATATTATAAGAGAGATACCCTTAGGGATCAGAAAATAATTTTCTGAGGAAGGAACATTTAAGTTGAATTTGGTACATGAGTAGGAGTCAGCCAAATAATTGATAGAACACTTCAAGCAGAATGAAAAGCATGCACTGGGAGGCCAAGGTGGGCAGATCATCTGAGGTCAGGAGTTCGAAAGCAGCCTGGCCAACACGGTGAAATAGCAGAATGAAGAGCACGCACTGGGAGGCCAAGGCGGGCAGATCATCTGAGGTCAGGAGTTCGAAACCAGCCTGGCCAACATGGTGAAATACCATCTCTACTAAGAATACAAAAATAATTAGCCAGGCGTGGTGGTCGGTGCCTGTAATCCCACCTACTCGGGAGGCTGAGCCAGAAGGATCGCTTGAACCTGGGAGGTGGATGTTGCAGTGAGCCATGATTGTGCTCCTGGGCAACAGAGCGAGACTCTATCTCAAAGAAAAAAGAATAGCATGCAAAGTCTTCAGGTCAACATGGCTGACACACTGAGAACAGGAGGAATGTGAAGCTTGAGAGGTAGCCAAGGGTTAGATGGTACCTTGTGGACTATGTTGAAGATTCTGGATTTTAAGGGCAATGGTGAATAACTTGACATCATGTAAGTTCATCATGAATCACTCTGGATCAGTGTGAAGAATGGATTGGGAAAGAGGAAGGATGGAATAGAAGAGAATAGAGAGGAGGTCATTACAGCAGTCAAGTCAGAAAATGACAAAATCTTGGACTGAAGCAGTGGCAAAGGAAAAGAAGAAAAGGGAATATATTTGAAAAGCATTCTAGGAGAAAATTTGAGAGGCTTCGTGAAAAGTGGAATATGTATGTGTAGAAAAGGAAACCCTTGTGCTCTATTGGTGAGAAGGTAAATTAGAACGACCATTATGGAAAATGGTATGGAAGTTATTCAAAAAGCCAAAAATAAAATTACCACATAATCCAGCAATCCCACTTCTGGGTACAGATCCTAAGGACTTGAAATCAGTGTGTCTAAGAGATGTCTACATTCTTATATTCACTGCAGCATTATTAACAGTAGCCAAGCTATGAAATTAATTAAGCTAGGTGTTCATCAATGGATGAATAAATAAAGGAAATGTAATATATATACACAATGGGATACTATTTATCTTTTAAAAAGAAGGAAATTCTGTCATTTGTGACAATATTAATGAACCTGGAGGACATTATGCTAAGTGAAATAAGCCACGTACAGAAAGACCAAAAAAAAAAAAAAAAACACATGTTCTCACTTATATGTGAAACCTGAGACAATCAAACTCATAGAAGCAGAAAGTAAAACTGTGGTTACCAGACGCTAAGGGATAAGGGAAATAAGATGTTAGTCAAAGGGTACAAAATTACAGTTAGAGAAGAGAAATAAATGATAAGTATTTTTTTAAAGAAAGGAAAAGTGGTTATGTGAATAGAACATGAGAGAGATGAAAAAATATGCCTACGTTTATAGTGTGAGCTGCTGGATATATGGAGCTTCTTTCTTCTGAGAAGGGAGGCACTGCAAAGGAAGAGATTTAGGGTACAGAGATGGAAATCAAGAGTACTGTTTTGATAGAACTATGTTAAATGCTGTTATGAGTTATTCAAAACAAAGATTCAAAAGTAACTATTTGAATTTAGGAAGACGATTGTTCACTTTAACAAGATCAGTTTAGGTGGAGTTAGCAGGTGAGGAATTTTGATTGGAGTGAATCAAAAAGTGAGGAATTTTGATTGAAGTGAATCAAAAAGTGAATGAGAGATAAGAAAGTAGAAGCAGCAAGTGTACAAAAATATTTTAGGATGTTTGTTATAAAATGTCACTAAAAGGTGCAAGATCAAGGGAAAGTATTTTATTTTTTAATCATACTTTAAGTTCTGGGATACATGTACAGAACATGCAGGTTTGTTACATAGGTATACATGTGCCATGGTGCTTTGCTGCACCCACCAACCCGTCATCTACATTAAGTATTTCTCCTAATGCTATCACTCCTGTAGCCCCCCACCCCCTGACAGGCCCCAGTGTGTGATGTTCCCCTCCCTGTGTCTATGTATTCTCATTGCTCAGCTCCCACTTATGAATGAGAACATGCAGTGTTTGGTTTTCTGTTCCTGTGTTAGTTTGCTGAGATAAAGTATGACATGACAGGGATACAGGCTCCTAGGATAACCCAGTTAGGAAGCAGAGACAAAGCTGTGGGAGCTAGAGGGAATACCTACTAAAGCAGGGGGAATGGGTGAAGTCTGGAGTACCTAAAAAGGCATTGGCTGCTGATTAGAAAAGGGATGCTTCTTCCATTAATCATCAAGGAAGAAAATGCAGGTAAGTCTGTCCATATTGTGCTGGAAAAAGGGAGATTTCCTATTTGATGGCTTCTATTTCTTCTGTGAACAGAAAGATGTCATTTGAAGAAGGTTGGGAGAAGTTTAGAGATTTTACGAGGATGTAAAATATTAATAAGTATTTTGTGATAAAGAAAAAATTCAATAAAGAAATTAAATAACATATTTTGGCATTACTGAGGGCCCAGATGTTTGTTGGTGCTTATGAATTGACAATGATACCATCCTTCCCCCATGTGTGATTTTTTTCCAGCGGTCTTGAGCTAGCTCTTTGAATGTCAGCAAGTAGCCGGGTTCAGTTTGGCTGGGATCAGGCAGTTGCAATGGATTGAGAGTACTTGCAAGAGAGAGATTAAAGTGAAGGCCATGGTATATTATCTGGATAGAATAAAAATGAAACAGGAAGGGGCTGGTAGAATTGAAGAAATCAATAGCTTGGACATCTCAACAAGGTAATAGAATCACTGTATAGAGATATTTGAGCAAGTGATCTGGAAAGTGGGATGTTTTAATTAGCGATATTGGAGGTAGGGTTTTGTATTAATGACCAAAGCCAAGAGTAGGAAAGACAAATAGAATAAATGGGGTAGAGGAGAGAAAAAGTTGCTAAAGAAGGCAAGGAGCCAAGAAAATGTGAGGCCCGAGTCCTTTTTGGCATGATTAATTAAATGAAACATTTTCTAGGATAATAGCAGAAGGCAAGGGGCTAAGTAAGACTGAACAAGGCCTTCAATGATCAAAACTGTATGACCAGAAGATACAGGGAGAAGATAGTATGCCTTGGTAATGTGGCTTTGAGAAATAGCTTCTGCTTGAGGAGGCATAAAGGAAAGGGATATCTTAGGAGTTCAACCAAACGTCAATCTAGCAAGCCGGAAGACAAAATATTTGCAGAAGTTGAAGAGTTAGAGGTTTATGTTTAGAAAATTCTAGGAAGCATCAACTATAGGCTTTTTGTAGGGGAGAGGGCAGTGAATGGGGTCTTTATAGAGGATACGCAGATTCATAGAAGGATATGAATTCTCCTTTATGCATTAAGAAAACCCAGGAATAACTTAAGGCTGAGACAGCCAATGTACAGTTCAGAACCACAGACCTCGTGCTTTGTTTTGCTTTGTTTTTTATTTTGGCAGAAATAGTCTTCAGGGCTTCTGATATGCTCATTGATGCATAAATCAACACTTTTCTTCTTCTCATGAAAATCATATAAAAGTAATAAACAATTTTTTAAAAATTCAAACTCCATTTTTATTGGGACTAGAAGAATTTAAGCTACAGAGCATCAAAACATACAAAAGAGCTGCCAAAAGCAGCTCAGAGCAAGCAGAAGCTGTCCTGGGAGGGAAAAAATGAATAAATAGACTTATAAAGGAACTCAACACTGATGGATTTCCTCATTTGTAAGTGAGGGTTTTACCTGAAGTGCAGAAGACATATCCCTTTTTTGCAATGGATGGGGGTGGGGTGAGCAGAGCTGGTAGCAGAAGCCCTGCTGTACTAAATCTAGTTCAGAGAAGATGAGAAGACAGTGCACAGACATAATAAGATGAGTCTGTCTATGCAGCAGCAGCAAAGAAGAGAACCCTTAAGTTTACTCTGGACTCTCATCACCTCAAAGAGAAATTTCCTATGCATAACTAATTCAGGAAAATCAAACTTTTGCTCACTGAAGAGCAATAAAAAGTGAACTGGCACAGACATGATACAAAGAAAATATTTTTAAAATGTGGAAAAGAGCAAAAAAAAATCTTACAGACAAAGCATAGTTCTTAGAAAATGTCATGGACATATGAAAATTGTGATGAACACATTTTACCATTAGTTTTAAAAATTTAATGAAACAATCCCCCTTGTCTTCTAAGGAAGACAATGAGCAGAAATATAAGAAATCAGACAATAGATCGAAAAACAACAAGAAGAAAAGAGTTGGTAGAAACCAGGAAACAAGCAGGAAGGGAAAAAACCACAGACAAAGAAGAAATTTTAAAAGACACTAGAAGAGTACATAAGACAGCACAGTAAAGGACATAAAAACTAAAAATGAGAAAAGCAAAAAAAAGGCACATAAAGATAAAGAAAGAAAAAGTAATTAAAGATTAGAGAGACAATGAAAAATATGAGAAAAGCAAAGAAGAACCAACCTATGCATAATCAGTTTCCAATGAACAAAACTAAATGAAAGCTAAATGTAATTGTGAAACAGAATAATTAAAAACATACAATCAAGAAATAAATAAATAATCCTGAAATAAAAGCATTAAATATATTAAAAAGTTACTGCATGTACCAAGAAATGTATACAAAAATAGTCAATACTGAGACATGTCTTACTAAAGTTTATCACACGCTCTAAAGAATTGCCTAGGCAACCATGCAAAACCATGGGGTATAAATCAGACTTGCATCCGATTTTTCTACAGAGAAATTCTGCACTGAAATACAATATAGCAACACTTGCAAGGTTTTCAAAGAATGAAATTAAGAGCTAAAGATTTTAAATACAGCCAAACTGTCCTTTAGTTATAAAGGCCACTGACTAATATTTTTGAACATATGGGAATTACAGATATATTGTAATTTGGAGTCTTTCTTGAGAAAAATACTAGAGGACAATTATGAGATGACTGAGGAAAGTATGGCAAAAAAACAGTGCACTGAATACATTTAACTCTTCAAATAAGACCAAAATAAACTGTCAGTATTAGGGTGCTGAGACGGAAACAACACTCTAATGCTGATATGTTAATATCTTGACTGTGTAGATACATGCAAATAACAGAAATTAGATGGGGAAAGGGGGAAAGGAGTTTAAAGATGGAGTAAGATTGCTAATTTCTCATATAAAGCATCTGTCAGTCAAACCATATCATTTAAAATTGATAAATGAAATAATAAAATATAGTCACATTTAACAACACAAAGTTAACCAATAAGAAACGTAATATCATTTCTTAAAATCAGGTAGAAAGAGAGAGGAAGCAGAAGAGGGGAAAAAGCATGCTTCCTTGTGACTACTAATTGATCCTTGTAAGATAAATAAAGGACTAAGGGTATTAAATTAATTTATAATTATCAAGATAATACTTGAATAAAAATACAGATTTTCCTAAAGAAAGAAAGAGCTGAATTGTAAAAGTGATTTTAGAACTTGATAAAAGGTCAGGTGCGGTGGTTTACAGATATAATCCCAGCACTTTGTGAGGCCAAGGTTGGGGATCATCTGAGCCCAGGAATTCGAGACCAGCCTGGACAACATGGTGAAACCCTGTCTCTACAAAACATAAAAAAATTAGCTGGGCATGGTGGTGTGCACATGTAGTCTCAGTTACTCCGGAGGCTGAGATCGGAGGATCACTTGAGCCTGGGAGGTCAAGCTGTAGTGAACTGTGATCATACCACTGCACTCCAGCCTGCGTGACAGAGTGATATGCTGTCTCAAAAAAAAAAGTCATTAAAAAAAATTTTAAATAAAAAAATAAACTTGATAAAATATCCAACAATTAGGGATACATAAAGACTTAATATAATAAAAAATGTCTCAACTTAAACAATAATGTATTAGTGTTTTTACACTGCTATAAAGATACTACCTGAGACTGGGTAATTTATAAACGAAAGAGGTTTAATTAACTCATAGTTCTGCATAGCTGGAGAGGCCTCAGGAAACTTACAATCATGGCAGAATGCAAAGGGGAAGCAGGCACCTTCTTCACAGGCAGCAGGAGAGAGAGAGAAGGGGGAAACTGCCAAACACTTTTAAAACCAACAGATCTTGTGCGAACTCCCACACTATTAGGAGACCAGCATGGAGGGAAATGCCCCCATGATCCAATCACCTCCCACCAAGTCCCTCCCTCAACACATGAGGATTACAATTTGAGATGATTTGGGTAGGGACACAGAGCCAAACCGTATAAAATGGATCAGGTTTATGGGGAAATTCAAAGGGCATATCACTCAAGTCAGAAATAAGACATTGATGCTTACCATCACAACTACTTTGTAGCATATTATTAAATTCAAACTATACTAAAATAACTGTCAACTTCCAAAACAAAACAAAAACTTGTCAATATAGCCTGCTGTTGATGCTATTGGAAAATGGGCACTCTCTTGCACCACTAATGGAAATGCAAATTAGTACAAGGCTTATTTATGCTGGGAGACTTAGCAATACCATTCCGAATTGTAAACGCATACACCCTTTGATCCAGCAATTCTACTTCTCTAAACCTATGTAGAATAATATTCATCACAGCAATATTTGAAGTAGCTGCATATTATAAACAATCTAAAATCCAACAATGGAGAGTTGGTTAAATAAGGTAATAGTATATCCAAACAATGGAATACAATGCAGCTGTCAACAACAACAACAAAAGAATAAGGATGACAGTTTGTGTTGCAATGAAGTGATCTCCAGGATGTATTATTGGTAAGTGAAAAAAAACGAAGCAGCAAACAATAAACAGCGAATGTTATCTTTTGTGTAAAAAGGAAGAAAAATTTTAAAAATGTATGTATGTTTGCTTGCACACTTATGAAGAAAAGGAGAAGTTTTAAGAAACTATTAACAGTGTATATTCCGGGAAGTTGGAAGAGCTGGGTGGATGTGTAGGGTGGAATATCTGTCTCAGTTTGCCTAAGATTATCCTGATTTCCCCCAGACAGTCCTGGTTTTCACCTGTTGTTTAAAACCAA